>NC_057833.1:9847500-11097500 GCF_910594005.1 Cervus elaphus | reverse complement strand
GACTAAGAGTCACTGGATAGAGATGAAGCCAGGGCTCCCCAGTGATTGTTTTTAAAATTCAGTCATGGAAATTTTAAGTGTGTGTGTATGTTTGTATGTGTATGAGAAACAGAAAAAACCTTTAGGTAAATAAGGGTTAGTGATGGTTTAGTTGGTGATGGTGATGGTTGGTGACAGTTTAGTCGTTAAACCATGTCTGACTCTTGCAATCCCATGGACTGTAGCCTACCAGGCTCCTGTGTCCATGGGATTTCCCAGACAAGAATATTGGAGTGGGTTGCCATTTCCTTCTCCAGGGAATCTTTCTGACCCAGGGATCCAACTTGGATCTCCTGCATTACAGGCTGTCTCCTGAACTGCAGGCAGATTCTTTACTGACTGAGCCACCATATAAATATTACCCAGCTTCAATAATTATAAACCTTGTTTAATATGTACCTTTGCTCAAATCCAGATTATTTTGAAGCAAACCAAATGTATCATTTCATCTGTAGATATTTAAGAATATTTATTAAAAACAGTGTTTCTCCTTTGAAGAACATCCTCTAATGCTTGTCATGGTCTGGCTCTCGGTCTGCAGGCTGGTGATATGAGCTGTTGCTCAGTTACGTCCGACTCTTTGCGACCCTATGGACTGCAGCCTGCCCAGCTCCACTGTCCATGGAATTCTCCAGGCAAGAACACTGGAGAGGGTTGCCATTCCCTTCTCCAGGAGTGATATGAATGTTTTCCCTTAAAAAAAAATTGTACACATAAATTTTCTTTCAGTGTATACATTACACTTCAATAAAAGGCAAAACAAAACATAATCACAACACCATTACCCTGCCTCAGAATGTGACAGTAATCCTGTAATACTGAGTTTCTAACTGGCGAGGAACAAGTTAAGCGAGGCGGGAAGTTCAGCAGTAAAGGCAGGCGTGGGGCGTGAGGACTGAGGGTCACCGCCCTTGGCCTGGAGCTGGGGTGGGGGCAGAGCTGGATGGTAGGGAGCGTCCTGGTCACGTCCCTCACCTCCCTGTGCGGCCGTGGCCACGGGAGATGCACATGCAGGCGTTCACAGGCGCCCACACAAAAGGAAGCAAGCAAGCTTCTGGGAACTGCCTCTTGGTAGACACTTGGAACAGGGGAGAAAGTTTTCAGGGTTAGCTAGAGGTCCCACTGGACTAGGTAGAGATAGTGAAAGATTTCCTTGACTTACAAATGGCCAACAGGCACATGAAAAGATGTTCAACATTGCTAGTTATTGGAGAAATGCAAATCAAAGTGACTTGAGGGACTTTGGCTGAGGGGCTAAACAATAAGGTAGCACTTCACGTGCGTCAAAATGGTCATCATCAAAAAATCCACAAACAACAAATGCTGGAGAGGACATGGAGAGAAGGGAAGCCTTTTGCACCGTTGGTGGAAATGTAAATTGGTACAGCCACTACGGAGAACAGTATGGAGGTTCTTTAAAAAACTAAAGATAGAGCTACATATGACCCTGCAATCCCACTCCTGGGCATATATCCAGAGAAAAATATGATCCAAAAGGATACATGCATCCCAGTGTTCATTTTAGCACTGTTTACAATAGCCAAGACATGGAGGCAACCTAGATATCCAAAAACAAGAGACTGACACTGAATAAAGAATATGTGCACTCTCTCTGTTTATATATACATATATATATGCACACATATATATAATGGAATATTACTTATCCATTAAAAGAATGGAATAATTGGAATAATGCCATTTGCAGCAACATGCATGGATCTAGAGACTGTCACACTGAGTGAAGTAAGTGAGACAGAGAATGAGAATTATTGTATGACATCCCTTTATATGTGGAATCTAAAACGAAATGATACAAATGAACTAACTTACAAAACAGAAAGAGACTCACAGAACTTAAAACATGAACTTATGGCTGCTGGGGGAAAGAGAGAGGGAGCTTGGGAAGGTCATGCACACACTGCTATATTCAAAATGATACCTAGCAAGGACCTACTGTATAGCACATGGAATTCTGCTCAGTTATGCGCCAGCCTGGGTGGAAGGGGAGTTTGGGGGAGAATGGGCACTTGCACATGTGTGGCTGAGTCCCTTAAAGATTCACCTGAAACTGTCACAACTTTGTTAATCACCTATACCTGAGTACAAAATAAAAAGTTTAAAGTCTGAAAAAAAAAAAAGATTTCCTTGTCTGCCCGCAGAGGGGAAGCCCGGGGTGCTCAGCATTCTCAGAGATGCTCTAAGCTGGGGGCCCTCGGAGCCAGACTCAGGCCACGTGGGTGGCTCGGGGCTCACCCTGGGCCTGCTGCCAGCACACACAGTGGGCTGGCCATCCTGAGTAATGAAGAAGAGGCAAGAAAACGTACCTTTCTTTCTCACTGAGCTACTTTCCTTCAGATGTGCCCATACGCTCTATACTTTTTGTCTGGACTCCTTGAAAAGGTTCCCTTCTTGACCCCCCACCCTCAGCAGCTCTCTCTGTGGTTCTGAAACAGTTAAATATTTTTCACCTCGCCTGTCACCACCAATACCACCCCAATCCCTTGGATTTTTCAGCCTCTAGTCCTGCCCACACTGTGGAGGCAGCTCCCTGAAGGCGCCTTTCTTCCCTGCTCTCCAACAATTCCTCAAGGCCCAGCGTCTCTGCGGGGGGCTGCCTGGGGGCCACTCTGCAGGTGACCTCTGCAGTCAGCACCGTCTAGAAGGCTGGGTCAGGGCCCAAAGAGCCCCAGTGCCCAGAGTGGCTGGGAAGGCAGGAGGGGGTAACGTAGCTCTCACCATGGAAGTAAGCCTCAATCAGCTTGTGGTTTTGGTGTTAGTCCTTGTTAAATTTGTATTTAAAAACTTGATGTTGCAGGAAATTTTCTCATTCACAAAGCATAAGAGCACTGTGAGTCTCATGCATTCATTCCCCGGCTTCAGCCGTTCTCAACTCTCCACCCATCTGGTTTCACCTGTATCTCCACCTTTTCTCTCCTTCCCACTTGTCCTTAAACCACTGGATTCGTTCAAAGCTAATCTCAGGGAATCTATTTAAATTTTCAGGTTTTTTTTTTGAGTAGGGTGTATTGATATGACTCAAATTCATAAAGCACGAAACGCTACAAAGAGTTGCTACCTCCTGCCTTGCCCCTTCCTCGCCTCGTGGTGGATTCCGCTGTCTTTTTCCCCCCCACCCGCTGTATTTTTATAGCTCCTCCCATTAACACAAAGGGTCAGGAATTCCCTGGTGGACCTGTGATTAGAACTCTGTGCTTTCATTGCCGAGGGCCTGGGTTCAATCCCTGGTCAGGGAACTAAAATCCTGCAAGACACAGTGTGGACAAAAGGAAAAAAGAAAACAAACGCCCCAAAACAACAGCAACAGAAACAAAACACGGAATCTATTTTTCTACCTTTAATTTTAGCTTAGTTGTGTGAATTGCTTTGGCCAAAGAGACTTTAGCAAACATCATGCAGATAAGGGCTTGAAAGTGTTTGTGCGCTGACTAGCTCTCTTGCTTCTAGGCACTCTCTCGTCACGTGCAGAAGCTCCAGCCAACTTAAAAAAACGTGAGCTGGTAAAATAGTGGTGGTTTTCAGCTACTAAGTTTGGGCTGGGCTGGTGTATAGCACAAGTCAACGGTTGCCTTCCTGGCTCGCACACCCACTGGGCACATTCCTTCCCAGGGGGTACAATATTAGCAGCTCCGGCAGTCTTCCGAGACAGACTGTGCACAAACAAGCGTATAAACACATAGTCTTCCTTCCCACTCCCCTCTTTTTTTTTTAAACAAACAATAATGTACAGTTCCTAACCTAGTTGTATTGGTTGGACATACCAGTGTATTTTGGAGCTCATCTCCTACCGATGCATGAGGGGCTTCCTCTACAGTGGACCGTTGTACACACACACCGTGCATTTCTCAATCAGGCCTTTGTTGACGGCATTCAGATTGTCTCCAGTCCTCTGTGATGAACTCCGTCGTCTGCACACACATGGGTGTTCCTGCCGGACAAACTCCTGGCTGAGGCTCGCGGGGAACAAGTGGCTGCTCATCCCCTCTGGGTCCCTACCCGTCTCTTCCGCTGAGAAGAGTGGAGTGGCCAGGAACGAGCCCTCTTGAGTTTGCCCAGCTCACCCAGCCTCCTACCACCCAGGACACCGTCGTGAGGGGTGGTCTGCCCTCTGCCTCCTCCCTTCCAAGCACTAGAATGTGAAAACACTGACGTGAGAAGCTCCTGAGGAGTGCACAACTGTGATTCTGGGCACAGTTCAAATAAGTCATCGTGTGCTGACAGACGTGGTCAGTAAGGCCAATAAAGCAGGAGTCGGGTACAGACGAACAAGGGTCTGGAGCTGGGCACAAAGGGGCCTGTGTGGAGTGAATTCTAATTAAACACCCGCCCCTACCTCGCCCCCAGGCCATGAACCCCAAGGAGTGCTCCAGCCACAAGCCTAACAAACCAGAGTGGCTTGGATAGGAGGTGTCCTTGCCACATTTCGTAGGGGTCAACAGTGAGCAGGGCACTGGTGCGGGGACCCAGGAGCACAGGCTCCCCCCACCCCCACCTGCCCAGGTCCCAGGGGGGTCCTCATTTCCTGTTCCAGTCCCCAAGACCCACTTCTCAAGACATGGGGCTCGGCTGCATCTCCTGGCTGCCTGGGAAGAAAGGAGTTCCCAGAGGAGACTCAGTCCCCACCCTGACCCACTGCTCTCTGCCTGGGCCCCCAGGGGGAGCCGGTGGGAGTTGCTGGCTTTCTCTGCCACCCTTGCGCCCTCCCTCTCTCCTGCTTGGCTGAGCTCAGCATCTGCTCTGCTCCTTGTCAACACTTCCATAAAGCTCCCCCTGCCTCCCCAACTCTGGCCTCACGGCTTTGCTCGAAGACCCCTGGGGTCGCTCCCGATTTGGCAGGTGGCAGCGGCATTCAGTCCCGGAGGTGGCCGGCCCTCCTCCACCCGGGTGTGTGGAGAATCCTGGGCTCGGAGCTCCCGGAGGAGTGGGGAGACGATTCCGTCCACACCTGATAAGACTGACGCCGAGGTGAGGTCAGAGCCAGGCGAGGAGCCGGCGGGCCGGGGGCAGATAACCTGAGGATGCTCTGGGCCCTCGGTGTGGGGCGGGGGGGCTACCTGCAGGAGCTGAACTGCAAACTCCGGGGAGCAGGGAGAAGGGAACAGGGAGTGAAGAGGAAACCTGTGAGGGGTACCTGTGATGTGGCCTTGGGGGTCCTGGGGCCCTCCGTCTGCCCACATTCTGGTCTTTATCTCCTAAGCTGCAGACACTCTGGAGAATTTTCTCTCACTTCCTGTATCTCAGATGCTGGAGTCAGCTGCACATTGCTATGGGCTTTATTTACTTCCTGCCCAGGTCCCTCGCCTGGAGAGGGTGAGCAAGATTTCTCTCCATCTTCCTACTTTAAAAAATAGATCTTTAATAAATACTTGATGGTTCATGGCTTAAAAAATCACGGCTCTGCTTCTTAAGTGGGATTTAGTTTGGACAATACTAAGTGGCTACTATTGATTGAGCAACAGCAGGCAGACATAGCCCCATGGAACTGCTCAGCAGGGTCAGTACTGCCCCCATTTAGCAGGGAGAGGATGAAACTGCAGAGAGGCTGAGAGACTGGCCCAAGCTCACAGACTTGAGCTCACAGACAAGAGGTTGGGCTGGGGTTTGAACCAGAATCCAGGCTCCTTTCCCTCAGCACCCAATGCTGCTCTGAGGTTGAGGGGGAAAAAGACTCATGTTGGGAGCAAGACTTCCTCTCCTCCTGCTCCTTGCTGCTGATTTTGGACCCAAGAGCATCCCCTGCACTGGGGCCATCTCTGGGCACCAGGTGGAGAGCAGGCACGAGCAGATCGCTGTGAATGAGCGCAGAGCAGAGCCTGGTTGACATCTACACATACCAGTAGGAGAGCGGATGAGGGCAGACCTCCTTCCCACTCCCCTGGCATGAACTGCGGCTTGCTCTGGGCCCGTGAGAGGGAGGCGCACACAAATGTTGGCTGAGCATTTCTAAGGCTATGTAAATGGCATTAAAATGATACTAAAAATAACAAACTGTCGGATTCTTTCCTTTTATTCTAACCCCAAGTCTCTTGCAAACTGGGGCTGCGGAAAGTTTGCGGAAGTTGTATAACCTCCCCAAGGCTCATTTCTCCACTTTTAAGTCAGGATCGCCACTGTATGTGCTATAAGACCCACGCCATGCTGTTTGGCACACGGAAGGAGTGTGCCGAGTAAATGCGTGATGCTCACGTGACTGAAATACAGGGACTGTCCGACTTGTTTTACTTCTCCTGTAGTACCTAGTGTGCCTCAGACTTGTGTGTGATTGTTGAATATTTGTGACTTTGAAGTTGTCTTTATAGTTAAGAATGAGGACAAGCCCCATTTAGGAAATAAAAACACAAAACATTAGCTCCACTTAAACACAGAGAAACTTCTGTTAAGAGAGCCTGTGATTTGCTGCAGAACCCATGCGGAGTTGTGGTATTGGAATTAATAATAAAGGTCTGTTAATTCTCTGCCTTGGCCCCGGCCGCCTTCCAAGACGTAATGTGGAATCCTGCTGTTCCTGCTCCAGATAAATCAATGATAATCTCCAACCCAGTGAGGGGCAAGTCATGGGGACATACGCCCGTGTCCATGGCGCTGCTGAAATCAGATTTCTTGGAAGCCATTTATGAGTGGCTTTGAATTTGCCAGATTGCTTGCTGAGCCTAAAATACTGCATACATGTGGCAACCTTGACTTGGCTGTTTCCATGAATCCTCTCTTCCCTCAAGCCGTGGCTGACGTCTCCAAGCCACACGGCAGGGACCGGGCTTCATCTTTGTCTTTCCGCTAACAAGTATTGTCCGGATCTGGCCCATTCTCTGTACACGTTAACTTCCTGGCCTTGACTCTGCTCTGATGGGACCAGAGGGGCCGGGGAGGTGGGGTGGGGGGAAGGGCTCAGGGGTCTTCTAGGGGCTGATACCCTCTCTTCCCTTCTTGGTTCCTTCACTGGGGCTACTTCTGAGTAAAAGAACTTTTTCTTCCACCTTCTGTCCACTTATCCATCTGTTACTTGTTTATTCATCCATTTATTTAAAATGCACGAACCATTCCCTGCGGAAGGGAAGCTCTGTGGTTGCTGTGAGGGTACACGGAGGGGAGGGGAGGTGTGGCCTTGGTCGTTGAAGAGCTGAATGTTGGCAGAGAAGAGAGACCTGGACCTAAATTGGACTACACCCCCAAATGCGGACAGTGATCACCTCCATGGGATAGATTTGAATGGCTTTCAGCCTCTTCTTTGTGGGCGTCTGTGTTTCCTTCAATGAGCATATATTAGTATTTGTGTAACGAAGTTTATTCAAAAGGCGAATATAAGGTAAACAGGTGCTAAGTGCACAGGGGGGTGCAGATGAAAACACTGGGTGAGTAGAAAGGAGGAAAGTGGTATTTCCAGCCCAGGGGGATTTGAAAAGGCGTTTGGAGAAGGTCACCACTGAGCTGGACCTTGGAGCTGGAGGGAGACCTTGCAGTGGTCGTCCGTGTGGTCAGCCCAGCACCTCCCCTTCCTTCCCCTCCCCTCCCCTCCCCTCCCCCCTCCTCTCCTCTCCTCCCTTCTCCCCTCCCCTCCCCTCTCCTCCCCTCCCCTCCCCTCCCCCCTCCTCTCCTCTCCTCCCTTCTCCCCTCCCCTCCCCTCTCCTCTCCTCCCTTCTCCCCTCCCCCCTCCTCTCCTCTCCTCCCTTGTCCCCTCCCCTCTCCTCTCCTCCCTTCTCCCCTCCCCTCTCCTCTCCTCCCTTCTCCCCTCCCTCCCCTCCCCTCTCCTCTCCTCCCTTCTCCCCTCCCCTCTCCTCTCCTCCCTTCTCCCCTCCCCTCCCCCCTCCTCTCCTCTCCTCCCTTGTCCCCTCCCCCCTCCTCTCCTCTCCTCCCTTGTCCCCTCCCCCCTCCTCTCTCCTCTCCTCCCTTGTCCCCTCCCCTCCCCTCTCCTCTCATCTCCTCCCTTCTCTCCTCCCCTCTCCTCTCTTCTGAGCAGCTCCCCCTTTCTGTGGCCTACAAGTAGCTCCCTCTTTCCTAGCCGACCTTGCCCTCCTCCCCACGGTACCATGTTGATCCTTAAGAAGGGCTCTCATCTGAAAGCTTGGGGTAGGGGGTCCATCTAGGGAGCAAATGGGAAAGCTAGAGACACAGATTCCAGAGGTGAGGGTTAGAGGCTGTGCCCTCTGCCCTCTTGGTCTATAGATTCCCTGAGTAAACCAAGGACAGGCAGCTGGTACCCAGGCCTTGGACAGTTCCAGCCATATCACATATTGACAACCACACACTGGAAACATTTCGATCCCTCAACCTCTACCCCTCACCCCACCGCAACTGCAAAACCTGCCCAGGAAGAGGATTCAGAGAGTCTAGGCTGACACCCAGGTCAGGTGCTTCTCCTCGGGGAGTGGTCCCTGACCCCAAAACACATGCTCAGCTGGAATCAATTGGCCTGACTGTGAATCTCTGGCTGAAATGGGGGCTGTTTGGACACGTGGATGGAGGCAGCAATCATGGGCTTGTTTCTGTTTCATCTCACTTGGTTACCTTAGCAACAGGAGACAGAGGAGGCAAAGTACCACCTACCGTGGCCTCATCCATCGATCCCTCGAGAGGCGTGGGGAGTAGAGTAAGCTCTTGGAAGATAGGAAGTGGGGGTCCCGCCCAGGGTCTGCTGGCCCCTGGCTGGCTGTTCCTAATGGATTGTCTCCTCCCTGGGCTGCTCTGTCTAGAGCAGGCCCAGGGCTCTCTGGACAGCTCAAGGATGCCACAGAGAAGCATGACCCTCTGGGGAAAAGGTTGTACTGTTTCTGTTCTTGATGGCTTTGGCAACTATTTATCAGCCAGTCTTCTGTGACTTATCTTGTCCCCCGCCACCTGTGATGCTGATCAAACAGATGACTGAGCTCCAAGGAGGCCAGCATTTGACAGTGCCTGGATTAAAAGGATGGATATTTCTTTAGCTGGGGAAGGAGGTAAACCTGGTTTTGGTCCCCAGGCATGAACTTGTAGAAGAAAAGAGATAAAGGTCAAAAACAATTATGAGGGACTTCCCTGGTGGTCCAGTGGCTAAGAATCCACCCACCAGTGCAGGGGACATGGGTTTGATCCCCGGTCTGGGAAGATCCCACATACCATGGAGCAACTAAGCCCATGCATGACATCTACTAAGCCTGCACACCTAGAGTCCATGCACTGCAACAAAGAGTAGCCCCCACTTGCTGCAACTAGAGAAAGCCCGGGCACAGCAATGATGACGCACTGCCACCAAAAATAATCAGTAAATAAATAAAATTTTAAAAAATAATTATGAGGAGCTCAACTCTACAATATCCGTTACAACAAAAACAATAAAAATAATACCTTGGCATGGTCTTTGAAGTTTTCAGAGAATTGCCACATCTGTCCTTGTATCATGTTCTCATAACTATCTGGGGAGGCAGGCAGAGAAGACAGGGTAACCTCCATGCTGCAGTGGAGGACCCTGAGGCCCAGGGAGGCTGAAGACCCCGGGGTTTCTCGGATAATAGCTGAGCCAGACCTGGACCTCTGCCTCCTGGCCACAGGACCTCTTCCTTGGACATGATCTATGAGAGCTATTACACAACAGAAGCATCCTACAACCTTGTCTGCTGTCATGATTCTAGATTTAACACGTGTCAGACACTTTTCTGAAGAAGAAAGAAAACGAAGATGCAGTCATCCAACAAACGATTTTATTGAGCATCTACTATGTGCCAAGCTCTGGGCTTGAACAAGATGTGGTTTGTACTTCCAAGCAGCTCCATCTACTAGGCACTTGCTCTTTCTTAATTAAACAGCCCATGTTGGTACTAGATGGAATCACCAACCATGAGAGCCTCAAAGTAAAACCTGTCACTCTGCAACCACTCTGAATTCCAGCAGGCTGCAGCTGTGATAGGAAAAGGCACATGTGTATGTGTGCATGCTCAGTCACTTAGTCATGCCAATTCTTTGAGATCCTATGGACTGTAGCCCACCAGGTTCCTCTGTGCATGGGATTCTCAGGCAAGAATACTGGAGTGGGTTTCCATTTTCTCCTGCAGGAGATCTTCCCCAAACCTGTGTCTCCTGAAATGGCGGGCAGATTCTTTACCACTGAGCCACCTGGGAAGCCCAAGAAAAGGCACCCTTCTCCTAAAATTCCTGAGAGGAAAACCAGAAACAGGGAGCAAAAAGAAAAGCCTTAAGCAGAGGTTTTAGCTGAGAACAGGGCCTGGGTTTCAGGGAGGTGAGAGAGGCCCTCTGGTGTGGGGAGGAAGCTCTTCCAGGCAACCAGTGGGGAGCAGCCCATTGGACCAAGTCTGAGGGGCAGACAGGGCATCAGAGAAGCAGCCCTGAGAACAGGTGCAAAGGAATGTTGAAGGAACCTGAAGTCCTTTCTCTGAACACACACAGCCATTAAAGGTCTGTTGCCACAGATGGGGAGCTGGGGGCCACACCCCACCTATAGGAAATCACCTTCTGACTTGACGTGTAGAATCTAAAGGGCAGAGGCCAAAAGAGTTGACTCGGCTTGGCAATGGGAGACCCATGTCCGCAGCCTGAGGAAAACTGCTCAGCATTTTACTTGTTTCCCCTACGCTGGGGCCCCTGGGCCTCATCCTGAGAACAGGAGAAGTGTTCAACAGCCTTTCAGACTCTCTGAAAGCAGCGCTTACTTGCTCAGTGGCATGGCACGCCAGGGACGTGTTTCCACATGAAGAACCCGACACTCCAGGTCTAAACAGGGTTCCAACAACACACTCTTAGCCCACAGGAAACAACCTCTAGCTGAGATTTCTGCTTTCCTCTGCAGAACTGGCAGCCCAACGGCCACGTGGGTTAACCTCAGCAGACCTAAAGACACTAGGCAAAGGGGTTCAGAAAACCCCACGGCTGACTGCGCTGCTGACACAAGCAGGAACGTCAGAGGGCAAACAAGGACCCACGTGGGGTCGGTTTTAACGTACAGTGACGTAACCCACAAAACAGGAAAAGAAATTCCTTGCTTTGCTTTGTTTTGTTTCGATTATCAGGACCACCTCTCCATTAGCCCATTTTCAAAACAGCTAAGAAAATTTTCAAAACCGCTGTAGGAGCTGGACCACTGGTGCAAGTGACAAGTGGACCTGAATTACCCTCATGTTACAATCATGGAAAATTAAACATGAAAAGTGGAAGAGGCCCCAGAGATCACTTAATTGACGGATTATTTTTCCACGAAGAATCTGAAGCCTCCATCATAAAGATAATAAGCGGGATTACCTAGCATCTCTTGGTCTCTCACTCAGAACTTGACTTACAGCGCTTGTGTAAAAAGTTTGCACTAGTTTACTAGGCTGGCTGTAACAAGGTACCGCAAACTGGGGGCCTGGAACAACAGCAGTTTGTCTCACAGTCCTGGGGGCTATGAGCTGGAGATGAAGGTGTTGGCAGAGTTGGTTCCTTCGGAGGGCCAGTGAGAAAAGCCAATCCATGCCCCTCTCCCTAGCTACCAGCGCTTTGCTGGCCATCTTGGGCTCTCCCCTGGCTTGCGGAAGCTTCGCCCTGATCTCTGCCTTCATAGTCATGTGCATTCTCCCTGAGAACATGTCTGTCTCTGTCCAAACTGCTTTGCTTATTTTTTATTTTTATTATTATTATTTTTTTTAGCCATGCTGCATGGCATTGTGGGATCTTAATTCCCCGACCAGGGATTGAACCTGTGCCTCCTGCATTGAAGGTGAAGTCACCTACTGGACTGCCAGGGAAGTCCCAAATAGCTTTTCTTTAAATAAAGACACCAGTCAGATTGAATTAGGGATCCCTCTTAAATGACTTTCATTTAGCTAATTGTTATCTGCAATGACTCTATTTCCCTATAAGATTATATTCAGAGGTATTGGAGTTAAAGTTTCAACATATGAATTTGGTGGGGGACATAATTCAGCCCACAGCAGAACTCTACCTACATTGCAGCTGGTCTTCAGAGCAAGGCTGCAAGCTGGACATGATCTGTGTTCTTCAGATGGGTCAGACCCTGAGAAGTGGGCAGCTCCGAGGGCACAGCCAGGCAGTCGTGAAGAGCATGGACTCTGGAGCCAGCCTGCCCTGTTGGCAGGCCAGTCGCACCTCCCACGAGCTAATGAATGTGGACATTATTTCACCAACCTGTGCCTCAGTGTCTTCATCTGAAGAAACAGGGAGGATATAACTTCAAAACCTTAAAAGCTCTGAAGACCAAAAATTATATTTATAACTCACTTGGCAGCAAAACCTGATCTGGAATAAACTCATCTGATAGAAAACCCTGTCTTGAGTTGACACAAGCTACTTTATTTACACACCATATACATCTCACTATAGAAATACTGGTGGCTCAGTCAGTAAAGAATCCGCCTACAATGCAGGAGACTGCCTGCAATCCAGGAGACACAGGCTCCATCACTGGGTCGGGAAGATCCCCTTGAGAAGGAAATGGTAACCCCTTCCAGTATTCTTGCCTGGAAAATCCCATGGACAGAGGAGCCTGGTCTATGGAGGCTCCAGTCTAGAGGGCTATAGTCTATGGGGTCACAAAAAGAGTAAGACACAGCTTAGCAACTAAATAACAATAAGCATTAAGTACATATATTCTTTAAAAAAAAAAATAATGACTGTCTTATTTAAATCACTCAGATGGTAACTGGAAGAGAAGCATCTGGCCTTCGAGTGCGGGCACGTCTGCCACCGGAAGCTGTGCTTCCCGTGTGGCCTGAGTCACCACTGATGCACCAGGGCTGGGACTCTGTCCTTAGGCCCTTAAGCTAGCCTTGTTCATACAGTAAGCTGAAGCAGTCTCTACCTTCTGCGAGGATTATTCAGTGAAACCAGGTCTCCTGTTTGTACTGGCGGGGCTGCCATAATCAAGTACCACAGACTGAATAGCTTAAACAACACAGATCTATTTTCCCACCATTCTGGAGGCTGGAAGTCTGAGATCAAGGTTGTCTGCAGATTTTTTCGGAGGCCCGTCTCTGGCTTGCGGATGGCTGACGGCCTCCCCTGTCCTCACGTGGTCTTACCTCTGTGTGTGCCTGGGTCCTAATCTCCTTTTCTCACCAGTCACATTGGATTAGGGCTCATTTAAAGACCTTATCTTCACTTAATTACCTCTTTAAAGTCTCTGTCTCCAAGTACATTCACATTCTGAGTAAGGTCTGGGGGGTTAGGACTTAAATACATGAATTTGGAGGGTGGATCACAGTGCAGTCCCTGCCATGGTTTTAAGACACTGGATGAATTACCTTTCACACTAGCTGTAACCCATCCACTTGCTGGCTCATTTTTGCCCTCAGTGTTTCTCCAAATGTGATCCAGGATCACCTGCAGCCCAATCACTTGGGTGCTTAATCAAAGAAAGGCTGCTCCCTAGACTTTGACTGAGAGTCTGGGGGAGGAGATTGCAGAGCACAAGTATAGTGCTTGCTTGTTTATCACATTTAGATAAAGGCTTAGCTTAATCAAAGTGATTCAGGAAAATCCAAGTAGCATGGTGGCTCCTTCCCCATCCCCACCCCCACCCCACTACAGTGTCCTTCTCCACCTCTGGCCCCTCCCCCAAAGAGTGGGTGAAAGAGGAGCCAGAGAGAGAGGAGCAGCCCTGTGGGACATCGGAAGAGGGGGCACAGTGCATCCTGATGGCCCCCACAATGTAGGGCACCCTGCTTTCCTGCTCAGAGCCTCCGGGCCCCCTTCAGTGCAGCCAGGCAGAGCTTCGCAAGGTAGGTGCCAGGAGGGCAGGCTGTACCCGCCAGGCAGCGCCTAGGTGAGCCTTGTAATGGGCTCCAGTCATTTCCTGTGGGCAGCACCTCTGCCCTTCTCCCCAGCTCCTGGAGACCTTGACACCCTCCTCTGCCCTTGGAATAACAGGAGACCTGAGCCTTGAATCATATTTAAGAGACAGCAATGGGGTATTTTCCAGAGCCACACGTTGAACCAAGGAGCAGCAGGTGAGGTGGCTCCGGCAGCTGCTGACTCTGTTCTAAAACATCCAGTGATGTCTCAGGGTTGGGGGGCGGGGTAGCGGGGGGAGTCACGCTGGCTCCCTGCGAGCTGATGTCAGGGCGTGGGTTTACCATCCCCACGAGCACAGCCCGTGAACCACGGACCAAACGACGTGAGCCTCCAGAGTGGGTGTCTGTTGCAGGCGTGAGTGCGCGCCCTGTCCCACGCTGGCGTCGGGGTGGCCACCAGCAAAACAACAGCGAGCCAGACTCCAGCTGGAAGTGGTTTTTCCAGCACCGCGAAAACCATCCAAGTGAACGGCGATAATCTAGCCGTCACCTTTCTTTGCCAGCTCTGGCTTAGAGTCCTCGTGTCTTAAAATACTTCCCTGACTGAAAATTCGGTGACTCACCTGGACTCGGGTTGAACCGAACAGGCAGAAGGCGCTTTCTTCCGAAGAACTGTCAGAAACCTGTTCAGCGTCTGAGGCCTTTCCCGTCTCACGTTGTTCCTGCCAAGCAGAAACGAGTTTCCTACTCTCTTCCTCAGGGTTGGAGGCGCCAAAGAAGGTAAAGCGGTTAGAATGTGTCAGACTTTGACACTTGTATTCAACAGAGTTTGAAGGAATCAGGCAGGTTCATCTGAGAATCTTTACCACTTCCCCTGCTCAGAGCAAGAGGGGCCCCATTTTCAAAAAGGCGCTCTCACAAATGAAAGCTCATAGGTGGAAGCCATCACCTCCTTTTAGGGTCCTCTGGTGGCACCTCAGTCAGCGTCAAGTTCTAACTGTTGGGATTCCATGAATCCCGTGCGCTTCACTATTTAAAAACTCTCTCCAAGCTGGTAATTTTGAAACGGCAATGTTTATACACTGAATTAATAAAAAGCAGGGTCAAGAGTTTTATTGTCCATTAAACTGTGTTTATTGGTCCTCTTAATTCCACCTGAATTCCACGGGCTGTAAAGTGTGGTTTATTAGAAGTCAGACCTGGATTCAAACAATAGGTTCGCCACTTGTTAGCTATGTGACTTTGGCCAAGTTACTTTACTTCTCTGAACGATTGTTTCCTGATGGAAGGTGGAACTGATGCGATCGTCCACATAACACGGTAGTGTACATGAACAGAGACCACAAATGTGAGAGTTGCCGGCCCAGAGTCTGACCCATAGGGGTGCATTTCTTTCTGTGACTCTTCCTTTTCCTCTTGCAAATGAGCATCATTTCTGGCTTACTAAGGTCCTAATATGGACACATTTCAGTATGTGGTTTTCCTTTTGGAATATCATAAATAATCCTCCAGCAGGATTGAGAAATGAGCAGGATACAGAGCCTGAGACCAGCAGCCGCTGAAGTGGGGAGAGGTGGTTTGGATGCTCAGACAGAACATCAGGAGCAAAGTGTCCATGCTCACTTGCAAAGAGTCAGGACTGAGTTGCAGTTTCCTCTTGGAAAGTCTGCAAAAATTCTCTGTGAAGTGTGACAAACGGGAGGGCAGCTCCAGGCAATGCCCCGGGAGCCCAGCCCTCTCCGCACGTGGCTTCCATCCTGCACCCACCCGCTGCTGTCCGCCACGGTCGAGTCCAGCTCCAACTCTCGCTGATTTCTCTAGCTCTTCCTGTCAGAACCTCAGGTTTTAGCATTTGCTTGGTTCCCCCCCCCCTTTTTTCATCACTTTAGTCTCAGCTTCACATCAAAAAAAGGATGAGTTTGAGTCCCACTGCACCCTGTATTAATTGGATCATTATGGATAAATTACTTAGCCTCTTTGAAACTCAGTCTTCTCACCTGTAAATGGGGATCCTACATTGCTAGGTTGTTGTAAAGACTAATATGAATAAATGCATATCAAAGCATTTTGTAAAGTGCTGAGAAAAAAAAGAATTCAAATCCCTCTTAGCATATATACCTCCCTGGCACATAGTAGGTGCTCAAAGATACACGTTAGGTTACTCTCTGATTACAAATCTTTGCCCTGAGAATGCTGTGCAACTCTCGACACACCAGGGGTCCTAAACAGTCTTCCAAGGGGCCCATGGGATCCCAGGAGGTTTCTGGGGTGAATCTGACATTTGCTGTGCATTAGCCACATCCAGGCTCGGGGCTGCGGATGGTTTGAGGGATCCCCAAGAGGTAGGTTTTACCCAAGATGCCCTCACCATGTAGGGCATGAAGTCACATCAAAACTAATAATCCAGATATTAGTTGGTTATCACCAACTCTTACATAGAACTTACTCCCAAAAAGCGCCCTGGACCCTATACTTTGGGGGAGACCCTGAGGGGAGACGTCCTACCCTTTCTCACCAACAGGTCAGTGGCTGGGAGCCAGGCCCACCCTTTGCCTGCTCTGCCATTTTGCTCCGGCAAGCCTGCACTGTGGAGAAGATGATTTTCTCCCCGTTATGTGCCTTTCCAGGGTTCCTATGACCATGAGCCTGTATTACTACCTCTGTAGACAAACTTGTTCGCTTTTAGAGATGGCTTGCCTAGGAATCAGACTTGGCTCCAGCAGGGGAGAGGGCCCAGAATAGATCAGCTGCTGTGAGCACAACGTTCTGAAACCTACTCCATTCTTGGACCTGGATGCTCGGCCCTTTTGGTGAGCTCACCGCACTGGGCTCCTGGCCGCTCCCTGCAAGCCCCAGGGTTTCCCCACTAACTGGGCAGACAGGACCAAGTCCCGGGGTGCAGGCTCCAACATGCAGGCTCCCGCTACATCAGTGAAGCAAGGAAGGCTTGGAGGGGAAAGGAACTCACCCGAGGTCACGCAGCCAGCATGGGCGAGCAGCCAAACCCAGAGCAGAAGTCCAAATCCCATGTTCTCTCTGATCCAGATCCCACGATCAAAGTGGCAACCTGACACGCTGTTCTGACCCTGGCGTCCGCACAGCGGGGCACGATGTGCCGGCCACTGTTTACTGTACGTACTTTTCTCCTCCCCAGAGGCTCCAGTCTCCTCCTGCTTGCTTTCTGTTAGGATTTATGCTTTAGGCATAAAAAATTGGGGATTCCTTGCCATTTCACCCTCCTTAGTTCCCTCCCATTAGATTTGAGATTTATTTCCGTATTATTTGGCTCATGGTTAAAAGCACCGCGGTGCTTAGACAGATGAGAGAACAAGCAGGTCTTGGCTACAGCAAAGAGACACCTTAGCCAGGGTTGGCGGATCTGAGAAAAACACTAATCCCTCGGTTCCCACAGCCGCTACAACGTGGCCACCCTACACCAACCCTCCTTGTGTCGTGCGTGCTAAGCTGCTTCAGTCGTGTCTGACTCTTTGTGACCCCATGCACTGTAGCCTGCCTGGCTCCTCTGTCCATGGGATTCTCCAGGCAAGACTACTGGTGTCGGCTGCCTTTCCTCTTCCAGGAGATCTTTCTGACCCAGGGATCCAACCTGTGTCTCTTATGTCTCCTGCATTGCCAGGCAGAATCTTTACCACTAGTGCCTCCTGGGACGGCCATGGCACCCCCCTGCTCCAGCCCATTTGACCCTGAGTTCTTCTCATTCTGCCCCCAGAGTAGCGCGGCTCTCAGAGGGCTGGGGCCTGCGTCCCCCTGTGTCACCTCAACACAGCCGTCCCTCCCCGCGCATTCCAGTGACTTGGCCTTTGTCCCCCTTCCTCACTGACACTCCAGTTCCCAGGAGGGACCCACACCCAGTCCTGGCCTCACCCTCCTGCCCAGGACCTTGTCTTTCTATCAGAGCCTTTTGCCAAAGCTTTTCTTGGGAGCTGGATGCCCTTTACCCCAAGATGCTGCCAGGAGACCTGCCTCCATCTTAACAAACCTTCTCCTGACCCCAGAAAAGATGACCTCATTTCCTCCCCAGGCATGAGCTCTCTTGACTGTCCCCAGATTGGGCTGTACCAGTTCCACTCATCAGATCTTTGGTGGACGGAGGGCATGCATAGCCTGTCTTCCCGAGCTGGCCACGTCCTGGGATCAGGTGACGCGTCACTTTCTTTGGCGGGCTCCTATTTTACCAGCAGCCGTGGTTCCTGGGTGCTCTGGTAACTCGGGGGCAGGGTGAGGGGAGGAGACTGAGTCTTCTGCTGTACTTCTCAGAGACCCTCCTCTGTATCACACAGCCCCCTCCCCATACTCCCTCTCCTCCACTCTTTCTTCTTCTCCACGGCCCTCATCGCCAGTTGGATGTCCCACGTGTCCCCCGCTCTCCCGGAGAAGTGAGCTCCCCGGGCTCCAAGTCTGCTTTGCTTGAACGCCGGGCCCACGGGGGGTGCCCCATAACACTGTCGGGTGGATGGCTGGAACGCTCAAGGCCTTGGCAGGCAGCCCCAGAGCACACACCCCGAGGTGCTGGGAAGACCAGGAGTTCTCGTTTCTCAGCTGTCACAGCGCCCAGCTGCTTCAGGGCTGCCAAAGAGAATTTCCACACCATCTCCATCTGAGTCGGGGCAATGAACCACCTTACAAGGGCTTCCCGGCACTGTCCTGGGCACCGTGGGAAATGCAATGCCTTCAGGCAGCTTCTTATCCTGACGAGCCTCTGAGCCGTCCACCCGGCTAAAAAAGGAGTGTTTCTGCAAGCCCTCAGCTGTCACCCCCCTCCACCACCATCCCTCTCCTTCCCAGACATGAGCCTACCTTGCTCATCTTCACATCCCAGTGCCCAGCACGGGGCATAGAAGTTACAAAGGGTAAGATAAATATTTGATGAATAAATGAATACTTGCGTTTCACTTGAGAAAGGCAGCCCCTTCTGAATTAATTATGTGACTCAAATGCCAGGGTGTGATGAGTTTATTTTTCCTTATTGTGATTAATGTTTTTTTCCTGAAGAGTTTTTCAATTCTGAGATTTAAGTTTTATATGTCATAAATTTTTAGATATCCTTTATGGACTAATACTCCTTCCAAAAAAGACACAGCATAAATTTTAGAGTAAAATTGATGACTATGTTTTCTCTCCCTAGACCTTAAATATCTCCTTTTACTGAGGGCTGATTTTTTTTTTTTAATAATGTGGAGTGTTTTATGATATTGAAAATAAAAGTCTGTGAAGAAAAGCTGACACTGTCTTTACTATCTCTCCTGGGATAATTAAACTTTGTATTTATTACAAAAAGCCTTTTTCTTTTTTTTTTTTAGTAAATAGGCAACAACTAATTATCTAGTTTCCCTTGGATTTAGGAGATGGGTAATTTACTTTTAAAAGAGGAAATAATACACAGAGAAGAAGTAAGACAGTTGTCACATTCCAAAGAGGAGAGACCAAACAATTTCTAAATGAAACTATTTATGGATTGTATGGGAGAAAGAAATAGCAACCCACTCCAGTATTCTTGCCTGAGAAATCCCATGGACACAGGAGCCTGGCAGGCTACAGTCTATGGGGTCACAGAGTCTGATAGGACTTAGCGATTGAACAATAACAACAGTGGATTGTATAAGCTTTAAACCATACTAGCGAGATGGCTGGATGGCATCACTGACTCGATGGACATGGGTTTGGGTAGATTCCAGGAGTTGGTGATGGACAGGGAGGCCTGGCGTGCTGCGATTCATGGGGTCACAAAGAGTCGGGCACGACTGAGCGACTGAGCTGAACTGAGACGTTCTGTTGATTATGTTCCTCAAATTCAATGATGAGAAATCAGTTATTATGGTAAGAAAATTTAAGAAGAGAAAAATTCTGCCTTAGTTTATGATTTTCTTTTTCCTTTTAATGTTTCTATTTATTGATTTGGCTGCACCGAGTCTTACCCAGGGCACTCGGGATTTTTGGTCTTTGTTGCAGCACGTGGGATCTTGTGAACTCTCAGCTGCAGCATGTGGGACCGAGTTCCCTGACCAGGGATCAGATCTGTGCCCCTGTAATGGAAGTGTGGGGTCTTACCCACTGGACCACCAGGGAAGTCCCTCGTTAGTGATTTTTTTTCGACATCAGCGATCTACACTGATAACAATCTATGGATAAGTGTACAGTGCCAGCTCATCTCATGCTGTGGAAACACTCCACCCAAAGCTGAGAGTTTTAGAAAGTTAACCTCCTCAAAGAGACGTGGTGTGCCTCTGTTGCGCCTGCCTCCATAACAACCAGTACAGCATCTCCGCTAATGGGATCCAGATTGTTTTTGAGAAAAGTCACGTCTCTCCCCATTCTCAGTTCCTGAGGTTAGGAAAAGTCCTGTGATCTGGGCTTGACCAATCAGGAATTGATTCAGAGATGGGGACACGAGTAAAGGTGGGCCAGTGGGAGCCTGGTTTGGGATTGTTGCTGGCACTGTTGAGAAAGACGTGCTTTGCCTTTTGGAATTGCTAGCGGGAGCTGCTGCCTGAGAGTGAAGCCAACACAAAAGAAAGCAGACCAAAGGTAAATTCAGCTCACACTGCAACTTGGATGTATTAACATTGTAATTTCTCTAGTTTACTCATAATCAATCTGGCCTTCCACAGGTTAGCAAGGATTAAAATGAGTTTAAATCTTGGTACAATACAATAATTTTAATATCCCCTTTGAGAACAAGCTCTGTTTATCAGATGGCCTTTCCCATCTCCTTCTCCACCGATAAAGATGATGGTGTCTGGCCAATATTCACCTGTACATTGTGACTGATCTTTTTGATAAAGATACTGAAATATACCTGGAGCAGTTGGTTAGCAAGTGCTAGCTTCAGTTCCCTAAGCACCTCCGTTTGCCCCCTCCCTGGGACTTCTCCCTAAGCATCCCACAACCCATCAGTGAAGACATTAATCTTGGCCACAGCAGGGCACTCCATTAAGACTGGTCAGGGCCTGAGCCTGATTTTTAAATGCTTTGGTCGTCATCCCTGCAGGGTGTACACGGTAGTGACAGAAGCAGGGATCGTGTTTCTGTGTCTCTCCTCCATGTTGAGAGAAAAGGAACCCGTGGCCTTGCACCCACTGTTAGGCATGGATGCATCATGTTTGGACAAGGTCCATGTTTTGCCTGGACTGGATGCGCTGCCAGCCTCTGATGTGAGGTCTGTGGATGGCGAGTTTGTGGTCCACCCTCAGCTTCCCCGATGGCTCAGTGGGCAAAGAATCAGCCTGCAATGCAGGAAACATAGAAGACATGGGCTCGATCCCCGAGTAGGGAAGATTCCCTGGAGTAGGAAATGGTAACCCACTCCAGTATTCTTGCCTGGGAAATCCCACGGACAGAGGGAGCCTGGTGGTCTACAGTCCAAGGGGTTGCAAAGAATCGGACACGATTGAGTGATAAGCACAGACTCAAGTCTGAGGAAGTGCTCCCTGGCTAACATGGGCTCTTCTCTGCTCTCCCAGGTGTTTCTGACCCCCTATCAGTACTAGTTCTGGGGTCCACCGGTAGCCAGGACCGCTGAGTCTCCTTACTGCAGTGATCATCCTGGCAAGCTGGACACAGGCTTTCTGCTACATCCAGGTGGGTTCAAAGCTACGTGGGTACCTAGCATAGCTTAAAAAGTCTTCTGTGGGCCTCCCTTTATCTGACCAACACCTGACTACCCAGGCTATCCCTCTCATAATTCTGCAAAGGGCAGGGGATAAAGTCCTCCCATGTTTGCAGGGCTAGTTGTTACTTTCCTAACCCAGTTGCTCCTCCCTCACCTCTGGTCTTGGTCTGCTGCTTCTGTCCTTCCACAATCCCCCTTTCTCCCTCTGTCTGGACCTCCCATACATAAAACCCAAAGTTCAGTCTACCAAATCCAGGCCTTCGTCTGCTAAAGAGGAAGGTTATAGGATGTAGAGGTTATTTTTCTCAAGGTAAGAGCTTAAATTACATGGCTATAGTCTTGCTACAAACTCTGTTTTTGAATGTCAGAAGCTGACTGTTTTCTTTGTCTTTGCATACCTCCTGGAAAGACTCTCCATCCCCTCCCCCACCAACAGATAAATGCCTTGAGTAGACTAAATTCACCTGCTCTGAAAGGCAAAAGAGAAAAGCACATTGAAAACTTCAAAATAATCCCTATTCCTTCTGACATCTTTCAAGCCCCCAAACCTAACCATGCCTAAAGCCAGTAGATGCAGTTTAGCAAACCAATAGCTTCCATTTTGGGTTTAGCTGGTTCGAGCTGGGTTTCAATCACCTGCTACCTGGAGACCTGACTGACGTGGGAATAACAGCATCTATCTCACAGGATTCGTGTGGCATTTGGCACAGCTCCACGTGCAAACGGGGCTGGTTATGTGCATCTGACGGTCAGATGGCTGCCATGGCTAGATCCTGACACGGACGAACCTTGCTTTGCAGAACTCCTGAGTCTGTTTCTAAACGTTCCCAATGCATTGCTTCCTCTCACATGGTAGAAAGAAAAGAACCAAGGGAGAGGACTCCTTCCTTTGGTTTACCTGGGATCAGAATCCCCTCTCCTCTCACTCACCCCTATGGAGGCTCTGCTGAGATCCCGTCCTAGTCCTGCCTGTTAACCCTTCCTGCTTCTCCTTACCCTTTAAGCACATCTCAGCTTCCCGCAATAGAAAGACAATGACAAAAGCCCAGCTGCAACTTCCCCTTCCCTGCGAGGCAGCCCTCCTGCAGCAGTGGGCTGTACCCACTCCCCCTGCTGCTCCTCGGGCCTGCCTCCATCGACTTCTACGCCCCTGGGACTCGGTTTCTGCTCTCACGTTCCCACTGAAACTGGAGTCACACGAGTCAGTAATAACTTCCTCATTGTTGAGCTCAGCAGGCACATTCCAGGGCGGGTGCCCTGGACTTCTCTGTGTCATTTCCCACTCCCTCCTGCCTCCTCACCCTGAACAGTCTCCTCATTTGCGCTGTGTGATGCCGCTTTTTGTTCTAGTTTTCTTCCCACTTGTCTGCTGCCTCCTCAAGATCCCTATTTTGTCTTTGGAAGCTGGTGTGTGTCAGGGTCTCATCCCCGCTATGATCTTCTCAGCCTTCCTGCTCTGGGTCATCTCAGCCCCACCGCAGCCTCAGGGACCACCTTGATGTCGACCCTTCCCAGTGGGCATCTTCAGGCTTCTCTCCCCTGCTTGGCACCCATATTTCTAACTGCCTCCTGGAAGTCCTCCATGGAAATTCCACAGGCACATTAAAAATATATATTCAAAACACACCATCTTTCTTAAATGGTACCACCATCCATGAAGCTGCACAAAGAACCTGGAAGTCTTGCATTCCCATTTTCCTTTCCCCTTTCCCTCCTCACTGAGGCAGACCCCTGTACCTGGCAGAATACAATGGGTCCTCAAAGCAGCGTGTGAATGGATGAATGAACTCTGGGGACACAGAAAACCGGGGCTCTAACTTGAATCTAAAATTTGATGCTGAGTTACCTTTCATAGTTTTTCACTGCTTCTTCTCTAATAGGAGGGACCATCATTGTATCAGATGATCTTCAACTCTGGACATCTGTGACTTCAGATGACTCCAATCTAATACCTTAGGTGCTTAACCACTATTCCTTCTTAGCCACTTCACTCCATTGCTGCTATTTGTGCCCTGTCCGCCTAAGAAAAACATAAACTGCACCACCTCACAGAACATATTTCACCCTGATAAGAGGTCCCAATGTATCTCTGCAGCCACCATGAGTCACAGTGAGAGTTGGGCGGGGAGGCAGAGAAGATGGAGGGGGGAGGACAGGGCAGCAGGAGGAAAGATAACCAGAGGCCATTTCCTCCTTTCCCTGTCTTGCCAGGTCACGTAACCCTGTGCGAGTCTCCCCAAGTGCTGTGCTTGGGAAAGTACCTTCCCACTGGTGCAGCCAACTTCTGTCTGGAAATGAGAACTGTGATTGTCTCAGGAACGCCTGTGAGCCTAGCACTTTTGACTTCTCAAAACATTGCATGAATATTTGTTTGAGTGACTTACAAGTGCAGGCTACACGCTAAGCAATGTGCACCTCATCTCACTTAAGCCCTGTGACCTTAGGCAGGTCCTTTTTTTTTTTTTTAAATCTTTGTTTTGCAGAGGAGAAAACTAGGGCTTAGAGAGGTTAACTGCTTCACCAGGCCATCTAGCAATCAAAGCAGCAAATCAAACCCAGGACTGTGTCGCTCTATGCCCAAGTCTCCGATGGCCACGGTTTCACTGCTTCTGATGTATTTATGGTTATCTTTCATACCATATGGGCTTCCCTGGTGGCTCAGAGGTTAAAGCATCTGCCTGCAATGCGGGAGACCTGGGTACATCCCTGGGTCGGGAACATCCCCTGGAGGAGGAAATGGCAACCCACTCCAGTATTCTTGCCTGGAGAATCCCATGGATGGAGGCGCCTGGTGGGGGTCTCAAAGAGTCGGACACGACTTAGCGACTTCACTTCACTTCATACCATACATACATTTAGGACACGGTAAATCCAGGCGCTAGATAAACGCTCAGTGAACGCGTGCCTAAACCATGACAGTGAGAGCTGGATCTGGTCCCTGCTTGCAGAACTCACAAGCGCAGCGTCAGGCGGTTCCCAACACTTCCCTGGACCTCAGTTTTCTCATCTGTAAAATGGAGGCACGAGGCAAACGGCCTTCAAAGGGCCTTGAGCCTTCTGTGACTCTTCCCCAACTGTGCCGTGTCCCCAGCACGTTGCCGGGAATCTAGACGGACAGCCGGACCAAAGGGCCTGGGTTCTCTGCCGGGACCCCGCCGCCACCACTGACGCATGCGCCCTGGCGCCGAGCCCCCGCAAGCGCCTCGGCCCCTCTCTGCGCATGCGCCAGCCTCGGTGGCCCGACCGCAGGCGCCCGGGGCCGGGTGACTCCCTCCCCCTCGGGGGGAATCAGCGTCCCAGGTAGGGATGGGGTGATCTTGCCAGGAATGAGCCGGGGCCCACTGGAGAGCCGCCTGCCCTTGTTAGGAAAGGCCATAGCCTCCCCAAGACCCCTGGAACGCTGTGCCCCTGCGGAAGAGCGTGTTCCCGCGTCCGCGCCCGCGCGTTGGACGTGCCGGGCGGCACAGAGAGGCGGTTCTTTCCTGCACAGATGGACACGCTGGTGCGCGCGTGGACAAGGGGAGGGCCCCGCCGGCTCGGAAGGCCGGGGAGGACTTTCAAAAAACCGGACTGCTGATTAAAATAAAGCCGTCTGAGGTCACCGAGGACATTTATCCAACTAGGCGCGGGGAATGGGAGGTGTGAGGCATCCCCTGATAGTCGACGCTCCGAAAGGGCAGCAGGCGCTGCAGGGAGGCCCACTCTTCACTGCTGCTTGGGGATGAGTAACAGACCCTGGACAGCTATTTATATACTGGAGGAGACATGGAGACGGAGAGGGTGTGTGTGTGTGTGTGTGTGTGTGTGTGTGTGTGTGTGTGTGTGTGTGTGTGTAACAGACCCTCGACAGCTATTTATATACTGGAGGAGACATGGAGACGGAGAGGGTGTGTGTGTGTGTGTAACAGACCCTGGACAGCTATTTATATACTGGAGGAGACATGGAGACGGAGAGGGTGTGTGTGTGTGTGTGTGTGTGTGTGTAACAGACCCTGGACAGCTATTTATATACTGGAGGAGACATGGAGACGGAGAGGGTGTGTGTGTGTGTGTGTGTGTGTGTGTGTGTGTGTGTTGGGGATGAGTAACAGACCCTGGACAGCTATTTATATACTGGAGGAGACATGGAGACGGAGAGGGTGTGTGTGTGTGTGTGTGTGTGTGTGTAACAGACCCTGGACAGCTATTTATATACTGGAGGAGACATGGAGACGGAGAGGGTGTGTGTGTGTGTGTGTGTGTGTGTGTGTGTGTGTGTGTTGGGGATGAGTAACAGACCCTGGACAGCTATTTATATACTGGAGGAGACATGGAGACGGAGAGGGTGTGTGTGTGTGTGTGTGTGTGTGTGTGTGTAACAGACCCTGGACAGCTGTTTATACACTGGAGGAGACATGGAGACGGAGAGGGGTGTGTGTGTGTGCATGCGCGTGTGTGTACATGTGTGTACACGTGTGTGTGTGACAGACCCTGTGTGTGTGTGTAACAGACCCTGGACAGCTGTTTATATACTGGAGGAGACATGGAGACGGAGAGGGGTGTGTGTGTGTGCGCGCGCGCGTGTGTGTACATGTGTGTACACGTGTGTGTGACAGACCCTGTGTGTGTGTGCACGTGTGTGTGTAAACGTGTGTGTGTGTAACAGACCCTGGACAGCTGTTTATATACTGGAGGAGACATGGAGAAGGAGAGGGGTGTGTGTGTGTGTGTGTGCGCGCGTGTGTGTACACGTGTGTGTGTAACAGACCCTGTGTGTGTGTGTACACGTGTGTGTGTGTGTGTTGGGGGAGGTGGGAGCCGTGTGTGTGTGTGTGTGTTGGAGGTGGGAGCCGTGTGTGTGTGTGTGTGTGTGTGTGTGTGTGTGTGTGTGTGTTGGGGGAGGTGGGAGCCATAGGGGAGAGGACTTAGGGAGAGAACAGGGAGCAGCCTCTTCCCTACTCATCCTGTGATCTTACTCCTCTTCCCCCTGCAGATTCTAACTCCCCAGAATTAACTTCCCAAGAGGTTAAGCATTATTTATGACTTTGAAATCAGAAAAGGAAAAAGGATGCTAATCAAAAAATTTCCTAAATGGTGAAAATAAATGAGAATCTCAATATTCTGAATTTGCCCCTGTTGGTCCCCTCAGCCCTCTCTCTCTCCTTGCTGGCCGTCTTTTGAATGTCCAAGCCCGGGGTTACGGATCTGAGTCTCCTTTCCCCACTCAGGGATCGTGGGACGGCCTCTCGGAGGTTGGGTCAGTGGTCTGGAGGAGACAAAGAGGAGCAGCCCTCCTACCAGGAGTCCGTTCAGGTCGTCACTTCTGGTGTATGACTCTGTCCTGAAAGGCCTGCTTCTTCAGAAAGGGATTTTTTAGGCCGAGGTAAGTTCTGGGAAGGCAGAAAGATGTCCACAAAGGGCGGTTGCTTTGAATGTTGGGCTGACCTGAGGCAGGCAGAGACTGTCTGTGCTGCTTCTGTCAGAGTAAATATGTGGTGAACTCACCACTCCCAGGAGACATGCTGTGGGAGACAGCCGCAAGCTGCATGGGGAACCACTGCGGACAGCAGTTCATGTCAGACCACTCCGTTTACTTTGATTCCACTGAGCTTCATTTTCTCCCCAAGCCCTAAGAAATCTGGAGAAAGAGACGTTGAATATAATGTCAAAATTTAACCAAAGCATGAAATAACCCCTAACATTAAAATCAGATTGTAAAGGGTCACCATCTTAAGGGTTTGCTTACTGGACCTTTCAGAAGTTTTTGTTTGAGAATTATGGAGACAAAAACAAAACAAAACACCTTCCCCAGGGAGGAAAGTTTACCTGGAGCTCTTTATTTCATTGGTCACTTCTAAGATTTACCAGATCACGATAAGGATAAAGGGTGGAGATATGTGGGGTGAGTGGGGGGAGACTGATCATGCTTCAGCTGTGACTACTGTCTGCAACAATAAGAAGAAAGTAGTCTTTGCCTTCTGCAAAGGGAAGTTGGAAGTCAAAGTTGTGGGGAAGCATCCACCCCTGCAGGACAACAGCCTTCTAGGTTCCAGCACAGCTGGGCTCTTAGACATTCATCCACTTCTTCCAAGGGAAGCTCAAAGAAGATGGTGTTTTAGCCTTGGTGGTCCAGTGGTTAAGACTTCACCTTCCAATGCAGGGGGTACAGGTTCAATTCCTGGTCGGGGAGCTAAGATCCCACATGCCTTGTGGCCATAAAACAGAAGCAGTATTGTAACAAACTCAATAAAAACCTTAAAAATGGTCCACATAAAAAATTCTTTAAAAAAGAAGGTGGTGTTTTATTAAGGAGATAATACATTTCAGGAGTTCTTTCATAGGAGAAAACCCCCCAAACACCCACAATATCTGTATGCCAGGTCCTTTTTAGCTGAGGTTAACAGGAGATCCCCCAAATGATCATTATTATTATTTGTTTGCATGTGTGTTTATTCTGGTTTGCTTTTAAAAACATGGTAGATTTTCTATATCCAAGTGGATGAAGATTCTGAGAGCTTTCAGATCACCAGAAAAAAAGTGGGAGCAGAACCATCCATATCCATTCCAGCCAACAGTTCTACGCTAGTCCTGTCTCTTCTGTCCCTGATAGATTTAGTGATGGTGCCACACGGGCTATTCAAGTGTGATCCTCCCCTTCTGTCATCTGTACTGGACGGTCACTGTGTGTCCATAGCAGCTTACCCTAGGTCTGAAAAATCAGAAAATCAGGCTCCTGAAGAGATTAGGTTTCACAAGAGATTAGTATCAATAATATGCCTTTGTGGGTATCCTGTCAGCTATCACATTTATTTTTAAGAAATCTAAAATATCCGAGTTCAAAATTCAGTGTCCTTTCCCTGTGATATAGTACTGGAGAAAGGGTTCCGGAAGTGGCAACTTGATTTGTATCTAATTTCAGCAAAATAATTGCAGACTGCTTCCAGCTTGAATGAGCAGTGAGGTATAGCTCCCAGTAGTTACTTATTTTAGAGCACTCCCTCAGGATGAATGCTAGCTATTTTCAGTGGCGTGTGGGAAAACCAAGGGCACTGCCAAGTTGTGGCAAGTTGGCATCATGCATATGAGCTGTCAACCTCGATGCTTAGTTCCACTCAGATTCATTTCTAATTTCCAGTTGGCGTGTAACCTTTTTCTGTATGCAATTTGGGGTCCTGATCACTTCCTTTCTCTGCCTCCCTACTTTCCCACCTATCTCTACCCACACAGGCAGCTTTTGGCTGAATCCATCTAATAATAACAGTGTGAGTGCCAAGTGGGTTGTATAAAATCCTTACGGAGAGATGTGAAATGAAGCACATTGTTCTTCAAGGCTCCTGAGGACCAGAGTGTACCCATCGACAAAAACAAACTAATGTGCAGTGAAATTATATGCCTTTCTCTATAATTTATGCAGAATGAGATAATGCTGTGATCGTGCCCAAAACAGCTATGGTGTGTGTCGTGGGCAGCCTCTAAAACAGCCCAGTGATCACCACCTACTAGTATTCACTCCCTGTGTGAACTGCCTTCTCATGTGGGCTGGACCTAGTGACCCTCTAAACAAACAGAAGATGACAAAAGTGATGAGATGCCAGTTTTTGAGATTAGATTACAAAAGATGTCTTTCCCCCGCCTCTCCTTCTCCTCCCCACCAGCCCTCTCCCTCTCTTCTCTCTCTCTCTCTCCTTCTATCTCTTTGCCAACTGCCCATGTTGGGAACTTCCCTGTGGAGAGGCCCATGTGTTAAGGAACTGATGTCTCCAGCCAGGAGACAGTGAGGACCAGCCTCCCTTGTGGAACTTTGAGAAGACCACAGCCCTGGCTGGCGCCTTGACTGCAGCCTGTGAGCCCCTGAGTGAGAGGATCACTAAGCTATGCTCAGGTTCTTCACCCACAGAAACCGTGAGATAATATGTTTGCTGTTTTATGCACCTAAGTTTTGGAGTAATTTGTTATAAAAGAGAAACACTAGTATTAATACTAATATTCCCTTAAGCAGGTAGTTAGGAGCTTCCAGTGACCCCACCAGAGGTCTGTCTCCAATGTCACCTCCAGCCGCAGCCCCTACCATCACCTCTGGGCCTGCTTTTCGGCCAAGTCTCACTCTTAGGTATTTTTGTGTCTTTATGTGAGTTGTTTCCTCTGCCTGAAATAACCTGTCACCTGTTCTCCATGTAATTTCCTGCTCATCCCTTGACACTTGGCTCAGATATGTCTTCTGGAAAACCTTCCCAACCCCTCCAGGCAGAGCGCCTGTCCCCATCCTCCACCTGTGCTGTGGCACCCACGCAGTGTGGTCCTGATTGGCACCACGTGGCGTGGTCCTGATTGGCAGGCCTGCCAGGCAGCAGCTCCTGGAGGGCAGGAGGCGTTTATTCATCTGCCAGCTCCTGGTACCTAGCGCAGCACAGGGATAAAGCACCATTCCTGGAACAGATCCACGGCTGTTTTGCAGAAGCAAGGGTCATAGGTAGAGGAGGACACGTGGTAGCTAGTTCCACCCCCAGCTAATGCAGAAATCCTACATAGCATTCTCTAAGCATGCGGTAGAAGAATACTTTAATTGGACAGTACATGAATGTTAAGTACTCAATCAGCAGACTCAATGCGGTAGCAGCATGCAGTGTTGTAAAGCTCTCTTGGTCTGCTATCAACCCCTCAGCCCTTCAGTTAAGGTCATGGGAGTTGACAGTCCTGTAATCTGAGTTGTTGTCATTTCAACCCATGACCTTTGATATGTTCCAGGCATCACAGACCTTCCTTCCCTTCATTTTTAGAGGAGGCCAGAAAGAAACCACAAAGGCATCTTTAGGGACAAATCTGAAAGAAGGGCAAGTTGTATTTTTATCTTAGATGGCAATCTAGCCCATGAAGAGAGGGCTTATTGCAGGGGAGCTTGTTGGAAGATGGTGTAGGTGTGGAATACATTGTAAGCCTATCTACTTCATCACCACATCCTGACAGTTGTGCCTCCTAATTAGGATCTTCCCCCTTTCTCTCCTCCATGGCTTTTCTCCTAGTCTTGAATTCACCTGTAACAGCTTCTTCACTGGTCTCATGACATTCACTTGTGACCCCTTCCGAAATGCTCTTCTTTCCAAGCTCTTGTAGCCAGAGCCATCTTTCTGAAATGCACATTTGACCCCATCGCCTGTCCACTTAAACACTTCAGTGGCTCCCTCTGCATGGCCTGGCTGGAGTCCAGCCTTGTCCTACATCCTGTATCCATCCGTCTCTGTGCTCTGTTCACACTCACCTCTTCCACGACCTTGAAGACACAAGTACCATCCCACCACAGAGAGGCACAGACCCTCTTGCCCTAGTTAATCCCATTCCTTCAGATTTCATGTCACTCACCAATTCCTCAGAGATTCCCCTGACATCCCTTGTTAAATCAAACCCCTTATTACTTATACAATAGAAAAGGAGATGACCTTGATCAAATAACCACACATTGCAACGTTGTGTTAATTTGTGTGATTATTTGATCAAGGTCATCCATCTCCTTTTCTATCCTACAAGTTCCATGAGGGCAGGGACCCTGTCTATTTTTGCTGACATTGTGTTCATGGTACCCAGTATGACCCAGCAAAGAGTGGGCATTCAGTCAGTATTTGTTGACCTGAAATGAATGAATTAAGGGTACATGGAAGAAAAACAGAAATGCAGGGAGTATGAGGATTTCATGGAACCCAAAGCGAGGGCATAGAAGGATAATTTGAATGTACCAGTTTCTCTGGACGAATACAAAATTTGCAGAAGTGCACCACATTTATAGCTGTGTGTAACTTCCCTTAGCCCAGGCCACGACCGCCTCAGGGAAAAGGAAGGACTTGGGGTCAGTTTCCGGAGGTCTTGGGTTCTGCCTTCTTACCTCTTCTACTCAGGCAGCCACACCAGCTCCGCCTCCATGGGGGCTCGTGCCAGCTCTCCTTTGCAGGGAGGTGGGGAGGGCTGTGCTGGGGCCAGAAATATCACGGGCTGCCCTTTCTCAGGAGCTCCACGGGTCTGTGTCCCTGCAACCCCAGCGCAGACCTGGCGCGGCCGACATGCACCTCCACCCTTCTCCGCTGGGGGCGCAGTGGCGCCTCGCTCTGCGCCTGCAGGTTGCTGCGCCCCCCGCGGGGCGGGGGGCTTGTCCCCCTACCCCCTCCTCTCCCGTAGCTGATTCCCACCCTTCCTCGATCGTCATCTCTCTCAGCAGTTTTGTAGCAGGCAAGTCATTTCCTCTTACTTGTTCACGAATCTTAAATGGAGGGGTCTAGGGCCTGCCGGTTTTATTTCTCAGTCTGTGTTTCTTCCAGGGCCTGACAGGACTGGAATGTTTCAGTAAATGTTTCATCCCACAAACATTTACTGCACCAGAGAGAGAGAGAAAGGGAAAGAGAGAGAGATGAGCACATGGGGCCCTGTCCCAGGAACGTGTCTTCTTCCGGAGTTCTTTACAGGTACCTTCTGTAAATACCTCTGGATGAGGTATTCAGCTGTCAGGCCCTGGCTGAGAATCCATCCTTGCTATACTAGTTTTTGCCAGGAGCCAGGAATTCAGAAGAATGTTAATCTGTTTTTCTTCCAGCTTTTCTTACACGGATGACAATATTATTACCCTCAGCTTTTACAGTGCAAGTCTGTACACAGATCACAGGGTCCAAGAGGGCTCCTGACTCATTTGAGATAATTACCTGTTTTTTTTCCCCCCCTTTCTTTCTAGGTCTTCCATTTCTGTGAATCAGCGACGTGGAAAACCCAGGCCTCAGAAAAATTAAGGGAGGCTTGAAGTGAGCAAAGCAGAGCAGAGTGTTGGCAAGAGCTGAGGGCTGCCACAGCGGGAAAATCAAGCAATGCGTCATCTGAGAGAACTCGTGGTGATGTCTGCCTCCTCCCAGCAGCATCCGCACCGGCTGGGACAGTCAGATCACTGTGACTTGGGCAGAGATGAAAACGCGCAGCACGGCCAGGGTATTATAGAGGTGTGTGGTGTCAGGACGGCCTGTGCCGGCCTCATTTACTTTTCTGAGTCATTTGAACAAAGCAGTTGCTGGGCTAACCTTGCTGCGATGAGAATCCACGACAAATCCGAAAGCTTCTGCCCCGACTGCCTTTGCCCCGCAGCACAGCGCAGTCGTCTTTCCAGTGGTGTGAGCCTCACCACATAGCGATTGATGGATGAACTGTCCGTTCTCTCGCCCAGAGCCCCTCCAGGCAGGAACCTTGGCCCACTTTCTCCTATGTCTCAGAGGCCCGGCACTGGGCTCGGCATCTAGTAGGCATCTGATGAATAAATGAATGGGTTTAGGGACATATGGGAGACGTAAGGGGCGCCTACAGTGGGAATGAGTTCAGTTGCGCCATTCTGTGTTAGTTCTCTGCGGTTTGCAGGACCCAAAGGAGGAGTGATTTGTCCTCTGTAGAAAAAGCATGCCTCATGTGGGGATTGCACAAGGGAAGGTGCTGGCTAGCTGGGTATCAAGGTGGGCAGGGATGGAGGAAAATGGGGGAAATGACACAGGAAATGATGGTGTTCGTCCTAGGAACACGTCATAGCATCCCACGCAGAGCCCTGATTCTCCAGGAAATTGACGGAGTGCCTGGCGGAGGCCACAGCACGGCTGGGGGAGGCCAGCTCTCGGGGAGCCGTTCCTCAGCCCCCACAAAGACCCTCAGGAGGACTCCCACGCTGTGCCACCATCGTCCACTAGGGGGCAGGCGGAGGCAGGAGAAAAGGTGAGCCGGCCATCTGCAGGCTCTTGGGTTGGGCTCATCAGGCAGCGGTGCATCCAGGCCCACATCCAACAACACCCTGGGCTGTGTGTGTTACTCAGAAGACTCGGCCCGGCCTCTCTTCCTGCCTGTCGTTGTCTCTGTGATTTTATATGGTATGACCTGCGACATGAGTTACCACGAGACCATGGTAACCAAAGTACACAGCTCGGTGTAAAGGTAGATAAACAGGAAAAAAACGAATCCCTAGTTTTCTAATTTTACTCACCATTTGTGTTTTTTCTCTCTCTGCCTCACCTATTTTTTATTATCCCGAAAAATCAAGATGTACCTGAATTCCAGGACTTTTAAAAATGAAAAGATAAATAAGGAAAATATGCTCTGGTCTCTAGCTTTGAAGATAGCGACTCATTTCCTCATGTGCAAGTTATCACTTCCTCTGGATATCCTGTCCAACACTCCTCTTGTGTACCAACATACCATTTCAAGGGAAAATTATGTTCTTGATAATTCCCACATGCCATGAAAAGTAATTTCCTGCTAAGAAACTGCTGGTGATGGGAACTCTTAATTAGTTTAAAATTTTCCTAATCCTTGAGGATTGAATATAAAAAATACAACTGCCCTCTTGTACAAATTATCCTTCTATACATATTATTTGGCCCATAGACCTGTGACTCAAATAAACTAGATTGAACATAAAGGAATAAACATTTTACCAGGCCAGATCACAGAAATGAAAGTCCTTGTGTAGCAATGAGCATTGCTTCATACAAAATCAGAGCGTTTGAAAGCTGTTTTCCTGCCTGCTGAGAATGTCCGATTAGAACCCCATCAATGCTTGATAACATTAACAGAAAACTTTGCTTTAATGAAGTTAAAGACTCTTTAATGAATTGCATCTTTAATTGGAATGAAAACAAACCAACCATATTACATGAGCCATTGGAAAATGGTAGTCATCCTAAAAGAAACCGTTTTCTAGTGGAATCAGAATTCTTATGCAAACCTTTTCAGGCTGCAGACATCTTTGAATGCTACCCTTGATTTCATTCCAACAGCAATCACAGCTGAGAAATATAAAGTATGATGTCAAGTTACTTTAATGGTTTGCAAAATTCTCAAGAATTTTCTAAAAATATGCATTTTCAATGATACCATAGAGTAGTTGGTCTAAAATTGACTTTCAATTAAAAACATAAACAAACAGGCCTGGATATATTTGGACGCAGATGTTGCTGGAGGTTCCAGATTCCATTGTTTAAAGGTATTCCATAAATATGACAAAATCTGTGGAGAAGACATCCATCTGATTGGGTATTCAGGTTTACAAAGGGAAGTAATTACAGGGCCAGAGACTGGGTGTCAGCCCTCATTTATCCAAATTCTCTTTCTCACATCAACCTAGCTTGACCTTGATTTTTTTTTTAGATGCAAGTAAAGGACATCAATGTAATTCGAATAAACCAGTGTTTTAAATTCCCTCAGGAGTCTGGAATCAGAAATGACAGACTTGATGGACATAAGCTTGAAGGAGTAACCAACTCTTAAGTAATTATGGTGGTTTTAAAAACAGTATCTTCCTTTCTTACTGAGTTAAATTTTCATTTTTCTCTCGAGGGAACGTTTATTTGTCTGATTCTTTGGAAAATACCCAAATGCTGGTTTCCACCCCTCCCCTCTCCTCCCTGACATCCCCACCAGGCGCTCACTGCCTCTGCGGTGGCCGCTGTGGTCCGTGGCCATCTCTGCTGCTAAGTGACCTCCAACCCTCCTCGCCTTTCTCTGAGGGCAGGGGCCTCTCTTCTCTTCCTGACAAAGCACTTTCAGTCAACTCTTGGATTTCTTCATGGTTGATTAAACTGTCTGTGTTTATTCAGGACCCTTCTCCTCTTTCTGTGTCCGGCTGCTGACCTTTCTCTGGGTTCACTGTAGAGGAGAAAGCTCCCAGGGCAGTCCATCTGCCTGCCTGTTTGCAGCTTTGGTAAAGATTTGGTCCTGGAAAATGTTTAGGCCATTGAAATATCAGTATATCTTCAAAGCATGTGACTTTTCGCCTGGGCAGTTTTCTGAGTTGCTGTTAGTGAATGAGATCGGAGGCACATAAGCAACAAGAGATGCCTGTGAGTCAGAGCTGCTGACATCTCCCTTGAACCTCACCGATGTTGATGGTTCTTGCCACTAGGCTCCATGGGACGTCACAGGGTTGTTTTCCTAATAAGAGCAGTTGTGGCCTTAACTGAGTCCTCCCAGCTCGCTCAGTGGTGAAAGAATCCACCCGTCAATGCAGGAGACACAGGAGACCCAGGTTCGGTCCTGGAGTCGGGAAGATACCCTGGAGAAGGGAATGGCTACCCACTCCAGTATTCTTGTCTGGAAAATTCCATGAACAGAGTAGACTGGCAGGCTACAGTCTATGGGTAGCAAAAAGTCAGACATGACTGAGAATGAACACAAGAAAACATGATGGTCTTAATTGCTTGGAAGTGGGAAGGAGAGAGAAACTGAAGCACAGAGTCTTGTTGAGTGACCAAAAGACAAGCCAGAGCAAATATCTTAGGTCAGAAATTCTTTACAGAAATTCTTGTCAGCCTGATAACTAATCCTCAGCCTGTGTCCCTGGTCTGGGGCTGGCAGGCAAGTTCAGCTTCCCCCAGAGGTACCCAGGCTCTGGGCCCAGGTCAAATGCAAGTCCTACCACATGCAGACATCACCCCCTTCTCCGAACACTATACCATCTGGGGCTGTACCTCTCAGAGTGACATTTTAAAATTTTGCGCATTTGTGTATGAATCTTAGGGGCACGGGGACTGTGCCTTCTGCATCTTTGCCTGTCTGGAAGCATGCAGTGCACACTTTCATGAAAGTGTGGATAAATGGAGGTGCTGACGGACGCTCCCCAAAGGCCTTCTCTTTCATTCCTTCAGTGCCCCCTTGCTCACTCAACTAGCTCTACCCTCCCTCACCATTCTTAGAATATACTCAGCTCCTAGCCTGCACAGTTGGCATGACCCGATTTTTCTCTTTCTCTATTTGTTCATCTCAGCTTTTTGTGTCTAGTCTTTACTCTCCAGCTCATTCTGTAAACTCTTGGAGGCCAGAGGTTTCGTGGGACTCTTTTCACCAATCACTTGACTGTAACATACTGAGAAGCTGTCTACTTAACGGAGTTCAGAAGATGATGCTTGTGATGAGAGGAGCGGCTCACCAGGGCTGACCGCTGGTCCTGTTCAAAGGGTTTGATGGCCCAGGATTTGCTGTGTCCTCTCGGTCACCATCGAGCTCTCTCTCGTTATGAATCCCTCATCGACACTGTTGGGTTTAGTGGCATGTGAGCTGGTGAGAGACCAGGAGCATCGTCCTCTGAAGGCAGGGTTTCTCAGCAGCGACTCTTCGACATTAGGGGATAATTCTTTGTGGGAGGTGGGGGTGCTGTGGTGTGTGCTGTAGGATGTTTGACAACATCCCTCATCTCTCCCTCACTGGATGCTGGTGGCATTCCCTGGATGCGGCAATTAAAACCGTCTCCAGACATTGTCGTATGTCCCTGTTAGCTGGGGAGGGAGTTGGTGGCAAACCTGCTGCTTAGGGGCTACTGCTTAAGGGATAAAGCTGAAAGAAAGAATGGTCATAACCAGAGTTACTTCCTTTCTCCAGGAATTTTTTTTGACTTTTTAGAAAAAATGTAACCAGCGTGGTGTCTTGGCCTAGTCAGTTTAGGGGAAAGTCTCCCAAAATATATTTAAATTATATAGTACTTTACCTCTTTGCCCCCTTTCCCCCTTAGAGGCCATTTTTCTCCCCATCATTATCACTGGGTTGGGCTCTGCTTTCTGTGGCCTGATCCTGTCTTGTTTTAGGAATCTCAGTGGCTTTCAGCAAACTCTTAAGAGGCACATGATGAGCCACTCAAGGAGGCGGCTGGCTGGAGGTGATGGGCAGGGCTGCCTGCTGTCCTCAGCCTGGACATGGCCCTTGTGAGGACACTGTGCTTGGGGATCTGCTCCTCCCCTCTGGACAAAAACCAGATTTTGATCTCTTCCCTGGGAGTGAACAGGCCATCGGAGCAATAATTCATACAAAACAAACACACCAGAAACTAGGCTATAAACCAGACTGCAACCATATTGCTCTAAAACGCTGATCTCCTCAGAGCTCTCCCAGGGTTTGAGCTCTGAATGTGGGCAGCATGAATGTGGTGGACCATCCAGGGTGCATGCAGGGCCCCAGGCCCTGGCCGGGTGCCTGGCCCCTTCTTCTGTCTGTCTGTCTCAGCTGCCAAGGGATGACCCTTGTGGGCTGGTTGGGGAGGGACGGAGGGAGGGAGGAGGCTGGTGTCTGGGAGGACAGTGAGAGCAGAAAGTTGTTCACAGTCTTTAGACATCATTTACAATTTCTGCTTCACTTACAGGTCAGGTCCTGAGGCTGAGTGCCAGTTACCCCTCCCGAGCAGACACCTTTCCAGTAGATGCCCATCATCAGGATGCCTAGGAAACTGCGATAGCTGTGATGGACGTGGAATCAGGACAGAGGGACTTGGAAGATCTCATGAAGTGTTCTCTCTGGGCTGTGGGAAAGCCTGATGAAATAGCCCTGCTTCTGGGGAAGGCTCACCTCCCTAGAGATGGAACAGTCCCCACTGCCCTGGGGGAGCCGTCTGCTCACTGAGCGGGGCTGATGAGCCCTGCTGCCCTGGCTCTTCTGACCCCCATCACCCTCCTTCCCTTGAGGACCACCCTCCTCTGTCATCATGTGCCTCACTCAAGGGTCTGACTGCTGTGTTTGCTAACGCCCAGTCTCTCAGGAGTGACCTTTGACGTTCTATGCACAGGTTCCGGAGCCCAGGCTTCAGCAGGGCGTTCTCCTGAATGGAGCTGCAGCCCTGAGTGGTAACCCTGGGTCAGGTGTGTCCTCCAGGCTTGTCGCTTGGTTATACCCTGTAGGATATCTTCTCCTTGACTGTGGTCTAATTTTGATAGACATTTCTGCCAAGTGGACAGGGAATGACTTTGTGAAGTTCGTATTTCTCCTAATAGAGGGGCAAGGGAAACAAAAAGAAACAAACGCTGTGGTTCCCCTGTCTTTAACCAAGGAAAGCAGAAAGTTTCCTGTTTTTCTGTGCCATCAGGGTATCTGGTGCTGTCTTTGGAGCCCTGTCCCTCAGAGGCTGTCTCCAGCTTGGGCCCTGGCAGGGGTGCAGCTCCACGGGGCTGGCAGAGGCCTCAGGGTGTGGAAATGCATCAGCTCAACCCACTTTTCTGTCACAAACCAAGGGAGACAGTAAGCAAATCATGCCGAGAGCCCTTTTAGCCACTTGAGTCATTCTTACCCCCCATGGCTGGGCCTTTGTCAGCATCCTTTGTCACTTTTGAAAATGTTATTTCTTAGGGAATAAAAGAACAGTGTGGCCATGGTTAGTGTTGCTGATAAGTTCCATTACTTGAAGCATATTTGCTGCAATAGAAAAATATGAATCTGATCAGCGTGTCACAGAGCCTGGTACTGCCACAACGATCATGTTTGTCCCCATGGCACTTGCACCTCAAAGGCATGTTCTTCAGAAACCCCTGTGCTGGGGAAACGGATGGACAGTGCTGTGTGACGCTGATTTCCGTTCAAAAGGAAAGAGAGGAGAATGAAAAAAAGCTGGTTGGTTGCAGCAAGGCTCTCTATCACTGCTGCTTCCACGCTAGTCTGGTTCATTGGTCAGGGATCTTGAAAATACAGGTATATTCTGTACTTTCTCAGTGTATCTAGTTCGCATAACTTCTTGTTCAGCCCTAAGTCAATATTCTTCATGCTCGTTTAGGTTAAATGTGCCTTTTCCTCCTTCCAGGTGTCTCTGCTTCTCAGGGGCTTTCTCCCTTGCTGTGAGCATCCTTTGTGGATTTGAAAAGATGTGGGGTCCCGGCTTCCTAGGGTCAACATGGAGCCGCTTTCTGGATGGCTGTTTTTACTCCCTTCTGGCGTTCCTCTCCCTAAACGTCGTTTTGTCAAAGAGACAGGAGCCCAGGAACCCTTGAGAGGTAATATGTTGTCCCCAGTTACACTGTGAGCTGGTGCGAGGCTGGCTATCAGACCAGGCCTCCTGACTCCACACTTTTGCCATGGTTCCCTTTGATGTTTCTGGGGGGCTCCTCAGCCCTTGTGATAAAAATTCTCTGCACGTTGTCTCCCACAGACAGTTGCAAAGTCGATAAATAGGTGAGACTCTAGGCCCTGGATGCTCTGTACCATCTAGTAAGAAGTTCCTGCAATGGGCTCTTGCACCATCCAGAAAGCTTTTCTAACAGAAGAAACACCTGCTACTTTATTGTTTACTTTGGTTTTCTTTCTACATATTCCTTAAGAAATTTTTTAAGTGCAGTTGAAAATATTATATAAGTTATAGGTGTACAGTATAGTCATCCACAATTTTTAAAGGTTATACTCCATTTGTAGTTATTATGAGATATTTCCAATATTCCCCATGTTGTACAATATATCCCTTTGGCTTAGTTTATACCCAAGAGTTTGTACCTCTTAATCCTCTACCCCTTTATTGCCCCTTCTTCCTTCCCTCTCCCCACTGACTTGTTCTGTGAGTCTGTTTCTTTTTCGTTATATTCACCAGCTTGTTGTACCTTATAGATTTCACATGTTAGTGAGATATACAGTATTTGTCTTTTTCTGTCTGACTTATTCCACTCAGCATAATGGCCTCCAAGTCTATCCATGTTGCTACAATTGGCAAAATTTTATTCTTTTTTATGGCTGAGTTCATTGGGCTTCCCTGGTAGATCTGGGTTTGACCCCTGGATTGGGAAAATCCCCTGGAGGAGGGCATGGCAACCCATTCCAGTATTCTTGCCTGGAGAATCCCCACGGACAGAGGAGCCTGGCAGGGGGTGTATGGGGTCTCACAGTGACTAAGCATAACACAATACAGTACTCCATTGTATGTATGTACCACATTTTCTTTATCCATTTGTCTGTTAATGAACATTTAGGTTGCTTACATATCTTGGCAATTATAAATAATGCTGCTATGAACATTGGGGTGCGTGTATCTTTTCAAATTAGCATTTTGCTTTTTTTTTTTTGATATATATCCAGGAGTGGAATTACTGGGTCACCTGGCAGTTTTACTTTTAGTTTTAAAGAAGCCTCCATACTGTTTTCCACAGTAGGTGCACCAATTTGCATTCCCATCAACAGTGTAGGAGAGTTTTAAACATGTAATTGTTAGCACAAAGTAATTATTGCCTCATTAAAAAGATTATATTTTGTTCAAAAGTGTTTTTCAATGTTCTTGACAGTGAGAGGGGGCTTGGGCCTTGTAAGAAGAAACCAGTTATAAAGTCTGAGGTCTGCTGAAGGTAATATCTGTGGAGGCCTGTCCTACCTATAGGAACATAGCTGGGTCCATGTTAATAAGCCATTAATAAGCGAGGGATTAAATTAGTTGGTGGTGAGTAATTCCAGATGCAAAGTGGCCTGAGTTACATCTTCCTGATGGAGGAAGGTATTGGGGAGAAATCAGTTTGCAGATTGAGGCAGGTTGCCTCATTTGTGACTCAGTATTTACACAGATCAGGGTTTGAAGTCAGGCTTGCACAGCTCATGCCCTCTCCAGGAAAGCTGGACCCCCCTCCGGAGAAAGCTACAGTCTCCTTCCCCAAAGCAGCCCAGCTCAGGGCTCCACACAGTGTTGCAGATAATTGCAGAGGGTTCAGGTTTCCCTGTTCCACTCACTCTTAGCACACCCAACCTCTGGTTAAGAGCTAGCACCTTCTCCCTTATTGGCCTCTTAAACAAAAAAGCTAAGTGCTAGGTTAAAGGGGTGTTTATTAATTCTTTTCTATTTAATGCTGGAGCTGACTTGGGAAAAAAATTACATGGCTTGGAATGAATAATACTTACTGGGATAGTAGTGCTGGTGGCAGAAACTGAAAATCAAGGTTTACTGAATGAAAAGACCAGTAGAGTGGGGAAGCCATGGCTGGGTTTCAGGCTGTATGTGTGGTCCTGTGGCTTCGGGTCAGCGGCTGAGACTCTTTCAGCTTTGGTTGCCCTGTCTGCACCCATGCAGGTAACAGTGCCAACTTCAAAGCTGCCTTGTGAGCAATGTATGGGAAGATAGCCTCAATCTTAATGCACTGTGTAAACTGCCATATAAATAGAAGGTGGTCTTAATCTGGAAAATAAAGTTAGTGATGAAAATACCTAAGCATTGATATTTTTTAGAACTTTGTATTTTTAGAATTTTGGAGACTTTTTTACACTCTAATAAAAATTACATTTCGTGAAAAAAAATGATGAGTCCTGTTCTATCCTATATTTATATTTTTCAACAACCTCAGATATGCAGATGATACCACTTTAATGGCAAAAAAGTGAAGAGGAACTAAAGAGCCTCTTGATGTGGGTAAAAGAGGAGAGTGGAATAAGCTGGCTTAAAACTCAACATTAAAAAAACTAAGATCATGGCATCTGGTTCCATCACTTTATGGCAAATAGAAGGGGAAAAAAGTAGAAGCAGTGAGAGTTTATTTTCTTGGGTTCCAAAATCACTGCTGGCAGAGATTATAGCCATGAAATTAAAAGATGCTTGCTCCTTGGAAGAAAAGCTATGACAAACCTAGACAGCGTATTAAAAAGCAGAGATATCACTTTGCCAACAAAAGTCCACGTAGTCAAAGCTGTGGTTTTTCCAGCAGTCATGTACGGGTGTGAGAGTGGGACCATAAAGAAAGCTGAGTGCCAAAGAATTGATTCTTTTGAATTGTGGTGCCGGAGAAGACTCTTAAGAGTCCCTTGGACAGCAAGGAAATCAAACTAGTCAATCCTAAAAGAAATCAGTCCTGAATATTCATTGGAAGGACTGATGCTGAAGCTGAAACTCCAATACTTTGGCCACCTGATGCGAAGAGTGACTCACTGGAAAGACCCTGATGCTGGGAAAGATTGAGGGCAGGAGGAGAAAGGGACGACAGAGGATGAGATGGTTGGATGGCATCATTGACTCAATGGGCATGAGTTTGAGCAAACTCCAGGAGACAGTGAAGGACAGGGAAGCCTGGTGTGCTGTAGTCCATGGGGTTACAAAGAACTGGACATGACTTAGCAACTGAACAACAACAACAGATCTCTTGGAAAACCTAACCTAGAAGTTGCAAAGCAGCTCCCAAATGTGTTATTTTGCTTGCAGGGGGCTAAACAAGTTTTGTTTGGTTTGTTTTTTAATCAACTGCCAACATTTAAAACTAGAAGTTTCCTTATATATACAGAAACCAGAACCTAGATTTCAGCTTCTCTTGGGGAATCAGACGCTGAATGGCCAGTGTGGCTATCTGGGATTCCCCATGACCCACGGCTCCTGCCATGAGTCGTTCACTATCTCAGGCCAGCCACACCCAAGGCACTCCCATCTTCCTGGTATCACTTTCCCAGTAGGAGGCCTAGAGTTTCAAATAGCAACTTGATTTGAAAAACCAGACCTGTAAAGAGATAGCAAGGGCTATAAGGATGCTCAAACATGGATTGGTCTTCTACCTTTAGCTGGGTCTCCTCAAACCTCAAACCAGGTGTGGGTGGATGTGGCCAGCGTGAACAGAGATCCTTTCTCGTAAACTGAGCACAGGATCTTTGTGAGGACTAAGTTAGATGACATATGGAAACACTTGGCAAGAATCCACGCTTGGTAAATGGTAGCTCTGAGCAAAGCATCGGGGCATTGGAAAGATCCTGATGCGTAATCTGCAGTTCAGACTCCAGAAGTGATGGCCATAGTCAGGCAGTCGCTGAGCCCTTGAGAGGATCAGGCTGAGGAGTAAGGTACCCTCTGACTCCACAGTTTCTGAGAACAAGGATGTAGGCCCCCGGAGTCGCACAAAAAGACCATGAACCCAAGGCGGAAGAAGACCCTTGGTGTAACACAAGTGCCCTTTGCCTTTGGCGAATCACTCCTGGGTCGCCAGGAGTGTTAGAAAGCTCAGGAGACATGAAGGGCCGCACCTAGCAGTTGTCTGCATACCTGCTTCTACTCCGAAGAAAACTTCCCCACTGACAGCTCGGCGCCTTTGTCCCAAGCACTCACTTCTTCTGCAAGTGCGCAGGTGACTTCCTGCAGACAGCCAGTGGCCAGGAGCCTCGACATCCACAGGGCAGCCTGGACTTCTCCCACATGGGATGGAAGCCGCTCCTATGGCCTTGATTCCAAGACTTAGTTATCTTGGAAGTTACCACCAATGCCTAGAAGCCAAGCCCAGGAATGATCTCACCACTTTCCCCTCCCTGTCATGGGTTCCACCAAAGCCTGTTTTATAGGGAGTTGCCTTTCTTCTATTTCTTCTGAGCTGAAGGGGACCATCCCTGGGCTGAGCAAAAGATGAGTAAGTGATTAGTGGCTGCCATAAAAGGACCTCGTAAAGCATTTATGTTGTCCCACAAAAAGGATCTGGTTTTCACACATCTCTCTTTTTAGTTCTTTTGTGGCAGGTAGGAGGCTGCCAAAGTCATTGAATGACACCAGGGTCAGGCTTGCTTTAGGAAACGGGTAGCCAAGGATCTGGTGCTTCCCGCACTGTTTCCTTCTCCATCGCATGACCTGACAAAAAAGCAACTCTGAGTCACACGCTGAGTGACCCAGTATTGAGGAAATAATCCATTTGCTATGATAAACTAGGGAGGTCCCTTAGAAAGAAAATTGGGGCTTCTCCCTGGGTGGGTCCTGCCTGGAATGAGACAAATGATGTGGTAACGATCCCCACACTGGGGATGTTGATGTGAAAAGGGGTGCCTTTTTGATAGGAAAATACAAGGTCATCTCAGTTGAAACTGTAATCAAGTCAGAGCTTCTGAACCAGGGAGGGTCCCCAGGGAGCCTGGATTCAGGGAATCTGGGCTGGAGCAAGCTTCTTGGTAGCCACAGGCACTCAAGGTCCCTGAGGAGACCCATCCCCCGCCCCTACCAAGGAAGGCTGTCTGCTCTGCCAAAAGTCTGCATTTCCTAAAATGGCTCCAGTGTGCAAGGAATCCCTGGACAGACACTGTCTGCAGATGGGCTTTGACTGCTGGCTGTTAACCGTCCTAACTCTTCCCACATCTGCTTCCAGGAGATTGCATTGGCTCTGCTCCCTTGGCCAGTAGGGATGAGGACACCTCACCCCTATAAATCTCGAGCTTGGTGGCTTCTTAATGCCCTTTAGGCCTGCATTCATACACACACACATGCAAAGATTATCTCCTTGATCTCTGGGTCATCAACTATGGGCAGAACCACTTGGACAATGGTTTCTCCTGCAAAGCTGAAGAACTATACCCCTTCACCAATGTTTCCAAGAAAAATATCCTGCCACTTAGTGTAGGCTGATTCTCTGTCTGAAATGTACAGAAATGTTAGGGTCTCACGTGTGCAGTGGGGATGACCAGAGCCTGTCTGCGTCTGGACAAAACCAAAACTGAGCGCTTCTTGAGGTTTCTTTCCTTCCTAGAACATCATGATTCTGAGATCCTTCTGGATATACACACTCAAAGCGAGTTTTTCTAAAAAACAAATTGGATCTCACAGAAAATTAGTAGCGACTGAACCAAGTACAGAATCTTTAGTTCTGACCCCAGGAGGAACTTGACCATTTATATTTTAGGCAAAATCCCTTTTCCCCCCTTTTAAATACTGCATATAATGGCAAGATTCTCAACTGCATAGTAATGTTACCATAGCAAACAAAGGGAAAGCTATGAAAATCTGAAACAGAAACACGTGGCCTGTATTCCAAAAAAAAGTAAATGCAACAAAAAGAAGGTTGGCCTCATTCTCTGTCCCGAAGTTCCACACAGTCCATGCCAGCGCCCCAGCACCCCAGCGCCCCCACGCCCCAGACTGACTTCAGGTCTTCTCACACCAGGCAGGCCTCTGTCTTTGCTCAGTTCTTCCCAAGCCTTCAGCGCTTTCCCCTCCCACTTTGAGGGCAGAGGTTTCCTTGTCCATATTTACAGTATGAATTCTCCTTTCAGAGGACCTCCAGGTCACAGGGCATTCGTCTCTCCCTCTCAGCTTCCCAGCCCTTCATGTGAGGGGCTCTCACCACCGGCAGCTTCTCTGCTGGCATCAGACCTCCGGAGGGCAGAGACGCAATCCTGTCTGCCGGCCCTTACGCAGGTAGGCTCATGTTTGATACATTTAATGACGTTTAAGTGAATTGAAGAAGGGTGACCTTTCCTCCACTCTAAGTTTGTCTGTATATGCCACAGATTACTCGGAATGTCATGTAAGAGTGGGGGCGACTTCAGTTCAGTTCAGTTGCTCAGTTGTGTCCAAACTTTGGGACCCCATGGACTGCAGCACACCAGGCTTCCCTGTCCACCACCAACTCTCAGCAGATACCATCATGGTCTCTCAGTCCTGGCACAAGGATCATTTTCTGATGTGGGGGCTGTCCTATGCATTGTAGTGGCCTCTACCCACTAGATCTCATCACTCTCCTACCTCCCCAGTTGTAGCAACCAAAAATATCTGCAGACACTGCCAGTGTTTCCTGGGGGCAGAAATGGCCCCAATTTAGAACCACTGATGTGGGAGATTCCTGAAGGAGACCGAGAGGAAGTATCAGACACCTTGCCCAGTGAGGCTCTTACCAGACCTGCTCCCCACTGCTGTAACCATCACTGTTAGAATACATCAGCAGAAGGCAGCTATTTATAGCTTCTGGCCAAATATTTCACTCTGACAGGCTGTCACAGTGCTGGCCAAACTCTGGAATTTTCTTAAATGGGGTGGAGAAGGCGTGAACAGGGTAAGGCCCATCCTCTGTGAAATTCGGCTATCTTTTTTGCGGAGGTTGTCGTCTTGGAGACAACACAACAGCTACTGAGAGGTACCTGGGTTCATGCCAAGAAGACTGAAAAGGCAAAAAATAACAACAAAAGCTGAAATGAAAGGCTTTTTTTTTTTTTTTAATCTTACCAGGTTGTGAGGAACCCTCGCTGCTTAATAAATCAACACATACTAACTCAGGGAAGGTGTGCGCCTACTTTGGCACCAACTGCAGAGTGTAGAAACGGTTGGGATATTTTGGGTGCACTGGGAGATGACCCCCACGGTCATCCCCTGGCCTCGGGGGCCGGGGGCTGTCCATCCGCCAGGAGGCAGCCCCCAGGCCAGCGGAGCTGCGACCAAGTGCATCTGCTCAAACACGGCAAACGGTGTTGAAACAAACCACCATCCTGGCTTGTTTTTGAAACTGCGGCCCTTTGTTGCGTTGAGCAGCTGAGTCTGAGTGAGGCCCCGGTGGCCACGAAAGGAGCTGTGGGATTTCTTTTCCCTTGCCGAGGCCCCGAAGGTTGTGGGGCTGTGACTGAGGCATTACCCGTTCATGACTATACAGGGACTTTCACTCCACACATCTCGAGATGACAGTGGAAGCCGGAGCTGTTGTACAGAGTGTTGGCTCGCTGCCCTTCCCTCCTCCTCACATCACTTACCTGCCGGGGCCAGAGTGGGAGGGGATGGAGGCTGGGGGCCTGTGGAGTTGGTGGGGCGGGATGGTGAGGACAGGCCTGAGGTTTGGGGCAGAGCCTCTCAGCACAAGCTGCTGCAACACTGAAAACCACATGGCCATTCTCACCTTTGATTTCGGTTGGTGACTTTCAGACTTGGGAAGCCAGCTGGAGCCCTCTGATGAGAAAATCAAAGATTCGTGGCATCAAACAGGTTGTTGATACCACACGCTCCTCTCTGACACCACGAGAGAAACCCTGACATCCTGGCAAGAGATGCAGTTGGACTTAGCAAGGCCCTGTTGCATTAGCAACAACGTGGGAACAAGGGCAAGAACGATACAGGCTATCGCTTCAGCTTTGATACACAGGTGCTGCCGGACAATTTTGCATTTCCAAGGACAAATTTGCAAAACAGATATCGACGTGAACGTGGGATTTGGGTGAGGTTGAGGTGGCCACACCTGGATGTAAGGACCCTCTGACCAGGACTGAGGGGGCCCAGAGGAGAAGGAGGCTGCAGGCACAAGTCAGTTTGGGGGTGACTGTCTGCCCTGGATGGCCCTGCAGACACCTAGCCCGCTCTCAGTCCCCCAGCCTTGCCCTCTAGAAGGGGTTGAGGGGCTCCCCGGGAGCAGCCCGGGGGAGGGCAGAGCCGGCCAGGATAGACACTCTCTTCCTTGGGAACGGTGACTCACATGCTCCAGGCAGGGAGCGCGGCACGTCTAGACTTAATTCTTGCTGTGATGCATCCAGGCTGCCTCCGCACAGTTAGCAAAGTCCCTCTGGTTGGGCCTCGTGGGACCACACCCAGCAGTCAGATACCCCAAAGCACACTAACCAGACAAAGCCCTGGGAAATGGGAGGGGAAAAATGGATACAATTTCAGAAAAAAAGGTTGAAGCGTTCCTCATGGGGAAAATCAGAACGTTGTTAACGTCCTTACACACTCTGTGGCCAGGCAGTTTCTACGTTCTGTGTGTGCCAGGGCCACTGTAACCCCTCTGGTCCCCTCGTCCTGCTCTGACCCTGGTCCCTGATGGAAAGCCCACCCACCCCAGCTCAGCAGGGGGATGGGAACAAGCAGCCGCCTCCCCACCCTTAGAGGTGCTGGAAGGGCTTACCAGGGAGGTGTTGGTGAAGGGTTTACCAGCAGCCTTGCTGACGTGAAGATCCTGTAGTTTTTTCTAGAACGTGCTCTTGAAGGCAGAAGTTGACCCTGGCAAAAAATGCAGGGCCCTTCTCCCCTCCTTGGGCCCCAACACCCACTTCCCAGGGGAGCAGTTAAAGCCCTGTTCGCCAGAGGGAATGTCTTCCTCAGCAGCACAGATTCTCCTGATAAGAACAGCAACAGGGATCTGAGACCAGGGCTGCTGCTCTTGATCCAGAGAGTGGAGCTGCTGTCTGCTGTCCACCCTCCTGTCCCGGGGGGGTACCCTTTGTGACACTGTCCCATCCTAGGAACACCTCCCTGACCCCGTGACTTTTCATGTCCCCCACCCAAGTGCAATGAATCTTTGTCGCCTTGCTTCTGTCCCTGAGACTTACCTGCCCTCTTTTCCACCTGGCTGAATGATGAGGCATCTGAGCAGGGAGGGATCTGGTCTTTTCCTTGGTGTTCCCAAGTATAGATGCTCCTTCAGGGTTGATGACCTTGTTCATCTCCGGGATGAGGAGTAACTCTCGTCAGCTGGCAGGGAAAGGCAAGGCTGGGTGATCTTGTCCTTGGGGGAGAGCTCCTGGGGAGAACCAGCCTTCTAAAGTTACTCCATGCCCTGATCCATGTTCACTATCCCCCCAACAAAGCCAGGCCACGGTATCTTTTGACTCCTCTCTTCTGCATTGGCTCACGAGACGGAGGAGGGGACTTCAGCCAAGCAGAAGGGGGTGGCGTGTGGGGCCTGACCTTGGCCCCCTGTCAAGACTCCTTCCAGTCCAATTGCTCCCTGGCTGCTTTTTTTTTTCATTTATTTATTTTTGATTGAAGGGTAATCACAATATGGTGTTAGTCTCCAGCCGTGCATCGACATGGATCAGCCATAGTTATACGTATGTCCCTCCCTACTGAGCCTCCCTCCCATCGCTCACCCTTCTCTGTTGCTCTTAATTAGAGCCTAGTGTTCCAGATGAAGAAGAGGTGGGGAGGTGAAGAGGTTAAAACCCAGCTCAAGTTGAATCAGGATTTATGTTAATTGGTTGTTTGCACTGACTTCCAGCACAGTGCCTCATATGTTGTGGCTCATATTTAACATTTCTCACTCATCTCTCATCAAAGCCTGATGGTCCCTGGGCCTCTTTTCATTTCCACAGATTCCTGATTTGGTGGGGCGTGGCAGGATGGGGAGGCGGGGCGCAGAGATTCACGGTCGTGAAGCATTAGTGTACTTCCCCTGCCGGGTAACGTGGTTTGGTGGATAGCGTTTGGTTTGGGCTGGCTGTTGCCTTGATTCACCAGTGGGAATCACTTCTCCCACCTACAGGAAGCTGTTAGTCGAGGTGCCTGCCTGTTCTGAGCCCAAGTTCAGACACTCAGATCTTTTGAGGTCAGTCAGATCTGCCTTCCCTGGAACCCCAAATTGGAGCAAAGTCATTAAAACACAGAATCCAATTCGAGCTCATTCCTTATCTGCAGCAGTGGATCCAGGAGACGCTGCTGAGGGGATCCTAGATCTTAGATCCTTGACTCTGCACTGCTTCCTGCCCATGAAGCGCCTCGGTTCTGGTCCATTTTGTCCTGGTTTCCTTGCCATTCAGAAATAAGCTGTTTTTTTTTTGTTTTTTTGTTTTTTCTTCCAGTAAATTCCCTTTTGACATAGATTAGCTAGGGTTAGCTTCTGTTGCTTACCACCCAAGGAGCCCTAATTCACACCCCAATAAACCTGGGTTTCTGAGCATCCCTTAGGTAACACTTGGTTTCAGAATGTTGCCCCAAAGCCAAAGTCAGGGAAGTCTTATGTACCTTGGCTGTGTAGTAGTCATTTCCCAGTGCCCATCTCTTTAGCTGCCAAGCCCACGCTGGTTGTTAGTTGCCTGTGGTTTCTGACTCCCCATTTGGTTCTTTTAGCGTTCTTCTGTCTCATTCAGACTGGACCAGATCTCCCCCGACTGTACCTGGGGAACAGACTTGCTTCCCATGTGTTCTGTCGCTTGATGCTCCTCAAACACCCCCTGGGGAAATGCAAACTAGTACAGTATTTTTGTAAAGCAAATTGCACAACCATAAGCAAGGGCTTTTAAAACATTGTTTCTTTCTGAAATAGTAAGTCAACTAATTGAGGCCTCTATCCTAAGAAAATTGTCAGAGAAGCAGAAAGAGGAGTAAGAATATTTATTACATTATTATTTTGTAGTAGCCAAAACTTGAAGATAACTTCAATGTCTGGCAGCAGGGAAATAAAAAATGGTCTGTTCATGGGATGATATGTGGCACAGCCATTCAAAATCACAGTTTTGTTCAATATTTAATATTATGAGGAAAATTCTCACACTATCTTGTGTATCAGATGTAAAAAACAAAAAACAAACAAACAAAAAAAAAAAACCAGGACACAAAACTGTATGTACAGAATAATCTCAATTTGTTTTATTCAAATTGGGAAAGATTACACCAACATATTAGCAGTGGTTATCCCTTTGTGCTTTAGTAGGAAACCATCTGAGGTGAGAACTGTGTTTTATTTAAAGTTATAGCTCTAATTCCTAGCTCAGATCCAGTCATATAACTTGCCTAGAGAAGTAATGAGGAAGTTTCTATTTTTCTATGAGTTTTATTTCTTGTAAATAATGAATGTGCATTTCATGTAAAATCAGAAAAAAAATTTTTGTAGGCAATAGAGCATCAGTGCATGATGTTTGAAAGTGAAAGTGTTAGTCACTTAGTCATGTCAGACTCTTTGTGACCCCATGGACTGTAGCCCACCAGGCTCCTCTGTTCATGAGATTATCCAGGCAAGAATACTGGAGTGGGTTGTCATTTCCTTCTTCAGGGGATCTTCCTGACCCAGGGATGGAACCCGGGTCTTCCGCAGCACATGCAGATTCTTTACCTTGAGCCACCAGAGAAGCCCTGAAATCCTATTCATGCTTCAGGGTCCATGTGGCTGTTTTGAAACATGGTGACAAATATTTAATCGCTTCTTCTTTAGAGAGGTGGGGGTCTGTGTTCTTCCCTTTAAATAGGACTGCTTCAACCAATGCTATAGTGGCAATGATGCTCTGTAACTTCTGAGGCTAGGTCATAAAAAGCCAACTAGTTTCTGCCTCATTCACTAAGGGTACTTGATTTATTGACACCCTGAAAGCACAGTGTAAGGGCTCAACCACCCTGAGGCTGCTGTGTTGGAGGACATCTAGGGGCACTCTGGCCAGCATTCCAGCTAAGTCCATCCTTCATCCCAGATGCCAGGCACGTGAGTGAAGAGCCACCTTGAAAGTGAATGCTTCCGGCCTGCCCCCCATCACCCGAGTCGCTCTGAGCCAACAGGGTCCAGATACTATGGAGCAGAGACAGGCTGTCCACATTGTCTCTCGTCCAAACTCCTGACCCTCAGACTCCTTGAGCATGAGGAGATGGTGAGTATCTTATGCCACTAGGTTAAGTGGTTAGAGCGCAGTAGATACCAAAACAGTTCTCCTCAGACTCCATCTTTGTGAAGCCTTTATGATCCTTTCTGTCCCAAATCCTAAATTAAAATGAGCCAGTCTTGTCTCCCGAAGCCCTTCTCTATACCTGTGTCAGAGGACTGACTCATCTCGCCTTTCTCCAGGTGATGACTTCCTTAGGGGAAGCACCTCTGGGAGTCACCTTTGCATCCTCAGAGCACAGTGTCCGGCACATGGGATCTGGCTGATCATGCTTCCGTTCCGGGAGACGGGAATTCACAGAGAAGCCAGATTTGGTGTGTGTGTCGGGCTCTCACGGAGTTCTGGCTGTCTCCACGCTTCCTGGTTGCAACCTAGCATGGCAATGGGGTGGCATTACACCCGCACGCCCTCTCAAATCTTAGTCTGCTCGGGCTGCCATAACAAATGGGTGGCTTCAACCAGAGAAGCTTATCTGCTCACAGTTCTGGAGGCTGAAATCCCAGGTCAAGGTGCTGGCAGGTTTGGCTTCTCCTGAGGCCTCCCTCCTTGGCTTACAGATGCCAAGTCTTCCCGTTGCGTCCTTGCGTGGTCTTTCCCCTGTGCATGCACATTCCTGGTGTCTCTGCCTCTTTTTTTTTTAATATTGTATTTATTTATTTCAGCTGTGTCGAGTCTTAGTTTTGGCAGGCAGCCTCTTTGGTGCCGTGCAGGGTCTTCCCTCTGGTTGCAGCACATGGACTTGGCCCACTGCATGTGGGCTCTTAATTTCCCAAACAGGTTTGAACCTGTGTGCCCTGCATCAGAAAGTGGATTCTTAGCCACTGGACCATCAGGGAAGTCCCTATCTTTTCTTTTCTTTTTTAAATTATTTTTTAATTGGAGGATAATAACTTGCTTGCCTTTTCTTATAAGAATACAGTCTTATTGAATTAGGGTCCCACCTTAATGACCCCACTTATCTTTACCTCTTTAGAGACCCTATCTCCAAATCCTGTCATAATAGAAATTGGGGCTTCTACATAGGAATTTAGGGGTGTGGGGAACACAGTGCGGTCCATAACATAGTAAGTTATTGTTTATACTCTCTGAAGTTGTAGATGTCAGTGAAAAGAAGGGAATGAACTCACTGATCCATGTTCTACCCACAGATAGTTTCTTGGCTGTTACTTCAGGCTTATGCTGCTCTTGCTCCTCTATCCCTTTAAATGATAGCCTGCTTAGGTGATAGACATCTGGGATAACATGCCCTTCTCCACAACCAATGGAAAGATCTCATTTCATGTAGCTTTTGTTTGTTTGCTTGTTTTCCATTTGGTGCCCAAGGAAACCTCAAAACAAACCTTCAGGACCAGACACAAGACGGGGCTGACTGCAAAGCGATGTACAACATGTCACTGTGTACAAGCGGGCGCTCTTCTCTTGCAACCTGGTCAGTTTACGGCAGCCGGATAAAGAGCATTCAGAAAGGGCCTCTGGTGGGGAGCTGAGGATGATAAAGGACAGGATGGAATGCCAGGAGGTAGGGTGACTAGCAGGGAGTCTTCAGAACTTCAGAAAGTAATTCCTAGTGGTGTCCTTTTTCCTCAATCTGTTTTTATTGTTTTATATCATATTCCAAAAATGAGAGAGAGAGAGAAAACACAATCTTCTACTGAAATGAACTGGACTTGGGACTATCTTATGCCTGTATCTGTGAGCTATAGGTGCTGAATAAGGCATGGAGCAAATATTCAAGGTCAGACACTTGCCCTTTGGAATTCAAATTAAAGTGTACCTACCTTGCATTTTTCACCCCTTGTTTTCAGCTGGTCTATCATACTACCTCTGTCAACCAACTAGTACTACTGTCAGCCAAGCCTCTGCCCACCCCTCCTCCCACCTTACTTTCACCACTTAAGAAATGAGAAAACATTTCTCATTCTGATTCATGCTATCGCTAACGCATGCACCACAAGAATCAATCAGCTTTCATTTTCACATAATGTAGCGTGTTTACACAATTACCAACCACCCTGACTGCATGCTGCTGCAATATCACAACACTCTTTATGTGAAAATCAGTACTGAAGTACATTTTTATCTGCCAGTTGAAACTGGTAAGAATTTTGTTACAAGCTGTAAGAAGGCTTTATCCCTGCTCAATACTATAAAGCCCTCAAGATTTTATCTTTTTTGAATTATCTAAAGGTAGGAAGAGATTCAATTTGCTAAGAGTCCTTGTTTTTGACACAAAGACAAATATCTGCTCCTGAGCTATACTTCACAAAGCAATGATTCATTTTCAAAACCTCTCAGGATCATGAATTCTCCAGATAGAGAAAATGAACCCAAGTCTTGCTCTCTTCATTAATTTTACTATGTTCTCTCTCTGCTGCTTCACTTTAGAAAGGAGGTATAATTACTATCTTTATGAGTCAGACTCATAGCCCAGCACCTGTTAGAAAATTAAAAAATATTTTCCCCACATTACATTACAAAGTGAAGCCATTGTTTTCATGCAGTTGCTGGTATTCACTCATTTGCCAAAATGACTGTATTGGAGGCTTTAAAAGCCATAGTGATAATGAAAACAATGACTGGAGACTTTCCCAAATGCCAATACATAAAGATAGTAACATGAACTTGATACACTCCGATTTTAATTCTTTTAAAACTGTTCATAGATTAATAAAGGTGAGTCAGTTTCTCCCAGGCATGATGAAGCAGCAGATTCAGACAGTTTAGAGTTGTCTTCTTAAACTATACCCCAGGTAGTTACTTAGGTATGAGGTATGGAGCCCAGTCAATGCCAGTTACAGAAGGAGATTGAATATGTGTGAATACGTTATTGAGATAAGAGATTAAGGGATAATTCTAACTAAGAAAAACTGATGTCACAACATAAAAACTATCCAGCTCAGGAAAGAGCAGAGTATGATCTTAAAAAAATCTTTACACAGTCCATTTCTTGCCTAACTGCCATATAAAGAGAGAAAGGCCAAAGTATTCCTTATTCTTCTGATAACAGATGTAGTGTTTGATCTCAATGCCTAACGAGACCAATTAGACGCCACCTCTTTCAACTCTTTAACTTTTTCATGACTTCAAAGGGTGTTTGTGTACAAGACTAACTTGAAATTTACTTTGAATGAGAAATACATGCAACACAGTCACAGATTGTTTGGAGACATGCAGGAGAGCTCTGCTAACACTTGCAACCAGCCCAAAATACACACAGCATTTGCAGGCCTTCTGTATGTGTGCTATGGGGCAGAAGAAAGTGAGATGGTGCTTGCCCATGGCCGACGGTAATAAAAAGTGAAACAGAGTTTGGAAATGGCTAAAAAGTGAGGGATGCTGAATCGAGTTTTCATCATTTTAATCTAGGCTTTTTTGATTAAAATTATTTTTTATATTCTTCTTTCCCTGAAGCCATGAATCTATACTGAATGAATTAGTGGGGAACTGATTCAACAGGCAATATGTAACTTACGTTCTTCATCTCTTAAATTTCTTTGATCCATTTCTTCGTAAATAATTACGAGTTAAATAGTTTATTAATGACATAGTGACTGGAGCTCCTGGGGTTCATTCAAAATGTGCTGGAGAATTGAAACCAGGTAACCAATGCTTTAGGGTCAAACACAGCTGTTATCTCCAGAAAAGCAGGGTTTTCATCTTCTCTAAAAGTTTTTATAGTATTTAATGCAAGAAATTAACCATCTGGTACAGATGCTTTTAACTTACCACCTCAACATAATGATTGACACAAAAAAACTTAATGTATATCGAATGAATAAAAGAATGAAGAGAAAATAATATAAAGTTTAAGAGTAAGGACAATTTTCCTTAAAAATCAGCATTTCTTTCCAGGATAATTTTAAAGAGCAATGTTGGTTCTAATATCCTACAGACTGAAAATAACCAAAAAATCAAAATAAATAAAATATATCCTGGGGTTTTTCCATACAGAAAGATATATTCTACATCATTAAGCACTGAATGGATTTGCTTTTCCCGGAAGCAGGTGACTAGAGGAAATTTCTATATTTGAATTCTTATATTACAAAAAAAGAGAATGGTGGTCATTGGAATAATGTAAGTAAGGCCACTTCTGTTTCCGTCCTTTGGTTCCCAGACCTCTGTACTCTTCTGACACAGTGCTTTTATAGAAGTCTTCAATTCAGCACATATGCTGCATCATGGATGATGTCTTTCCATCTCCACAGAGTATTTATTGCCTTTAGTATATGCTAAAAGATTTAGCCAATGAAAACAACGAGAATGCTAGACAAAATAACAAAGGAAGTACTTTTTAAAGGTATCAACAAGATGGCACAGAAGTAAGGAATCTGAAGAAATAAAAAAGCAGGACAGAAGTAGTGACTTTGGGAGAAGAGAACCAAAGTGAGTTCTTTCAGTGCTTCTGCCAAAACCTGGAAGGAAATCGTGAGCCTTTTGGAAGATGTTTGATAGGAGACGTCGGGAGATAAAGCCTCAGGCCCACACAGAATTGGAAGTTTTATAGGAGATAAAGCTGGAATCTCAAAGGGTTTTACCTTCAGTTTGAAGGGTGAGCAAAAAAAAAAAAAACAACACCAGGCTATACAGGAGACAGGTCACACATCTGATTTGATCTTTATGCTGGAGGAAAGTAGGAGGAAGTCTCGCCTGAGAATCTGTACCTGCAACCTGGCCCTCATATGACTTCTTGTTTGAATTTATATCACCTGTAATTGAAAAATTGAAAGAAGAGAATTTTAATGAAAGTGCTCCAAGAATATTTATGTAATCAACTAGGAAGAGCAAAGCAAATCTTTTATGAAAAACACAATCTCAACCCAGGTCTCAATGAAGCCCTAGAGATAAAGTCCCAAGGAACATAAGCTCACATAAAAACATACTTAGGCATGTTCTGCCCTTCCCTCCACCACACATGCACACAGAAATAAAGCACTGTGAGTGAGAATCAGCAGAAACAACAGACAGAAAAATCAGATCTATAAAGATGATCAGATACAATATAAAATAATCATGTTTGGTATGTTTAAGAAAATGAAACGTTTGTGAAAAAGGGATAAGAGAATTTTTAAGACAAATTCTGGCAGATTGAAGAAAAATTGAATGAAACTTTTAGAAATGAAAAAGTGCTTTATGCAAAAGATTATGAGGACAAATGGAGGCAGATCTGAGATGGAAGGAGGAGTGGTGAGCAAAGAAACTGACAAGCATTGATCACACATAACAGTAATAGTAATATCTAATTTGTGAGGTTAAGCAAACAAGATAGAATTCAGATATGGTCAAAATATAATATAAATTGGAATGGGGTGAAAATTGTAGTTGTAAAATTCTAAGGTACTTGTATTGTTTGGGTGAAGCATCAAGAGACTACGTGAGCATGTTAACGTGTGGGTGTGTTAGTTGCTCAGTTGTGTCCGACTCTTTGGGACCACGTGGACTGTAGCCCACCAGGTTCCTCTGTCCATGGAATTCTCTAGCCGAGAATACTGAAGTGGGTTGCCATTCCCTTCTCCAGGGGATATTCCCAACCCAGGGATCAAACCTGGATCTCCTGCATTGCAGGCAGGTTCTTTGGGTAATTCCTAAAAATAGTTGTAGAGAGGGTTATTTCCAAATGAGCAGTAGGAAATGGCAGTGGGAATAAGAAAAAGAAGAAAAGGAAAAAGAAATTCTATTCAGAAGATAGCCACAAAAGGAAAAAAAAAGAGAGAGAGGATGGAAAGCACATAATGAGACAGTAGAAATACATCAAAGGAGGAAGAGCAAAGACAAAGCCTGAAGATCCTTTGCCCCTCAGAAAAACCAATGGGAGCTCATACACCCTCTAAAATGATCATACTGTCTATGATTTCATATTGTTAACAATGAAAAGAAAGCATAAATGACTTTTGAGAACAAAGACTTTATTTCAAGTACATAGTTGTTCAGCCTATCAGAGACCATTCAGCTTATGGCCAGTGATTTCCATCTCAGGGCTTTTAATGGGGTTTTGGAAGGGGTCGAGAGGGCTTCCCTAATAGCTCAGTTGGTAAAGAATCCACCTGCAATGCGGGAGACCTGGGTTCAATCCCTGGGTTGGGAAGATCCCCTGGCGTAGGGAGAGGCTATCCACTCCAGTATTCTGGCCTGGAGAATTCCATGGACAGTATAGTCCATGGAGTCACAAAGAGTCGGACATGACTGAGCGACTTTCACTTGGAAGGGGCTGCACCAAGGCCTCCTGTTTTATGTTAACATTATTTACAGTTAAAAGCAACTTTAACTTTTGAAGATCTCTCTCTCAAAAACGGACTTCTGTAGACAATTTTTAGGAGCACTTTTATGAATACTAAATTTAGAATGTGTTTTTACCCTTATAAATTTTGGCCTTTGGCTTTATCTGGAGAGCTTTATCTTATGAGCAGCTGTATCATTTGTTATTTCCCTCTCCTTTGGTACCAGTCTTAATATACTTTTTCTATTTTGTCTGTGTTTAAGAAGAAACTGCTTTTCTAAGGCTACAGCTAGGGCTTTATATTCTGGAAATAAATCAAAAAGCACAGGACCTAAAGACTTAATATAGAAAATGACACAGTTTTTTAAAAAAAGAGCGTGAGGCCTATAATATTCTGCTTCTGTAGGATGCTAGATCATTTCCTGGAGAGGCCTCATTGGATTGTGTGGTAGATCTTTTCTGTAGGTCTGTTTGGTTATTTCCTATATACTACTTCCTTTCCATTGTTCTGTAATGCTTTTTTTTCATAGCTTCTAAACTGTTTCTTCCTTCCTTCTTTCCTCACTTCTTAATTTCTCATTCTCAGATGAAGCTAGATCTTTATTTAGAGGAACAGGGTACAGGGCTGTCTCTCAAATTTGCCCTGGGGTGAGGGTCATATCCCTCAATAGAGACACAACTGGGGAGAGGGGTGAGGTGATACTCCTGGTTCCTGGTCCAGCATTCAGCTTACAGGGCCTATTCCGCGGTCCAGGCTTTACCACTTCCTAGCTGTGTGACTTTGGGTGGTTAACCTCTCTATGCCTCAGTTTTATCATCTGTAAGAGGAAGCTAGGAAATATATCAACCTCACTGGGTTCCTGGGAGGACTAAATGAAGTACTTTTAAAGCTCTTAGTACTGTGCACTGCTCCTCATAAACAATAAATATCAGCCATTACCATTTTCTTTATTATTGCTGCTGCTACTACTAATTTGTTGCTGTTACTCCTCCTACTACCTCTCCTTCAAGTACCACTGGGTACATCTCACTACCCGGCTGCTCAGTCTGTTATGCTGGCCCACTGCTGTTTGAGAGAATCCCACTTCCCACGGTACGGTGCATCTCTACCCATCTCTCCCTCCTTGGTGCATATAGTCCATGGAATTCTCCAGGCCAGAGTACTGGAGTGGGTAGCCTTTCCCTTCTCCAGGGGACCTTCCCAACCCAGGGATCGAACCCAGGTCTCCCGCATTGCAGGCGGATTCTTTCCCAACTCCCTCTGCGACTCACACAGATTCCTCCTCTAGGAATGGCCGCCTCAGAGTGTTCCCAGCAAGGTGGCCCAGGGACCCTGAGCGGTAGCGCCACGGGGCACAGCAGCGGGGGGCCAGGCTCTTGGCGTGATTGGCTGACTGCGTGCCGTGCACATGTGACCTTTCCTTTTCCGTCACAGGGTTTTTTAATGGGCTATTGGAAGGGGCTACCCCCTGGCCTGTTAGTCAGATGCCATGCCATTTTACACTGGAAGTCTGCTTTCTGCTTTTAAACCAGGGACGCAAAGTGAGGGCGTAAGCCTGACGCCTGTGGAGACCTCCGCTTTCACTGGTCAAGGAGGGCTCCATGCCTTTTAAAATCACGCTCTTTTGGTAATGAACAAAAACCCGAGTTGACTAAAGGAGTATAATAGTCTCATTTTTACACACATTTCAGTAAGTTAGAAGATCTGAGGTAAATCATCCCCTCAGGAGTAGTAGGACTAAATCCAAAGGCAGCCAAGGGAAACTGCTGAGACAATATTCTTATCATATTTCCAGGAAAGTTCAGAACCTTTATGAGAAGAGCTGTATTGAAACTCATGGTAATACATTTAGACTAAGGTTTGTATTAAACTTTCAGTGACTGAATTTTAATACTGTGCTGTACATGTGTGCTCAGTCATGTCTGACTCTCTGTGACCCCACGAGGGTCCTCTGTTCATGTGATTCTCCAGGCGAATACTGGAATGGGTTGCCATTGCTTTCTCCAGGGACTCTCCCCGACCCAGGGATTGAACCTGTGTCTCATGCATTTGCAGGCGGATTCTTTATCCACTGAGCCACCTGGGAAGCTTTCTATGAATACACAATTTGAATACAAAATTGAATATAAAAATGTGTATTCAATATTGTATGAATATACAACTTCTTCACAAAAAGTTCAGCTGCTTTTACACTAAGGAAGGTCAGAAGAGGCACAAACAACAAAAATAAATAGTTCATAAAGATGTTATAGGTTGAAATACAGTCAGGATCACACAGTTAGATCACATCCTCAAACCCAGCCAGATGCTCACCCTTCCTAGAATCTTTCTGACTGATGTCCTGATCCCGGAGGGGTGGGGATGGTTGCAGAAACTCTGGGGATCTGGGGGCCACTGATAATTAAAGAGTGCACCTATGAAGTTAGTAGTGGAAACATTTGGGATATCAGTAACTAAAGCAGAAACAGCAATATAGATTCTATCTACATATGCTGCTGAAATGCATCATTACCAACTTAAAGCATCAAATTACAGATGATTTGACAAACATTTTCAAGGGCCCTTAATACATAAACAAAACAAACTCTCATATTGGCTGTATGACTATATTTGAGTCCTAAATAATTAAATCACAACTTGGAAAAATATCTCTTTCCATCTTTCTCTACCAACATACTATGTCTAGGGCACAAATGGTAAAAAAAACAAGTATAATCTCTTTTCCCCAAGTTATGATAATGTAGATATCAAGAATTTGATGACAGTAATATGTATTGGCTCAGAGTTCCAACCATGTAGTTACAAAGAATTTAAGCCCTCCCTGCCCCCGAACTCGATCTCTGTGACTCACATTTCTCTTCACTGCTTCTCCTACTGCTGCCAGCTGGATTTTGAGGAACTTGCTTCTTGGTGATTGCAGGTCTGCCTTATACTGGTCGATTCTGAGGTCTCTCTGGTTAAGAGTATATTGAGAAAAAAAAAAATAAGAAAAAAAAGAGTATATGAAGAGTCCGCGGGGACATGGTCACAGAGAACCATCAGGCTGCTGGTGATGCTGCCCTCAGAAATGTCCTCTTCTGTGATCTCGGCTCACGACCAGAAGAAGCAGGAGGTTGCTGTCAGTTCCTCTTCTTGACATTCTGCACTCATGGCGGGAGGGGAACACAGACTCTTGTCTTGGATCTGAGGTCTGAGAGTCCAACCTTCTGACCAGAGGTACTCTGCTCAGTTCTGCCCAGAAGTTCTAATGCTTCGAGGCAAACAAGATTCTGGTTGACTTGACTTGCTAAGTTAGAACAGTGGCCTATAACATGAAGCATGTGTACCCCAGGGATACTTGAAGGAATTGATGATCTTAAGTTCATAGACATTCCTATGTTTCCCGGATTTCCTTTGAAATAAAGTGTCATGTTAGGAGCAATATTTTAGTCCATGCTGGGGTTTTCTGAGTTCACATACAAGGTAAACTGCAGCAATGGGAGTCAGACAATTTTGGACTAATGGGTCTCTTTTTTTACGTCTTAGTTTTGTCAAAGTATGCCTTTGGAGGATAGTTCCAGGAAAGTAAGGCAAAATGAACATTAATAAGAAAGGCTGAGTGTTAAAAATGCCCCTTCTTGCAATGCATTTAAATATAAGTAGCCTTTTCAGGTCTTCTTGATATTTGTTTCCAGGATACATCCCTAGCTGGAAAGAAAAGAGACTTTAAATAGCAATGCAGTATAGGTTAGCATAGCATCACTAATTATTTTAAATGTAGTTAGAATGCTTTCTTAGACTATCGAAGTTTTTGAGATATGTTAGATAAAATTTCTATGAAATCTTTCCAGTTGGCCATTATTATTTAATGAAGTATTTAAAGCAATTTTTTATTAGATACTGTTTGAAATGTTTATTATAATACAGTAAAATCCTCATCTTAGTTCACCATAAAATGTTTAATATTTTCTTCCTCCTACTAATAAAAAATTGGCTTAAAGCTCAGCATTCAGAAAACTAAGATCATGGCATCTGGTCCCATCACTTCATGGGAAATAGATGGGGAAACAGTGGAAACAGTGGCAGACTTTATTTTTTTTGGCTCCAAAATCACTGCAGATGGTGCCTGCAGGCATGAAATTAAAAGATGCTTACCCCTTGGAAGAAAAACTGTGACCAACCTAGACAACATATTAAAAAGCAGAGACATTACTTTGCCAACAAAGGTCTGTCTAGTCAAGGCTATGGTTTTTCCAGTAGTCATGTATGTATGTGAGAGTTGGACTATAAAGTTGAGCACTGAAGAACTGATTTTGAACTGTGGTATTGGAGAAAACTCTTGAGAGTCCTTTGGACTGCAAGGAGACCCAACCAGTCCATCCTAAAGGAAATCAGTCCTGAATATTCATTGGAAGGACTGATGTTGAAGCTGAAACTCCAGTACTTTGGCCAGCTGATGTGGAGAGCTGACTCATTTGAAAAGACCCTGATGCTGGGGAAGATTGAAGGTGGGGGGAGAAGGGGACGACAGAGGATGAAATGGTTGGATGGCATCACTGACTCAATGGACATGAGTTTGAGCAAGCTCCGGGAGTTGGTGATGGACAGGGAGGCCTGGCGTGCTGCAGTCCATGGGGTCGCAAAGAGTCAGACACGACTGAGTAACAAGTGAGCTGAACTGAACTAATATAAAGTAAATGAGATCCTGTGTGTGTGTGTGCTCGGTCACTTTAGTTGTGTCTGACTCTTTGCGACACTATGGACTATAGCCCACCAGACCCGTCTGTCCACGGGATTTTCCAGGCAAGAATACTGGAGTGGGTTGCCATTCCCTTCTCTCCAAGGGATCTTCCCGACCCACGAATTGAACCTGCGTCTCCTGTGTCTCCTGCATTGCACATGGATTCTTTACTGCTGAGCCACTGGGGAAGGCCCGAGTAGGATCCTATGTATAGACTAATTATGTTTGACAGCATCTACCTGCTTTTTCATTACGTGCAGAGGGAAACATTAGGTATTGATTCTTCTTACCAAGAAATGCATTGTCAACAAAACTTAACTTTGATGCTTAATAATTATTTATCAAAATTTAGTATATATTTATGTTTTTTAACAGTAGCATATTAATAATAACTGTAGGAATGCCCTGGTGGTCTAGTAGTTAAGAGTTCACCTTTCAGGGCATGGGGTGCACGGGGTCCCTGGCTGGGGAGCTAAGATCCCACATATTGTGAGGCCAAAAAACCAAAACATAAAGCAGAAAAAATACTGTAACAAATTCAATAAAGAATTTAAAAATCTTCCACATAAAAAAATATAACTGTAGTAACAACTCAATCCAGGAGAACTTTGGAAATTTACACATGTGTTTTTGTAGTAATTTAATAGGACAGGACATGACTTGGTGACCGAACAAAAACAATAGGATAGGAGAGCAATAAAAGGTTTACAATTATAAAAATAAAGTAACAGTTTTATTTTTAAATGTCCATATTTATAATTTGCTGATTATCATGACAATGTCCTTTGCAACTATTTAAATTTATAATGAATTATTTTAGATGTCAACCTAAAAATGTTAAAGAAGTACATAGTTAAAAAAAATTCTTTTTCAGGGTACACTGGCAAAAATATTGACTAACAATTCTGGAAAGAAAGTGTAATAAGTCCTTACCTAATTACTTCTATTAAATAAGGTAGTGGATTCTTTCCCTCTAACTTCATCTCCTCTCATTAACCTCAGTTCTATACTGAGTACCATGTGCCCCTTGGAAGAACAAAAGGATTCTAATTTTGAGATACCATGAGATCCCAGCTTAAACTTCAACCATTCGAAAGTCTAGCAATAGAGAATGCAGTCCATGGGGTTGAAAAGAGTCAGACACAACTGAGTGACTAAGCAACACTAGAGAATGGAAAGCTGGCTGCCCTGGGTTTTAGAAATTCCATTTTAAATAAAAGAAGTAGGGCTTCCTAGTGGGCTAGTGGTTAAGAATCTGCCTGCCAATCCAAGGAATATGGGTTCAGTCCCTTGTCTGGAAAGATCCCACTACCACGAGGCAGCTAAACCCGAGAGCCACACTACCAAGGCCACGTGCTGCAACCACGGAAACTCAAGCGCCTAGAGCTCATCCTCCGCATCAAGAGAAGCCTGCACGCCACAACTAGAGCAGCCCTCATTTGCCGCCGATTAGAAAGCCCCAGTGGAGCAACAAAGACCCGATGCAGACAAAAATAGATAGATAAATTATAATTAAATCTTGGCAGTAAACTTTACTCCCTAGAAATTTAAGATTTCACATAGAAAATTACAACTGTAGAATTTATTCACTTTAAGAAGGCAGAGGTGTCTCTTTAATGTGTTAGACCACATCAAGCTCACTTGGGGGAGAAAGGTGGATTTTTTTTTTCCATGATGCCCAAAGTCAGATGCTCATATCTTTTCAGAAAACAAAAATATTTCCAGTGTTAAGTCATATGAAGACCTTGCCTTAAAAATGCTTCAATGTTCTAAATTATATGTCTAATTCTTGGGTTTGAACTATTATTATTTATGAGAGTTAATATTAATAACAAATAACCATACAAGTTAAATATCAGCAATAAGTATGTTAATAAAAAATATTCAAAACTTTTTACTGGCAAATGAAGTCAATTCCTTTCATTATTTTCTGAATTCAAAAAGGTTAAAGAATGTGGCCACCCTGCTGTATAATGAGATGGGTTGACGATACTCACAAGCAAGTGAACATAGGGCCTTATTGTATTAAATACAGATTTATACCTTGAGAATCTGAATCAAATTCTAATTCAGTTGCTATTAGTTCTACCTTTAAAATAAATGGATCTAGATGTAATACTGCAAATTACTGTTTTATATTTAAGTGATTGGAACTACTTTGGGGGGAATAATGATATTTTAATATTAATTAATTAACATTAAGTTCCTTCATAATTCTAAGAAGTTATCTAAGTATTCTATGTTTCAGAAGCCTCAAAAGACAAATAGCATTGTCAAATTTTCTTTTGGGAATCATATATCCAAATATATATTATTATGAGATTAAAATGTAAGGTTATTCAGTGACTTGCCAATGATCAAGGAGAAGGCAATGGCACCCCACTCCAGTACTCTTGCCCGGAAAATCCCATGGACAGAGGAGCCTGGTGGGCTGCAGTCTATGGGGTCTCGAAGAGTCGGGCACGACTGAGCAACTTCACTTTCACTTTTCACTTTCATGCATTGGAGAAGGAAATGGCAACCCACACCAGTGTTCTTGCCTGGAGAATCCCAGGGACAGAGGAGCCAGTGGGCTGCTGTCTATGGGGTCGCAGAGTCGGACACGACTGAAGCAACTTAGCAGCAGCAGCAGCAGCCAATGATCAAAATATTTCTATTGGATTTCTAAAAATAACAAATTTCTAGTTCTTTGCAGGCTCAGAAATTTGGGTGGTGACATATTTATGAATATTGGCTGAATATTGATTTCCTTTAATTCACCAGTTTTCCTGGACAGTTACAGATTCACAGTCAAGAGGCAAAGAAGTAGAATTTGAGTGCATTGGAAGCTGAGGTGCTGAATGGGACCACGTGGTGTGGGTGGTGGTGGTCTTAGGTTAGGTATAAGGGAGCTGCATATGACGAGGCAATTTCTATCCAACACTAACCCGTAGCTTGCAGAGGTGAAATATGCCTGGGCAACGGCACCCCTGTGAGCAGTGATCCTCATACTTTAATATGTATATGAATCACCTGAAAGTGTTAGCTGCTCAGTTGTATCCAACTCTGCAACCTCATGGAATGTAGCCTGCCAGGCTCCTTTGTCCATGGGATTATCCAGGCAAGAATATTGGCGTGGGTTGCCATTTTCTTCTCCAGGGGATCTTCCTGACTCAGGGGTCAAACCCAGTTCTCCTGCAGGTAGATTCTTTACTGTTTGAGCCATCGGATCTCATTAAAATCAGATTTCATTGAGAAAATTTGTGTGTGAGGCCGATGTTCTGCATTTCTAATAAGCTCCTAGGAGACTGATCCTGCTGGAGAACAGTAAGTAGCAAAAATTTAGAGCACTGATACTGTTCTTTCAGTCTAGAGGTGGCCAAGAGTTGGAGGCTCAGCCTCTCTCATCAAGTTGGCTGTCAAGCAGCTAAAAGAACGGAAAATTATTCAACTTCTAAGGGACCTATTATATCCTTCTGTAAAATTACAGATCTGGACCAAGTGATGGGTCAGGTCCCTTCAGAACTATAAAACTTAAGGATTTAAGATAATTCTTATTTTTATTTTGGCTGCTATTTTCTGTATTTCCCCTCATAAATGGTTAGCAAAAATTGGAAAAACGTTTTATTGCATTGTATCACTCCCAAAGGTCATCACTGAGTTGTGCTGTGCATTCTTTGAGCCAAGATGATATCTACTTTTCATGTCACTTTCTACATTCTTCTCTCATAATTCTTAGAACACTAATCAGATTTCTACTTTGCTTTAAGAATTCTTATGACTACTGAATCTGTCTGTGGGTTAGCTTTCTGTTGCCCAAATAAAAATGTAGTTCCTATTTTTTCACATTTTTCAGAGAAGCTGTAATATTTGTAAATAAAGGGTGTTCCTTTAATTAGAACCAATTTCATACACTGCACCACTGCTAAGCAGCAATGGCTGGTATGATTTCAAAGTACATTTAACAGTGAACAAATTCTTTCCCTTTCTGAATAGAACTTGAGTCAGCTGCTTCCTGTTTATTCCCACTATCAACATCTTTATTCAGAACTTAACATTAACTCTTGTCTGGGCTACTTTACTAATCTACCAACTGGCGTTCCACTTCCAGCCTTTTCACTTTATAATTATTGCAATTCAGCCCTGCCAGAGCAATGTTCCCAAATTTCAACAAAGTGCATGCCACTTCTAGTCAAAATTCTGTGATGAGCTCTTATTCAACACCTCGATGCTTTGGGGTCAACCTACCTTTTTCAGGTTCCCATTGCTTCCCTTAACCAAGTATTTTCTACGTATCTACAGCTCTGTTTACATATCTCCTCTACCTGGTATTCTTTCTTTTATAAAACCCTACTCCATTCTTTAAGACCTATTGAAAGTTTCAATTCTTGCCTAAAGTGTCCCCTGATTCTTCCACCAAGAAGTTGAACTCATATAGCACACTCTTCCTTACACCTGCCTCTCTATATTATAACCTCTACATACGGTTCCTCACTGCCCGCCATTATACAATTCTTGGGCTTCTGTAGTACATCTTAATTATCTTTGTAACTTCCACAATGCTTTTTTTAATTCTCCATATCTGTTGAAGAAAAGAGTGAATATATAATATGGCCTAAATATTCATTTATGGGTCAAGATATTCAGAAACTGCAGCAGTTTAAAATTAGTCATTAGTTTTATGTAGTGTTTATTTTGGACAAATTACATAATCTCTGTGATCTAGTATTCATATATATGTATATATGAAGGTAAAGGATTTTTAGTATATTTTTTGCTCACTTGATGGATATAAAGCACTATAATATATGCTAGAGAAGAGAGAGAACTTTCAACTTTCTGGATCATGAAATATTGTCATAGGATTAGTGTGTTTCAGATTGAACTAACATGTTGCTAAAAATTTCTATCTGTTAATTCAGAATATACAAAGGTGAATAATTTTTATTTCATATTCTTCAGATGTAACACAATTATACTGGCTTCACAGTTTATTATTAAACTCAGCAGTGGCCACAGGACTGGAAAAGGTCAGTTCTCATTCCAATCCCAAAGAAGGGCAATGCCAAAGAATGTTCAAACTACTGCACAATTATACTCATTTCACATGCTAGCGAGGTAATGCTCAAAATACTCCAAGCTAGGCTTCAACAGTATGTGAACTGAGAACTTCCAGATGTTCAGGCTGGATTTAGAAAAGGCAGAGGAACCAGAAATGAAAGGGTTAATATTTTCTAAAGAATAAGTAGAATTTCTTCCTTAAGGTACCACAAGCACTGCCTTAGGAATGCTCCCATTATTGTCTATCATGGTTTGAGATCATTAAAACTGTCCTGTGTAAGGTACAGTGTACATTAATTATTTTCTTAAAACATGAAAGCAAAAAAATCCATAATTATTATAGGATTTGTGAACTTTGGGCACATACCAAATTGATTTTCTGTGCTCAATAAAAGTCAACATGATGGTTAGGAATTTTCAGCTGCAGAGAATTAACCCTTTTAGGATACTAGTTTGGTCTACTAGTACAATATTATAATAATTGTAAGAACTTTAAAAAATAAAACAAGAAAATTTGTTGCATAATCAAAAGCAATGAGCTATAACTAATATATAATACTATAAAACTTTAGATTAATATAAAATTAAAAGATCTTAGTCTAACATAATTTTCAATATTAATATCTCTTCCAGTCAACCAGAACATATAACTTTTAAGTAGTTCTAACTATAAATATAGTCATTTAAATCAATAAATTTTTAAAAAATTGCTTGAGAAATCTGTTAACTATAGAAGAATTCTCCCAATCTTTGTCTACCAATCCTAGTTTAAGGAAAAAAAAACAGTATTATAATTTTCTAAGGAATATTTTTTATGATATTCTTTTCTCTAGATACCTATAAATTCTTCCATTCAGGTTATGGAAAATGTATGTTTATAGAGAAATTAAAACTGTTAGACTTAATATCCACTATATGCATATGAGACCCCTATTTTGTCATAATATTCACTATTTCTTAACGTTCCTGATATTTTTTTCATGCCAGGAGTTAATCAGTGTGAAAATCAGGGAAGGTTTGAATGCGTTCTTAACCCTTAGGTTACAGACTCTAATGCTATTCTCTTCTCTAAGTGTCTTTCTTCAAAAGATATAAGCACACAACTTAGACTGCTTTAAATGGCCTAGGTTGAAATAAATGGAAATATTGTCTCTATTTATCCATGGAATACTGACATAATCTCTGATATACTTGTGGAATATAATACAGCCTGACTGCAAGATCATGATTCTATTCTCAGAGTGCTATTTACCCAGTTACTCATTGTAAAACAAGAGTGTTAACAAACCAAGAAACCAGGTTTTTCATGCATGGTCTTTATATCACTTTAGAAAAGCTTATGGGAGGACTTCCCCAGTGGTCCAGTGGTTAAGAATCTACCCTGCAATGCAGGGGATGCAGGTCTGATCCCTGTTTGGGGAATTAAGATCCCACAATCTGCGGAGCAACCAAGCCCAAGTGCTCTAGAGCCTGCACTCAAAGATCCCCCCTGCTGCAACTAAGACCCAAGGCAGCAACCCCCCTCCCCAAATGTATCTCCATGGGCTTTCTAGGTGGCATTAGTGATAAAGAACCCACCTGTCAATGCAGGAGACATAAGAGACTTGGGTTTGAACCCTGGGAAGATTCCCTGGAGGAGAGCATGGCCACCCACTCCAATATTCTTGCCTGGAGAATCCCATGGACAGAGGAGCCTGGCAGGCTACAGTTCATGGGGTCACAAAGAGCTGAACATGACTGAAGTGACTTAGCATGCATGCACACACACATGGTTCCTGAAGAGAGAGCTGAAGTTGCAAGACTGTGGAAAAGCATGTAAAATATGATAGCAAAGACTGATGTCCAAATATTCTCTTGTGCTTTTACCAAAGGTTCCACTAGCTTTTGCCATCCACCTTATATCATGAGTATTTGTAATCTGAACATGCAAACACCAGATCAGAAACACTGAGGTCTGGTGGCGTGCTCTCCAGAGTGTGGCATGAGTACTGCTGGCATCATACAAGAAAATATTAGGGGGTATATTAACAACTGGAGAAGGCAATGGCACCCCACTCCAGTACTCTTGCCTGGAGGGTCCCATGGACGGAGGAGCCTGGTAGGCTGCAGTCCATGGGGTCACTAAGAGTCGGACACAACTGAGCTTCTTCACTTTCACTTTTCACTTTCATGCATTGGAGATGGAAATGGCAACCCATTCCAGTGTTCTTGCCTGGAGAATCCCAGGGACAGGGGGACCTGGTGGGCTGCCATCTATGGGGTCGCACAGAATCGGACACTAGCGTAGCATATTAACAACATTTTGTATTTTACTAGATACACACTTATCTTAAAGTCTATTCCGCTTATTACTTTATGATTATTCTTCCTTGGGTCAAGCTTCCTTTTCATACAAATTTAAACTTAAAAATTGAGTTCATTAGCTTCTGACAAAAGTCAGATGGAGATTTGGGATTCTCTGTGGAACAGTGATGTGGGAAGCTCAGTCACTAACTAGCTGAATCACCGTACCCAAGTCATACGTCTTTGAGCATCTGTTTCTTATTTGTAAAGAGACTGTTCTTTCGCTGCAAGAAGTCGTCTGCGGCGGCCTGTACAACCATGGCCAAGATTAAGGTCCTGAGACCCTGGCAAGGAGAAGCTGCTGAAACAACGGAGCACCTCAAGGTGGCGCTGTCTCAGCTGCACGTCGCTAAAGCGATAGGTGGTGAGGCTTCCAGACTCTCCAAGACCCGAGCGGCTAGCAAATCCACGGCCTGTGTTCCCACTGCCATTAACCAGACCCAGAAAGAGAACCTCAGGAAATTCTCTAAGGCCAAGAAGTATAAATCCCTGGATCTGTGCCATGCACCACCGCTTCAACAAGCAGGAAAGAACCTGAAGACCAAGGAGCAGCACTGGAAGGAGCAGCCGTACCCACCGTGAAAGGACACAGCCAAGGCCTGAGCGCACGATGGTCAATAAGACGTGAATAAACTAGCAAAACTAAAGATTGTTGGGGCGACCTCTAAGATCCTCTCTAAGATCCACCACCGTTAGATGATACGTTCTCTGTCTAACGCACTCTAAGTACACTAATCCTTGTAAAACAAAAGTAAGCATTCTAAACCTTTACACAAGACGTGCTCACTTAAACTAGTCAGGGAAATTCATGGACTTGATGTAGATGTTTTTGAGGTTAAAACACCATAGATTAGATCAATCCTTTGACAGGATTGATTAGAACAATCCTTTGAAAGACTGGAGATAGACTTGGTTTGGCTTAGTAACACTTTTTTTTGCACATGGGAGGGATTCCAGATATCTTTAGATTCTCTCATCTACATGGTGGCCAAAGAGCAGAGAGTTTTATGTGCCATATTTCACGTGTGTTAGTATCATCCTAATCTGAGAGTAAGAAACCTGGAAATCCATGATGCAGTCAGATGAAAGATTTGAATAAAATCAGCCATAGAAGAAAAATACATGTTTATTACATGGAGAAAAGGATAGACAAATACTAGCATAAGGTAAAGAGTTGCCTTTTACAAAACAGGAGGAGCCTAAAGCTTTATGACTATGTGAAATAGTTGGTCTGGTTTTAATTTTTCACTCTGAAAATAGAAAACATGCTAAATTAGCACTATGTGCCTCTACTAAACTGTCTTGAATTAGCTCTCTACACAATAGCTACAGAATACCAGTTAAAGCCAAAACTTGACCTGGAGTACCAGAGACCATTTAATGGAGAAAATCTCTCCCAAGTAATACTTTCATGGCTAGGCTCCTTGTCATCTAAAATCATCTCCATAGTTTTAGAAATAACCCCCCTTTTTCTTGAATAGGAGTGGCTGTCCCTTTGTCTTCCTGAAGATTACCTATCATTACATCTGACCTTGCTTAAAAAGAAATTAGATTAACCGATTGTGAGGTGAAATAGAGAAAATTTGGTGATGATGAAGTTTGCGAATATTTGAACTAATAAGCAGTTTAAAAATGATCAAATTAAGGACTAAAGTCCTTTCATTTGCTATTTAGAATGCTAATTACATCTATTTAACCTATTCAACTCAACAAACAAATGAACAAATACCAACAAAACCAATACAATCTATTTTTTTTTTTTTTGGTGTAGAAATAGATCTTCTTGTAATAGTGCAAAAAAGTAGAAAAGATGCAATGGGTGAAAATTTTTACCTATGATCTCTAAAAGGGCATATTCATAGAGCACATCGAAACACACAATACATAAATACAGAGATTGGGTCTCTGGAATACCAACAACTTCATTATCTGTTGCAGTTTCAAAGGCCTCTTAGAAAATGTGGCTTCAAAATTCATTAGCTTGTCCAATTATTAAAAATATCTTTAAGTATGCATTCTCAATCCGCGGTAATAATTTGAAGTTTGTCATTCTTAATTACAGTGGGGCTCTGGACTCCGGGAAAGATAGACACTGTGTGTGACTTCGGCTTCATTACTGCTGACTCAGTCTCCTCCTCAGAATAGCAGCCAGTCTCTGCCTGGTCTCACTGACTGAAGACGGTCGACCCCGGGGAGGATGTGGCTGGGGGACTGTGGGCAAACCTGAGCTGCTGACCCTCTTCGGCTGAGAAAAGGCTGAAGAAGTGGTGGGCTTCGACACTCCAGGCAGGCCAGGGATTTTGATTACTTTCTCAGAGTGCAGTCTGGCAAGGCTTCTCTCTCCCTGACCACTCCCAGCTGCAGCAGAGGAGGTTAGGCTGCCCTGGCCGAGGGAGCACGGTGACAGCGGCAACTGTCCGCTCAGCTTCCTGAGCCCCAGGAGCTGTTCTCTGGCTTGACTCAAAGCCTCTGTCAGTTCAAAGCGTTCTTCACACTCTCTACGCACTGTTTCCTGAAGAAAAGTGTTCTGAAATGAGAAAAAGGAAAGAAAAAGCAGCCATAGCTTTTAATAGTGTACATATGGACAGTTATTGGCGATACAAATTGATAACTGAACTGGAAATCAGAGGTCTGTGTTCTCTGACAGGGACAAATGAGTCAAAAATGCAAATGGTTTGTGAAGATGGAAAGAACTTTAAGAGAACATTTGGTTCAACCCTTGCAGTTTGCAGAAGAGGAATCAGGAGTCAGGGTCATTCAGATGTTAGTGGTGCTGGAACCCAGAATGCCTACTTCAATAGGGTTTCAACTCCTCTGTGCCTGAAAGTCTGTCCTGCACATGTGATGTCTAATAAATATCTGTAGTGTCATTATGTTATTTTATAATGAAGGGAAACTGCAGTACATAAGATAGATAAAAATTGCTTGAATTAGAAAATTGAGAGAATAAAATATATCAACTGTAGCATTTAGATAATAAAATCAGTGATTTTACGTGATCCGTTCTCAGAACTTAAATATACTGATGATTTGCTCTTTTGTGAGATATATATCAAAATGAAGAACAAAATCTGCTTTGAACTTCATTCAGCAATCACATATCAAGTTACTAGAAGCTATAGTGGATGTAGTTCCTGCTCTCAAGAAGTTTGCACCATTGTAAGTTTGAGTAGAGCTGCTTCTTACATCCCCAACAGAGGCTGGAGCCAAGGGTAGAAGCAATGGGGGTTAAAGAGAAGGAAGAATTTTTTAGTAGCCAGAGCTGTCTAAGGATACTCGGAAGAGTTGAATCTCACTTGACTGGGAAGTACTGGAGCAAATTTAAGCTTCAAATATGTGACTAGACTAGAGATTATTACAACGTCCTCAAATATCGAGACTCTACATTTCTAGTTGAAGACTGATAGCCATCTTTCATCTATGGAATTCATCAAAATTACTTCAAGCTCCGTGGTAAAAATTAGGTCTTGGATCTCCCTAATGTACTGACATTCATGTCTGCAGGATGTCAGAAAAGAGACTGAAAAGTAAACAACTGAAAATGGTATCCAGGAACTTCTCTGCTGGTCCAGTAGTTAAGAATCTGCCTTGCAATGTAGGGGATACAGGTTCCATCCCTGGTCAGGGAATGAAGATCCCACATGCTGTAAAGCATCTAAGCCTACAGGCAGCAACTACCGAGGCTGCACACTCTGGCGCCCAGGGGCCAAAACTAGAGAGTCGGTGTGCCATAAGAAACAAATAAATATTTTTTAAAAAGAAAGAAAATGATATCCAAATAGGTAACTACAGTTAAAGTGATCATGCTATAGGATTCTTCAGCTGAAAATGACTCTCTGCCTGGTTAGCTTGTTTGTGAAAAACAGCCTAGGCATTCCCAAGTCTGACGCTCGGTGGAAAGCGTCCTCCTAAGTGCTTACTGACTAATCTGCTGTTAGTAGAACTAAAAACAAAGCATCTTCCTGTATTTGAATTTCTTGTGATTACAGTCAGAACTCCATTCGACTCCAAATTTGGTAATCAAAATTGAAGACTATGGAACAATTCCAGATTAACAGTTGCACACTAATATTCTATAAAACCAGTGGCATGTCTGGGTCAAACAAACTCTCACCATTTATGTATATTAGCAGTAGACATACATGATCCACATATCCACATTTTTTTTTTAAATAATGGAGGTTAATTACTCAATTCCAGTTAATTTTTTTTTTTTTTTTTTTTTTTAGGGACAGGAGACCAAGGATGGTATTTGTGGCTTTATCATCTGGTTCTCATTAACTCTTCCTGAAATACTTGTTGAAAAGGCAGGAGAAGGAGGGCTAGAGAAGAAGCTAATAAAGTGCCTTGTTAGGTATCTTCTCATTTTCTGCTCCCAACAAGTATATTTGACCAAGAAAGACACTGAAGCCCATACTTGCTTTGTAACTTGCTGAGAGTAACCCAGCTTTGAAATGGTGGGGCCCCTGCTTGCCACTAGAGCCAGCTCCAAGCTGCTTATGCCTAAATTAAGGGTCTAATTAATTATATCAAGCATGCAGGGGCCATTTTGTTTCAGAACAATGAAGCAATAAAAAACAGTAAGACATTGCATTTGGTTTTGCCCAACTTTTCTAAATTTAAACTTTCTTTTAAAAGGAAAAACCATCAATGCATTTTGTTCTTTGTCTACTAGTAGAGTAAGCAGGCAAAATGTATTGAAGTGGTTAGATTTATGAGGCTTTAAATAAATTAGTATAGAAATTTCCTTGATTAAGAAAGCTATGGGAAAGAGTTAATTTTGTTTAAATATATAAACGAAAAAAATTATAAAAGTTAACAATGTGGTCAATAAATGCATACTAAGTCGATTCAGTCATGTCTGACTCCATGTGACCCCAAGGACAGCAGCCCTCCAGTCACCTCTTTCCACAGGATTCTCCAGGCAAGAATACTGGAGTGGGTTGCCATTTTCTTCTCCAGTCAATGAATGGGTGACGTGAATAAAAGGTGCACAAATATGGAAGGATAAAGTGATGGATGATATGACAACAAGGGCTCTTGTTAAAAAGAAAAGAAAACTCAATCCATTTACAAAATTAAATTCAAATCTCAAAGGATAGGAGTAGTACTCTGTGGAAAACATCCTGAAAGCAAGTTACTCAAAAACTGTTTCAGGCAAGTGACACTCCGTTGGAGGAGGAAACGAAAAGGTGGAGTGAACCCAAAGTTGTCCCGGTAGCAAGTACAGTGGGAGCAAAGTACCTGCCAACTCCAGACTGAATTTTGGAAGCGCTGCTGACCACCTTGGTCTGGGGCCCACTGCTCTGAAACTCATCCTTCTTCAAGGCTATTTGCTTCCAGAACAAAGGACAAATTCTCTTTCTTTTATTATTCCCCAAAGCGGGACAACCTCTAAACCGAGAAGAGTATTCAAAGATAGGTCTTCTATTTTGTCTTTGTTGTAAACACTAAGAAATCTCAGATGAATCTCACAATATCTGTATCTCCTCTGACACTTAATATTACCACCTTCTTTAACATTTGGATAATAATTCAATTTTGTAGTTCAGGTGTTAGAATTTATTCAATTGTGGAATAAATAAATGAAATAGAACACATCGAGTTTTGGAGATTGGCGTTTGAGAGCTGGAGTGTATGTGACAGGGCATGACAGGAGCACACATGGATGTGGCCAGAGTTAGTGAGACACTTCAGTGAAAAGTTCCGTCATATGTGAAAAAGAATCATTTCTCGTGGGTAGATTGCTTTCAGCAATTTAAGCAAAGTATTTGTCTTTTGGGATTGATGATCTTTTTGTAAGGTTAGGTAGTTGTAGAATTTTAATATGTGTTTTCATTGAACAACATGGGAAAATATCTAAGATGGAACATGTTCGATAAGACTGAAAATCATAGGCAAAGAGGAGAATAATCAGTGAAGCTACAGCATTCTAAAAGTTTTAGGTAAAAGCATCTTTGGCCATATGTTAATATAGCAAAATAGTGTTATCACTGGATTGCAACTAAACTGTAAGTCAAAATGGAAAAGAAGGCATGAGTCAGATGAAGAGGGGCAATGGGTTTTCCAGGCAGAGTGGGCAGTGATGCAAACGCCCGGCAGTGAGAGGGAGAGTCACATCTTGGGAAGATACATGGCTTAGTATGACTCCAGGGCAGAGTGCAGAGAACGGGAGAGACCAGGACTGAGGCAGGGAGAGTAAGCAGGATCAGGTCAAGGACGACTTTGACAACCTGCTAATAGTAGTTTTAACTCTGAGCGCCATATGCAGTCCCGAAAGATTTATTTAAGCAGGGGCTGGCATGGCCAAATTTACAATAAAGGAAGATCCCTTTGCCAGTTCTGTAGAAAGTAGCCCTGAGTGAGAAGGGATGGGAAGCAGGAAGGATAGGAAGTCAATTTTCATGCAGCAGATTCATATCCTAAGTGCCCCTTGGTTGGGGTGGTCTAGGAGAAGGGGAGCTAGCATTCCTGAGTCCTTAACCCATGCCAATTGGGTGAGAACATTATCTACAGATATGCCTACAACATTTTCAGATGATGGCCACTTTGAACAGACTTAAAATATGGCTTAATTGCACTCCTACTGGGAAAATAAATGTCAAAATGAAAATACAAATTAGCTCACCATCTGTATGAAATTTCTAGTATTAAAAAAATGGTCAATTTCCCCCACTCTTTGTAATGTAAGAATGGTTTATTTTTATGTTTGTTTTCTTTTTTGTCCTTAGAGACAGCTGGATTGCTTTCAATTCCAAAAACAGTGGAAGGAGCAAGACAAGGCTTTGCTGGATAACTTGATTATTCTGAAGGTGAGAATTCCATTTGTGATGGCAATCCGCTGTATTTGGCATAATTTTGGGGGAACATGCCAGGAAAGCAAGTTCTCAGTGAAGAAGCAGCACAGATGGGTGTCTTTGTTCATGCTTTATACCCAGTGAGGTCTGAACCAGTCATGCCGTGATCAGATTACAGTTTCCACCAACCCAAACGAGATCTCTCCCAGGGTGAGTGGGTGACTGGCCAACTGGGTGGGGAGCTGAGGTGGAAGGAGACTCTGTGGAAAAGGTGTGGAAACCAGAAAGATGAGTGGGTGTTAGCAAAGGATGTGCCCAACCTTCCATTTAAGACTTCTGTTCAACTAATCTGATCAGCCAAAACACTGCAGGAAAACAGTGGAAATGGCCCTTTGGTAAGGCAGGGAGGAGAATCTGGATAAATTTCCAGGAAGGAAGCAAAATGGATGTTAGGCAGGTTGTTCTTAAAATTGTTTTCTATGCTTGCAAACATAATGGGCACTGTGAAATAACCATGGCAGACATACCAAAACAGAAGGAGAGATGGAGGGCGATAGTCCCTTGAACTGATAGCCTTCAAGAGCAGATTTTAGAATGGAGAGGAAGAGCCCATGAAGACATAGTGTTCAGGATTTACTTTCTAAGTCAGTAAGCTAATTTTAGTTGAGACTTAATTAACATTAATTAGAGACAACAAAAACAGTTTCTCCATATTTTTCTCATTCTGTCAAATTTTTGGCATCCATACTGCATACCAGGGCTGACTCTCCAACACGTGAAAGACAGTTTTGCCTGGATCTCCCTCTCCATGACTGGAGACCCTTGGTCTGAGCCCCCTACCCCCCAGAATAGCCCCTCTTCACCCACCACCCCATCTGCCTTTGTTCCCTGTGAAGCTGGAAGGCACAGAGTCTCCATTTACCACTTTACTCTCTGGAAGACACTCCAATGTTCTCTTTATTAGGTTCAAATTGAGTAGTTCTCAAAAATGAGAACTACTAACTTTTTAATTGACTCACTTTGGTTTCTCATAAATGGAGTTACCAGAGAAATGTGTGCCATTTTCTCTACATCAAATAAATATACAAACAAATGCATATCCTAAAACTAGGCATATTCTTCTTGCAGAAAAGCTATTTATGTTTTCAAATGTATGTATTCCTAAAATTTAATCTTAAGAGTTTACATAAATCCATCCTTACCAGATGTATTAGTAACATTTCCTAAATAAATAGGCCTTCTTTTTAAAAAAAATAGGCTTTACATTTGGAGCTTCCCTGTTGGCTCAGATGGTGAAGAATCTGCCTGCAATGCAGGAGACCTGGGTTTGATCCCTGGGTTGGGAAGATCCCCTGGAGGACGGCATGGCAACCCATTCCAGTATTCTTGCCTGGAGAATTTCATGGACAGAGGAGCCTGGCAGGCTACAGTCTCATGGGATCTCAAAAGAGTCGGACATGACTGAGCGACTTTTACTTTCACTTTATATTTGGAAAATATTGACAACACCAAAAATTTTAAAACTCATCCAGGGGCTTCCCTGGTGGCTCAGTGGTTAAAAAAAAAAAAAACCCACCTGCCAATGCAGGAGACCTGGGTTTGATCCCTGGGTTAGGAAGATCCCCTGGAGAAGGAAATAGCAACCCAGTCCAGTATTCTTGCCTGGGAAATCCCACGGACAGAGGAGCCTAGTGGGCTATAGTCCATGGGGTCTCAAAAGAGTCGGGAATGACTTAGCAACTAAACAACAGCAACAACAAATGGAAGAGGCTACCCTAGATCTCCAGGAGCATATGCATTTTATTAATGTTCAATAATTCAAAACTGAATTTCAAAACCTATCTGAAATAAAAATTCTTGTACAGGAGATTGTGAGTCTAAGTTGCAGGCTCCCTTCTTTAGATACTTTCATTCCTTAGAGTCCTTGCTAGATTCTTTCTGTTTCCCTCCCACCTCACTAGATGTTCCCTCTACATCACCTTTGCCCCAGTCTCCTCATCCTCCCAGCCTCTCAGAGTTGGCACATTCTCAACCCTCCTCTATTGCCCCATGCTCTGGGTGACCTCATTTAGTTCCAAGGATTAGGATATGTGGATGCCTCTGAAATCAGTATCTCTCCTCAGTTTTCCCTGAACATATTGTCCATTCAACACCTCCATTTGGATATCTAATAGATATATTAAGGTTCAGTTCAGTTCAGTCACTCAGTCGTGTCTGACTCTTTGCGACCCCATGAATCGCAGCATGCCAGGCCTCCCTGTCCATCACCAACTCCAGGAGTTTACTCAAACTCATGTCCATTGAGTCGGTGATGCTATCCAGCCATCTCATCCTCTGTCGTCCCCTTCTCCTCCTGCCTCCAATCCCTCCCAGCATCAGGGTCTTTTCCAATGAGTCAACTCTTCACATCAGGTGGCCAAAGTATTGGAGTTTCAGCTTCAGCATCAGTCCTTCCAATGGACACCCAGGACTGATCTCCTTTAGGATGGACTGACTGGTTGGATCTCCTTGCAGTCCAAGGGACTCTCAAGAGTCTTCTCCAACACCACAGTTCAGAAGCATCAATTTTTCGGCGCTCAGTTTTCTTCACAGTCCAACTCTCACATCCATACATGACCACTGGAAAAACCATAGCCTTGACTAGATGGACCTTTGTTGGCAAAGTAACGTCTCTGCTTTTTAATATGCTGTCTAGGTTGGTCATAACTTTCCTTCCAAGCAGTAAGCGTCTTTTAATTTCATGGCTGCAATCACCATCTGCAGTGATTTTGGAGCCCCCCAAAATAAAGTCTGACACTGTTTCCACTGTTTCCCTATTTCCCATGAAGTGATGGGACCAGATGCCATGATCTTAGTTTTCTGACTGTTGAGCTTTAAGCCAACCTTTTCATTCTCCTCTTTCACTTCCATCAAGAGGCTTTTTAGTTCCTCTTCACTTTCTGCCATAAGGGTGGTGTCATCTGCATTTCTCCCGGCAATCTTGATTCCAGCTTGTGCTTATATTAAGGCTAACACGTCCCCAATCGAATTCCCGATATTCCTCCCAGTTGTATTCCTTAACTAGTGCTTTCCATCTTAGTAATGGCACTTTCGTTCACTCAGTTGTTGAGACACCAAACTTTGGCGTTATCTTTGGCCCCTCTTACCCTTCTTCATCATCCCACCCATCAGCAACTTCCATTACCTACACCTAGGAAATACATGCCAAATATATACCAAATCTGGCCAATTGTCACCTCCTTTATGATGGTGACCAACAATGCTTTTCTAGACCTTTTCAAGGACCTTGTAATAGGTTTTTCTGCTTTCATTTTGCCCTGCCCTTTCAACCTATTTTCCACTCAGTAGTCAGAGTGATTCTCTAAAAATAAGTCAAATCATGTTACTCCCTTGGTTCAACATTGCCAGGTAGCTTTTCACCACACTTAGAAAACAATCCAAAGTCTGTAAAAAAAAATTATTTATTTATTTTTGGTTGTACTGGTTCTTCACTGATGTGCATGGGCTCTCTCTAGTTGTAGAGAGCAAGGGCTACTCTCTAGTTGTGGAGTGAGGGCCTCTCATTGTGGTGCCTCCTCTTGTGGACCGCAGGTTCTAGGGTGCCTGGGCTTTAGTAGTTGCGCACACAGACTCAGTAGTTGTGGCTCCTGGGCTTAGTCACCCCACAGCATGTGGAATCTTACTGGATCATGGATTGAAGCTGTGTCCTCTGCAACGGCAGGTGGATTCTTATCCACTGTGCCACCAGGGAAGTCCAACAATCCAATGTCTTTGTTGTTTTTCAGTCGCTAAATCTTGTCTGACTCTTTGCAACTCCATGGACTGCAGCACATCAGGCTCCTCTGTCTTCCACTGTCTCCTGGAGTTTGCTCAAATTCATGTCCATTGAGTTGGTGATGCTATCTAACCATCTCACCTCTGTCACCCCCTTCTCCTTTTGCCTTCAGTCTTTCCCAGCATCAAGGTCTTTTCCAATAAGTCGGCTCTTCGCATCAGGTGGCCAAAGTATTGGAGCTTCAGTTTCAACATCAGTCTCTCCAGTGAATATTCAGAGTTGATTTCCTTTAGGTTTTACTGGTTTGATCTCCTTGCAGTCCAAGGGACTCTCAGAAGAGAAGCCAAAGTTGGAAGGTGTCCAAAGTCTTTACAGCCTTCGAAGACTCCACATGAATTGGCCCCTCCAACCTTGCTTCCTACCACGTCCTCCTTGCTCACTAAGCTCCAGCAATGCTTGCTGACTTCCTTGTGGTTTCTCAAAGGTTCCCAGGATGCTTCTTGCCACAGGGCCTTTATACTTCCTATTCACTCTGGAATGTTCTTTTTCTTACTTCAGGTCTGCTTGAATATTATCTTCTCAGAGAGACCTCTGACCATCCTGTCGAATATAACACTTCATATATGTGTGTGTGTGTGTGTGTGTGTGTATTCTACTTCAGTAGAAAAGATTAAAGAACAAAAACCACCAGCTGTATTAGGCACACAGATGTAGATTCTGTGGGTTCACTGAAGAGTACTCCTTTTGTTTGGACTTGAAGAATAAACAGAAATGTTTCAGGTACCTATTACTAAAATTTAAGCTAGAATCTGCTTTGTCTTTATTTTAAAAATTTCTCTAATCTTAAAAAATATCTCATTAAGGTTCATATTCTGTTGTTTATTTACTGTACTTAAAACTTTCCTGTTTTTTCTTCTATAACTTTGTCCCTTATCCTTTCGTCTGCTTCCCTCTCTGTTGGGTCCTCTATATCATTTACTCTTTTCTATTATTTTAAATTATTTTTTAAAATTAGTTTATTACACATAGTTAAAGATTAAAACAATACTATAACATTATAATGAAATAAAGCACTTCTTCACACTTTCAGGTTCTGCCTCCCAGGAACAACCATTTTCAGGTTTTTAAGCTGTTTCTAATGATATTTATATCCATGGTCCTAGATAATGTTATTATACAGCTACCTCATGGTTTTCAATTTTGAAGTCATTATCTACAGATTTCATAGACTCAAAGATGAGGATTTAGCTTCCTATTTCAACTCTTAACAGTTGTTTCACCTTCCATTAGGAGATGTTTCTGCTCCCCGAGGAGAGGCTTCTATCACAATTTTATTGGAAAACCTTCCCAACTTCTACCACAATTTTTAGTCAAATCTATATTCCACTTTATATGATTATAGTATATAAGTATATGTACACCAGCCGTGCAGTGTACTATGATTACATTTCCTTTCTTTCCCAGTTCCCTTCTGGAGTTTATTATTATCCCATTATTTATCTGCTTAGTTTTCTAGGTGTTGATAACCAATTTTTCACCAAACCTACTTACAGAAGTGTAAATATCCTCTCAACATGTTTAAGCACCCCATGTAGTCTATCCATTCTCTTTTTTTCCTCAGAGACATCCTTCTAAAAATCTGCCATTATTTTGCTGAACTCAGCCTGGCTATTCTCTAAGTCTGCTGCACTGCTGCCATCCGTGGATTTCTTCCCACCATCGTCCTGGTCCTGGGGATTCCCACTACCTCTCTCCTGTGTTGGAATGCTCATTTCCTGATTCCTGCGTCTTCTCCTTTCTTAGTTTACGCCCTCTTTGTGAAGCTTCCTGAGAAAGGCTACAAGGGAAGTACCAGTTTTGAGAACCCTAATGTCTGAAAATATCTCTGACACCTGCATTTAATTGATCATTTGGCAGGATATAGAATCCTAGATTGGAAATAATTTTCCTTAATGTTTTTAATTCCTTATGTTTATCCTTAAGGTAGTGACATTTCATGATGAAGTGCTTTGCTGTGTTTGCTTTGCCATCCATCATGCTGAGTGGACTTGTTCAATATAGAAATCCCCTTCAGTACTTAGAAAATTTATTGGATTAATTCCTGGATAGTTTTCTCCCTTCCATTTTCTCTGTTCTCTCTTTCTGGAACTCCTATTAATGAAGTATTAGATATCTTGGCTTGATCCTCTAACATTCTTTTCTTCTCTCCATCTTTTGACCTTTTTCTTCTACTTTCTGTGTTATTTCTTCATCTTTATCATTTAAGCCAAATATTAAATTTTTTATTTCAATTCTTATACTTTAATACTCATTCCTGTTCTCTTTTTATAGCCCTCTGTTCATGTTTCATGGATATAATATCTTTTCTTTTGTCTCTAAGGATATGAATTATACCCTTTTTTGACACTTTTGTTCCTTTTTTGCTTATTTGTTTGATCCTGATTCTGTCTTTCATATTAGAAGTGTTCCTCAAATGATTGGTTATTCTTTGCTTTTTGTGTTTAAAAAACAAGTCTTCAAAATGTTACTGGAAACTCTGTGTGTCTACTAGGTAAGGGCTTGTTTACTGGTATATGTTTCATTGGACATGCATATAACTTTTAATTAAAAGTTAGTTAGTGCCCAGAGGTACTAATAGTTGTTGGTACCCAGAGGTATTTTATTTTTTAAAACTTCTTTAATCAATTAATCAGTGTCTTAATAGTTTTTAGTGTATAAGTCTTTCAATTCATTGGTTAAGTTTATTCCTAAGCCAGAGGTATCTTCTTTTGAGCTAGCTCATTTTACCACAGAGGGCTCCTCCAATTTCCTGGGTATTGATATATAAGCTTGGTTGTCTGTTCTGGGAAGTGAGTGGGTGACAGGGACTGGGAGGTATCACCCTGAAATATACAGACCTTCACTCTAGCTCTTGCCTTATATCATCTCCTGCTTTTGTGTATCCTCAAGTCCAAAGTCTCTTGCATTCAGGTTTTCTAGAGTGTAAAACTTTAGTATCCTGCCAGGATGGTAGGTGGGGGCTGCCTGGGGTTGCAGAGGGCATCTAAGCATCTGTTTGCACCTTTAAAAAACATTCAAACAGCCCTGTTTTCAGATCTACTCTTCTCTCCCTCTTTGAGAGATATCTGGTGAGCCTTTCTAATGTGATTGGGTTTGCTCCTTTTTAGGATTCCATGCACTCCCACACTCTCCACAAGCATTAGGTTTCAATATCCATAGCCTGCTGATTATCTCTCATCCATACCTTACTTTCCATTTTCCAAATTTTGGTCAACATTTTTTTCATCAAATGTCATCTCCTTTCCTGTTCTTTTTTCCTTATGTATTTATTCACTTTTTATTAATTTACTGTCATTTTAGTGGTATTTGGGGATGGACGCAGAGATAAAAATATGCATTTAATCATTCATGTTTAACCAAGAGCATTACCTTCTATTTTTGAATATCTTTCATCCTCATTAGATAGCCACAGGAAGTGGGAGAATTTAAAACTTCTGCCCCTTATGTTTTCCTTATCTATAGTTTCAAGTCAACAAAAATATTGAACTCTCTGTACTGGCTTTACTTTGATCTGTTTTTCACATTCTCCTTATGAATCCAAGGCCCCAAACAGTGGAGTCACACTGTCTTGGTAGAGCTCATACGGAGCTAGTAAGGAAGGAAAACTGGCAGCAAAAAGCATGGGATCTATTTTAAGCTGGTTTTAAATGATAATGTCCTGTTCTCTAACATATTATGTTTCTTTTCTGGCTTCTTATTTTTTTTAAACTGTTCCAATTTTTGATGTTTGTGTCTTTTCCCTGTGAAGAATTTCAGGAGCCCCCCTTTTTACATTTACATTTCCCATATAGTTTTACTTCCTGTTTTTTCTCTTCTTATTGACCTGAACCTTTTGTTGCCTCACCTTCTTGACCCTTGTTTCTGTGGCAGCACTCCACTCACCCCTGCTCCATGGAGGAATATCCATTTTGCCCTTTTGAGGCTATGGCTTTCCTCCTATCCTTGAGAACTTTCTTTACACAATTAAAAACAAAGTCCTACCTATTTTCTGGCCTCCTGAATGAGAGTGGGGTTTTCCTCTCCTTAATTAGCTTTCTTATTAGACCATTAATTTACCTTCTTTCTAATGGGAATTTGTTCTCCACTTAAATGATGCTTTTTTTCCTCCAGAACCTGAGAAATTTCAAGTGTCTGGAATGCATGGTCACAAAAAGTAGTGCTTTTTACTTTACATGCTAACAACCTCAGTTCATTCTGGCTCATAATTCCTATCACTTGTATTAATTCATTTCCAATTTAATAAGAACATTCTGGACTTTAGCATTCTTAAACCGAGAAGCAGTCTTAATTATTTACTCTTACAGTTCAGTTGTAATTGTCTAACTTCTAATGGGAAGTCTGCTCTCAGCCATGTCCCAAGATAACTTTACTTTTGCTACAATCCCTTTCTATTTCCCAGTAATGATCTATGATCATTTATATACCAACTCAGTATCTTGTATCTTTCCAAAGTCTGCATGTAAAAAAATTTCATCTCTGAGTGGCTTCCTGTTACAACCAACAAGCAGGAAGAATTCCAAATGTAGCTGCTTTTGTGTGAAAAAGATATTCATTCTTCACTTGTAGTCTAGCTTCTCTTGCCAAAGTTACCTTCAGAGGCCCTGAGTTGGCAACCTATAAACTGGCCCCCACTTATCCCTCCCTTCTTGCTATTCACAGCCTTCTGCAACCCCTTTGAGTTGAGTGTGGCCTGGAATTGTTGTTTCATCTCTAATGAATAGAATGCAGCAAAAGCAGTGGGATGCCACTTCTGAGATTAAGTTAGAGAGATTGTGGCTTCTATCTTGGGCACCATCTCTTGCACTCTCTCTTTCTTACTTGCTTGTTTTGAGAGAGACTAGCTACCATGTTGCCAGGCTCTTCTATGGAAAAGTTCATGTTGGAAGGAAGTGAGGGGGTCTTCTCTTCCCCTTCTTCAGCCAACATTGAACTGAGGCTCTCAGCCCAACCATGAAGAAGTAAATCCTGTTGACAGCTACATAAATGAGCTTGGAAGTCAACCCGCCCCCAGTTGAGCCTTTTAATGAGACTGCAGCAGCTGACACCCTAACACCAACCTCATGAGAGGTACTGAGCAAGAGGCATCCAGCTAAGCTGCACATTCAGATCTCCGACACTCAGAAATAAATGTTCGCTGTTTGAAGCCACTGATTTTGATGACAGTTTGTTATATAACAATACATAACTAATGCAAGTCCTATGGCCAGATTCCTAACTTTTAGTCTGTGTTTTTACATGGGAAGTTTCTTTTTAGATCATTCTTGCCTCTGGATGTCACTTTAACTGCTCAACATAATATTTTCTCTAAATTCCTCTTTGAAAGCAGGGAATGGCAGTTGTCAGTCATGTTCATAATTGCATATTGATGACTAGCACAGTGCCTGGCACTTGAATACAGGCACTGGCCTATTATATATTTCCTGGATTTGACCCTTTATAGTCTTGTTCTAGTTTATAAATTCCTAGAATAAATAAATGTCCTAGTTTATAAATAACTCATTACTTTCCATATTGCCATTTCTTGGGGAGATTTGAGAGTCAGAAAACCTGCTGGTCTAGTTACTTTGGCCTTTCTCTCCTTTAACCTGCTGTCCCTACTCTAGAACTTCAACACTGCTGTCTTAGTTGAAGTATCACCTCTCTCCTGCTCCAGCAGAGCTGGGTCCATGTGTGTGCTGGCTCTTCCCACTCCTGCCTGGACTGGAGGAGCAGCCCCTTTTCCAAGGGAGGTTGTGGTGCTGTGTTCCAACGGGAGACATTCAATCACACAACACCTAGCCATCTGGTGGAGTAAGCATTAGTGTGTTTATTATTATTCTAAAAGTAAGAGAGAGGGTGTGTGTGTGTGTGTGTGTGTGTGTGAGTGTCCTGGAGATTTGAGTGCCAAGCCTTAGGTCACTTTGAAATTTAGAAGCAGAATCACTAAGATTCAGGTATCCTAAAAGAGGAAATATAGAGATTCATGGAGATGAAATTTAGAGATCCAAATCTTAGAAATTCAAATTTGAATCTTGGCTCCACCATGCTGGGTCATCTTAGAAATTATTCAAACATCTTGAGTCGGTTTCTCACCTGTAACATGGAAGTAATTTCTACTTTAATAGGGTTTTTGGGTATTATTCTTGATCCAATATTCTGTTCATTCCACATTTTAACTTAAAATTTCTTTGCAATAGGTTCACTATGTCATAATTATAATGATGGTATACACTTTGAATTTTGGTTGACAATTTACAAATAGCAAGAAAACATGGTGTATTTGTTAATAATCAATATTACTACTAGCACTTTCCTTTTATTCATCTTTAAGACACCAATAAAACCAAAAAATTTATCACTAACATTCAGAATCTTCCTCCATTTGCCTTTATCTGCTATACTGTCATAAATAGGATCAAATATTCTAATATGACAATATTCTAATTCCTGGCTATTGGAAAATTGCCCCACTGTTTTAATAAATTTGGGTTACTAAAACAAAATACCAGAGGCTGCACAGTTCAAACAACAAATATTATTTCTCAAAGTTTTGGAGACTGTGAAGTTCAAGATCAAAGTGCCAACAGATTTGGTGTCTGGTAAGGACCCTGATTCAAAATAGCCATCTTCTTACTGTGTCCTCACATGGTGAAAGGGGTGAGGAAGCTTTCTTTCATAAGCGCACTAATTCCATTCAGGAGATTAGCTCATCTCTCAAGACATAATCATCTCTGATAGACCCATCTCCACACATCATACTAGTGATTATATTTAACATATGAATCTGGGAAGACATTCAGTCCATAGCATCCACCATTTCTAAAATGGTCAGCAGTTCAGAAATAAGATTTTGTTAGGAAAAAAAAATTCAAATCAAAATAACTCTGTTGTTGTTTAGTCACTAAATCGTGTCCAACTCTTTGCAACCCCATGGACTGTATCCTGCCAGGCTCCTCTGCCCATTTCCTTCTCCAGGGGATCTTCCTGACCTAGGGATTGGACCTGCGTCTCGTGCACTGCAGGTGGATTCTTTACCACTAAGCCACCAGGGGTAAGTATGTTGTTGTTCAGTTGCCCAGTTGAGTCTGACTCTTTGCGACTCCATGGACTGCAGCATGCCAGGCCTCCCTGTCCCTCACCATCTCAGAAAGTTTGCTGATGCCATGGACATGAACTTGTCTACTCCAGTTTAAATAAAATACTGCTGAAATAATCATGCGTACACAGGAAAGAAGACCAATACATGTAGATTATCTTACAACTTTAGAATGACAGAACAATAAAACCCTAAAGAACAACTCTATTTAAAATATACAGTCTAAAATACAACTGCATAGATCGATCTCTCTCCTCTTGAGTCCCCCTTTTTCTCCTCCTACTCATCTCTATCTCCCTCCTCCCTCTCCTCTTCTTCATGTAACTCTCTGAACCTCTCTGGGTGTCCCACAGGGGGGAGAATCTTTCGCCATTAACCTAGAAGTTTTATTAACAGTGCTATATAGTAGGAGAAGTCTTGAGACTACTGGAAGAATAAAACTGAAATCCAAAGGCAGGAGACTTAAGCCCCAAACCTGAGAACACCAAAAAACTCCTGACTACATGGAACTTTAAGTAATAAGAGACTGTCCAAAAGCCTCCATACCTACACTGAAACCAACCACCACCCAAGAGCCAATAAGTTTTAGAGCAAGACATACCACGCAAATTCTCCAGCAACGCAGGAACATAGCCCTGAACGCCAATATACAGGCTGCACAAGGTCACACCTAACACATAGACACATCTCAAAACTCATCACTGGGCACCCCATTGCACTCCAGAGAGAAGAAATCAAGTTCCACTCACCAGAACACCGACGCAAGCTTCCCTAACCAGGAAACCTTGACAAGCCAATCGACCAACCCCACCCACTGGGTACAACCTCCACAATAAAAAGGAATCACAGACCTCCAGAATACAGAAAGCCCACTCCAGACACAGCAATCTAAACAAGATGAAAAGGCAGAGAAATACTCAACAGGTAAAGGAACATGAAAAATGCCCACCAAGTCAAACAAAAGAAAAAGAGATAGGTAATCTACCTGAAAAAGAATTTAGAATAATGATAATAAAAATTATCCAAAATCTTGAAAACAAAACGGAATTACAGATAAATAGCCTGGAGACAAAGATTGAAAAGATGCAAGAAATGTTTAATAAAGACCTAGAAGAAATAAAAAAGAGTCAATTAAAAATGAATAATGCAATGAATGAGATCAAAAACACTCTGGAGGGAACCAAGAGTAGAATAACGGAGACAGAAGATAGGATAAGTGAGGTAGAAGATAAAATGGTGGAAATAAATGAAGCAGAGAGGAAAAAAGAATCAAAAGAAATGAGGACAATGTCAGGGACCTCTGGGACAATGTGAAATGCCCCAACATTCGAATCAAAGGAGTCCCAGAAGAAGAAGACAAAAAGAAAGGCCATGAGAAAATACTCGAGGAGATAATAGCTGAAAACTTCCCTAAAATGGGGAAGGAAATAGCCACCCAAGTCCAAGAAACCCAGAGAGTCCCAAACAGGATAAACCCAAGGCAAAACACCCCAAGACACATATTAATCAAATTAACAAAGATCAAACACAAAGAACAAATATTAAAAGCAGCAAGGGAGAAACAACAAATAACACACAAAGGGATTCCCATAAGGATAACAGCTGATCTATCAATAGAAACCCTCCAGGCCAGAAGGGAATGGCAGGACATACTTAAGGTAATGAAAGAGAATAACCTAATAACCTACAACCTAGATTACTGTACCCAGCAAGGATCTCATTCAGATATGAAGGAGAATTCAAAAGCTTTACAGACAAGCAAAAGCTGAGAGAATTCAGCACCACCAAACCAGCTCTTCAACAAATGCTAAAGGATCTTCTCTAGACAGGAAATGCAGAAAGGTTGTATAAACGTGAACCCAAAACAACAAAGTAAATGGCAACGGGACCACACCTATCAATAATTACCTTAAATGTAAATGGGTTGAATGCCCCAACCAAAAGACAAAGATTGGCTGAATGGATACAAAAACAAGACCCCTATATATGCTGTCTACAAGAGACCCACCTCAAAACAAGAGACACATACAGACTAAAAGTGAAGGGCTGGAAAAAAATATTTCACGCAAACGGAGACCAAAAGAAAGCAGGAGTCGCAATTCTCATATCAGATAAAATAGACTTTCAAATAAAGGATGTGAAAAGAGACAAAGAAGGACACTACATAATGATCAAAGGATTAATCCAAGAAGAGGATATAACAATTATAAATATATATGCACCCAACATAGGAGCACCGTAATATGTACGGCAAACTCTAACGAGTATGAAAGAGGAAATTAATAGTAACACAATAATAGTGGGAGACTTTAATACCCCACTCACAACTATGGATAGATCAACTAAACAGAAAATTAACAAGGAAACACAAACCTTAAATGACACAATGGACCAGCTTAGACCTAATTGGTACCTATAGGACATTTCACCCCAAAACAATCAACTTCACCTTTTTCTCAAGTGCACACGGAACCTTCGCCAGAATAGATCACATCCTGGGCCACAAATCTGGTCTTGGAAAATTCAAAAAAATTGAAATCATTCCAGTCATCTTTTCTGACCACAGTGCAGTAAGATTAGATCTCAATTACAGGAAAAAAATTGTTAAAAATTCAAACATATGGAGGCTAAATAACACACTTCTGAATAACCAACAAGTCATAGAAGAAATCAAAAAAGAAATCAAAATATGCATAGAAATGAATGAAAATGAAAACACAACAACCCAAAACCTATGGGACACTGTAAAAGCAGTGCTAAGGGGAAGGTTCATAGCATTACAGGCTTACATCAAGAAACAAGAAAAAAGCCAAATAAATAACCTAACTCTACACATAAAGCAATTAGAGAAGGAAGAAATGAAGAACCCCAGGGTTAGTAGAAGGAAAGAAATCTTAAAAATTAGGGCAGAAATAAATGCAAAAGAAACTAAAGAGACCATAGCAAAAATCAACAAAGCTAAAAGCTGGTTTTTTGAAAAAATAAACAAAATTGACAAACCATTAGCAAGACTCATTAAGAAACAAAGAGAGAAGAACCAAATTAACAAATTTAGAAATGAAAATGGAGAGATCACAACAGACAACACTGAAATACAAAGGATCATAAGAGACTACCACCAGCAGCTCTATGCCAATAAAATGGATAACTTGGATGAAATGGACAAATTCTTAGAAAAGTATAACTTTCCAAAACTGAACCAGGAAGAAATAGAAGATCTTAACAGACCCATCACAAGCAAGGAAATCAAAACTGTAATCAGAAATCTTCCAGCAAACAAAAGCCCAGGACCTGATGGCCTCACAGCTGAATTCTACCAAAAATTTAGAGAAGAGCTAACACCTATCTTACTCAAACTCTTCCAGAAAATTGCAGAAGAAGGTAAACTTCCAAACTCATTCTATGAGGCCACCATCACCCTAATTCCAAAACCAGACAAAGATGCCACAAGAAAAGAAAACTACAGGCCAATATCACTGATGAACATAGATGCAAAAATCCTTAACAAAATACTAGCAAACAGAATCCAACAACATATTAAAAAAATCATACACCATGACCAAGTGGGCTTTATCCCAGGAATGCAAGTATTCTTTAATATCTGCAAATCAATCAATGTAATACACCACATTAACAAATTGAAAGATAAAAACCATATGATTATCTCAATAGATGCAGAGAAAGCCTTTGACAAAATTCAACAGTCATTTATGATTAAAACTCTCCAGAAAGCAGGAATAGAAGGAACATACCTCAACATAATAAAAGCTATATATGACAAACCCACAGCAAGCATTACCCTCAATGGTGAAAAATTGAAAGCATTTCCCCTGAAATCAGGAACAAGACAAGGGTGCCCACTCTCACCACTACTATTCAACATAGTGTTGGAAGTTTTGGCCACAGCAATCAAAGCAGAAAAAGAAGTACAAGGAATCCAGATAGGAAAAGAAGAAGTGAAACTCTCGCTGTTTGCAGACGACATGATCCTCTACATAGAAAACCCTAAAGACTCTACCAGAAAATTACTAGAGCTAATCAATGAATATAGTAAAGTTGCAGGATATAAAATTAACACACAGAAATCCCTTGCATTCCTATATACTAACAATGAAAAAACAGAAAGAGAAATTAAGGAAACAATACCATTCACCATTGCAACAAAAAGAATAAAATACTTAGGAGTACATCTACCTAAAGAAACAAAAGACCTATATATAGAAAACTATAAAACACTGATGAAAGAAATCAAAGAGGACACAAACAGATGGAGAAACATACCGTGTTCATGGATTGGAAGAATCAATATTGTCAAAATGGCTATTCTACCCAAAGCAATCTATAGATTCAATGCAATCCCTATCAAGCTACCAACAGTATTTTTCACAGAACTAGAACAAATAATTTCACAATTTGTATGGAAATACAAAAAACCTTGAATAGCCAAAGTAATCTTGAGAAAGAAGAATGGAACTGGAGGAATCAACCTACCTGACTTCAGACTCTACTACAAAGCCACAGTCATCAAGACAGTGTGGTACTGGCACAAAGACAGAAATATAGACCAATGGAACAGAATAGAAAGCCCAGAGATAAATCCACGAACCTATGGACACCTTATCTTTGACAAAGGAGGCAAGGATATACAATGGAAAAAAGACAACCTCTTCAACAAGTGGTGCTGGGAAAACTGGTCAACCACTTGTAAAAGAATGAAACTAGAACACTTTCTAACACCATACACAAAAATAAACTCAAAATGGATTAAAGATCTAAATGTAAGACCAGAAACTATAAAACTCCTAGAGAAGAACAGAGGCAAAACACTCTCCAACATGAATCACAGCAGGATCCTCTATGACCCACCTCCCAGAATATTGGAAATAAAAGCAAAAATAAACAAATGGGACCTAATGAAACTTAAAAGCTTTTGCACAACAAAGGAAACATAAGTAGGGTGAAAAGACAGCCCTCAGATTGGGAGAAAATAACAGCAAATGAAGAAACAGACAAAGGATTAATCTCAAAAATATACAAGCAACTCCTGAAGCTCAATTCCAGAAAAATAAATGACCCAATCAAAAAATGGGCCAAAGAACTAAACAGACATTTCTCCAAGGAAGACATACAGATGGCTAACAAACACATGAAAAGATGCTCAACATCACTCATTATCAGAGAAATGCAAATCAAAACCACAATGAGGTACCATTACACGCCAGTCAGGATGGCTGCTATCCAAAAGTCTACAAGCAATAAATGCTGGAGTGGGTGTGGAGAAAAGGGAACCCTCCTACACTGTTGGTGGGAATGCAAACTAGTACAGCCGCTATGGAAAACAGTGTGGAGATTTCTTAAAAAACTGGAAATAGAACTGCCATATGACCCAGCAATACCACTCCTGGGCATACACACTGAGGAAACCAGATCTGAAAGAGACACGTGCACCCCAATGTTCATCGCAGCACTGTTTATAATAGCCAGGACATGGAAGCAACCTAGATGCCCATCAGCAGACGAATGGATAAGGAAGCTGTGGTACATATACACCATGGAATATTACTCAGCCGTTAAAAAGAATTCATTTGAATCAGTTCTAATGAGATGGATGAAACTGGAGCCCATTATACAGAGTGAAGTAAGCCAGAAAGATAAAGATCATTACAGCATACTGACACATATATATGGAATTTAGAAAGATGGTAATGATAACCCTATATGCAAAACAGAAAAAGAGACACAGATGTACAGAACAGGCTTATGGTCTCTGTGGGAGAAGGTGAGGGTGGGATGTTTCGAGAGAACAGCATGTATATTATCTATAGTGAAACAGATCACCAGCCCAGGTGGGATGCATGAGACAAGTGCTTGGGCCTGGTGCACTGGGAAGACCCAGAGGAATCGGGTGGAGAGGGAGGTGGGAGGGGGGATCGGGATGGGGAACACATGTAACTCCATGGCTGATTCATGTCAATGTATGACAAAACCCACTGCAATGTTGTGAAGTAATTAGCCTCCAACTAATAAAAATAATAAATAAATAAATAAATAAAATATACAGTTTAAAATATTAAACAGCAAGTACTCTAAAGATTTCTTTGGCAAAAATGTAATGTTTCAACAAATAAGACATAAATATATAAAGATTTCTAATCTTAGAGGTTTTAAATGGTCATTTGCAACACAGTAGAACTTGCCAAGGAAACCTTAGAGATTACATAGATAAATGTATTATTTATTTTACAGAAAAGGAAGCCAGGTCCAGAGAGGTTAAATGCCTGCCTAGTTAAGGACAGAGCCAGGATATGACCCCAGGTCTCTGACTAATAGTCCAGAACTTTCTGCATGACACCAAGATACATTTCATGTCTTTGTCTGTTTGTTTATTTGTTGAAAGACCAGCACTCTTTCACCAACTGCATTGGTACCATCACCTGCTTCCTACCTCTTTCTGGGACTGGTTGAATTGCTCCATCAGTTGTGTTTGTGCCAGCATTACTCTTTCCAGTTCATCTGACTTCTTTTTCATTTCTTTCCTCAGGTCCTCTGAAACTGAACCATTACCGTCAATTTCCTTCTTCAAACGTGATTCAAATTCTACAACCAAATTTTTAAGGTTTTCAATTTCTTTCTCCTTTAACGCAGATTCTTCAGTATATTGAACATGAGATTCATGGAGTTTTTCTTCAAGAGCAGCGAGTTTCAGTCTTAGATCTTTAGTAGCACCTTCGATTAAGTCAGATATCTGTAAGATAAGCCTTGCATTAGTTTGTAGGTAATAGTCTCTAGGTAGCCACAGAATTCTCTTGGTTTTAAGAGGTTTATTCTAAATAATTGGTGTTTTCATCTGATCTGATGAAAACAAATCTTATGACATATATAGGCCTTCACGATTTTAAAAGTTAAGACTAAGATTTTATTTTTATCACCCAAAATGGAATTGCATTAATCACTTGAACATACTTTGAATTACCTAAATCTTTGTAACTGAACTGAACTGCCAAGGACAACTCAAGTCTTGATCAAGTGCCTGTCTGGACTCATTTTAGGGTGACTTTGGGACCTAGAAATACCTGACGTTTGGGGATGCATGTAGGAGAGCATCATAGCTACAGTCAGTCAGTCAGTTCAGTCGCTCAGTTGTGTCTGACTCTTTGCGACCCCATGAACCGCAGCATGCCAGGCCTCCCTGTCCATCACCAAATCCTGGAGTCCACCCAAACCCATGTCTACTGTGTTGGTGATGCCATCCAACCATCTCATCCTCTGTCATCCCCTTCTCCTCCCACCTTCAATCTTTCCCAGCATCAGGGTCTTTTCAAATGAGTTAGTTCTTCACATAAGATGGCCAAAGTATTGAAGCTTCAGCTCCAAAATCAATCCTTCCAATGAATATTCAGGACTGATTTCCTTTAGGATAGACTGATTGGATCTTCTTGCAGTCCAAGGGGCTCTCAAGAGTTTTCTCCAACACCACAGTTCAAAAGCATCAATTCTTCGGTGCTACAGTCTACTCAAATCATACTAGTAAGGTTTCCTTTGATGTATTTTTTTTTCATCCTTGTATGTGATGATTGAAGGTACCCTAGATACCACACCTTCTATAGTATCCCTGCCCAATAGAACTTTCTTCAGTGACAGAATACATGAGCAAATTTGGAAAACTCAGCAGTGGCCATAGGACTGGAAAATGTCAGTTTTCATTCCAGTCTCAAAGAAGGGCAATGCCAAAGAATGTTCAAACCACCATACAATTGCACCCTCGTTTCACATGCTAGTAAGGTTATGCTCAAAATCCTTCAAGGTAGCTGTCAGCAGTATGTGAACTGAGAACTTCCAGATGTACAAGCTGGAGTTAGAAAAGGCAGAGGAAGTAGAGATCAAATTGCCAACATTTGTTGGATCATAGAAAAAGAAAGGAAACCCCAGAAAAGTATCTACTTCTGCTTCATTGACTATGCTAAAGCCTTTGACTATGTGGATCACAACAAACTGTGGAAAATTCTTAAAAGAGATGGGAATACCAGACCACCTTACCTGCCTCCTGAGAAACCTGTATGTGGGGTCAATAAACAACATATAGAACCAGATATGGAACAATGGACTGGTTCAAAATAGGGAAAGGAGTACCTCAAGGTTGTATATTGTCACCCTGCTTATTTAACTTATATACAGAGTACATCATGTGAAAGGTGGCCAGATGAAATACAAGCTGGAATCAAGACTGCTGGAGAAATATCAACAACCCCAGATATGCAGATGATATCACTCCAGTGGCAGAAAGTGAAGAGGAACTGAAGTGTTTCTTGATGAAGGTGAAAGAGGAGAGGGAAAAGCTGGCTTGAAACTCAATATTAAAAAAACTAAGATCATGGCATCTGGTCCCATCACTTCACAGTAATAGCTGGGGTAAAAATGGAAACAATGACAGATTTTATTTTCTTGGGCTCCGAAAATCACTGCAGATGGTGACTGCAGCCATGAAATTAAAAGATGCTTGCTCCTTGGAAGAAAACCTATGACAAACCTAGGCAGCATATTAAAAAGCAGAGACATCACTTTGCTGACAAAGGTCCATGTAGTCAAAGCTACGGTTTTTCCAGTGGTCATGTACAGATGTGAGAGCTGTACCATAAAGAAGGCTGAGCACTGAAGAACCTATGCTTTCAAACTGTGGTGTTAGAGAAGACTCTTGAGGGCCCCTTGGACAGCAAGGAGATGAAACCAGTCAATCCTAAAGGAAATCAACCCTGAATATTCATTGGTGGACTGATGTTGAAGCTGAAGCTCCAATACTCTGGCTACTTGATGAGAAGAGCTGACTCATCGGAAAAGACCCGGGTGCTGGGAAAGACTGAAGGCAAAAGGAGAAGGGGACAGCAGAGAATGAGATGATTAGATAGAGTCACAGACTCAGTGGACATGAATTTGAATAGACTCCAGGAAACAGTGAAGGACTGGGAAGCCTGGTGTGCTGCAGTCCATGGGGTTGCAAGAGTCAGACACAACTTAGTGACTGAACAACAAGAAGAAATACTCTGCACTGTCTTATGTGCTAGCTACTACCCGTATGTGACTGTTGATAGTGGTGTGCTGGTAAATACTTCCCTGATAGCTCAGCTGGTAAAGAATCAGCCTGCAATGCAGGAGACCCTGGTTTGATTCCTGGGTCAGGAAGATCCGCTGATAGGGATAGGCTACCCACTGCAGTACTCCTGGGCGTCCCTTGTGGCTCAGCTGGTAAAGAATCCACCTGCAATGCGGGAGACCTGGGTTCGATCCCTGGGTTGAGAAGATCCCCCGGAGAAGGGAAAGGCTACCCACTTCAGTATTCTGGCCTGGAGAATTCCATGGACTATAAAGTCCATGGGGGTCGCAATGAGTCAGACACAACTGCACTGGTAAATATTTAACAATGGATTCACACACACACACACACACACACACACACACACAGAAGTCAAATTTGTATTCAATTTCCATGGTATAAACACTCTCACCATGACCAATTCCAAGCTATGAAGCTGAAATCACTGATCACTGAACTGAAAAGAAATGTTAATAGTAGGCTCTCACTTGCTAGTATGGGCTGTTGCACCCTTGAAATGTGGCAAACATGAGTGAGGAACTCAATTTTCAATTTTATTTAATTTTAATTAATTGAAACTTAAGTAGACACATAAGTTACTATATTAGACAATGCAGTTCTAGAGGATACCAGAATACTTTGAAAATACACTGCTTCTGAAGGTGGTACCTCCAGACAAAGAGAGGAAAGAACAACTTGAGAAACTTCTCAGTGTCACAGCATGTTTAGAAGGGAAAAGACTGCTTATTTTTCTCCTTAAAAAAAGCAAAACAAATAACACAAAACAGACCAGGAAGAGCAAAGCTGCTTCTGACAAAACATATCATTATTTATGCTACGGATATTGTCATATTATAAATATTAGTACAACAAGAAATCAGGCCATGAAGAATCTGGAAAGCATTTACAGACTAAAGTTCCAAGGATTTTGTGAACCATTACTTAAGAGTTATGTACCCAAAATTTGTTTCAAATGTTAAATTTACATTAACAATAACTTTTACAAGAAACCTATTCACCACAGTTTTTATAAATTAATATTACATTTTCTTCAGTTAACCCGGGGAAGAAGAGGGTCACTTCTGGGTCTGAGCAGTAGTTTCCTTCATCCAGAGGAGAGCTGCCACTGAACAGAGCAGGTTATCTTGGGAAGCAGAGGCTCACAGAGCCATAAACATGCTTTGATTTTATAATAAGGGAGTCAACAGTAAAAGAAAAAAAAATCAAGAGAATTCACTCACAAAATCTGGACTTAGGACTTCTCCTGAAAGACTGTAGCCCTGGCAAGTTGGGGCCTGCCTTTCAGCATTCCCCTGCTGATGGTCCTGGGCCACCTGGGAGAGTAACAGCAGTCACGGGGTGCGGGGAAAAGGGGAGTGGGGGCAGGAGCCGGGAAGTAAGGGCATGTCTAGGACAGGACTGTCCAGAAGAGGAGGAGGGGGCCTTAGGTGAGCCGAGGCTACAAGCTCCCAGGGCATGCTCCACTGTCCCATTGTCCCAAACAGGACTGCACTTATAAACACAAATTCAGAGATTAAATTATTATTAAGAATTTCAAGACAGCATTTGCATGGCATTAAACCTGCAAGGTTTGTATGGGGACCTGTGACACCACATTCACGTGGCTGGCCCTGCCTATTCATAGTGAGCTACTGAAAAAACTGTACCATATCCCCTGTACAACGAAGTGGAGGCCGTAAGTCTCATTCAATGCTAATTTACATAAGCTCTTAATGAGTTTATTCAAAATATAACTTTACCACTAGGCCTTGGTTAATATACTCACACAAAAGACACACACTCTACTTTCAGGTCTTATGAAAACAAGGGAACCTTGTCAAAACCTTGCATTTTGTTTAGTGTACATTGTTTAAGAAATTATGGAAGTCTGATATTTAAAAAATATTTCCCCTTCATTCAAAACTAGAATTGAAAATATTTGCAACTAAAGGGGATAGACTTTAGTTGTTGGTAAAATTTTAATTATGTAAAACACATCATTATCTTTTGCTGGACATTTGAGGTATTAGAATATCTAACCATGTTAATTATTAGTTACATAATTTATGCTGTTTTAAAAATACATTTATTTAGTAGGAAAAATTCCATACCTAGCTGGATTATATTCTTATATAATTTATTTCAGTCATTCATTATGGAGAATAGCCAAATCACTCTATCTAAAAATAAGCTATGATGACCACCAGGAAATCCATAGGAGTTAGAAATACAGTGTTGTCCTTAGGAGGAAATAACCAACATCTATAGTTTCAAATCCATTAAATGATGATGAAAACCATAATGACAGACCTTCATTTGTAGTTCTTCTTGTTCTTTCTTGTACTTTTGGATTATTTCTTGGTGTTTTTCCTTTTCAATATCAAGTTCCAGTTTAGCTTCTTCCTTAAAGAGAAGAGCTTGCTCCTGAAATTCAACCAAATGTTGGGCTCTTTCCTTGGCGAGTTCAGCTTCAATCTAGAAAACAGCATTTAACACACATATTATCATAAGTAAATTTAACGCCCTATTATCATAAGTAAATTAAGCTTATTTACACTCATTTTTTCTCCCAGTTTTGTTGATATAATTGATATACAGTACTATATAAGTTTAAGATGTACACTATAAAGATTTCACTTACATATATCCTGAAGTTATTATCACAAAAGTTTACAGAACATCCATTATCTCATATAGAGATAAAATTAAAGAAATAGAACTTTTCCTTGTGATGAGAACTCTTAGGGTCTAATCATTTAAAAATTCTAATTCTAACATGAATTTTTAAATTCTAATGTTAAAAAAAATCTGACTCAGAACTTGGACCAGAGAAGTTGACCTTGGGTCAAATATCTCCAGATCTTCTAAGACTTTTAAGACCTGTAAAATGAGTAGAGAAGTTAGGACAATATATTATAAGTTTTCAGAAATACTAAAAGCTTAGTCTTCTGTACATTTATAGTGTGAACTCTGTCCTTTGCCAGCAACCCTATAAGGAAAAAAAAAAAGAAGAAAAGATTTTGAGGCTCTCACACCAAGTTCTGTTGAAAACTCAGAGTGGATACAAGGTATACATGCTGATTTTTAAAAAACGGGCCTTTCTTGAAGAGACCACAGACAGTTTTGGAGTCATAGATTATCATTTTAATGAGATTGAGGCCAGAAGGGTGACTGAAAGAAAACATAGTCAGTGATGCCTGTATCCAGATTTTGACTCAGAACCACAGTGCTGGAAGGGACCTTAAAAATCCCCTAGTTCATTTTCTCAAGCTTCCATGAATTGTGGAAGGATAAACAAAGGCTTTGGACTCCGAGTTTAAATCCTGGCTCTAAATCCTGGCTCTGCCACTCTAGCTGTGTGATCCTAAATTGTGACTGTAACCTCTCCTGGTGGGGTTATAACTGATTCCCTTGGGGGTTGTTATGAGGATTATATGAGACGAAACATCTGTGTAAAGCTCTTGCAGGAGCAGGAATTCAATAGTCAGTAGAGATTACTTCTACACCCTGACTTCAATCTCTACCATGGAATCTGCACCAAATGATTATCTGCTCTATGCCTTGACACCACCAGAAACCATAACTCACTCCTTCCCCAGCGGGCACTTCCATTTTCAGACAGCGCTAAGCATTAGGAAGCTTTTCCTTTAGTTGAGCCAACATCTCTCTCCCTGTGGTTTTTAGTCATTGGTTTTGGCTCTGCCTACTCGAGTAAGAGAGAACAAATCCATGAGTACTGGAGTCATTCACGCCTGGGAGTTTATCTAGCGGATTAGAGAAGTGATCCCAGTGACAGGTTGGCTCTAGATTTACATTGTGCCATTATAAATTATTTAGATTATAAATTCTAAGACCAAGTAAATGCAGATAACTTGGGAGAAAAACTGTCAAACCTGACTTACTGTGACTGTGATTCTCAAGCCAGTAAGAGAAGGAGAGAGGTCAACTTGAATTTCTCAAGGGAACACTAAAGCTGGGAAACAGAAAGTTTGCTAAGGAACTTCGCAGGAAGCCCTTTAAATGACATAAAATGTAGATAGAAGACCAGCCTCAGTATGGGGTTAGTGGGGCTTATTGCCCTGGTCATTTGCCTCAAGGCAAAGCACTTATGCTTACACTCACTGCACGGGAGTTGTTTTGGCTCTTTCCTAGATTGTTTGGAGGAAAGAATACCGATAATCATTTAGGCACGTGACAGAATTGTTCAGATAGGTTGCTATCAGGTTGTGAAAAGCAAGGAAAGCCTCAGGGCACTTAGAGAAAAAAGCAGCTGTTCTTCTGAATTTCACCCACTTTTGTTCTTGCCTTCTGGTAGCCACAGAGATACATCATAGGCGCTCAGATAAACTTACCGGAGATCTTGACACAATCCCCTCCCACCTGTTCCTTCCTCAGTGCTCCCTATCTCAGGATGTGCACCACCACCCATGGAGTTATTCAAGTCAGTAACTGGAGCAACTGCCTTTCACACTTCTCTCTCCTTTACCCTCCACACCTAATGCACCATCAAGCCCTGCTCAGTTTGCCTCCAAAAGAGACACTGAATCTATTGCTTTCTCGGCACCTCTTACTATCACCACCCTGGTTGTGGTCACCACCACCTCATGACTGGCCTCCTTGCTTCTACTCTTGCCTCTCTCCAGCCCCTGATACACAGCAGAGTGTTCTTCACAAACTACACACTGAATTCTTTTATTCCCTCCTGATGGCTTTCCACTGCATTATAAAATCCAAACTCGCATACATTATCTTCTACTAGACCACCACCAGCCCCTATGACACCTTTGCAAGAACCAACCAAGCACATCTTCCTTAGATAAATACAGCCTTGGGCAGGGCCCAGGCCTGGTTTCGGCTCCCTTCTCTCCCCTGGCCTGTGCTGTTATTCCCGGCACAAGCAGGATGCCACGTACGGCAAGCCTGGACGTCTCCAACCTGACTTTCAAACTGTATTTCCCACTTGATTACTGTGCTCTAGCCATGCTGGAATAGATAAGAACACATGCAAGGAGGAAATCAAATACAAAACATTCAGAAAACTTTGAGTTAATAGTCCACAAGATACCTTGACACTATTTTAAGAGAGTAAATAAACATTTTTTGAGAAGCTAAAAAAAAAATTTGTGCTGAGGTACTAAAATGTCAAGTGTTCAAAAAATTTCGCTTGTGTAGTTAATTGGTAGAGCCAAATAGTTATTTCAGGATAGAAAGACATCTTTCAAAATAAGGATTCAAATTAAGAGAAGAAGAACATGCACAAACGAGGTGGGACAGGACGAATTGTAAATTAGGTGACAGAAGGACTTGAGAAGAACTTTTAAAAACAGAAGTTCTTTAAATTATGAGGAAAAGGTCATTTAGCAAATCAGCAGAGTCCCTTGAAGATGAAACAAAGGATGCATTCAAGGGAGGAAAGGGGTTGGCTGACTGGTTGAGTGAGTAGAATGTTCTCTTCTACCTGATCCGGGAAGAAAGGGCTCTTTGCCCCTGAACTGTTCCTTGGAATAAACTAGTATAGGAAAGAGGGGAAAAGGAAGGAACAGACAGAGGGTGGGAAAGAAAAAGCACTACAGATAGAAAGGAGAAGAGTGATGTACTGATTTGATTTTTAATTTGTACAACCTGAGGAACAGAAGCAAAGGGATGAACTTCAGGTGGAACCTCTAAGTGTTTAAGGAAGCTGCAATGGCGAGTCAAAAGCCATCTGAATGTGTTGACTCTGTAGCAGAGAGAGATGACACTACCGGTTCCTTCCTGACCTGAGGAGTCTGAACAAAACGATGAGCCCGCCAACAATGACTTATTTAAGCTGGTATATTGTCATTGAGAAGATGAATTCATGCAAAATTGTCATGTTTATATTTTCTACATGTTGGTAACAGCTGTTTATTTACAATATCTTAGATGGCAGGACTTATGTTTATGAAAAATAAATAAATTAGGTGATGGTGCATACATAAAATATGAACTGCTTTATATAATAGTAATTCTGATAATCTGAGGAAATTCCAATTTTAAAAAAAAGCATGAATAAAAATATGAGCTCGAGAGTTAGAGTAAAATCAATAGTTGTCTGTGTACACATTCCAGATTTTAGTTCATCCGTATCTTCCTCTAGCTCAACTGTCTCATTCCTGAAGGCCTTCTGAAAACTTCAAAGCATTCTGAGTATATTGTTTCTTTAAATCCTTTTTGTATTTGTGTTGAAATGCATAACTAGTGCTTTATAATATTTGTTTCTAATACTAATGTGCAAAATGCTGTCTTTTCACTGTTTTCCAGGTGAGATCTTTCTGGCTGATTCTGATATCACTTTCTGTTTGTAGGGAAAGAGCAAATCAGCCAGGATGGTGGTGGGCAGGCTCTCACCATGTCCTTTCACCCTTGCCCCATGTTTTGTAAATAATTATATAACAGTTGAGCTCACTTAAAGCACTGCACATGCACGTCACAAGGTACTCACTTGGACACTGGCTACCTTTGGTCTGTAAGCATATATAAGCTCCACCTGAAAAAGCCCTTGCAATTATGTTTTGGCTGCGATATGGCGGTGAGGCTGTGTTATGGCTGTGAGGGCTGGGTCCACCACATGAGGAGAGAAGACAGCCTATCTGCTGCTAGTGCTGCTGTGCCAGTCAGGGGAAAATAACTGTGTCTGCAATTCCTACGACTTCTTGAGTTTTCTTCCAGCTTCCCTGCCTGTGCCTTGCCTAGCATGGGTTCAGTGAACATTGCACACAGTGAGATACAGTGAGACACTGTTCATGGAGGCAGACACCATGTTACAACATAATCACTTATTACTTGATGATCCCTTAAAACCAAGGAAATTTCAGATGTCAAGTAGAAATCAGACCACTTGTTTATATTTGATGGACATTTATCATGAAACAAAATATTAATATACCTCCTGAAATGATTATGAGTGAGTGAAAATTGCTCAGTCATGTTGGACTCTTTGCAACCCCATGGACTGTAGCCCGCCAGGCTCCTCTGTCCATGGAATTTTCCAGGCAAGAATACTGGAGTGTGTTGCCATCCCCTTCTCCAGGGGATCTTCCTGACCCAGGGATTGAACCCAGGTTTCTGGCATTGCAGATTCTTTACTATCTGAGCCACCGGGGAAGCCCAAAAACGATTATACTATTTTCTAAAAGTTAGAAACGAATTGTAATTGAAAACTAGTATTTCAGATTATTTCTAAATTAACCACTGAATAACTATGTTATAAAAGTAGATGACTATTCAAACACTAGACTTTGTAATTAAAAATGCAAATGCTAAGGAATCAGACTAAGTATTGAAGTCCTGTCAAGAACTGAGGAAACTCATACGGGCTAGGTTGTATGGTATAGGGCTCTTTTCTCTACTAACTCATTTAATTCTTGCAACAGTTCTGAAAGAACGTATAGTAATTATTGTCCCCACAGTATAGAGTAAGAAATAGGCTCAGAGAAAGTTAGTACCTTCACCGAGATCTTAGGGCTACGCGAGGTGGGGCAGGCTGTGCGCTCAGATGTCTCTGGTGGACTCCATAGCTCAGTGTGGTGAGTTTTCCCACGCACCTTGTTCCCCCCACCACATCTACGTGGCACAGTGGTTAAGGGAATGGAGTTGGTATTTATTTAGTTTCAAAATATTGGGGGATTTTTTTTCCAGATAACTTTCTGTTAATGAATTTCTAATTTAATTCCATTGTGGTTAGAGAAAATACTTCGTATGGCCTGAATTCCTTGTTGTTGTTGTTGTTGTTCAGTCGTTCTGTCATGTCTGACTCTGCGACCCCATGGACTGCAGCATGCCAGGCTTCCCTGTCCTTCACTGTCTCTCGGAGTTTGTTCAAAGTCATGTCCAGTGAATTCTTTTAAATTTGTTAAGACATTTACTCCCAGTATATGATCTAGTTTAATAAATGTCCCATGCACACATGAGGAGAATGCATATTCTGCTGTTAAATGAAGAAATCTATAAGTATCAATTAAGTTGTATTTGTTAATATTTCTTAAGAATAAGCTATTTTACTATTTTCCATAGTATATATCCTTAATGGTTTTTCTGGGTATTTTTCCTATCAATTATTGAGAGAGAGCTATTGACATCTCTGACTCTAAGGATTTGTCTATTTCTCCTTGCAGTTCTATCACTTTTTGCTTAATTTTTAAAGTTCTGTTTCTAGGTGAAAAAAACATTTAGGGTTAAATGTCTTCTTGGTGAACCAACCCCTTTATCATTATTAAATGACTTTCTTTAGAATCTTCGGTAATATTCTAAATATTCTAATTTCTTTCTGTGAACTCTATTTTGATTATAATGTAGCAACTCTAGTTTCTTTTTCAATCCATTACTTTTAGCCTCTTTGTTAAAATATTTCTTTATATAAAAATACATTTCTTATAGGCAACATATAGTAGAATCTTGCATTTTTAGCCAACATGACCGTCTCTGTCTTTTAATAGGGATATTTAGGTAAGGGCTTGGCAAACTATCGCCCACAGACTAAACTTCAGCCATGCCCGTTCATTTGCATATCATCTGTGGCTGCTTTTAAGCTACAGGGGCAGAGTGGAGTGATTGCAACAGAGACTGTATGGTCTAGAAACCAAAAATATTTACTAATTGGACCTTTATAGGAAAAGCTTGCTGATCTCGGGTTTAGACCATTTATATTTAATTTGATTACTGATATGACTAGTTTTAAATCTGTCTTGCTACGTGCTTTCTACTTGACCCATCTCATTGTTTTCCCCTCTTTTTCTGTCTTTTGCATTATTTTAAAATTCAATGTCTAATCCTTTGCTAGTTTATTAGCTGTAACTCTTTGTTCTTCTATTTTTGTAGTTGGTTTAGAGTTTACAGAATATATTTTTAATTTTATGCAGTCTATCTTCTAGTGAAGTATCACTTTATATATTGTATAAGAACGTAAATATTCTCACTACCAAAACAACAAAGATAACTGTGTGAAGAATGTGTTAACTAATCTTATTGTAATTACTTTGCCATATATATGTGTGTATTTGTGTGTGAGACAGAGATCATCATGTTGTACATCATGAACTTACACAGTGTCACATGTCAGTTATAGCTCTATAAAGCTGGGGGAAAAGGGGGGCTGTGGTGGTTGGCTAGGGGATATAACTGGAATGAAAGGATCCCTTCCTCCTTTCCTTAGATCTTCTGCCATTGTTCCCTCCTCACCAATCCCAATCAAGAGTTAGGGGGTCCAGGAACTATTACTCTCATCCATTCAATTCAGGCTTTGGGGATAGAAAGCAGGGTTTCAAGGGTGCAGAGTGGCCCTAGCAGGGCAAAATGAAAGGAATCTGACTCAACCCATGCGGCAGGTGGAGAAATTCTCAGAGAGAAGGGTAATCCGCCAGGAAGACACCCCAGAAGGGTCCACTGTACTTCCCAGCTCATTGCAGTTTGCTCACCTGTTGCCCTATCTCTTGGCCCATCTCTTATCTGGGAACTTCAGGGGATATTTGTTATTTTCCTTTTTTGTAGTGATTCATTCTTCTCCTACTTTCAGTCAATATTATTGAGTGGGATTCTGTTCTGCAAGAATGATCATGTGACCCAGGCCTGGGTGAACCAATATACCCAGTCTTGCCAGCTGTCATGGTTGGTCCAAGACTGAGCGCATGGTTCAGTTAGAATCTGACAGCCACAGTCAGTTTCTTGTTAAGAATGTAGAAGAGTGATGGGAAGCATTGCTGCTCTCTTATTGCCATCAGGAGAGACAACCCTGAGTCTGAAAAAGAAGCCAATCTGGCAGAAAACCAGCTTGAGAGCCCTGAATCCAGCTGTGCCTGAAGGTGGCGCACCACTGAACCCTGCAGTTAAGACAGCCAATAAATTATATTTTCACTTAAAACAAAGAATCTTACAACAGCATACTTCATCTCTCCCTTCCCAGCTATTGTGGTGGTGTTGTCATATATTTTGCTTCTACATGTTATAGATGTCATAGTAGATTATTAATTTTTAAAAATAGTCAATCATAAAGAAATTTAAATGATAAAAATATCATACTTATTCACATTGCTACCATTTCTGGTGTTCTGCATTCTTTTGTATAGATCCCTATTTCCATCTGGTATAATTTTTCTTCTGAATAGAGGACTTTTAACATTTCTTATAGTGTGGGTGTACTGGTGATACATTTTTTTCAGCTTTTTCATTCTGAAAGACCTTTCTTTTACCCTCATGTTTTGAAAAATGTTTTCACTTTGTATAGAATTTCTAAGTTAGCAGCTCCCACTGCCACCTCCTCACCCCTGCCCAACCCTTCTTTCAGTATGTTCAGTCCCACTATCTTCTTGCTTACATTGTTTATGATTTTTAAAAAATCTGCTCTCATCCTTATCTTTGCTCCTCTATATGTCTTTTATTCTCTAGCTGCTTTTAAGATTTTTTAATCAACATTTTTGAGCAACTGGATTATAATGTCTCTTGGTGTGCTTGAGCTTTATTGAGCTCCTTGAATCTGTGGGTTTATAGTTCTCATTAAACTTAAAGTTTTTAACCATTATTGCTTCAAATATTTCTTCTGTCCTCTCTTTCCTGTCCCATGGGGAGTCCGATTATACATATATTAGGCCACTTGAATTTGTTTCACAGCTCACTGATGCTCTCTGTTTGTTCTGAATCTCTTTTATCTCATTGTATAGCTTCTATTGCTGTGTCTTCAGGTTCACTAAACTTTTCTTCTGGAATGTTTAATTTTCCATTAATCCCATCCAGTGTATTTTTCATTTCAGATATTATAATTTTCATCTCTATAAATTCAGTTTAGATCTTTTTTTATATCTTCTACACCTCTTTTTAACATGGTCAATTTTTCCTCTAAAGAATACAGTTATTATAACTGTTTTAATGTCCTTGTCTGATAATTCTAACATCTGTGCCTTTCTGAGTCAATTTTTATTTGTTGATTTTTCTTCTCACTATGAATTCTATTCTCCTATTCCCATACATGGCAATTTTTTGATTGGATGCATTGTGAATTTTACTTTGTTAAATGCTGGATATTTTGTATTCTCATAAATAATCTTGAATTCTTTTCTGGGAGCAGTTAAGTTTCTTGGAATCGGCCTGATATTTTTTAAGGTCTCCCTTTTAAAATTTGTTAGGCAGACCAGCTCAGCATTTAGTCTAGGGCTAATTATTCCCTACAATTCATGCAAGACCCTTCTGAGAACTTTACCCAGTCCCCTGTGAATTGTTGGCTTTCCAGCCTGGCTGGTGAGAACAGACATTATTATTGACCTCATGTAAGTATTTGGTACTCTTATCTCTAATCCTTTCAGATCCATCTCCCTGGCTCTAGGTAGTTTCCCCATATATATGCATGGGTCACATATACTTAATGGGGATTCTTTGCAGATATCCAACATTCTTTCTCTGGGCAGCTCTCTCCTGAGAACACTCAACTGTGAATTCTAGCTACATTGATCTCCCTGGACTCTTAGCAAGGTCTCCTCAACTCAGAATCTGCCAAACTCCACCTGGATTCCCATTCCACCATAGCCTTAAATCTATTTCAAGGTACTAAGTTAGAGTAATGATAGGGGTTACCTTGCTTGTCTCTTATCTCTAGGAATCACTGTCCTTCTCTGCCTGATGTCCAGAGTCTTGAAACCATTGTTTTCTATCTTTTCTCCAGTGTTTTAGTTGTTTCAGAAAGGAGGGTGAATCTGGTTCCTATTAGTCCACCTAAGTCAAATACAGACATGTTGGACTTTGTGTTTAGCTCTCAGTTTTTGAAGGTGGAGGGGTTGTATCAGTTCTCAATTCCTGGCTATATGAACTTGACAAATTATCTGACTTCTCCGAGTCTTATTTTTTTCTATGTGCAAATGGGAATAATAATGTTAGAGTGATTAAGATTACATTGATGAAAAGCATTCAGCACAAGGCTTGACATATAGTAAACATGTTAATAATGGAGACTATTTTTATTATCTAGATTAAGGGTTTAAATCAGATGATCTTTGCAGGCTATTCTGATCTAAAATTTTATGATTTTATTAATTCAATTTTGGAAATTATTAATACATAGTACAATTTAAAGAATTAAAGTGTACCCTCAATATTCATTTTAGCCATATATTTATTATACATAAAGGAAAATTGATACTTTTTAAAACAACAACTTTATTCCTGTAAAATTTTATTTTATAACTTGTTTCTTATAAATTTGATTAACAGTACACTGAAATACATTAGGAATTACTAGGTCATTTGTCTCTTCTATTTTAAAGAAGAATTTGAGATTTTCTTTGCCTCCCCCTTTAATGCTGAAATTGATTATTTCTTGAAGTAAATTTTTTCTCCCATTCACTTATTGAGGAAGTAAGGTTTTGTTTATTTTAATTATTGGTTTCTACAAGCTCTGTGTATTGTTTAAAATGAGGTCAATAGTATAATTGAAAATGTCCCATAATGTGATGTTTTAGTAATAATCCAAGAAAATATTTGATTGGAATTTGTTTAGGGCACTACAAAGTGATAGGCAGTAAGTGACTATCACTCATTGTAAGCAGTTTGGCTGTAGGAAATTTTTTAATTACAACATTTTAACTGAAAAGTACCAACACTGTATTTGGAACCAATTTAAAATGTTCAGCCTGCACATTAATTTGCTTTCTTGACATCAAAGCAATACTTGAAATAAACAAAAATCCATGACAATTAGTAAATACTCAGTTATTTTAAAATGTGCCATCCTTGTTGCGTAGCAACTATTGATTCTATTATGTGCTTTTTACATACTCTAAAATAATTAAGCACAGGAATAAATTGCTATCTACTTGTTTTTGAATGTTAAAAGCATTTAAGTTATGAAGTTTGTTCTAATATGTGTATTATATATTTGTAAAGGGAACATTTCATTCCTACGCAAAGGCACAGTGACCCAAGAAAGAGATGACAATGTCATATTAGTGATTCTTCTTTCTCATGAGAGGACTTTCAGGGAACTTTTTATTCATAGTCTCGATAACTAACACAGCCAAGGGTAATTATCATTCATTGGCTTTACTGGCCTGGATCCTGATTTACTGCTAAACTAAATGATAAAATTTATTAACAAAAAGTCATGTCCTCTCAAAAAACGAAATATCCATTTATATTATAGAAAATTATATGAGCCAAATACATCTATGATGTAATTAATTTATTAGAAAGATATCCATGATCTTAATAAGAATAAGAACCTTATATAGATTTATTTTCATCAACAAATTAACTTAGATAAAGCAAGAGCACACACTTCTATGGTCAGATGCTAACACTAACTTGGTCTGCGTGCTGTGTTACACTTTAGGCGCAGGGGGCGCTGAGCAGCAGTACTAGAGTGGATCCTAAGTGCTGAGACTTCTCCACTGGATTAATATCTGAAGGATGTTGGTGATGTGTGATCATGGAGACGAGGAACTCCTACACAAGCAAAGGCAGGAAAGCTCACTCACTCAGTCGAAGAGGAACTAAGGAGTTTGAGGGAAAGATCTGTGAATCTCTACGAACATTACTTCCATCAGTGAAATTTCTTTCTTTCTTTCTTTTAATGTCTATCTATTTATTTACTTGGCTGTGTGGAGTGTCAGCTGTGGCATGCAAACTCTTAGTTGCAGCATGTGGGATCTAGTTCCCTAACCAGAGGTCGAACCCGGGCCCCTGCATTGGGAGTGTGAAATCCTAGTTACCGGACTACCGGGGAAGTCTCTATCAGTGAAATTTCTGACTCACAAGATGGGACCAAAAAGAAAAGGATGAAATGTTTATAATATGTCTTTATACATATAGTCAGGGCTTTCCAGGTAGCTCAATGGTAAAGAATCTGCCTGCTGATGCAGGAGATACAGGTTCAATCCTTGGGTCGGGAAGATCCCCTGGAGGAGGAAATGACAACCCACTCCAGTACTATTGCCTGGAGAATCCCATGGACAGAGGAGTCTGGCGGGTTACAGTCCATGGGGTTGCAAAGAGTCAGACACGACTCAGTGACTGAGCGTGCACGCATACATATAGTCAAACTACTCTTCAAAGAGTTGTAATTTCTAGTCCCTTAAAGAGTATGAATGAAAGACTGTCTAATGACCTTCATCACATGACAAAACAGAAGCCGTAAAAAAAATCTCTCATTGCTTTAATTTGAATTTTTTGGATTTTTATTAACAGGTAGGCAGATCATCTTTTCACAATTATGAACATGGATTGGTAAGGATATGGGGAGTGAATAAGAATAGATTAGCCAAATGAGGCAAATACTGAGGCTAGTACACTGAGGCTAAAAAATATATTTAAAGAATTAAAGGGGTATGGTTTTTAGAGAATGAGGAGAAGAAAAGCCTATGCCACAAAATAAGGTAAGAATGAGATATATAGTCCATATTCTCAGATTTTCATTGTTGCCCATATGGAACTGCTATCATAGTGATCATTTCTGTTGTAGCCCGAATGTGTTACAACACATCCCCAAACAACAAGGGAAGGGAGGCTGATTTACAGAGGGCCAGACTGGATGTGACCAACTGTGTGAAGGCTGGAAACCAAAGTGACAAATTTAGAATTGACCTGAGCCAGCAACAACACCTAGAAGATTTCATTTGTGGATGGCAGAGTGGGAGATTCCAGGTGGAGATGTTAGTCTGAAAGTGGCCACTGCTTGTTGCTTAGGGTTACAAGTTACAAGGTCTAGTCACCGAGGAGAAGAATCTAATGATAACCAGTCTGTTGGGACTTCAGTCAAGTTATCTGAATTTCAGTAGCCAGCTCTAGTTCTGATGTATATGTGGGACATAATCAGAAAACTGAGACAGAAGGCTACAGCTAGAATTAGGTTCTGGTAGGGGAAGAGACACAGCTGGTTGCAGAGGTTTCAGCATAGTATGCATGATAAAGCCAAGGGATCAGTCAAAAAATATCAGTAGTTTATAACAGGGAGATGATGTCTAGCCTTAATGACTAGAGCTGTATAAGGCCTGAGAAAGCAGAGGCTAATAATTTTTAAAGTATAATTTGTATTCTTTAAAGTTATGAAAGAAATACATACTCACTGCTGAAAATTTGAAAATATAGAAAACTCTGAAGACAAAAATCAAAGAAAAAGTTTTTCATACTCTAAAAGCAAACATTTTCTTTGTAAATAGTGAGCTTAATACTTATTTTACTGCCAAAAGTTCATAACTGAATAATTTTAAGTCACTGTTCATTCTCTTTTATTATCTTCTTAAAGGCAGAGAAACTGTAAGAATCAATTAATATTCCCCTGTTTTTAAGGTAATGGTTAAATACAGATTCTGTCATTTTATGGGGAAAAAACAGTAAATAGTTAAAAGTAAAAATTATGCTTTTATAAGAGAACAAAAAGCTATCTTAAACTTACAAGGTTTCAAATTCTAATTTTACCTTTTAATTTCCTACTTGTCTAATATTTTGGAAAAAAACATATATCATAAGCATGTTTGGTCTAGGAAGTTCCAGGAATCAAAGGTGTGCATAGAAGCAAATAAACCTATTTGAAATAGTCTGGCAAATGGACAGAATTTTTAAAAAGCAAATAAGACACATACTGCTGAAAGTCACATTTTCGTTACCTTCTCCCTCCAGTTATCATCATTCAGCAGCTTCTGTCTAAGGGTTTCCTGCAGCTGCTCGATACTTTTCTGATGTGAAATCAGCATCAACTCCCTGAAAACCATAAACACGACAAATGAGTCGAGACACACCCATAACACTCTTCCTAAATTACAATTCCTGGCTCTAGAGATCATTTCACAACTCAATCTGTTTATTCTTCCCCTTAGAAAAAAACATATGATATTTCATACCATCTTAACTGTTAACAGCAATTTAAAAATATTGGCAACAAGGTCAGGGTTTATTTTTGCTTAATAAGTATTATTATTTTTATATGAAACAGCAACAACATATGTAGAGTCACAAATATAATAAAATACTATACATTGTGGTTCCAAAGTTTCTGACTAAATTTTGACACTAGACAATAGATAATATTTTGTATCTTTAAAAAAGGAAAATATGCTGGGATATGCCACAAAATCAGCACATTTTTGGTTTCTGCTAGATTTATTTTCTTTTCATTTATTTCAAGTGCTAATAGGAACAAACCGAATTAAGTAAAGGGTAATGTCTGAGATGTAGCATAGTATAAAACATCATAGAAAATAGGAGAGAAAACACAAAGAACACTTTAATCTTTTAATCCAGGTAATTGGATCTTAAAGCTAAGTTTGTGACCCTCTGAGTGGAAGCAAGTGTGAGAGATTTATGAGAACATTCACAGGGGCACTGAAATTAAGCCTTTAAATATTATACTTTAGTTCAGTCGCTCAGTAATGTCTGACTCTTTGCGACCCCATGGACTGCAGCACACCAGGCTTCCCTGTCCATCACCAGCTCCTGGAGCTTGCTCAAACTCATGTCCATTGAGTCAGTGATGCCATCCAATGGTATCATCCTCTGTCGTCCCCTTCTCCTGCCTTCAATCTTTCCCAGCATCAGGGTCTTTTCTAATGACCCAGTTCTTCATATCAGGTGGCTAAAGTATTGGAGTTTCAGCTTCAACATCAGTCCTTCCAATGAATATTCAGGACTGATTTCCTTTAGGATGGGCTGGTTGGATCTCCTTGCAGTCCAAGGGACTCTCAAGAGTCTTCTCCAACACCACAGTTCAAAAGCATCAATTCTTTGCCACTCAGCTTTCTTTATAGTCCAACTCTCAAATCCATACATAATTACTTGATAAACCATAGCTTTGACTAGACGGACCTTTGTTGGCAAAGTAATGTCCCTGCTTTTTAATATGCTGTCTAGGTTGGTCATAGCTTTTCTTCCAAGGAGAAAGCGTCCTTTTAATTTCATGGCTGCAGTCACCATCTGCAGTGATTTTGGAGCCCCGAAAAATAAAGTCTCTCACTGTTTCCATTGTTTCCACATCTATTTGCCATGAAGTGATAGGACCAGATGCCATAATCTTAGTTTTTTGAACGTTGAGTTTTAAGCCGGTTTTTTCACTTTCCTCTTTCACTTTCATCAAGGGGCTCTTTAGTTCTTCTTTGCTTTCTGCCATAAGGGTGGTGTCATCTGCATATCTGAGGTTATTGATATTTCTCCTGGCAATTTTGATTCCAGCTTGTGCTTCATCCAGTCCGGCATTTCGCATGATGTACTCTGCATATAAGTTCAATAAGCAGGGTGACAATATACAGCCTTGACATACTCCTTTCCCGATTTCAAACCAGTCTGTTGTTCCATGTCCAGTTCTATCTGTTGCTTCTTGACCTGCATACAGATTTCTCAGGAGGCAGGTCAGGTGGTCTGGTATTCCCATTTAAGAATTTTCCACAGTTTTTTGTGATCCACGCAGTCAAAGGCTTTGGCATAGTCAATAAAGCAAAATTAGATGTTTTTGTGGAACTTGCTTGTTTTTTTGATGACCCAACCTGCCTGTGGCTCAGTTGGTAAAGAATCCGCCTGCAATGCAGGAGACCTGGGTTCAATTCCTGGGTTGGGAAGATCCCCTGGAGAAGGGAAAGGCTACTCAGTCCAGTATTTAATATTATACCATAAGTTGTGGCAAAAGCATGCCTTTTGGTCAAGGAGCCCCCACCCCCTTCTATAATCACCATAACCCTTCTTATTTTCTATGTAAGTGATTCTTCTCCATTGCTTATTCCTCTTTCTAATCCCTTTGCTTTTCATCATCATCCTCTTTCTCAGATTTGTGACTTTCAATTATAACTTTCTGTTAAACATCTCCACTCTGATGAACCATCAACACTAAAGATTCCACATGTCAAAAAAGAAATTAATCATCATCTCCAACAATGTTGCCTTTCCTTTGGACTTCTGAAAGCTTCAACAATCAAAATCTTTAGCATGAAATCCCTGAGTCATCGCTGACTCTTCCTTCTTCTTGTTCTACTGCATCCATTGAGTGTGAGTGTGTGTGTGTGTGTGTGTGTGTGTGTGTTAACTGCTCAGTCACACCTGACTCTGCAACCCCATGGACTATAGCCCACCAGGCTACCCTGTCCATGGGATTCTCCAGGCAAGAACACTGGAGTGGGTAGCCATTTCCTTCTCCAGGGACCTTCCTGACCCAGGGACTGAACCCCAGTCTCCTGCACTGCAGGCAGACTCTTTACCACCTGAGCCACCAGGGAAGCCCTTCCATTCAGTAACAAGTTCTATGTATTCTGCTCCTTGGTGCACCTCAGACTATTTCCTCCCTTCCTTTATGACTACCAACAGTTAAGGTTATTGACTTCATTTCCCACCTGAGTATTGTGATAGATTGTCAATCTATTGCTTGATCTCTATTCTTGCCTCAGTCTTAGAATATTATTAAACATTTTTTAATAAAAATAGTGCCTACATTTCTAGGCTAGAAAATTTTGAGGTCACAAAGACAGCTGGACTTGGTAACCAGGATTACGAATATTATTCGAGTGACGATGATTGAAAAAGGTAAAACTCCTTAGACTTCTTTTTAGAAATGTGTCAGACTAGGTACCTTGACAACTTTTCTACTGAAAATAAGTGGTTTTTTCACTTATTAAAAAAAGAGTCTTAAAATTCATTAGTGACCTGGACAAAAAGTTAGGAAGATGAAGGACACACAAATCAAGAAAAAGAACAGGAAAAGGTTATCAGTGGAAAACCAGTGAAATGTGAATAGTCTGTAGGTTAGTTAATTGTATTATACCCATATTAATTTCTTAGTTTTTACAGATGTGCCATGGTTATAAAAAATGGGCCAAAGGAAACAAACCCTTTTACTGTCTTTGTTAACTTTTCTGTAAATACAAAATTACTCCAAACTTCATTAAAAAAAAAATGAAAGGAAAGGAATATCTCCAACAATAAGTTGAAAATTAAAGCCAACTCTCACCTTGAAGGTACTTTCCAAATATGATGCACTTGAGCATTAAATTTCATAGCCATGAAAGGCACTGGGGTCAGGAGAGAAAGGAAGAGCTTGAGAGGAAACTTATCTGCATAAACTTGTATCTCAAAGAGCAGCACATGCAGTATGTCATTTCTGTCATACTGTCTGTCAGAATATGAAATTCACACCCAGTATGTTCCAAATACAAATAACATCTCCTGCCAAGGAACAAAACCCAAATTTCCAGCTTGAATTTTGGTGCTAGGTGGAGGGGAAAATACAAACCTCCCATAAGAATTTGTAAACTCAAGCCAATACTAACGCAGATTTTTATCCTGAACTCACACTGCCTGAGTGTCCCAAAAAGCTTCATATTGAGGAGATATCATAAAATGGTGCTAGGATAACCTTGCCTCCAGATGCCTGGTAGGAAAAACACCAACATTTTGGGGAGAAACCAACTTAAATCTGAAACTCAAAGAATTCCTACAGATTAAAATTCAAGACCCATGAGATCATAATTTTAAAACTCACAAATTTACTTTTTAAAAAGCCAGTAAGAGTGCTCGCTTCGGCAGCACATATACTAGAATGGAACGATACAGAGAAGATTAGCATGGCCCCTGCGCAAGGATGACACGCAAAATTCGTGAAGCGTTCCATATTTTTTGAAAAAAAAAAAAAAAAAAAAAGCCAGTAAGAGGAAGAATGAGCAGACACAAATGATAGCATAATCAAAGTCACAAATTCTAAAGTATTTTCAGATATAGAACATAAAATAAGGATATTCAGTATGCTAGAAGAAAGATTAACTTAAATGACTAATGAAATCTGAAAAGAACCAATTGAATTTGTAGAAATAAAACATAATAATTGAGATGAAAAACACAGTAGATGATCCTATAGCAGATTCAGTTCAGTTCAGTTGCTCAGTCATGTCCAACTCTTTGAGACCCCATGAATCTCAGTACGCCAGGCCTCCCTGTCCATCACCAACTCCCGGAGTCCACCCGAACCCACATCCATTGTGTCAGTGATGCCATCCAACCATCCCATCCTCTGTTGTCCCCTTCTCCTCCTGCCCTGAATCTTTCCCAGCATCAGGGTCTTTTCAAATGAGTCAGCTCTCCACATCAGGTGGCCAAAGTATTGGAGTTTCAGCTTCAACATTAGTCCCTCCAAAGAACAGCCAGGACTGATCTCTTTTAGGATGGACTGGTTGTATCTCCTTGCAGTCCAAGGGACTCTCAAGAGTCTTCTCCATCACCACAGTTCAAAAGCATCAATTCTTCAGTGCTAAGCTTTCTTTACAGTCCAACTCTCACATCCATACATGACCACTGGAAAAACCATAGCCTTGACTAGACGGGCCTTTGTTGACAAAGTAATGTCTCATCTTTTTAATATGCTGTCTAGGTTGGTCAAAACTGTCCTTCCAAGGAGTAAGCATCTTTTAATTTCATGGCTGCAGTCACCATATGCAGTGATTTTGGAGCCCCCAAAAATAAAGTCAGCCATTATTTCCACTGTCTCCCCATCTATTTGCCATGAAGTGATGGGACCATATGCCATGATCTTAGTTTTCTGAATGTTGGAGCCAACTTTTTCACTCTCTTCTTTCACTTTCATCAAGAGGCTCTTCAGTTCTTCTTCACTTTCTGCCATAAGAGTGGTGTCATCTGCATATCTGAGGTTATTGATATTTCTCCCAGCAATCCTGATTCCAGCTTGTACTTTATCAGCCCAGCGTTTTTCATGATGTACTCTGCATATAAGTTAAATAAGCAGGGTGACAATATACAGCTTTGATGTACTCCTTTTCCTATTTGGAACCAGTCTGTTGTTCCATGTCCAGTTCTAACTGTTGCTTCCTGATCTGTATACAGGTTTCTCAAGAGGCAGGTGAGGTGGTCTGATATTCCCATGTCTTGAAGAATTTTCCACAGTTTATTGTGATCCACACAGTCAAAGGCTTTGGCATAGTCAATAAAGCAGAAATAGATGTTTTTCTGGAACTCTTTTGTTTTTTTGATGATCCAGTGGATGTTGGCAATTTGATCTCTGATTCCTCTGGCTTTTCTAAAACCAGCTTGAACATCTGGAAGTTCATGGTTCACATATTGCTGAAGCCTGGCTTGGAGAATTTTGAGCATAACTTTACTAGCATGTGAGATGAGTGCAATTGTGCAGTAGTTTGAGCATTCTTTGGCATTACCTTTCTTTGGGATTGGAATGAACACAGTTAAAAAATGAAGTAATAAGCTGAAAGGGAGATTAAAAAAAAGTATACAGGATGCAGTACAGGAAGTACATCATGAGAAACACTGGGCTAGATGAAGCACAAGCTGGAATCAAGATTGTCAGGAGAAATATCAATAACCTCAGATATGCAGATGACACAACCCTTGTGGCAGAAAGCAAAGAGGAACTGAAGAATGTCTTGATGAAAGTGAAAAGAGGAGAATGAAAAAGCTGACTTATAACTCAACATTCATAAAACTAAGATTATGGCATCTGGTCCCATCACTTCATGGCAAATAGATGTGGAAACAATGGAAACAGTGAGAGACTATTTTTCAGGGCTCCAAAATCACTACAGATGGTGACTGCAGCCATGAAATTAAAAGTACACTTTCTCCTTGGAAGAAAAGCTATGACCAACCTAGACAGCATATTAAAAAGCTGAGACATTACACTGCCAACAAAGGTCTGTCTAGTCAAAGCTATGGTTTATCCATAAGTCATGTATGGATGTGAGAGTTAGACTATAAAGAAAGCTGAGCATTGAAGAATTGATGCTTTTGAACTGTGGTGTTGGAGAAGACTCTTGAGAGTCCCTTGGACTGCAAGAAGATACAACCAGTCCAGCCTAGAGGAAATCAGTCCTGAATATTCATTGGAAGGACTGATGCTGAAGCTGAAACTCCAATACTTTGGCCACCTGATGTGAGGAACTGACTTATTAGAAAAGACCCTGATGCTGGGAAAGATTGAAGGCAGGAGGAGAAGGGGATGACAGAGGACAAGATGGTTGGATGACATCACCAACTCGATGGACGTAAGTTTGAGCAAGCTTCAGGAGCTGGTGATGGACAGGGAAGCCTGGCATGCTGCAGTCCATGGGGTCACAAAGAGTTAGACACGACTGAGTGATTGAACTCAGCTGAGTACAGGAAGTAAAAAATATGGAAAATAAAAAAGAGCTTGACATATGGAGGACAGAGTGAAAAGATCTAATATTTATCTATCTTTCATTTCAGAAGCAAAAGAAAGAGAGAGAGATGAAGGACATTAGAACAAATCTAGGGAGCCCAAAGGATTCCAAGCAAGATAAATAAAAATAAATCTCATATCTGGGACCTGGTAGTGAAAATGAAGAATATTGACATTAAAGAGACCTCAACAAAAAAAAAAAAAAAAAAAGAGAGACCTCAACAGAAGATGGAGAGGAAACAAAACAGTATCTTCAAAGGAACTCAAACATATTGAAGGCTTACTCTCCAGTAAAAACAAGGAAGGCCAAAGGCAACAACATTAAAAATTCCATGAGAAAATAACCATCAGTCTGACCCAGCAAAGCTATCTTTCAGAAAGAGGCTGAAATAAAATAAGCTCAGAAAAATAAAATCTTGTGTTTACTGACAGTTAAAGGACTGCTAAAAAATATGCTTTGCAGGAAGGAATATGACCTCAGAAGGAAAGTCAGATGATCAAGAAACAATGGTGGGCAAAGGAGCTGGCAAACACACAGGCAGGGAGGGTTCCTTGGGTGTGTGATCAGGACAGGTGTACAGGGCCTGAACTCAGAAGGAGACTGCGCTCAGGTTTAATGCTCTGTGTACAGGGCCCGTACTCGGAAGGAGACTGTGCTCAGGTTTAATGCTCTGTGGTCACCACTGGGAAGTTCTTAGTAACTTCATCTTTGAACCTGTGCTTTGTACGTGAGGTCTGATAGGACAGTCAGGCACGTACTAGGGGCTCAGAACCTTGGCTCACACATAGCCCCACCTCCTGCCATCCCCTGCTTCTAGTGAGAATGCAGGCCTGGGCCCAGCCAGGGGAGGGTTGGGTGTGCTAACTGCGTCCCATTTGCTGAGTCTGGGGCAGGTCCCTGGGTGCCTGTGAGAGCCTGCATCCACGCTGGGATTTCTCTGTGCCCAAGGGAGCACAAGATTCAATAGCAAATAAACAAAAAAAGACCATGACCAGTTGAGAGATGGTGAAGGAAAGGAAAAGCTTCTTTGTCTTTTTTTGAAGAGGCTCCACATTTTCATATTGTGCTGGACCTTGAAAATTATGCAGAGACTCTGTATGTAGGTCCTTCTAAATAAATATCACCTGTATAAAAAATTAGTTTTGACTGCATATAATTAGTGGGGCTATCAAAAAGATCAGAACTAGAACACTAGACAAAAATGTAGAATGTATGTCAGGATGGCAACTATCCGAGCTCAAGTGTTATTCAAGAGAAGTTTGAGATATTCAAGAGAAGTTTGCATTATTCAGGATATATTAATTTTGGACTTCATTAAGTATGCATGTTAAAAATCTCAAAAATAACCACTAAAAGAATAGAATATGCCACTAAAAGAAGATGCACTAAGAATATAAAAGAAACTCTAACAATACTGCCCCTGTCCAAGGCTCAAAAGGAGAAAAGAGTGCAGAAAAAGAGGGAGAAATAGAAAGCTTAGAGTAACAATCATAATAATGGCAAATAAACTAAACTCATGAGTTAAAAGAAACAGGCTTGATAAATACAAACTCTAGCAATAGGCTCTTTGTAAAAGACATTCCTAAAACATAAGGACATGAAAAGATTTCTAACAGGGAAATATTAAAGAAAAGGAAGTATGTAACTATATTAATATCAGACAAAATAGATTTTAAGACAAAAGTTCATTACTCTGGGCTGATAATACTAACAGGATAATTCACTGAATATTCTAAACTTATAGCACCTATTAAAATACCTTCAAAATATATAAAGCAAAACTTTTTGGAACTTAAAGGAAACACTGTCAAATCCACACCATAGTGGTAGAATTAAACACAGCTTCCTTAGTTATAGTAAGTCAATCTGGGACCACTGTATAAGGCATAAAAGTGTACACTGCACAGCTCTAGGCTGTTATGTGAATGGTCCTCCTGTAATATGTATTGTAGCAACCTATGGTCAACCAGACAAATAATTCAGTAAAAAATATAGAGGACTTAATGCAAATAAGATTAATTTCAGGGACATTGATTTAAGGTACCCAATTAGTGGGGAAATATATAATTATTTTTCAGTTTTCATGGAATTGACCACATATTAGGCCAGAACATAAATTTCAACAAATAAATAACTGTTAAATACTTTAAACTGTATAGTCCAAAATGGTAGCCACTAGTCATGTGTAGCTTCCAAGCAATTAAGGTATAACTTGTCCAAATTAGAATGTGCTATAAATGTAAAATGGGCTTCCCTGGTGGCTCAGATGGTAAAGCGTCTGTCTGCAATGCTGGAGACCCAGGTTCAATCCCTGGGTTGGGAAGATCCCCTGGAGAAGGAAATGGTAGCCCACTCCAGTACTCTTGCCTGGAAAATCCCATGGACAGAGGAACCTGGTAGGCTACAGTCCGTGGGGTTGCAAAGAGTCGGACATGACTGAGTGACTTTAATACTTACTTATATATATAAAATACACACCAGATTTGAAAACTCTAAAAAATCTAAAATGTCTGATAATTTTAATAAGATGATTCAGTTCAGTTCAGTTCAGTCGCTCAGTTGTGTCTGACTCTTTGCAACCCCATGAATTGCAGCACGCCAGGCCTCCCTGTCCATCACCAACTCCCACAGTTTACTCAAACTCATGCCCATCGAGTCGGTGATGCCATCCAGCCATCTCATCCTCTCTCATCCCCTTCTCCTCCTGCCCCCAATCCCTCCTAGCATCAGGGTCTTTTCCAATGAGTCAACTCTTCGCATGAGGTGGCCAAAGTATTGGAGTTTCAGCTTCAGCATCAGTCCTTCCAATGAACACTCAGGACTGATTTCCTTTAGGATGGATTGGTTGGATCTCCTTGCAGTCCAAGGGAATCTCAAGAGTCTTCTCCAACACCACAGTTCAAAAGCATCAGTAAGATGATTAGATATTTAAATAATAGTTTGGGTATATTGGGTTAACTAAAATATATGAAGATACATTTTATCTATTTTTACTCTCTTAATGTGGCAATTAAATTTGTAAAAATTACACATATGGCTCACATTATACCTCTACTGAACAGCACTGTGATAATCTATATTCTCTGAATACAAAGAAATTATCAGTAACAAAAGATAAATATCTCCATGTATTTGGAAATTTAAAAAAATGTGTTTCTGATTAACTCTTGGGTCAAATGAAAAATCATAACTGACATTTAAAATCCTTAGAATTGAATAATAATGAAATTTCTACATGCCAAAAGTTATGAAATATAGCTAAAGCAGAAAAGATAAGTAAATTGTGGTATACATTAGAACATAATGCAGATAAAGAAATGAATGATTTTCAGCTACATGTAACATCATGGACAAAAATCCCAGGGACATAATCTTGAGCACAAAGAGTAAATCACTGAGTAATGCATATAGTATAATTTTATTTCCATGAAGACAAAATATATGCAAAATCTTTTTCTTTGGAATACAAACATACTCAGCAAAATTATGTGCACACATGCTCAGCTGTGTTCGACTTTGTGACTCCATGGATTATAGCCCACCAGGGCTCTTGTTCACGGAGTTTACTAGGCAAGAATACTGGAGTGGGTTGCCATTTTGTTCTCCAGGGGATCTTCCTGACCCAGGGATTGAACCCGTGTCTCCTGCATCCCCAAATTTGCAGGCTGATTCTTTACCGCTATTGCCACCTGGGAAGCCTCAGTGAAATTATAGAGTGAAGCAAAGCATCAACAGGCGTTTTCTGTAGTTGTTTGTGGATGCCTTTAATCAATGTGAGGAATTACCCTTCTCTTCAAGGATGCCATGTGGTGGAATTAGGGGAAAGCACCAAGGGACCTCAATGCTAACAGTAAGCTTCTTTTTCCTAAACTGAGTGTTCATTGTATTGTAGTTCTTCACACTTTAAACCTATCTAAATCTTTTATGTATCTACTCAATATTTATAAAAATAACTAGTGATAAAGCCTGAGCAAGAGTAGTATGGGTATTTGGAGAAAAGAATAGTCAAGTGAAAGGCCAAGGAGAAGAAATTGGCAAGTGAGCAGCAGGGTGGACTTTACTGCCCAGTAGGCACCCTATGGACAGGACAGTGTCATCAAGCCCTGGAGTGAAAGAGGTGCATGAGGACAGGGTCCCTATCCAGACGGTGCTCTAAATCCAGCAGTATAAAAGGAAGATTTATCTTTTAAAATGTGAGGCAGCTCTAGCAGGTTCTGATGCTTGCTCAGCAGTCTCTAGGCTAGAGAAGAGGAAGTGAAGCAGAAGGAACAAAAGAATGAGGACAGCAAAAGTAGGATTACACTAAAACCTCATTTGTGGCTTTCTTCCAAATATTTGGCCATTCCTGTCTCCTTTGCAGACTCATCTTTCTCTGCCTGTCAATTACATGTCCATGTTCCTCAGCACTTCATTCTGGGGCCTCTTTTTCTCTCTCTCCCATTTCTCTAACTGATCTTATCCACGCCTATGGTTAAAATGCAATATAGTTGCTGACAACTCCCAGATTTTATCTCCACCGCACATCTGCTCTGTTAGTATCTGACTCATGTTTCCAACTCTCCACCTGACTGCTCTTTTAATTTCAGAATCATCCAAAACTCAACATGTCTGTAATCTCAGAGGCTTACAATGTCAAAGTTTATTTTTTTGCTCATATGTCATCTGCTGCTCTGCTCCACATGTTTTGTTCTAGGATTTAGCTCAAGGAGCAACTCCTACCTGGGAATGATGTTTTTGTGGCAGACAGAAAAGAAAAATTGCCAAAACATAGGATCTGTTAAAGCTTCTGCCAGAAATCAGTGCATGTCACTTCTCTCATATTTCAGTGCCAAGAACAAATCAAATGGACATGTTTGATGTGAATCAGGTGTGGACAGTATAGTCCTCTCATTGGGAGGTGCACAGTAAACCGACAGGCACCCTGTGGAGTCCATCACAACTCTGAAATCCTACTGGAAGTGACCGTGAGGATTTCTACCCTGAAGATGAAGAACAATCCTTGCTTAGACTGTGGTTCTTTCACCTGGGAGTAATTTCTCAGTCCATTTTTCACCACAGCTCCTGACTTTCCTACCTGAGATGTACTTTTTTTTCCCATTATACAGTCTTATCACATCAGAAGGGGACATTAGAGATTTTGCCCCATTGAGAGATAGCTTTTTTCCCCCACTTATTTCCTACCCATAGATTTGGAGGAGAAATGGTTTTGAGAGAATAAAAAAAAAAAAGATTTGTTTTGATATAATTGAAAACAATAAAATACATTTTAAAAGCATATACTAGAGGGATGAGTTTTAAAGGTATATATAAACATAGGTGTGCAAAACCAAAATAATGTGTGTGAAATAAAAATGACATTTCTGTTATCCCCCAAAGTTTCACCATGCCCTTTTAAAATCCTTCATTCCTGCCTTCTTACCCTCAGAAATCAAGAGTTTGCATTCTGTCTATACATTGGTTTGTATTTTCAGAATTCTATAAAAATTCTCCATATATCATATAGTATATTCATTTTTGTTTGGTATCTTTTACTTGGCATAGTTCCTTTTCAATCTATCCATGTTGTACCATTAAGTAATAGTTCATTATCTTTTTTTGCTGAGTAATATTTCATCAAATGGATAGACCACAATTTGTTTATCCATTCATCTGTTGATGGACATTTAGGTCATTTCACAGGTTTTGGCTCTTACAAACATAGCTATTAATATCTGTGTACAAGTATTTGTATGGATATTTCCCTTTATTTCTCTTGGGTAAATATCTAGGTGTGAAATGGCTAAGTAGCAAAGTAAGTAAGTGTATATTAAACTTTTTAAGAAATTTTCATAATGTTTTCCAAAGAGTTGTACTGTTTTATATTCCAGCCAGTAGAATATGAGAGGTCCAGTCTTTCCACAGTTTGCTAACAACTGGTAATGGTACCCCTTCAACTGTTAAAAGAAGCCCTCCCTCATCTACCGATTAATTGTTCCCATTTCACCACCATCACCAGGCCGACCATTGGCAACAAGAAGAACCAAGAGATATTGGGCATCAAATGCCGACTGTCACTGGAGAAGCCCAGAGTCTATGAAGCCTCTGTTGCAAGATGGTGTCTCCTCTTCTCTTTGAACAGGGAAAGTAGGCAGGAAGCCCAGTTGTGGAGAGCTCAGCTATTTTTATTCTTGGTTTTCTGTTGCCTTCCTTCTACAAGTATATTAGAGAACCACTGGAGAGAGAAAACTATGAAGTGTTGCTTTTTAGAAATGACTATGAAAGCTTTTATCACTGCTATACCCTTAAGAGCCTAAGCACTACGTTTTTTGAAATTTTAGGGAGAGCGAGCCTATAATTTCAAGATATCTTAAATAGCAAAATTTGAACGTCTTCCAAGTGCCATGCTTCATACATCTATTTAGAATCAAGCTTAAAAATCACCACCAGCAAATCATTTGCATAGCCTATATGGCAGCTGAACTTTCTTCTATTTAATTTTTCAGCACTGCTTTATTATAAGACATAGGTTGCAAAAAATAATAAGCTATTTGTATTGTAAGCTGAAAAGAATGAGAACCATAGAGTAGATGTGCAGCAGTCTCTTCTGAGGATAGCAAGAAAAATAGACATTTCCACGGTGCCTTTAGATTCGCAGTCGGGTTGATGGAAACAAATATCCCCAGGTCATTCACCTTAAAACCTAAATAAAGGAAAAAACAAGCAATCGGCCAACCAGAGGTGTAGAATCAGTATAGAATACGAAGACTCAAGAGGCAGTTTTCTATAACAGGTTAACCTGGGGTATCCTGTAATGCACATTAATGAAGTCTCCTTTATGTACAGTTGGGAAGGTCCTCTGGAGGAGGAAATGGCAACCCACTCCAGTATTTTTGCCTAAAGAATCCCATAGACAGAGGAGCCTGGCGGGCTACAGTCCATGGGATCGCAAAGAGTTGGACACGACTGAGTGACTAATACTAATACTTTTAATTTTAGCTATTCCAAAAGTGTGTGATCATGGGGCTTCCTTATAGGTCCAGGATTAAGCCCCCATGTTTCCACAGCAGGAGGCATGGATTCAACCCCTGGTCTGGGAGCTAAGATCTCACATGCCAAGAGGTGTGGCCAAAAAGGAAAAATAAAAAATATTTAAAAACAGAAGTGTGTGGTTGTATCTCACTATGGTTTTATTCTGTATTTCCCTAATGACTAATGATATAGAGTATCTTTTTTTAATGTGCTTATGGGCCATCTGTATATTTTGGTGAAGTTCAAATCTTCTGTTCCTTTTTTATTGGTTGCTTATGGTCATCTGAGTTTCTAAAGTTCTTTACATATTCAGAAAATAAGCCTACATATTCTGAAAACAAGTACTTTATGGCATATATCAATATATTGTACAAATCTATGATGATGGCTTGTCTTCATTCTCTAAACAATGCCTTTTAAAGAACAGAAGTTTTAACTTTGATGAAGTCCAACTTATCAAGTTTTTTTTCTTTATAGATTGTGCTTTCGGTTTTTTTTTTTTTTTTTTTTTTTTGCTTTTGGGTTTCAATCTTAAGAAATTTTTGCCTAATTCAAGGTCACAAAGATATGTCTCCTGTTTTCTCCTAGAAGTTTTATAATTTTATGTTCTGTATTTAGATCTATGATCTATTTTGAATTAATCTCTCTATATATATTTTCACAGTATGAAATCAAAGTTCATTTTGTTTTGCATATGGGTATACATTTGTTCCACCAATGGTCACAAAAACTGTATGTTCTCTAATGACCTGCTTTGGCACTCATGTAGAAAATCAGTTAACTATATATGTGTGCCTATTTCTGTATTCTTAATTCTGCTCCATTGACCTATTAATATTTGTCTATCTTGAGACTAATTCCACATTGTCTTGATTATTTATAGCTTTACAATAAATCTTGAAGTCAGGTAGTGACTTTAATCTTTTGGCTCAAAGTTTTTTCAATGTTGTTTTTGTTTTTCTAGGTCCTTTGCATTTCTATATGAATTTCAGAATTAGCTTGTTAATTTCTACCCGAAGTTTGCTGTAAGTTTGATTGTGATTGCATTCAATCTATAAATCCATAAATGTTAACAATATTGAGACTTCTGTTCTCTCCATTTATTTAGATCCTCTTAATTTATCTCAGCAATGTTTTGTAGTTTTTAATATACAGGTCTGGCACATTATTTGTCAGATTCATCACTAAGTATTTCATGTGTTTTGAAGTATTTTTTATACATACAGCTTTTTAATTTCAATTGCTCTGTGCAAATATAGAGAAATTAATTTGGGTTTTGGATGTTGACTTTTTTCCTTGCAACTTTTGTCAGACTCATCTATTAGTTCTAGTAACTTCTTTTGTAGATTCTATAGTTTTCATGTTAGTGGGCATATCATCTGTGAATACAAAATTTTATTTCTTCCTTTCCAGTCTGATGCCTTTTATTACTTCTTCTTGCCTGACTATACTGACTAGAAGTTTCAGCACAACGAACAGAACTGATGACAGTGGATGCTTTTTCCTTGATCTTAATCTCAGGAGGAGAGCATACAGTCTATCATTATTAAGGATGACGTTATCTGTAAGTTTTTGTAGATGCCATGTATCAATCTGAAGAAGTTCTCCTCTATTCCTACTCCTCTGAGGTTTTAAAAAAACTGAGGAATAAACATTGCATTTTGCCAACTTGTTTTGTTTCTACTGACATATTCATAGTTTTTCTTTTTAAATCTTTGAATAACAATAATTGATTTTTGAATGTTAAACCGATCTTGCCTCCTTGAGATAAACCCCACACATTCATGATTTCTTTCACTTTTCAAGTTGCTAGATTCAATTTGCTAAATTTTTGTTTAGAATTTTTGCATCTATGCTCATGGCATGGCATGTTAATTTGCTTGTAATGTTTTTGTCAGATTTTGGTATCAAGGTAATACTGGTCTCATGAAATAAGTTAATTATTCCTTCTTCTTTGTGTGGAAGAGTTTAAGTAGAATTAGTACTATTTCTTCCTTAAATGCTTGAAAACACAGTGAAAAAACTTCTGGGCCTAAAGTTTGCTTTGTGGGAAAAATTTAAACTATAAATTTAGGTTATCTCTTTCATTTTAGTGAGCTTTGGAAGTTTGTATTTCAAAAAAATGTGTCCATTTTTTCAGAGCAGTCAAAGTTAATGGCATAGTCAAGCAAATGGCTTTGTGGTGCCATTTTTTTCCAACAGCATTTGCTCACTTTGCGTCACATTTTGGTAATTCTTGCCAATATTTCAAATTTTTAATGTTTTTTATGGGCTTCCTTGGTAGCTCAGATGGTAAAGCGTCTGCCTACAATGCGGGAGACCTGGGTTCAATCCCTGGGTCGGGAAGATCCCCTGGAGAAGGAAATGGCAACTCACTCCAGTATTCATGCCTGGAAAATCCCATGGACCGGGGAGCCTGGTGGGCTACAGCCCATGGGGTTGCAAAGAGTTGGACCCAACTGAGCGACTTCACCTCACTTCACTTCAGTGTTTATTATATAATAATTTATGATGATCCATGATCAGTGATTTTTGATGCTACTACCAAGACTCACTGAAGGTTCAGGTGATGGGTAGAATTTTTTAGCAATATTTTTGAATTAAAAAAATAATGGCATAAGGTTGTTTAAAATATATTTCTCTATGAATGTATTCAAATCTGAAGAACATAATGTCACTGCTCTCATTTCTGATATTGGTAAATTTTTGTCTTCTCTCTTTTGTCCTGGTGAGTCTGACATGATGTTTATTAATGTTATTGACCTCCTTAAAGAAACTAATTTTTAAATTGATATCCTATATTGTTTTTGTTTCCTATGTCACCGACTTCTGCTCCGATCTTTATTATTTACTTTCTTATGTTTATCTTGGGTTCTGTTTGCTCTTCTTTTTCTAATTTCTTAAGGTGGAAGCTGACTTTTTTTCTTTTTTCACATAGACATGTATTGCCTATTGCCATAAATTTGACCCCTGAAGTTTTGCTTCAGTGATGTTCCATACATTTTGATGTTTTCATTTCCATTTAGTTAAAAAAATCTTCATAATTTCTCTTTTGATATTTTCCTTGACCCATATCTTATTTAGAATTGTTTCATAATTCATAAATATTTTGGGGATTTTCCAGATACTTTTCTGTAATTTATTTCTAAGTTAATTAAATTGATACCAGGGAATGCACTTTGTATGGTTTGAGTCTTTTAAAATTTCTTTGGTTTTGCTTTGTCGTTAAGTTATATGGTCTGTCTTGGTGAATATTTTGTATGCTCTTGGAGAAAAAAGGTGTACTCTGCTGTTGTTGGACAGAATAGGTGAATTTGATTGACTGTAAAGTTCATTTTCTATAGCCTGACTAATTGTGTTGTGTATGTTTTATCTATTGTTGAGAGCTATTGGCCTTTCAAAAAATAACTGAATTTGTCTACTTCTCCTTGTAGTTCTACGAGTATTTACTTAATGTACTTTGAAGCTCTCATATTAGATGCACAAACATTTAGGACTGTCGTGTCCTTCTGATGAACTGGTTCATTTATCATTAGGAAATGAATTTATTTATTCCTGGTAATAGTCTTTGTTCTAAAATCTACTTTGCTTAATATTAATAAACACATTCTAGATGCTCCTGATTAGTGTCAGCATGGTGTAGCTTTCTCCATTCTTTTATCTTACGTAATCTATTCTTGATTTATTTGGCTGTGTCAGGTCCTAGCTGCATCACGGGGAATCTTTTGTTGCGGTGCCCAGACTCTCCAGCAGTGGTGCATGGGCTCAGCAGTTGGGGTGCATGGGCTTAGTTGCTTCATAGCATGTGGGATCTTAGTTCCCTGACCAGGGATTGAACCCACATCCCTCATGTTGCAAGGAGGATTCTCAACCACTGGGCCACTAAGGAAGTCCCTACTCTTTTATTTTTTGCTTTTTGTGTCTTTACTTTTAAAATATATTTCCTGTAGGAATTATATGGCTAAATCTTACTTTCTTATACAATTTGAAAATCTCTGTCTTTTAAAGCTTAGATAATTTACATTTAATTGAATTGTGACAGAGTAGGACTTAAATCCATTATCTTGCCTATTTGTCCCATCTGTTGTTTGCTTTGCCTTCTTTGGATAGCATCACTGACTCAATGGACATGAATCTGAGCAAACTCTGGGAGACAGTGAAAGACAAGGAAGCCTGGTGTGCTGCAGTCCATGGGTTGCAAAGAGTTTTAGAGACTGAACAACAACATATGGCTTATGATTCACTTGCATCTGCTTTGTTGCCATATTAGTTATAACTCTGTTTAGCTTTATTTAATGGTTGCTCTAGGGTTGATAATAGCTATCTTTACTTGTCACAGTTGTGGTAGGCTAAATAATTGCCTTCAAAGATATTCATATTCTAATCCACAGAGTCTGTAAATATAGCGTAAGGTACTTTGCAGATGTGATTACATTAAGGATCTTCAGATGAGGAGATTATCCTAGATTATCTGGGTGTACCCTAAGTATAATTATCAAGGTCTTTATGAGAAAGAGGCAAGAAGGTTAATGTGGTGGGTGAGGGAAGGTAGTGATATGACAATGGAAACAGATTAGATTCATGAGACCAGGATCCAAGGAATGCCAGCAGCTTCTACAAGCTGGAAGAAGAAAGGAATGGGTTCTCCCTTTGGAGCCTCCAGACAGAGCCAGCCCTGCTGACATCTTGATTTTAGCCCCTTAACATTCACTCGGACTTCTGACCCCCAGAACTGTATACATTTGTGTTGTTTGAAGTTTGTGGTAATTGCTACAGCAGCAATAGAAAACTATGCTGGTTTATTTTCAAGTGTTATTATACAACTTTCAGGTATAAGTATAGAATCTTATAATAGTAAACGACAAAATAAGGAGCAGTAGTCAATGGAAATAAAGTAGTACTTCATTTGGCTTTCAAAATGCCAGTACTACTGGCACAAAGACAGAAATATAGATCAATGGAAATAGAAAGCCCAGAGATAAATCCACGAACCTATGGACACCTCATCTTTGACAAAGGAGGCAAGGATATACAATGGAAAAAAGACAACCTCTTTAACAAGTGGTGCTGGGAAAACTGGTCAACCACTTGTAAAAGAATGAAACTAGAACACTTTCTAACACCATACACAAAAATAAACTCAAAATGGATTAAAGATCTAAATGTAAGACCAGAAACTATAAAACTCCTAGAGGAGAACATAGGCAAAACACTCTCCGACATAAATCACAGCAAGATCCTCTATGACCCACCTCCCAGAATATTGGAAATAAAAGCAAAAATAAACAAATGGGACCTAATGAAACTTAAAAGCTTTTGCACTACAAAGGAAACTATAAGTAAGGTGAAAAGACAGCCCTCAGATTGGGAGAAAATAATAGCAAATGAAGAAACAGACAAAGGATTAATCTCAAAAATATACAAGCAACTCCTGAAGCTCAATTCCAGAAAAATAAATGACCCAATCAAAAAATGGGCCAAAGAACTAAACAGACATTTCTCCAAGGAAGACATACAGATGGCTAACAAACACATGAAAAGATGCTCAACATCACTCATTATCAGAGAAATGCAAATCAAAACCACAATGAGGTACCATTACACGCCAGTCAGGATGGCTGCTATCCAAAAGTCTACAAGCAATAAATGCTGGAGAGGGTGTGGAGAAAAGGGAACCCTCTTACACTGTTGGTGGGAATGCAAACTAGTACAGCCGCTATGGAAAACAGTGTGGAGATTTCTTAAAAAACTGGAAATAGAACTGCCATATGACCCAGCAATCCCACTTCTGGGCATACACACTGAGGAAACCAGATCTGAAAGAGACACGTGCACCCCAATGTTCATCACAGCACTGTTTATAATAGCCAGGACATGGAAGCAACCTAGATGCCCATCAGCAGATGAATGGATAAGGAAGCTGTGGTACATATACACCATGGAATATTACTCAGCCGTTAAAAAGAATTCATTTGAACCAGTCCTAATGAGATGGATGAAACTGGAGGCCATTATACAGAGTGAAGTAAGCCAGAAAGATAAAGAACATTACAGCATACTAACACATATATATGGAATTTAGAAAGATGGTAACGATAACCCTATATGCAAAACAGAAAAAGAGACACAGAAATACAAAACAGACTTTTGAACTCTGTGGGAGAACATGAGGGTGGGATATTTCAAAAGAACAGCATGTATACTATCTATGGTGAAACAGATCACCAGCCCAGGTGGGATGCATGAGACAAGTGCTCAGGCCTGGTGCACTGGGAAGACCCAGAGGAATCGGGTGGAGAGGGAGGTGGGAGGGGGGATCGGGATGGGGAATACGTGTAAATCTATGGCTGATTCATATCAATGTATGACAAAACCCACTGCAATGTTGTGAAGTAATTAGCCTCCAACTAATAAAAAAAAAAAAAAAAATGCCAGTACTATAGGATGGATATGACTGGCTATGTGCTTGTTAGAAGCAGAGAGGCAGGAGAATCCTGGCAATTTTATTCATTTTCTTTCTTTTTTTCTAATTCAGATTCTTTATTAAAGATTAAAAGACAAATTAAAATTAAAATGTAAATTATACTGAAGCCCTGTTCTGAAGATTAATATTGAGCAAAACAACTTTTTACTTAAGCCAGGTTTACTATTGGAAAAGAGATTTTATTGATTAGAAAATTTCAGTGAACATTTTCAGATGGGTGCCTATGAGTACATTAGAAGTTACCTTTACTATCAAATGGATGGTATTGACTATTTGAAGTGCTTGAATTTTAATCTCTTGGAGACAGTTATAATTTTGATATCAACAAAAGTAGAATCCATTTCACATACATTCCTCTAATGGACCCAGTACAATGGGTTATATGTGTATGTATCTATTTAGAATAAAAACTGTGAAAGGCTAGTAGATTATAGAAGTTAAAATATAGTAAGCCAAGGTTCAAACAATGTTAATGAAGTGATAATCATTCACAAAAATCATTCACAAAATTGACAGAGTTGTGATTTTTTCATGACGTTTCCACAAAATATAAGGTGTTTTGAGAACTGTTAGAAAATTTATGAACTTGTGTGGGGTGATAATTTTGCTTGATATTATAGCTACAGAAACTAGGACTTTCATGTCTCTTTGATTCCTGCTGAGTCTGTTCTCGACTCTTCAGCGCAATTCTCTAATGAGACAAGACAGAAAGAATGATTATATGTGATGTTGCAAACACGCTGTCCTTGATTACCATGGGCTGGGCACTGAGTAATGTATACAGAGATGATTATATGTATGAAAAAGATAATCTTGATACTAAAAATAAAAGCACACTTAAATAGTACACTCAAGAAAGAGCTTGCACATTATTCAGGAATATAAAACCATCTTAAGACACTGAAAAAGAAAAACCACTCTTGTCTTGAAAGAAACGATGAAGTTTTGACTTTTACTCTAGTGAGGCTTTCTAGGAGAAACCTAGAGGATTTCTAGAAATAAAACGTTGTTAGAGGTATATTCATATATTAAAAAGCTGAAAATGTGTAACTATTTTTGAATATCATACAGATATCCAATTTCCTCTTTAGAACCAGTTCTAGAGATATTGATGCTTTAGAATAATAAGAAACAATACAGATTCAGGTCCTATATTTGGATTTTACTAAGAATCCAATAAAGAAGATCATCCCTAGAATCCAGGAGTTTGAATTCATATTTGGCAAGTCAGAAGGTGACTCGCTAGCAGACAATGAGAGCTTCCAAGTTTTAAATTTTGTGATCAGTGGTTTGACTGGGATTATATTCATTCCCATTCATCCATATATCCAACTAGCAAATATTTATTGAGTACCCACTGTGTGCTGGGCACTGTTTCAGGCTCTAGGGATATAGTCATTCTTTCTTGCCATTTGCTGATACATTAATGCAATTCCCTAATTTTTAGAAGATCCTGAGTGGTAAATGACTATCTAAAGTGACAAGATTCACAAGAGGCAGAGCTGGTTCAAGCTTATACCAGCTTAGGGCTCTCTTCCCTGTAATTTTATCAATATATTTCAAAAACAACATTTAGAGTTTGCCTAATAGGAAAATTAGGATCTACTCACAACTGAGTATTTATTTTAAAAAACTTTTAACTTTTAAATTCTTAGACTAAAAAGAAAGTGAGAATCTAATTTCATACATATATGCGAAAAGCTAGATTCCCTTAATTGTAGTTAAAAACATAACTGCAAACAAATGTCAAACCATAATGCCAAATGACAGCTTTAAATTCTGTTTCACAAGTTGTTCTTTTAGAGATGTCTTCACATTGTCAATCAAAGAGATAATTTTGATTTTGCACAAATCCTGCCTCTGTTAAAAGTAGTGTCTGTGATATCATAAGAAGTTTGGCAAGTCTCTTGTTCTGAAAGCTATTGATAGACAGGAAATCAGAGAAAGAGGTAGGTCTGGGGGAAAATATCAGATAAGATTTGTTATTTTAGAATGATATTACTAGAACACTTCATTTCATAATGCTTTAAACTAACAGAATTGCATCCAAAATAAACCACTCCATGGACTAATCTTTACAACTTTAAGAGTAAAGCAGATAATACTGAACTCAACAGGTACTTACTGAATATCTAAATCACTAGTGCAGGGTATAAAAATTAACAGGATATGATGCTTTAAGAGTTTAACAACCTAAGGGAAGATGAAAGAGAAGGAATCAATACTTTCTGGGCACCTACAACTTACTAGGCATGATACTAGATGCTTTAATTTTTACAAGAAGGTAGCTGTTATTAATATGCCCATTTTACAGAAAATGACAATGACCCTTAAAATTATTAAGCTAGTTGTCCAAACTTGACACTGGTCAAGTTGGGATTTAAATTTATGTTTGCTTAACTTAAAAGTCCATTCTTTTTTATTCAATACTAAGTCACACTACCACGAGGTAACAGAACCCTTGAAACCTTGCTTCCACATCCTTTTTTATATTGTTATTGCTTCTAGCCTTCATGAAAGTATGACAAAGTCTCAAAAAAGTAACCAAACACCAAGTTTATCTTCTTATAGGCTATGTTGTGAAATGTTTTTATTCTACTTTTGTTTTGAAGGTATAGTTCTACTTCTGATTTTGCCAAGGCACTACAGAAAGGATGACAAAAGTCACATTATCTTTATTAAATGAATGAAAGAATCCTGGAAGAGTGAAGAGGTGGGGTAAGAAAGCAAGGGGAAGGTGAGAGGGGGTACTCTGGGATTTTCTGCTTTCTGCAGGGCTGGAAGTTCTCTGAAGATTCAGTGTTACAACATGATTGAGAAAGAGAAGCTGACAGAATGGATCCCTTCAGGACAAACGCTAAGAGAACTGTACAAACTGTAGTGGGGGGGGGAGGAACACGGGTTAAAAGCTAGATACAACAGTTTGACTTCTGTCTTTGCTAATTACGTTAACCTGAGCAAGACACGTAGCCTTGCTTAGCCTCAGTTTCCTCAAGAAGAAAACGTGGAAAATAATACCTGCTTCAAAAGAGAGGGCCACAACTCTGCTGGCCAGAGTCTTTGTGCAAATTTGAAAATGGCTTTCCCTCTGGGTTGGTGAATTAGAAGAAAAGCTCCTTCTGAGTGAGACCAGACATAGGGACACAGGGTTTGGTGAGGAGGGGATGGCACTGTTACGCAAGAAAAATAAGCTCTTTCCTCTGTGGCAAGTGGTAAGGAGGGCAGAGTTCAGGCTGGTTTTCAGATTCCTGATTGTTTCTAACGAGTACCGCACAATGATGCATCTTGCTTGGGGCTGTGTGAAAACAAAATCATGTCCACAGAAGCATTCAGAGGGCTCCCCACGACTGTGAAACCTGGGGCTGGTGAGAGAGCTTGAGAGGGAGAAACGGGGGAGGAGAGAAGAAAGAAAAGAAGGAGTAGGGGAAGAGGGAACCTGAAGCAGCAGATATGTTTAATCAAGGGGTCATGTCATATACAGGAGAACAGGAAGCTCCATGAATCGCCTGAAATAATTTGTCAGGTTTTATGTCTATTTTTCTGAGGTGAGGGTCTATAGCTCTCAAATATAAAAGAGAAAGAGAAGAGGATGAAGAAATTGTGAAAGAAGTTAATGTGTGTGTGAGAGGGGGAATAAAATTCTTCCCTATAGCCTCAAACATATGCTTTGTGGGGACAAGGAGCAATTAGGTAAATTTCAGTTAAGGTAGGTAAAGAGCTAGATAGCTTGAGATACAGACAGATATTATTTATTTCACAAAATCATTCACATGCAAGTCAGTTGCACCTAACTTTGGTCACAATGAAGCTTTTCCTCCAACAACATTCTTCACTAATCCTGTCATGTTATTGGCAAGTAAATCACAATAATTCTATATTTTTTTCTTGGAATTTACCAAGGTAGGGCCTACAAAGCTCCTGGGCATGAAGGTATATGGTGTGAGCTGTTACAAACAGCTGCGTGTCTCAGTGGTACCACTGTAGGCCACACATTACTTGTAAATGAATTTCTCAGTGTTATACGTGGGCAGTCTTCAAGTTTAAACACATATGTTCTTCTAAAATGTATTTGTAAGTTGGTTACAGGAAATTCCCAACACATTTTACTATAGCAGTAATTTTCCAAAAAGAAGGAATTCGGTCTGCAGGCCAGCCCACAAAACCCTATTTAATCCGTAATACTTTTGACGTGGTGTCACAAATTCATGTTTCCCGGTCGAGTTCTGGCCTTGGCCTAAGAGACCTTATAGCCTGGAAGCATGAGAGTTGAGGGCTCTCTTTACACAGAATTTTAAAAACAGCCACACTTTTCTCTGGCACTGTTCCTGTGCCATGCCCTGAGGAGACCCCTCTCTGCAGCCCCAGTGTGCCTGTGACCAAGCTGGCCAGACCTTCTCTACCCCGAGCATTTAGGATCTTGAGGACCTACTTCTCTTCCTTCCAGTGGAGCCTCTTCTCCTAAGGGAGCTTCCTCAGATGAGTGTGGAGGACAAAGCAATACATAATTAAATAGATTTGTACTAAGGATGAATTATTTCCTAGTCACTAACTCCTTTCCTGCTCCAAATTCAGAAATTCTGCCGATTTTTTTCTAGAGCCAGTTCTGGCTTTTCATATCTTTTTTCCTCCTCTTCTGAAGCTACATAGCTTATAAGTCTCACACTTTCCATAATGGTCCCAGTGCAACCATGGCAAATGGCTTTGCTGTGGGGAGGGGACGGGGAGGAGGGGCAGTGTGGGGAGAGTGCCTGAATTTGCAAAGCCCACCCTAGCACCCTGAGCTAGCTGGGCTCTGGCCTCTGGAGAGCACATCTTGCAGCCTGTTGGTTGCTGTCTTTCCAAGGCAGAGGTTTGGGACCTTGCTGTGTGGCAGATTCCCAGGCACCGCCTAGCCCTCTCTACAGGTCTCATCAAAAGTCTCTATTTTAAGTTTTTTTTTCCTGAGCCCAGATTCTTTTTTCTGGAAGGACTTTCACATCTCCAATTGCTTAAGGATACCTCTATTTAGAAATTCCATTGGTCCTTCAAACCAGAGCTCCAACAGCAAATTTTCTCAGTTGAGAGACAGTTTACTGGGGGAAGAAAGTGGAGAGAGGAAAGCCAAGTTCATCTATGAGCCTTAAGGAATATCTGCTGTCACATGATCATAGGAGGGGAAGACAAAGAACCAAAATAGAGACAGGAAAGGGGCAGGATAACAGCTTGCCTCTGAAGTCAAAATTTTGAGGCAGGTTTAGACAGTAATGTCAAAGCCTCTGAAAGGTCACTTGTTCTTAAGGATGTCTTTTTACCTTGGCTCTCCCATCTTCCTCTGGCTCAACATGGAGTAAGCCCTGGCTATTTGCTCTCATCCACTTGGTACAGACATTCAAACAATCCAACGGAAACTGGCAGGGGGTTAAAGATTTTCACTTTTCGAATGTCTCTTAGGCTTCAGTTCAGTTCAGTTCAGTCGCTCAGTCGTGTCCGACTCTTTGTAACCCCATGAATCGCAGCATGCCAGGCCTCCCTGTCCATCGCCAACTCCCGGAGTTTACTCAAACTCATGACACATCGAGTCAGTGATGCCATGTAGCCATCTCATCCTCTGTTGTCCCCTTCTCCTCCTGCCCTCGATCCCTCCCAGCATCAGGGTCTTTTCCAATGAGTCAACTCTTCGCATGAGGATATGCACAAAACCCTTTGATTAGAATCAAAACAGTAAATGGCCTGACTTCCTCCTATTGCCCATTGCCAATCCCTTCTTCACCCAGCAATCAGAGTGATCCTTCCACAGTGTCATTCCTCTGCTTAAATCCCTCCAGTGGTTTCTTCTCATTGCACTGGAACTAATACCTGTACTCCAACAGGTTCGTGAGGCCCTGCAGACCTGGCCTTGCCCGTGTCCCTCACATCTGCCAGGCTTCAAGTCACACTGCCACTTCTGAGAGCTCATCAAGCTCATTTATCGCTTGTAAGACTCTTCCCTGGCCCTTGGCGTGGGAACCGCTACCTGTCTTCCTTTATGCATCATTTTGGAAGTTACTTTTACAACCACCCTTGCCAAAGCAGATATCCCTTCTTGCAGTCTCTACTACAATACCCCTTTACTTACCTTCTATCTGTTATTACAATGTGTAATTATTCTGGTTAGTTCTCTACTTTATTTATTTTGTTACTGTTTGTCTTTCTCATTAGAATTTAAGCTTCACAAGGAAAGGAATGTTTCAGATTCACCACTGTATCCCCAGGGTACATAGTACCTGGCATATAGTAAATGCTCAACAAATAATTGCTAGCTAACTGAATTACCCAAAGCAAGTCATTCATCCACTCCACAGATACTTATTGAGTGGATACATGTACCAGATTCTGAGGATATAATAAATGACAAGATGGACAAAATGTGAAGCAAACCCTGGACAAGGAAAAAAAAGACAGTGCTTATATCTAAGAGTAATCCTATGATAATACAATAACTTACTGGGCTACAAGCACATATTAATTTTTATTATGTGATAGACATTATGTCAGTACATTTGGTGCCACTAAACAACTAAGGAATATCATGCCTGCTTTTTGATAGACTAAAGTATAGAGAATAAAGAAAGAAAAACAGCAAGAGGGAAAAAAGAGGGGAGGGGCAGAGAGGAGAAGAAGAGAAGAAAATAGTCCAGTGACGTCTCTATTCTCAGAAAACTTAAAGAAATTATCTTTAACACTTAAAATAGAAGATAAGGTTAGAGTCATACTAAATTTAAAAAAAAGAAAGAAAACAGCAAATTTGGTATGCTATTTCAAAGCAAACAATCCCCTAAGAAAGCTCTATATTTATTCTAATAATGTTGTTAATCCTGAAAACATTCATGAAACTGCCATCTTCAAATTGCTGCCAGAGATAGTTTATTAAGCATACAAAAAAAGAGAAAACATTTTACTTTATTTTTAATCCCCAATGATATTTCCCAGATTGATTTCCCATCATTCTCCTTGAACTTGCTTTCACTGGACCTATTGAGATTGCTTTAAAAATCAAATTCATTCCTAAAGGTCAAAGATTCATCATACTGAGGATATTCTAAAACATGCACACTTAAGCCAATCCTCAGAAAAGAGTTCCAGGAATGTTTGAACAAAGATAGAATCTTCTCAATGACCACTATGAAAGAGACAGAATTCATCTGGATAAACAGCTAAATCTAACTAATCTGACATCACTAGAAATGGGGTATTCTGTATCTTTCACATACATAGAGTATATAGCTGATTTTAATCTTTCTGATACAGTCACCCTTATGGCCATCAATTATTAACCCATACTATAAACACGGGCTTCCGCAGTGGCTCAGCAGAAAAGAATCCGCCTGCAATGGAGGAGACGCGTGTTCAATCCCTGGGGTGGGAAGATCCCCTGGAGAAGGGCATGGCAAGCCACTCCAGTGTTCTTGCCTGGAGAAGACCCCTGGACAGAGGTGCCTGGCGGGCTACAGGCCACAGGATTGCGGAGAGTTGGACGTGACTGAGGCGACCGGGCACACACAGCTATGAACAGAGGGCTCAAGACTCCCGGTATGTGTAGGGGTGCTTGTCTCTACCACATATGGGGCCAAACTGCACTGCTTTCAAAGTTTTTTGTTTGCACTTAGTTTTTCTTTCTTCTTATGCATGGTCAGTCTTTCAGCTGCCATCACTTCTTGTTACTATTAGTAAGTCTGGCTCTTGCAAATTTCCTGCTTATAAAATTGCTGCTTCTAATATGTACTGGGACTAGCAATGACAAAATTGTGAAATGGCAGAAGTGGGGGTGGGATGAAGACTCACAGAACTACAAGATGCAACACCTTAGCAAGAGGCATGTTACTGGTGTAGCAGGGCAGAGGAATAAGTGGTGGGTGGCAATAAGCTCTGCAATTGTTCATCTGACTCAACCAAAGAGAAGTAAATGAAAATTATCTCAGGGGAGACAAGAGATAATCCTTGTTTCTCTGTGAACTAGACAGACCTCTGACTAGCCTGGAGTAGACATAGATATAATCGAGGGCATAGTGTTGGTGAGAAAGTTCAGAGACAATGAACCTAATTCTAAGGTGCCTGCCATCCATTTCCATGGCCTCACTCCCAAACTCCACATCTGGGAGCAAACAGCTGCCCTCAGAAAGAATGAAAACAAGATTATAAATCTTCTAAATAGAAAGCAGTCAAATACTCATAAAATAAAATGAATAAAATGAAAAATGATAGAAAAAAATGAAAAACAAATATCTAATTATGTCTTCTGTACACAGAGAATAATACAAGACAAAAATTCTTATCCTCATGAAACTTGTACTCTTATGGAACATGTAAATGGCATAATACCTCCCATTAAAGACTCCTAGATTTAATAAAAGCCAACAAAACCCCTAGCATTATACTATATACCAATGTGAATTCAAAACAAAGGAAAACCCCTAACATTATGCTATATAACAATATGGATTTAAAACAAAAGGATTCAAATAATAAAAGATATTATCAGGCAAATGAAAATTGAAAGAAAGCATGGTTGAGTTATTAAGTACAGATAAGTAAAGACAAAGTAACTGAGCAAAAATATCTAGGATGGTTGGAGGAATATGCTTCTTAGTATCTTTGATATTAACTCATTAACAGAGGTATCTCTGCTTTGCTTTTGGACAGTCTTCAATACGAGGTGTTGACAAATAACAGAGAAGAAAAGTAGGAACTTAAAAAGGGAAAAGTGATAAAGAGATAAAGATAAACAGATCTTTCTGTTGGAAGATGATAGAATCCAACAATTACTGGCCAAAGTGAAATTCAGTAGTATAAGTACTACACATGATCTTTTTGATTCAACAAAAATCTAACACCAAATGCCATGTGGGTTCCATCCTACTTGCACTAACTCAGTGAAGTTAAGCAAGTCCTTTAACCAGTTTCGGCTTCAGTTTAATCACCTGTAAAACGGGGTGGTAGGATGAGATGACCTTTCACGTGAAACTTATCGTTAATCTTGGATTTCACTGTTATCAAAATATATAGGACCTTGATGTTTTAAATATATATGGATTACTGACTTAAACATAAAATATATTTGGAAATTATTCTTGACTGTACCTTTCACTTTTCAGTGTTACAACTTCTTCCTTTGTCTGAATCAGAAGAGTTTTGGTTATTTCCAGTTCATTTTCTGCAATATTAATTCTTCTTTTTAAATCATCTTCTTGCCTTTCTTTTGCAGTCAGTTCTTCCTGTAAAGTTTTATATATTTGTTGACAAGTCATTAAAGAGTCTTCTTTTTCTTTAAGCAATCTGGTATGCCTAAAATGGAATAAGGAAAAAAACCCAACCAATATGCATTTAATACTATATTTTTATGTTTATCAAAAATGTATAAACATCTCATTTAAAAATAAAGAGTATAACTTTAATTTTTAAAATAAGAATGCTACATAAATAGATAGTTCTGTGATTTAAAAATTTTCTTATCTAGGCAGAGGCAAAAATCATTGAAGAGCTTCAATACATTATAAACTAGGGTTAGATATTGTTTACATAAGCAATACTATAAAAAAAAGTTAAGTACATTTTAAATATTATCTAAAATATGGTTTCAAATTCAATTACTAAAAATATTAAATAAAAAATTTGCAATGTGTACCGTGAGTCAGAGATAATGGATTCAAACTTCAGTTTTCTAAGTTCTCTTTGACACTCATCAGCTTCATTAGATTTATTCCTAAAATAATACAAAATAGGTTCAAATATTTTATTTCAAAATAGTTAAAGTGAAAATGTTTCCCCTTTTGTTAAGATACATTTTTCCTTTATTACTTTTCTTATCTTTATATTCTACTTGTTACATACACAGATTTCCTTAAAATTAGAATACATACTCAAAGGGTTTCTGTTTGCCAAAAATACCTTAATTTGTTAGTCCAACTATATGTGTTTTTCTATATCATTATTTTATTTATCCATTAAAAATTTCTTAGCTTCTTTATATTACCATTTCTTTAAAGAAATAAATATTCAGTCCATTTCTATACCGGCCAAGTAATCTCCTATCAGGCAGAACTGCATTTAAATAAAATGTCTAAACGTTAGACAACATTAAAAGGGGTAAGAAAAGAAAAACCCCTATGCGCAAGTGACCAAAAGCAGGACAATTCTGGAGGAAAGCTGATACTTCCAATGAGGTGACAGACATGGGGTCAGGTTTTTGGTTTTTGTTTTTAAATGATGTTAAGCCTGAGGGCAGACCCCAAACTGCACCATACAGGAGAACCAAAATCCAAATAGAAAACTCACAGTCATTCTGGCTTGAAGAACTACAGGGCAGTGTCTGAGGACAACCACAGCTGCTGGGAGGTAAAGAGTGAACCCCTGAATGGGAGCGACCCGGAGAGAGGGAATCCCAGATACTGCATATAAACTCTGCCTATATGTCTGGCTGAGCCCTGAACTACAGGTGACCTGGTGAAGACTCCAAGCAGCCTAATTAAAGATGAAAGAACTGAACTGAGAGTTGAGCTGTTGCCATAGAAACAGAGTTGTGGTTTTAGGCCAACCAAATTAATTGCCTATTTAAAGCCACACAGCCCCTTCCCCACCACCACATCAACAGTATTTGGAGAAATAGAACCTAAAATTTCTGTAACATAACATTCACGAAGTTCAGAATATTAAAAAAAAAAAATTACTCAACATAGGAAGAAACAGAAAAGCAGGACCTATTCTAAAGAGAAAAGACTGTTAAAAGGGACTGACTCTGAGATGACCCACATATTGAAATTAGCAGACAAGGACTTTTGAAGGCACTGTTATAATTCTGCTTGAAGACATAAAGGAAAATCTAGTTCTTGAAAAGATAAAAAAATCTCAGCAGAGAAATAAAAACCATTAAAAACAACAAAATGAGTTAGGGAGTCTGAGATGGACATGTACACACTGCTATATATAAATGAATAACCAACAAGAGCCTACTGAATAGCACAGGGAACTCTGTTCTCTATTATACGGCGGCCTGGATGAGAGGGGAGTTTAGGGGAGAATAGATACATGTATATGTTTGGCTGAGTTGCTCTGCTGTGGACTTTAAACTATCATAACATTGTTAATTGACTATACTTCAATATACAACAAAAAGTTAAAAGAAATGAAAAAAAATTTTTAAAGAATGAAATGGAAATTCTAAAAAAAAATAAATATTTGTCTTGATCTTATATGACTGGGTTTGTAATAATATTCAAAAAGTTAACATATTAAGAAAGATTAATATTCTAGTTTGTTTGTATAGGCTTCTCATTAATAACATATGAATATACTTTAAAATAGCTTTATAAGCTATTTTAATAAGTTTATGAATGTACAAAGAAATATGTTAGATTATTAATGGGTTTGCCCTACTTGCAGAGTAACTTTAATTCCTAATATACAATGAACATGAACAGCATTCATTTACTTTTATTCATTTATTTTCTTTTTTACTGTAAAATATGATAAAATTGTAAGCTGCAGAAAATTATGTGAACAATTTATATAATGAATTATTATGAGGAAACTAATTACTAGCATCCAGGTAAAAAAATAAAACCTCATCAGCTAGCTTAGAAGCTTCATACCCTCGACCCAATCATAGTCAACTCCCTCTCTCCTAAATTGGTCATTCTTGAAAATTTTTTGGTAATCACTTTGATTTTCTTTGGAGTTGTATTGCCCAAATTTTATCCCTAAATACTATACTTTAATTCTTTTTCTTTTCATAAAAAATTTTTTTTAGAATATGTTTCTTTTATTATCTACTTTTTGTAAAATAGCTTGTTTAAGTATTACAGTAACATACAACTGTTGCTGTTCAGTCACTCAGCCATGTCGGACTCATTTTGACCCCATGGACTACAGCACGCCAAGTCCTTCCTGTCCTTCACCATCTTCCAGAGCTTGCTCAAACTCGTGTCCATTGAGTTGGTGATGCCATCCAATCATCATTCTCTGTCATCCTCTTCTCCTCCTGCCTTCAGTCGTTCCCAGAATCAGGGTCTCTTCCAATGAGTTGGCTCTTAGGATCAGACGGTCAAAGTACTAGAGCTTCAGCATCAGAATCAGTCCTTCCAATGAATATTCAGGATTGATTTCCTTTAAAATTGACTGGTTGGATCTCCTCGCAGTCCAAGGGACTCTCAAGAGTCTTCTCCAACACCACAGTTCAAAAGCATCAATTCTTTGGCACTCAGCCTTCTTTATGGTCCAACTCTCACATCCATACACGACTACTGGAAAAATTACAGCTTTGACTAGACAGACTTTTGTTGGCAAAGTAATGTCTCTGCTTTTTAATATGCTATCCAGGTTTGTCATAGCTTTTCTTCCAAGGAGCAAACGTCTTTTAATTTCATGGCTACAGTCACCATCTGCAGTGATTTTGGAGCCCAAGAAAATAAAGTCTCTCACTGTTTTCACTGTTTCCCTGTCTATTTGCCATGGAGTGATGGGACTGGATGCCATGATCTTAGTTTTTTGAATGTTGAGTTTTAAGCCAGCTTTTTCACTCTCCTCTTTCACTTTCATCAACAGGCTCTTTATACAGCCTTGATGTACTCCTTTCCTAATTTGGAGCCAGTCCATTGTTCCATTCCAGTTCTAACTGTTGCTTCCTGACCTGCATACATATTTCTCAGGAGATAGGTCAGGTGGTCTGGTGTTCCCAACTCTTTAAGAATTTCCCCCAGTTTGTTATGATCTACACAGTCAAAGGCTTTAGTGTAGTCCATGAAGCGGATGTTTTCCTGGAATTCTCTTGCCTTTTCTATGATCCAACAGATGTTGGCAATTTGATCCCTGGTTCCTCTGCCTTTTCTAAATCCCGCTTGATCATCTGGAAGCTCTCAGTTCACATACTGTTGAAGCCTACCTTGGAGAATTTTGAGCATTACTTTTCTAGCATGTGAAATAAGTACAATTGTGTGGTAGTTCGAACATTCTTTGGCACTGCCTTTCTTTGGGATTGGAATGAAAACTGACTTTTTCCAGCCCTGTGGCCACTGCTGAGTTTTTCAAATTTGCTAGCAAATTGAGTGCCACACTTTCACAGCATCATCTTTTAGGATTTGAAATAGCTCAGCTAGAATCCCGTCACCTCCATTAGCTTTGTTCATAGTGATGCTTCCTAAGGTCTGCTTGACTTCACGCTCCAGGACATCTGACTGTAGCTGAGTGATCACAGAACACTCAGTAACATAACACACGATGCTGTGCTTAGCTGCTCAGTCGTGTCCAACTCTCTGTGACCCCATGGGCTGTAGCCCACCAGGCTCCTCTGGCCATGGGATTCTTCAGGCAAAAATACTGGAGTTGGTTGCCATGCCCTCCTCCAGGGAATCTTCCCAACCCAAGGATCACGCTCAAGTCAACTGCATTGTGGGTGGATTCTTTACCAGCTGAATCACCAGGAAAGCCCAAGAACATTGGAGTGGGTAGCCTATCCCTTCTCCAGGAGATCTTCCCGACCCAGGAATTGAATCGGGGTCTCCTGCATTGCAGGTGGATTCTTTAACAGCTGAGCTACCAGGGAAGCCCGTAATATACAATAAACTCACACAATTTGAAAGATTTGACATATGTATAAAAACTATCACTAGAATCAAGTAGCACTTGAGCATACTTAGAGCCTAGATACTGGTCTCTAATACCATTCCCACTCAAAGGAACCAGGACTGCTCAGAGAAACAGCTGATTCCAAGGCTGGGGCACAGTAGGTATTCCTGAAACAATTTGTTATAATGAAAGTAAAGTGAAGTCACTCAGTGTCCGACTCTTTGCGACTCCATGGACTGTAGCCTACCAGGCTCCTCAGTCCATGGAATTTTCCAGGCAAGAGTACTAGATTGGGTGCCACTTCCTTCTCCAGGGGATCTTCCCAACCCAGGGATCGAACCCAGGCCAGGGATCGAACCCGGGTCTCCCGCACTGCAGGCAGACGCTTTACCGTCTGAGTCACCAGGGAAGCAATGAAACTAAGGAAGTACTTATAAAAGATGATGGGAATGTGTTCCAGCATTGTAAGAATCAGCTTGAAGGGGCCCCCACTAGCTAACTTGTGTGCCAAAGTAATTAAGTACAGTAATGATTGGTGAACCATTGAACAAAATAAAGTTCAGGAATCCATACCAATAATTGATAAATAATGGGAAGAGGGAGGTTCTTATTTAAAGTAGAATGAAGAGGGATCACTAATAAATGAGGAGGGAGATCTGGAGTTGGAAAAATCATCTAACAACAACTGGATAAGGACTGGATGAGGCAAAAATCATTTATGGATAAATGCTGATGAAAATCGGAGCATGTGTATGTATTTAAAGTGTCCCTTATAGACTGTTTACTGGTTGAAACAGAACAAAAACCCTCAGCAATAACCTTCAGTGAAAGAACTAAGTTCTACTTTGACCAGGTGATCAAAATTAACATCACCAGTGAAAAGCAGATGCTCATGTGCCTCCAGCTGTGATGCCCTGAGAAGTGCTTGTGCTCACCTATGAGGTTTGCTGGCTGAGAGTACATATCCTTAATCCAATCAAGAGGAAAATACAAAATGGAAAAAATTTTATTTAAAAAAAGTATGAAGGGTTCTACATTCTTCAAAATTGTCCATGTCATAAAAAGATATAGCCATTTGAAAACTAAGTGTATTATGCAATGACATGGGAAAATATCCAGGATATATTACTAAGTGAAAATGTTTAAAAGATGCATTACTTTGAAAAATGGACTACAAGGATATATTAAAATATAAAGATGATTTTTTTTTTGTATTTCTGTATTTCCTAAGTTTTATGCATTTACTTTGAAATCAAACAAAAATGTTCCTTTTAGAAATGCTTTGAGACTCAGCAGCCCTAACCACAGCTTTTACTCTACGTTCAGACTCATACACTTTTCTGAAACTAGAGGCAGGGACAGCAGAACTATTGTAAGTGGTTATTTTTACTATGTGGACAATTAATTTTGGCTGCAATTTGGAAAAAAGCTCCCTGGGGAGTCTACCATCCCAAGAGCTCTCTTCACTGTGGTCACCTCCCACCCCCATGCCACTCTTTGTATGGTCTGCCCTTCACTGCCCAATTGTTATCTTCACCTTCATTAGAATGGGAGGAATTGGAAGGAATAGAAAGAATGCCTACATCTCTTTAAACACACATTCCTTCTTTTACTCTCAACAAATAGTGTTAATCCTTTCTCTTCAACTGCTTTGAATAAGCCTAAGGAAAGGCCCCTGCTGCGCCTGCCAATCAAAGCAAAGGAAATAGGATAGAATAATTGGATATTTTCCTCTAATTTGAAAGGCAAGGGTCTTACGTTCCACTCGTTTATGTGAAATAGCTATTCTTAAACTGCTTTCTTGATATTTCCACTCTGTGTCCAAAAGGCATCTCAAATCTAACAGATCAAAAGCATTGTTTTCTATTTCCCTCACCCCTATATCTATTTCTTTTACAGATTCCCCCACTTAAATAAATGGCACCAACACATGATGATACTAATAGTAACACCTTACATATCTCACACTACCCTCAAACCAGCCCTTGTTCAGCCCTTGTTACAGTAGAGGAAACTGAGAACAGAGGTAAGTAATGTGCCGAAGGTGACATAACCACTAAGTAGTACTGCTAGGACATGAACCCCAGCAGTCTCCATCTGGCTTCTAGGCTGTTAGTCACTGTACTCTATTGCCTCTCACCTGTCTACCCAGAGGCTGAAAAGCCCCAAACCTCATTCTTTATTATTTCCTTTCTTTTCCAGTCCTCTTGCTCCCCAACCATATCCACTCCATCAGTAAATCCTGTTAGATTGATTCCTGGCCTCTATTTCTTTCCAATTCCATGCTAGCCCGACACTAACCCAGCCACTCCTTACTTGCATGAATGCACAACCTCATCTCCCTGATCATTCTTGCATATTCATTTCAGTCCATTTTCCATGTAATAGCCATCAACCTTATAAAACAAATCAGATCAATTCACTCTCTTGCCAACCGCCCCAATAGTTTCCCTCTGCAAAAATCCAAAATCCAAAATAGACTTTGGACACAATGGTATATTCATTTCTTATTGCTGCTATAACAAATCACCATAAATGTAGGGGTTTCAGTTCCGTTCAGACGCTCAATTGTATCCGACTCCTTGCGACCCCATGAACTGCAGCACGCCAGGCCTCCCTGTCCATCACCAGCTCCCAGAGTCCACCCAAACTCATGTCCATTGAGTTGGTGATGCCATCCAACCATCTCATCCTCTGTTGTCTCCTTCTCCCCCTGCCTTCAATCTTTCCCAGCATCAGGGTCTTTTCAAATGAGTCAGTTCTTTGCATCAGGTGACCAAAGTATTGGAGTTTCAGCTTCAACATCAGTCCTACCAATGAACACCCAGGACTGATCTCCTTTAGGATGGACTGGTTGGATCTCCTTGCAGTCCAAGGGACTCTCAAGAGTCTTCTCCAACACCACAGTTCAAAAGCATCAATTCTTTGGCACTCAGCTTTCTTTATAGTCCAACCCTCACGTCCATACATGACCACTGGAAAAATCATAGCCTTGACTAGACGGACCTTTGTTATCAAAGTAATGTCTCAGCTTTTTAATATTCTGTCTAGGTTGGTCATAACGTTCCTTCTAAGGAGCAAGCGTCTTTTAATTTCATGGCTGCAATCACCATCCACAATGATTTTGGAGCCCAGAAAAATGAAATCAGCCAGTTTCCACTGTTTCCCCATCTATTTGCCATGAAGTGATGGGACCAGATCTTAGTTTTCTGAATGTTGAGCTGTAAGCCAACTTTTTCACTCTCTTCTTTCACTTTCATGAAGAGGCTCTTTAGTTCTTATTCACTTTCTGCCAGAAGGGTGGTGTCATCTGCATATCTGAGATTATTGATATTTCTCCCGGCAATCTTGATTGCAGCTTGTGCTTCCTCCAGCCCAGCATTTCTCATGATGTGCTCTGCATATAAGTTAAATAAGCAGGGTGACAATATACAGCCTTGATGTACTCCTTTTCCTATTTGGAACCAGCCTATTGTTCCATGTCCAGTTCTAACTGTTGCTTCCTGACCTGCATACAGGTTTCTCAAGAGCCAGGTCAGGTGGTCTGGTATTCCCATCTCTTGAAGAATTTCCCACAGTTTATTGTGATCCAAACTGTCAAAGGCTTTGGCATAATCAATAAAGTAGAAATAGATGTTTTTCTGGAACTCTCTTGCTTTTTTGATGATCCAGCAGATGTTGGCAATTTGATCTCTGGTTCTTTTGCCTTTTCTAAATCCAGCTTGAACATCTGGAAGTTCACGGTTCAGGTATTGCTGAAGCCTGGCTTGGAGAATTTTGAGCATTACTTTACTAGCGTGTGAGATGAGTGCAATTGTGCGGTAGTTTGAGCATTCTCTGGCATTGCCTTTCTTTGGGACTGGGATGAAAACTGACCTTTTCCAGTTCTGTGGCCATTGCTGAGTTTTCCAAATTTGCTGACATGTTGAGTGCAGCATTTTTACAGCATCATCTTTTAGGATTTGAAATAGCTCAGCTGGAATTCCATCACCTCCATTAGCTTTGTTCGTAGTGATGCTTCCTAAGGCCCACTTGACTTCACATTCCAGGACGTCTGGCTCTAGGTGAGTGATCACAGCTTTGTGATTCTTGCCACCTCTTCTTAGTATCTTCTGCTTCTGTTAGGTCCATACCATTTCTGTCCTTTATTGAGCCCATCTTTGCATGAAATGTTCCCTTGGTATCTCTAATTTTCTTGAAGAGATCTATAGTCTTTCCCATTCTATTATTTTCCTCTATTTCTTTGCACTGATCACTGAGGAAGGCTTTCTTATCTCTCCTTGCTATTCTTTGGAACTCTGCATTCAAATGGTAATATCTTTCCTTTGCTTTTCACAGCTATTTGTAAGGCCTCCTCAGACAGCCATTTTGCTTTCTTGCCTTTCTTTTTCTTGGGGATGGTCTTGCTCCCTGTCTCCTCTACAGTGTCACGAACTTCTGCCCATAGCTCATCAGGCACTTTGTCTATCAGATCTAGTCCCTTAAATCTATTTCTCACTTCCACAATATAATCATAAGGGATTTGATTTAGGTCATACCTGAATGGTCTAGTGGTTTTCCCTAACTTTCTTCAATTCAAGTCTGAATCTGGCAATAAGGAGTTCATGATCTGAGCCATAGTCAGCTCCCAGTCTTGTTTTTGCTGACTGTATAGCTTCTCTATCTTTGGCTGCAAAGAATATAATCAGCCTGATTTCAGTGTTGTCCATCCGCTGGTGTCCATGTGTAGAGTCTTCTCTTATGTTGTTAGAAGAGGGTGTTTGCTGTGACCAGTGCATTTTCTTGGCAAAACTCTATTAGTCTTTGCCCTGCTTCATTCTGTATTCCGAGGACAATTTTGCCTGTTACTCCAGGTGTTTCTTGACTTCCTACTTTTGCATTCCAGTCCCCTAGAATGAAAAGGACATCTTTTTTGGGTGTTAGTTCTAAAAGGTCTTGTAGGTCTTCATTGAACTGTTCAACTTCAACTTCTTCAGCATTACTGGTCGGGGCATAGACTTGTATTACTGTGATATTGAATGGTTTGCCTTGGAAACGAACAGAGATCATTCTCTTGTTTTTAGGTTGCATTTAGGACCCTTTTGTTGACTATGATGGCTACTCCATTTCTTCTAAGGGATTCCTGCCCACAGTAGTAGATATAATGGTCATCTGAGTTAAATTCACCCATTCCAGTCCATTTTAGTTCCATTTAGGAAAATCAGGAGAACATTATATCTCAGAAGGCAATAATAATGTTCCTAGATCACCTCAACTGTGTGAAATGTTGCTCTTATTTGGTCAAGTAAGAGCTTTATAAATGAGAAATTCATGCTGGTCATGGCTGATTATTGCTTACAATCATTAGTTAAATGAGGAGGAGGTGGCTGCTAATAAAATTGAAGTATAAGTAGGTTACAAAGGTCCTCAAAGTAGAAAGCATATTTTATATAAGCATTTTAGACATATTCACCAGTAACTGATAAAATCATTTTAAGTGATAAATCATTTTAAGTGAATTTTGTTCTTTTCATTACATATGTGAAAACGAATACATTCACACTGCAACCTATTTAAGCAATATATAAGTATATAGAGTAAAACATATATATAGAGTACAACAAGAGTCTCTGCATACCTCTGAGTCTCACTTCCAGAAGAAGCTATTGCAATTCTACCAATCATTTATTCAATGAATTTGAATCCATATATATTTTTATGTATCTTCATATACATTTTTTAACATGAGTGGAGTCATTTTTCTAATCATATTTTTGATTTCTAAAATTCCTAATAGCTTCTTTTGTTTAACAGGCTGTTATTCTTTCATGGTTACAATCCTGGATGTACTTTGAAGGATAGTCTAACTTTAAAAATTTGTCTTAACATCTTCTGTTTGCTATTTAACAATTTCTCCTTGTGTTAAAATTTTCTTGTGTGAATTCAGAGCCATCTGCAACAAGGCTGGGGGGAGGTTTTTCTCACATACCTGGTAATCTTTGGTTGGGTGTTTACCCTAAGCCTAAATTTCTATGTCTTCTCATCTGCTTTGCTGTTTATTGTTGCCTAGACTGTTTTTAAAGGTTGTGATGAAGGGGCAGAGTATGCTGGGGGCACTGGAAGTTTGTCTTAGGATGTGGGAACCCTGGGCTCTCCTGGGGTTCAGTAGCTGCCAGGGTCCTCAGCTCCAATCCTCACACTCATTGCTTTATTCTGGGTACAGATGCCTTGCAAAAGCTGCTTCACATAGGAACTGTTGATTGGGGGAGAGGTGTCTTGGTGAGGGGCCATGGCTTAAATGTTCCAAATATGATTCCTCAGAGTAGGTTTCATTGGATCACTTAAATCAGAATCGTGTGTGTGTGTGTGTGTACGGGGTGTTTTAAATGCAGATTGCTCAGAGACATCCCAAGCCGCAAAGTAAAACCAGAATATCTGTGGGAATGGAGCCCAGACACTGATCCTAGGACTGGGTCTGTGGGGGAGGTCATACTGTAACACACAGTTTCAATAAACTCCCCAGGATTCTTCTGTAGACTGGAGTTGGAGAATCCCTGTTATGATGATTTGCGAGATCCCACTCCCTTCTGTTTGTGTTAACTGATTGCAAGTGAGTCCTGCCTATCACATGCCCACCACACAATCACTTTTCATCTAGTTTATTCCTCTGTAGAGTTGACTCTTTTTATTGTCCTTCCTATGTCTTTCCTTTTAGGAATTCCTAAAAATTTCTCACCTTTTATAACAGTCTTTCTTGTTAGTCTTATTTACCTAACTTATCCTACATACATATATATAAAACAGAAGTGTATTTCCTCATTCTCTTTATATATACATACAGTTATATATGTTAAAACTAATAAAGTTGCATTTGACAGCATCCATATTTTTTATTACTTTAGGGAGGTCTTCCCTAAATTAATCTAGATGTGACATGAGATTTGTAGAAAATGTCATTACTTTTCAGAGCATCACTAACACTCTACTTCTTTAGTAAACATTACTGGTTACCTTCTGGACATGTACTATAGCTTTCTTCACAGCCATCAGAGCCCCATTATCATCTGTTCTCAGGACAAATTCTGCTTGACCTAACTCTGGTAGTCCTGCTGCCCCTGCCAGTGATTCATTTAGGAGAGGGTTGTAAAGGGTTCCAGCCAAGAGATATAATGAGAGGGCTATTTGGCAGCTTCTGGGAAATTCTTATCTCACTTCTAAGGAGACTCTAGAAAAACAGGCCCTTCCGGCCCCTGGGGTGGTTATATTTGGATGTGGTACCTGGACCTGCAGCCATTTCATGATGTTAGGAGACTTAGCCTTGGGGTGAAGCCAGTGCTGAGGGCAGCAGAATGGAGACAGAAAGAACATCCAGATCCTTAGTGACGTTGTTGAGTCAGTGGATTGACTAAACTTGAAACCCCTCTACCTCCGTTACTCATAGCTCAAAGCATCTTAAGTGATGAAATCTCTATTTTCAAATATGTAACAAGTTCTTCTAAACCTTGGAAAATATTTCCTTATACATCTTAGGGAGAAAAGAACCTCAGCTCATCCATTTAAAAACTGCCGTTTCCCATAAATAAAAATCCACAAAATTTATATCCAAACATTTAAAAATTTTTAAACAAAAAAATTATATTAAGTTGGATAGGTGAAACTCATTCCTATACCCACCCACCACCCCACACATAAAGAGCAGGAATTTAATTTTTTTAAAAATATGATTTCATAGTGCCTTCCAATTTTTGGAAGTTCAAACATGTTTGAGTATGTAGAGCAAATCTCAAATTTATTAAGAAATTGTATGTCTGAATTTTTGAGTGTATTATTTTGACTTCAAACTGAATTTATCATAAAACAATGGCCAAGTTAAAAACTTGGTTTTAACCTTTTAATAAAATAGTTTTTAAATACTATTGGAGACTTACTGAGCTCTGAGTGCCTTAAGCTGTCCCAGACCCTGATCCCAAACACCCAACCTACTCAACTTCATCCTGTTTGTGAAGGAGCATAGACGGAGAAGAGATGGAAGAGGTAGGTATGGGCAGCACAGAGAAAGGTCTCTAGCAGTTGGGACCATTTAAGTGGCTCTATCTTTTGTAACTCAAGTTTTCTAAAAGTGGTTACTTTGCTCATTTTCTAATTTTAAGAAGTTCTCATATAGGAAGAACCAGGTTTGTTATAAACTGAAACAACAGCATCAGCATTTTTGCAGTGATTTCCTCCAGGTAATTCATTTGATAGACTTTAGTGATGTAGTATTTTCTCCCTCCAACTTCAGTCTCCTTTGACTCTCATCATTTCTCAGCACTCATATTATAAATTATATTAAAAATATAACTAACAAAAAAAATCACAAGGCATGTATTAATATTAAATGGGCTGTGGTCAGACTTGGCAGCCTTCCAAGTGGTCAGAATCCTCTTCCCTGATGTTACTAGAGGGTGGAAACTAATGCTTCTTTACTGGCAATTCCCATCTTGCTTCTCTTTTTCATGTTTCTTTCATCAGAAAGTTCCTCGCTGGGCCCAGTGAGTCATGCTAGTACCACTTGTCCTCTCATTCCTTCAACCCCAGCCATCATACACAGAGAATTGAACTATTATTTACTGCAATATTGACCACAGTGTTGTAAATCATGAATATTTGGTTTTAACTTTTGAAAATAAATTATTTTGCTGCAAATAGTCAAAGTATACATTAATTTGATAGAGTATTTTTAAAATTTGTTCTTGCTTATTAAGAATTTTGTTGAACACATTTTTCTTAGGAGTAGTTCAAGGTCAACACAACATTCAGTTGCTAAGCATTCTAAATATTTATATTTCTTATGAGGCTCATCCTTCTAAAATATAGGAACTGAAAACCAAAGCTACCAGTTCATATACCACAAAGAAAAAAATTTACTTACATTTCAAAGATTATATAAATTCTTTTTGTAATTATAGATGTTCTATATTTATACTATGGGCTTCCCTGATGGCTCAGCTGTAAAGAATCTGCCTGCAATGTAGGAGATGTAGGAGATGCAGGCTCGATCCCTAGGTTGGGAAGATTCCCTGGAGGAGGAAATTGCAACTCACTCCAGTTTTGCCTGAAAATCCCATGGACAAAGGAGCCTAGTAGGCTACAGTCTAAAGAGTTGGAAAGAGTTGGACATGACTGAGCAACCGAACACAAATATTTACACTATAATATTTGAAATTTCTGAAATAAAATCATTTTAAAAAGAAATATTGTTCTGGATATTTTACAAAGGCATTGTCTTATCATTTGTTTTCCAACATTTTCTTTCTCACTTATGTAATGCACAAGCACTCCAGAATTTCAAAGATACTCAATGGCACCCCACTCCAGTACTCTTGCCTGGAAAATCCCATGGACGGAGGAGCCTGGTAGGCTGCAGTCCATGGGGTTGCGAAGAGTCGGACACGACTGAGCGATTTCACTTTCACTTTTCACTTGCATGCATTGAAGAAGGAAATGGCAACCCACTCCAGTGTTCTTGCCTGGAGAATTCCAGGGACGGGGAAGCCTGGTGGGCTGCCATCTATGGGGTTGCACAGAGTTGGACACAACTGAAGTGACTTAGCAGCAGCAGCAACTGTCTTTTTGAATCTAAAATTGATAGTTTCAAGAAACAACTTCAATGTTGTTTCTTCCAGGCAGATAATAAATAGATGAAAAGAGAAAAATTTAGAGAATATTAAGTTACTACATTTGAATAAACAGGGAAACCTTTAATACTTTTCCCTGGATAGGTAAAGAAACATTTCATGTATTTAAAAACATGTACAGGTCCTTCAATATAAGCCAGAAAAGTGAGAAAAATAGCAGTAGACCATACCCACACAACCAAATTACTGTCCCAAGTCACAGAGAATACATGAGGGTCTTTCTAAATTCTTGTAGGTTGTTCAATATTCACCATCTTACATGAGCTTTTCTTTATATTTGTCCATCTCAGTCACTGCCTTCTGAAGTTTTAGCCCAAGTGCTTCTACTTGACACTGTAAATCTGGAATGACATAATATATTCTTCTGATTAGTACATTTTAAGTATCCAGATATTTTTATAGGAGAAAAACACATTCTTCTAGAGTTGCCACTCAGCTCCTGAAGAATAATGCAGTTGTTTATTCCATTTTACTTGGATCACCATATGTAGCTCATCTGTACTCTGAAACCCAACAGAATTACTGGGTTTTGATAGACTCCATTTATTAGCTTCTTTCTGCCCCTAACATCATGCTAATTTTCAAACAGCTAATTGGCTAAATTTTGCTAATGTTTTCAAAGGCAATTTATGTTGCAGCACACATACGAATTTTTGATCATGTGACTCACTTCTGAAACACTTGACTGCCTGAGCTTACTCATGCGATCTGGAACTGAGAAGTATTGCTGAGGCCTCTCAGTAAGAACCTAAATAGATAAACCATGTGCAAGGCTTCTGGTAAAGACTCTGTTAACTCTGGGTAGCATCTAATAGGCATTTTAATGACTTCCAAAGCCAAGAAAATACAAGCAGGAAATTGGCTTCCATAGAGTCTTGAACTGGGGAATTCAAGTAATGTTTGAAGAAGATTATTCAGGGAGCCACATCTCACATGTATGGATATAGAACTGAAACTAGAGCAGAAAGAACATATGGCTTGAATGATTTGAGTCCCACCAATAGCCTGTGTGTGTGGACTAAGGCCTGAACCCTACACTCAATAACAGCCCTCATTGGTATTCTTTTTGGATATAAGGTGGAAAACAAATTTACATGGGTGGACTAAATTATTTCTATGAAGAAAATAATTTAAAATACTGGAATTTCTAAAATTTCTGTTACATCTATTCACGTGTTTTAATCACGTATTTTAATAGTAAACTTTAAAATCTTTAAAGTTGTTTAGTCACCCAGTCATGTCCAACTCTTTGAGACCCCATGAACTGCAGCACACCAGACCTCCCTGTCCCTTACCATCTTCTGAAGTTTGCCCAAGTTCACGTCCATTGCATTGGTGATGCCATCCAGCCATCTCATCCTCTGACACCCTCTTCTCCTTCTGCTTTCAGTCTTTCCCAGCACCAGGGACTTTTCCAGTGAGTCAGCTGTTCATATCAGGTGACCAAAATACTGGAGCTTCAGCTTCAGCATCAATCCTTCCCATGAGTATTCAGGGTTTTTTTTTTTTTTTTTTCCCTTCAGATTGACTGGTGAGTCAGCTGTTCATATCAGGTGACCAAAATATGGAGCTTCAGCTTCAGCATCAATCCTTCCCATGAGTATTCAGGGTTGGTTTTTTTTTTTTTCCCCCTTCAGATTGACTGGTGATCTTGCTGTCCAAGGGACTCTCAGGAGTCTTCTCCAGTTCGAAGGCATCAATTCTTTGGTGCTCTGCCTTCTCTATGGTTCAACTCTCACAACCATATGTGACCACTGGGAAGACTATAGTCTTGACTATATGGACCTTTGTCGGCAGGGTAATGTCTCTGCTTTTCAGCACACTGTCTAGGCTTGTCATAGCTTTCCTGCCAAGATGCGATTGTCTTCTGATTTCATGGCTGCAGTCACTATCCGCACTGATTTTAGAGCCCAAGAAGAAATATCACTACTTCCTCCTTTTCCCTTATGTTTGCCATGAAGTAATGGGACAAGATACCATGATCTTAGTTGTTTTAATATTTAGTTTTAAGCTGGTTCTTTCACTCTCCTCCTTCACCTTCATCAAGAGGCTCTTCAGTTCCTCTTCACTTTCCCATTAGAGTGGTATCATCCACATATCTGAGGTTGTTGATGTTTCTCCTGCTTATCTTGAATCTAGCTTATGCATCTATACAAATATATAACATTCTATATGTATCTTTAATCTGCCTTCTTAACTTTGTTTTATGAAGATAAGCCAGTTCCTTAAATCAGAAAATAAATTCACTCTAAACAACTGTTTTAATTAGAATTCACTACATATTGGTATAAATTTTTATGTTTATTCAGCATGTTCATATATATTAATATTATCCCTCAAACTGCCACATAAATGCAAATAGCCCCACTTTTCAGGTAGTGAAAAATGAGATCTTTGATTATCTTGCCTAGTATCTTACAGTGAGTAAATGCTTTAGCCAGCAGTCAAACTGACAGGATTTTAAACTTGGGTATGGGGATCTATTTGAGTACAGCTCCTTATTTAAATAAATAATTCAACATGGACTTGATAGATAGTATTTGTGTGGTATACCTTTTCCACTTACCGAGTGATATCATTATATGAGGGAAAAGATAAAATAACATACACATAGAGAGTTTAGTTTTGAGTGTAATCTTTTGAAACAAGACAATCTCTAATGAATATGCATAATGTGTTACTTTATTATTAAAAACATGTGGGCTTACAGAGGGTTCTATTCACACAGGCACAGCTAAAACATTTCTGCCCATCCTCTGAAGAATAAGGAGGGAAGTTGACATTTGTTGATGGTATACTGTTCCAGGTGCTATGCAGGATGCTCTCTCCTACATCATGTAATTCATAGTCACAACTATCATGAAAAACAGATATACATTTTATTTTTACCAGAAATTTCTAAGAATCAGAGTAATTAACTAACTTATAAAAAGTCACAGAGCTATTTACAAGTGATCCTGTGATCCAACTGAGGTTGGCTTCATCCCAAAGTCTTGATCTTTCTCTCTTACATGGACTGTCAAAAATATAAAAACTTCAAGGTGATATGATATTTGTCCATGAAAATGTGGTCAGTATGGCCACATGTTTGTTTAGCATATCCTAGAATCTTTAAAGAGGTATATCTAAGGTAAATGAAAAACATTATCTATTACTACATAAAATAGGTACTAAATTAGTGTAATGTCCAATTCCAAGAGGTGATTTAGATTTTAATTTTTGAAAGTTTAAAAGCTAATATAATTAATGAAAGTCATTAAGACAAATACAGTATCATTGTGACTGCCTACAGTACTGATGTGTCTGACTCTTTGTGACCCCATGGACTGCAGCCCGCCAGGCTTTTCTGTCCATGGAATTCTCCAGGCAAGAATACTGGAGTGGGTTGCCATTCCCTTCTCCAGGAGATCTTCCTGACCCAGGGACTGAACGCAGGTCTCCTGCATTTCAGGCAAATTCTTTACCATCTGAGACACCAGGGAAGTCCATTAAACATCCCTTGATGCTTTTGTCAGGATATAATCCTAAATGAGATGAAGCATGGATCTGAGCCCACATGATAAATTCTGTATTATTACTTCTAAATGCAGCTGTTGTTAAGAGGAAGAACTGATTATCTTAAAAATAAACTCCAAAGAATTGGTACCTGATATATGAATTTTATGCAGTTAATTCTCAATTACTTGATAATTGGTAGATAATTTAGCAGACGGTTAAAATGATAGCTAATTCAAAACCCATTTTTATAGTATTGAAAAGTATTCTTAGGATCACATTTAAATATACTTGTGCATCAAAGTTCTAGAACTTACTAGATTTAAAGGAAAGTAAGTGACACAATCATGATTCAAATCAAGAAAGGAAAAGCTATTATGCTTTCCAATATTCTTCTCTCTACACACCCACCTACATTTCCCTTTCTCCCTATTTCAAGATAAACATAGATTATCTCAGTCTTTAAATCACAGTACCCAATGAGCAGGGAAGCCAGTTCCTTCAGATTATTCACTAGGTATTTACAGCACCTCTGAGTTAAAACAGAGAAAGCAAATAAATGTTTTATTACTTTAAAACACACAGAAACCACTAGAGGCTGTCAGGTAGAAATATAAGTAATGTCAACGAATAAATCATTTTACTTAAGGAGAGAAGATCCCACATAGAATCAAGAAAAAAAGATTCATTATGAATAATCTATAATGTAAGCAGCCACCAGTATATACTTAGGAGCTGGTTAATACATTTTCATAGCTTTTTAAAAAACTTGGTTAAATTTTCTATAATAAACAAGCAATAAGAATTATTTCAAAAATACAAAGAACATATCTTCACCGTTCTGAATGAGGTGTATGCATCCTATTGGTTTATTGTTGGTTCTGATAGATCAGTGGGGTCTTTTTGTTTCTGGAAGCAGAGTGCCCAGTCCTGTCCTTAATAAATAAAGGCACACAGTTAGGCTTAGCAGTAGAGAGATTAAGCCACCTGCCTAAGACAGCTCCTTCAGTCCTTGAGATAAGGAGTTCTTAAATAGGTGTATTGTTCTGTGTAGTTCTTCTCTATAGTCAAAATAAACTCAACTTCAATTTTCTGTCATTCAGCATGACATTGGATTATGAGGCAAAAGGCCTTGAATGCCTATAAAAAGAAAGGAAGCATTGGCTTTAAACACCATGCAGATGTAAGGCAGAACCCATGGAAACAATCCAAAATTTACAACAGCAAATTCTACTATAAGGTGACTGTGTTCTTTGCAAATATTAAATAAGAAGCAAATGATTTTAAATGAACAGGACAAAAAGGAGCTTTTAGCCTCTCTTCATACGAAGACAGCTGCTTGCTAAAGAGCATTACACAGGCATCAGATCTGGGGTAATTAGTCATTTAAGAGAATCCTGTTATTCCAAAAGGTTTCTAGAATCTACAAATACAAAAGGTATCCATAGTTAGCTATTTTATAGCAGGATATAAAACTTTATAGTCATTTGGAGAGTATATTAAGTAAGTATAATGTTTGAGAAAACAATAAACAAAACCTTTATAGTGGAGAGATATTTCAAGCTTAAAACTTTCTGGATAAAGAAAATACACACAAAAGGAATTTAAAATCTGATTCAAAGTACAATATGAAGGAAAATGATTGCAGGTTCAAGCAGCAGAATGGAAGAATAAACAGACAGGAGAGCTGGAACCCACAGATCCAGATCTAGGAGAATTTTTTTAAATGAAAATGTGAAAGCAAATATAGTTTGTTTGTTTAAGTGGTAGAGACAATTGAAAAAAAGGAAATATAAAAACTCACCACTCTGAATATACTCCTAAGACAGGATAACAGAGAGGGGGAGTGCATGAATGCTAAGGCCACCTGCCTAACTTCAAATCCTGGCTCTGCTCCTTGTAAACTAAGTGACTTCAGGTATTTTAGTTTTCTGATCTATAAAATGGTTATTACAGCATATGATTGTTCTGGGAACTATGTGACTTCATATAGGTAAAGAGGAGATGAGTGCCAGGCACATAGTGGGCACCACATAACTACTGGTTATCATCACGGGGAGTGGTGGTAAGGCCACACATTGCCCCCTACTTCTGCTCTGAATCTCATCACTTCTTAACCTGTGAACCTTGTCCTACAGTTGGACCTGGTGTCATCAATGGTTATCTTGTACAGGGAAGGGTAAATATGAAGGTTTTAACTATATACTTAAAAAATAATCTACAGAGTTAACTCTGACAAATTGTTAAAACTTGTAAAATACAGGTGATGAATTCACACACATTTGTTATATTATTCACTGTATTTGTTGGTGTTTGACATATTTTGTAGATTTATTGTTTAGAGAGAGGTCTTACTTGTACAGGTCAGGCATAGCATGTTCTGTACTAAGGAGTCCAATCAACTCAGTTCTGTGTGTCCAAGGTACAAAAGAATACAAGATGGCTAGACCTTAGTGGGGGTGTGGGATGAGGTTGAAACCAAAAGCAACTGGTTTTGTGAATAGGGAGGTTTGGTTCACTGGTTTGGTGAATCGGAAGGAGAGAAATTCAATTGCAGTTGAAGGGGATATGGTAACAAGAAAATATTTTTTATTTTGCTTTTGTTTTAAGATATTGGGACATTTATTTGCATTTAATTAGAGGGTACCTACACTTATGAATTTAACATTTGCCTTCTAATCTGTACTTAATGTGTGAAAAATAGAACTTTTTGCAGGTATTTTAAAAAACTACACTAATGATGTGAAGCTATAAATTTCATCTTAATTCTTATTGGTTTTGCTACATTTTCAGACCTATTGAGGTAGCTATACACAGATAAGATTAATTCCTTTTTGACTGATATATAACATTTAATTGTGTGCATGTACCAAATTTTACTGATCTAGTCCAATAGTGATGAAATCTAAGTTGCTTGCCCAGTACTGAAAGTTGCTCAGTCATGTCTGACTCTTTGTGATCCCATGGACTATACAGTCCATGGAATTCTCTGGGCCAGAATCCTGGAGTGGGTAGCCCTTCCCTTCCCCAAGGGATCTTCCCAACCCAGGGATCAAGCCCAGGTCTCCCACATTGCAGGTGGATTCTTTACCAGCTGAGCCACAAGGGAAGACCAGTATGTCACAACAAATAATCCTGCAACAAAAGCTTCTTACTGGAGATGGGAATGAGATGGCAGAGCACAAGGACCCTGACACTCAGGCAGGAGCAGAACCAGTTCCACAGTGGCAACTACAATCACAGCATGCCCTTGAGAACACACACTTGGGAAGAAGTAGGACCAGTTCAGTAGTGTGACTTGACCCTGCTACGCCCAACCAAGCCTCTAACCAAGGCGTGCATACCAGGGGAAAAGTGGAACCAGCTCAGAAGTGCAGGCTGAGTCCCTCAGCCATGCCCCCAACTAAACTGGAGACTGCCATCCCAGGAGGGAGAAGCTGAATACCCTTGGGGCTTGTGTTCTAGTCCATTAGGCCCTGGCCCTGCCCCCATAGGATGCTGACTTCCATGGGGCCTAGGAAGAGCCCTGGCTCACACCTGGTTCCAGTCCTATCCCCTCCAAATCCAGCATGATCTCCCACCATGGTGGAAGCTGCCAATACACCCTGGGGCAAGATCTGCACTGTGCTCATTTCAGACCTGGCCCTCCTAGCAAAGCCACTGGGCACATGTAACTGCATAGGGACACTCGCACATGAAAATATGCCTTCAAGATCAGGACAGGCAAGCGGTTCACCTAATTTCATAAAGGAAAACGGAGCAATTTAAACAGAACGAGAAGACAGAGGAATATGCTTCAAATGAAAGAACAAGATAAAAACCCCTAAAAAACCCTAATAAAACAGAGATAATTACCTGATAAAGGTTCAAAGCAATAGTAATAAGAGTGCTAACTGAACTTCAGAAAAAAATAGATGAACATAGTGAGAACTTCAACAAAGAACTAGAAAATATGACAACCTGTCAGAGCTGAAGAATATAATAACTAAAATGAAAAAATACTAGAAGGAAATAACAGCAAAATTATGGGGTATAGACTGTATAAGCAGTCTGAAAGATAGAACAGTGGAAATCATCCATTCAGAACAGCAGAAAGAAAAACACATTTTAAAAAATGAGAATAGTTTAAGAGACCTTGGACAGTATCAAGTGTACTAACATTTGCATTATAGGGGGTCACAGAAGGAGAAGAGAGAGAGAAAGGGGGACAATGTATTTATTGAAATTACAGTTGAAAACGTCTCTAAACTGAAGAAGGAAATAGATGTCCAAGTACAAAGAGCACAGAGAACCCGAACAAGATGAATCCATGTGCCAGACACTAGATTCTAAGTGTATTATACCTCATTTAATCTTCCCAATGTAAACTAACTAAAACATAAGTTCAATGAGGGCAGGAACCTTATCTTTTATACTCATAGTGTCAGAAACAAAGAAGGTGCTCAAAAAATTACTGTTGAAAGAATGAAATTTTGGAGATATTAGAAATAAGAATTTCAGCAAATAAGACTTTAAAATTATGTATCTAAGATTAAAGTGGATGGAACTGAAAGAGTCATCAGTTTTCACTGGTAATACCTAATATGTATCTTGGCACTAAAGTGTAACTTCCTTATAAATATGTTCTTTTATTTCAATAGACTCTTTCTGACTACCTATCAACAAGATATATTTCCTTGTCCTTAGAGAAATCATAATCAAGTGCCTCATTTACCTTCATGAATGATAAATTATGTTTTAAATGACAAATCAGTAACTCCTTTAAACTTGAAACTGTTTTATTTTCCTACCATTTTAAATGACTTTATTGAGTTAGATTTTCAGTTAATTATGTGGCTGAAATTGTGGGATTTCTGATCAGATGTAACTGATGTGAATGAACACAATCAGTATGCTGCATTTAGATGTCATATATATATATATATTATTGTACCACAGTTTGAGCATAGAGTGTCACAAAAGTAGTATTTCACTTAATTTTTTTTAATGAGCATTAACAAAGAAAACCTTTACAGATGTAAGAATGTATACCAATAATAAAAGAAAGTTCTTTAATGAGTATTCAACTATATCAATTGCACATTAACATCTTTTAATTTAAGCAAATATTTTATAAAGCTCAGATGGTGAATACACCCACTTGGAAAGTTCATTTTAGAGGCTATATTTCAGAGGTTTGATTCACATCTATTTTGAAACAGTATACTTGAAGTACATTAACATTTTCTGCATAATACCAGAAGGGACTGAAATAACATTTGGAGATTTTTATAAATCAGATGATAGAACAGGTGTGGCTTTTCAGCTAAAAAGTTATAATTTGGTCCAGAAGCAGTTATATTAAAATCAGAAAACTATTTATCTGGGTGTGTGTGGGGAGGAGAGAGTAGATGAAATCAAGCTTGGGAGATAATCAAATATTTAAAATTTGGAAATAATTTTAGTCTAATACTAAGGATCAAGAATTTGCTTCAGAATGAAAAAAAATGCTTATAAACCTCCACTGTACTTTTATTCTGAAGACTAGTCAAATATAAAGATAATTGTCATTAGTAGGGGCTTATAAAATATAACAAATCATGGAAGGAGTCTTAAATTCTATTTTCACCCTGGTTAAATCATTTAACCACTCTTTATCAACTGGCAATCCTCATGATTTAGGAACTTCTGAATACAACAGAACACTATTATGTTTTCTGATAAATTTGTATAAATAAATCGACAAAATTATATTTCATTATTTTATGTATTATACATCTTATATATGTCAGTTTAGTTCAGTTCAGTCACTCAGTCGTGTCTGACTCTGCAACCCTGTGAATTGCAGTATGCTAGGCCTCCCTGTCCATCACCAACTCCCGGAGTTTACTCAAACTCATGTCCATCGAGGTGGTGATGCCATCCAGCCATCTCATCCTCTGTTGGCCCCTTCTCCTCCTGCCCCCAATCCCTCCCAGCATTGGGGTCTTTTCCAATGAGTCAACTCTTCACATCAGGTGGTCAAAGTATTGGAGTTTCAGCTTCAACATCAGTCCTTCCAATGAACACCCAGGACTGATCTCCTTTAGGATGGACTGGTTGGATCTCCTTGCAGTCCAAGGGACTCTCAAGAGTCTTCTCCAACACCACAGTTCAAAAGCATCAATTCTTCAGTGCTCAGCTTTCTTCACAGTCCAACTGTCACATCCATACATGACCACTGGAAAAACCATAGCCTTGACCAGACGGACCTTTGTTGGCAAAGTAATGTCTCTGCTTTTTAATATGCTGTCTAGGTTGGTCATAACTTTCCTTCCAAGGAGTAAGCGTCTTTTAATTTCATGGCTGCAGTCACCATCTGCAGTGATTTTGGAGCCCAAAAAAATAAAAAAGTCAGCCACTGTTTACACTGTCTCCCCATCTATTTCCCATGAGGTGAAGGGACCAGACGCCATGATCTTAGTTTTCTGAATGTTAAGCTTTAAGCCAACTTTTTCACTCTCCTCTTTCACTTTCATCAAGAGGCTCTTTAGTTCCTCTTCACTTTCTGCCATAAGGGTGGTGTCATCTGCATATCTGAGATTATTGATATTTCACCTGGCAATCTTGATTCCAGCTTGTGCTTCTTCCAGCCCAGCATTTCTCATGATGTACTCTGCATATAAGTTAAATAAGCAGGGTGACAATATACAGCCTTGATGTACTCCTTTTCCTATTTGGAATCAGTCTGTGGTTCCATGTCCAGTTCTAACTGTTGCTTCCTGACCTGCATACAGGTTTCTCAAGAGCCAGGTCAGGTGGTCTGGTATTCCCATCTCTTGAAGAATTTTCCACAGTTTATTGTTATCCACACAGTCAAAGCTTTGGCATAGTCAATAAAGCAGAAATAGATGTTTTTCTGGAACTCTCTTGCTTGTTCAATGATCCAGCGGATATTGGCAATTTGATCTCTGGTTCCTCTGACTTTTCTAAAACCAGCTTGAACATCTGGAAGTTCTCGGTTCACGTATTGCTGAAGCCTGGCTTGGAGAATTTTGAGCATTACTTTACTGGCGTGTGAGATGAGTGCAATTGTGTGGTAGTTTGAGCACTCCTTGGCATTACCTTTCTTTGGGATTGGAATGAACACAGTTAAAAAACGAAGTAATAAGCTGAAAGGGAGATTCAAAAAATTATACAGGGTGCAGTACAGGAAGTGCATCATGTCAAACACTGGGCTAGATGAAGCACAAGCTGGAATCAAGACTGCCAGGAGAAATATCAATAACCTCAGATATGCAGATGATACCAGCCTTGTGGCAGAAAGCGAAGAGGAACTGTCTAGTGGTTATCCCTACTTTCTTCAGTTTAAGTCTGAATTTGGCAATAAGGAATTCATGATCTGAGCCACAGTCAGCTCCCCCAGTCTTGTTTTTGCTGACTGTATAGAGCTTCTCCATCTTTAGCTGCAAAGAATATAATCAATCTGATTTCCAAGTTGACATAAATATATATGTATTTATATATTATTTTGTATATGAGACAATGAGATTTTTCAAGACAAATATATTAGTAACAGATATGGATAGACTAGAGTGAAGTAAGCAGAAGGACAGGGACTTATATTGAACAGAATATTAGCAGAAAACATTTACGGGATAAAAAACAAGAAGACAGGGTTGTTAATAAAGTAAATGGAATCTGTGTGTGTGTGTTAGTTGCTTAGTCGTATCCAACTCTTTGCAGTCCCATAGACTGCAGCCCACCAGGCCCCTCCGTCCATGGGATTCTCCAGGCAAGAACACTGGAGTGGGTTGTCATTTCCTTCTCCAAAAGAAAGTATAGAAAGAAAGAAAGTGAAGTCGCTCAGTTGTGTCTGACTCTTTGCAACCCCATGGACTGTAGGCTACCAGGCTCTTCCATTCATGGAACTTTCCAGGCAAGAGTACTGGAGTGGGTTGCCATTTCTTTCTCCTAAATGGAATCTAGAGAAGTTAAATCTAAAAATATTTAAGAAATTTTCAAATAAAGTCACATAATCATATAAAGATCAACTTTCTTTCATCAATTGGTGTGTTTTCCAACCAGAATGCTTGGAGAGAGTCCTCTGTGCAGCACTGATTCTCTGCAAACCGGGAAGGAGATGGAACACATCCTCAGGCTCACAGGGTACTGATTCTCTTTGCTGTGCCATTTTTCCTCATGCTGGGATGGCAGGAAAATAGGCATAGGGCAAGAATTTCTTCAAGAGTCTTTCATGCTACAAAACTAATTGGTACTAATTACATTTAAAAATTCTACCCCACAATTATGTAACTTAAAGGTAAGAAGCACAAAACCAAAACATTTTATAATTTCAAGAATGAAGCAAGGGAAGGCAACACTAACGTACATGCGAAAAGACTATAGGTATGGTGTTATTTATCACAATACATTTTAACAGAAAAAAGTGAAACAACTGTCCCAAAATAAGATATGATTAAACATTATGATTCATCCCATGTCAGAATATTTTTGACATGGAAAGATTTTATAATAGAAGAAATTGAGAGCTATTTAAGGTTATAAAACTCTATTATTCCACTCATAAAAATTTATATATTTAAAACATTAAATCTAGGAAGCTATACATCAAATGCTTATGATACTATGCAAATATTGGAATTTCCTGATCAGTAGTGAATATGGATTATTTTGGTAAAAGAGAATAAAAGAATCATATTAAAGTAGCCTAGCACTGAACCACATAATACCTATACCCATCTTATAACCTATTTTATAACCTATTGATCATTTGTGTACTCCACCACCAGGTATCTACTATTCTTGGAACCTCTTCTGCCTTCCCCTTACAGAAACTTGTTTTTACTATGAGTACTGGAAGTACTGATAAAGTAGCTTTCTCTGAAGTATAAATTAATGATAACAATGTGTGGTGGAATTCAAAGGTTAAGAGTCCAAATTTTGGCAGCGTAGTTCTGGACTCGGGTCCCAATTCTGCTGATTAGTGGCTGTGTTGCCTTGGGTGAATGACTTAGTCCCTTTACGCCCTAGTAATCTCATCTGTACACTGGAGATGATAAAAAAAAGTGCTTCACCCAGGAGGACGATAATAAGAGGGTACACAGGGACTTCACTGTGTTTGACATGTAGTTAATGCTTAGTTAGTAGGAAAGAGATGCTGGTAAGATGTGAGACATTGAATACGGGCTGGGTAGGGGGCTGGATCATTTATTTTTCACTCAGATACTGTGTCAGTAATCCTCATGCTACTGGCCCATAATGTGGATGATTTGTAAATGTCTACGAGCAGCAGGTATGCTGTATACATACACCTGGGTAAAAGAGTACTGTGTGTGACAGAGTGACCGGCTGTAAGTCTTGTCATGAGTATGTCCATGTGGGTATTAGGGACAGGGCGGAGGATAGTTCCCTCCTCTCACTGCTCAGATGGAGCTTCCTTGAAAAGGCATCATGCTTAGCATAGAAGCCACGTATAACACAGAAGATCTGTTCCTAATCAAGCCTAGACTTAATGATACAGGTGCTAATTAATAATGCTGAACGACCAAATTAATAGGTGATTGGTGACTGAATGGGCAGAAGATTACTTAGGTTAGGGGGGAGAGGAAAGAGGATTCCATCACCTCATGCCACAAGTACAGAACTGAAGAAAGAATAAATGGGGGCAGGGAGTGGCTAAGATAGCAGAGTAGGACCCTGAGCTCACCTCCTACCCACGGGCACATCAAAATTACCACTGTTTGCAGCAAAACTGTCTATAAAAATGACTGGAAGACTAACAAAAGATTTTCCATAACTAAAGACATAAAGGAACTATAATAAGACAAATAGGAGGGGCAGAGACACAAAATAGTCAAGAGCCACTCCCTTAGGTAGTGATCCATAAATGAGGGGATAAAAACAATGGCAGAATTTTCCCCCAAGGAACAAGAGGTCTAAGACCCAAATCAGGCTCCCCAGAATGGGAGTGCTACACCAGGAAGACAAGTCCCCAGAACATCTGACAATGGAGGCTGGCGGGGCTTACATATGGAAATGCTAGATGGCTATAGGAAACTGAGACTCCTCTCTTAAATGGTGCATACAAAATCACACATGCCATGAGTCCGAGTACAGAGCCAGGAATTTGAAAGGAGCCTGTGTCAGACCTATTTGTTTATCGTAAAGAGCCTCCTGGAGATACGGGAGGCAAGTGAGGCTTCCCATGGAGATAGAGACATCAGAAGCAGTCATTCTGGGGAGTTTATTCTACCAGAAGGACACTGGCAAGCACCATTTTGGAGTCCTCCCTCTGGACTGTTAGTTCTGGGGGCTTAACCACATACCAGCAAACTGACACCAGCCCTGGTGTTATGGGCTCCTCATGCCTGGCGGTCAGCTGCCCTGGGACCCAGTCCTGTCTACCACAGTGCCAGTGGCCAGCCCCAACTACCAGCGCACCCACAGTAGTCAGCCCCGCCACAACAGAAGGCCCACACAGTCCGCATAAGAGTATCCATACAGAATAGAGCTTTCATGATCAGAGGAGAATGTGCTTGTTGGGCCCCACAGGACATCTTCTACATAAGGTCACTTCTCCTAGATCAGAAGATATAATCAGCCTACCTAATACATAGAAAAAAACATAGAGAATTAGGTCAAATTAGGAGACAGGGGAATATTCTCCAAACAGAGGAACAAGAAAAAAAAAATGAGGAAAAAGAACTAAACAAAATGGAGATAAGAAATTTACCCACTAAACAGTTCAAGGAAACAATTACAAAGATGCTTAAGGAACTTGGGAGAAGGATGGATGAACATGAGACAAGTTTACCAAAGAGTTAGAAAATATAAAAGAAGACCCAAACAGAGCCAAAGAATAATATAACTGACAAAAATATATTAGAAGTAAGCAACAACGTATTAGATGATACAGGGGAACAGGTCATTAATCTGAAAGTCAAAGAAATAGAAATCACCCAAGCTAAACAGAAACCAAAACAAAAATCCATCTGTTTCAATGAGGGTCATTTAAGAGACCTCTGTGATATGATAATAGCAAGTGCATGAACATTTGCAATATAGGGATCCCAAAAGGAGAAGAGAGAGAGAAAAGGGGGCAGAAAATTATTTGAAGAAATAATAGGTAAAATTTTTCATAACCTGGGAAATGAAAAAGACATCTAGGTCCAGGAAGTACAGAGAAGGCCAAATAAGATCAACCCAAAGAAGTCCATACCAAAGCACATTACAATTAAGATGTCAAAAATTAAATATAAAGAAAGACATTAAAAACAGCAAGAGAAAAACTACTAGTTACATACAAGGGAACGCCCATAAGACCATCAGCTAACTTTTTAGCATAAACTTCGTAGGCCAGAAAGGAGTGGTATAATATATTCAAAGTGCTGAAAGAAAAAAAAAAGTCAGAAACAATATTTTACCCAGCAAGGGGATAATTCAGATTTAAAGGCGATATAATTTTACAGATAAGCAAAAGCTGAATAAGCTCAGCCCAACTAAACAGCTCTTCAAGAAACAGTAAAGGGACTTTTCTGATGGAAAAGAGAAGACTGCAACTAGAAATAATAAAATTGTAAAAGAAATTTAAAAAATCTCCTTGGTAAAGTCAAGCATATAATAAAAGCAGTAGGTCCAACATTTACAAAACAAATAGATTCAAAGAAAAAAGTAGCAAAACCATCTTATCTACAATAAAAATAATTAAGGATACACAAATCAAAAAGATGTAAAACTTCAACGTCAGAAACATTAAACATGGTAGAGGGGTGAAAATGTAGACTTGTTAGAATGCATGTGAACTTAAGAGATGAGTACAATTGTGCAGTAGTTTGAGCATTCTTTGGCATTGCCTTTCTTTAGGATTGGAATGAAAACTGACCTTGTCCAGCCTGTGGCCACTGCTAAGAGTTTTCCAAATTTCCTGGCATATTGAGTGCAACACTTTGAAAGCACCAATTTTCAGTTCAGTTCAGTCACTCAGTCACGTCTAACTCTTTGCGATGCCATGAACCGCAGCACGCCAGGCCTCCCTGTCCATCACCAACTCCCGGAGTCCATCCAAACCCATGTCCATCAAGTCGGTGATGCCATCCAGCCATCTCATCCTCTGTCGTCCCCTTCTCCTCCTGCCCTCAATCTTTCCCAGCATCAAGGTCTTTTCCAATGAGTCAACTCTTTGTATCAGGTGGCTAAAGTATTGGAGTTTCAGCTTCAACATCAGTCCTACCAATGAACACCCAGAACTGATCTGCTTTAGGATGGACTGGTTGGATCTCCTTGCAGTCCAAGGGACTCAAGAGTCTTCTCCAACACCACAGTTCAAAAGCATCAATTCTTCGGCACTCTGCCTTCTTTATAGTCCAACTCTCAAATCCATACATGACCACTGGAAAAATCATAGCCTTGACTAGACGGACCTTTGTTGGCAAAGTAATGTCTCAGCTTTTTAATATGCTATCTAGGTTGGTCATAACTTTCCTTCCAAGGAGCAAGCATCTTTTAATTTCAAGGCTGCAATCACCATCTGCAGTGACTTTGGAGCCCAGAAAAATAAAGTCAGCCACGGTTTCTATTTGCCATAAAGTGATGGGACCGGATACCATGATCTTAGTTTTGTGAATGTTGAGCTTTAAGCCAACTTTTTCACTCTCCTCTTTCACTTTCATCAAGAGGCTCTTTAGTTCTTCTTCACTTTCTGCCATAAGGGTGGTGTTATTTGCATATCTGAGGTTATTGATATTTCTCCCAGCAATCTTGATTCCAGCTTGTGCTTCCTCTAGCCCAGTGTTTTTCATGACGTACTCTGCATATAAGTTAAATAAGTAGGATGACAATATACAGCCTTGATGTACTCCTTTTCCTATTTGGAACCATCATCTTTTATGACTTGAAATAGCTCAACTGGAAATCCATCACCTCCACTAGCTTTGTTCATAGTGATGCTTCCTAAGGCCCACTTGACTTCACATTCCAGGATGTCTGGCTCTAGGTGAGTGATCACACCATCGTGATTATATGGGTCATGAAGATCTTTTTTGTACAGTTCTTCTGTGTATTCTTGCCACTTCTTCTTAATATCTTCTGCTTCTGTTAGGTCCATACTACTTCTGTCCTTTATTGTGCCCATCTTTGCCTGAAATGTTCCCTTGGTATCTCTAATTTTCTTGAATAGATCTCTAGTCTTTCCCTTTCTACTGCTTCCCTCTATTTCTTTGCACTGATCGATAAGGAAGGCTTTTTTATCTCTCCTTGCTATTCTTTGGAACTCTGCATTCAAATGGGTATATCTTTCCTTTTCTCCTTTGCCTTTCATTTCTGTTCTTTTCACAGATATTTTTAAGACCTCCTCAGACAACCATTTACCCTTTTTGCATTTCTTTTTCTTGGGGATAGTCTTGATCACTGCCTCCTGTACAATGTCATGAACCTTTGCCCATAGTTCTTCAGGCACTCTGTTTATCAGATCTAATCCCTTGAATCTATTTGTCACTTCTACTGTATAATCATAAGGGATTTGATTCAGGTCATACCTGAATGGTTTAGTGGTTTTCCCTAACTTTCTTCAATTTAAGTCTGAATTTGACAATAAGGAGTTTATGGTCTGAGCCACAGTCAGCTCCCAGTCTTGTTTTTGCTGACTGTATAGAGTTTCTTCACTTTTGGCTGCAAGAATATAATCAATCTGATTTCAGTATTGCCCCTCTGCTGATGTCCATGTGTAGAGCCTTCTCTTGTGTTGCTGGAAGAGGGTGTTTGCTATGACCAATGCATTCTCTTGGCATTCTCAGGCCTTTAGCCTGCTTCATTCTGTACACCAAGGCCAAAATTGCCTTGGCAAATACCTGGAGTAACAAGTGTTTCTTGACTTCCTACTTTTGCATTCCAGTCCCGTATAATGAAAAGGACATCTTTTTTGGGTGTTATTTCTAGAAGGTCTCGTAGGTCTTCATAGAACCATTCAACTTCAGCTTTTTCAGTATTACTGGTCAGGGCATAGACTTGGATTACCATGATAATGAATGGCTTGCCTTGGAAATGAAGAGATCATTCTGTCACCACATGCTGGCAAAGTAATGCTCAATGGCTGTATATTGTCACCCTGCTTATTTAACTTAGAAGCAGAGTACATCATGCAAAATGCTGGGCTGGATGAAGTACAAGCTGGAATCAAGAGTGCTGGGAGAAATATCAATAACTTCAGACATGCAGATAACACCACACTTATGGCAGAAAGCAAAGATGAACTAAAGAGTCTCTTGATGAAAGTGAAAGAGGAGAGTGAAAAAGTTGGCTTAAAACGACATTCAGAAAACTAAGATGATGGCATCTGGCCCCATCACTATATGGCAAATAGATGGGGAAACAATGGAAAGAGAGACTTTATTTTGGGGGGCTCCAAAATCACTGCAGATGTTGACTGTAGTGAAATTAAAAGACACTTGCTCCTTGGAAGAAAAGTTATGACCAACCTAGACAGTATATTAAAAAGCAGGGACATAACTTAGCCAACAAAGGTCCATCTAGTCAAAGCTATGGTTTTTCCAGTAGTCATGTATGGATGTGAGAGTTGGACTATAAAGAAAGCTGAGTGCCAAAGAATTGATGCTTTTGAACTGTGGTGTTGGAGAAGTCTCTGAGAGTCCCTTGCAGAGCAAGGAGATCCAACCAGTACATTATAAAGGAAATCAGTCCTGAATATTCATTGGAAAGACTGATGCTGAAGGTAAAACTTCAATACTTTGGCCACCTGATGCAAAGAATTGACTCATTTGAAAAGACCCTGATGCTGGGAAAGATTGAGGGCAGGAGAAAAAGGGGATGACAGAGGATGAGATCGTTGGATGGTATCACTGACCCAATGGACATGAGTTTGAGTAAACTCTGGGAATTGGTGATGGACAGGGAAGCCTGGAGTGCTGCAGTCCATGGGGTCACAAAGAGTCGGACACGACTGAGCAACTGAATGAACTGAACTGAAGTTAAGAGATAATTAACTTGAAATACTCATTAAAATATACATATATATGTTTACATATGTATGTGTATATGTTTGAAATGAGTAAGTTCCCAGAAACATACAATATCCCAAGATTGAATCAGGAAGAAACAGAAAATATGAACAGACTGATTACCAGTAATCAAACTGAATCAGTGATTAAAAATACTGCCAGAAAACAAAATTCCAGGACCTAATGACTTCACAGGCAAATTCTACACACCATTAAAAAATATATATATATATATATATATATAACACTTATCCTTCTCAAACGATGCCAAAAATTGCAGAAGAAATGCTTCAAAACTCTTTCTAGGAGCTCAGCATCACCCTGATACCAAAACCAGAGAAAGACACTATCAATACAGTAAAATAAAAATTAAAAAGATGAAAATTAAGGCCAATATTACAGATAAACATAGAAAAAATCCTCAACAAATATAGCAAACCAAATTCAACAATATATTAAGAAGATCATACACTATAATCAATTCAGATTTATTCCAGAGGTGCAAGTATGGTTCAATATCTGCAAATAAATGGATAAAAAAGGTATGGTATGTAAACACACACACACACATACATATATACATTCCTCAGCCATAAAAATATGAAATTTTGCCATCTGCAACAATAAAGATGGTTTTAGTGGGGCTTCCTGGTGGCTCAGATGGTAAAGAATATGCCTGCAATGCAGGAGATCCCAGTTCAATCCCTGGGTCAGGAAGATCCCCTGGAGAAAGGAATGGCAACCCACTCCAGTATTCTTGCATGGAGAATTCCATGGACAGAGGATCCTGGCAGGCTACAGTCCATGGGATCGCCAAGAGTCATACACAACTGAACCAAACATGCTAAGTAAAATAAATGAGACAAAGACAAATACACATGATTTCACAGATATGTGGAATGTTAAAAATAAAATGAAAATAGATTCATAGACAATAAATGGATGGTTGCCAGAGGAAAATAGGTGAAGTGGATTAAGAGTTACAGATCTCCAGTTATATAATAAATAAGTCATGGGCTATAATATACATCATAAGGAAGATGGTACAAAATACTGTATTAACTTTGCATGGGGACAGATGGTTCCTACACATTGTGGTGATCATTTCATAATGTATGCAACTGTCAAGTCATCATTTCATACACCTGAAACTAACACAATATTATATACATCGATTATATTTCAGTAATGAAAAAAGAATGAATGGTGCTAATCTTTCTGAGAGAGGTAGATTTAGGAATTAAGGCAAAGGGCAGAGTCCACAGGATTAAATTAAAAAAAAAAAAAAAAAGATGTCTAAATTTAACTCAAGGACCTAAGGGTGATGGTACAGTCAAAAAAAAGTCAGAGAAAGTTGCAAGGCTAAGATCTAGCCTTAAAAGAGAAAAATCATGCTGGAGGGGAAGGAGGGAGAGTAAAAAGGTTGCCTTGGCACAGGTGAAATATGACTAGAGAATGAACCAGAATAACAGCTATCCCAAAGGTGAGAAAGGAATCTCAGAGAAGAGATAACCATCCTAATGAGTGGATGCCTAAGAGCAGTGAAGAAAATTCTAAGATTTGAACATCTGTAATATGAAGAAAATATGTAAAATAGAGATAATATTTCTAGGAAAGCTCAAAGTCAGGAGCAGATGACAAAGGAAACAAAAATAATCTTATAAGACTCCAGTGATCAAAGATGAAATGGCTTCTACAATAGGTCCTTTTATTGGTCTCCATATTCCAATTGTGACCTCTTTTTATACAAGAACTCTCTGGGTTCTAGTTGAGATCATCTGGTTTGCAATTTGTCTAGAGTCTGTAGGTTATCCATGTATTTTTTTGTGGGGGTGTGTGTGTGTGTGTGTGTGTGTGTGAAATCCCTGCTTTTGGGTATAGAAGCATCCCAAACAGTATCCCAATGTCAAGCTAGCCTCTTTTAAGATCTGTTGGAATATTCTATGATAAGCCAAAATGGAAAAGAATTTAAAAAAAAAAAAGAATTTAAGCGTTACCTCCTTCCCTACCTCTACTCCTACTTCCTTCTCTTTGAGAAAATCTGTTTTGAAACAAAGAATTTTTTTTTCCATTAAAGAAAAAACAGCTGTTGGATTTAGCAAAACTAAGGATTACTTTAAACCTCCCTAGCTTTCTATTTGTAAAATCAGCATTTCTTCTGTTTTGGAAGCCAAGGTTATGTTATTCCTTCTGGAGCTCAAGGCTTCAAAAGCAATCATAGGGCTGGTCAATTCACCACAGTGAACTCCCTTTGAAAATCGTGCCTTGCAGGTAAGGTCACAGTGGAACTCTGTTCAGAGAGTCTTCCATTTGCCATGCATGAGATGACTCCTGAATTAATCACAGCCACTCCCTTCTTGAGCAATGTGTTCTAAGAGCAGGCTAACTGCTGTCACAACTAGCCAATGCTGACTGAAAACAAATTAGTGGAGGCAGATTTTTTTGAGTAAATTAAAATTCATAGTTTTCATTGGTTATTAAAGGAGTATTGAAGGAAATTCTAATACTTTTATCCTAAACATAACCATTTGGTTTGCTCTCACACGAGGAAAAACCACTTTAAAACGTTGGTTTAACAGTCTCTATTTGTGCAGTTCTTTTGTGTTCCTATGTTTTGTCTTGTTGACTCTCTTAACACTACAACGTAGTTAAGGAAAGCTACAAGCTAGAATCAAGATTACTGGGAGAAGTATCAATAACCTCAAACATGCAGATGAAACCACCCCTATGGCAGGAAAGCAAAGAGGAACTAAACAGCCTCTTGATGAAAGTGAAGGAGAAGAGTGAAAAAGCTGGTTTAAAATGCAACATGCAAAAAACTAAGATCATGGCATCCAGTCCCATCACTTCATGGCAAACAGATGAGGAAACAATGGAAACAGTGAGAAACTTTATTTTCTGGGCTCCAAAATCACTGCAGATGGTGACTGCAGCCATGAAATTAAAAGACACTTGCTCCTTGGAAGAAAAACTATGATAAACCTAGTGAAAGAGAAACTGAAGTCTCTCAGTTGTGTCTGACTCTTTGCAACCCCATGGACTATACAGTCCATGGAATTCTTCAGGACAGTATACTAGAGTGGGTAGCCCCTCCCTTTTCTAGGGAATCTTCCCAACCCAAGGATTGAACTCAGGTCTCCCACATTGCAGGTGGACTCTTTACCAGCTGAACCAAACCCAGACATTATATTAAAAAACAGAGATACTACTTTGCTGACAAAGGTCCATATAGTCAGAACTATGATTTATCCAGTAGTCATGTATGGATGTGAGAGTTGGACCATAAAGAAAGCTGAGTGCCAAAGAATTGATGCTTTTGGACTGTGGTGTTGGAGAAGACTCTTGAGAGTCCCTTGGACTGCAAGGAGATCCAACCAGTCCATCCTGAAGGGAATCAATCCTGAATAGTCACTGGAAGGACTGATGCTGAAGCTGAAACTCCAATACTTTGGCCGCCTGTTGCAAAGAGCCAACTTATTAGAAAAGACCCCTGATGCTGGGAAAGATTGAAGGCAGGAGGAGAAGGGGATGATGGAGGACAAGATGGTTGAATGGCATCACAGACTTGATGAACATGAGTTTGGGCAAGCTCCAGGAGTTGGTGGTGGACAGAGAAGCCTGGTGTGCTGCAAAGAGTCAGACACGACTGAACTGAATTGATCATATTCCCACTTTATAGATGAAGTAACTGAGTCAGAGAAATTGATAACTTATTCAGAAGTCCTGTAAAAGGCATAAACTTGCCAGAAAGCAGAAGTGTTTGATTCCTGAACCAGTTACTTTTAAAAACTGAACCGTGTCACTGTTTTTTTCCCAATTTAACACAGGAGCTACTCATTAAGGGATGTAGTACTTATACATTACACAACATGCATGAAACTCAAAAACATTATGCTAAGTCAAATAAGTTAGACAAGAAAGATCACGTTAAGTGATCACGTTATATGATTCTATTTATATGAAATGTCTAGAATGGGGAAATCTACACAGAAAGAAAGTAAATGAATGACTCATGGGGGAGGGGCAGGAGGGCAAGGGAAATAAATGACCAAGAGGTTTCTTTTGGTTATAGAAGTGTTCTAAAATTAGATCATGGTGATGGTCATAAATTCTGTAAATATCCTAAAAATCACTGAGTTTGTACACTTAAAATGCATAAATTTTATGATATTTAAGATATTTCTCAGTAAGGCTATTCTTTAAAAGTTCAGCTAGGATGTTAAAACATACGTGCAAAACAATTTAAGTAAAATACTTATGTATTATTTATTACACCAAAAAGTTTCCTGAGAGAAAAAATACCCAAAAGTGTTTTCACTAGGAATAAATTTTAAAGTTGGGCAAATAAATTTTAGGAAGAACATTAATGCTAAAGTGATTTATCTGAACTCTGTCTTCCAATATTTGTGACTGCTGACAAAAAGTAAAGGACACTCTATTCTACTAGGTGGAAGGAAAATCATTTAAATGGATGGGTTTGTGGGTCACAATGACCTCTAAGAGGAGTATTATCAATTGAGATAAATTATGCATTTGGAAGTTATATTAGTGTGAGCTAAACATAAAATTACAAAAGTTGTGTAAATAAATCTCTAAAAGGGAACTGAGAATTTAGCTTCTAAAATTTCATATTATAAGCTTTCCTATGAAAAGGATGAAAGTTTGGCATTAAGAGTTAAGCTGCTAATTAGTGCTTATGATTTACTCTTACACCACTATCAAATATATGGACTAGAATTATCATATGAACTTACATTTTCAAGCATTTATGTTTCAAAAGGCAAAGGGAAAATGTGGGCCAAACAAAGAAAAGTTTTTATGTAGAAAAGTAAAGATCATAAAGACTATATACTTGGATTAAAGTTGAAATTGTTCAATAGTGATTTAAAAGAAAAAGTATCAGTGTAAAAATAAAAATATTTACATGAAATATTAGAACTTTTAAATTCTATTTATAAGTACACAGAATAATGACACAGTATACAGCACAGGTTTAAAAAATTCAGAATATAAAAAATATTTCGTGCTAGTTAAAAGTATAACATGCTAATTCATTTATTAAGAGAGAGAACCTAAGAGAGATTTAGCAACAACTAAGAGCATAAATAATAAGCCACAGTATAAAAGTGCAAGTGAGACGAAATTAGAGATTGCAAGATACAGGGGAAATTAACAGTAAAACCTTTGAATGCTCTGAAGGAAAAAACAGGGGACAGAAGGTAGGGCAGATAAATTAGGCTAGAAAACAGAAGGGGAGAAGTTTAACTAGTACTAGAAAGGAATGAGTGATGCTTATCACTCACTTAAAAGCTGGTTCTGCAACTGTGGAGAAGCCAGGAGTAGGACTTGTAAGAAGGAATATAAACAATGCAAATACTTAAAAACTGGATTTAAGATTATTAATTACAAAAAGTCATTTACAAAGCTCATATCAAAAAATGAATTTAAATACTTTCTAGTGTATTCTTTGAACAAGTAATTATGCTTCTTTAAAACAAGACACAGGGAGAGTCAAGAGATGAACAGTATCAGTCTGCCCTTATTTTCATCTGCCCCAAGAAACTCTAAAATGCTATGTTCATTATGTTAATCCAGTGATTTGTCTGGGGAGAAGATATTCACTGTGATGCATGGCTTTTCCTCTTCTCAAATAATTGACATTATTTCTGAAAAGATATTAATAAGCTGAAAAAGCTATCAGTGATGATTATTGAGATACTGGAAAATCTTAAGCACATTAATTCATTAGTAATTGAAAAATTAGGCATGTATTTAAAAGAAAGCAGACTAAGAAGTAAGATTGTTAAAGTTTATGAGAATTAGGAAAGTAAATGTAAAATAGTAGAGAAAGTAAAGGTAATTTGAATGGCTACAAAATTGGAGCTAGAGAAATTTATAGCATGTTCTTAATATAAAGGACAAAAAAAGGCTGTTAAGAAAGGCTAAAATTAAGAGTGTTGGCACATATAACCAGCGTGGGGCGAGGACTCAGACGTCCCATGAAGACCTGTGAAGAGGTGGGCAGTATCTGCACACCACAAGTCAAAGTGAAGATGAGGCCAGTTGGCTGGTGTGTGGTTAATGCCAAATAATTATTTGCTGAAAAATTGAACTTATTCCCAGGATATGGTTAGCCCAGCACCAAGCGATGGAAAAAGATGAGTTGTGGCAAGAGCCTGGCGTATAGGTCAATGGATAGTGAGCACAGGCAAAAGCAGATTACAACAAATAGAAAACAGCTACTGACAGGAGAGTAGCAGAGGGGCTGCCTTGGACCACTGGAAATGGGAGCACCTGTAAAACTCCCCCATGGACCCTAGATGGGAGAAAAAAGTGTACCAAGTATGGAAATACAATACTGCCAAGACCTGAGATGGAAATTTTGCTGTCTTTCCTGCACTTGTAGTTCTATAGCTTTCCTAAGCCACTGTACCCACTTTTGTAAAATGAACTGAAGAGAAACAATATGTTGGTGCAATCAGTTCACCCAAGGGTACTTGTGGATAAAGTAAGAGGGACATTAAAAAACATTCTAAATGTTCTGACAATTTTAACAGAGAACTTGATATGGAAATAAGATTGCTGTGGGGTAAAAAAAAAAAAAATCCAAAAAACAAAACAACAAACCTAGTTCCCTTCATGGGTAGGTTCATAGGAAGTGGTACTTGTCATCTTGAGTTAAGAAAAGCTTTAATGATCCTGTCCACTACAACCTATCGATTTCCAATGGTTTCAACCAAGAGAGCGGTAACAGATAGCCTTAATTTAAGATGGTTTCTTTCTTTCTTAACACAGTTTGAATGCTGTTACCCATGGAGTGAACCTATTTTTTACAAGCAGCAGAAACCTAATTTTGTCTTGAAATTTTGTGCTATTTTGCCCTGCAATTACACTGTCCTTTAGACAAACCTGTATTACATCTATAACTACACAACTTCTACATGAAGAACTGAACAGATCAGCTGCACCTTTGGTTTGTATATGGACTGCACTTAATGAAAGTGAGGAGTTAATGAATATAACAACTATGGCCAACCAGCATTGAATTATTTTGGTGAGGTTTTTTTTTAAATTGTAGGAGATGGAATGTGATGTGAGCTGAGTCTTGAAATATTTGTAGATTTTTCTTCTTTTTGGTAAGAAAGTTTATTCTTTATAATCAGAAAAAATTAAATAAGGGAAAAATCACCCATATTTCCATCACATTAAAATTTATTCTCATATCTTTATTGTTCTCTTCTGGTTTCTATTCATAAACACACCTATTTTGACATAATTCTAAGGTATACATAATTTTGTGATTTTTTTACTATGTAATATTATAATTACAGCCTTTCCCATGCTGATACCCAGTGTTCATATTGTTATTTTAAAAGTCTAAATAATGTTCCAAGTAATGGCATATGATAATTTATTACCCATCTCATTAGAGTTAGGGATAAATTATTCCTAACCACTCACCATTAAAAATATGATCTTTGCAAGCAAATAAACTTCTGCAGTTTTCTAAACATAAATTTAAAGAAGATTATTTGATCACAAACATCTTTATGGGTTTGTTGATCAGTCGCTGAGTCATATCCAACTCTTTGCGACTCCATGGACTGCAGCATGAGAGGCTTTCCTTTTCTTCACTATCTCCTGAAGTTTGCTCAAATTCATGTCTATTGAGTTGATGATGCTATCTAACCATCTCATCCTCTGCCACCCTGTTCTCCTTTTGTCTTCATTCTTTCCCAGCATCAGGGTCTTTTCCGAGTTGGCTCTTTGCATCAGGTGGACAAAATATTGAAGCTTCAGCTTCAGCAGCAGAACTTCCAGTGAACATTCAAAGTTTATTTCATTTAGGGTTGACTGGTTTGATCTCCTTGCAGTCCAAAGGACTCTCAAGAGTCTTCTCCAGCAACACAATTCAAAAGCATCGATTCTTTGGCACTCAGGCTTTTTTATTGTCCAGCTCTCACATCCATACATGACTACTGGAAAAACCATAGCTCTGACTATAAGAAACCTTTGTCGGCAAAGTGATGTCTTTAATACACTGTCTAGGTTTGTCATAGCTTTCCTTTCAAAGAGCAAGTATTTTTTAATTTCACGGCTGCAGTCACCGTTCTCAGTGATTTTGGAGCCCAAGAAAATAAAATCTGTTACTGCTTCCACTTTTTCCCTTTCTATTTGCCATGAAGTGATGGGACCAGATGCCATGATCTTAGTTTCTGAATGTTGAGTTTTAAGCCAGCTTTCACCCTCATCTAGAGGCTCTTTAGTTCCACTTGACTTTCTGCCATTAGAGTGGTATCATCTGCATATCTGAGGTTATTACTTTTTTCCATGCAATCTGGATTCCAGCTTGTGATTTATCCAGGCTGGCATTTTGTATAATGTTTTATGGGTTAGAAAAATATAATATTTTTCTATCACCAAAGAAAGGGAGAAGCTTTACCACTAAAGTCTTTGTACTAAAATAAAAAGAGGTGAATGTCTTTAATTTTGTTTAGTTATTAGTAATTAAATGTTTCTTGCTTGTTTACCATATTTCTGATGTTAATTTTCTGTTTCTGTTTTTTAGCAGTTGCCTTCTTGGAGTCTTCTCACATACTTGAATAAATTATTTATATGGATTGGATAGTAACCCTTTGCATACCATATATAATATAAATATTTTTTCAATCTATTTTTATGTTGTTTGGCAGGTTTTTTAATTCATATATTCTACATTTTTATAGGCAAAACCTATCAGTTTTACTCTTTGCAATTTCTAAAGTGCTGCTTTATCCTCTATAATTAGGATAAGTTCTATATCTTTTTTTGGTGCTAGTTTTTCCTGTTATTTTTTTCCTATTTAATTTGAGGTTATTTTGGTGTCTTTGGGTTATTTTGCTTCAGTTACTCCATACCACTTATTACATAATTTTGCTTTCCCCACTTGCTAATAACACTTAAAGTAAAATTGATTCTACTTCTGGATTTTCTATTCTGTTCTAAAAATATACATTGTTATTTTTACAGCTGCTATACACTCCTATAACAACCTAGTCCAAATATGCTAGAGCTAGGGAGCTAAACACCGTTCTTACTTTCCAGACTGTTTAAAAATATATTTTCCCAAGATCTGAAATGAGAGCAACCAACACAAAGTAGCAGGAGCAGTAGAGAATTTATTCCAAGATCAACTGGCATCTGGGACCAGAGGAGGTGAGTGATCATGTAGGATGTCCAGTGTTTTGAGGACATAGCAGCTGCACCCTCTCCAGATGGTTCTGGGGGGGCATGATTTTGGCTATGTTTCTAGCAGTTGTAGCTTCATGGTTTTCTAACCATTTTCTAACCACCTTCTCAAAGATTCTGAATATCTACATAATATCTTTTCAATAAAATCCTTTGATTTTAGTACAATTAATTTTTAGTAATTGCAACTAAGAAATCTCACTAATGCTTATTTTATTCTATTCTGTTTATTTTATATATATATGTTTTTTTACAAACAAAAAGACATTTTATTAACATTGTTATGGCAATGCCTCCCAGGAACTGATGGATCCTCAACATATAGCCCACTGAGCTGCAAGTGATGAATCAGAGTGAAACGATTATTGTAAACAGTGCAGACAAAGAAAACCCCAAACCTCAAAAGAAGATGGAAAATCACTTACAAAAAAAGTAGATAAAAATAATATACATTTTTCTATTTTAAAAAGTACCAATTCTCAAGTGGCAGAGGGTGGAAAGCCCCAGGACCTGGCACCCCAGTATCCTTGATGGTTGAGGGGACAGGCCTACTCTGGCTCCTAAAGTTAAATTTAAGCATCCCGGTTCTTCATCTTTTTTACTACTGCTATACAATTTTCATTCCTAATAACTTCTTCAGCACATCAGCTTCAGTTACCAGCCTTCATCAAAGTGTTAAGAGCAGAGACTCTCCCACTGTAAGGCTAAAATCTGAGTAAAGAGTGAAGAGACCAGACATAGAATCTTAAAAGGCCAAATGATAGTGGAACCAGTGACAAAACACTTCTTTTAAATTAAGCCATTTCTGTTTTTTTTTTACTATGCTAGAATGTGAACATGCTTTTTCCTATTTTCCTTATTCTTATTTTTAAACTAGTAAAAATTTTGCCTCATCACAGGAATCACCTTGAGCACTTATTAAGAGTACAACATCTAAGAATCTTGGAGATACTGAATGTGTTTGAACTGATGTGCAAGAATATACACTTTCAATAGGTCCCTTTATTATCTCCCCACACAAATTTCCACAGTACTGGATATTCTTGTGGCCAGGCAATTTTGGGAAACACTTCCTTAGCTTTAATTCTGAGAAAACTTGTTAAGCTAATGGTCCATTTTTGTAAGAGGAAAGTGGAGGGTGGAAATTCATCCCCTTCTTTTCTTTTTTTTTTAACACAGAAAAGGAGTTCAGTGTTTTCATATGCCTTTTTGGAACTGAGTGAAATGATTAAACAGCTAACAAGCTTTGGCCCAACAGAGACCTGAGTTTGAATCTTAGCAGCGTGACCATGGCCTACTTCTCTATGTCTGATAAGAATAATAAAAGCTTACAATTTAGATTGGGGCTTCCCAGGTGGCAATAGTGGTAAAGATCCCGCCTGCCAATGTAGGAGACCGAAAATACCCAGGTTTGATCCCTGGGTCAGGAAGATCCCCTGGAGAAGGAAATGGCAACCCACTCCAGTATTTTTCCCTGGAGAATCCCATGGACAAGAGGAGGCTGGCGGGCTACAGTCCATAGGGTCACAAAGAATTGGACAGGACTGCATGCACACATTAGAATACTATGAGGATTAGATGAAAGATGCTTAGTGCTAGTCAAATGACTGGCACAGAGAGGGTTCCTAGTTAGTGAAAATGTTTTCCTTTTCTTCTCTTGTCTTATGTCAGTAAATTACTTCTTTTCTTCAAATATAGAAAGGTAGTTACTTGACTTAACCCTTAACTGTCTGTTACATGCAATATAAGACACATTCTCTAGTGTTTTACTGTTCTTTTAAGAAACAAAACCATTCAAGGAAGTGGCTTATCTTAGAATCAGATTAAAATGATGAAAAAAAAGAGAGATAAGAATAATAATCTTTGATTTGAGGGGGACTGCATTTTTTAAAAAGTTATTTATAACTATGAAATGTATGTTTTAGCAAATCTGTCCTAAATTTGTCCTCCTCTATGAAGTCTGAAATAATAGAATGGCATATTAAGAGTTTTATTTTACATAATTTTATTTCATTTTATCAATGAGTAATATATTCAAGTGGTTCAAAATATTTTGAAAGTATCAAATATACAGTTGAAATTGTTACACTGATGTTTGTAACATAAATGTATCTATAAGATTACTTTTAATATATTTGTCTTGATTTTGGTAACAGGGTTACCCTGGCCTTGTAGGATGAGTTGGGAAATAATTCCAATTTTTCAGTTGTTTAGAAAATATTGTATAAAATTAGGATCCTCTCTTCCTTGAAAGTTGGTAGAAATTGCTTGTAAAATATAATCTAGCCTTTTTCTGGTGAGAAAATATTGCTTTGATTTCTTTAATAGTTATAGGAACATTTAATTTTTTGAGTAAGTCATGGTGAGATATATTTTTCTAATAATACATCCATCTCATGTAAGATTTCAAAGTTGTTGGCAGCATTCACTTTTCTTTTTACTCTTTATCTGAAGTTATTGTTCCTGTTTCATTCCCTATATTTTTCATTTGTTTCTTTTCTCTTCTTGTGATTGAATTGCTAGAGGTTTGTCTATTTTATTATTTTTTAAAAAATCAATGCTTTTTTGTTTATCTTCTTTATCATTTTTTTGTTTTCTATCTCCCTGCTGCTCTTATTTTTATTGTATTTTTCCTTTTATGTTGAGTTTATTACCTCCTTCTTATGTAAATATTTAAAGCTACACATCTCCCTCAAAGCATCACTTTGGCTGCATCCCACAAATTCTTGATACATAGTGTTTTTTAACACCATACAAGTCCAGATATTTTATATTAAATACTTTATATTTAATTTCTGCTTAAGCCTCAAAGTTTTTCAGCAGTGTGTTTTTGTAAAATTGTAAAAGATACAAGGATGCTCATTACATTAAAAACAACAGTTAAAGAAGTTAATGGACATACATATTCTTGAATGAGAAAACTTTTATAATATTAATATTAATAAGACTTAATATCACTAAAAATATTAACTCTCTAAAAATCAGTATAAATATAACACAATTCCAATTAGAATTCTTGTTGGGATTAGAGTTGAATAAAATTACTTTAAATTTTATGTGGAAGAATATCTACCTGTGAATATGTAAGAAAAGTATACAGACTGGAAGAGAAAAACTTTACTAGATCTCTATCAGAGTTTTTGAATTAGAGGTGAATAAATGATCTTAAAGTTCAAATTGAAGAAAACTTCCAAATATTTTTAAAAATATATATTTTTAAAGTATTTAAAAAGTAAGAACAAAGAAGAAAGACTTACCAGTTGTGAGGATATGCTATTAAGTCTAATGAATATGATATTAATGGTACATCCAATAAGTTAGTGGAACAGAAAAGAGAATATGGTAATAGATGTCAGCGTTTTGAAATTTTGCCATATGACAGATGGTAGTTTTATTTAGTAGGTAAAGGATAGATTACTTATTGTAATACACAATGCTGACACAAATGGCTATGCATATGGAAAGAATAAAACTGGACCCCAAATCTCATACCATATAAAAGGCAAACTGCATTTGTATTAATGGCTTAAATGAAAGAAAATCCAAGAGACTATATGTATAATCTACAAATGAAATGGACTTTCTGAACTAACTAACTGGAAACAATAAAAGACAATAATTTTATAATAGCCAAAACAAAAATGTTGATATGCTGCAATTTACTGTGAAAAATCAACAAATTATACATTAGAAAAAAATGAATATAGAAGATAAATAATTACTTTGCTATATAAAGTGCCCTTAAAATTGTTGCAAAATTCTACTAATTCAATAGAAAGTTGGGAAAATCTAATTGACAAACTAATTGACATGAGACAAATTAAAATACCTGATTTTAAAATTTGTATCCAGTTTCATATTGCTTCCACATTCATGTGACAACTTATCTTTCAAAACTAGGTTCTCTCTCTGGAGAACTCCATCATTAAATACTCCCCAGCAAGGAGGCTGAGAGCCCTCTGTGACCTTCTTCATTCCCTTGTCTATTCAGCCAGGCGCTTACTTCTCTAGACCTGGGTAGTCCTCTCAACTCTGGTTTTATTTGAGCCTTCCTAGTGTGGCCATGGAGAGGGCCAAGGAGACACAGTGTAACAAGCATGAACCTTGGAGTCCAGCTAGGTTTGCTTTGATTTCCTGTCATTTACCAGTTATGTGGGAACAGGTATGTCACCTCTCTGGGCCTTCATTCTCTCCTCTTTAAGATGGGATAATTATACCTGCTACTCATAGTCATTGTGAGGACCAACAATTCATTACTACTAATAAACTAGTAATTTATATACAGTGCTAACATAGGCTTCCCTGGTGGCTCAGCGGTAAAGAATTCGCCTGTAATGCCGAAGATGCGAGTTTGATCCCTGGGTTGAGAAGAACCCCTGGAGAAGGAAATGACTACCCACTCCACTATTCTTGCCTGGGAAATCCTATGGACAGAGGAGCCTGGCAGGCTACAGTCCATGGGGTCGCAAAATAAGACTTAGTGACTAAACAAAAACAATAACATAGAGCCTGCCAGGCTCCTCTGTCTATGGGATTTCCCAGGCAAGAATACTAGTGGGTAGCCTATCCCTTTCCCAGGAGATCTCCCTGACCCAGGGATCAAACTGGCATCACCTGCACTGCAGGCGGATTCTTTACCACTGAGCCACCTGGAAAGCCCCTAGTACATATTACCACCTAAAAAAATGTTAGTGTTCTATGTTCTACCCTATTTCAGTGTCTTATGGTAACCTAGGTTACCAGCAAACATGTTTTCTAAATGGCTATCTGAATCCAATTCTTTGATGTTCAGAACACCTCCATACAGTGCTAACAGCTTAATTTTGCTAAAACACTTCTTATGTTATATCATTCTCCTGATTACTAGTTGTCAATGATTTCTTACTGCCTTTAGGAAAAAGTACAAATCCCCACAGTCTTACTGCTGATATACTCGATGTTCTAAGGTAAAATTTTAAAACCTTGTCCAAGGCTCTCAAAACATAATTTTTAATCTTTTCATTTGGAAAAATGAAGGAACACCTAATTTGGACTTACCTTATATAACAGCATATGCTGTATATTCTTTCAGTATTCTAAACCACTATCCACTGGGGATGATGATATACAAAAGTAACTTCTACTTTGTTTTCCTGAAATCTCACTGTAATTGAAAAATCTTTACTATATTCACTTAATACTTGCCACTCTAAATGGCAGATTAGGAAAGGGTGATAGCAAACATTTATAACAGAATCAGTTATTGGCATGGTAATAATTAGGTATATTTATAACACAAACTAGTTAAAACAAGATTTTTGTTGTGATTATAAGAGAAATAAAAATTTATACATTTCCTTATTACAGCTAGTTGCTAACAACAGTAAAAAATAATTCTCTTTTACCTAGTACTTCCTTTTGCAAGTCATGGCATCTGGTTTGCAAGTTTACTTCCTGTTGTTTGGATGTCTGAATCTGCTGAGATCTCAATATGGCTGCATCTGACAACAACTTCAGATTTTTCATTTCCTCTTCAAGGCATACATTGTTTCTCTGGGACACTGTCAAACTTTTATTTAGCATCTTTATTTCTGTAAAGAAAATTCAAAGTTTACAAATAGACAACATTGGATCATAAAATATTTCTTTAAAAAAATGATTATTTTATTTTAGAAAATTGATAGTTGAAAGCCAAGATGACTTCTCTGAGAGTATAGAGAGTATAACCAAAAAGTTGAGTTTTAATTTAGCAGTTATTCTGAAAAAGAAATGAAAAAGACTGTATTGCAAATGATACATGAAACCTTTTAGTAGTTTTTTTTAAGCCTTTAAATTGTGTTAAATGACAATCCTGCCTGCTTTTTAAATACATGAATAAATAGCATAATATCTCTGTAATGTTCTGGGTTTTATTGAAATTAAGTTGTTTTCTTGGCAACATGATTCAGAAAAGTAAATTCAAATGTGCCAGCATGAGCTGGTTGGGAGGAATTTCTGGGAGATAACTAGACTATATTCTACACAAATTATGAAGAAAGGTGGTGGGTTGGAGAGAAATAAAAGGAAACAGTGATTAAAACTAATAAATTTGTGGGCAGAAAGTATTAGTTAGTATATCTTAATGATTCTAATAACACTCTGTCCCCTCAAAATGAGACTAGAATTTCATCATAGCAATCATTTCTCATCACTCTATCTACTTAGATTAAGTTTAATAAAAATATGCCTTCACAGCATTATGTAGATTTTAATGTGCTAATTTTATATAATTTTGTGAGAAATGCATAGAACATTTTATCTTTCAGAATGATAATTATCAAGCTCTCCATCAGTCTTTTCAGCACTGCTGCCTTAAACCACCATTAAAACATACAAACACACATGCAATAATAATAAAAAATACTATAAAATTTGTACAACCACAATTAACTGAATTGAAGAAGATGTGATCTAAATAAAATTCTGGACAGTCTGCTTTTCTAGAGAGTTCACGTGGCATTCCCTTCCTTGTTTAGCTCATCCTGGACTATGTGATTGGTTCAGGGTGTGATAGGGTGTCAAAGAAAGGCGGCTTGGTTTACTGGTCTTGGAGCAGAAACAGTAGCCATATGGGCCAGTGAAGAGGAGCAGTAGACTTCTGTGGGATACACGTGGCTGCAGAGGCAACATGGCCAGTAAAAGGTTACAAGAGAAATAAAGCAGGATGCTGAATGGAGCAGAGAGAAGAGAGCATGCCCTAAGGGATGGGAATGAGTAGCATCAGGAATGTAGTCTAAGCAGAGAAAAGCAAAATGTTTTTCTGTGGGAAGAAAGTACATCTGGAAGAAAAAGTGGCACTTAAGGTAGACCTAGGGCATGAACACAAGGGGTCTGGCACCTTCTTCACCTTTTATTCCTACTCAGAATAGAAAACCTAGAGAAATAATTCGGCAGAGACCAAATAAGTGGGGGTCTATTATATCCCAGGGGTTCCTTTACATGGGAATTTTTCCCCCTAAGAATAGCTATATGCTTCTGAAAATTTATGGGTATGTTACCATTTGTGTGAGGAAAACTACTAACAGTACATAGAGTTTTTAAAAGAATATAGTTGAAGAAAACAAGGAGGTTGCAATTTTTCTTCAGGCCTAAAAATATCTTCCTGGGTATTTTTGTAGCCATAAAGGTGGCTTCTTACGGCTGACTAAATTGTACCGTACCCTAACCGTATCGAAGATGAAGTCAGAATGACACCGCAGAGGAGCACACGCATGCTGTGACCTATTTATTGTTCGCCAGAATGATACTGGTTAGGTTTGCAGGCTGACTCTCTCAGTGTACACTACTATCTGTCTCCAAAATAACTACTCGTGTCAATGTGACTTTCTATTTGACATTAGAAGAATAAGAATCTGCAATAAAAATTCATTTGTGAAATATATTTTAACATGGAAAAGTACAGCAAGATTTAAAAACTAACAGGAGGCACAATGTCTCTAACATGGAATTAGGAGAGCAAACCCAATGGGGTCAATTAACTCACTCTTGGCAAACTGCACATCCCCTATATCTATGGCAATCCTGGTGTCAAATCCTCAGTCCTACTTTTGTCATTAATACAACTTCATCATTGTCAGTTATGTGTCCCAATTTGGGATTCAGAAATTGTGATTTACTTATTCTGGTCATTGTACCCACTTTATGCTTTCCCTATCTTTGCACTACCCCATGAAGAAGCTCCTCCTAGCCTCATAGGTTAGATCTACCACAGTTGTTATGCTACCTCTGCCTGGAAATGTTTCCTGACCAGATCTGTTACTCACACCAATTACACCATTTCTATGGCCCTGATCATATGTAAACATGTGGCCTCCTATTAGACTGCAAGTTATCTTAGGCCAGAGGTAATAGACTCAATGGACATGAATCTGAGCAAACTCCTGGAGTTAGCGGAGGACAGAGGAGCCTGGTGTGTTACAATCCATGAGGTCACAAGGAGTCGGACACGTCTTGGCAACTGAACAACAATATCTTATTCATTTTTTATTCCTCCTATAATTTCTACTACAATATCCTAGAATTAACAGATGCTCAATAATATCTACTTAATGAGTAAAGGCATTATTGAGCAAAGCTTCTAATAGTTTTTAATATACCACTAGTTGAAGATTCTAAATATGTGTTTATTTTACCTCTCCCTTCACTTCAGAGGCAAGCATTTTGAGTCCTACATTATTTAATGTCAGACTTGGTAAGGCAGTAAATACACACATGTAAAAGAAGGAAATATTTTAAATAGGATAAGCAAATAGGCCTATTCTATCCCTAATTTCATCAGTTTTATGAAAAGTGTGGATCACAAAAGTTACTACTGAAAAAAAGAAGTATATTATTTAAAATGTTTGTGGGGCTCCCCTCGTGACTCAGTTGTAAAGAATCCGCCTGCCAATGGAGGAGACCGAGTTTGATCGCTGGTCCAGGAAGATTCCACACACCATGGGACAATCAGGCCCACGCACCACAACTGCTCAGCCAGCAGTCTAGAGCCTGTGAGCCTCAACAACTGAAGCCCATGCACCCACAGCTTGTGCTATGCAGTAAGAAAAGCCACTGCAATTAGAAGCTCAAACACCCAGCTCACCAACAACTGGAGAAAGCCTGCGTGTAGCAACCCAGCACAGCCAAAAATGAATAGTTAAGAAAAAATAAAATAAAATGTAATATTGTCCAAGTTTATAGCCAATGGATGATTTAGCTTTAAAGTTACTTTAAAGCTTTAAAGTAGGTGTGATATAATTTGCTACCTGATGCAAGAATAATTATTAGTATCAAAATTAAGCTCATACAATCAACTTATTTGCCTTGATAAGACTTTTTTGTTGTTCTTAGTCCTGTTAGCTTAGTCAAATTAACATAAAAATATGTTAAGTCAATAAGTTTTTAGGCAGCCTCTATATATAACCTTATCACCAAGGCATACTAATATAAAATAATATTTAAAAACTCTGAAATGCTAGATTTACTATTTAATGAAGGGATCATAAAAGACTGTACAGGTTAAAAAGAAACAAACCTCTATTTTGAAGTAGAGATTTACAGGAAGTTATAAAGAACTGTGTGGGAAGGTCCAGTGTCGCTTTTTTTCCTCCTCTTCCCATGTTCACATTTTATATAACTGCAGTACTCCATCAAAACTAAGAAACTGATCTTGGTATAATCCACAGAATTAATTCAGATTTAACCAGCCATACACACCTTTATTTGTGTGTGCATGTGTGCACACATGCACGTGTGCATAGCTCTGTGCAATTTTATCACATATATAGCTTTATATAACTATTAATACCAATTCAATCAAAATACAGGATTATTCTATCACCATAAAGTTACTACCCTGCTATCACTTCATAGCCACACCTACTCCTATCCCCACCAGCTGTAATCGCTGGCAACAACTAGTTTGTTCTCTTTCTCTAGAATTTTATTTTAAGAATGCTATATAAATAGATTTATAATATGTAACCTTTTTGAGGCTAGATTTTTTTCACTCAGCCTATTCCCTTGAGCATGTATTAATAATCTATTTATTTTTTATTATTGAGTAGTATTCCATGTTATGGATAAAGGACAGTTTGTTCATTCATTGAAGGACATTTGGGCTGTTTCCAGTTTGGGCTATAATAAATAAAGCTGCTATGAAAATGTATGTACAGGTATTCTCATGAATTTAGATTTTTATTTCTTTCAGATAAAATGCCTAAAAGCGCAACTGCTGAGTCATGTGTTAAGTGTGTTTTTAGCTTTAGAGGAAACTGTAAAGTTATTTTCTAGAACAGCTATTCCATGTCACATTCTCACCAACAATATTGAGTGATTTAGTTTCTTTTATCCTTGCCAACACTTCTATACTCAATTAAAATTTTAGACATTGTAAGAGATATTTCATAGTATCTCATCATGGTTTTAATTTGCATTTCCTTAATGGCTAATGATGCTAAATATTTTTTCTGTGCTTATTTGCCACCTGTATATCTTCTTCAATGAAATTTCTGCTCATGTATTTTGCCCATTTTCTAACTGAACTATTTTCCTGATGGAGAGCTTTGAAAGTTTAAAAAAAATTAAATTGTAGATATAAGCCCTTTGCCAGATATGTATTTTCTCCAGTCTGTAACTTGCCTTTCCATCCTTTTAACAGGGTCTTTCACAGAGGAAAAGTTCTTAATTTTGCTGGGGTCCACTTTATCAGTTTTTCCTTTTATGTATATGCTTTTAAGTCTAAGATTGTGAGGTTACAAAGATTCTCTTTTTTCCCTAAAAGTTTAATAACTTTATCTTTTACAGTTAAAATTATGATTCATTTTGAGTTAATTTTTGTATAAGGTATGAGGTTCGGATCAATGTCTTTGGTATCTAGCACCATCCAGCCTTTGTTGAAAAGGCTAAGCTATCCTTCCTCTGCTGTGCACCCTTGTCAAAAACCTTGTCGCTCTTATCAAGAACCAGTTGGGCTGTACAAAACAAATAAATTACAAGGATATGCTGAAAAACACAGGGAATATAATGAATTTTTTATAATAACTATAAATGGAATATAACCTTTAAATATTGTGAATCACTATGTTATATACCTGAAACTATATATTATATTGTACATCAAGTATATCTCAAATAAAATACCTTGTTGAGCATATTTGTACGGATCTAAATAAACACATATATATTTAGTTTTAAAATTTAATTATGAAATAACTGACATACATCACTGGATAAGAAGTCTCAGGTGTACACTATGATGGTCTAATCTACACTTATTGTGAAATTATTACCACAATAGATTTGATAACATCCATAATTTCATATAGATACAATAAAAAGAACAACAATTTTCTCCTTGTGATAAGAACTCTCAGGATTTACTCTCTTAACAACTTTCCTACATATCATAGAGCAGTGTTAAATTTTAACAGTCTTACTTCAACTACTCTTCTCCCTCCCCTCGCTCCCACCTCTGATAACCACAAATCTAATCTCTTTTCTATGAGTCTGGTTAGTAGCTTTTCTTGTTTATTTTTTGTTTTTTGAGATTCTACATATAAGAAGATCATACAGTTTTTATCTTTCTCTAACTTATTTCACTTATTATAACCTCTTTAAGGTCAATTCATGTTGTTCCAAATGGCAGGATTTCAGTTTTTATGGCTGAATAATATCCAATTTTATATATATATATAATTTATAATATCATAATATATAATATTATATGATATATAATATTGTGATATATATATCTCACAATTTCTTTATCCATTCACCTATTAACAGAAACGTAGGTTGTTTGTACGTCTTGGACATGTTTGCAAGTATTGTAAATAATGCCACTATGAACAAGGGAGTACAGATGTATTTTGGAGCTAGTGTTTTCATTTTCTTTGGAGATAGGTATATATATATACATGGGCTTCCCTGGTGGCTTAGAAGTAAAGCATCCACTTGCAATGCAGGAGACCTGGGTTGGGAAGATCCCCTGGAGGAGGGCATGGCAACCCATTCCAGTATTCTTGCCTGGAGAATCCCCATGGACAGAGGAGTCTGGTGGGCTGCAGTCCATGAGGTCACAAAGAATTGGACATGACTGCACGACTAAACACAGGACACCACATATATGTACATATATTTAAACTAGAGGTGAAGAGCATTAATTTTGTTCCATTATTTAGGAGAAAATCTACAAGACAACCAAATGAACATTTCTGTAGGATAAGTGAAAATCTAATACAACAGAAGGAATGTAGACTTCAGAATAAAAAGAATAAAATAACAGAAGCTGACATATCTTGATTTTTACTGTCATAGGCATATTGTGGTGTATGTGTGCATGTGTATTTTACAGATGATGACACTGAGGTCCAGAGATTTTGTAAGTGGTAGGGTCAGTATGTGAACTTTGAATCTCTGACTCAAGAGCCCTGCTGGTAGGATTTCTGCGTGCCTGCTAAGTTGCTTCAGTCGTGTCCAGCTCTTTGCAACCCCATGGACTGTAGCCCCCTAGGCTCCTCTGTCCATGGGATTCTCCATTTACCTTTAAATATCTGGGTTTCCCTGACAGCTCAGTTGATGAAGAATCTGCCTGCAATGCAGGAGACCCTGGTTCCACTCCTGGGTCGGGAAGATCCCCTGGAGAAGGAAAAGGCTACTCACTCCAGTATTCTGGCCTGGAGAATCCATGGACTGTATATTCCATGGGATGGCAAAGAGTGGGACACAGCTGAGTGACTTTCACTTTTCTTTTTTCATACATATTAAAGTATAAACAATTATATTTTTAAAAAAGTAAAATGTTAAAAATTGTTAGCTGAAAACATGGTTGTTATAATAGTTACCTGTATTTGTCTAAATTTAATCCTCAAAATTAAGTAAAAAATTTAGGAGTACTATGTTGTCATACACAACTTACCTCTAAAGGCACATATCATATAATAAAATTTAGCTGATGTTGTTATACAGTTAGGATGCTTTCTTTTCTCTAATATTAACTAAAAAAAAATTAAAATATACAGAAAAGTTGGAAGAATTGAACCAAATATACACAACACCTAAATTCTTCAATTAATATTATACTATATTTGCTTTATCACATAGCTACTCATCTATTCACCTTACATTTTTATGCATTTCAAGATAAGTCAATATATTTGATTTCCTAAACACATTATTAATTAGCATTCAATGTAGATTTCTAATTTTTGAATCAAATTTTACCTACGAAGAAATGCACAAACCTCAAATGCATCATTAGATTAGTTTTGAAGAATGCATCCATCATGTAACTCAAACCTCTGTCAAAATGGAAAGCGTTACTGCCTTCACACCCCTTCTGAGTCAATCTTTCCCTCTGAGATAACTAGTGTTACTTCTGTCTTTTTTCCCCACTGTAGATTAGTTTTGCCTATTCTAGAACATCATATAAATGGAATCTTACAATATGCAATTATTTGTATAAGGTTACTTTCAGGCAGCGTAATATTTCTGATGCTTATCCAGTTTACTGCATTACTATAGTCCATTTTATATTCCATTGTTTGTTCAGTTGTTTATTTTTACATAATCCATTCTACTGATGTACTTTCAGGCTTTTACCAATTTAAGGCTATTTTGAATAAAGCTTGAATAAAATTGCTGAATATTTTTATGAACATATGCTTTCATTTGCAGGACATGATAAATTCCAAAGAGAAGAATTTCAGAGTCATCAGACAGATGTATCTTTAGTTTTATTAAAAAACTATCAGACCTTTTTTCAAAGTGACTATAGCATTTTATACTTTGACCAATTTGTATGAAAGTTTCCGTTGCCCTAGTCACCAAAACTTGCTGCTGTCAAGTCTTTTTCACTTAAACCTAGGGGGTTTGTACGGGTATCTCACTGGTTTCAATTTGTGTTTCCCTTATGACTCATAATGCTAAGTGCCATTTCATGTCCTTATTGGACATTGGTATATCTTTTCTTGTAAAGGGTTCTATTCAAATCTTTTAGGCATATTTGATTGGATTGTATGTCCTTTTACTATTGACTTGTAAGTGTTCTTTATGTAATCTCGATAGCAGTTCTTTGTCACAGATTTTTTGAATATTTTCTGTCTAAGACTTACCTATTCACTTTCCTAATGGCATCTATTGATAAGTGGAAGTTTTTAATTTTGATGAAGTCTAATTAATCAATTTTTTTTTGTAGTTCTTACTTCTATCCTCTCTGAGAAACCTTAATTTACTATCAATTCATGAAGATATTTTGGTGTTCCATGATTTAGCTTTTATTTTTAGCTCTGATATATCCTGAATTAATTTTTATGTACAATGTGATGTAGGAGTCAAAGTATATTTTCCCACATCAGTATTTAGTTATTCCAGCACAATTTGTTGAAAGACTTTCTTTTCCCATTGAATTGTTTGGGTGCCTTGTCAAAAGTGAAATGGTCATATCAACAGGTGATTTTTATTTTTTTTTGGCATTGCTTTGTTTTAGTGGGCTTCCCCAATGGCTCAGCAGGTAAAGAATCTGCCTGCAATGCAGAAGACGTGGGTTCGATCCTTGGGTCAGGAAGAGTCCCTGGAGGAAGGCAGGACAACCCACTCTAGTAGTCTTGCCTTGACAAGTAGTTAACTTGGCTGCACTCAAATACTTAAGACTGTTTCCCCTTAGGGGAGGTCGCAGTAATGTCAGTTTAACCTTAGATGAGCTGTTTAAAGTCTTCCTTGTGCACATGTATTTCAGGGATAAGCCAGAGATCTGGGAAGAATTTATAAGCGAAAACTGAGCTCTCTCTTTCTATCTCTTTTTGAGGGTATCCTCTCAGTTCTCAAAGCTATGGCTGCCTTGATAGCTGTCCACAAGTCTTCAAACCAAAAAGACAATAGATTTTATCAAAGTTTTAGCTTCCCTGCATGGATTAGATTGTACACTGCCCTCAATCTAACAGTCATTTAATAAACACCAAAACAAACAACAACAACAAACAAGGAATTCAACCAGTGCTATTCCCTTCTTTTAATTAAAAAAATAATATATTTTTTAGATCAGTTTTAAGTTCATAGCAAAATTAAGCAGAAAGTACAGAGAATTCCCATATACTCTCTGCCCCCGACATATGCATGGCTTCTCCACCATCAACATCCTGCCCCAGAGTGGTACATTTTTTTTTACAATTAATGAACCTGCACTGGCACATCATTATCATAAATCTATAATTTACATTAAAGGTACACTCTCAGTGATGTAGTTCTATGGGTTTTGACAAAATTTAGAAAGACACATATCCACCATTATAGTAGCATACAAAATAGTTTCACTGCCCTAAAACCCTCCATGTTCTACCTATTCATCCTTCCCTCTTATTCTGGCAACCACTGATCTCTTTATTATCTCCACAGTCTTGCCTTTTCCAGAACGTCATACAGTTGGAATCACCCAGTGTATGGCCTTTTTAGATTGGCTTTTTTCAAACAGTAGCAGACCTCCATGTGTTTAGGCTTGGTTACTCTCCAGTGTTCTCAAGTAGCTATTTTGTCCAGAATTTATAATTGTTATCTGTGGGAAATCTGATCTAATCTGATCAGTCATTAACAGAAGAAAAAATTTTAAAATACAAATTTGTACATTTAACAGGAATAACCAGATTTCCAGCCACTGTTCAAGACTGACATATCAGAGTTTATCTTAGATCAGGCCTATAATTATTGAATTTCAGGGCTGGAATAGATTTTAATGGTCATCAAAAAAAATAATAGGTTTAAAATTAATCATAATTCCCATCACATAAAATGAAATATCATTATTCCATTACTTAGATGTACAATTTACCAAAAAAGGATGGTTATATTTTAAATATACTTAACAAACCTGTCAAGGCTGTTTCACTTATTGATTTAGTTTGTAGAAAAATTTCTCTCTTCAGTGAAGTCCAGTTTTTAAAATGATCATATACTTCATTTTTAATACTGTTTAGCTCCCTTTTAGTAAAAGTAAGTAATGAAAGAGTCTTAGTCCAGAAATATTTGTATTCCGTCAATCTCTGACTGTAAAGTAGTAAAGAAAAATTAGGATTTTAAAAAAATAGCAGGCATAATAACAAATATTAAATTTTCTTTGAAAAATGGTTTTATAGTAACCATATAATCTACCGCTCAAATGGAGACAATTTTGAAAGTGAAAGGAGGTGCTATCTATATTATGCCGAGACAACATATAAACGGGATATTCCAGAAAGACTGAGGTAATATGGTCACCCCAATTCATTTCCATTGTGTTACTATTTTTAACTATAAATAAAGATAGCTAACTATCCCCATATACATTTTTTCCTATATTCTTTAAAAATTAACAGCAAACATTGGAAGAAAATTAAGTCAAAAATGACTTAGCCACTGAGCCTAAAAGAGACTCTCAAATTTGTAGACAGCATTCTTCCTGTGCTATGGCCCTATAGGCAGTATAAAACATGGGGTAATAATAAATGAAATTTTTTAAGTGACTGATCCAGTGCTCTGCTTCATCAAATGCCACAACTCAAAGTAACCACATGTGTTTTGCCATCCCAATGATTTTTATTACTTCAGATGTCCTGGCTAACATTTACGTAACAAATCAAAATGCAGACACAGATCTGAGTGTTATCAGAAAAAGAAGAGGAATGAAGCCATGGCAAGTAATTATTTTGTTAATATTTCCCTAAGTAGACTAAGACCTATTATGCAGAGAGTGTGTCTATCTCGTTCATCACAGTCTCCCTAGCACTTAGCACAGTACCTACCACATAGTATATACTCAACACATACTGATGAATGAATGAATGATTGAAAAAAAAATCACTCCGTTGAGGGATAAAGAAGTAAGAAGTACAGAGGATAAAATACTGGACAACACCAATATTTATGGGAATAAAACAGAAAAGTTATCTCTCAAAGGAGACGAGGTAGGAGCAATCAATGTGTCAGAAAAAAAAACAAAACAAAAGGATAACATCTGAAAGGCCACGGGTAAAGAAAGATTAGTGGTCAGTGTTTTAAGTCCTCAGATAAAGGCTAAACAGTCCATTATGCCTGGTATTGAGGAGGCCTTTGGTGATTTCAGAGGTATCAGGTAGGAAAAGACTGAGCAGTAAAGCAGAAATGAGGCAACAGTTACGTGGCACCAGCAATCAAGAACCTTGACTGAAGCGACAAGGAGAAAAAGAAGAAGATCCACAGTAGAATAGTTTGTTAGGATGGGAGACACCTGAGTGTGTACATAGCTGAGTAAGAGTGCAGTCACAGACACTAAAACACATGCAAGAGATGTGATCATTCCTTTTGCAAAGAGCTAGAAATTCAGTTCAGTTCAGTCGCTCAGTAGTGTCCTACTCTTTACGACCCCATGAACCACAGCATGCCAGGCCTCCCTGTCCATCACCAACACCCAGAGTCCACCCAAACCCATGTCCATTGAGTCAGTGATGCCATCCAACCATCTCATCCTCTGTTGTCCCCTTCTCCTCCTGCCCTCAATCTTTCCCAACATCAGGGTCTTTTCCAACGAGTCAGCCCTTTGCATCAGGTGGCCAAAGTATTGAAGTTTCAGCTTCAACATCAGTCCTTCCAATGAACACCCAGGACTGATATCCTTTAGGATGGACTGGTTGGATCTCCTTGCAGTCCAAGGGACTCTCAAGAGTCTTCTCCAACACCACAGTTCAAAGCATCAATTCTTCAGCACTCAGCTTTCTTTCGAGTCCAACTCTCACATCCATATATGAACACTGGAAAAACCATAGCCTTGACTAGATGAACCTTTGTTGACAAAGTAATGTCTCTACTTTTCAATATGCTGCCTAGGTTGGTTGTAACTTTCCTTCCAAGGAGTAAGCATCTTTTAATTTCATGGCTGCAATCACCATATGCAGTGATTTCGGAGCCCAGAAAAATAAAGTCAGCCACGGTTTCCACTGTTTCCCTATCTATTTGCCATGAAGTGATGGAAAGGACAGATGTAAAACAAAGGCTGAAAGATTAGCCTTTGTTAGGAAGAAGGGTAGTGTCATTTTGTGTGGTCAATTACTAAGGTCCATGTGAGTGACCAAATGCCACAGGGGATCCTCAATCAGTATGCAGACCTCGGAGCTAAGAGAGACGTTGATTTCAAAAAAAAAAAAAATCAAAGAAAGGGGTGGGGTAAGGGAGGGATGGATTGGGAGGTTGGATTAGCAGATGCAAGCTGTTACGTATAGAATAGATAAACAATAAGGTCCTACTATATAGCACAGTGAACTATATTCAATATCCTGAGATAAACCACAATGGACAAGAATACAAAAAAAGAATGTATATATACATATATAATTGAGTCATTTTCCTGTATAGCAGGAATTAACACAACACTGTAAATCACTCAAACCTCAGTTAAAAAAAAAAATCAAACAGAGTCCATATAGATCACTAAATCAAGGGACCCAATAGTGAGAATGGGGTTTTGAACACAAAGCCAGTAAGTGGTAAGAAAAAGAGACAAGAACTATGAACTAAGTAAAGATTAAGGGACTAATGGGCCCAATGTAAGGTGCTGGGAGAAAGCAATATACCTGGGGGTCAAGGCCTAGAGAGATATTTAATAAAAGAAAGACTGGATATGGATGCATGTGCTTCTGCAGGGAAAAAGGCAGGAAACAGAAAATTCAAGCTTCTTAAACAGAAAATTCAAGCTTCTTAAATAAGAGCATTTCCATCATATTTTGTAGAATCCAGATCTTATATGATTGGTGTGGACAGAAGGATGGCTTTCTTCTAAAAGATGACTACAAAGATTAGGTTTAAAAGTGTGCATTTATTTGTAGGTTGAGAAAAATCATTACAAAAATAACTGTAAAAGTTAATAAATCCCATCAAAATCACAAAATACTGAAAAACGATATAACTTTTAAGTAAGTAACAGCTCTACAATACTTTTTGCCTACAATTTTTGGCTACATGCTTCACAAGCACCTTTTCATATGAGAACTACTGGATAATAATACTTTATGCAGGGAGAATATAAAAATTATACAGCTTTTCATCTAGCATGGCCATTAGTTTTACTATCAGTGGTAATTTAGAAAGATTCTTTTGGCTTTGTAGTCCATTATTGGTATTATCATTTAAATATTAAGCATTGTCAAATTTGGAAAAATCCTTATTAAAATCTTTCATATATGATAAATTTTTGGAATTTCAAGTTTTATCAGAAAATGACATCTTAAATTATCTTTAAATGATGAAACTCATGAACCAGTTTATCTCAGATGTCCTGAAATAGTATACCATGATTCTATGCTATATTCAGTAATGTTAACAGCTTTTGTCAAATCAGCAAGAAACAAATCTTTCTCCCCAATGTATTCACATTATGAACTCCTCTTCATTGAATGGATTACAAAATAATCCAAGAAATTTCATTGAAAGTGCACCTCTTACTATGTAATCTAAAAAGAAGTTAAAATTGTTTCTTCATGACAGAATAATTTCTATTGTTTAAATTGTTCATCTTCATTGCTTTTATTTAATTAATTAAAAAAACTCATATACACCCTAATTTTTAATCTTCAGTGTCTTGCTTGTGTAATTAAAGCAGTCTAAAATGTTTTTCTAAATGGCAATTACAATGTATATTCCCAACTTGACTTTCCCTTTCAGATCCCCCAAATGGCAGTGACTATCCTAAAGTAAGATAAGGGAAATCATAACGTAGAGACATTGTTTTTATAATTTAAATTAATCCTACAATTTAAAACCATCCTACTTTTGCCAGGGGCACTACCAGAAGCTTGGAAGAGGAGGCTCTGAAACTGAAGTATCATTTGAGTCACAGGAAATATGCCTATATTGATAACTTTTAATTCTCTTCGTGAAATATATAAGTCAAGACACATAGATGCTGAGAGACAAGTAGCACAAAGAATTTTAAGCAGAATATTGAGGATTTAGAATAGTATTGGGGAAACTGAGGACCTGGTGTTTAACAACCTATATGTAGGTATAAAGATGAGGATTTTAAGGGTAAATAAGCAGCGATAAAAGTAGCTGGAATTGGTAAAGTCCTTTATAAAGAACAGTTGAACATGAAAACAAGATGAATTTAGATCCTTACTTTACATCATTCACAAAAGTTAAAACGGTTCACTGACTTAAATTTAAGAGCTAAAACTCTAAAACCTTTAGAACAAACTACTGGAAAAAATCTTTGTGAACTTTGGTTAAGCAGAGTTCTTAGATACATTACCAAAAGCACAAACCATAAAAGAGAACATTGATTACATTGTATTCCATTGAAAATAACAACTTTCATTCTTCAAAAAGACACAATTATGAAAATGAAAAGATATGCCATAGGCTAGGAGAAAATATTTGCAAATCATATTTCAAATAAAAGACTTGTACCTAGAACATACAAAGAACTCTTACAATCTGATAACAGAAAACAAACCAATGAAAAAATACAAACTATTTTAATAGATATTTCAGCAAATAACCATAAAAATGGTTAATAAACACATGAAAAGATGTCCAACACCATTACTCATTTGGAAACACATATCAAAGCACAATGAAGTACCATTTCACAGCTTCCAGAATGGCTATTATAAAAAAAAGACAATAAGAAAAGTTGACAAGAACAAAGTGAAAGTAGAATCTTCACTCCTGGTAGGAAAATAGGTACAGCCACTAGGCAAAATATTTTGGTAGTTTCTTAAAAGTTAAATATCAATTTACCATCAGTTCAGTTAAGTTCAGTCACTCAGTCGTGCCTGACACTTTGCGACCCCGTGAACCACAGTATGCCGCCTGTCCATCACCAACACCCAGAGTCCACCCAAACCCATGTCCATTGAGTCAGTGATGCCATCCAACCATCTCATCCTCTGTTGTCCCCTTCTCCTCCTGCCCTCAATCTTTCCCAACATCAGGGTCTTTTCCATTGAGTCAACTCTTCACATCAGGTGGCCAAAGTATCGGAGTTTCAGCTTCAACATCAGTTCTTCCAATGAACACCCAGGACTGAACTCCTTTAGGATGGACTGGTTGGATCTCCTTGCAGTCCAAGGGACTCTCAAGAGTCTTCTCCAACACCACAGTTCAAAGCATCAATTCTTCAGCACTCAGCTTTCTTTCGAGTCCAACTCTCACATCCATATATGAACACTGGAAAAACCATAGCCTTGACTAGATGGTCCTTTGTTGGCAAAGTAATGTCTCTGCTTTTTAATATGCTGTCTAGGTTGGTCATAACTTTCCTTCCAAGGAGTAAGCGTCTCTTAATTTCATGGCTGCAATCACCATCTGCAGTGATTTAGGAGCCCAGAAAAATAAAGTCACCCACGGTTCCCACTGTTTCCCCATCTATTTGCCATGAAGTGATGGGACCGGATGCCATGATCTTAGTTTTAAGAATCTTGAGCTTTAAGTCAACTTTTTCACTCTCCTCTTTCACTTTCATCAAGAGGCTCTTCAGTTCTTCTTCACTTTCTGCCATAAGGGTAGTGTCATCTGCATATCTGAGGTTATTGATATTTCACCTGGCAATCTTGATTCCAGCTTGTGCTTCTTCCAGCCCAGCGTTTCTCATGATGTACTCTGCATAGAAGTTAAATAAGAAGGTGATAATATACAGCCTTGACGTACTCCTTTTCCTATTTGGAACCAGTCTGTTGTTCCATGTCCAGTTCTAACTGTTGCTTCCTGACCTGCACACAGGTTTCTCAAGAGGCAGATCAGCTGGTCTGGTATTCCCATTTCTTTCAGACTTTTCCACAGTTTATTGTGATCCATACAGTCGAAGGCTTTGGCGTAGTCAATAAAGCAGAAATAGATGTTTTTCTGGAATTCTCTTGCTTTTTCGATGATCCAGTGCATGTTGGCAATTTGATCTCTCGTTCCTCTGCCTTTTCTAAAACCAGCTTGAATACCTGGAAGTTCACAGTTCACATATTGCTGAAGCCTGGCTTGGAGAATTTTGAGCATTACTTTACTAGCGTGTGAGATGAGTGCAATTGTGCGGTAGTTTGAGCATTCTTTGGCACTGCCTTTCTTTGGGATTGGAATGAAAACTGACCTTGTCCAGTCCTGTGGCCACTGCTGAGTTTTCCAAATTTGCTGACATACTGAGTGCAGTACTTTCACAGCATCATCTTTCAGGATTTGAAATAGCTCACCTGGAATTCCATCACCTCCACTAGCTTTGTTCGTAGTGATACTTCCTAAGTCCCACTTGACTTCACATTCCAGGACGTCTGGCTTTAGGTGAGTGATCACACCATTGTGATTATCTGGGTCATGAAGATCTTTTTTGTATAGTTATTCTGTGTATTCTTGCCACTTCTTCTTAATATCTTCTGCTTCTGTTAGGTCCATACCATTTCTGTCCTTTATTGAGGCCCTCTTTGCATGAAATGTTCCCTTGGTATCTCTAATTTTCTTGAAGAGATCTCTAGTCTTTCCCATTCTGTTGTTTTCCTCTATTTCTTTGCATTGATCGCTGAGGAAGGCTTTCTTATCTCTCCTTGCTATTCTTTGGAACTCTGCATTCAAATGGGAATATCCTTCCTTTTCTCCTTTGCTTTTCACTTCTCTTCTTTTCACAGCTATTTGTAAGGCCTCCTCAGACAGCCATTTTGCTTTTTGCATTTCTTTTTCTTGGGGATGGTCTTGATCCCCATCTCCTCTACAGTGTCACGAATCTCCATTCATAGTTCATCAGGGACTCTGTCTATCAGATCTAGGCCCTTGAATCTATTTCTCACTTCCACTGTATAATCATAAGGGATTTGATTTAGGTCATACCTGAATGGTCTAGTGGTTTTCCCTACTTTACTCAATTTAAGTCTGAATGTGGCAATAAGGAGCTCATGATCTGAGCCACAGTCAGCTCCCGGTCTTGTTTTTGCTGACTGTATAGAGCTTCTACATGTTTGGCTGCAAAGAATATAATCAATCTGATTTCGGTCTTGACCATCTGGTGATGTCCATGTGTAGAGTCTTCTCTTGTGTTGTTGGAAGAGGCTGTTTGCTATGACCAGTGCGTTCTCTACAACTCAGTAATTCTGAATTATTGAAACTTAGGTATTTACTCAAAAGAAATGAAACATACATCTGCACAAGGTATGTGAATGTTTATAGTAGCAGTATTCTGCCAACAATCAGAAACAATCCAAATGTCTCTCAACTAATAAATGCTAACAAATGTCTCTCAACTTATAAAAATAAAATGTGGCAAATTCATACAACGGAATACCATTTAGCAATGAAAAGGAAAAAAATACAGCATAGATGAACATAAAAAATATCAGTGAAAGATATAAGATATAAAAGAACACATATTGTAGGATTCCATGTAACTGAACTGTTCAGAAAAATACAAATCTATAAAAACAGGAAGAAGGTAAGTAATTGCCTAGGATTGGTGGTAAACACAGAGATTGACCACAAATGGCATGAGGGTCTCCTCAGGATGACTCAAATATTCTAATATTGGAAGTGGTAATGGTTGCACAACTCAGTAGGTTTACTAAAAATCATTACATTATCCACTTAAACAGTGGTGGATTTTGTAGTATGTAATTTATATCTCAAAAAGCTACTTAAAGATATAAGGTTATTAACTACAGGATCAAGGGTAGAAAGCAAAGAGAAGTCAGAAATGGTTGGGAGAATCAGAAAAAAAGTAAATACTAGAAGTCTTCATGTGGCTGAAGAGTTGTTATGAAAGTGAGAGATTTGGGGAGTTGGCTTGAAAATTTCAGAAATGACAGACTCTGGATTTATTTACAAATAAGAAAAATTAAAGGATAAGTGTATTTCTAACAACTTACAGAAGAGTCACAATAAGAATCCTTTAAAAGTAAGCATTAGTCTGAAATATTTCAAGCAGAGGTTGATCTGGAATACTGGAGTTACACACATGCGTGCTGTGTTGCTTCAGTCCTGTCCAGCTCTCTGCAACCCCATGGACCACAGCCTGCTAGGCTCCTCCTCCATGGGGGCCTCCAAGCAAGAATACTCAAGTGGGCTGCCATTCCCTCTTTACATAATTCCCTCTTTACACTGTTTTTTAGTATCTATTTTACAGGTTTTCAAAAGTTAATTTCAATTCTCAAAAGACACTTTCCTCTGAATAGCAGATGTGCTGAGCTAACTGAGGCAAACCACAGCTACTCCTCCTCATCACCCCTTTGCAAGAGACAGGTTGGAAATGATGTCAGGGAAAATACAAAGCATGAAGAACACTTCGTTGCAGGCTAGGTGATTAAACCCGATCGCGATTAAACAAATGAGAGGATAATTTAAAAAGAGCAAAGTGACTCAAAGACATAGTTCACTAATCTCTTGAAAGTTCCTTTTGGGCTCCACAGCTAAAGACGATTACATCTGAGTAGCTAAAGCTCAAGTTTCTTTTTCTTACCACCTTAAGAGAGAAGCTCATAAGCTCCTTTTCTTTATCCACAGCAAACTCAAAGTTTTATGTTCTAGTAGATACTTTTTAAATAATCAGTAAACTAGTTTAAAATGAGCCTTTAGTAAGGCAGAAAATCACTGAACTCTACAACTTTGGGTTTGATTTTATTTCCACCTAACTGCTTTTTCCCATGCAATGTACCTACTACTGAGAGCATTAATAAAACCAGTAATTACCTTTATTCATCAGTCACAAACTTATTTACATTGTGTCTAGTTATATGGTTACTTTCAAAATTTTTAGTATGCTACTTTTTAAAATAAATCAGATCCCATATTCCCAGTTTGTGATCTTTTAGCTAGAAATATAAGGAAATGGCAACCCACTCCAGTATTCTTGCCTGGAGAATTCCATGGATGAGCCTGGTGGGCTACAGTCCATGAGGTCACAAAAAGTCATACACGACTAAGTGACTAATTTTCACTTTCACATAAAAATCATAGACCTTTTGAAAACATTTGAAAAAATAAGCAGTAAAATGATGACAAAATTAGAACAGAATAAAAATAGCATTTAAAGATGTATAAGTTTCTTCAAGAATTTAAAATACTACAAATTACATGTAAAATATAAATAATAAAGACTGACTGTATCAGTCCATAATGTCCATAATATTCTGAAGAAGCATCAATTATCTAATCTAGTCCTAGTCTAACCTTTGAAACGTAGTCAATCCTGCAATCCATAATGGCATTTGTGGATTTAAAAAAATGGGTTTCCCTAGCAGACTTGGGCCAAAGCTATTGTTGGAGCCAAGATTGAATACTGATGGTCCTGACTAAAATGGAGAGTTGAGGTCACCTGGGTGGTATCCTGCTGGTTCAATATAGATTTCTAGGAAAAGGAAGAGATTTCTGATGACAAAAGTTGCCATCTGTTTTGTGAGTAGACTCATTCATTCATTCAAACATCAGTTTTGTGTAAGATATTAATGAAACATAGATGGTTAACAGGTTTTCACCAGACACTGCATATAAATTATTAGCCAGATCATTTTTTTTAATAGAACAATATTCTTAATAATAACTAGTAGCTTGGAAAAAATAAGAACATTAAAAATATTCACCCGGCATATTATTTTAGTCAACCTGAACCTGTGTCTATTTGTAATACTCATTTAACTTATTCCACTTTTCTAAGAGTTAAAAGCTACTCAATTTGAAAATTAATCATTCTTTCTTATATTCGCAATATATTTATTTTTTAAAAATACTTCCTATTTTCTTTAGAATGTTGGGTTTTACCTTTAGTTATTGTAAACCCTCCAAAGATTATATAAAAACAGATTTAACACTTTTTATGTTGGAAACTTCTAAATTTAGAAGTCTATTACTATCCAGCTAGAAAATTTCTCCAATCTATTCTTCTCGTGTCACTGAACTATCAGGAGATCACATACACCAAGAAATACTAGTCAAGAGGAAAATGAATTTGTTACTGTGCTTTCATTCTAAATGTCCCTGCAAAATAAGAACAAGGCGCTTGCCTGATTTAAAAGTTATTGGCAGGATTTCCCTGGTGGTCCAGTGGTTAAGAATCCACCTACCAACGCAGAGGGCATGGTTCTTCAATTTCTGGTCTGGGAAGACCCCACATTCTTCTGAGCAGCTAAGCCTGTGCACCACACACTACTGAGCTCACAAGCCATAGCTACTGCAGCCCACACGGCTCTAGAGCCCTCGCTCCACAGGGAGAGAAGCCGCTGCAATGAGATGCCCCCACACTGCAGCAAGCGCGCAGCACGCGCCCCTCAGCCCCCAGAAAGGTTGCTGGTGAAAATATTCAGTGGAGATAACAGCTTAAAAACAGTGTTTACATTTTTTTAACAACACTATAATATTAAGCTATATAAAAACAGAAACTATATTATTAAAATGTGTTTGAATGTTTCTAAACTTAGTATTAAATGAGTGTATCTTTTCAATACTATAACTTTCGATTTTTTAAAGATAATCTTACCTGGAGATTTGTGATTGTTTTTGTTTAATTTTTAACTCATCTTGCAACTGACTCAATTCTTTCTGTACCCTCTGAAATTCATCTTGGTAACTTTTTAACTTCATGCTTGCATCTTGAATCCTAAAAATATAAATAAATAACAACTATTATAAATCTAAATATTTTCTCATCAGTACTTTATAAAAATTTAGAACCAGTTTTTTCATTGCAGCACTATTTACAATAGCCAGGACATGGAAGCAACCTAAATGTCCATCAGCAGAGGAATGGATAAAGATGTGGTACATATATACATGGAATATTACTCAGCCATAAAAAAGAACAAAATAATGCCATTTGCACCAACATGGATGGACCTAGAAACCGTCATTCTGAGTGAAGTCAGACACAGAAAGACAAATATCATATGCTATCACTTATATGTGGAATGTAAAAAAAGGGTATAAATGAACTTAGTTACAGAACAGAAGCAGAGTCATAGACACAGAAGACAAACATACGGTTACTAGGGAATGAGGAGGTGGAGAAATAAACTGGGAGATTGGGATTGACATATACACAGTACTGTATAAAGAATATTGGGTTGGCCAAAACATTCGTTTAGGTTTTTCCATATCATCTTATGGAAAAACCTGAATGGATTTTTGGCCATCTCAGTAAATAACTAATAAGAACCTAATACGAATCTGTGTACAGCACAAGGACTTCTACTCAATACTTTTAATGGTTATACTGGAAAATAATATATAAAAATGAGTGGATATATGTATATGTACAACTGATTCATTTTGTGTACACATGAAACTAACACAAGATCATAAATCAACTATACTCCAATAGAAATTTTAAAACCTAAGTCCACTTTTAAAAAAAATAAATAAAAGGAGAAAACTATGCCTCTTATATAGGCAAAGTGAGTGTGTAGAAAAGGTATAGAGAGAAACATGCTAAATAGCCATTATCCCTGGGGAGAGAGTAGAACTGACAGGCAGGAGAAATGCAACAAATCTTGAAGGGAAGCATAACCTGCACTCTATCTTTTGTATTGTTTGAATTTTTGCAATGAAGATATATTTTTACTTGAAATACTAATTAAAATGTACCTAAACAAATAGTTTAACTTTTATCAAAGTAATACACGTACATAAGTTAAGTGTCAAATATTACTGAGTTAGAAAAAATATTAATCATTTGCTTTTACCCCACTTTTTACTACCAAAAATAACTACTTTCAACTTTTTTCTTCTTGTATTTACCTCTACATTATTAAATAACAAACTTACACTGTTATTTCTTAAATTTCATTTTAGCTATTACCTAGTGAATTACAAATCAGTTAAGATCTGGTTCTGCTACTTAACTGAGACCTGGATATGATGGCTTAAATATACAGAAGTATATTATCTTACATAAGATGAATGTATTGGTAGCCAGTCCAATGCTAATATATGATAGCTTGAGTGTATCATTACAGCCCCAGGATCCTTTCAACTCTCTGGTCTACTCAAATTGGTGTGTGTTCATTATTCTCATGGTCTATGATAATGACAAAAACACTGACCATTACTTTCCTATTTCAGACCACCAGCAGCAGAAGGCTCCTCTGTCCCTTTCAAGGAGATTTCCTGGAAGTACCTCCGTATACTTCTGCTGAACCTAGATATCTGACTGTACCTAGCTGAAAGTGAATCTGAAAAACGTAATCATTTAACTGGGAAGATTAACCCCCAGATATATCCATAGTTCTATTACAAAGGAAGAAGGAAGAATGTATGTTGGGATGGGTAGCTTGCAGTCTCTAACACAATCCTAAAAAGAATTAATCCTCCTACACATACCTACACACCTACAGAGACATATACATACACACACACACCACATACACACAGAGCCTTCCTCCCCTCATCCTCCCAATATAGTTAAAATAAACTTTCTATCTAGTGTTAATATTATTCTTCACCAGTGTGCTACATGTTATGCCATGATCACATTTTTTTCTCTACCATATGTTTATTTTTATATAATCTGGTATTTTAAAACTTTTTTTAAATTATGAAAGTATGATAACATATTTACAGGAGACTTGGAAAATACAGGACAAGCTTATATATAACCCATGTCCCTTACATCTCCTGCAATGGCAGGGGTCTAGCAGGAAAAATTTAAGATAAGCCTAGTACATTTTATGATGCCAGAAAGTAAGGAAGAGTTCAAGGGAAGACAGAGGCATGTTGAAAGGACACAGGTGACATGTGAAAGAGCTCCTAATGACTGAACTGGAATGACTGAGCAACAAAATATATAACTGTAATATTGTATTATAACCCACAAAATAAAAGTAAATAAACCCATACTGACGTTGACAAATAATTTAATAGTTAAATAGGAGAGAAGAAACAGTTGTTCCTTACAGAAAAACTCTGATTAAACAATATATAAGGAATGAGAAAAAGAAAAAGCATTAGAAGAGAACAATAATAGCTGTTGTAAGCAAAATCTATGGTAAAAAGTAGGTGAAAGTTTAAGGAGAAATAGAATATTTGAATATTCTCAAATTTTCTACCCCCAAATATTTATTAATTATAAAGGGAAAAATAATTTTTCAGTGGAGGAAGCTGGAAACACCACCTCAGCCAAGTGATCAAGTTTTAACATCATCTGTAAAAAAACATATTGAGGTTATATACACTTTGACTTGATACACTGGAAAGGGCACATCATTTCTGTAGTATTCTTGCTAAAAAATTAATAATCTCTATAAAATTGTGGGTAAACATCAGACAAACCCAAATTGAGGGGATTCTACAAAACAACTGATCAGTTCTCTTCAAAAACCTCCAGTCACAAAAGACAAAGAAAGACTGAGGAACTGTCACAGATCAAAGATTAAAAAGATATGAGGTCGAAATGCAAACAGTGACCCCAAATTGAATCGTGGACTGGAAAAAAGATGTCAGTGGAAAAACTGATAAAATCAAATAAAATCTGTAGGTTAGTTAATAGTATTATACCAATGCTAATTTCTTAGTTTTTATAATTGTACCACATTTATGGAAGGTGTTAACATTGGAGGGGCTTGGTATACGAGAAGTGCTGTACTATTTTTGCAACTTTCTATAAGTCTAAAATTATTTCAAAATAAAAAGTTATAAAATCATGTGTATATATTTAAAGAATAATTTGTACATGTGAATGTATCTGTGTTACAAACTATGTTGTAAAAAGGTGGATATACGTTAAATTTTAGAAGTTATGCTATTTTTATATAGCAAAAATGAAACACCTTCATGGTCAGCACTAGAGAAACATTAAGTAACCTATGTTCCTATGGAATACTATATTTAAAAAAAAGAATGAAGTAGATCTTTATGTCCTGTCATGGAAAGAACGCCAAGACGTAACAACAAAAAAACAAAAAGCAAGTTGTAATGTATAGATGAACAAGAGTTTCCAAATACTCCTTGTATGAATGTAAATTACACAAGTACTTTGACTAAATAGTAGGATCTATGAAGCCTGGCCATAAACGTAATGCCATGACCCAGAATTTCCACACCTGGTACACATCCAACAGAAAAATGTGCTCAAATGTTTACCAAAGACATGCATACAAATGTTCATGGCAGCACTGATTTTAATAGCCCCAAAGTGTGAATAGTCAAATGCTTATTCACAGCAGAATAGATAAATCCATCATGGTATATTTATACCATGGAAAACTGAACAGCAATAAGAATGAACGAACAGCAGTTACCCATAACAAGATGGGACGCGTCTTGCAAACATAATGCTAAGTAAAGAAAATTAGACAAAAGAATACACACCCCGTGATTCCATTTACATAAAGTTCAAAAACAGGCAAAATTAATCCATGGCGTTATAAGTCAAGGCTAGTTTCCTCTAAGTGGGTGACTGAGTACAAGAGGGCTTCTAGGGGGATGTCAGTGTTGTTTCATGATCCGGGTGCTGATTACATGAGAAATTCACTTTGTGAAATTTAGCTTTAGCTGTACTTGTATTATTTGGGTATTTTTCTCTTATATATGCTATGCTTCAATAAAAGTTTATAAAAAGAAAATAAAAGTAGAATTTAAAAAGCACCTAATCTCCTTATATGTGTTTATCTGAGGTTGATAAATAGGTTAAAAAGTCCAGAAATATTTGAAAAAAATTTAACCTCATTAGTATATTTTGGGATTAAATGCAATTTGTATAAACATTCCTAATTAAAACATGGGGAATATAGCCAATATTTTATAATAACTGTAAATGGAGTATAACCTTTAAAATTGTATAAAAAATTAAATTCTTTTAAAAAGCCCATTGCAGCTATTAAGATCTACCCAGAAAAGAATTCTAGGACTTCCCTAGTGGTTCAGGGGATGGGAGGCCCCCTGCCAATGCAGGAGACACAGGTTTGATCACTGGTCCAGGAAGAGTCCACATGCCGCAGAGCAACTCAGCCCACGAGCCACAACTACTGAGCCTGTGCGCTGCAACTACTGAAGACTGTGTGCCTGGAGACTGTGCTCCACAAGAGAAGCCACCATCACGAGAAGCCCGCACGCCACGGTGAAGAGCAGCCCCCACCCCACTCACTGCAACCAGAGAAAGCCAGTACACAGACAGACAGACAGAAAGCGACAAACACCCAGCACAGCCAAAAATAAATAAATAAATACTTTTAAAAAAAGAGCTTGAAGACTTTTATTTTTTACAAACATTTTCCTATTTGTAATTAGGAAAAAAAATACACATTAAAACTTTATAATGTCATATTCCCCAAATGAATATTACTTGTAAATCACATCTCAAGCCCTCTGACAACACTCCCTAAGAAGTTAGTTCACTGTGTTTTCTCTTTGTTAATGCTACTTTACTTCTTTCAATCAAACTGATATGGCTAAAAATGACATGCATGAAAGGTATTAATGTTCACTTTTATTGTATATATTATATTGTTTATGAAATAAATAATTCATAAAATATTGTAATCCAATATGTAGTATGCAAGCACATGGTTTTCTCTAAGAGTCATAATTCTGCATGGAATTTGAACACCATGTTGACTGATGTGAGGACATGCTGTTGTCTAGTCAGAGGGTGTTCCTGAAAACAGTAAGACTAACAGCATGTTGTAGTGGACAGAGTCCTGTACTGGGAGTTAGATGACTTGTATTATAACCCTCTTGCCAATGCAACTATGAGAACAACACAGTTATTATCCTTATCTATTTTCCAGTTTTTCCCTTAGCCAACTTGATTAAAATGGATTGTGGTAAGAATCACAGAGTTGTAAAACAAATTTGGGAAAGGTATTATTGTCTCTTCTTACATATTTTCATCTGGATCATTATCAGCATTATTCATAATGAAAATATTCTAAAGGAAAATACTTTTAAATGTCCTTTTAACTTCCCTCCATGCCGTAGTCAAACGCTTTAGAAAAGACAACAAGAAAGCCAATCACATCATCGGATAATTTACCACCTGAAAGCTAAACTCCTTTTTGTCAAGCTCCTGGCTCTAAAGATTCACTTATTTTTAGTCTTTCCATCAAACTGGTTTTGCAGCAATCTGAGATGACAGATGGAAGTTCAAGGTATGAAAAAAACAGAGCAGAGGATTTTCAGGATTGTGTCCTACCAAGATCTGACAGGCAAAGGCATTTAACTATCAAGGGGAAAATTAGAATTGCAACAGAGAAATCAATCAAAACAAGATAGTACTTCAAGAGTTCTTGGGAAATGGATTTTAGACATTGACATATGACTACCAAGAAGTGGCTGCTGTAACCACTCTATTGGAATCAATCACTATCTAAATGCATCCAGAAAATTACATTACCTTTCCAGAAAACAGACAATGAGAGTGGGAAGCCCATGTACGTAGGTAGGTAAATCACATAGGATTCAATTAAACTATAAAGAATTCTTATTTTGCAGAGAAAAGTCATAAGCACTCTGTAAAACCCCAGAGGCAGAACCCAAGCTCCTTTACCTATTATCAGGACCTATGGCAACTTCAAAAATGTCAACAAGAGATTACACAAGATCAGAAATGTCACTAACATATAGGTTCTACTGTATAGAAAAGTAGCAATATTTAAGACAAAATTATTTGTGAACACAATTTCTTCTTGCGTGGCATTCTATTGTTTTTATTTGAAAAAAGTAGTGTGATATTTATATCTTACTACAAAAGTTCTAACTTGGTTATCAAAATATATCTTCTACTAAAGTAGTTTTACTTTTATTCTGAAGAGTCATTACCCTGGTTCAGTTCAATTCAGTCGCTCAGTCATGTAAGACTCTCTGCGACCCCATGGACTGCAGCACACCAGGCTTCCCTGTCCATACCAAATCCTGGAGCCTACTCAAACTCATGTCCATCGTGCCGGTGATGCCATCCAACAATCTCATCCTCTTTCAGCCCCTTCTCCTCCCACTGCAATCTTTTCCAGCATCAAGGAGTTTTCCAATGAGTCAGTTCTTCACAACAGGTGGCCAAAGTATTGGAGTTTCAGCTTCAACATCAGTCCTTCCAATGAATATTCAGGACTGACTTCCTTTAGGATGGACTGGTTGGATCTCCTTGCAGTCCAAGGGACTCTCAAGAGTCTTCTCCAACACCACAGTTCAAAGCAACAATTCTTCGGCACTCAGCTTTCTTTATAGTCCAAGTCTCACATCCATTCATGACTACTGGAAAAACCAGAGCTTTGACTAGATGGACCTTTGTCAGCAAAGTAACGTCTCTGCTTTTTAATATGCTGTCTAGGTTGGTCACAGCTTTTCTTCCAAGGGGCAAGCGTCTTTTAATTACATGGCTGCAGTCACCATCTGCAGTGATTTTGGAGCCCAAGAAAATGAATTCTGTCACTGTTTCCACTGTTTCCCCATCTATTTGCCATGAAGTGATGGGACCAAGTGCCATGATCTTAGTTCTGTGAACGTTCAGTTTTAAGACAGTTTTTTCACTCTCTTCTTTCACTTTGATCAAGAGGCTCTTCAGTTCCTCTTCGCTTTCTGCCATAAGGGTGGTGTCATCTGCATAACTGAGGTTGTTGATATTTCTCCCAGCAATCTTGATTCCAGCTTGTGCTTCCTCCAGCCCAGCATTTCCCATGATGTACTCTGCATATAAGTTAAACAAGCAGGATGACAATATACAGCCTTGATGTACTCCTTTCCTGATTTGGAACCAGTCTGTTGTTCCATGTCCAGTCCTAATTGTTGCTTTTTGACCTGCATACAGATTTCTCAGGAGGCAGGTCAGGTGGTCTGGTATTCCCATCTCTTTAAGAATTGTCCACAGTTTATTGCGATCCATACAGTCAAAGGCTTTGGCATAGTCAATAAAGCAAAAGTAGATGTTTTTTTGGAACTCTCTTGCTTTTTCGATGATCCAGTGCATGTTGGCAATTTGATCTCTCGTTCCTCTGCCTTTTCTAAAGCCAGCTTGAATACCTGGAAGTTCTTGGTTCACATACTGTTGAAGGCTGGCTTGGAGAATTTTGAGCATTACTTTGCTAGCGTGTGAGATGAGTGCAATTGTGCAGTAGTTTGAGCATTCTTTAGCATTGCCTTTCTTTGGGATTGGAATGAAAACTGACCTTGTCCAGTCCTGTGGCCACTGCTGAGTTTTCCAGATTTGCTGGCGTATTGAGTGCACCACTTTCACAGCATCATCTTTAGGATTTGAAATAGCTCAATTGGAATTCCATCACCTCCACTAGCTTTGCTTGTAATGATGCTTTCTAAGGCCCACTTGACTTCACATCCCAGGATGTCTGGCTCTAGGTGAGTGATCACACCATCATGGTTATCTGGGTCGTTAAGATCTCTTTTGTACAGTTCTTCCATGTATTCTTGCCACCTTTCTTAATATCTTCTGCTTCTGTCAGGTCCATACCATTTCTGTCCTTTATTGTGCTCATCTTTGCATGAAATGTTCCCTTGGTATCTCTAGTTTTCTTGAAGAGATAGATCTCTAGTCTTTCCTAGGTTTTCTTATCTCTCCTTGCTATTCTTTGGAACTCTGCATTCAGATGGATATATCTTCCCTTTTCTCCTTTGCCTTTAGCTTCTCTTCTTTATCAGCTATTTGTAATGTGTCATCAGACAACCATTTTGCCTTTTTGCATTTCTTTTTCTTGGAGATGGTCTTGACACTGCCTCCTGCACAATGTCACAAACCTCTGTCCATAGTTCTTCAGGCACTCTCTCTCTCAGACCTAATCCCTTGAATCTATTTCTCACTTCCACTGTATAATCATAAGGGATTTGATTTAGGTCATACCTGAATGTTCTAGTGGTTTTCCCTACTTTCTTCAATTTAAGTCTGAATTTGGCAATAAGAAGTTTATGATCTGAGCCACAGTCAGCTCCTGGTCTTATTTTTGCTGACTGTATAGAGTTTCTCCATCTTTGGCTGCAAAGAATATAATCAATCTAATTTCAGTATTGAACATCTGGTGATGTCCATGTGTAGAGTCTTCTCTTGTGTTGTTGGAAGAGGGTGTTTGCTATGACCAGTGTGTTGCACGTTGACCCTGTACAATGCACTCCTTAATAGTTTGACTCCTTCTGAAATGTCCTTGCCTTATTGAGTTAAGGATTAGGAATATTTAGCTTTGCTAATAGGGAAGGCTCTCAAAAGTTTAATATTAAGTCTAGTATTAAAAGTCTAATGTCTAAAATCTAAGAACACATTCGTATTCATTCCCTCCTCTTTTCTTTCCTTTCTGTCTCTGTCTCTCCCCACCCTCTCCCAACATGGTGAGAGAAAGGTATCTTGCATTGTACTGAATCAACATTGCTTGCTAAATTAACCTCATGTGAGTTTTATTCAGTCTTTTTCACTTCTTTTCCCCCTGGCCTCTTTAATATGCAGAGAGTCTATTAAAACAATAGATCTTTGTTTGACTAAATATGATAAGTTTCACCAGTACAGAAAGTGAAAGTGGCTCAGTCATGTCTTTGTAACCCCGTGGACTATATACAGTCCATGGAAGTCTCCAGGCCAGATTACTGGTGTAGGTAGCCTTTCCCTTCTCCAGGGGATCTTCCCAACCCAGGGATTGAACCCAGGTCTCCCTCATTGCAGCTGGATTCTTTACCAGCTGAGCCACAAGGGAAGCCCAAGAATACTGGAGTGGGTTGCCTATCCCTCTTCCAGTGAATCTTCCCTACACAGGAATCAAATGGGGGTCTACTGCATTGCAGGTGGATTCTTTACCAACTGAGCTATCAGGGAAGACCCTAGTGAAGAAACAGACGTTAAAACTCGTGAAAGTGAAAGTGAAGTCACTCAGTCGTGTCCGACTCTTTGCGACCCCGTGGACTGTAGCCTACCAGGCTCCTTCGTCCATGGGATTTTCCAGGCAAGAATACTGGAGTGGGTTGCCATTTCCTTCTCCAGGAGATCATCCCCACTCAGGGATCGAACTCAGGTCTCCTGCATTGTAGACAGATGCTTTACCATCTGAGCCACCACAGAAGTCACTCTTAACCCTGACTTAATAAAAAGCCAGGACACATATTTTAGAGTTGATGTATACACTTCACAAGATGGAGGGAAAATGTTTTACTGTATTTTTCTTGAAAGTAAAGAAATAAAAGACAATTTAGAGAAAAACTGAAATCTCCATTGTTTTTAAAGTGTTCTTAATAAAATCACATTACTCATATAAAACTCAGTTTTACATGATGGGCTTCTCTGGTGGCTCAGACGGTAAAGACTCTGCCTGCAATACAGGAGACCTGGGTTCACTCCCTAGGTTGGGAAGATCCCCTGGAGGAGGGCATGGCAACCCATTCACAGTATTCTTCCCTGGAGAATTCCATGGACAGAGGAACCTGATGGGCTACAGTCCAGGGACTCATAAAGAGTCAGACACAAATGAGTGACTAATACTTTCACTTTCATCATCACTTAAAAGTACTCTAAATAAAAATTATCTATTTATTCTTTAATGTAAGAACTTAACATTTCTTACTCCCCTAACTGTTCTCTCCGAGAAGTTTTAGTAGCATAGTAGGCATTGATAAATATTCTTCTATTGATTAACCAACCCTAAAGGATGAACAAGCATATAAAATCCTTGGATATCCTCTTTTTTCATTTACTAATAGTAGTTACCTACTATTTTGTCCACCTAATATAATTCTTTTCTTTTGAGAATCATCAGTGCTTTATGCAAGAAATTGCTTCTTTCCACTCTGCTCTTACAGTTTCAAGCATTCATATGACTGCCACAGACGTTTCCATGCTCTCTGACCCAGCCCCATCGGCTTAGTGGAAGAAGTCTCTGCCCCAAACTGGGTCAGAACTCTTATCCAGCATTATTTTCTTGGGCTGTGTCCCATGGCTGTGTAATAGCAGGCAGTCCCTCTTAAGAATGAAAACTTAGGCACTGTGGGCAATGACTTTTCCTTTAAGTAAAAAAATACAATCTGCAGTTTTAAGAGAATAAAGGCAAAACACAAAGAAAAGCAGAAATGAAAGACCAAAAAAAGGAAAATCTTAGGGGTGGTCATGTCTTTGTTCAGGTTATTCCTGAAGCCTAGCTTCATAGATCCTTTCACTGTTCAAATTTTCCTTGAAATTTGTGATCTATTAAACACTTTCTGCCTATGTTAGTTCAAGCTAGATTTTAATCACTTACAACCAAGAGTCTTAACTAATAGTGTTTGAGGACCAAATGGTTTATACAAATCCTTAGGAATAAAAAACATATACATAAGCAAATGACAATAAATAGGCAAACCAGAGAAAATAAATATTCTGAGTAAAAACAAATTTTTTAATGTACATCACTAGAAGTCAGAGAAATGAAAATGGAAAAAATATTTTAATCTAATAAATTAACAAAGATTTAACAAAAATGAGTATATCTAATATTGGCAAGTTATAATGAAACAGCATTCTCTTACACCATTTCTGGAAGTATAAAATTTTATATATTTTTGTAACACATTTTGAAACTATTAGTAGCTTAAAATATTCATATTCTTTGACCCAGGAATTCCACTGCTGGGATCCAGCTGTAAGAAATAATTCTTGGAACTTCCCTGGTGCTACAGTGGATAGGAATCTGCCTACCAATGCTGGGGTCACAGGTTCGGTCCCTGGTCCAAGAAGATTCCACGTGCTAGAAAGCAACTAAGCCCATGTTCCATAACCACTGAGCCCATGAGCCACAACTGTGGAGCCTGTGTGCCACAACTGAAGCCCACGTGCCCTAGAGCTGCATACGGCAACTACAGAACCTGCACGCTACAATTACTGAGCCCATGCACCTAGATTCTGTGCTCTGCAACAAGAGAAGCCCCAGATGGGAAGCTGGTGCACTGCAATGAAGAGCAGCCCTTGCTCACTGTAACTAGAGAAAGCCCCTGCACAGCAAGTACAATCACAAATTAATTTCAAAAAAAGGTCTTAAAACAGAAAACGTTTTTGTTTTCTTTGGCTTTGAAGAAAGCCAATCACCACGATAATTTGCAGTAGCAAAATTTTGAGAGTAACACAAATGTTTGGTAGGAAAGTGATTTATTAATTTATTCAATGGAGTATTAGTCATTAGAAATAATTTTATAGCAGGTGTGTGTAATAACACAGAAATATGCTTAAATTTTGGTGCTGGATTTTTAAAAATCAAGATATCAGATTGCAAAATTAAATGTTTTAAAAACTATATAAACAATAAAAATAATTGAATGTGTCTTTGACTAGGAAAATTTTTACAATATAAGCTATACATCATTCAGTAGGTTAACAGGGAATATAATTTGCATTCTTAATGCTGGTATTAGTGAAAAGTTGATCTCTATTAGCACTTTGAGAGAAGGGATAAAAGCTGTTGTTCTCCAAACACAGGAACATACAGCTACTCTGGTAAGGGGATGGTTGCTCAATTGGTTGTTTTCTTTCTTTACTGTTGGTGGTTCGAACATATATAACAATTCTTAGAAATTCAAATTCAATATAGCCCTAACGTGTTGTTCAGGATGTTCTCGGTAATATTTAATTATATGTTTGTCCCTTAGCTAAACTACATTTATTAATTTTATCCTGTAATAGTAAAATATCTGTAAAAGATTATTTTTAAACTTTTATTAGAATTCTTAGAGAAAACAACAAAGAGCTTCTAAATCTCTTTTCTCATTAAAACACACTTTTTTAAATGTGACTTTTAAAGTTTTGGGGAGTAATATAATGAATATATTTTAAAAGAAGAAACTGACTTCAAAAGTTAATATCAATAATCACAGGAAGTAAAATAAACAGCAATCTTTTTCATCTATTTTTTCTTTTCTTTTCTTTTTTTTGGCCTTGCTGTGTGACTTGTCAGGTTCTTAGTCTCCTGATCAGGGATCGAATCTGTGTCCCCTGTGGTGGAAGTGCAGAGTCCAAACCACTGGACTGCCAGGGAATTTCCTACTTTTTACTTTCCAAATATTCCATAATGTGTATAGAAAAAATAAGAGAGTTAATTTTTGTTAAAGAATAGGTAATAGATCAACAAATTATCTACATATTAACATTTGGAACAATGAAAAATGAATGCAGCTGAAACGCAATAAGATAACCCATTTATTAATCTGCCCCCAAATATCATTAGATTACTTTAGTTGTTTTAACACTAGTCTAACATCTACTTTTCTTTGAAGAGGTTCAAGAGAGCTATAGGTGAGCTTCCAGAAATAGCACATACAACTATAAGATGTTCAAAGATCATTAAAATTTAAGGTTTCCTTTTCTTCCCACTCTAAGTTTGAAATAGTAATCTTGTTTCAATAAAATGAAAAGAGAATATCTGACAGAATCTCACTATTTGTATCTTCTGATAAAACTGTAATTACACTAGGGAGAAAACAGAAGGATAAAAGTAATTCACTTTAAAGTATGTATTAGTGAAAGTGAAAGTCACTCAGTCCTGTCCTACTCTTTGTGACCACATAGACTGTAGTCCATGGAAATCTCCAGGCCAGAATACTGGAGTGGGTAGCCTTCCCCTTCTCCAGGGGATCTTCCTAACCCAGGGATCGAACCCAGGTCTCCCTCATTGCAGCTGGATTCTTTACCAGCTGAGCCACAAGGGAAGCCCAAGAATACTGGAGTGGGTAGCCTATCCCTTCTCCAGTGGATCTTTGTGACCCAGGAATCAAACCAGGGTCTCCTGCATTGCAAGCAGATTCTTTACCAACTGAGCTATCAGGGAAGCAAAGTATGTACTACACTTCTACTATATGCTATATGCATTATACCACACCAGACCCATTTGTTTATTTAGATGTAAAGGTATGGTTTGAGCATTCTTTGGCATTGCCTTTCTTTGGGATTGGAATGAAAACTGACCTTGTCCAGTCCTGTGGCCACTGCTGAGTTTTCCAGATTGGCTGGCATATGAGTGCAGCACTTTCACAGCATCATCTTTCAGGATTTGAAATAGCTCAACTGGAATTCCATCACATCCACTAGCTCTGTTCGTAGTGATGCTTTCTAAGGCCCACTTGACTTCACATTCCAGGATGTCTGGCTCTAGGTGAGTGATCACACCATCATGATGATATGGGTCATGGATATCTTTTTTGTACAGTTCTTCTGTGTATTCTTGCCACTTCTTAATATCTTCTGCTTCTGTTAGGTCCATACCATTTCTGTCCTTTATCAAACCCATCTTTGCATGAAATGTTCCCTTGGTAACTCTAATTTTCTTGAAGAGATTTCTAGTCTTTCCCATTCTGTTGTTTTCCTCTATTTCTTTGCAATGATCGCTGAGGAAGGCTTTCTTATCTCTCCTTGCTATTCTTTGGAACTCTGCATTCAAGTGGGAATATCTTTCCTTTTCTCCTTTGCTTTTCACTTCTCTTCATTTCACAGCTATTTGTAAGGCCTCCTCAGACAACCACTTTGCCTTTTTGCATTTCTATTCCATGGGGATGGCCTTGATCCCTGTCTCCTGTACAATGTCACAAACCTTTGTCCACAGTTCATCAGGCACTCTATCAGATCTAGTTCCTTAAACCTATTTCTCACTTCCACTGTATAGTCATAAGGGATTTGATTTAGGTCATACCTGAATGGTCTAATGGTTTCCCCTACTTTCTTCAATTTAAGTCTGAATTTGGCAATAAGGAATTCATGGTCTGAGCCACAGTCAGCTCCCAGTCTTGTTTTTGCTGACTGTATAGAATTTCTCCATCCTTGGCTGCAAAGAATATAATAAATCTGATTTCGGTCTTGACCATCTGGTGATGTCCATGTGTAGAGTCTTCTCTTGTGTTGTTGGAAGAGGCTGTTTGCTATGACCAGTGCGTTCTCTTGGCAAAACTCTACTAGCCTTTGCCCTGCTTCATTCTGTACTCCAAGGCCAAATTTGCCTGTTACTCCAGGTGTTTCCTGACTTCCTACTTTTGCATTCCAGTCCCCTATAATGTAAAGGACATCTTTTTTGGGTGTTAGTTCTAAAAGGTCTTGTAGGTCTTCATAGAACCATTCAACGTCAGCTTCTCCAGCATTACTGGTTGGGGCATAGGATTGGAGTACCATGATATTGAATGGTTTGCCTTGGAAATGAAGTGATCATTCTGTCGTTTTGAGACTGCATCCAAGTACTGCATTTCGGACTCTTTTGTTGACCATGATGGCTACTCCATTTCTTCTAAGGGATTCCTGCCCACAGTAGTAGATATAATGGTCATCTGAGTTAAATTTACCCATTCCAGTCCATTTTAGTTCGCTGATTCCTAGAATGTTGACATTCACTCTTGCCATCTCCTGTTTGACCACTTCCAATTTGCCTTGATTCATGGACCTAACATTCCAGGTTCCTATGCAATATTGCTCTTTACAGCATCAGACCTTGCTTCTATCACCAGTCCCATCCACAACTGGGTATTGTTTTTGCTTTGGCTCCATCCCAGTTCTTTCTCCACTGATCTCCAGTAGCATATTGGGCACCTACCAACCTAGGGAATTCCTCTTTCAGTGTCCTATCATTTTGCATTTTCATACTGTTCATGGGGTTCTCAAGGCAAGAATAACGAAGTGGTTTGCCATTCCCTTCTCCAGTGGACCACATTCTGTCAGACCTCTCCACCATGAGCTGACGGTCTTGGGTGACCCCACACGGCATGGCTTAGTTTTATTGCCTTAGACAAGACTGTGGTCCTGTGATCAGATTGGCTAGTTTTCTGTGATTATGGTTTCAGTCTGTCTGCCCTCTGATGCCTTCTCGCAACACCTACCCTCTTCCTTGGGTTTCTCCTACCTTGGACGTGGGGTATCTCTTCACAGCTGCTCCAGAAAAGCGTAGCCACTGCTCCTTACCTTGGACGAGGGCCATCTTCTCACGGCCGCCCCTCCTGACCTTGAACGTTGCGTAGCTCCTCTCACCCTCCTACGCAGCACAGCCGCCACTCCTTGGACAGGGTAGCTCCTCTCGGCCGCCGCCCCTGACCTCGGACGTGGGGTGCTCCTATCAGCCGCTCCTGCGCCGTCACAGCCTTGCGCTCTCAGTTGCCGCCCCTGACCTTGGACGAGGGGTAGCTCCTCTCTGCCGTGCCTTTGCAGCGTCCATCGCTGCTGCCGCGCTTTTGCACAGTCTGTCGCAGCTGCTGCACTTCTGTGCGGCAGCAATACGTGAACCAATCAATATGTGAACCGTGAACTTCCAGATGTTCAAGCTGGTTTTAGAACAGGCAGAGGAACCAGAGATCAAATTGCCAACATGCACTGGATCATCGAAAAAGCAAGAGTTCCAGAAAAATATCTATTTCTGCTTTATTGACTATGCCAGAGCCTTTGACTGTGTGGATCACAATAAACTGGAAAATTCTGAAAGAGATGGGAATACCAGACCTCCTGACTTGTCTCTGGAGAAACTGTATGCAGGTCAGGAAGCAACAGTTAGAACTGGACATGGAACAACAGACTGGTTCCAAATAGGAAAAGGAATATGTCAAGGCTGTATATTGTCACCCTGCTTATTTAACTTACATGCAGAGTACATCATGAGAAACGCTGGGCTGGAGGAAGCACAAGCTGGAATCAAGATTGCTGGGAGAAATATCAATAACCTCAGATATGCAGATGACACTACCCTTACAGCAGAAAGTGAAGGGGAACTAAAAAGCCTCTTGATGAAAGTGAAAGAGGAGAGTGAAAAAGTTGGCTTAAAGCTCAACATTCAGAAAACTGAGATCATGTCATCTGGTCCCATCACTTCACGGCAAATAAATGGGGAAACAGTGGAAACAGTGTCAGACTTTATCTTTTTGGGCTCCAAAATCACTGCAGATGGTGATTGCAGCCATGAAATTAAAAGACGCTTATTCCTGGGAAGGAAAGTTATCACCAACCTAGATAGCATATTAAAAAGCAGAGACATTACTTTGCCAACAAAGGTCCATCTAGTCAAGGCTATGGTTTTTCCAGTGATCATGTATGGATGTGAGAGTTGGACTGTGAAGAAAGCTGAGCACTGAAGAATTGATGCTTTTGAACTGTGGTGTTGGAGAAGACTCTTGAGAGTCCCTTGGACTGCAAGGAGATCCAACCAGTCCATCCAAAAGGAGATCAGTCCTGGGTGTTCACTGGAAGGAAGGAAGCTGAAACTCCAATACTTTGGCCACCTCATGCGAAGAGTTGACTCATTGGAAAAGACCTTGATGCTGGGAGGGATTGGGGGCAGGAGGAGAAGGGGATGACAGAGGATGAGATGGCTGGATGGCATCACCGCCTCGATGGACATGAGTTTGAGTAAACTCTGGGAGTTGGTGATGGACAGTGAGGCCTGGCGTGCTGCGATTCATGGGGTTGCAAAGAGTCAGACATGACTGAGCAACTGAACTGAACTGAAAGTTATGGTACCTGTTGAGTGATTAATGATTAGATGTGGAAGAAAGTAAAAAATAAGATAGTCACATTCTAGTGCTATAAAAGTGATAAAGGAAGAAGGCAGAGGAGAGGAGGCAGAAAGAGGCAAGTACCAGCTGCTATTTGTGTGTCCTGGAAAGCATGAAGAACCTCCTGATTAAAGAAGTCCCTTTAATTGCATCTTAAATCGTGTTGTAAACAGGCAAGGAGGGAAGGGAGAGGAAAAGAGGGAGGAAGTTGGCCAAGAGTAAAGGAGGGAATAAATGAAGATTTGTTAGAAAGATTTAATTTCCTTCTCATAATATTTAATAATCAGGAGAAAAAATAAATCATTGTGGTTACTCCCAAACCAAAAAGGTCACACAAAGAACTTCATTAATACTGCAGTGACATTTTAAACCCCCCAAAATCTTTTTATCAAGATATTATATGATCTTCATTTCATCATTCAAAGAGAATAAGAAAAATAAAAACTCAGCAGTATTTATTCAAAATTTAACTTATTGCCAGCCATATTCTGAGGAAATAAAATTATAAAGTATTCTCCAATTAAAAATAATTAAATCACATAAAAATGTAACAGCCAAAATATTCTTACAGTTAAGAAGACTATTTTACTTTTGAACAGTTTTTCTGCCATCAGTGTTTCACTAAATATTTTGTAGCTCAAATCCTATCATCTTAAACTGAAAGTTTCCTAATGGGCAAAGACAATGTATGTGACTTTTTTCTGATCATCAAATAATGGTACGGTGGCCTCAAATTAATTTTAAGCAGATGTTTATAAGGTTCATAAAAGACACCTCAGTTATGGGGTTGGCTAGGAACATTGTTACACTAGTTTCTTTGTAAAGAGTTGAACCATAAGATAAAACCTAGAAGTGAGCTGATGTGATAACATGCCTGAGCTGCTGTGAACAGTCTTCAATTCAGTCACTCAGCCGTGTTCAACTCTTTACGACCTCATGGACTGCAGCACGCCAGACTTCCCTGTCCATCACCAACTCCTGGAGCTTGCTCAAACTCATGTCCATCGCGCTTGTGATGCCATCCAACCATCTCATCCTCTGTCGTCCACTTCTCCTCCTGCCTTCATCTTTCACAGCATCACGGTCTTTTCCGATGAGTCAGTTCTTCGTATCAGGTGGCCAAAGTATTGGAGTTTCAGCTTCAGCATCAGTCCTTCCAATGAATATACAGGACTGATCTCCTTTAGGATGGACTGTTTGGATCTCCTTGCAGTCCAAGGGACTCTCAAGAGTCTTCTCCAACACCACAGTTCAAAAGCATCAATTCTTCAGCACTCAGCTTTCTTTATAGTCCAAATCTAAAATCCAATCATGACTACTGGAAATACCATAGCTTTGACTAGATGGACCTTTGTCAGCAAAGTAATGTCTCTGCTTTTTAATATGCTGTCTAGGTTGGTCATAGCTTTTCTTCCAAGGAGCAAGCATCTTTTAATTACCTGGCTGCAGTCACCATCTGCAGTGATTTTGGAGCTGCCAAAAAGTGAATTTTCCACTGTTTCCCCATCTATTTGCCATGAAGTGATGGGATTGGTTACCACTATCTTAGTTTTTTGAATGTTGAGTTTTAAGCCAGTTTTTTTCACTCTCCTCTTTCACTTTCATCAAGAGGCTCTTCAGTTCTCTTCACTTTCTGCCATAAGAGTGGTGTCATCTGCATAACTGAGGTTGTTGATATTTCTCCCAGCAATCTTGATTCCAGCTTGTGCTTTATCCAGCCTGGCCCTGCATGATGTACTCTACATATAAGTTAAATAAACAGGGTGACAATATACAGCCTTGACATACTCCTTTCCCAATTTGGAACCAGTCAGTTGTTGTTCCATGTCCAGTTCTAACTGTTACTTCTTGACCATTGCTTCATAAAGATTTCTCAGGAAGCAGGTCAGGTGGTCTGGTATTCCCATCTCTTTCAGAATTTTCCACAGTTTATTCTGTCCACACAGTCAAAGGCTTTGGCATAGTCAATAAAGCAGAAATACATGTTTTTCTGGAATTCTCTTGCTTTTTTGATGATCCAGTGCATGTTGGCAATTTGATCTCTGGTTCCTCTGCCTTTTCTAAACCATCAAGAACATCTGAAATTTCTTGGTTCATGTACTGTTGAAATCTAGCTTGGAGAATTTTGAGCATTACTTTGCTAGTGTGTGAGATGAGTGCAATTGTGTGGTAGTTTGAACATTCTTTGGTCATGCCTTTCTTTGGGATTGGAATGAAAACTGACCTTGTCCAGTCCTTTGGCCACTGCTGAGTTTTCCAGATTTGCTGGCATATTGAGTGCAGCACTTTCATAGCATCATCTTTTCAGATTTGAAATAGCTCAATTGGAATTCCACCACTTCCACTAGCTTTGTTTGTAGTGATGCTTCCTAAGGCCCACTTGACTTCACTTTCCAGGATGTCTGGCTCTAGGTGAGTGATCACACCATCATGATTATCTGGGTCATGAAGATCTTTTTTGTACAGTTCTTCTCTGTATTCTTGCCACCTCGTCTTAATATCTTATGCTTCTGTTAGGTTCATACTGCTTCTGTCCTTTAGCGAGCTCATCTTTGCATGAAATGTTCCCTTGGTATCTCTAATTTTCTTGAAGAGATCTCTAGTTTTTCCCTTTCTATTGTTTCCCTCTATTTCTTTGCACTGATCACTGAGGAAGGCTTTCTTATCTCTCCTTGCTATTCTTTGGAACTCTGCATTCAGATGGATATATCTTCCCTTTTCTCCTTTGCCTTTAGCTTCGCTTCTTTCTCAGCTATTTGTAAGGCAACCTCAGACAGTCATTTTGCCTTTTTGCATTTCTTTTTCTTGGAGATGGTCTTGATCACTGGCTCCTGTACATGTCACGAACCTCTGTCCATAGTTCTTCAGGCACTCTATCAAATCTAATCCCTTGAATCTATTTCTCACTTCCACTGTATAATCATAAGGGATTTGATTTAGGTCATACCTGAATGGTCTAGTGGTGTTCCCTACTTTCTTCAACTTAAGTCTGAATTTGGCAATAAGGAGTTCATGATCTGAGCCACAGTCAGCTTTCAGTTGTTGTTTTTGCTAACTGTATAGAGTTTCTCCATCTTTGGCTGCAAAGAATATAATCAATCTGATTTCAGTATTGGCCATCTGATGATGTCCATGTGTAGAGTAGTTTCTTGTGTTGTTGGAACAGGGTATTTGCTATGACCAGTGCATTTTCTTGGCAAAGCTCTGTTAGCCTTTGGTCTGCCTCATTGTGAACAAGTTTATGTTTGCCTAATTTAGAAGCTGCAAATCAGTTCCTGAACATGTTTTATTTGACTTGCAGAGTGTTTTTTTTAAATGAGCACTACTTAAAATTTTCACGGATTTTACATAAAGATGCATATTCTCCACTTTTCCGTAAAAATCAAGCAATTCAGAAACAACAGCTCACAATTCTGTCTCCTAGAGCAGCTGCCTCATGCAATGAGTGTGTTCTTTTCTGAGCACTGTAGTTACCACCCAGCCTGTTTAATTCACATATTCTGGATACCTGTTTTACTCCACAGGAATTTGATTTGCCTTTCTACCTACTTCTAAAATGAGGCCAGGTGAATGAGGCTTTGGCTACTTCAAATATTTTCTTTCAAAATTACAAAAGATGGTTGTCCGTCAGTCACTTGAGGAATTCTGTAGAATAATTCTATTTTTACTTTGAAAAATAAAAATGTATATACCTACCTCTATCTATATATCCATCTGTCTACCTGTCTATCTACCTACCTAGAAAGAACATTAGCAACTATAGAGAAAAATCTAAATTTATACTGACAGTTACCAAGATATTAAAACTTGAAGGCAAGGAGAAACCATGACTGCTTCAGAACTGCAGTGGTTCCTTGGTTGAAAGTTTAGTTGATATCGCCACTACTGACAGCAATGTGGCTGTCACACAGCTGGCAAGAACAGGCATTTTCATCTCCTTTCCCATCGAACAACACACACAGTAATAACTGCAGAAAGGAATGACCAAGCGCCAACTATGCAAATGGCCCAGTGCAACATGCTTTACCGATGTTCTGATTTAAAGCTTTTAGGGTTTAGCTCCAGCTTCTCAATCTCCTTTTAGTACCAGTCAAGAGATTTTTGCCTGATATTTAGCGGTTTCCTCACTATATCAAATGTTTCATTAACCCTTATTTTATTGTTGTCAAGGTGTGCTCTACAGTAAGCCTCCACCACAATTAATGGTTTCATAGGAAACTATGATTGCAAAAAACAGATTTCTTTATTGTAAGACTTCTCACCGCTTTTACTATGCTAATATGTAAAAAAAAAAATCACCAAAAGAAGACAGATGTAGAGTATGTTTCAAACTTAAAATCTGACCACAGAGTACTTCTTTAGTAACATTTCTCAGGAATCCCTTTGAACATACTTTGAGTGTGTTCTATTTTCAGTATTAATTTAACAACCATTCTATGTGATAACTTTTTAAAGTAATGTTCATTTCAATAGAGTGTCAGATCATATCCACAAAAGGCAAAAAGTCGGCCAGATCAGTGGGTACTCCCAACAAGAACAAAGATTCTTCTTTCCTTACTGAGCCTTGAAAAGGACTCACATCTGGCCACATAAGTGGTCCCCTTCAGAGGGACCCCTGCCCAGGAGGTATTCTGCTTCATTAAAGATTTCCTTCTCCTACACAATATTTCAGGGATTGTCTCAGCCTCAGCTTTACAAGCTTTCTTGATAACCAAAGTGGTTTCCAATTCCAGACCCTTTGTTTCATCTCTAAGTTCACCCTTGATCCACTGCTTTCAACTCAGACTCCTTGGGCAGGCCAATGAGGCCAATCCTGTTCCCAACCTGCAGGAAACAACTGGGGCACATTCAGTACCCCAAAACCAATTTTCTACCCCAAACCTAGACAATTTATTTGATTTTGAAAGAAAAGTGATAGTACTGCACTTAAAGATGCTGTTCCTATCATCTTGGTGAAGTTGAATGTTAATATTTTGATTATTAAAGATCAGTAAGGCCAATCCAAAAGACACGTGAAGGGACCTAGTGAAGTGTATATTCTCATACCCACAACTTATCCCATAGTTAAATCCACAAAGTCTGATCTATCTGATTTTCAGATTATTTCCCAAGAGGCCCATGCCATGAACTTCAAGATTTATGAATAAAAATTGTAGCCAAAGGTTTATCCAATGCTAGTTCTTCACCATGATCTTGAAGACAGAAACTACATTATTTTAGACTTCTCTACTCTCTAAAATTTTGAACCTGAAACCTCCCCTGGCAGCAAAGGCATAGTTAGAATTCCAAAGCCCTTCTGTAACAGAGATTCTCCTATATATCTTGACCTCACAAGGCTCCAATATCCCACAAAGGGCTCTACTGAAAAACAGAAGCTGACTAAGGAAGACCTCTTGAAAGTTTTTGAATAGCTACTTTACTGCAAACAGGAAGCTATCATTAGCAGACCTGAGGCACTTCAAACAACCTGACCATCAAACCAAGCTAAATCTTAGCAATAATTCTCTCTGCTCAGTTTCTATTCATTTATTCACTTATCAAAGAACTTCAGTTAATTCAGAAGACTCGTTGGTTGGTCCAGTTCAGTTCAGTTCAGTTGCTCAGTCGTGTCTGACTCTTTGCGACTCCATGAATCACAGCACGCCAGGCCTCCCTGTCCATCACCAACTCCGGAGTTTACCCAAACTCATGTCCATCTAGCCGGTGATACCATCCAGCCATCTCACCCTCTGTCATCCCCTTCTCCTCCTGCCCCCAATCCCTCCCAGCATCAGGGTCTTTTCCAATGAGTCAACTCTTCGCATGAGGTGGCCAAAGTACTGGAGTTTCAGCTTCAGCATCACTCCTCCCAGTGAACACCCAGGACTGATCTCCTTCAGGATGGACTGGTTGGATCTCCTTGCAGTCCAAGGGACTCTCAAGAGTCTTCTCCAACACCACAGTTCAAAAGCATCAGTTCTTCGGCGCTCAGCTTTCTTCACAGTCCAGCTCTCACATCCATGCATGGCCACTGGAGACCTTTGTTGGTTGGTTAACCGGCACTAAAGGGTAACTACTGTAACAGCAGGAATGCATGGAATTTTATGTGAGCACAGGGAAGCTTTCAGTCAAGGAAATTATATTGGTAAAGGATGAGTTAGGGTTAGTGTAGGGCAGAGGAGGGACTGACAAGCGAGGAATTTCAGAAGGGCATTAGCCAAACCAGAGAAGCTTGAGAGAAGAGCAAATTCTGGTTAATTCTTGGTGGTTCCTGTGGAGTGAAAACAATTAAGAGCAAACTGAAGATCATGTGAGCCATGTCATGGAATGTGCACTTTTCCCTCAGTGCTAGGGGGCACTGGAGGATTTGCGGCAGGAATCAGATTTGCCTTTTAGAAAGACTGCTCTGTCAGAAGTCACTAAGAAACTTCCATAGAGACTTAAATTCAGGAACATTTGAAGAGAACCCTCTCCTCCTATCAGTCCTCTCCTCTAGAATCTTGTTTCTCTGATACAGTTCAACTTATAGATCCTTTCATTGACCGAGAGCATCAATCAGTGCTTACTCTACTTCACAACTATTGCTGTGTGATCCCCCCACTTAGAGACTCGAACTCCTGCCCTCAAGCCTTTTTCCTTCCTCCTCTCTCTCCTGCTCGTTAGGACACCGATTCTGACTCCAGGCATGAGTTCAATAGAATTAAAGACTTGAATGTAAAATGTGAAAACATAAAACTCCTAGAAGAAAACATAGTGGTAACCTCATCGCATTGGTCTTAGCCATGTTTTTGTGCATCTGTCTCCAAAAGCAAGGGAAACAAAACAAACATAAACAAATGGGGACTACGTTAAACTAAAAAGCTTCTGCACAGTGAAGGAAACTATCATCAAATTGAAAAAAACACACCTATGAATGAAGAGAAAATACTTGCACATCATATATCCAATAAGGGGTTAATTTCCAAACTATATAAGAAATCCATACAACTCAATCTCAGAAAACAAATAACCTGATTTATAAATGGACAAAGGACTTGAATAAACACTTTTCCAAAGAAGACACACAAATAGTCAATAGGTATATGAAAAGGAGCTCAGTATCACTAATCATCGGGGAAATGCAAATCAAAACAACAATAAGCTATCACCTCTGTTGACTGAACAAAATGCACAACATGAGAGTTGTGAGTGAAGTTTTGTTTGAGGACCACAGCCCAGGAGGCAGCATTTCAGCTTTGAGAGACTGCTCCAAAGAGGGAGCGGGGAGGTCAGTATATACGTGATTTTGGTACATGCAATCATCCTCATATTATTTTGCAGAAGATTTCTGCTAGTCTTGTGAATGTTACTGCTAGTCATGAGGAGCAGATGTCACCATGAAGGATTTGACTGCTTTTCTAGATATTTGGAGATGCAAGAATTGGGTTCATAAGATTGTCTCCTGAAAGTATCTATCTCTCTGAAGTCCTGTTCCACCAGTTTTTCCCAGAGCACAGAGTGCATCATTCCTGATCTCCAAACTGAACTCCTTTCAGGGGTATTGAAGGTCAACAGCTGCAGGGGCTCATAATTTGATTCTTGTTAAGGTAGATGGCAAGCATCAATTTGTAGGTGACACTTTATACCTGTTAGAATAGCTATTATCAAAAAGACAAGGAATAACAAATATTGGAGAGGATGTGGAGAAAGGGGAACTTCCATATTCTTTTGGTGGGACTATAAAGTGGTGCAGCCACTATGGGAAACAGAAAGGACATTCCTCAAAAAGTTAAGAATACAACTACCACATGACCCAGCTATTCCACTTCTGGGTATTTATCCAAAGGACACAAAAACACTAATTCAAAAAGATAAATGCAGCCCTGTGTTTACTGCAGTATTATTTACAATTACTAAGATACGGAAACCTACGTGTCCACCGAAGGGTAAACAGATAAAGAAGCTGGGGTATGTACATACAAGGGAATACTACTCAACAACTAAAAGAATGAAATCCTACCATTTGTGACTACATGAACGGACCTTGAGGGCATTATGCCAAGTGAAGTGAAAGCCGACCCCATGGACTATACAGTCCCTGGAATTCTCCAGGCCAGGATACTGGAGTGGGTAGCCTTTCCCTTCTCCAGGGGATATATTCCCAATCCAGGGATCGAACCCAGGTCTCCCACATTGCAAGCGAATTCTTTACCAGCTGAGCCACAAGGAAAGCCCTAAGTGAAATAAGTCAAAGACAAATGCTTATGATTCCACTCATATGTGGAATATAAAACAAACAAAACAAAAACTCACCGATACAGAGAACAGATTAGTGGTTATCAGAGGGGAAAGATGTTGACGGGTGAGCAAAACGAGTAAAGGGGGTCAATTGTATGGTGATGGATGGTTACTAGATTTGTAGTGATGATCACTTTGTAGTGTATAGACATGTCAAATCATAATTCTATTTACCTGAAACTTGTATAATTTAAAAAAGGTTCTTCTGGAGTGTCACAGTATAAACAAATATAAAGATGCTTATCTAGTTTCCCAAAAATACTGCAGTTTGCTTTGGTAAAATAGAAACATGCTTTTAGAAAATAACTGCCCATATCCAAGGTTGCTGCCTCTTTTCTTACCCAAGAAATGCTCTTTGACATCAGGGGTGAACTGATAATGCTGATCTCAATTAATAGCTTAGAGACACCTCAGAGTTGTCTGATAAATATAATGCAATATTACAACTTAACTGACTCCAAATATACTAACAAGGAATTTCTGACAGTTGGAACAAAAGAATGCACTTAGTTTGTCTGCATTATTTATGATGGAAACTTTAATCTAACAATGACTTACAACTTCAGAATAAGTACAAACTATTCACATTTAGAAATAATTAAAAAGTATAACATTAGGTTTGTGCTGCATGTGGGTGCTCAGTCATGTCTGACTCTTTGCAACCCCATGGACTCCTCTGTACATGGAATTTTCCAGGCAAGAATACTAGAGTGGGTTTCCATTTTCCATTCCAGGGGATCTTCCTGACCCAGGGATAGAACCCACGTCTTTTGCATCTCCTAAACTGGCAGGTTGATTCTTCACCACTGTTCTACCTAGAAAACCCAACATTAGATTAAGGGTTATTAAATCAAAGTGGTGAAGTATTAAAGCACATAATGCTTTGTCATCCTGGTTTTATTATTTATATATATTCAATGAATTAAAACTGAATATATATTAAAATTAGATTGCTCTTGGCAAATAATGCTGAATTTTGAGGTCAATTACAAATGGTGAGATTTCACTTCTCTTCATTTTGGCATTTAAATAAATGAGTTAGTTCAGTATGCTAGTTTATATTGCTTTATATACAATATACAATTTATATACAATACAGTTGCTCTTGTATTGATATTAAAATGTTTATTTTTCAAAATCATATTTTCCTACAGTTCAGAAAACTTTTATAACAATGACAATGATAACAACAAAAGTAATAAGGAACTCCACTGAGCATTTACCAAGGGCCAGTCACTGTGCTTAAATATTTACATGAAACATCACAATATTCCTATGAGGTTAATTCATTACCAGCCCCATTTGACAGATAAGGGAATGAAGAGGCAGAGAGGTAAGCAAGCTGAATTAGGCCACACAACCAGCAAAGATCAAGCCAGGATTTGAACCCATCTTGCTACTGACATGGAGTTGACCATACTTTACTCTGATTTTGTGCCTTTGATTATTTATTTGCATATCACTTTGGAAGATGTATTTTTATTTGCATATTGTACTGTGACTCCTGTCTTGATTAAATTGATACTTACTGGAGATTGACAGGAATTGAGGAGTGGGAAATGGCCTTATCAAGAAAGGGAAGTGAGCTATAGCTAAAAATGTTGCGCATGTAAAGGAAAGTTAAGCAGAAGATTAACTTTACACATTTTCCCAAACATACTTTTTTTTTTAATCCCCTCACAAAACCCAGGACTTCACAGAGGGAAAGAGTTCAGTGGTAATTCTCATGAAACTTTATTTTCACGGGTATAAAATGTTTTCACAATCAGCCCCAGTTAGTCTCTGTCTTTCAGCACCGTAAGAATTTGGCATACTGCTCTGTTCCTTTCCTCCTGAGAGAAAATACAAATGCTTGCCAAAGCACTTAATATTCTAGCTTCCACAGCAAATCTCTTTCATCTCCTTCTAACTCCCTCCAAACTGGCTTCGGATTTGGGCAAAAGAAAGGTACTGGGGGAGAGAGGCAAGAGCGGGACACTGGCGTTGCTCTCTTTCTACTGTGACAAACAAAACACGCTCACAATTATGTGTGACATATTTTTCTTTAGTATAATTCTTGCTATCAACGCTAGAAAGCTCTAGAGCTATGACTTCCCTCTCACAACAGTGTAAAACCCCAGGCTAATTTTATAGTGTAAATGAGGTACTAAATGGTTGGCTTCTAACTTGTTGACAATTTTAAGTTTTACTTCCATAGCTAACTGTTTTTCCTCTACAGGTGATAGGAAACAGAGAAAATTATAGCCTGTTCATCTAGATATAAAGATATGAGTAAATAAAATATCTAGCTAAAGAAAACAATATTAATAAAGAAACCTAGGATTCAACATTCACGAGAAAATAAACTTTCTATTTCAGAAAATAAGAGTTCTAAAACAGGTTACAAAAAATAATAATAATAAAATAAAATAAAACAGGTTACAATAATGTTTCTTTTCACAGAGGCATGAACATAATATGTTTTTCAGCTCATATTCTAATTAGTTTTTCATGACATTAAAAAAAGAAAAAGAAGAAGAAACAGGTTTGTGTTTGAAATATGACGCTGGTAAGAAAGACCTGAAAACACTGGATAGTCGGACACAGAAGAACAATGATGACAAATATTCCAAGAAAAGTCTGCCTTTAACAGACACAACTTAAGAGAAAAAATGACAGGTTAAAAGCAAAGATTAGAGAAAGAGAAAACAAATAAATCTAAGCAAAAGGACAGGAGCAAAGAACATAGCATACTGAGCTAGTTATCTCTTTCCTCAGATTAGCAGCCCCAAGATGACTGAATATTCTATCAATAAATAGGCATTTTTAATCATTTTATTTTTGCTACTCTCTCTGTGCCTCTCCAAAATCTTCTGACTTACTATCAAAAGAAAGCCATTAAAAAAAAAAAAAAAAAAGAAAGCCATTAATTTCATTTCACAAATTTGCTTATTTTATAAAACCAAGGTTATTAACAAAAGGATAAACAAAACATAAAGCACAGATCTACACATGGCTTAGTGAAAGCGTTGTGAATTTGGCACTAGTTTTCCTGGGCCATGTTGTATTTCCAGTCTCAGCCTAAGTCTGGGACATATTCTGCTGTTAAGATTGGCCTTGCCTCCCATTTGCACACTTGCTCTTTAACTAAGTGTTGACCAACTCTTTTGTCCCTTCTCTCCTATTCCAAACTCTCCTACCTCCTTTGACCATCTCTAAATCAACAGGATTCAGTTGGATAGTTGGATTAGATGGAGAGAAAAGCTACATAAACTTAGATCACATATTAGACAGAATCAGTTCAGTTCAGTTCAGTCGCTTGGTCGTGTCTGACTCTTTGCAACCCCATGGACGGCAGCACACCAGGCTTCCCTGTCCATCACCAATTCCCAGAGCTTATTCAAACTCAATGTCCATCAGGTTGGTGATGCCATCCAACCATCTCATCCTCATCATCCTGAATATTATTAGACATAATAACATACTGAAAATGAAGACATTCTTTCTATTCCCTCATTGTATCATTATGTTCACTGTTATCACAACTCTATCTGCCTGTTAATGACAAAACATGGACTGAACAACTCTCCTAAGTTTGTCAAAATAATTACAGAATGATATAAAATAAATACAAATGAATATTCAAATACTTTTCTTAAGATATACCACTAGGAAAAAATTAGAAAGTGATGAGACATTCATGAATAAATGAGTGAATGAGTTAACCTAAATCGTTATCTATAGGTTTTTATTCAAACGGCAGGGGGAGAGGCAGAAGGATTACCCTGATCCCAGCACCTTACCACAATAATTATATTCCACTTAAGATTTTAAAAAAATTTCTAGTAGAGAAAAATGATTCTAAATTAGACCAACATTAGGATTAAAGTGCATATAATTATATGAGTTGCTGTTTGAGTAATCTCCCCTGAGTAATAACCAGGAGATTTCTGTTAATATACCAATAAAGCAGAATATATAATCATTCAGGTTTTTCCTTTTTTCCAAGTAGTTTTCAATAGAGAATTCAGAATTCATAGGTACCATTCTGACGACCACACAAAACATCTAAAAAATAATGCATAATATTTATGAATACTGATTTTAAATATGAAGTCTTGCTCCCTGAAAAGAAAACCAATCTACTATTTTCCTAATAGATAATTTGAAAAATAATGTTTTCCATGAAAATAAGTGTGATTTTCTTTTACCTTTATCTCATGTACAATATGAGTCTGAACACAAAGGATCGTGAAGGGAAAAAAAAAGCTTTAAAAAGATGTTTGTTAAGTTCTGCATAATTACTGATACATTAAAAATATAAAATTATTACAAAGTAAAATTTTTTCTTGTTCTCTTTAGCTTTAATAAAGTAAAAGCTAATACCACATTTAAATATTCATTTTCCTTCTTCCCAGGCTCCTTGCCATACTCCATCCAGAATTTGGGTGAGGAAAATATCATAAATCATTTTCCATTTTTCCTCTCTCTGTTTCTCTGCTCCCCATTCTGAACTCAAGCACAGGTATTCAACAAGGCTCTGGCTGGCAGCAGGTAAAATACATCTCTCCTCTTCTGAGAGCAGAGGATGATAAAACCCAGGAGTAATCATATACAGGCGACAAAACTCAATATAAAAAAAATGGAATATAAATTCTACGAAATTGTTATGATTCAATATTTTAAATTATGTTTGAATGATGTGCTTTCCAATGTGTCATTGACATTCATCTGAAACATGTAGAAGCAAAGCAAGAGTATTTTCACAGCAATCTAATCATTTATCTGGGTACAAATATTAAAGGATTCAGCATGAGTGAGGCTGCCTGCTGAGACAGAAACTGAAATGCCAGGAGGCATATTAAGAGCCATTATAAATGATGCAATTCATGGCAGACAGCCATTTAGAAGCCTATATGCATTTACTGTTAACAGAAAGCAGAAGTGGCAGCAAGAGATATACAGTTCCATTTCTCCATTCTTGACATGAATATCATTTATAATACAGAACAACACATATGCCTGAGTACCTTCCAGAAGGTATATAAACATTTCTATGTTATGTACAGTGGTAAAATAAAAATGAAGTGCATTATGAAAACCATGGCTTCATGATTAATATCATACATCTCAATCACTCAGCAAATTAGCAAGTACCGCCCACACACTCAGGTGGCACAGCGGTAAAGAATCCACCTGCCAATGCAGGAGACACGAGATGTGGGTCCAATGCCTGGGTCGAGAAGATACCCTGGAGTAGGAAATGGCAACCCATCCAGAACTGTTGCCTGGACAATCCCATGGACTGCAGCCTGCCAGGCTCCTCTGTCAGAGTGAGACATGAGTGACTAAGCACACAGGCCCATGTACCCACACTAGGTACTAGGTCCTATGGGTTATTCAGAGGGAGATAAAGATAGTTACTGCCCTCAAGGATTTTGACATATTAAAAGGCAAGACTTAAGGACAACCATCAACAAAAACACAAAATAAGACTACCTACTCTACTGTTAAATGATTTGTTTGTAAATATAAGTGCTATATTATAGGCTTCTGCACAACAAAGGAAACCATAAATAAGACAAATGACAATCTTCAGAATAAGAAAAAATATTTGCAAATGAGGTAACAGACAAAGGATTAATCTCCAAAATATATAAACAGCACATGGAGCTCAATATCAAAAAAACAACCCTATCAAAAAAATGGGCAGAAGAGTTAAATAGACATCTCTCCAAAGAAGACATACAGATGGCCAAGAGGCACATGAAAAGATGCTCATCACTCATTATTAGAGAAATGCAAATAAATACTACAATGAAGTATCATCTTACATCAGTCAGGAAGGCCATCATCAAAAAGTCTACAAACAATAAATGCTGGGGAGGGTGTGGAGAAAAGGGAACCCTCCTACACTGTTGGTGGGAATGTAAATTGATACAGCCATTGTAGAGAACAGTATGGAGATTCCTTAAAAAACTAAACAAAGAACTACCATATGACCCAGCAATTCCACTACTGGGCATGTGAAAGTATTAGCCACTTAGTTGTGTCTGACTTTGCAACCCCATGGACTATAGTCCACTAAGCTCCTCTGTCCACAGAATTCTCCAGGCAAGAATACTGGAGAGGGTAGCTGTTTCCTTCTCCCGAGGATCTTCCCAACCCACGGATTGAACCTGGATCTCATGCACTGCAGGCAGACTTTAGCGTCTGAGCCAGCAGGGAAGCCCTACTGCTGGGCATATATCCTGAGAAAACATTAACTCAGAGAGATACATGTACCCCAGTGATCATCACAGCACTCTTTACAAGAGCCAGGTCATGTATGAATGAATAAAGATGTGGTACATATATGCAATGGAATATTACTCAGCCATAAAAAGGAATGAAATTGAGTCAGTTGTAGTGATATGGATAAATTAGAGCCTTGTCATAAACAGTGAAGTAAGTCAGAAAGAGAATAACCAATATTACTAATGCACATATATGGAATCTAGAAAAATGGCAGTGATGAACCTACTTTCAGGGCAAGAACAGAGATGCAGATGAAGAGAACCGACTTATGAACAAAGCAGGGGAAGAAGAGGAGGGGCAAACTGAGTGAGTAGCATTTACAGATGACATGTCATTACGTATAACATGTCATGTGAGTGAGTAGCATTTACGGACGACATGTGTACACGACCACATGTAAGATGGATGGCCAGTGCGAAGCTGCCGTGCAACACAGGGAGCTTAGCCCGGGGCTCTGTGACCACCTAGCGGGATGAGGGTGGGGTGAGAGGGAGGCTCAGGAGGGAGGGGATGTGCGTGCACTTATGGCTGAGTCACATTGTTGTATGGCGGAAACCAACACAACACTGTAAAACAATTAAACTAAGTAAAACAATTAAACTCCAATCAAAACTAAGTAAAAAAAAAAGTCGATGGGAATGTGGTGACATCTATGGTGGTGAGGAGGGGGACGAATGACCGTACACTATTAACCTTGGTTAACAAGCACAGAAATGGAAAAAAGGAAGGTGAGGGAAGTGAAACAGAACCGAATTGCGGCCGGACACAGAGCAATGTGTATATCACGCCTGTGAAGTAGCTATTTCTCTGACCATTTTATAAACGAAGAATCAAAAGCACAAAAAGAGGGAATCCTCTGGCACTCCAGTGGTTAGGACTTGGCACTTTTACTTCTGAGGGCCCAGGTTCAATACCTAGTTGGGGAACAAAGATCCCACAAGCCACACAGTGCAGCCAGAAAAAAGCTATATGCTAAAAGTATAAAAAGATTATGAGGCAGGTAAGGTCAGGGGTTAAGCGATAGCTGAGCTTCTACTGTTTATACAACATCATACACTGCTTCCCTTCATTTATTCTTGTCCCACTAGGATTTAGTTCAATAAAAACTGTATTTTGTATTATAATAATAATTAATTTTAAGTAAGGGAAATTAAAGGGAAAAGATAAATAGAAGGGATACAGAATGTCTGGGACAGAAACTCTACAGAGTTAATTAAAAAGTTTGAGGGGAAAAAAGATCTCCTTTAAAAACACAAAGCAGGAAGAAGTGTACCTTATTTTGGTAACCATGTTGCTATAGTAACAACATGATGATACATAGAAAAGCTTTCAAAGTTACACTGGTAATAAAAGATACACATGAATACATAGGTCTATTAATGTTGTTGAATAAATATCAGTCTCTATAACCTTGCCAGATCTAGTAATGAGAAACCCATGTAAACATTATTTATACCAATAGTAAAAAAGAGTTGTCAAATTCTAGTATTTACTATGTGTATGTGTCCACAGAGGACAAAGAAGAACGGAAAAGAGTGCTCTATACCTAAGTACTTTAGTCTGGAACACAATCTAGTGCTGGTAGAGGAGAAAAATGAAAAGATAATAAAAAGATTAGCTGGTCTTAGAACTACATGGTATGAAAAAAACTTGTTCAGGTTTCTCAACATTTAAGAAATCCATAATACAAATACCAGTATAATAAATTCATACCCATACATCGAGACTAAGAGAAACATGATATAGACATCCAGGTTTAAATTACTTGCTAATAACACTCTGTGTCTATTGGAGTCATTTTTCAGTAATCTGAAAAGAACCAATGCTCTTCCAAATGGTACTCAACCCTTTCTTTCCACTGCTCCCCACGCTCACATGCCCAAATACAGTCTCATCAGTAACAGCTTTTGTTTCACTGCAGAGATTCCCACTTGGCCCCAAAAGGTAAATCAGAATCCTAGGAGAGAAATGAAGATTTGAGAAGGCCGCTAGGTATTTGAAATAATTGTCTAGGTGCTGTCGCTCAGTCATGTCCAACTCTCTGTCTAAGAAGTATGCACAATGAGAGCTATAGTTCTCCATCAGTTCTGTGTTCTATAAAATCATGATTACTCAAAATCCATTGTCCCAAACATTTTTAACATGTATGAGTCTTATATTATTTCCATAAACAACAGAGAATACGGTACAAGTAGAAAAAGCTGAGCCTAGATATCTTAAAGACCTTAAAAAAAAAAAAATGGAGCTCTGGATAAGTTTCTTGAGATACTAACTTTTTGCTTCTTCAGGAATTAAAGTAAGCATGAATGTGTGATTTTCTGGAGGGAAATGTAATGCAGAGAGGGAGGCCCTGCTAGTGTCTTCTTTCTTACAACTTCTGCGGCTGTTTAGTCACTAAGTCGTGGCCGACTCTGTGAGCCCGTGGACCGTAGACCACCAAACTCTCCCTGTCCATGGGATTTCCCAGGCAAGAATACTGGAGTAGGTTGCCATGTCCTTCTCCAGGGGATCTTTCTGACTCAGGTATCAAAGCTGGGTCTCCTGCATCTCCTGCTTGGCAGGCGGATTCTTTACCACTGAGCCACCTGGGAAGCCCCTTCCTTACAACAGAACCTATTATTTCAAAAAGCAACAAGCCAACTTCCTGAAGTAGGTTCCTTAGACTACCTGCAGTTGTGGGAGAGCTTCTGACTTCCTATCACAGGCACTTCCCCTGACAGCTTCTCTCTTCATATTTCTGCCTAGAAGTATACTTTTGGCAGTGCAAAAGCCATCTTGAGATCATGAGGAGATCAGTGTGAGACTGAAGGCCTACTCAATGAGAAAGATGCAATGAGAGATGGAAAAGGCTAGATCCCTGGTGACATTCTGAGTTGCCTACACCCCTTCTTAATTCAAGAAACAAATAAATCTTTGTTCATGTAAGCCATTTGCTGCAGAAGGTGTTGCTATCTGATATAACTGGTCTATGAGGGAGACAGTTTTGGCAGAGGAAGATGATGACTCACAAAATCTGCCATGTTTGCCCTATTATCCTCTACTCCAGCCAGGTACATCTATTCCTCCAATTGTCTTCCTTTATAAACTCAGAGTCTCTACACTATATTAATTTGATCCCAAACTGTGGGCTCTGAACCCTTGGTACCTACCTTTCCTTGAGCTGACTAGTCTAGACTTGACTTCTACAGCTCACCTCATTTGTGAGAATGGCCAACTATCAACAGAACTCCTACATCTACTCCTCATAGACAGGCCTATCCTTTTTGTTGCTCAAATTTCCATGGACCATCTCAATTTGGCATAAGCAAGAGAAATTGAAAAGGAATTATTTAGCAGGCATGTAGTGATGCATATATCTAACTACTGACTTTTGTGAGCTAGCTATTAACATTGTGAAATTTTAAGTCATTACTTTAAAAAAAGTGTTCTTACTCAGAATAATATTTAATTTGACTAAAAAATCAGCCCAAGGTCAAAACCAAGATGGAGTAGCTCTTCTACAACCAAGTCCATCTCTTAACTAAAAAACCCTGATCATCACATAACGCAAGCACAGCACAACCATGAAAGGCGGAACAAAGATGGCAGATGGCCTACTGACTTCAAGATTTGAGAAACACCCAGGCAATGAGATTCCTGAGTTTTATTATTATCTCCCATATATCCCAGATGAGTGTTACAGAAATTTCCAACCCAGAACCACCAACAGCCAGAGACCAAAAAAAAAAAAAAAAAAAGAGCTCCAAAAAAGTCTGATCAACTTAGCTGATCAGGAAAAGTGTGACTAAACAATTGAAAACAATCTTGGTAATATTCACCTTCTCAAGCCAAATACCAACTGTAAAACTGTACCTCCCCAGCTCACAGTTTCAAGACAGACACAACAGAGCAGAGCTGATATTCCATACCACCACAGCCCTGCCCTGCTGATGCGGGGGGTGCACTCCAAGTCTCCTGGCTGGTGTAGTATCAGTGGGGTAAGCTAGGAGCTGACTTTTCATTCCCCTCTGTAGAAGCAAAACAGGCTCCAACACCTCCCACCAGGGTAGTGTCAGTGGGGTCAATAAGGAGCTGAGCCTCCACCCGCACCCTGCACCAATGGACCCGAACAAAGCGGTACAAGTTGTGAGTAGTAAACAGTCCATTTTGAGCTTCCCAGGTGGCGCAGTGGTAAAGAATTTGCCTGCAAACGCAAGAGATGCAGGAGATGCCAACCCCTGGGTCAGGAAGATCCCCTGGAGTAGGCAATGGCAACCCGCTCCAGTATTCTTGCCTGGAAAATTCCAAGGATAGAGGAGCCTGGCGGGCTCTAGTTTATGAGGTCATAAAGAGTTGACACAATTGAGTGACTGAGCACACAGTCCACTTTTCTTATATTCTTGGTGTCAGTGAGGCCCAGTGGGGAGTCCAACCCAATTGGCAGCAAAGAGACCAAAGGAAGCAGTGAAAAACAAGACTAGTGGCACTCTTATTTTCCCTACACATATCCTGTGTCAGAGGGTTTCGGTTAGAAGCCTCTAACCCCACCCAGCATCAGTGAGGTAGAAGAAGGTGATGTGAGACAGAGTAGTCACTTTGCTTCCCATCCTCTGGTGCCAGTGGGATGTGGAGGGAGCTGAGCCTCTACTCCCAGATGGCATCAGTAAGACAGAATGAGGGCCGGCTGGCACCTAACTTCTCCCATCCTTTGCTATCAATGGGGCACAGAAAGAAGTCAAACTTCTGTCCCTACCCTGCTATAAAAAAGTGTGAGACAGCTCTTTGGTTCTCCCCTCTGGTGACAGCGAGTTCAGTGGGGAACTGATCTTATATTCCCATGCAGAGACACAAGAACCTACAAGTTGGTGACTCACTTTTGCCAGAAAGGTGAGTGCGGCCAAGCGTGATATGTTAACTTCAACTTCACCAGTCTGATACAAGGCAGGGGGAACCTTACTTTTGCAAAGTAGTATTTGTGGACACAGCAGGAAACTGAACAAACACACCCATTTGGCTTTCATGCTTTACCACAACAAGGGGAGTGTGTGTTTAAAATATATATATATATTTACACACACACACACACACACACACACATACACACACATATATATAGAATAAGATCCAGAGTCTCATAGTATAACTTACAAAATAATTAGGACTCAATAGAAAATCACTCATCATTCCAGAACCAAGAAAATCATAACATTAATCAGTAAGATAATCAACAAACCCAGCACTGAGATGAATCAGATGTTGGAATTATTTGATAAGGATTATAAAGTAGCCATCATAAAAATTCTTTTAAAAGCAATTAAAAATTTTTTTGAAACAAAAGAAAAAAATAGAAAATCTCAGCAAAGAAATAGAAGTTAAAAAAACTAAATAGAAATGATAGAACTTAAAGATAAATTAAGTGAAAGAAAAAAAGAAAGAAACCTCATAGGACAGGCTCAACAGCAGAGTATAATGACAGAAAATAAAATCAGAGAATGTTAGGACAGATCAACAGAACTCACCCAATCTGGACAAGAATGAAAATAGAAAAAATAATTAACAGAGCCTCAGAGACCTGTGCAACAAAACAACAACAACAAAAAGCTAACATTCATATGATTAAAGTCAGAGAAGGAGAGAAGAGAGAGAAAGTATAATTAAATAATATTCAAGAATGGCTGTACAGACTCAACAAGCTGCAGGAAAGATTCTTTTCTATCCAAATAGAATAAACCCAACGAAATCCATGTTAATACCATCATAATTAAACCACAGACTATGATCAATTATGTGTATACACTGCAATAACTAGAGCAACCTCTAAGAAACCTATACAAAGCAATATATTTAAAACACTATAAGCAAGTCAAGATATAATCCTAAAAAATGCTCAGCAAACCAATCTGAAAGTAAAAAGAGAAACAGAAGTAACAGAATCAGAGGAAATAAACTGGACACAAATGAAATGGCATACATAAACCCTAACATATAAAAAATTACCTAAATATAAATGTAAATCTAAATACACCAATTAAAAGAGATAGGCAGAGTGGATTAAAAAAGAAACATTCTTCAAAAATATGTTGTCCATAAGACTGACTTCAAATTCAATGACATAAGTAGGTTGAGAGTAAAATAATGGAAAAAGTATACCATGTAATAAACAGTTTTTAAAAGCAGTAGTTGCTATATTAATATCAGATAAAGTAGACTTCAGAGCAAAGAAAATTACTAGAGACAAAGAATACTACATAATGATACAACAATCAATCCAGGAAAACAAAAATTTTAGATATGTTCATACCAAACAAAAGAGCTACAAAATACATGAAGCAAAAATATAAAACTCAAAGAGAAATAGACAAACCCACAACCAGAGTTGGGAATTTCCAATATTCTATTCTTAGCAACTGATAGACTCATTAGACAGAAAATCAGCAAGGAAATGAAAGAACTGAAAACCATCAATAACTAGGTTTTAATTGCCACTTTTAGAAAACTCCACCCAACAATAGCATTATATACTTTTTTCCCCAAGTACCCATGGAACAGTCATCAAGGCAGATGCATATCTTTGGCAATAAAACAATTTTAACAAAATTTTAAAAGTTGAAATCATACAGAGTATGTTCTCTGACCATAACGGAATCAAACTAGAAATCATTAGTAGAAATCTGACAAGAAAATCTATAAACACTTGGAAACTAAACAGCATACTTCTATATAATCCACGATGGACAGGGAGGCCTGGTGTGCTGCAATTCATGGGGTCGCAAAGAGTCGGATACGACTGAGCGACTGAACTGAACTGAAATAATCCATATGTCAAAGAAAAACTCACAAAGGATAATTTTAAGAATTATACAAAAACACACAGAACTGAATGAAAATGAAAACACAACATATCAGAGTGTACGCAGCACAACTGAAGCAGTGACGAGAGTAAATCTCTAGGTGACACTTTCTAACATCCAAAGAAAAACCTGACTGAGCTTCTGTCAGGGGAGGGGACAAGAAGACACTTTAAATATGCCTGAGCTTTCTATTACGTTTAACACGGCCTTCCCTCAGGAGAAACCATTTTAGCAGGCCTTAACCTGCTGGGATATTATCTGAGGCTAACTGACCTGACAAAGGGAAAAACCCAGCTCAGCTCATTCTAGGAATACTGTTTCACCTAAAGGCAGGGGTGGGGGATGCAAGACACAGCAACTGAGAAGTATCTGTAAAGGTCACAGTCCACAGGCAAAGGCTCACTGCAAGCCTGAGACATAATCACAGGACTGCAGAACACTTCTCCTCCCTTGACATTACCGCCACATTACTAAAGGCCTATACTGCAATTCCTTTTACACCTTTATGTCTTGTCAACCTATCAAGAAAAACTTACAGTGTATACTAAAAGGCAAAAAAAGGAGTTTGAAGAGACTGAACAAGCATCAAAAGTAGAGTGAGAGATGGCAGGAATGTTAGAATTATCAGATCAGAAATTGTTTAAAATTATGATTAATATGAAAGGGGATATAATACAAAAAGGAGACACCATGTAAAGAACAGACGGATAATATAAGCAGAGACATTGAATTTTGAAGAAAGAATTAAAAAGAAATTAGAGATTAAAAAAAAAAAAACACTGTTTAACAGAAATGAAGAATGCCTTTGACTGGCTCATTAGAATAGACATTACTGAGGAAAGAATCTCTGTGCCGGAGGATATGACAATATAATTGAAAAGCTTCTAAAACTGAAAAGCAAAGAAAAAATTAAAAACATAATAGAATATCCAAGAACTCTGGGACAACTATAAAAGATATAACATTTGCCTAATAGGAATACCAGAAGTAGAAGATATAGAGGAAGGAAAAGAAGAAATATTTGAAACAATGATTGATAATTTCCTCTAAATTATAATAATATCAGACACTAACCACAGATCCAGGAACTTCAGAGAATACCAAGCAGGATAAATGCCAACTAAGGTTTAGCATGGGGCTTTCCTGGTGCCTCAGTGGTAAAGAATCCACCTGCAGTGGAAGGAATCACAGGAGATGCAGGTTCGAGTCCTGGGTCAGGAAGATTCCCTGGAGGAGGGCATGGCAACCCAGTCCAGTATTCTTGCCTGGAGAATCCCATGGACAGAGGAGCATGGCAGGCTGTAGTCCATGGGGTCACAAAGGGTTGGACATGATTGGTGCAACTGAGCACACACACACATATATATTTATACATACATACATATTTATGTATACTTATCTATAAGTAAAATAAATGGCAGCAATGATACAAGGGATGGGAGGGGAAAATTAGGAATATTTAGCTATTATAAGGCACTTGCACTACCAATGAAGCAGTGAAATGTTACTTAAAAGTTGACTTGGATTAGTTATAAAAATATATCACAAACTCTGTGTGTTAGTCACTAGTCATGTCTGACTCTTTGGGACCCCATGGACTGCAGCCTGCCAGGCTCCTCCATTCATGAAATTTTCCAGTCAAGAATACTGGAGTGGGTTGCCATTTCCTTCTTCAGGGGATCTTCCTGACCCAGGGATTGAACCTGGGTCTCCCACATTGCAGGCAGACTCTTCACCATCTGAGCCACCAGGGAAGCCTCTAAAGCAACACCTTAAAAAGTGAGAAGAAGAAGTATAACTGATATTCTGAAAAAGATAAAATGGAACTATATTAAATGTTTGATTAAATCTGCAAAAGACAGAAAAAAGTGTGGAAGATAAAAATAAGAACAAAGAAAAAGGGCAGCAAATAGAAAACAATAACCAAAAAATGATAGATATTAATCCAACTATATCAGTCATTACTTCGATTATCAATGATTTAAATACACCAATTTAAAGACAGACTGTCAGAGTAGGTCAACTATCACACTGTCTTCAAGAAACACATTTTAAATACAAAGACACACACAGACTAAAAATAAAGGGGTATAAAAAGATACATCATGCTAACACTAAACAGAAGAAAATGAGAGTATCTACATTAATTTCAGACAGAGAAGTCTTCAAAACAAGGAACATTATCAGAAATAAAGAGGGGTATTGTATAATTATGAAGGGGTCAGTGTTCTAAGAAGAGATAACAATCCAAAAAAAAAAAAAGAATCCAAAAAAAAAAGAAGAGAAAACAATCCTTAACAAAAGAGCCTAACAACAGAGCATCAAAATATTGGGTTGACACAAAAGTTCCTTCAGAATTTTCCATAAGATATTATGGAGAAACACGAACAAACTTTTTGGCCAACTCGATGTGGATGGACTTGGAGGGCATTATGCTAAATGAAATAAGTCAGACAGAGAAAACACGAATAACATATCACTTATGTGTGGAAACTAAAACATAAAACAAGCTAATGAATATAACAAGATGAAAACAGAATCACAGAGAACAAACTAGTGGTTACCAGCAGGGAGAGAAAAGGAGACAATACAAAGGTGGGGGAGTGAGAGATATAAACTGCTATGTATAAAATAAACTAAAAGGATATACCTACCGTACAACATGGAATACAGCCAATGTTTTACGATAACTATAAGTGGAGTTGTAACCTCTAAAAAGTATAACTCACTGTGCTGTACAACTGTAACATATAATCTTATACATCAACTATACCTCAACAGAAAAAGAAAAAAAGTATAAAAAATTTTAAAAAGGAATACTATGAATAACTCTATGCCCACAAATTTGATCACCAAGATAAATCAATTCCCTGAAGAAATGCTAAAACTCACATAAGAACAGACAATCTAAACATAGCTTAACCATAAAAAAAAATTCAAAAAACTTTCATCAATAATTAATAAACTTCCAAAATAGGAAGCACCAGGCCCAGATGGAGTCACTGGTAAACTCTACCAAAATTTAAGGAAAAAATTATATCAATTCTCTCTAGAGGGTAAAGAGTCTCCCTGCAATGCGGGAGACCCGGGTTCAATCTCTGGGTCGGGAAGATCCCCTGGAGAAAGAAATGGCAACCCACTCCAGTATTCTTGCCTGGAGAATCCCATGGACAGAGGAGCCTGGTAGGCTAAAGTCCACAGGGTCGCAAAGAGTTGGACATGACTGAGTGACTTCACTTTCTTTTCTTTCACTTTCTTCCAAAAGATTGGAAATATTTCACAACTCATTTAATAAGGCCAGCATTACCCTAATACTAAACCATACAAAGGAATTACAAGAAAACTATAGATAAATATCTCTCATGAACATGGCAGTAAAAGTCCTCAACAAAATATTAAAATACGTAAAATCAACTATATACCACAACCAAATGGAATTTATTCCAGGTATCAAAGCTGGTTCAACAGTCAAAAACCAATTAGTCTATCACATTAACAGGCTAAAGAAAAATCACACAAGCGTTTCAACAGGTGCAGAAAAAACATTTGACAAAATCCAACATCCATTCAAGATAAAACTCTCAGCAAACTAGGAGAAAGAAAAAATTCCTCACTTTTATAAAAAAAAATAATTTAGGGATTCCCTGAAGGTTCAGTGGTTAGGACTCTGTGCTTCCACTGTAGGGGGCACAGGGCTGTTCCCTGGTCAGGGAACTAAGATCCCAAATGCTGTGCACCACAGACCAAAAAAAAAAAATTACAAAAAATCTACAGCTCATGTCATATTTAATAGTGAAAAACTTGAAGGCTTCCTGCTGAGAGCAAGAACAAGATGTCTCCTCTAACCACTGCTATTTAACATTGTATATGAAGTCCCAACTTGTTCAGTAAGACAAAAAAATATAGGTATACAGATTAGGAAAGAAGAAATTAAACTTTGTTCACAGATGACATGATCACCTACACAAACAAACTGAAAAAATCAACAAAGAAACTCTTGGAACTAACAAGTACTTTTAGAAAGGCTCCAATACCATGAACACATGGAGTTAAAAATCATTACCATTTACATTAGTGCCTTCCAAAAATGTAGGTATGAAGTACGAACTGATGAAATATATATAAGAACTATATGAGGAAAACTATAAAACTCATATGCACAAAAACAAAGAACTAAATAAAAGAGATAGTCCATGCCTGTGGATTATTAAGATTCAACATTTTCAAGACATCAATTCTCAACTTGATCTACAGATTTAATTCAATTTCAAGCAAAATCCCAATAAGTTATTTTGTGGATATGGACAAATTCTGAAATTTACATAGAGAGGAAAAAGATCCCAAATAGACAATATTGAAGGAAAAGAACAAAGTTGAAAGACTGACAAAATCTGCCTTTAAGACTTAGTATAAAGCTACACAATATTAAAGATAGTGTGGGTTTGGTGGAAGAATAGACAAATTGATTAATGGAACAGAATAGAGTCCAGAAATGGAACCAAATAAATATATGGTCAACTGATCTTTGACAAAGGAGCAAAGGCAATGTAATGGAGCAAAGATGGTTTTTTTAAACTGGAAACAACTAGACAACATCCTCATGCCCCCTCCTCCATCCTCAAAAAAAGGATTCTAGACACAGGTCATACACACTTCACAAACATCAACTCAAATGAATTATAGACCTAATATAACATACAAACTGTAAAACTCCTATAAGGTAACATAGAAGAAAACCTAGATGACCTTGGGTATAGCAGTGACTTTTTAAATATAACACCAAATGCAAGATTCATGAAATAAACAATAAGCAGGACTTCATTAAATTTTAAAACTTCTGGTCTACAAAAGGGAGTATCAAGAAATGGAAGATGAGCCACATACTGGGAGAAAATATTTGCAAAAGACATCTGATAAAGAACTATTATCTAAAATGTACAAAGAACTCATAACACTCAACAATAAGAAAACAAGCAATCTGATTTAAAATAGGCAAAAGACCTGAATGAACACCTCAGAAAAGGAGACATACCGATAGTAGACATAATAAAATATATTCAATCTCATATGTCTTCAAGGAAATGTAAATTAAAACACAAGATACTATTACATACCTATTAGAATGGTTAAAATCCAAAACACCAAAGACACCAAAGGTTGGTGAGAATTTGGTAACAGGAACTCTCATTGCTGCTGGGAATGCAGAATCAGAGAGCCACCCTGGAAGACAATTTGGTAGCTTCTCACAAAATTACACATACTTTTACTATATGATTCAGTAATCACACTCTTTGGTATTTACCCAAAAGAGCTGAAAATACATGTCCACACAGAAACCTACACATAGCTATTTCCAGCAGCTTTATTCATAACTGCCAAAATTTGGAAACAAGCTAGGTGTCCTTTAGTTTGGTGAATGGATAAACTGTGGTTCATCCAGAGATGGAACATTATTCAGTCCTAAAAAAAGAAATAAGTTGTCAAGCCATGAAAAGACATGGAGTAAATTTAAATGTATATTACTAACTGAAAGATGCTAATTTTTAGAAAGCTACACTCTATATTACTCTAACCATAAGACATTCTCTTTTTTCTTCAGTCATGTCTGACTCTTTACAACCCCATGGACTATAGCCCACCAGGATTCTCGTCCATGGGACTCTCCAGGCAAGACTGCTGGAGTGGGCTGCCATACTCTCCCCCAGAGGATCTTTCCAACCCAGGGATCGAACTTGTATCTCCTGCATTGGCAGGCGGGTTCTTTACCACTAGTGTCACCTGGGAAGCCCATTTTGTTCTGGGGTATAGCCAATTAACTGTGATAGTTTAAGGTGAACAGCAAAGGGACTCAGCTGCACATATATATATATATATATCCATTCTCCCCCAAACACCCCTCCCATACAGGCTGCCACATAACATTAAGCAGAGTTTCATATGCTATATAGTAGGTCTTTTTTGGTTATCTATTTTAAAAGTAGCTGTGTGTATATGTCAATCATCCCAAACTTCCTAACTGTTCCTTCCCCACCTCCTTCTGCCCAGCAAAAAGTTCATTCTCTAAGTCTGTGAGTCTGTTTCTATTTTGTAGGTAAGTTCATTGGTATCATTTCTTTTTAGATTCCACATATAAGAGATGTCATCTAGTATTTCTCCTTCTCTGACTTATTTCACTCAGTATTACACTCTCCAGGTCCATCCATGTTGTAAATGGCATTATCTCATTCTTTTTAAAGGTTGAGTAATACTCTGTTGTATGTATGTACCATATCTTCTTTATCTATTCTTCTGTCAATGGACATTTTCAACAACATGACATATTGAAAAAGGCAAAACTATGGAGACAGCAATGAAACAGTGACTGTCCATCCTTGGGGGGGGGGGGGACAAACAGGCAGAACACAGGATCTCTAGGGCGGTATTATCTATTCTGTATGATACTACAACGGTAGATACATGCTATTAAACATTTGTCAAAACCCATGGAATGGACAACATCAAAGGGGCTCTGTGACAATCTAGAAGGGTGGGGTGGGGAGGGAGATGGGAGGGAGACCCGGGAGGGAGGGGACATGGGTGTACCTATGACTGATTCTTGTTGATGTATGCCAGAAAACCACAAATTCTGTAAAGCAATTATCCTTCAATTTAAAAAATGAATAAAGTGGCAAAAAAAAAAAGTTAACCCTAATGTAAAACCATGTATTTGGGGTGATAATGATGTACCAAGACAAGCTCATTAACTATAACAAATATTTCTCTGTGACATGGGATGTATATAATGAGAGAAGTTATAGATGTGTTGTTGTTTAGTCGTTAAGACATTTTCAACTCTTTTGTGACCCTATGGACTGTAGTCCACCAGGTTCCTCTGTCCATGGAATTCTCCATGGAAGACTACTGGAGTGGGTAGCCATTTCTTTTACTAGGGGATCTTTCCAACCCAGGGATTAAACCTGCATCTCCTGCATTACTGCTGACCCACCAGGGAAGCCCTTATAGGTGTGTCGGAACAAAAAATAAATAAATATTTTTAAAAGAACAATAAAAAATATGAAATCATAAATATAACTAATAAACAGATTAAAAGACTTACCAAAACAACAATACCATAAAAGTTTTAAATATATGTTGTTTTTCAACTTGCTTGAATCTAGGTTAGCAAAAGCCAGAACAAGTTTCTGTTGTTTGCAACCAAAATAACTTGACACAGAACCCTTTCCAGAATTCGGCATATTTTTAAAAAACTGATACCAAAAAAAAAAAAAATAAACAATAAGATAAACAACCATGAGAAAATATTAGCAATGTGTAAATAAAGTATAAGTCCATATTATATTAAAAACTCCTATACATAAACAAAAATGTAGAAATAGCACCATAGAAATTTGGATAATATATATGAACAAGTAATTCATAAAAGAAGAAATATACATATCTAATAAACATATGAAAAAAAATTCAACCTCACTAGCAATAAAGAAACACAAATTAAATAATCATGAAGTAACAATTTTTTTTACCAAGAAAAAAGTGAAAATTTGAGAAAACTTAAGAAGATTCCAATACTAATAAGATCTAAGAAAATGGTCACTTTATAAACTATTGGCCAAATATAAATTAACCCTGTCTTCTCAAAGGACAGTTTGGTATAATGTCCATCAAAATCTTAAATTGGCATTTACTTTTTTTTCAGCAATTTCACTTCCAGGAATTTATCCTATGGAAAAACATATGTACACAAGAATATAAATATAAATACTATGTGTAGTCATAAATACTGGAAATAATCTAAATGTTGAAAAGAGAAATGGTTCAGTAAATTATGGCATATTCTTAGTAAGGAAGACACTGTAGCAGTTAAAAATAAGAGAGATCTATATGTATTAACATGGAGTTATTTCCAGAATATAAAATTAAGTGGTAAAAGTCACACATACTTTTAATATGTTACTTATATTAAAAACTAGTCTATTAAAAAATAGTTTTAAAACTACGTAGCTTAAATACATTACATATATTTTTTAAAAATATCTTTAATAAAGCTTAAGGAAAAATGAAGGATCTAGAAACATACCCCAAACCATTAAAAGTAGTATTTTTTATTTCCAGTGAAAGAAAGTAATCAGAAGAATAAAAAAGGACCTTCTTGCATTTTCTATATATTTCTTTTGTTTTGTATGTTTATGTATTACACATATAATTATTAAAGAAAGCAAACTGTAAGAATAAACAAAAGAATCTGACAAGCAAAAACCCTCTGTATTTAAAATTTTAAACTAAATGCTTTAATTTTTCCACTCATATATGATTAAATACTTTTTCAGACCTGAAATTCAAGAAAACAAAACTTTCCTAGTAAAAGACTAAGAACTGATATTTAATATAATTATTTAAATTTGTAATAAAATTTAAGACAAGTACTTAATCCTAAGAGATTTAAGAAAACTTCTACTTTACAAGGACACAATGTTCAATATATTCATTTGTTCATTGTTTACTACAACAACTGTCGATATTTTAAAGTGGAAAAATATTCATTCGAAGGAAAAGTCACGAAACAACAGTAAAAATCCTTTTGTATGAGTGTCTATATAAGCTCAATGAGGTGTCTTCAGGCAGAATAAATTGCTGATTGCACTTGACCAGCATTAGGAACCCAATTTCTGATTTTACCTCCAACTTTATTGACTTAGAATCATGTGCCAGTTTTAATGTTTTGGCAACCTTTTCATAACATGAAAACCTTATTCTATAAATCTAAATAGTCAAGGACATCTAAAAAAAATATTAGATATAAAAACTACCAAAATTCACCTCATTTTTTATAAATAAAACTTTCTAATGATAAAATTAAGCTATAAATCTGGAGAAAAGTAAAAATCGACCCATCTCAACTTGTAGTTACTGAATTAATTCGTTTCTAGTTATTCAGACGGACAGAAGAGGCTGGCGGGCTGCAGCCCACAGGGTCACAAGTTAGTCACGACTTAGTGATCAAACCACCACCACCAGTTATTCAGATAGAAACATAAGCCTTAAAGGAATGTTCAGATTATATCTAGGAATTATGCTTAGTAACCAGTAATAATTAATGAACAAATTCAAATGTGTCAAGGTGTAAATTATACTTGATATAGAGAAATTCTAGAAAAACAAAAGTCAAATCCATTTTCTGTACTTTTTTACCAAACTAAATAAATGATAGAAAAGAATAACATACTCTAACCTTTCTGTTTTGGACTCATTGTCAATTTTGTACCGTTCAAAATCTTGGCTAAGAGACTGTAGTTTTTCTTGAAGTCTCTTTTCACGTTCTATACTTCCTTGATAAAATTTCATCTCTTTTTCCATCGCTTTTACTTTTTCTTCCATAGCCTTAAACTCATGTAGAATTAGATAGCTGACTCCACAGTACTTACAAACTTTTTCTTCAGGAGACATCTATAAAATAGAACATACATTTACTGAAATGATATTTTTTTATTTCTAAAAAATAAAGTTCAACTGAAGATGTTATTGCGACCATCTTGGTCAAATGAAGTAAACGTATATTGTGCTCTGCCATGGAGTAATAATTACAACACTTCATAAAATTTTTAAAAGTGGCATGATATTGACTCTTGACAAAATCTTGGAATTAGAGTAGAATCTTTCAGAGTAATAATTTCTCCATAGTATCTCTAAGAAAGATTTATATCTTTATATATCTTGAAATATCTGCCATAAAATAAAACTTTTTGATGAAAATATCTTTACAATTCTTGCTTTAAGATGAGTTTTCCCTGATGTGGGAAGAAATCACTGGCCTTTCACTGCCAACTGCACTGTGATCCTGGAGATGGCTCTTAGCTTATTCAGACTTCATTTTCCTCATTTATACAATTATGGCATGGGGCCAAATGAGTTCTAGTTCCTGTTTTAACATTTTATGATTTGCACAGAATTTAATATTCTGTCATAAAACCACAAATAGAAGAAACACTTTGAACTTAATCTCTTCTCCCTAAATCAGTTCTTTTCCCCCTCAGGTAGGTATAGTTATACCTATTTTACAGATAAGAACATAGGGACTTCTGAATTTAAATAACCATCTGATAAGTGGAGAGGCTGACATTAAACCCAAGTCTATTTTAAAACCATCACTTATGCCTGTAATCATTTGTATCATATTTATCTACCATGTGAATGTCTGCTAAATTCTCTTACTTCCTTCAGATAAAATGCTCATATATCTTTGGCCAGATGCAGGGAGTGAAAAAGAATTTTAGTGAAGTCAAGAGAGACATAATTCTTTTTTCTGTATCAAGTATACAAATATTCCTCAAGCAGCCTCTACCTGTCTTGCTTTTCATAAAGATAAGAGAGATTCATTAAATATTTGCTTCAGGGCACTAAAACGAAAGCAACTCTTGGACTATACAAAGAATGCTTACTCTTAATGCAACTTTGTTAAGACTATAGAAACCGCTCCTATAACTAAGAGTAATGCCACCATACATGCCTATCAATGCCATCTACCATATGCACCTATCCATGCCATTATAAAAGAGTTACTTGAAACAAACTAATAATAACTTTTATAGTTATTTTCATTTAAACAATAAAAATTTCAAATTAAAAACTATGATATAATACTACAGGATACAGATGAATGACTACATCAGTCATCTAACTGCGACTGAGACCAAATTTATAGATTTATGAAACAAGTTTGAAAGAAATCATAAAGATAACCTGGCTCAAGCATGGATGTATTCACTGAGACACATAAGATGTTATCCAGAGTCTATCTCAGCACTCAAAAATGACGGGAAACTACTTTGTAAAACAGCCTGTTTCATCTTCTGATGGTTTTGTCTACGAGGGAGTTCTCTCTCATGTTGATCCCAAATCCGCTTCCCTGGAGCATCCACCAGTCCGAGACCACCTAGCAACCATAAGGAATAACCAGATCTTTTTCTAATATTTAAAGATGGCTACTAGGAACACGACATATCTTTTAATTCTTTAGGTCAACACTTCCAATCCCTTCAGCTATTTCGCATAATGACATGGTTTTGAATTTCTTTCTCAGTCTAGATAATTTTGTCTAAATGTGTTCCAGTGTACTATATCTATTTCAAAGTATGGAGTCCAGAATTGAATACTACTGTTGGTCTCACTAAAGCAGAGTAAGTAAGAGTGGACCTGTATTTCCCTCATTATAACATCTCATTAATAATACCATTAGTAACATCATTTAATACAATCAGATCACAATGGTCTTCTGTATTTTTACCAATTATATGTTGCTATTATATACTATAACTGGCTTTTATGTTAAATAAAACCCCTACCCAAAAACACACTGCAGTGTAAAACCATGTCCCATTATACTGAATATACCAAGCCATTCCTTCCCACTTATGTCCCCTTTTGTAGAGAATCCACCTTCCATAGTCCTGGCTACTCTGGTAATATGACTAAAACCCCCTCCAACAATCCACCCTAGCATGGCGGAATGATGAATGAAGGTTGGACATCTGACCTAGAAGAACCAAGTCCTGAGCTGGGATGAGCCAGTTGAGACTATAAGTGTTGAAGACCAGGCAATTAGGACATCTTTAGCACAGCCAGAATATATAAGGATTACATGCAAGATACAGAGTAAGCCACATTACTGGGATGAGAGAGAAGAATGAACAAACACACAGAGAGAAGATGAGAAAAAGACACTGCAGATCCAGTGTAAGAGAGAAAGAAATTGGAACCAGACACTGTCTCATACCCAGCGACCTTCCACTTCCTTACTTCAGTGCCTGCTTTTATCTTACTTACCTGACTTACCTTTTGGAATCCATACCCAATATTCTTCCGCTATTCTCACTTTTCCCCCTAAAGCTACCTATTCCTTACAACCAATAACCCTCATTCTCTTTTGTGAGCATTTAGCTTTTCAGATGCAAGTTCAGAAAAACAAATATAATTGTAAATATAAATAAATAAATAAAATTTTAATGTATATACATATACATATGTATGTATGTTTTAGACTCAAACTTTACTTAAGTGATTTTGTATCCAGAAAATTCTAAGCTTTGTATCTTCTGCAAAACTGATTCTGGCAAGTTGTTTTATCCATCTAATTTATTGATAAAGAATGTTGAATATAAGTTCTACCCTTAATATAAGGTTAAGGGTAGAACTCTATAGCATGTCATATCTGCTTGGTTTGGTCTGGGGGTGGTTTAGCTGCTAAATCATGTCCAACTCTTGCAACACCATGGACTGTAGCCCACGAGGCTCCTCTGACCATGAGATTCTCCAGGCAAGAATATTGGAATGGGTTGCCATTTCCTTCTCATATCTGCTTGGTTAATACTAATCCATTATTCAGCACATTACAATGATTCAACTGGTTACTAAACAACCCAATGACTTGTGTAACCTATCTATATTTATTCATATGGCCTTTAGGAATATTAAGACAAACTTTGTCAAATGCCTTCATAAATTCCATATATTCTATGTCAACTATAGTTCCTAAATCTAGTGACTCCGCACAAAATGGAATGGCAAAGCCTACATGCTGGTTCTGTTCAAGAACATAAAATTGGCTCAAGAGTTATTGTCTTCTCTAACATATGCTCACAAATTGCCCTTTAATATAGTCCAGAATCTTGTCTGGGAGTTCACTAGTAGTAATTTATGGTCATTCTATACATGGAATGGTATTTGTATGTTATCCTCTTATTCACTACATGTTCTCAAAGATCACCAAGAGTGGCTCTGCAATCCTATTGAAATATACTATGATAAAGGACAGAAATGGTATGGACCTAACAGAAGCAGAAGATATTAAGAAGAGGTGGCAAGAGTACACAGAAGAACTGTACAAAAAAGATCTTCACGACCCAGATAATCACAATGGTGTGATCACTCACCTAGAGCCAGACATCCTGGAATGTGAAGTCAAGTGGGCCTTAGGAAGTATCACTATGAACAAAGCTAGTGGAGGTGATGGAATTCCAGTTGAGCTATTTCAAATCCTGAAAGATGATGCTGTGAAAGTGCTGCACTCAGGATGTCAGCAAATTTGGAAAACTCAGCAGTGGCCACAGGACTGGACAAGGTCAGTTTTCATTCCAATCCCTAAGAAAGGCAATCCCAAAGAATGCTCAAACTACCGCATAATTGCACTCATCTCACACGCTAGTAAAGTAATGCTCAAAATTCTCCAAGCCAGGCTTCAGCAATACATGAACCAAGAACTTCCAGATGGTCAAGCTGGTTTTAGAAAAGGCAGAGGAACCAGAGATCAAATTGCCAATATCTGCTGGATTATCGAAAAAGCAAGAGAGTTCCAGAAAAACATCTATTTCTGCTTTATTGACTATGCAAAAGCCTTTGACTGTGTGGATCACAATAAACTGTGGAAAATTCTTCAAGACATGGGAATACCAGACCACCTGACCTGCCTCTTGAGAAACCTATATGCAGGTCAGGAAGCAACAGTTAGAACTGGACATGGAACAACAGACTGGTTCCAAATAGGAAAAGGAGTACGTCAAGGCTGTATATTGTCACCCTGCTTATTTAACTTACATGCAGAGTACATCATGAGAAACGCTGGGCTGGAAGAAGCACAAGCTGGAATCAAGACTGCCAGGAGAAAAATTAACCTCAGATATGCAGATGACATCACCCTTGTGGCAGAAAGCAAAGAGGAACTAAAAAGCCTCTTGATGAAAGTGAAAGAGGAGAGTGAAAAAGTTGGCTTAAAGCTCAACATTCAGAAAACTAAGATCATGGCATCTTGTCCCATCACCTCATGGGAAATAGATGGGGAGACAGTGGAAACAGTGTCAGACTTTATTTTTTCAGGCTCCAAAATCACTGCAGATGGTGACTGTAGCCACGAAATTAAAAGACGCTTACTCCTTGAAAGGAAAGTTATGACCAACTTAGATAGCATATTAAAAAGCAGAGACATTACTTTGCCAACAAAGGTCTATCAGGTTAAGTCTATGGTTTTTCCACTGGTCATGTATGGATGTGACAGTTGGACGGTGAAGAAAGCGGAGCACTGAAAATTGATGCTTTTGAACTATGGCGTTGGAGAAGACTCTTGAGAGTCCCTTGGACTGCAAGGAGATCCAACCAGTCCATCCTGAAGGAGATCAGTCCTGGGTGTTCATTGGAAGGACTGATGCTGAAGCTGAAACTCCAGTACTTTGGCCACCTCACATGAAGAGTTGATTCATTGGAAAAGACCCTAATGCTGGGAGGGATTGGGGGCAGGAGGAGAAGGGGACGACAGAGGATGAGATGGCTGGATGGCGTCACCGACTCGATGGGCATGAGTTTGAGTAAACTCCAGGAGTTGGTGATGGACAGGGAGGCCTGGCGTGCTGCGATTCATGGGGTTGCAAAGAGTCGGACATGACTGAGTGACTGCACTGAACTGAACTGATCAGTCCCCAGGAATATAATTCATCCAGGTCAAGAGACCTGAACTAATACAGAACATATGCATATTTTCTTACAGTCCCTCTGCCCATCATGAGTTTTGGTTCCTTCTCATCAATTTAAAAATTCTTACTCTAAAGAACTTTCATCCTTAGCCTATTAATCACAGTTCTTTCCCTGTTCCTGGGGAAATGCCGTGTCCTTATTTTAAAGAAAACTCTTGCTGGATAGAGCTTATTTGCAGCCTGATGTAAACATATCATATAAACACAAATCATATAAACTTCAAATTGTGAAAATTATTAGAATGTTATTCCACCATAGCAAGCATGGTGGGAAAAGCTGAAATAAGTGAAATATACATACTATAAAACAGGCCTCTAGATGTTCAGTATAGGAAGCCAAAATATGATATTTACTATAATCTAGGAAACAAAACAATTATAAAATAAATAATAAATCCATAAGAATAGTCTCTAGGTTTCATTTAGTACAACCTAAGTCACTGATGATCTACATGAAACAAGCATACTGAACAAAGGTTTCAGTGCTATTAAATTGTAAACAGTTTTTGGTAAGTAAAAGTGCAACAGTAAAATATAATAACACTTTCAAACTCTTTGTATAGGCTAATTACTTAGGACATTTCTGTGAAACTTGAGAAGATATGAAATACTATAATTATGTTCCCAAATGAAGTAAGTAAACCTTAGCTGTTTTTTGTGAAATATAATTTGTGCTTCATTCTTATAACTTGGTGTTGTATCATGTCGTTTTGTAAGTAAAATAACGACATGTTGTCATTCTTGAGAAAAGAGCTATCATTAGCAGGATGTTTTTGCTTTTTACAAGATGCATTTTGGAGGAGGCATCAACAAATGCAGTATATTAAACAAATGCGGAGCCATTTAAAATAAATTGTAAACTATACTTCTCAAATGCAATATTTGTACTTTTCAAATTACAGTTATTTAATATAAAATGATGCAAATTTTTTAAAAGGTTAAATTAGGCTTCAGATCCTTTCCAAAGCTCCTAACTATGCTTCAAGTGGAAAAACCACTCAGTAACCTCCTAGTGCCCAAGTGAGGCATCCTCTGCTCAAAAAAATTGTTCTCCCTTTCTTTCCCCACCCATTCCATGCTTTCTATGTTTGCATAAGGAAGAAAGAAATAGGAAAAATTTCACTGCTGCAAAAATGACAGCACATATAAAATGTTAACCTTTCTAATAAGTTTTACATTAAAAAAAGATACCTTTACTCAAAACAATGAGTGTCTAGCTAGTGAATTTCATTCAGGAGAAACATTTTGAGACAGAACAGAGGACCTTTTGAGTCATTAGTAACACAGACCGCCTGACCAGTTCATAAGGCCATCAAAACCCTTCCTTTCAATAAGTCAACTGGCAGTACTACCAACTTAAAAACCACTTTGGTAAAGACCATCTACCCAAAACCCCTATTTCCAGCAATATGCACTTTTCTAAGATACAATCAGTACTGTAATGTTCTCAAATTTATACGAAAAGGCAAAGGAACTAGAAAAGCTAAAAGAGTACTGAAAAACAAGAATAAAGTGGGAAAAGTATTTTACCTGATTTCAAGACATAGTATTGCTACAGTAATCAATACAACATGGTATTGGTCAAAGGACAGACACATAGATCAAATGGAATATAATAGAGAACCCAGAAATAGATCAACATAAATATGCCAGACTGATTTTTGGCAGAGGTATAAAAGCAATTCAGTAAAAGAAAAACAACCTTTTTAGCAAATGGTCTTGGAACAATTGGATACCCATAGGTTAAAAATAATAATAAAAATAAAAAATAAAAGGATTTCAAACTAAACCTCACACCCCATTAACTTAATTAACTTACAGTGGATCATGGACTAAAATGAACAACATAAAAATATGATTTTAGAAGAAAAAAGCCTAGGAAGAAATCCTCAGGATCTAAACTAGGCACAGTTTCTACACTTGATACCAAAAGCATGATCTATAGATGGAAAAACTGATAATCTGAATTGCAAAATTTTAAACTTTTGCTCTGTAAAACACTGTAAAGAGGGTGAAATGACAAGCTACAGATTTGGAAAAAGAGATTTGCAAGCCACATATTTGACAAAGGACAAGTACCTAGATTATATTAAGAACTCTCAGAACTCAACAGTTTAAAAAAAAATTAAATTAGAAAATGGTTAGGAGATATTTCACCTAAGAGGACACACAGATGCCAAATAAGCACATGAAAAAAGTAGTCAATATAATTAGTCATTAAGAAAATGCAAATTAAAACCACAATAAGCTACCACTGCACACCTATAAGAAAGATTTTAATAAAAATTAATGACAGTGGCACAATATATTTAAAGTGATAAAGGGGGAAAACATGCAACCAAGAATACTCTATCCAGGAAGGCTTTCATTCAGATTTGATGGAGAGATCAAACATTTTATAGACAAGCAAAAGCTAAAAGAGCTTAACACCACCAATCCAACTTTATAAGAAACGTTAATGTGATTTCTATAAGTAAAAAAGAAAAAAAGGCCACAACTAGAAATATGAATATTACAAAGGGAAAAAGCTCATTGGTAAAGGCAAATATATAGTAAAGAAAGGAAATGAACCAGAAATAAAGCTTGTAGAAAGGTTAAAAAACAAAAGTACGAAAATCATCTATACCCACAATAAGCAGTTAAGATATACACAAAACAATCAGATGTAAAATGTTGTCTTAAAAAGAGTACGAGTGAGGGGTGGAGAGTACCAATGCAAGCATGTTAAAATACATTTGAAATTAAGAGGTCAACAATTTAAGACTATATATATATATGTGCTGCTGCTGCTGCTGAGTCGATTCAGTCGCATCCAACTCTGTGCGACCTCATAGATGGCAGCCCACCAGGCTCCTCCATCCCTTGGATTCTCCAGGCCAGAATACTGGAGTGGGTTACCATTTCCTTTTCCAATGCACGCACGCATGCTAAGTCGCTTCAGTTGTGTCCGACTCTGTGCGACCCTATAGACAGTGGCCCACCAGGCTCCTCTGTCTAAGGGACTCTCTAGGCAAGAATATTGGAGTGGGTTGCCATTTCCATATATATATATATACATAAAGAATCTGCCTGCAATGCAGGAGACCCGGGTTCGATTCCTGGATCAGGAAGATCCTCTGGAGAAGGAAATGGCAACCCATTCCAGTATTCTTGCCTGGAGAATCCCATGGACAGAAGAGCCTGGCAGGCTACAGTCCATGGGGTCGCAAGAGTCGGACATGACTTAGCAACTTAACTAACTACTCTCTCTCTCTCTCTCTCTCTCTATATATATATATATATATATGTATATATATATAGTAGGGTTTCCCTGGTGGTTCAGAGGTTAAAGCGTCTGCCTCCAATGCGGGAGATCTTTCGATCCCTGGGTTGGGAAGATCCCCTGAAGAAGGAAATGGCAACCCACTCCAGTATTCTTGCCTGGAGAATCCCATGGACGGAGGAGCTTGGTAGGCTACAGTCCACATGACATATATATATAGCTATATATAAGCCTCGTGGTAAACCACAAACCAAAAATTAATAATAGATGCAAACATACACACACAAAAAGGAATCCAAACACAGCACTATAGATAGTCAACAAACCACAAGAGAAAAGAACAAAAGAAGAAGAAAGGAACAACAAAGATCTGAAAAAACTTAACAAAATGCCAATAAGAACATAGACAGCAATAATTACTTTAAATATCAGCCAGTTCAGTTTAGTTCAGTCGCTCAGTTGTGTCCGACTCTTTGCAACCCCATGAATTGCAGCACGCCAGGCCTCCCTGTCCATCACCAACTCCCAGAGTTTACTCAAACTCATGCCCATCGAGTCGGTGATGCCATCCAGCCATCTCATCCTCTGTCATCCCCTTCTCCTCCTGCCCCCAATCCCTCCCAGCATTAGGGTCTTTTCCAATGAGTCAACTCTTCATGTGAGGTGGCCAAAGTACTGGAGTTTCAGCTTCAGCATCAGTCCTACTTTAAATATAACTGGATTAAATGCTCCAATCAAAACACCTGGAGTGGCTCAGTGGAAACAAAAACCAGATCCATATATATGCTGCCTACAACAGTCTCACTTCAGACCTAAAGACACAAACAGAATGAAAATGAAGGATAGAAAAAGGTATTCATTGCAAATGGAAATCAAAAGAAAGCCAGGCTGGCAATACCTACACAAGATAAAATAGGCTTTAAAATAAAGAATGTTACAAGAGACAAAGACATTAAATGATCAAGTGCTCAATCCAAGAACATATAATAATCACAAATATACATAAGCCCTAATATAGGAGCACCTAAATATATAAAGCAAATACTAACAGATATAAAGGAAGAACTTGACAGTAATACAATAATAGTAGGGGATTTAACATCACACTTACATCAAAGGATAGATCATCCAAGCAGAAAATTAATCAGGAAACCCTGGCCTTAAATTACAATAAACCAGAAGAACTTAATAGATATACATAGAACATACCATCAAAAAGCAGTAGAATATGCTCCTTTTCAAGTGCCTGGAAACATTCTCCAGGACAGTTCACATACTAGGCTACAAAACAAACCTTGGAAAATTTAAGGAAACTGAAATCATATCAAGTGTCTTTTCCAACCACAATACTATGAGACTAGAAATCAATTACAAGGGGAAAAAATGCAAAAAAAAAAAAAAAACATGTGAAGGCTAAAGAATATGCTACTAAACAACCAATGGTTCACAGAAGAAATAAAAAAAGAAATTAAAAATTACTTGAAAAAAGAAATTAAAATTTTCTTTTAATTTTAAAAAAGATTAAAAATTACTTTGTAATTAAAAATCACAAAAATTAAATGAAAATGAAAACAAAAGGACACAGAAAAAGAGGGCAGTTTATAGAAATAAAAGTTTAACTCAGGAAACAAGAAATATCTCAAATAAACAACCTAACCTTACACCTGTCTAGGTTGGTCATAACTTTCCTTTTAAGGGGTAAGCATCTTTTAATTTCATGGCTGCAATCACCATCTGCAGTGATTTGGGAGCCCAGAAAAATAAAGTCAGCCACTGTTTCCCCATGTATTTGCCATGAAGTGATGGGACTGGATGCCATGATCTTAGTTTTCTGAATGTTGAGCTTTAAGCCAACTTTTTCACTCTCCTCTTTCACTTTCATCAAGGGGCTTTTTAGTTCTTCACTTTCTGCCATAAGGGTGGTGTCATCTGCATATCTGAGGTTATTGATATTTCTCCCAGCAGTCTTGATTCCAGCTTGTGCTTCATCCAGCCCAGCGTTTCTCATGATGTACTCTGCATTGAAGTTAAATAAGCAGGGTGACAATATACAGCCTTGATGTACTCCTTTTCCTATTTGGAACCAGTCTGTTGTTCCATGTCCAGTTCTAACTGTTGCTTCCTGACCTGCATACAGGTTTCTCAAGAGGCAGGTCAGGTGGTCTGGTATTCCCATTTCTTTAAGAATTTTCCACAGTTCATTGTGACCCAAACAGTCAAAGGCTTTGGCATAGTCAATAAAGCAGAAATAGATGTTTTTCTGGAACTCACTTGCTTTTCCAATGATCCAGCAGATGTTGGCAATTTGATCTCTGGTTCCTCTGCCTTTTCTAAAACCAGCTTGACCATCTGGAAGTTCTTGGTTCATGTATTGCTGAAGCCTGGCTTGGAGAATTTTGAGTATTACTTTACTAGCGTGTGAGATGAGTGCAATTGTGCAGTAGTTTGAGCATTCTTTGGGACTGCCTTTATTAGGGACTGGAATGAAAACTGACCTTTTCCAGTCCTGTGGCCACTGCTGAGTTTTCCAAATTTGCTGACATCCTGAGTGCAGCACTTTCACAGCATCATCTTTCAGGATTTGAAATAGCTCAACTGGAATTCCATCACCTCCACTAGCTTTGTTCGTAGTGATGCTTCCTAAGGCCCACTTGACTTCACATTCCAGGATTCTGGCTCTAGGTGAGTGATCACACCATCATGATTATCTGGGTCATGAAGATCTTTAACAGTTCTTCTGTGTACTCTTGCCACCTCTTCTTAATATCTTCTGCTTCTGTTAGGTCCCTACCATTTCTGTCCTTTATTGAGCCCATCTTTGCATGAAATGTTCCCTTGGTATCTCTAATTTTCTTGGAGAGATCTCTAGTCTTTCCCATTCTAATGTTTTCCTCTATTTCTTTGCATTGATCACCGAGGAAGGCTTTCTTATCTCTCCTTGCTATTCTTTGGAACTCTGCATTCATAATAGGTACAAAATCTTGACAAAATTCAACACCCATTTATGATAAAAACTCTCACAAAGTGGGTATAAATATAACATACCTCAACATAATAAAGGTCATGTATGACAAGCCCAAAGCTAATGTCATAGTCAACAGTGAAAGCATTCCCCTGATATTAGGAATAAGACAATGCCCATTCTTGCCAATTTTATTCAACATAGTACTGGAAGTCTTAGCCACGGCAATCAGGTAAGAAAAAGAAATTAAAGAATTCTAATTGTAAAGGAAGAAATAAAACTGTCATGGTTTGCAAATGACACAATATTATCAATAGAAAATCCTAAGGATACCACCAAAAAACTCATGAATGAATTCAGCAAAGTTGCAGAATACAAAATGAATGTATAGAAATCTATTGCATTTCTATATACTAACAATAAACTATCAGAAAGAGAAATTAAAGAAACAGTCATATCAAAATTAACAAAATTAACAAAAATTAACAAAAATTAAAAGAACAAAATTAACCCAGGAATAAACCTACCTGAGGATGTAGGGAAAACTATGAGACACTGATGAAAGAAACTGATGATGAAACAAGCAGATGAAAAGATATACCATGTTCATGGACTATAAGAATATTGTTTAAATGACAATACTACCAAAGGCAATCTTCATATTCAATGCAATTCCTACCAAAATATCACTGGCATTTTTCACAGAACTACAACAAACAGTTTTATAAATTGTGTAGAAATACAAAAGACCCTAAATAGCTAGAATAATACTGAGAAATAAGAGAACTAGAGGTATCATGTTCCCGGACTTCAAACTATAATGCAAAGCTACAGCAATCAAAACAGTATGGTTCTGGTACAGAAGCAGTGAACAAGCAGACACACAGATCACTGCAGCAGAAGAGAGGGTCCTGACACAAACTAACACACTTACAGTCAATTAATCTACTACAAAAGTGACAAGAATATACAGTAGAAAACTGGATAAAAGACAGTCTTTTCAATAAGTGCTGTTGGGAAAATAGGACAGTTACATGTTAAAACAAGAAACTTCAACATTTTCTAACACCATATACAAAAATAAACTCAAACTGGATTAAAGACCTACATGTAAGACCAGAAATCATTAAACTCCTAGAAGAAAACAGACGAAAACTCTTTGACATAAATCATAACAATATTATTTGATCTTTCTTCTAAAGCAAAGGAAACAAAAGCAAACACAAGCAGATGAGAATTAATCAAGCTGAAAAGCTTTTGCATAGCAAAGGAAACCTTCAACAACAACAAAAAGACAACCTATGGAATGGGAAAAATATTTGCAAATGATATGACTGATAAGGGGTTAATAATGAAAATACAAACAGCTCATAGAACTCAATATAAAAAGAAAATCCAATTTAAAAATAGAAAACCTGAATAAATCTTTTTCCATGGAATACATACAGATGGCAAATAGGCACTTGAAAAGATGCTCAACATTGTTAATCATCAGAGAAATGAAAATTAAAAATCACAAAGATATCATCTCACACCTATTAAGAATGGCTAACACACACACACACACACACAATTAACAGAAATGGGTGAAGATGCAGGGAAGAACAAATCCTCAGACACTGTTAGTGGAAATATAAATTGGTGCAACCACTTTTGCAAACAGAATGGAAGTTTCTCAAAAAAAAATCCCTAAAACTAGAACTACCATATGATACAGCAATTCCAGTCCTGGGTATATATCCAGATAAAAATGAAAATACTGATTCAAAAAGATACATGCACCACAGTGTTCACAGCAGCATTATTTACAATGACCAAGATATGGAAACAACTTCAGTGTCCATCAACAGATGAACAGATAAAGAAGATGTGAATGGAATATTACTCAGCCATTAAAAGAATGAAATTTTGCCATCTGCAACAACAAGCATGGACTTGAAGGGCACTATGGTGAGTGGAATAAGTCAGACAAAGATAACTATTATATGATATCACATATATGTAGAATCTAAAAAATACAAACTACTGAATATACCAAAAAGGAAACAGAATCACAGATAAAGAGAACATGCTAGTGGTTACCAGTGGGGAGGGGGAAAGGAAAAGGGGCAAGTTAGGGGTAGGGGATTAAGAGGTATAAACTACTATATATAAAATAAATAAACCACAAAGATATATTATAGAGTATAGGGAAAATAGCCAATGTTTTATAATAACTATCAGTGGAATATAACCTTTAAACTTGTGAATTACTCTGCTGTACACCTGAAACATATAATTATGTACATTAACTATACTGCAATAAAACTTTTTTTCAACCAATAACAACATCAAATACTAAAGATGCAGAGAAACTGGATCACTCATACACTGCTGGTGAGGATGTAAAATGCTATAGCCCTCTGGAAAAGTTTGGCAATGTTTAGAAAACTAAACATGCAACTACCAAACAATCTAGCAATTGTACTTGAGCATTTATCCTCTGAAAATAAAAACACAAGTTCACATAAAAACCTGTACACTAATATTTACTGTAACTTTATACATAATAGCCCCAAACAGGAAAAACTCAGATGTTCTTCAACAGGTTAAATAAATTGCAGTACATTTATACCATGGAATGCTACTCAGCAATACAAAGGAATAAACTACAAATATATGCAACAATATGCATAAAACTCCAGAAAATTACACTGATTCAAAAAAAAAAAACTAATTCCAAAGACTACATATTGCATAATCCCATTTTTATAACATTCTTGAGGTGACAAAATTATTGGGAGACCAGATCACTGGTTGCTAGAGGTCATGAATTGGGGGTAGGATAGTGGAGGCATGTGAAAGCAGAGGCTGAGATGAACGTAGCTACAAAAGGGCAACATGAGGAATCTCTGTTGTCACAGAATCCTTATCTGTGTCAATGTCAATGTCTGGTTGTGATATCTAGTAGAGTTTTGCCAGATGATACCATTGGAAAAAGTTGGGAGAAGGGTACATGAGATCTCTTGGTATCATTTCTCACAACTGCTTGTGAATTTACCCTGATCTTGAAAGAAAAGGTTTGGTTTCAAACGAACAAAATATAAAATAAATAAAGCTGGTACTAAAATGCTAGAGATTAATCCACAGAGAAATTTCAATAAGCAATTTTAAGAAGTGTTGTTTTCATATACAAATTATACATGACATGCCTATGTTTAGATTTAAATATACCTCCAAAGTATATTTACCCCAACACCTATTTTTCTAAAAAACTTCACCTTAGTAAATTCTGGGACTCTCTATGGCCAGGCAGCAAAAGTATTTTGGACTACAAATTAACAAATACAGAATTTTCAATACTCATAGTTTTTTTTTTTTTAAGTTTTCCCTAATGACCTCTCTTGGGTCACAATATTAAGTGAACAGTCTCTTCAAAAATTATACAGCTTATGTCTTTTTTCATTAGTTTCAAAACTACAATTACTTAAAAAGACAACACATATACCCCCACACACATAGACATATCACTGCTTTTCCAGGATAATAGCACTAATGTTTCAACGACGATTTTCTCTCCTTTTCCTCTACTTTAATTCAACACAAAATCTGATCCTAACCACAGTGGCCCAAAATGACCTGGAAAATTAAGTTTATTTTTTCTGGCAATGACAACCTGTGCTTGGAAATATAAAACTGTTATTCTGAATAAATCTCAAAGTTTCAAAGTACTAAAATTACTGAAACAGGACAAAATGAGCTGTTGCTGGTAGGGAAAGGGATTGTTATCCCAGAAAGAACAGTGTGCTCTCCAGCCCTTGCACTGCCACTTCTGTTTTATAAAATAAACAACTCTGGTCTCTTTATTTTACTTTGTGTCCTGTGATAATAAATATCTCCTGAGGCTAAAATCCTATTAGTAGTGCTCATTTTGTCACCATTAAAAAAAAACAAGAGACCAGTTCTACTTTTGCAAAATAACTGATTTTTCCACTGACTGTTGAGGTTGTTCTGACTTCTGTGTATATCTTCTAGCAAAAACAGCAAAAAGGAATATTACTCATTGTTCTTCTTTCTAAAAAGAGTCCATATGTTTCTGAAATAGGTGCACATTCAGGAAGGGAAGAAATATGGAATTATTATTTTGCTCATCTCTAAGTGTTTTAGTTTTAATTGTGGCAATAAAATACTAAACACGAAGTGTACTATCATTACAAGTGCATTCTGCTTTCAGTCTGCTAGATGAAAATTCCAGCAAAGCTGCTACTTATTGGAAGTCAGAAACAGGTAGGAGTCAACTTTGTTTAGAGAGTATATTTAGAGATATAATCTAAGTACACAAGGAAGTAAGCTGTAGAGTCCAGCAGCAGACAAGGGATGAGTATGGTCTTGCCTTCCAGCCCATTAGTCCGTTTGACATTTTCTGCTACTTGGGGAGATGGGAATCTGAAATGTGTTTATGCTCAGTCAGAAATTGTGATTAAAAAAACAAAAAGATCTGGGAGTGGCTGTCAAAAGATTATCTTTTTCTTTCTTCCCTAAGATTTCCTAAGAAGATGAGACTAGTGGTGAGACGATTTAACAATCTTCTCTTTCTAATAAGGTAATGGACTAACTAGAGCTTAGTATTATCCGTATTCTCCACACTTTTCCTTTGTTGGCCATCTCCCCCACCACATTTATATTCTCTCAGAACTCTTACCTATTGCTACCTATTTCACTAGTGTGTGTACAGTGTAGTACAGTCATTTCCATTTCCTTTATCATATATCTTTCGAGTAATTGATCAACCATCCTATTTCCATATTATACAGCAAAAGTACAGAGGGAAAAAGATTTCCCCCACTTCTCTTTGCTGATTTCTACACTAACCTTTCTTGCCTACACACAGCAAAAAAGGGAACACGGCAGGGGCTTCTCTAGAAAGAAGCCATTAGTGTTAGTCACTCAGTCGTGTCTGACTCTTCGCAACCCCATGGACTGTAGCCTGCCAGGCTTCTCTGTCTACGGGATTTTCCAGGCAAGAATACTGGAGTGGGTTGCCATTTCCTTCTCCAGGGGATCTTCCTGACCCAGAGATCGAACCCTGGGCTCCTGCATTGCAGGCAGATTCTTTACCATCTGAGTCACCAGGGAATCCCCTAGAAGGAAGAGCCTGCATAAAAACTAACACAAAAAGTGAACAAAAGAACAACGAAAAAAGCCTCTAAAAGTCCTCTGTGTCACTGTACACTGACCCACCCGTCCTTTCTTATCCCATAAAGAACTACAGCACAATTTCCAAGTCACTATGAAAGGCTAAGATTTGTTTTATCTTAATAATGAAATCCCTGGTGGCTCAGATGGTAAAGCGTCTGTCTACAATGTGGGAGACCCGGGTTCGATCCCTGGGTCGGGAAGATCCTCTGGAGAAGGAAATGGCTACCCACTTCAGTACTCTTGCCTAGAAAATCCCATGGACAGAGGAGTCCATGTGGTTGCAAAAAACTGGACACGACTGAGTGACTAAACTTTAATAATGAAATGGTTCTAATCTGAAGTACTCTTATTACTAGTATAAGCTTATATATCTGTTTAACATGCTTGTATATAGAATGATGTATGTAAGCTGATTAAATAAATATGCTTTAACCAGTTACAATCTGGACATTATGGACAATCTAGAGGAATCAAATATTAGGTAAGAAGTTATGGAAAACGAGTAACTGACATTCCCAAAACAAGCTCTAACAGGATGTGGGATGCATGTGCATATTTTTGGTTGCTTTATAATCAAGTAGCCAAAACAGTGTCTGCCACACTATAGGCACTTGATAAATACTTGTTGTACAAGTGTATCTAACTTCAGTCTGAAAAACTGCAAAGATGCACTTTACAGGCTAAGTATTCAGCAGACCAAGGGCTACAACTCACTTGTCCAGGGCCTTAGGCAGCTAAGCTACTCCTGGCCTCCCCACCTCTTTGCATTACACGGACAGCTCCCTGTCATTTAAGATTTGAGAATATGTCTATTTATAGAATGATTAGTTTTAGCATTTTTAAAAAATTTACTTATATAAGTGTCTTAAACAAGAAAAAAACCACATTCTTCAACTCATTCAGTTCAGTTCAGTCGCTCAGTCATGTCCGCCTCTTTGCAACCCCATGAACTGCAGCACGCCAGGCCTCCCTGTCCATCACCAACTCCTGGAGTACACCCAAACCCATGTCCATTGAGTCATGATTGGTGATGCCATCCAACCATCTCATCCTCTGCTGTCCCCTTCTCCTCCTGCCCTCAATCTTTCCCAGCATCAGGGTCTTTTTAAATGAGTCAGCTCTTCATCAGGTGGCCAAAATATTGGAGTTTCAGCTTCAACATCAGTCCTTCCAATGAACACCCAGGACTGATCTCCTTTAGGATGGACTGTTTGGATCTCCTTGCAGCCCAAGGGACTAAAACTCTGTTAAAATAAACACATACTCTTTAATGCATTTAAAACACTGACATTATTAAACATTCTCTACCCTGGCCAGTTTTTTTTCTTAATAGTGAGCTTTTGATCACTTAGCCCAGAACACCCTTTTCCCTGTCTGTCTATAGGAGTACTTTACTTTCAAGGGCCAATTCCAGTTCTATTTCCTGCAGAAAGATCTTCCCTTGACCATCATGATATTCAGGGATTACTCTCCCCACTTTCTCTATTTTCAGAGAAGATAGTATCTTACATGACATTTAAATCAACATTGTCTTTTAGGGTCTTTTTTTTTTTCATGTCATTATATATCTGCTTCCTAACAGATGACTGGTATCTGAGTATGGGTATTATTTCTTGTAGATTGTTTTGTTTTGTTTCTTTTTATCTCTACCATACCAGGCTAGTACATGAAAGGAAATCATTTGAGGGAGTGCGAGGACACTCCATGTATTCAAACACATCTAGGTACCATTTCTCAGGTAAGCATAGCAAAGCTGAGCTCTCTCTGAACTTTCTCTTATATCTAACTTTAAAGGTGAAGCAAATTAAGTGCAATGGTTTAAAAGGTCTTTAAAGGTAACTGGACTTCTCTTCCAGGTCCTGCTAGACTGCAGTTTACATAAATCTAAAGGACATGCAGTAGAAGTAAGCATCAAGTTAAATCAATGGCATGATTAATGATAACAGGCATTACATGCATAAAAGATAAAAATATACCTGAGAGCTGACTGCAGTTTTTAATTAAAAACTAATGGACTGGTGATTAATCTTAAACTGACTACAGATTTACCTTAAAAACTGAATGATAAATGACAGTTAAGGTTTGAGGTTTTAATTCATAATTTGTCAATCTGTTTCAAAGAGATATTTTTAATTACACTGTTAGCAATGTATGCATTGCCACAGTAAATATGGGAGAAATGATTTTACCTGAGGACAGATATAAATTAACAGGCAGGAAAATAGCTTAGCAATGGTGAAAAGAATTGAATGTTAACCAGATTAAATGAGTTGATATCTATAAAAGGCCTTAAAACATGGTAAAAGATAAGAATTAAGGTGAAACTGAAATAGACCCTTATAGAGAGACACCCTTAAAATTTTTGCATCACAAAAAGTTACAAACTAGGACTTCCCAGGTGGCCCAGTGGACTGTGCCAATGCAGCCTGCCAATGCAGAGGACATGGGTCTTCCTGATCCAGAAGATTCCACATGCTGCAGAGCAACTAAGCCCATGTGCCACAACTACTGAAATCTGTGTGCTCTCAGGCCTGCAACAAAGAGTAGCCCCCACTCCCTGCAAATAGAGAAAGCCCTTGCACACCAGTGAAGACCCAGCACAGCCATGAATAAATAAAAATTATTTAAAAAAAAAAAGTTACAAACTAAAATTTTTTGGTCCTTGGAAGAAAAGTTATGACCAACCTAGACAGCACATTAAAAAGCAGAGACATTCCTTCACCAACAAAGGTCTGTCTAGTCAAAGCTATGGTTTTTCCAGTAGTCATGTATGGATGTGAGAGTTGGACTGTAAAGAAAGCTGAGCATGGAAGAACTGATGCTTTTGAACTGTGGTGTTGGAGAAAACTCTTGAGAGTCCCTTGGACTGCAAGGAGATCCAACCAGTCCATCCTAAAGGAGATCAGTCCTGGGTGTTCACTGGAAGGACTGATGCTGAAGCTGAAACTCCAGTACTTTGGCCACCTGATGCAAAGAGCCAACTCATTGGAAAAGCCCAGGATGCTGGGGAAGATTGAAGGCGGGAGCAGAAGGGGATGACAGAGGATGAGATGGTTGGATGGCATCACCAACTCAATGGACATGAGTTTGAGTAAACTCCAGGAGCTGGTGATGGACAGGGAGGCCTGGCGTGCTGCAGTTCATGGGGTCACAAAGAGTCAGACACGACTGAGCAACTGAACTGAACTGAAAATTTCTGTAGTGGTTTACTACTAATTATTTGTTTTGCAAATATACAATAAGGATTACTTAACATTTGAAACGGACCCATTTATGTCATTTCTTTTTTTTTCCCTGAAAAGCTGCTAGATAAATATCTTAGTATTTGGCCGTTGCTGGAGCCCTTGTTTTACAAGGGCTCCAAAAACACCTGGTCAAATACCATGCCAGAATTATATATCCAGCTTCTTTCACAGGCTGAACATTCTTTGCACTGAATTGAATTCTACAGTTTTGACTATTACAATTACTTCCTTCCCCACTCCACCAATTCACTGCAGATTCCCTGCCTGACTAAAATAAATATAAAACCTCTGAATTCATTCTCCTATGTTTTAGAATTAACTGTTAAAATTCTCCTAATGTTGTGCTGTAATAACATAATGTCATACCTTTTGGATTTCTTCAGGTAATGCATGCATGGGAACATGACGATCCATAATTTCCAAAAATATACTGAAGGAGCTTTGAAGTAAAATAATCTAAAAACATTGATGGTGATAATTAGAATTAAAACAATATGAAGAAAATTTAAATTAAAAGATAAATTCCTACAAGTATTTGGGAATCAATGGGGATAACTATTTCCACAGACGTCTGTTTCATCAACTCAATGTTAAAAGGTACAAATGAGGTTTTCTCATGTGGTTATTAGGCCAATAGAACAGGAAGGACTAGAGAGACTACTGAATTAAAAATAACATTTTCTTTCTTTGGAACTTTATAATTGTAACTTCTGTAGTGGCATACAACTAGGTATTTGTTTTGCAAATACAGATTAAGGATCAGAAAATTTTAAACAGATCCATTTATTTCATTTAAAAGAAAAGTTTCTCCCCTGAAAAGCTGCTGGAAAAAATATCTATAGAATAGTTTAGCAGATAAAAAAAAGCAACTGTGACATGAATGCTGGTTTAAATGAAGTACAGGAAAAAATATTTAGTTACCAAGTTAAATATGATAGGCAAGCACTGAACAGAAAAGTCACTAAAGCATAAGAAGCCAAGTGCCAATTTTACCAAAAGTGGACATTTATATAATTTTTACACAGATGTTTTACTTTAAAATTTTTCATTTTATAATAAAACAATTCAATATAAAACTCTATCATTACTTTCATAAAACCACACAAGATTAATGAAGGGGCACAATGAGTTCTTATTTTTTTAATGTTTCCCAAATAAGGAGAAAGAATAGACAGTCCAGTTTCAAGAAGTGAGAGATGTTCATTCATATGTATGGGTGTATACAGATATATATATATATATATATATATATATATATATATACACACACACGTATATATGGGAAGTGAAGGGGGACAGCAGAGTAAGATAATATAGGCACAATTCCACAGCAGGAAAGGCCTGAGGGCCAGGAGCTGTAGATGAGGAACGATCTAGAAGTTCCGGGGAAAAAAATGTCTTATCTTCCTCATGGGAATGGGGAATTAGCAAAGGTGTCCTGAAGAGGTTTACTTTTGGTCAGGACAAGATTTTGACAAACAGAGACTAAAGAGGCACAGTACTCTATCAGAAAAAGTAATCCCAGCCACATAGCAAGATATCAAGCAAATTGTAATTGACAAAAGTTCCTGTGAGGCAGAATTTTTTTTTTAATTGTTTAAGTATTGGTGGAAGGGTGGATTTCCAATCCCCCTTGTTAGCAAAGTTCCATGTTTAATGAGCTGCTGTTTAAAATAAATAACTAATGGGCTGTCTTCCAACCTAAAGATAAAGGTAATACAATGTGTGTGGACAGAGAGAGTAAAGTTAACTGACATAGTGAACATTGGCCCACATAGCCAAGTACATAACAATCTGATATTTGGCAGGCTGTCACAGTGATGTGGCAAGAGCTCATTATTCACAGAAAGCTTACTATTCTCATTTCTGTCATTTTACAGTGAGCTCACCATCAGTAAAATAAGATGGCTTCATCTTAATGAAACTCTATTGTGAGCAGAATTTTTCCTAAAATTACCAACTAAATTTCCTTTTAAAAATTTCACACCTAAACGTATTTGAGAGCATGAATCTAGTGGCACAGTGGAACAGTTTCCTTATTGTAAATCTAGTCCAATTTTGTGGCCTTATTATACTGAGTGGGAAGAACTGGTAGGTCTGATTATTGAGGAAAATTTAAAAAATCCTGCCATCTAGAAAATTTCCCCACAATGAAGGAAGCAATTTTATTATCACATAAGCATTTAACTAGACTGTGATGCACAGCTAATCTGCTAATAAGATTACAAAGACGGAAAGAAATCCCACTTTTTAATACAGCCAAGCAGATACACTCCATTACATACATGTTCTCAAGATAAAAGATAATTAGTCCTCAACAGAGCTTGCTATACTCTATTTCATAGTTTGTTTTAAATTCACCTGGTAATTGAAGTAGCCACCTGCGCTAGCTAGCAGTGTTTGTTCAAACGAATACATATCTCTAGACAAAGCACTTGGTTACTAGAAGCACTAAACCCCAAAGTAATATGGAGATATGGGCCCTGTTTCCCTTGATGTCTACATTTTAAATGGCTCCCAGGTCCTCCAGAAAAATATTCTGGTTCTTCAAAAGATTTGCATACATACATGTTAAAGGAACAGAGGAAGCACACAGCCATAAGAGGTTTCCCAAGAAAGGGATGGGAGAGGTCTCTTTCCCTTTAGGCAAGAGGGAATTTTTTTTTTAACTTTTAATTTACTCTTTCATTATTTTGCTTTTTTCTTTTTAAATCAAAAGAGGTCCTTTTATTCTCAGACATTACACACTTTGTCAACTGTTCTTCGACATAAGGTGCGGTGATAACCCGCGGCAGCTGCGTAGGTATTTGCGAACCTGCTCTGACAGGATTACAAGGAAGATGTCAAAAATACAGACCCGTCCCCAGTCGTTCACTTCCGCCTCCCTTCATGACACCAGTGTCACGCTGGGCCATTAACTCACGTTCAGCTTTCAGGCCCTTCCCTAAAGAACTATTCCTTTAGTGTGTGTGAATCACCATAGATGAGGTCAGGGTCAGGTGAAGAGGGAGTTCACGTCCTGAGACCTTCTGAAGGGGCAGGATTTTCCAAATAGAAACTAACTGCAAGTGAAGCCAAAATCAGCTGCAAGGGTTTTGAAATCTGTCCCTTTATAACCCCGTCCCCTCGGGACCCGTGGAGGCGGGAAGAAGAGGAGGTGCGGGGATGAGGCCTATCCTAGCCGCGCTCTCAGGGGAGAAGAGGGCGCCCAGCCGGAAAGGCTCGCGAAGATCGACAGAGGCAGCAGCTGGGGGCAGAGGCAGGGCGCGGGGCCCATTCCCCCGGCGCAGCACCACGGCTCGGCTTTCCGGCTCTGCCCCCGGGCTGCCAGCACGCCTCTTCTTCGGAACTGCGCGCCGGGACCAGGTCATTCCCGGGCTCAAAAAAGCTTTTCCTTGTCTCTCACCTATACTTCGATTCCGCCGGGGGTGAAACGGCTTTCCTGGTCTCCCAGGAGACCGTGCTGCACGTCGGCCTGACGTCAAGGCGCGGTGACGTCACGACACACGCCACTCGCCAACGCGGAAGCAGGACACCCCTGCGCCGCCCCGGGCCAAGTTGTTGACGGAAGCCTGAAGCCTCCTGGCTGGGGTCAAAGAACTGGCTCAGCTTACCCTGGATGCTGTGAGTGGGAGGCAGGGGATGCGAAGGGCGAGGCAGAGGAGGACGGGCTGGAGGGAGACATTTCTATGTTGGAATGACGGTGGCAGAGGTGGAGAACGAAGTCGGTCTACCTCTCACCCCTGACCCCAGGGCCCTTGTGCCGGACGCGCCAGTGGGCAGTTACTGTTCTTGACCGGAAAGAAGATCCCTAGAGGTCATGGGTGTGTAAAGGGAACTTATGGTCTCAGTCACTACAGGGAGGGCAAGTTAATTGGGAAGGCGTTGGTAAAATTTTCATCCGAGTCCAAAAGTTGTCGAGATGAAGGGCTTAGTTCAAAAGATCTCTTGAGACCTCTAGTCCACAATTTATTTATAGAAGGTTGTCCACCCTTACACGTTACTTACTTCCTTTTCTTCCTTGAAAAGAGTTTATTGATGACCTACTGCCCAACTAGCAACTGCATACCAGGCTGGGGTGGTGCTCAGTGACTAAATCCATGCAGGGATCTCATTCTCAGTACAGATCTTTCCCTTTACAGGATTTTATGAGATCCAAAATGCAGCTCTTCTAAGAAATAAAACATTCACGGCTTGCTAGCCGGGGAAGAGACTTACTACTATTGAATGAAATGAGGTTGAGTGAATACAAAAAATATATAAAATGCACTTAACCTGACTGGTATTTTTGCCCCAACACCTAAGTGCCTTTTTGTTTCCATTCCCTAAAAGAGAGCATCTTTCTTCATCTGGAAAAGATAAGCAAGAATTAAGGGAAGCACAGGACAGCCAATGAAGTGGTCAAGTACAGTATGTTTATGAGTCTTGCAAAGAACTTTCAGGGGTGTTCACCCTCAGCCTATTTCTTTGAGGAACAATGAAGGCAAGATTGTTCCCGTTTTGTAACAGTGGGGGTGTAGGTAACACAAAAACTTCATCCAGATCCAACCAGTGCTTCATCCTGAATAGGAATTGCACACCTAAAGCAGGATAGCTCTTCTGAAGTCAGTTTGGCTATTGGATGATTATTAGCATTGATAATATTTGAGTACTTTGTATATATGATAAGGAAACTAAGGATGGGAGAAGATGCAGCTGCAAGACTGGAATTCATTGTGTGGTCTCATCTCACCTGTGCTTATCCATCTGTACATTGGCATTGAGACCAATTTTCCTTCCACTGTAAATGTACACTAGACCTTCACACTGTCCAATAAGATAATCACACGTGACTAGTTAATTTTGTTAAAATGAAATAAAATTTCATATTTCATCCTGTATTGCACTAGCCATAGTTCAAGTACTCAGTAGTTACATGTTGCTACCACATGAGACAGCATATAGAGAGAATATTTTCATCATCAAAGAAAGTTTTGTTGAACATTGGTAGACCCAGTAAGAATTTCAAGGATAAAATGTTGAAAAATTGTGAAGTATAGCCCTTGTTAAAAGAGTAGCAATGAAAAGTTGTATCGGCATAAGGAACCAGCCCACCCACCTCAGGGAGCAAGCAAGAGAAAGTGTTCCTTGTTTTTGCTCCGTTGTGCTGCACATGAGTCCCAGTAAAGCCTTGCTTAGGGGAAAAAAAAGAAGATAAAGAATTGTAGCAGGGAGTTACAAAACAGGTTTAAAAAAAACAGTTTTAAAAGAGTAATCAAATAAGCCTCTTCCTGTTGTTGGTGTCTGTTTTGGTGTTTTGTTTTGGGTTTTTTTTTTTTTTTTTTTTGGCTCTCAGTGGGTCTCAGTCTTTGCCTCTGTCTCTTCAGGTTTCTTTCCTTGTCCTTTTCGTTTTTCCAGTCCTTTTCCCTACCCCATTAGCCGTACTGGAACTGAAGTAGAATTTAAAGCATTTCCATCATTGGACATATTGAATAAAGTTTTGTTTTATCCTCTTTTTCAATTTTAAACTATGTAAGTTTCACTTTTTACGGCGACTTTTAAAAATAATCAGTGAAAACCAAATTGAACTCCTTTTAGCCTCTTCTATATATGGCAGAAAGCGAAGAAGAACTAAAGAGCCTCTTGATGAAAGTGAAAGAGGAGAGTGAAGAAGTTGGCTTAAAATTCAACATTCAGAAAATGAAGATCATGGCATCTGGTCCCATCACTTCATGGCAAATAGATGAGGAAGCAATGGAAACAGACTTTATTTTGGGGGTCTCCAAAATCACTGCAGGTGGTGACTGCAGCCATGAAATTAAAAGACACTTGCTCCTTTGAAGAAAAGCTATGACCAACCTAGATAGCATATTAAAAAGCAGAGACATTCCTTTGCCAACAAAGGTCCATCTAGTCAAAGCTATGATTTTTCCAGTAGTCATGTGTGGATGTGAGAGTTGGACTATAAAGAAAGCTGAGTGCTGAAGAATTGATGCTTTTGAACTGTAGTGTTGGAGAAGACTCTTGAGAGTCCCTCGAACAGTAAGGAGACCAAACCAGTCCATCCTAAAGGAAATCTGTCCTGAATATTGATTGGAAGGACTGATGCTGAAGCTGAAACTCCAATACTTTGGCCACCTGATGCAAAGAACTGACTCACTGGAAAAGACCCTGATGCTGGGAAAGATTGAAGGTGGGAGGAGAAGGTGATGACAGAGGATGACAATGGACATGAGTTTGAGCAAGCTCCATGAGTTGGTGATGGACAGGGAGGCCTGGCGTGCTGCAATCCATGGGGTCGCAAAGAGTTGGATGTGACTGAACGACTGAACTGACTGTGACCCTTTATTATAATTTTTCTTCTGTCAGTTTTTCTCAAGGGAGTGACCCCGAGATAGAAAAAAACAAATTCTTCCTAGTTTTTGAAGTAGAGTCTATATAAAGTGATAACCTAGGGCTTTCCACACGGTTCACACAACTTTGTGTTGTCATGTTAACATTTCAGTTCAGTCGCTAAGTCATGTCTGACTCTGTGACACTGTGGACTGCAGCACGCCAGGCCTCCCTGTCCATCACCGTCTCCTAGAGTTTACTCAAACTCACGTCCATTGAGTTGGTGATGCCATCCAACCATCTCATCCTCTGTCATCCCCTTCTCCTCCCACCTTCAATCTTCCCCAGCATCCTGGGCTTTTCCAATGAGTCGGCTCTTCGCATCAGGTGGCCTCCACATCAGTCCTTCCAATGAATATTCAGGACTGATTTCCTTTAGGATGGACTGGTTGGATCTCCTTGCAGTCCAAGGGACTCTCAAGAGTCTTCTCCAACACCACAGGTCAAAAGCATCAGTTCTTCCGTGCTCAGCTTTCTTTATAGTCCAACTCTCACATCCATACATGACTACTGAAAAAACCATAACTTTGACTAAATGAACCTTTGTTGGCGAACTAATGTCTCTGCTTTTTAAAATGCTGTCTAGGTAAATGTTAACATTTACGAGAACACAATGTCTATGCTTCTGTTTCTGTTATGAATTTGAATTTACTTAATTATCCAGCACAGCATTGCCATTCATGCCAGTCATTCTGGTAAGTAGTATTATGCCCCTTCCTCTCCTCTTCCTGTCCCCACATGAAAAGCATGTGGGAAAATAGGTACTTTTGTCTTCAAGTCTAATATAAAGATTAGGAATTCTATCCAAGATCACTCATTTTAAAGTGCCCTCAAAACTGTACAATGGGAGCATGGCAAAATTACAATTGTTATGTCGCTAAGTCATGTCCGACTCTTGTGACCCCATGGACTGTAGCCCTCCAGGCTCTTCTATCCATGGGATTTCCCAGGCAAGAATACTGGAGTGGGTTGCCATTTCCTTCTCCAGAGGATCTTCCCAACCCAGCGATTGAACCTGAGTCTTCTACATTGCAGGTAGATTCTTAACTGCTAAACCCCTTGGGAACCCCTAAAATCACAGTTAGCCCAACTTTATTTTTATCTGGTGAATCAGAACACAGTACAACACTACCTCCTCAAAAGTATGAATAAAAATGGTTGCAGATGAGTCCCAAACTGAAAGCAACAATGGCTTTCACTGCTATTTCTGGGTTCCATCCAATGCAAGTGCAGTTTTTAAACATCAACATTTACTAGGCTCTTTCCAGGCATTTCATATACAGTGTCTCATATACTGCAATCTTTCCAAACATAACTCAGTCAGATCTTGTTTATTGTTTGCTGCTGCTGCTGAGTCATTTCAGTCGTGTCCAACTCTGTGCGACGCCATAGACAGCAGCCCACCAGGCTCCCCTGTCCCTGGGATTCTCCAGGCAAGAACACTGGAGTGGGCTGCCATTTCCTTCTCCAATGCATGAAAGTGAAAAGTGAAAGTGAAGTCGCTCAGTCATGTCTGACTCCTAGCGACCCCATGGACTGCAGCCTACCAGGCTCCTCCATCCATGGGATTTTCCAGGCAAGAGTACTGGAGTGGGTTGTCATTGCCTTCTATTTATTGTTTACTCTCACTCAAAAAGATAGAAGTAGCCAAGGGAGTGACCCAACACACGAGCACTGAAGCACTCTTGGACTGAATGTGAATGTCAGCAGGAGCACCTGGGCCTCCTGTATTGTGTTAGCTGACCCTGCCAGCCAGCCAGTACCCACAGGGCCTCAGGCTATTTTGGATACGTCACATGTAAATACCTACAGTGGCTTCCCAGGTGGCACAGTGGTAAAGAATCTGCCTGCCAACGCAGAAGACACGGGTTTGATCCCTGGGGAGGAAAGATCTCCTGGAGTACGAAATGGCAACCCACTCTGGTATTCTTGCCTGGACAGTTTTATGGACATAAGAGCCAGCCAGGCTACAGTCTATGGGGTCGAAAAGAGTTGGACATGACTGAGCATGAGCATGTAATGCCCAAGAAGTATTTAATTCTGGAAATTAACTTTGTCTTATGCTTACCTTTTTCACAACTTTTCCCATACAGCTTCATTAAAAACAAAAAAAAAAGTCAGCTACAGGAGACCACTTGCTTTTTGTACTTCCCACCAAGATGTGGATAGGATTTCCTTTCCAAATAGGATTTTTTAAACTATTAATCAATAGTTAGACTCCTTTGTAAATCTATTTTGTCTATTTTGAACCCTAAATAACTCTGTTCTAGAGGTGGCTTGAACACAAAATACTATTTGTGAGTTTAGACTCTGTATATTTTTTTAATCCATCACATGTGCAGTGTAAACTTGAGTACCTAATAAAATGAAGGTCACATGTTTAAATAGCACTTCTCTCCAGGAGTTCAAATGTTTTGTCATCTACAGCAATAAACTGTGTACTGAATTCTTTTTAACCCTGAGAATATGATTATTGAACAGAATTTCCAATGAGACAAGTTAGGCCTCGAAGAAATAAACATCTATGTTCACATGTTCAAAGTCAAGCTCTACAATGAACCCTTTGATGACTGTAAACGTGTACTCTTGTGGCCTGTTCATTACTGATAAGAGCTTCACCCAAAAATGTACTGTGTGCCAAATAGGTTAATATTTGTCATATGAATATATTGATTTTTAATTGAGATATAACTGAAATACTTAGTTCCAGGTATCCAACAAAATGATTCAATATTTGTTTATATTGTAAAATAAAGGCAATAAGTCTAGTTAACATCCATCACCACACAGATACAATTTTTTTTTCTTATGATGACAGCTTTTAAGATATGCTCTCTTAGCTTCTTTCAAATAAACAGTACAATATTATTAACTATAGTCACAGTGCTGAAACACTATAGCCACAGGACTTATTTTCATGAATATAAAACACAAAAAGAATAAAGCTCTTAACAGTACTCACTTAATACTTTTATAATCAGTTTGATGCTCAAAATTATTGTACTGACAGTTCTTTAACCTTAGCTTCCAATATCTAGCCTATAACAAATATCAATGAAATCAAAGACTAAAAATTGATAACTGCCTTATACACTTAAAAAACTTTTTAAAGAACTTGCTTTTTAAATGAAATTATTACTTATTTCTGAGATTTCCATAGATTCTAATGAAGCATCTAAGTCTAACATTTGTTTTGATAAGTGACTGGCAGCAGTGATTTCATTTTACCTTTATAGATATGAAGTTCATATTTCTGTACCTATAATTTTAGGTAACTATGGAATTTATAAGACTCAAATTAGAGTAATTTTCCTGTCATTCTTTTTTTTTTTTAATCTCTAGTAATAGGATACTTTGATGCCATTAAATCAGGAGTTGTGAATCATCTTAAAAGTATTTTCTTATGAACTAGTGATAAAAAAAAATCAAACATTACTATCAAACAGGTGAAAAAGATTAATCATAGTAGCCCTGGTTTGCAAGGATATAGAGAAACTAGCATTTTTTTTTTATTTTTAATTTTGGCTGTGTTGAATCTTTGTTGTAACATGCAGGCTTTCTTTAGTTACAGGATGTAGGCTTGGCATATGGGATCTTAGTTCCCCAAGCAGGGGTTGAACCCACACCTCCTGCATTGGAAGGCAGTTTGTTGTTAACCACTGGACCATCAAGGAAGTCCCATGATTAGCACTCTTAAACACTGCTTTAAGGTTGAAAAATTAATACATTATGTTTTAAACACCTTGAAATGTTCAAAACTATTATAGTGGGCACCTGATTCTCCCTTCTTTCTTTTGTTCAGGAATCCAGACTTTATCATCCTCCCCTCTACGCCCTCTACCCCTAAGCACACATGAATCCTCCCAACTCCAGGAATGATTAGGTCAATTCTGCTGACCACTTTCCCTTTACCAGTGATTTAAGTCAGGAATGGGCCTATGACCCAATTCTGACCAAACAGACTCTGAAAGCTTCTGAAAAATTCTTCCTTATTAGTACAATACTTAAGGTTCATCACAGTCTTGCTTCTAATGTTTAAAAATCTGAAGTATCAAAATGAAATAAATTTATCAAACAAGAAGATTGTGCAGCTGTTAAAAATGATGATGTAGTTTATTGGTGGTGAATGTCCCAATGGATTCTATTCCTTTTATATGAAAAAAGGCAAGTTACAAATAGTTTTATAAATTTTAAAAAAGTATTCCAAATAGCATTCTAAATATATATATATCTATCTTCATTATTACTATCAATGTATATTCTACTAGGATATTAAAGGTACCTCACAGAATCAGCAGAAGAGCTAAATAACCAAGCTTCAAGAAAACAGGAAACAGGATTGCTTTGAGAACTCTGGGAAGTCTAAAAAGCCATAGAAAGTCTCAACCCTTTGAATCTACCACTTACTCAAAGTTGGTTCCTTTCTCTTTTACAGTCTCTGTCGGTGGCGGGGCAGTGGTGGCTGATAACCATTTTGAAACCAAGAGGAAATGAGACTTTTATTCCCAACCTCCAGTTAGAAAAACCCCAGGAAAAGACTGTTTAGCACACCTTGAGTTATACCCCAATCCCTTGATCAAATCACTGAAACCAGGAGGAGTCAGGTACCAGTCTCATGACCAATTGTGGTTCCCAGGGAGGCCAGGCTATACAGGATGGTACCTCCCTTTCTAATTACCCATCTCAAAGAAAAGAAACAGAAGAATCCGAGAAGGGGCGGTTCTGCCCCAGAAGAAAGGAAGAGTGCTAGGCAAATAAAATGAATGTTCTTACCTACAGAAGTGAGAATCTGAGTTAACTGGGAGAATACTTTAAACAGTGAATCTTGCTATCTTTCCACATGTGTAAGTTGAGAGGTGAACATGTGTATTCTGAAAGAGCCTTCTGGGAGTTTATGTAGGTACCCTAACCCCGGAGAAGCCCCTCTTACATGAGGGTGTGCTACTTGTGTAACAAAAGTGAGCATGAAACTAGGTACCACTGGCCCAAAGGTAATAATCGGAAAATAAACAAGAGCGTAGATCCACCAAACGAAATTTTAGATAAATAAGCTAACATGTAATTTTTTCAGCCGACCCAAGTGGTTTTATGTGTTAAGCTGTCTTGGTGTATTTTTGTTTTGCCCTTGAATCTTGACTTATCTACATATCTACAAACATTTGAAATATATAAACATATCTGAATGAAAAAAAATATTTCCCCCCACATGATCTTTATAAGGAAGTTGGATTGTGGTGTCCTGATACGTCAGTTATTTTTTCTTTTTCTTTTAAAAATATCCTTGGACCCTTGAGTCGCTGGAGAAGGTAATGGGAACCCACTCCAGTACTCTTGCCTGGAAAATTCCATGGCTGGAGGAGCCCGGTAGGCTGCAGTCCATGGGGTCTCTAAGAGTCAGACACGACTGAGCGACTTCACTTTCACTTTTCACTTTCATGTATTGGAGAAGGAAATGGCAACCCACTCCTGTATTCTTGCCTGTTGAGTCCCAGGGACGGAGAAGCCTGGTGGGCTGCCGTCTATGGGGTCGCACAGAGTCGCACACGACTGAAGCGACTTAGCAGCAGCTTGAGTCGCCATGCAAGAGGTCTCTCCCGTTTGTACGCCATTAAAACCAGGCATCTCTCACTTCTTGCAAAATAAAGCACTGGCAAGAACGCTTCTAGGAGGAATGATAGTTTGCCCAGCATCACGACTCTGTTATTAATCTTTGTGCAGAGTGCACAAAACTTGCGTCCCAAAGCCGCCGTCCTCGCTCTGGTTCCTTCCTCTGTAAGCATGTCACAAGAACGCACCTGTGTGCCGAGCCTCTAAATGTAAAGCTTTCCTTGGAAAGCTTCCCCGGAACGACTGCTTATTGATAGAGCAGCTCTGGTTCCCAGTTCGTTTAATACATCCTGTCTGAGCGGGTTTTATTACTGAATGTTACCCAGGTTCCGATAACAAGGAGACGCCGTGTCCTCCCGGGTGAACTCACTCCCTGTCCCAGAAATATAGCGTGACTCCCCTCCCCGCTGCGGTTGTAAAAGTGGAAACCCGGCACCGCCCTCCTGCACCTGCGCTCCCGCCCCGCGGCGGCGGCGACGTGCCGGGCTGGGAGGGCTGCCCGGGGCACGAAGTGCGTGCGGCCGCCGGGCGGCGGGTCACGCAACGCGCGGCCCCGCCCCCGCTGCCTGCGCTCGCCGCTTCCGCGCTAACCCGGGCTTCCTGGCGGGCCCTGCACCCGCCTCGCGTGCCGGCCCGGCCGCCTAATCCCGTGAGGAATCCCTGATTCCGCCCGGCCCCCGCCGCCAACTTGAGCCCGAGCGGCTAATGCCCTTATTTTAACGCCGAAAAGTACCCAGCTCCGCTGCTGTAAGGCAAAGAGCTCGGGCGGCGGGACGAGGGCGAAGGGGAACGCGGGCGAGGAGTCACGAATCGCCTCCGCGGGCCGTTCTCGGCTGCCTGAGCGGTCCCGACGCTTGCTCGCCACCTGCCTTGCCCGGGCAACCACAGCAGGCTGGCGGCCTTGCGCCCTCCGGGGTTGCGCCCCGGGAAGAGGGTCCCGCGCCCTCCATCCCCCGTAACCCACCGCAGCCTTTGCTGCCGGGAACTCGGGGCGCACGGGAGGCAAGAGGTGCTGCCAGGCGACTGACTCGGCGCCTTCCCCACACTGAGGGGGTTGGCAGCTGTGTGTCAGGGGGCGTTGAGGGGACAGGGCCCTCCGAGGCTGAAAAGAGCGAAGGCTACCGCCTGGAAGGTCAGGTTATTTGTTGACGTCCGGGGGCCGTCTTCCTGCAGCCGGAGAACGGCGGTGGCGTGGTGACAGGCAGGCTGGGCCTCCGAGGGGCGGTGGGGCGCGTCCGCACGCAGGCTCCGGGGTGGGCGCAGCCCCGGCGCCTCTCACGCTACGCCGCGTGCAGCCGAAGCAGCGCGTGTCGTGACGAGCGGCGATGAGCTCAGGCAGTTACCACAGGGTCGGGCTGGGAAGTGCAGCCTGTCACGCAGCCCGGCGTCGGCTGCGCGCCCGCCCTGCCCCGGCGGCCTGGCCGCACCGCCCCGCACGCCAGCTCCGGCAGAGGGAGCTGGGGGTGAATCAGCCGCTTCTAGGGGACGGGGAGCCAGAGAAGAACACCGTGCAGAATGCAGCTTGCACAATTAGGGGGCTGGATTCCTCGAGCAAGCCGGTTTGCGAGGCGCACACCGATAATGACCTCTGTGAATCACTTGTCTTATACTTTGCCCAGTAGGTAACTGTCTAAAAACCACTGTAACACGGAAACTCAAAGGTCATTAAAATGTGCCTTTAATTTGCTTACATTACTTCGTTCAACAGGCAGTGCACACGGCTTGCATATGCATGCATAGGAATACACATTTAATTTATACAGTCAAGTCTGGAGGCATGGTTTGGCAAGAGCGATAACTGTAAATTCAGTAGGAGAGTCAGTACAAACAGTATGATTACCTAAAAGGACAAATGAACTGAAAAAAAATTGAGATCATGACACGAGGAAGCCATTACATTCATCATTTCATGGTTCTGAATATCTTGTACCAACTCAGCTACAACACACAGCGGAAACTTATAATTAGACACAGAAATCGCCAAGTATTTAGTTGCACCAGGCAAACATTAAAAAAAAAAAAAGGCCTTATGTTATAGACACATGATTAACATCCATACGTAAGAAAGAAGTGATCTTTAAATTTTTTTTGTATTTCGGTCATTCCCTCAGTATACATGTGACTCACTGGTAGGTATGTCACTATGAAACAATTAGGATTAATCACCATGTGCAGGAAAATTTTAAATGTTATGACAATTTTTTTTAACAGATTGTAATGTTCATATGATGCAAGTTCAGTGAGGAAATAGGGACTTGAGCCTAAGTGCCTCCCAAAGGGCATCAAATGAATGTTTTGAATGAAGAAAGGAATGAATGAATGAATGTGTAGTCAGTCCTCCGAGGGTTAGAACCCTGAACTAGTGTCTTGAGTGAGTAATACAGCCCTGCCCTTGACTCGTGTGTAATCCTGGTTTGATGGAAATAATGCTTATAGCATACCTATTTCACCAGATGTGTGGGGAGGACTATACCTTATCAAAGGTGCTTTGAAACCTTTGGTGGAAGGTGATAACATTCAATTATAAATAATACACTGTGATTATGCAACCCCATATATAAAATTACAAAGTAAAAAGTAATATTTATAAGCATCTTTGCCACCAACTTTTTGTTTGTACTTAGTCTATCAAGCAGGCTTCCCTGCTGGTTCTGAGAGTAAAGAATCTGCTTGCATTGCTGGAGAACTGGGTTCGATCACAGGGTCCAGAAGATCCCCTAGAGAAGGGAATGGCAACCCACTCCAGTATTCTTGCCAGGAGAATTCCATAAACAGAGGAACCTGGTGGGCTTCAGTCCATGGGTTCACATGACTGGGCGACTAACACTTTCACACTTTTCACAGTCTTATCAAGCACTGAACTATATATAGGCTGCATCCTTATATAAAATGTTTGGCTTATAGATATTTTATTGTTGGTGATGTTCAAGGGATGTTTTAAATAATTGGTATTATTTGGAGTAGTATTTATGGTGATGTTATTTTATAAGAGAGTTGAGACCTCTGGCCTATGAAGTGCCTAAGAGAAAACTAATTTTGATGACTTTCTAATTTGATCTGTGGAGTCTTGAAAGCAAGATACCTCTTGCTTCCTGATTCTCAGTGACTGAATGTCTAAGATTAGAGATATATTTAATCAACATATTAAAGGACCTACTGTGTTTCAGGTATTGCTCTAGGTGTTGGGGACAGAGCAGTGACCAATTTTTAAATGTTTTTGCCTCTGTTTAAATGCAGACCACCTTAGGAATAGGAATATAGTATGTACATCTTTGTGTACAAGTAAAACCTGCTCCTCATCTCAACTTTTAGAAGAAATCTCCTGAGAGGAAAGGAGTCACCAGAAAATGGTAAATAGTTTTAAGTTGAATCAGAAGGCAGATACCATACTTAATCAGCCTCTTCTACTTAGAAAATCGTAAGACAGAACCACCCAATACTGTCTGTTTTCCATTATTCTTCATATCAAAGTTGCCTTAATCTTTCTCAGTGCTCTCATCTATGACTGGAAGGCTCTGATACCCTTTCTGCCAGACCACCATATGTGCAACCAATACATGTGCAATGTGTTGACTGCATAATGGTGCCTGGCAGAGGAGGTGGGTAGGCTTTGAACTCCAGCCTCTAACTTTACCTGCTAAGATACATGTCACCCACCTCAGGAAGTAGTGTCTTTTTTAAAAAATTTGAACAAAGTACCATAGGGCTCAGGGACTCTCTCTGTTCTTCTGAGTTCTCAGGCACCTAGCTCTCATCTGCCCTTTGAAAAGCATTTTCATGCTGTATTTAATAGCACTAGTCTGTTATGAGTCTCCAGACAGGGAACACTGGGGGATGGGAAGAAGCCAAAGCTGAAGGAGAAATGAACCAACTCCTGTCAGCTTCCGTGCGGGCTGCATGCTAGCTCGCTTCAATCATGACCGACTCTTTGCGGCGTATGGATTGTAGTCCTCGAGGCTCCCCTGTCCATGGGATTCTCCAGGCAAGAATACTGGAGTGGATTGCCATGCCCTCCTCCGGGGCATCTTCTCAACCCAGGGGTTGAACCCCTGTCTCCTGCATTGGCAAGCAGATTCTCTACCACTAGCGCCACCTAGGAAGCCCTGTCTGCTTCCAAGATGACCAATTAATATCTGGATCAATGACGATTAGCTGAGACATGAACGCTGTATGAAATGTTTTGCAGCAAAACGCAAACAGTGCTGGAGAAACAACCTGACTTTTCCATTTTAGCAAACTGAAAGAACTGTCAACGTGCAACAGTTTGCTCAGTACTGCATTGCAACCCAAGGACACAGTACCATCAGACAACGTGGCTCAACCTTTTGGCTGAGCTCAGCTGTTGGATTTGATATCAGATGATTTGACATAGGATATATGTCCTGCTGAACCCTGGGCACAGCCTTGCTGTTAGCCTTTTCATTGCCGGTTGCTAACTTCCCTGTGGTCTGTTGACACTACTTCATGTTGCAAACAATGAGTGGTAGAGACTACAGTCAAGATGTAGTGACCTGATTAGTCCAAACTCCTGCAGGGGAAGACGTGCAAATAGATAAGCCCCAACAGGACCTGAAGAACCTTGTGGTTTTGAAATCTTGGGTGGATGGGTCCCGCCCTGTATACGCCTTAAATCTTCTGGTACTTTGAAGGTATAATTATTGCTCAGCAACTCCTGGGATGAGTTAATTAGATCTTTGTATGGTTTGATTGTAAAAAACTTACTAAAATGTGCAAATGTGTGCACAATATAGATATATTTTTAAAACATGGAATTTTATGTTTTTAAAACATGTAAGAGCACAGAAATAATCCAACTGCATTAAAATCTTTTAAAATATAGTCTTTTTCTATTAATAGTTAAGCAGATAGTTTTGTATTAATAGTTTTAACATATAGAAATGTTAAAGCAAATGCAACATATTAAGGAATGTGATTACTCAGAGGTACACAATTTATCATTTCATACATCAAGTAAAAACTAGGATATTCCTTAAATTAATTAATGATTATTATACAAAACCCTTTAGAGAGTATTGCTTTCAGTTTTATATAGTTTCAAAGTGGGCAAACAGATAAAAGATTCTATAAACCTTATACCTACTGAAAATAAGAATAAAAGTAATTGTGGAACTTTACAGATAGAAGACACCTAGTAAATACAGTTTGTTATTATAAACTGATTAATATAATTCCTTACTTGAGACAATAAATGTAACATGCAATATTGTTTCCTGTTTCAGGACAGAGACTGCTTCTTGTTGATATTTGCATCACTAGTATCACCCAATAAATGGTGATGATTGAGTGAATCAATTAATGAATGAGTATGAGAGAAAACTCCTAAGAACTAAGCTCCAAGCACTTCAATCTAATCCCTAGGCCCTCCCAGTTTCTCTCTTGCTGAGTATCTTCCCAGATTATTGATGCTTTACTTGAGCAATCAGGAAAGAGGAAGCGATCCAGATGGAAGGCTAGCTGTGGTCAAATGCCTCTGAAATGAACAAAGTATTTGCAGATGTTTCAACAAGTGGAGGGGTTGGGCTGAGTCTAGGCCACAGGAAACAACTTCCACACCTTGGGGCTACTACAATAAAGGTATCATCACTCACTGGCATAGGATTTTTGTTGGAAACTTGAAAAGGCACTGGGGTTGGAATGCTGCATGAATCCAGACTTGCCTCAGGAATGCCACAAGTGATCAGAATTAAGTATAGAAATTAATGTGATTTGTAAAAATAGCAGTAAGTTTCATGGCTATCTGGGAATCAAATCCTTTAATCACTTTAGACAGAACTAATGAAACTAGAAGAAACCATCATTGATTTTGAGAGTCTCCTTCTAAATTAGTTGGCCTTTGGCTTTTGGAGAGCAAAGTTCAAATTCCAGTTCCTGTCTGACAGGAAAATAAGTCAGACACAAAGTAGATAGATAGTCTTTTAGACTCCAAACTGAAACAGCAGGGCAAAAAGGAGATCTGAGTCTTGAAGAAACTTTGTTTTTGAAGTTGCTGAATTCAGTCACCTACTGTGATATTTTTCACTGCCTTTTGAGGCAGTTCACTTTAATTAAAAAACAAATTTTTAGTGCCATCATTTTATTTTGTATCGGGGTATAGCCAGTTAACAATGTTGTGATAATTTCAGGTTTACGGCTGTTCACTTTAGACTTATGATATTTGTCCTTGTTGGCAAATCAGTTCAAATGTAAATAAGGAACTTTATATTTTCTAATGAAAAATTTCTAAATTCTACTATGTTCAGTGCGTATTCTCTTCCAGACCATGTTAAATTTCTAGCGGTATAGCGAACAATGGGACACATGATTATAAGTACCAATTGCTTGATAAGATATTAATAAGATACAAAGCCACCTTAAAAAATGCAGAACTAGATTCAGCCATTTACTGACTTTGTGCCCTGGTCATATTACTGGGGCTTCCCTGGTGGCTCAGAAGGTCAGGATTACTACCTGAGCCTGTTTTCTCATCTCTCATATGGTAACAGTTGGAGGATGGTTTTGATTTTGGTTTGGTGAGCAAGGAAGAGATTATTTTCTAAAACAATTATCTGAATGCTTGGCAACATTGGATTTGTTCCATAAAATCCTAAACTTTTAAAGTGAGAAGATTTTATAGTAGCATAGCTATGGACACTTTACTAATAAGGTTAAGCTTTTTAGTACCCCAAATGAAAGTATTTTGAAAAATTGCAAAGAAGAAAAGAAAATACTGGCACTATTACTAAAATTGGGATATTTGGAAGGTAGAGTAAAATTAATTAACCCCAACATTATTAAAGAATTATACATATGTTGCTATTCTAAGTGAATTTGCTCTTTCAAAATATTGGGATTCAATATACATAGACTAGATGCTGGCAGCAAATCCTTTTATATATTTTTTTAAAACAAACAAAATAGCTGTATTAGATTTGCTGCAACTCCCTCTTATAGAGTTAGATCGATAGAGCAAAGAAGAAACTTAAGTATCATCAAGACATCAAATTCCTCATTTTATGGACGAGGAAACAAATTCCAAGAGGATAATTTATTTTTTTAATTATTGTTATTATAATTACAGGTGCTGTACAAGGCACCAATCTTGGTTCTGGGCATTCAACAGTGAACCAGACAGATGTGGCTTCTTGCCTTAAAACACACAGTTAATGGAGGAGCTGGAATCAGAAATGAGTCTGTGTATTTCTAATTAACACAACTTGCATTGGTTAAGTACTGACTCTGAACCAGGCCCTACGTATTTCATCTACATTAAGTCTTGAAATCTTCCCTAACTTTAGTAAGGAGGAACATGTCTTTCCACTCCTGATGTCTCCTTCTGTGTGGTGGGAGCTCAATAAATGTAATAATCCTGGCTCCTCTCTCAACATCTGAGTTAGGAAAGAGTAACAGCTCATGAGTAGCCCAGCACCTCCCCTTTGGACTGAGCTGTCCTGAAGGGAATGTTCTTCTTTGCTCCTTCAGGCCCAAAGATGAACTGGGCAGAAGGAGGCCTTTTTAGGTCTTGTGAGCAGGAAGAGAAGTCTCATATTGGGGTTTTAAATGAGGCAGCTCTCTGTTAGATATCAGCTTTCTCATCAGTAAAATCTCTGTCAGTATGTATGTAAAGAGAGAAGCATTTCATAAAAATGAACAAGTAAGCAAGTGCATACTCTCATATTTATACTATCTCAGACCAACCAGGTTCTCTCCACCATGCATGTCTGTGCCTTGTGCTCTGATCTCATCTGCCACAGCATCCAGGAAATAGTTCCTTAAAATATTATCCATATACCCTTCCAGGATCATTTGGCCCAAACAGCAGGGCAGCTTGCACATCAGCCTGGACCTGTTGCAGATGGTACATTAGATTAACCATCATACCTTCTAAACAGATTTGGTCCAATTTCCTCAATTTCTAAATTGTGAGGGTTTGTGGTTAGACTTTTTGGGAGACAGAATGGTGAGATGATAGGAACATGGGATTTATAGAATTAGAAGAGTAAGATTTGAGTCTCCCCTGGGTAACTCTGTCTAACTTTGAATCTCTGTTTTTCCTCTAGATAACAACACAGATTGCCTTACTGAGCTCACCTGATTGTTTGAAGCCCAAAGAGGAAAAGGAATGTGTAAGTGTTTTATCAACTGTAAAGAACTATAAAAATGTTAGTTGTTTTATAGGCTTAAAGGGCAATCTTTTAAATCATAGTTCTTATTTTTCCTATGGATTTTAAGCTTCACTTTATACAAAGGCGGTTGTAAGGTTTGGTGATTCATAGTGCACTAGATGGTTATTATTCAAAGGCTGAAAACCCTGCTACCAAGCTCTCCCGTCTTCCAGCCAAGATTATTCACTTAATGTGAATAAGAAATAAAAGAAATAAAAACCTCTCTTCCATTGCTGTCTACATTTTTAACCATTAGTCTTCTGTATTACATAATGCTTCTCTCAGTGACTTCCTTTGAATTTTGAGCAGATTTGTAAAATCCTTGCTCAGTAGGAAGAAGCAGCAGTACGCATGAGAACTGGAGTGGAGTTGGGGAAGGATAAAAGAAAGGCTGCAGGAAGGTGAAAGACACAGAAGGGTCTAGGCTATACATTTCAACCAAAAGTACTGATAAAGAAACAGGAGGGGGCAGAAAATCACCAGGAACAAGGGAACATGGGTTCCAAGTAGCACCTTTAATACAAATTGTTTAAAGGTTTGCACCTTCTGATCAGTCTACGAAATCTCAACCTGAAAGTCAGAAGAAATGGATTCCAATCCTGCCTCTCTGACCATCTGTGTGATATTGGGCATGTAATTTTGCCTCCTGGGGTCTCATTTTTCATTATCTACAAAATGAAAGTTTTAGACAAATATTCTCTAAAACCATTTCCACAACAAATATTCTGTAATTCTAGCAGAGAGCCCATGAATTCCCTCTTCTTTCAAAATTTAAGTCTTATCTTACCCAGGGGAAAAATTATCTTAGAAATGTGATAAGTAGTTGGGATATCTGTGTGTTTGTGTAGACGCTAATGGTAAAATTACCTCACAACATCGTAAACCAGAGAGAAGCATTTCATAAAAAATGAAAACAAAGAGTAATTAAACAACTGTATACTATCATATTTGAACCATTTCTCATATAAGCAAAGGAACTTCACAAGAAGTTGTTCCAGTTATAATTGTATTCTGATATGTTCACAGTCCATCTTAAAGACTGTTGAGCATCACAAACACTACTTGAAATATTAAAGAATACACACTGGCATGAAAGCATAGTCTTCTTGACATTGCTTTAAGTCACTAAGAGAACAAATAAAATATGTACAATAGTTGTTAAATCCTCAAAACAATGCAGTTTCCTCTTGATGGTGGAGGACAGACTCTCTATGTTTTTCTGTATGGTGATAATTCTGTTCCCTGCACAAGTGGTAGTAGTAATGTTTTAAGTGCTAAGTTGTATCTGACTCATTGTGACCCCATGGACGGTAGCCTGCCAAACTCCTCTGTTCATGAGATTTCCCAGGCAGGAATACTGGAGTGGGTTGCCATTTCCATCTCCAGGGGATCTTCCTGACCCAGGGATCAAACCTGTGTCTCCTGCTTGGCAAGCAGGATTCTTTACCCCTGAGCCACCTGGGAAACCCTCACTGCATAAGCAGGTTTAAGCAAAAGGAATTATATAATAAGTCCAGCTATATGACCTCAGGCATTAAAAACAAAATGGTTTGGGGAGGGGATTCACTGAATCAGTATTAATCTTTATGAAAATCTGGTGGAATCAAAGGTATTCCTGTGTCTTTCATATATTTCAATAAACTGTTCATATCTCTGGCACCTATTATAAAATGCCAGGGCTTCCCCAATAGCTCAATGGTAAAAGAATTTGCCTACAATGCAGGAGACATGGGTTCAATCCCTGGGTTGGGAAGCTCCCCTAGAGAAGGAAATGGCAAGCCACACCAGTATTCTTGCCTGGGAAATCCCATGGACAGAGGAGCCTGACAGTCTACAGGGTCGCCAAGAGTTGGACACAACTTAGCACGCACACACTTACACCCACACAGTGAATAACATATCACTTTGCAAATGTGCAAGGATATCCGATAAATTTCTAGACTTGGAGTTACTCGGTCAAGGACGTGTACGTTTGTGATTTTAGCAGACATTGCCGGAGACTTTTACACTGCCACTTCCCTGCCCCACTCCCTAAGCAGTGGAGAATTGTTGCGGTGTAATGACAGACGTTACTTACTGACAATGGCAGTGCTTGTTCTCCAGGTTAACAGTGTGGAGGCAGGAAAAATAGAATCGTCACACCCCCTCAGCTTCTTTTGGTCAGTATTTCTGATTTATGAAGGAGAGAATCCATTTGACCAGGGTTGTCGTGTCCACCCAAGCCCCAAGGTCTCCCAGAGTCACTAGCCTAGGGTTGTTTACCAGCCTTGGGTCATATGCTCAACTAGAATTCAGTCTTGTGGTTTAGGGTCAGCCTGATGAGCCTGGGGCTGCCTCTCCAGCAGGGGTTGTGAACAGAACAGGATCTCTTCAGAAGGAGCCTCAGCAGGCAAATACTGGAATTAGGACATCTACAGGGTGACTGTAATCCCAGTTTTCCCATGATGGTCCCAAGTTAGGTCTATGGTTTGGCATCATTAACAACAGTGTTCTCTTCCATGGTTAAAAATGCCCCAATTTGTACTATAACTTACTAATATTGAATAAAGTTAGGCAGTGCTGTTCGTATTATGTTGAAAGGAGCCTGGGGTTTGTAAAGGTGCCTGGGGAGAGACTTTCAGAGGGAAAGGGAGATGCCAAGCAGGTGGGATTAGGGCCCCATTGCCACTGCCTAATGTGACTGAGAATTTAAGCTTATAATAAATAAGCACATTTCTATCTAATAGGAGTTAGACGGTTCTCAAAACTTAAATCACGTGTCCTCTCTCTCCTGACACATGTGTGCTACTAGGCATTTTCTCCACCAGAATAGATCCTTGAAAACCTTTCGAGGCGGTAATCCCTTGACCTCTGCAGATATAATATCTGCACTTACCTAGTGATTTGACAGTGCAGATGGGGCCCGGCCTTAAACTAATGGGCCACTGGTGGCTTTTAACAGGAGCTCCCTTAGCAGTACTTTCACCCCATGCGGAGTCAGAACGTGGAGTCTGGTCTAGGTGAGAGAACGGGTGAGAGTAACACCCTGAGTTCAGTTCAAAGATGCTACACTTTGGTTTCCTTCCAAAGCAGCATGTAAGCAGTACAAAGGATAGACATGAGGTAAGGCAGATGCAGCTGTCTATTGCCTCCTTTGTTTTTCACAGAGACATCATAAATTTGTTCGTCTCGGCAGCCTGAAGAGACTGAGATGTCTGGGAGGTCGGGGGAGCCCAGAAGTGTGGGCTCAATATCTTTCATACCTCCAGACACGCTAGCAACCAGAAACAATTTATGCTACCATATAAGGCAAAAATGTAGTTACTCAGTAAGCCATTTCATGCAGGCTAATGTCCAGATTCCAGACCTTGAAATGCTTGCTGTGCCCAGCCTGGGGCAGTTGCTCCTTATCTACACCTGGGCGGCAGGGTGTAGGAGTTTTCCACTTATTTTGTAGGCAGGCCCGGCCTTGGTCTACCACAAACATATTTAGCCTTTAAGTTCTCAAACAAACTCTTGGCCTTCTCCTGAATTAACACAGGCTAAAGGACATCTGTGTTGATTCTGATCATCTATCTCTGTGGGCAAGGCTTTCCATTTTGTTAATCACCGTGCCTCATCTCTTGCTGATTACCCTTGATTGCAAAAGCCCAGTTCTTCAATTGCTGTCTGATTCTCTTTGTCCTTCAGAACTATTCCTTCTGGGAAACAACTCATCCCTTACACACATGCAACTCTCATAATTTTCTCCTCATTTAAAATGTTTATTCTCTCTACTTTGGTTTCCATCACAGCCATATGCGTCTACTTACCAGCCCTTCCAACAGTCCCATGGCCTTTGTACTCTCTGGACAAAACGGAGTCAAGAGGGTTCATAAAGTACCCCCACATCTATGCACAATCACAGCAAACATGGCACAGTGGCTAAAAAATGGCCATTGACAACTGGTAATGTCATTCGTCTGTACCATGCTGCACAGATGAAATTTTCCTATGGAGCGTAGTTTTGTTTAAATCTATGAAAGTACGTTGGTTTAAGCTTCTTAAATAAGGTAGTTTCCTTTCCTCTTTCTCCTTGTTTCACTTCTTTCTTCCCTTTCTCAACCTCTCAACCAAAGATAGCTTAAGATCTTTTGTGGAGTCCAGTGAAGCTGATTATGGCTTGAAGGATGAAAAGAAAATGAGTAAAATGGCCAGTGGAAACAGGGAGGCTGCAAAAATAAAAAGGGAAGAAGGGTGGAGTAGATCAGTGCTAACTTGGATCTCCTACATGTCCATAAAGTTAGAATTTAATCTGTATCAGTTTGCAAAAACAAACACAGGTCTAGCTCCACCCTGCCAGCCCCTCCCAACAGGGAAAGATTTTATTATAGAAGGAATTATACTAAGAGCAGATTATATTTTCCACACACCAGTATTAGGCTTGGCTTTCTGACTTGCTTTGACTAAGGAAATGTGAGCAGAAGGGACACGTGACTTTTAAAAGCGATTGTGTAGTTCTGCCATTGTTTTCTCTCGGCTCTAAAATGATCAGTATGTCGCAGGGTAATGATCACTCCTTCAGTCCAAGTCCCAAGATAAAAGTGACATAGAATAGAACGTGAATGAGAAATTAAGTCAAAAAACAACTTTTGTTGTTGTAAACCAGTAAAATATTGGGAATTCATGGTATTGCAGCATAATGTAGCTTGACCTAATTGAAGAGACATTCATTCTAGAAGGCAGAGAGAGTAGAAGTCAGGATGTGTGGGAGGGGTAATATAAGTCAAGGAGATTGTGGCACAATGAGACAGGAGATTTAGGAAACCTCCAATGAGAACAATATAGTCTCTGCCAGGAAGATCCAGGATCAGTTCAGTTCAGTTCAGTTCAGTCGCTCAGGTGTGTCCAACTCTCTGTGACCCCATGGATCGCAGCATGCCAGGCTTCCCTATCCATCACCAACTCCCAGAGTTTACTCAAATTCATGTCCATTGAGTCAGTGATGCCATCCAACAATCTCATCCTCTGTCATCCCCTTATCCTCCCACCTTCAATCTTTCCCAGCATCAGGGTCTTTTCCAATGAGTCAGTTTGTCACATCAGGTGGTCAAAGTATTGGAGCTTCAGCTTCAGCATCAGTCCTTCCAATGAATATTTAGGACAGATTTCCTTTCGTATGGACTGGTTGGATCTCCTTGCAGTCCAAGGGACTCTCAAGAGTCTTCTCCAACACCACAGTTCAAAAGCATCAATTCTTCTGCATTCAGCTTTCTTTATAATCCAACTCTCACATCCATACATGAGTACTGGAAAAACCATGGCTTTGACTAGATGTACCTTTGTTGGCAAAGTAATGTCTCAGCTTTTTAATATGTTGTCTAGGTTGGTCATAACTTTTCTTCCAAGGAGTAAGCGATCAGATCCAGGATCAGAGGAATCAAATGGAACAAACCTGCACAGTGACTTTCCTTCAGGAGATAGGAGGAGAGAAAAAGGACATAAAATTCAGAACATACTAAATAACAAAAGTAACTTATGCTTACTTGTCTACAGAGTAGAAATGAAATAGATTTGAGGGATAGGACTAAGTGAAACTCCAAGCCTTTTCTTTCCTCTGGGCCAAGTTTGGCTGCCTGTGGTATGATTGAAAGCCCCAGATGAAATTCTTAATGTATCCCACAAAAATCTCTATGAAGAAGGGCCATTTCAGAGAAAAAATGGGAGCTGCGGTAGGTCAGGTTCAGTGCACTGCTTGGGCCCACTTCCTATGGTTAGATACAAACCATGGAGGTTGCAGGTCCCAGGCCCTGGATTGGTGTACAGCTCACGGGGAGGTGCATTTTAGGGCAGTTTTTTACTTTGCTATATTCTTCATTTCATATGGGTTTCAGATCCAATTGATCTTGGAAGCCAGGATTCTAATTTTCTCTCTGGAGCTGAGGGAAGTTGTATTTAGAGATAGGTTTTTCCCACACATTGATGATTATTTATGCAGTCATCATTGTGTTGCAGGGAAGAGCCAATTCTGACTCCATGATGGATCAGTTTCTTTGACTTTAACCTTTGTTTTTCATTGCTTTTGTTATTGTAATCATACATCATGACCTGCCTCAGGGAATCATGTCCCTCTTCCTGCAGAGATTAACACATCCCCTCTCTGAAGTTGGCCATTCCAGGAAATATTTGCAAGATAACAGTCTTTAAACTCTGCCCCTTCTCTGTCCTATAAAAGAACCTGGTGTCTAGATCTCACAAGCTGGTTATTTTGAGACATTAATCTGCCATCTTCTTGGTCAGCCAGCTCTCCAAATAAAGTTGTATTCCTTGGCTCAGCACTTCAGTCAGTCAGTTCAGTCGCTCAGTCATGTCCGACTCTTTGTGACCCCAAGGTTTGCAGCACGCCAAGCTTCCCTGTCCATCACCAACTCCCAGAGCTTGCTCAAACTCTTGTTCATCGAGTCAGTGAGGCCATCCAACAATCTCATCCTCTGTCATCCCCTTCTCCTCCTACCTTCAATCTTTCCCAGCATCAGGGTCTTTTCAAATGAGTCAGTTCTTCGCATCAGGTGGCCAAAGTATTGGAGTTTCAGCTTCAGCATCAGTCCTTCCAATGAATATTTAGGACAGATTTCCTTTAGGATGGACTGGTTGGATCTCCTTGCAGTCCAAGGAACTCTCAAGACTCTTCTCCAACACCACAGTTCAAAAGCATCAATTCTTCTGCGCACAGCTTTCTTTATAGTCCAACCCTCACATCCATGTATGACTACTTGAAAAACCACAGCTAGATGTACCTTTGTTGGCAAAGTAATGTCTCTGCTTTTTAATATGTTGTCTAGGTTTGTCATAGTTTTTCTTCCAAGGAGGAAGCGTCTTTTAATTTCATGGCTGCAGTTACCATCTGCAGTGATTTTGGAGCCCCCCAAAATAAAGTCTGTCACTGTTTCCATTGCTTGCCCGTCTATTTGCCATGAAGTGATGGGACCAGATGCCATGCTCTTAGTGTTTTAAATGTTGAATTTTAACCCAGCTTTTCCACTCTCCTCTTTCTCTTTCATCAAGAGGCTCTTTAGTTCCTCTTTGCTTTCTGCCATAAAGGTGGTGTCATCTGCATATCTGAGGTTATTGATATTTCCCCTGGCAATCTTGATTCCAGCTTGTGCTTCATCCAGCCCAGCATTTCTCATGATGTACTCTGCATATATGTTAAATAAGCAAAGTGACAGTATGCAGCCTTGACATGCTCCTTTACCAATTTGGCACCAGTCCATTGTTCCATGTCTGATTTCTAACTGTTGCTTCCTGACCTGCACACAGATTTCTCAGGAGGCAGGTAAGGTGGTCAGGTATTCTCATCTCCTGAAGAATTTTCCACAGTATATTGTGCTCCACACAGTCAAAGATTTTAGCATAGTCAATGAAGCAGAAGTAGATGTTCTTCTGGAATTCTCTTGCTTTTTTCTGTGATCCAACGGATGTTGACAATTTGATCTCTGGTTCCTCTGCCTTTTGTAAATCCAGCTTGAACATCTGGAAGTTCTCAGTTCACGTACTGTTGAAACCTAACTTTGAGAATTTTGAGCACTTCTTTGCTAGCATGTTAGATGAGTGCAATTGTACAGTAGTTTGGACATTCTTTGGCATTGCCTTTCTTTGGGATTGAAATGAAAACTGACATTTTCCAGTCCCATGGCCACTGCTGAGTTTTCCAAATTTGCTAGCATATTGAGTGCAGCACTTTTACAGCATCATCTTTTAGGATGCCTCAACACCTAGTCCTTAGGTTAATTGGCCTGTCATGCGGCAAGCAGACCAAGCTTGGAATCGATAACTATAGTTTTATGCATGTTGTCAACATTGTTGCCGAGATAGATAACTCCTGCCTGTACCAGGTACAGAGTATGAGGTCACAGTCATACATACAGCCTCGCTCTCTGGGATGCAGGAGGGCAGTATGGTTCTCAGAGCATCAGCATCTCCTGGAAACTTGTTGGAATGCAAATTCTTGGGCCTCATCCAACACCTACTGAATTTAAGCTTCTGGGAGTGGGGCTCAGTGATCTGTGCTTTAACAAGCCCTCCAGGGATTTGATGCACACTTAAGTTTGAGAACCACTGCCTTAGTAGAATCATTCTGAATAACAAGCATATGTCTTTTTCTCTTAATAGCCCCAGGCTAACACTTGGATCAATGCCACACCCTCCTCTGAGTTTATTAAATGATCATCCACTCCAGGTTGCCAGCAGGCCTTACTATCTTCATGCATCTCAAAGTGGAGAAGGTGATGGGTAGGGCTCACGCTTTCTTATAGTGTTGTATTGAGCACCCAAGAGCTAGCATCTCTTGGGCCTATCCAGCTTGGGTCTAGGTCAGCTTTGGGAGCCATAGACAAATATAACTTTCACTGATCTCTTATTTCCCTTTGCATAATGTCCACATAAGACTAAAGAGGCCATTAATGAAATCTACCCTCTGAGGTCAATATTATCTCCATTTCCACACAAGAAAACAGGGCTATGGAAACTTTAATAACTTGCCATGATCATAAGTTTAGTAAATGATGGAGTTGGGTTTTAAATCTAGTCAAACATCAGAATCCACTGGGAAATTGTTTGGGACATTCCTAGGTGCATACTTTAAGAATCCTGCTCTGAAAAATACTATCTAACTGATTTAACAGCAAATGTCAAAAGTGCCCAAATCTTGCATTAACCTGTTGTCACCAGTCATTTGCTTTCCAAAATGAGGCAATTGACTCAAACATTAATAAATGAAGATATATTGATAATTCTAACTTCAGTATAGATGTATTGCTATTTCTCTTAAACTATTTGCTCGGTAAAATTTCTTCCAAACTTAAGGGCAAGAGATGTTGACCTCTTCTGAACTCCAAGCTCTACACAGCTCCCCTGGGATATCTAATATGCCACTCACACTGAACATGTACAAACAGAATTCTTCATTTCTCTTCCACAAACACTTCCTTCCCTGGTCCTTCCTATCTCAGTGAACACACCATAGTAGTGGTCAAGCCAAAATCTCAAGTGTCATTTTTCATTCCTCCCTTTCCCATATCTGACTACCTCATCAGCATGTCCTGGGTAGTTCTACTTCCAAAACATATTCTAAATCTATATACTTTTCCATTGCTACTGCTACTATCTTGTCCAAGCCATCACCATCTCTTGCCTGGATTACTGCATTCACCTCCCAGACAGACTTCCTGTTTTCACATCCCACCTTTCCGCACATATTCTGTGTAAGCTTTTAAGGACACTGGCTTGTGTCACTCTCAAGTGTAAATCTTCCAGAGGTCCCCCATGGCATTCAAAATAAAATCCAAGTTCCTTCCCATGGCTCCGAAAGGCCTCACAGGACCCAGCCCCTGATGATTCCGTGACCTCATCTCCTCAGGGCAGCAATGCTATCCCCTCTATCTGCAAACTTGTTTCTTGGGATCTTCACTTTACTATCCAAGATATCAGCTTTCAGTTCTCAGAGCAAATGTCAATTCCTAAGAAAAACCTTCTGTAACCACCCTATCTGAAGCAATGCATCTCTGCCCCATCACAGTACCCAGTTATTGCATTCACAGAGATTCAGAACGTGCACCTCCAAATACACTGCTTTGGCATATTTATTATTTTGAGCTGAAGACAATTGAGAAACAGCAGATGCAGCAAGGGCTCTCTGCTCTTCACCGTTTCTACCTAAAAGCATGGCATAAACTTCCAGTGAAAAAGATGCCACCCAGGTATCAGAAAGAACAAAACATTCTTATATGGAGATGAATTGATACCAAGATAAATCTGCACAAATAAATCTTATTATAATAACCTTTCCCTTCCATTAGGTCCTCTCATATATTTCCTAGTCACATTTTCACAATTTACTACCTCTAGAAACCTAAACCCTTTCCTTTTGTAGTTACTTTTCCACAATTTATCACTCTTTGTTAAAATGGTATATAAGCCTCCATGTCTAACTGCTTCTTTAGGGTTTTACCTCTTTCCTATGAAGCCCTCATATGATATAAAAATATGAACATCAGATAAAATGTGTATGCTTTTCTGCTGTGTAATCTGTCATTTGTCAGACAGGTCCAAGCTACAGATCATAAGAGAGTAGAGGAAGTTTTTCCTCCTCTATGATTGCACTTACCTACCAAAATTTATATTGCTTATCCTGGAGTTGGTGATGGACAGGGAGGCCTGGGCGTGCTGCAGTCCATGGGGTTACAAAGAGATGAATACGACTGAGTGATTGAACTGACCTGAGCTGATGTTTTTTTTTTTTTTTTTTTTTGAGTTGATGTTTTGTTCAGTGTCATCCCCACTAAAATGAAAGCTCAGTGAAGGTAGGAAATTATTTGTTCTGTTTACTATCATATCTATAGGCTTAGCAAGTAGTCCTGCCCCATAAATGAATCTCTACAGAGGGGATATAGTTTAAGTCCCAAGGAGAGTGAGATATGTCCCACTAACTGACCACCACTGGTAGAACTTTTTCTGGTCCTGAGCACAAGCTACTACCCTAATAGAGCATTTACTAAATGCTCAGGCAACAGATCTAGTTTAAAGAGAGAAGACAACTGTGAAGATTTGAAGGAGGGCAAAGTAAATGGCCAGGAAAGAGCATTGTAAGGCACACAGTAAGAAGTCTAAAAGTAGAAAAAATACCAAAGAACAAAAGCTTAATTTTAAAAAGCAGTCTTAGTAAAGAAACCTAGGGAGAGAAAAGGGATGGAGCAGCAGGGGGATACCATCAGGGAGAGAGAGCAGGAAAAAGAGAGAGAGAAACACAGAGATGAGATGGAGAGACATTAGATGGTAAGCTGTATTCTGTTCAGCAGTGAATTCAGACTAACTCAAGTTTGAAGCAGGGGCATTTGCTGGGTTGGCAATGATAACAACCTTCCACCAATAGTGGGTTTGCCCAGGTCTATCACAGTCTCTGATGGCCCATGGTGGCCTCTTCAGGTTTCATGTGCCTCCTGACCCTTCCCATGAAGAGTCTGCTGTGGTTGATCTGAGGTGCCACTACTAGAATGACAAATTAATAGAAATTTATGTAGTGTGTGCTGCTACAGTGATGCATCTTCTCTGGCAATTGCTAGTTTATTAGCCATGAAGTACCTATAAAGTGTTTGTGTAGGGAAGTATCAAAGCAGAAAATGAAGTGATTTAAAAAAATTTTTTTTTAATTTATTTGGCTGCACCAGTCTTAGTTACAGCACACAGAGTCTTCAGTCTTCATTGCAGCATCTTTCTTTTTTTAGCTGCAGGATGAAGAATTTAACATGTGGGATCTAGTTCGCTAGGCCGGAATTCCAGGGATTGAACCCAGGCCACCTGCATTGGAACCTCAGAATCTTAGTCACTGGACCACCAGCGAAGTCTGAAATGATTTTTTAAAACATGAACTTTTGTTCATGTTTGAAAATGTATAAGGTGTTACAGACATAGACACAGACACACATATACTGTGAGAGCTTCATAAACTGACATAGAGACTGTTCTAAATGATCATTACTGCTTTAAGCTAATATTGTAGGAAATGTTTGTGTTTCTTTTTAGAAATTGGTTTTTAGAAAAGGAATGTCACAAGGGAAATTATAAATGGAAAATTGTGCAAAAATAAATTTAATGATAAGTTCTCCCCTTGTCAAAATAGGCCTGGGATAAAAGGAAATGAATTTGAAGAGATTTTAAATTGCATCATCTCTTTCTCTCTAATCCATTTTCACATCATTTGATGTCACTAATGTCACTATATTATCAGTGTAGTGGAATTAGTATCAAACAGCCCTATATTTGCATTCCAACTCTAGTAGACCCTTGCTGGGTGAGTCACATAATCTCTCTGAGCCAAGTTTTTTTCATCTATAAAATGGTGACCGTAGGATTGGTAAAGATAATGTAAGATAATATATATAAAACATCTGGTGCAAAGTAGTGTGCGATGCACAGTCCTAGTGATTATTACTAATTACATTCATATGATAAATGTTTATCATGTGCCTTTGGTAAGGTAGGCATTGTTCTAGGTGCTAGGGATAGATATCAGGGCTACCAGTGGGATTTTATACAGATCATATACACAGCAAATCCACAGACCATCATTCAAAAGAATACTGTACCTGTGAGCTGGGAGCATACAATCTTGGGAGCCATACTTGGTTATTCTAACAGTGGAAAATGGGTAAATCTTACACTCTCATGAAAGGAATAATATTTATTATTAAGGCTTTACATTTTATAAAATCCCTATCATTCATTCACCCTAAGAGTAGCTATTTAGTAAACCAACAAGTGCTGTTTAAGCAGTTACCAAATAGTCAGTGCTATGCTAGGTTGAATAGGCAATGTAGAAGTAAGAGGGTTTGCCTTATATCTGCAATTAAGCAGTTTCCAATTCAGTTGAGAAGTCAAGATACCGAAAATGGGGACAGATTATATTTAAGTAGTAATTTGCACAAGATAATTAAGTACAGACAGGTCTCACCTTGCTTCTAGTCTAGGACGTAAAATGACTATGCAAGCTGAAGCTGTGCCAAATGATCTTCCTAATCAATCGAAAATATTATGATTATTCCAAGACCTTTAAAATTTTCTCTGAAAACATTAAAAATCCTTTTAAGTCTCCTCTTAAATGTATAGGAAAAAGAAAAAAGTAGTAAATGCTGACAGTCTGTAAACTATAAAGCATTAGAAATATTGAGAATTAAAGTATTTTATTTCTTTGTGAAAACCACATCAAGACTAGTTTCAACTGTACTTATAGTCTTATCAGATACCTTGCTATAAATCTTTTCCATGCTTTGGCAAAATTGTCATTTCTTTCTAAGTTCGGATCAGCTTCCAACATTTTATCCCTTGCATGTTCGCTGTTGTGAAATGTCTCCAAGAGCTTCTTGAATGTGACGTCTTTTCCTGGATTCACTTCCTCTGGGACGTCGTCACCCTTTTCATCACAAGCACTTTCCTCTTGAATGTCATTAGTTTGTTCACTAGGTGCCTCTGGCTGGGCATGGAGAAGGGCTGACCCTGCCGCAGCGCCAGCGTCACCACAGTCTGGGACTTCTCCTGTAACTCCATTCACACCGGATTCAGATTTTACTTCCAGTATTATCTCTTTCTGTACTTGGCTGCACTTTCCTCATTGTTGATCAGTTCCCTCTTTTGATTAACCATTTCTGTAAAATGTCACAGAGGTTTATCTCTGGGAGACAAGGAAGCAGGCCAACTGCACACTTTGCTATCTGTGTGATAACAAACAAATCTGGGTGAACGGAACAACAGATGCGAGGTGACCATACAGGCTTTGGAGGAAGTGACGTGATTAGTCATGGATCGTGATGTACATCTGGTATTTACATAGTGATTTGTGCGCTGAAGTGTTAGGAACAAAGTTTGTACTTTATGCACTTACTCACAGTTAATATACCATAGAGCATGCCGAGTAAGGTTTGAACTGTGTTATTGAGGGCCTAGTATTATTAATTAACGTGTACTAGCTGAAATCCACACATATTAAAACCATGTGGAAGACCTCCTATTCTACATATCTCTGTTAGATTTCAGAGTATATCAATAGAAAAATAAGTTCTCATGATAGAAAGCTATCTCATATGTTATAACCAAATTGGATTAAACACGAAGAGTTAAGGGTAATACATGAAAGTAAAGTGTTAAACGTGGACCTTAACATAAATAGAGCTTATAAATCTCTACTAAGTCACAGATTAGTACACCCAGTATAGAGTGACATGGCACTGGAGGCCAGAGTCCAGTGGTTGGTGGTGTTTTCTCACACTTTATTCCACCTTTTTTTCTCTTCTTTTTTTGCTTTTTTGTTTTCCTTTTCTTCCAGTTGAAATTCAGATACAATTAAATGTAATATATTTTATTGAAAATAGCAACACAGAACCTAATTTATATAAAAGTGTTTTAGCTCTCTATTTCCCTCCTCCTTTTTACCCTTCTAATTGATCTTTCTAACTGTGTATAAGCACCCACATAATGTTTTTCTATTCATAGTCATGATGAAGTCGTTATGAAGTAGTGGAAAGTGGAGTGTTTTTTTTTCATGTTCTTTTTTATACTATGTGCACTGTTTGAATTCTTCATGACAAGCATTGATGAACATGTTAATGGCTACAAAAGCATTTGCGATTTTCCTCAAAATCAAAACAATGAAATTTGAATGCATTGTTAAAAATAATTGAAGGAAATCTTCTAGAATTTTCCTCCCTGGCCAAGCAAAATTTATGAGAATTTTTCTGAGGCAGGCACAATTTGGCATTTTGAATGGGAAAATAGGTACTTGATCTTTTCCTCTGTACTCATATTATGAACTTGATTCTTCTTAAAGGGAACTGACAATAGCCATGGGTCTTCCTAGAAAACAATCAACTGCTTATTCTTTAACTCTCTGCTCTGCTAAAAGTTATTCCTTTACTATAAAGATCTTACCAAATTTTTTTGTTGTTGATAAAATTGTAAACTCCACGAGAGCAGGGACCATATATTCTTCATTTTTGTACATAGGCACTGATAAATATTTGTGGGTATAAATTTTTTTAAAATTTTTTCTTAAAATATAAAATTAGTGCTTTGCTATGTTAAGAGTAAAGAGCTGGTTTAAAAGTCTGCCTAAGATTTTGTTTTGTTTTGTTTTCAAACTCAGAGCTTTCCATTTCAGGACTATCAACCTTCCCAGGCTGTATAGAGAGGCTGAAGATTCTAGGAAAACACTCAGGTTTACATTCAAATATTAAGTAATCATCAATGTGATGGTGGTTTAGTTGCCAAGTTGTGTCTGACTCTTGCAACCCCATGGACTGTAGCCTGCCAGGCTCCTCTGTCCATGGAATTCTCCAGGCAAGAATACTGGAGTGGGTTGCCATTTTCTTCTCCAGGGGATCTTCCTGACTTAGGAATCGAACCCGGCTCTCCTGCATTGCAGGCAGATGATTTACTGACTGAGCTATGGGGGAAGCTCAATCATCAATAGTAAGTGAAAATGAGAGAGAAGCCATCTGAGTCTGCTTTCAGTTCAGTTCAGTTCAGTCGCTCAGTCATGTCCGACTCTTTGCAACCCCATGGACTGCAGCACACCAGGCCTCCCTGTCCATCACCAACTCCCGGAGTCCACCTAAACCCATGTCCATCGAGTTGGTGATGCCATCCAACCGTCTCATCCTCTGTCATCCCCTTCTCCTCCTGCCCTCAATCTTTCCCAGCATCAGGGTCTTTTCCAATGAGTCAGTTCTTCACATCAGGTGGCCAAAATATTGGAGTTTCAGCTTCAACATCAGTCCTTTCAATGAACATCCAGGACTAATCTCCTTTAGGATGGACTGGTTGGATCTCCTTGCAGTCCAAGGGACTCTCAAGAGTCTTCTCCAACACCACAGTTCAAAAGCCTCAATTCTTTGGCACTCAGCTTTCTTTATAGTCCAACTCTCACATCCATACATGACTACTGGAAAAACTATAGCCTTGAACATTCCTTTAAATTTTGCTTCAAATAACACTTTTTTATAGTAAAACATATTAATGTTTATTATTAATGCATTGATATAGAATAGCTACATGTTTCCAGCACACTATTTTTTCCCCAAACCCTAGTTGACAGATGGGCTTTGTGCTTTTGTCCTTGGTTGAGCAGATCAATTAAAAAAAAAAGAAGAAGAACAAATGCCTAGTTATACTGTATTCTCAACCTGGCTATGGGTAAAATCAGGATTGAGGTTTCTTAAATGTTTCTCTTCTTTACATGACCTCCTGGGAGCTCTGCTTCTCTGTTAGCCTCAATTTCTATTGACACGAAGAGTAGTTCCAAACCTCTCTCCTGCCCTCTGCTCTGTCACCTCTTTAATTTTATATGTTTTGTTGTTTATAATAGACGTCTCATGATCCCCTAAGAGTTAGTATCTTGATAGAATTCTCTCCCCTCTTAATCACCAAGGCCACTTCCAACTCTGACACTTGAGAGTTCCTCACAGTTTTTCTCATCTGGTTGTTCTGATTTGTCTCAATTTGTTCTGTTTAGAGTTCATGGTAACTGCTTCCTCCCCTTCATTTCCACCACTCCTGACCGAATCCTAATCCTCCTTATGCCTGGATTTTCCAACAGTCTCTACCCAGACCCCTGACCCCAACCCAGTCTGCAGTTAGGAGGCAGAACAGACTCTCAGCCACCATCTTCATCCTTGTTCTGCCCGCTGGAATCTACAGCAGTTCCCTAAAATTAACTGCATTTTAACAGCTTCCATTTAAGAGTTCCATTATCTACCTCCTTTTCTTATCAAATTATGCTACTTTCTTGTTGAAAACTGAGCATTTATAATCAAATTATGCTGCTTCTCTATGGGAAACCTCATTTCACTCCAGACTCCTTACCAATGCCTAATAAAGTGTCTGCCTATCTTTCTGACCTTCTTTCCTGCTGCGCTTGCCACAGTTCACTTGCTTCTTTCTGTTCCTTCTTGCCCAAAGCCCTTTGCACTAGCTTTTCCCTCTGGTGTGAAAGTTCTCTGCCCAGATCACTGTATGACTGGCTTTTTCTCATCATTTGGGACTCAGTCAGCAACTGCTGATTCCTCAGAGAAGTCTTCCCTGATCACCCCATCTAATGTGCATTCTCTGCTGATACTGTCACATTGTTTAGTTTTATTTTATTCATCGTACTTTATATTATTTTTCACTTGTTTATTACCTGTCTGTGCCACTGGAAAAACTAGCCCACAAAAACCAGGACCTTGGCTCTCTTGTTTACTGAAGTATCTACAGAGCCTAGAAGAGTGCCTAGCACACAGTTGCAGCTCAAGAAATATTTCTTGAATGAATGATAGCGACATGATTTTTACCCCCTAATTAAATCAAGCCATTCTCTGTGCTGTCTTGCCTGTCCATTTACAAATTCTTAATCATGAATTTTCTTTATTCTGTTCCCCTCTACTGAATTCCCCTATTGTTCCTTCTTATGAATTTGTGTTCATCACTTCCTTCAAGATCTAGCACAAATGTTGCTTGCAAAAACCCTTCTCAAATTCTTCCTGCCATGAGCATTCTGTTGCTTCTCTCCCATAAATTCTTCCCATGCTTTTCATATCATCTTGTGCTTTAAAAAAAAAAAAAAAAAATCAGCCTCCAACTAATAAAAATAATTGGGAGAAAAAAAAATCAATGTGTTGCTTTGTATCTGCAATTTTGTGTGTGCGTGTGCGCACGCTTTTTGAAGTCATCTAAAATTGTTGTCCTGTTGAAAGAAGGTGTAGTTAAGTGATGGAAGCTTTGGACTGGGAGTCCTAGAGAACAATGTCAGGCTTTGAAAATCCACTTCCCACATCTATAAAATGGAAGAGTTAGTCTAGAACAGAGGTTGCAAAATGGCAGCCCACAGGTCGAATGAGACACACACATGTGTTTCATCTGGCCTGAGGAAAATTCAAATTAGTTGGGAATGTTAAAAAAATTGGGAAATTTTTGGAGAACTTGGAATTCTACCCTCTCCAGAAAAAAAAGAAGAAAAAGAAATCAACAGATGGGGCAATAAGAAGCCTACATTTCTGCATGGCAGCAAATCCACTGAGAAGGAAAGTGACTGTCTCTTAACACAGGGCAGAAACTCTCTGATGGGACATGGTGCCCTAGTTACCTGGTACTTCACTTCACTTGTTTATGCTAACTCTCTGTTAAGAGTTTGAATGTATAACCCCAAGACTGTATCAACTCTGAGGTCCCTTCTAACTCTATATATCTATAATTCTAAATAAATGTATCTTATCTCTCTACCAAGACTTGAAGTTCTGGAAGGATAGTGCCTGGTTCTTTTTCTTTGCTTATGCAGATTATAGTGCTCAGATAAAGCAGATGCTTAAAAGTTGTTTGTTGAATGTTAAATTTAGTTATATATACAAATATGCAGTAAAAACCAAATACTACCTAATATAAACTTTATTACAAATGTTTCTTTGGCTTTTACAAAGAAAGACATCATATCAAATGCAGTTAAAATACTAACAGAGTTTATATGATATGGAAAATTTAACTCTGGACAGACATCAACCAGATGAAATTTCATGTGGGCAGGAGGAAAGAAATGTCTCTCAGTCTCCTTTGTCTGTATATAACTCCCACTAACAGTTCTGCGGGTGTATCAAGAGCAGACTGTACTCAAGAGAGGAAAAAAATACTGCTATTTGCCCTCCCAAGTAACAATCATGTGTTCAACAGCTGGGACTTGCCGAGACCCTCATTTGTTATAATACCAATTATTACCTTTGCTGTATTCCCACAAAACCACAAAATATTTGGCATAATTCAAGACCACCATATTTAATAAATCCCTTTATTCTTTTTGCAACAATTCATTAACTTTTAAGGGGAACACATATTTTCCATGGATTAACAGCAATAGATATTAGAGTCCACACCCAGGTTGGGCCATATATGGTACACTGAAGTAAATAGAAGTGTTGAATCTATTACTGAGGGCAGATTTGTTGCCAACGTTGTCAAAGACTAGAGTCTGAACACTTTCTTCTCAATTTTTTCTATTTCCTACTGTTAATATAAAGAGTACTCATAAATGACATAAATATTTCATTTGAGAAAAGACTGAATTACTCAAAAATGTCTACAGTAACAAAAGACATAGTTGATACTGTGCCATTCATATTAATACCAGAATAAGTCTTTTTTATGAAGTTTGAATAATTGTAATGTTTGAAAAATATTTTACAAATTTATATTTATTTGGAACACTATATTCTAAAGAATTAAAAGACAAAAAAGTTAAGCTAATTAAAAATGTCAGCAGTTAATTTGGACAATTTTAAGCTCTATCATGTACACAGGGACTGAGTTGGTGTGTACTTTTATACTATCTGGGCTTCCCTGGTGACTCAGAGGTTAAAGTGTCTGCCTGGAATGTGGGAGACCCCGGTTCAATCCCTGAGTTGGGAAGATCCCCTGGAGAAGGAAATGGCAACCCACTCCAGTACTCTTGCCTGGAGAATCCCATGGAGGGAGGAGCCTGGTAGGCTACAGTCCATGGGGTCGCAAAGAGTCGGACATGACTGAGCGACTTCACTGTATACCATCTATGAAGACATGGCTTAATAAGTAAATGAATAGTATAAATAATATTTGAAAGGAAGCATTTACTTACCAAAGAAAGTAATTTGTCTTCCAGCACTTGAGATTTCTTTTATTTATTCTATTCAAAGTATAGGCAAGACCAGACCTTCTTGGATATGCTAATTATTTTTATCTATTTACTAAATCTAGGTCTTAACTGCCAGTACTTGTTAGTCATTTTTCTGGTTACCATATGTACTTGAAAGTAATAAAGCTGCATTTCCTTCAAAATGGCCTAGTTGGTCCGAATTAGTGAGTTTTTCTGTATGTATTTGTATTTGGGTTTGGATAATTTTCATCTTTCACTGATGTCTAAACCATTGCAAATTACACAGTTTACATATTAAAGAAATCTAGTTGCACCCAACAGTGAAAAGTAGAGTAGAAGAAATCTTTTGTAATCTGTGTGATTTTAACCTTGCTGAGTCTTGTTTATAAAATGGGGGTGATAGTATCTATTTCCTAGGAATGTTTTGAGATAAAGATAATAGAGATAAAGCAAGCATTCTCTTAGTAAATAAGGTCCATGTTATCATGATCATTCCTAGTATGTGTTGAAGATCCTATGTAATAAATTATGCATTTTCTAATTTATCCTACATTATTCCCATTTTGGGCTTCCCAGGTGGTGCTAGTGGTAAAGAACTCTCCTGCCAATGCTGGAGACACAGGAGATGCAAATTTGATCCTTGAGTCAGGAAGATTCCCTGGGGGAGGAACACTCCAGTATTCTTGCCTGGAGAACCCCATGGACAGAGGAGCCTGGAGGGCCACAGTCCCTGAGGTCGCAAAGAATCGAACATGACTGAAGAGCCTTAGCACACATGCACGCATTCCCATTTTGCAGGTAAAGCCACTGAGGCTCAGAGAATTAAGAAACAGATCATACGTGTTGAAGAGCATCCTCCTTTTGGCTTCTGCTTGTAAACTAGGTTAATAAGGCACTATTTTGCTACAAAAACAAACTTAGAAATTAACCAGCACAGCATCAATCGTCACTGGTGAGTAGTGACTGCAGTTCTGAGACTGGTTTTCATAAACACTTTGTAGAAGCAGCTCAGTATTTTGAGGTTGTACGCATTGTAGGGAATATGCATCATCCCCTATCCATCCGCTCCTCCACACCCGGACACTCTCCATTATGAACTGAGTCCTGAGAACTTCCTGTCTCTTTACTCCCCGAGGGTTTTCAGCCACAGTCTTCTCTGACATGTATTTTTACCCTCCTAGTTAATTGCTTTCTTAGACTCTTCTATTACTCTAGTCAATGTCTACTTCAGCACATGACTTTCCATCATTATAGAGGAAGAAGCTGGTGTTTGGATTGGTTTAGAAATGTTGCACTTTCCAATTCATACCACTCCATGACCCAGTAACTTGAGGGAGTACATGGGAGTGCAGAGGTGACTCCCCATGAAGCATTCTTTCCCTAGGCTCTGTTTCTCCAGTCACTGAAGCAGGATAGCGTCAGGAGAGGTATGGTGGTGCTGGTGGTAACGGCGGTGGGGGTGCTGGTGGTAGTGATGGTATTGGTGACAAGCGGGGACAAGTGGGGGTGGAAGGAGTTTGCTCAACCACATCTGCATTTCACCCAGCAGATCCTTGTATGGACGAAGGATTTCATTCCGTTCTCATAAGCTGAACTTACCAATGCTTCATGGTTTATCAGGAGCAAATGATATTAAAACGGAAAGTTCCCAAGTAAGCAGTATTTCTATTCCTCAAGTGGCATATGTCTTCATATGTTTGGTTGTATTTTTTTCCTTTAAAATTTAAAATATCTTCCACCACTTGCCTGAAACAAATGCTTTTAACAGAAGGCCCGGGAGGGAATTCCCTGGTGGTGCAGTATTGGTGCTCTCACTGCCATAGGCCCAGGTTTGATCTTGGTCAGGGAACTAAAATCCTACCAGCCCAGCTGGTCAAAAATCCCCAAAACAAACCAAACGCCACAAAAAACCATAATGCCAGGGATAACATGGATTCAGGTAATGTCTCAGTTCTTGGGAATTCTAGGTATGGCACCTGTGCTAACAAGACCGTAAGCTCCCAAATGGATTCGACGTATTTTATGGAAAAAGACAATATTATGCTTGTCATATTGAGTAACTAAACAATTTAGAAGAAGAAATGTAGCTCTAAAAGATACTTTATATCAACAAAGAATTTCTGGATGTGTTTAGAGATCACAAACTGCCCACCTAGGAGCAAAAGGTATTTCAATGAGCTCAATCTCAGCCTTAGGAGAGGCAGATAGAAGAGTAGACTTAGGCCACACCCTGTGGAAGAGCCTTAGGACAGCCTCAAAAAAGCACATAAAAGAACACGAATGAAGCTCGGGTTGGATGCAGGACAAAATTTCCTGGGCTCTTTTATGGCTCTGCTGTTCTTGCAGTCTGTGACCTCAGGGCTCCGCAGCCTCCTTCCTGGGTCTGTCAAATGGAGGAATGTACCTCCTGGCCCGTGGAGACAACCCTAAGCTCTGTGCTGTGAAACTCACAGACCCTTTGCTCTAGGTGTGGTCAAAAGAACAAAGTTATTATTATAATTACTAGGCATAACTTGAGTCACTCTGCATCACATCTTCCCTAAATGTGTAGCCTGGATCTACATGTTGTTACCAAGAAAAAAGGTGACTGCGGGACTAGGAAAAGACTTCTGTTGAAATGATGGATTTTGCACTGTTTTGTTTTCTAGAACCTGTCTTAGTAATCACCTGCAAAGCTACAATTTTGGCAACATGAGCTGGCAACCTAAGCTAAAGTTGCTGTATTTATGGAAGTGTCTTTCCACATGTCCAAACCTGCCACGTTCTCTTCCTGCCTTCCTCCATGCTTCATCAACAATGCCCGCTTCTTTCAACCCCTGGGTCTTCATGTGCACCACTCAAATACAGCAACCAGGAGCCAGTGCGGCCACTGAGCATGAAAAATGAAGCCAGTCTGAAGTAAGTACACACTGGCTCTCCAAGACTTAGTATGAAAAAAAGGAAAATATCTTATTAATAATTTTTCACATTGCTTTCAGGTTGAAATGAAAGTAATTTGGATATATTGACTTAAATAAAGCATGATTAAAATTAACTTTACCTTTTTCTTTTCTTTTTTTTTTTTTTTTTTTACTATTTTTGACTGTGGCTAAGAAAGTTAAAAATTAAAAATGTGTCTTGCCTTTTTGGCTCAGATTATATTTCTCTTCTATAGTGGTCTAAATAGTTTCCAGTCCTTTGCATTAGCCAGCTCTATTTAAGAAAAAACATCTCCTTAGACAATAGCTCCTAAAAATGTTTAATCTCTTTATAGAAATATCAAATAGTTTCAAATGGATTATCAACTAAATTTAGGTATCCAAACAGCTAGTTGTACTGGAAATTCAAATCTGTTAAACTGTAAATCAAATAATGGGGCAAGCAGTGGCACTAATGCTTTTTTGTGTCATGTACCCATATCATTCATTGAACAAATATTTAAATCACATGCGTACTGTATTCAAGACTATGACAGGCTCTGAAAATACAGCTAGTAAACCTGAGGAAAGTCTTAGATGCTTTCCGCAGGGGGGAATAATGTATATATATTTATTTATAAATTTAATTTGAGGTTCTTGTGAATCTTCTGGAGCCCATCCATGAATCCTAAATTAATAATTTCTAAATTTGAGAATAGAGTATGGGCTTCAGGGCCAGACAGACCTGGGCTTGACTACTGACTCCACTAGTTATTCAGGTGACCTTGGGCTATAATTTATCTTCTGTAAGTCCTAGTTTCCTCATTTCTAAGATGTGGAGATTTGAACCAACAGTAGGATATAAGAAGAGTTAACACTGAGATATATAAAGGCATTCCTGTCATAGTCTTCCTAAGCACCCAACTATGTAGATGCTAAATAGATCATAACTATTATTTCTCACCTTGCCTTGTGTGAGAAAATGAGTCAAAAGGATAAGTTAGAAGATGGATTCTTCATGTCTGAATCTTCCTTTCTATGTCAAGTTCTTAAATTATGTAGCAGCCCTAGAGGTTAGTTGTTTAAACAAAAATAAGACTTTTACAACCATGACCTTTCAAATAAGTTGTTCAGAAATGGTGTGTAAGCGGTCTGGGGTAATTTGTCACTACAGAACTGAGAAAATATCTGCCCACACCTTGAGAGATACTATGTGGTATATGCATATGTTTTTTTGTGGTTTGAAAACAGATTCATGTCTGCAGGCCTTACAGATGGGTTCCTGTTTGGGACAGGTTATTTTGTTTGTTTTTTAGAGAACTGTCATTATATATATATATATATATATTTCCTCCCCCCCCCCCCCCGCCCTTATAGGCAGTCTGAAGGCAACCTCCAGCAGGCACAGGCAGATGCAAACTTCAGAATGTTAAGTGGCCCTGAATGAATAAGAACTTGGGCTAAGAAGCCAAAGCTATTCCTATACTGCCTGTCCTTCCAATGCCACACTCTGGAATGATCCATCTTTCAAATTATGAAGTAAAAGGTAGAGTGACTCACCAACTACCAGGCAGTGAGGGTAAATCAGCCTTGTCATAATTTTACAGACTTCTCTTTCCACTCATGAAAACAAGTTATGTATGGTATTTACGTACATCTGTGTTGCTGGGCATTTTCCAAATGCCTCTTGGAGAACATTAAACAGGAAATTGATGCCACAGGGCAAATATTCATTCTTCCCATCCTCTCTCACAAAAACAAGTACAGATTTGCTGTGGCTAGACTCACTTCCTACAGTGTGCTATTGCTTATTCGATTTTACACTAGAAGGAAAAAAAAAAACATTCTCTGTTTCAATTCAGAGAATGTTGGAAATGGCTAAAATGCGTAAACAAAAAAGCTTCCCTCATGAGAGCACTGAAATATAGAATTCAGTGCTTTATAAAAATCACAAAATTCAAAGGTTAATGATTGTTCTTCATGCCTACTGAGGAAAGTCAATTTGTATCACATTAGACACATCAAATTTGGTTTAAACAGCATGTGTTCTAATTTTCAAATGGAAAAGCTTTAAGCATCTGGCCACTGCAGCTTTTCACATAGGGATAGTATCTCTTTCCAGCCTGTTGCAGTGGTCTTTGGTTAGTGGCCTCCTCAGGTCCATTTCTCCCTATTTACTTCCTTAGCAGCCCAGAAAACATCTGAGGATTCATGAGGCTCTGGAAAAACTTAATCTTCCAGTCCCAGGAATAGAGAATGTGAGTCAGATTAAACTATTCAATGCATTCTCTCCCCCAGCCACAGAGATTTATTCAAAGAGGGCATGTGATCTAAGCTCATCCAGTCAGAGTGTATCTTGAGGCATTTTCTGGGGAAAAAAATCATTCTGTTTTTCCTGGTGGACAAGAACACTGAAGTAATTGGCAGTCATATTAGGGTCATAATGGGGATCAGCCTTGAAATAAAGCAAATACTATGGAGGGCAGAATAGAGAAACTGAATTAAACTAGGTCCCAGATGTCACCATTTTACTGCTGGATCAAGCTTGGCCTGAAGCTCTGTCTCTGCACCATTTAACAATATAAACCATTAAACCCCCATGTTGTTTATATTAACTTGATTCAAGTTTTCTGTGATTTGTAATCAAAGTTTCATAAGTCCCATACCTATCTGTTAGAAAACATTTATAAAAGAAAGGGAAGAGGATAAAGAGAAAATCTAATGGGTTACTTTGGAGGTTAGTTTTATAACTAAATATAAAAGGCCAAGGCAAGTAAGGAAAAGAAGAGTGATTGCTATTGAGAACAGGATGAGGCAAAAACGTGTTTCACAGTGATGAGTAACCACCATAGTAACGTGGGTAGGAGACAAGTCAGTCTATGTATCTTCCTGGGCCCAGGCAGGGGTGGGGTTTAGTAGCAGGAAGGGTCTACCCTGAGGGTAAGGCCCTCTCCATCAGCTCTTGGATTGAACTACTTAGCAACATATGCTGTTTACAATTTCAAAGTCATTTGACCTCCATCCTCTTAGTTGCTCCTGACCACCTCTCTCTGAAGAATTATAGCTTTTTGATATGTCCCATTTTATGGACTGGGCAACTGAGGTCCAGAGACTCCGAGCTATATGTATACTAAGCAAGCAGTAGAGAATGGGCATAGAGTTCAGATCTTCTTAAGCATATATCAACCTTGAAGTCTGTCCTTTTTGCATTATATTTAGTATATTGGGTCCTCTAGAATGAGGCTTTGAGGTATTGACATCTGGCTTCATCCCTGCTGTTTCCTCTACTTTTCCCTTTACCAACATTAGCCAGAGTTTATTTTGTCTGGTATAATTTCCTTCAGTAGTGTATCATGCTCTGAAAGTGTCCCCTCTCTACCTCCCATGACCTGACACCATCAGAACTCCAATTTCTTCAGCCCCGTAAGAGAATAAACTGCAAGGAATGGGCTTGCTGAATGAATGTACACTGAGATGTGAAAGGCTGGTAACAACTTTAAGTGTTAATCCTATCTCTGAACATAGGTACTCTCTAAGTAGGTATGTGGAGAGATTTTGACTTCCATCAGAAGAAGTTAATTTCTCAGTGTGAAATTTCAGGCAATGTGGCAAAATTGGAGGCAGAATATTTGGGGTAGGGGCCCTCCTGGTAATCTTTCTACATAAACCAGTCTACTCACAAGGCTCCAATCTGCTCCAGCCCACAACTTATCAGTTAACTTTGAACACACCTTGATCTTTGTTAGGAACTACTCTTTCATCAGCTAACTTGGACTTGATCACTCCCAAAGTAGCTCCATCCATCTCAAAGCTTGATTCAGCAAACTCTCCGGAGAGCTGCCTGCATGGCACAAAGCAGCTTGCAGGCACTCCAAGAGCCTGGGGTGTGAATTTGACAGACACCACGTTATTTAGGTTTTTTCCAAGTGGCAAGATGCAGAGGGATGCTTCAGGAGATGGAAATTACTCGAGCAATAGTTGGGGCACTATGGAGCTATAAAAAAGCAACTTTTTGCTGTCCAGGTCTCACAGAGAACCAGAATGTAGTACAGCCCGCAGCAACAGCTTCTGACACCCTCATGACACAAGAACTCTGGTCATCTGATCATTGCCTCAGGCTTATTTATCCTTACTCTAGTGAGTCCACTATTGTGACTCAGCTACTGTCTATCTTCACTTATTTCTCCTTCGTTCTGACTCACTTTTCCCCACTTCATGGTTTCTACTACCCCAATGCTTGTTTTGAGACTTTGAATCACATCCTTCTGGATCTCTATTGTTCTCTCCTGCCCATAACCTACTTTTTGTCTCCATTCAAAGACTCCAGGAAAGGATATGTTTGGGTCCATTGGTTATTGTCTAGTTCTGAGCATCTACTTTGGGCTAAGTTCTCAAACTAGGCCCCCTCATGAGTTCCCTGTGGACCAGGCAACAACCCCTGGTTTAACTAGTCTTGTGCTTCTGAGCATGGCAACCCTTGGCAGGTCTCTGGCATGCTAAAGACTCCACCCGGGAGATTTCCTTCTCCTCTCCTTTTAGCAACAATTCTTTTCCAACCAAAACAAAAACAAAGACTAGACTAGGCACAACAGAATGACAGGTCACCATGTACATGGTGTAAAGTACTAAGTAAGTGTAAGGTGCTAAGTGCCATGTGAAAAATAAAGTAGGAAAATACTAGGCTACCAAAAAACATGATCTCATTTAATTGAGACCTAAAGAGAGTGTTATATATTCCAAATGCACCTTAAGAACAGGATAGTTGAGAATCACAATGGTAGTTCATAGGAACACAAAGTATAAGAGCTAGACAGTACATGGCAGGCCACTTTTCCAGCCCTCTCTTTTCATAGTTGGAAGAAGCCCATAGAAGTTAACTGACCACTTAATTAATTCACCTGTCAGAGATTAACCCTGACACCTGGCCAGTAAACCACCAGTCTATGTTTCTGAACGAGTAATGGATTTTTCCTTTCTTAATAATGGAATGGATCACATTTAATGCTCAAAGAACTGAACTGATTGTACCAGTGAATGTGGACAAGGGCAAATAGCAAAGTTGGAACATAGTGGTTTGAAGTATTTATACAAAATAACGTCTGTGTTTTCTACAGAGTACAGAATATAGTGAGATGTAACAGAAAAAGGCCAAAAAGTACGAGTTTAGAATCTCAGATTCAAGACTTATTCCTGCCACCAACCAGCTGTGTACACTTGGGATGACTATCAACTTTCCAGGCCTCAGGTTCTTCATCTAGGGAAATATTAGGCCAGACAACCACTCAGACCCCATGTACCATGACTCCTCCAGCTCTGCCCATTCTGGCAATTGCAACACCCACTTTTTGGCGTTAAGTTCAGTGGGCCAAGAGTACCCAACCAGATGATTGCCAGTTGACTGAACTAAGGATTTAATAAGATGTTATCAGAAGTATCTGAAGGCAAATGGACTATGAAATGATTTGGCCTTTCAAGAAATCTTGGCTTAGATTTGTTACTGTTTCCAAAATTACCAGGAAAGGCATTTAAACTCGTAACATTTCATAGAGAAAAAAAAGAAAAGGGTTTCTATAGTGTACCATATATGCAGACACTTAAGCGTTTCTTTATTCCTGGTAAGTTGAAAATGGAAGAGACATGACAATTATCCAGTACACAGAGTGGCATTTTAATATACTATATCAGGAATAAATTTTGATGAATGTGAAACTAAAACTGGATTATGTAGACAGAAGGGTCTCCTGCTTGGAAGTTATACTCTGAGATCGCCAATGAGTCTTTAGACCACTGGCAGTTCCGCCATGGATGGTGATACCTTGAACAGGTCTAAGGGGTGCCACTCACGTGGAACCTATGTGGGTAGGGCCCTCTGGAGTTGTACCCTGCACAAGTCACAGTGTACCCCGTAGTGACCCTGACCACAGAAACAATAGTGATTTCTTTCAGAATGCCATGTGTGGTAAATGAAACCTAAGCAGTCTGCCTGGCTTACTGGCTCTTCTTGTATTCAGAACAAGCAGATATGCAACACAAAATTATTTCAGCTGGACAAAGAAAACATATTTTTATTTACTTAGCCAGCTCTCAATCACTGTCACATTGAGTTGTAGTAAACGCACAGTACCAAGAATAGCCTGAGTTTTAATCCCAGCTTTTGCGTTTCCTACGAGTTATGTGAGCCTTGGGAATGCTGCTTAACCTCTGTGTGTATCAGTTTCCACATGTGTAACGTGAGGATGCTAATAGTACCTGATGGTAGGGTTTTTATAAGAATTGAATTAAACATGTACATATTTCAAAATCCTTAGAACAGTGCCGGGCACATACTAAGCTTTATGTATGGATTTGTTAAATAAGTAAAAAATACAAGTACCTGTTTGTTATCATTTACTGACTGTTCCAGCATAATTTATCTATTAAACAAAATATTATATTAGTCTACATGTTGAGGGAGCTCCCAGTTATACACTTCCAGTTATACATCTGACTAAAATTTTACTGATACGATAATTAAAGCTGAGAGAAAAATAATATATTGAGAGTTGTTTAAAACCTCTCCTTCTCTAAAATAGACTAGACGACGTGAAAAATATGAGTTACATTCTTAGCAATAAGGTACTATTTAAGATTTTGAAACAAATATTAGGTTCAGTATTTTGGACATAAATTGGATTGTTAGTAAAGGTGAATACCTTCTTACAGGTTTCACTTCTTCTTTCAAAGTCATAAATATAAATTGTTTTCCTAAGCTGACTATTATCCATTTCATTATGAGACTATGTAAATTCAAAGAAGTTAATTTGCTCTACTAATTTGAATTTATTACCCAAATAGCATAACAACAATATTAGAAGGAAGGAAATACCATTAACACTTATTCCATAACATACCAGTTGTTTTTATTTTGCTTTGTTTCTTTCTATATCAAGTGGTTGGGGAGAAAAAAGTAAGATGCTTAGTAAGCCTCAGTCATCTGTCCTCTTTCCTTATCCACTGGGAGAAGTTTTTATCCATTCAGTAAATATTTGTTGAACATTTCCTATGTGCCAAGCACTGTTCCAGGTGCCTTGATATGGTTATGAACAAGACAGCCTAAGGCCTCAGTCCTCAAAGAACTTAATTCTAGTTGGGAATAAATAAGTAAATCAATAAGTAAACAAAATAATTCCAGACCTTTTGGGTTCAGGGAAGTCCCCTCTGAGGATATTTGAACTGATAGAAGAATGTTAAAGGAGGTATTAACATAGGCCATCCAAACGCGCTGAAGGCATCTGGAAGAACACGTGCAAAAGCCCTGGCGTGGGAGCCAGCTTAACATATTTGAAGAAGCGAAAGGCGGCCAACGGGAATGGGATTTGTCAGCAGAGGCCCAGGAGACAGGCAGGAGTCAGCTTAGTAGGGCCTGTAGGCCATGGTGAAGAGCTTAAGATCTTATTCTAAGTGCAACAAGAAGCCTTTGGAAGAGTTTAACCAGAGGTAGCACATATTCTGTTGTTACTCTTAGGCTACGCTGGTTGTTTAGTGGACAGTGAATTCTGGTGAGGCAAGAGCACCAGGCAGACCCATCAGTAGTCTATCCAATCGCAGTAGTCAAACCAAGAGAGGATGGTGGCTTAGACTCAAATGATGGCAGTGGAAATGGACTAGAGTAGATGGATTCAAGGTATATTTGGAAGTAGCACCTACAAACTTCCCAATGGATTAGATGCAGAGAATGAGGGAAAGGAAGAATCTAGAATGATTGAGATCTCAGTTTTTTGGGTTAAGCAATTGGGTATATGATGGGAGTATATACTTAGACTGAGAAAGAAGCATATTTAGGACAGAACTCGAATTCTTCATTTTAAAGTACATTTAGTTTGTAATGCCTATTTGGATTCAACTGGAAATGTCAGTTGTGCAACTGGATACACAGGTCTGAAGCTTAGGTCAATTACATACCTGGGAGACATCAACAGATAGTAACATTTAAAGCCATGGAACCAGAAGAAAATGAAGGAGAGAGAATCGAAAATTAGACCCTGCAACAGTCCAACTTTCAGACTTCAGGCAGAGGAGAAAGAGCCAGCTATAAAAACTAAGACTAGTTCAGTGGTTTAGGAAGAAAACCAAGACAATATGATGTTTCTGAAGTCCAGAGCACAAATTGAGTCAAAAACGAGAGAGTTCTTATGAATGCAGTTAACAGGTCAAGTAAAGTGAGAATGAAGACTTATCCATTTGATTTGGTAATGTGGAGACTTCTGGAGATTTTGACAAGATCAGTTTTATTGGAGTCCTAGAGATTAAAGCCAGAATTGAGTAGTTGAGATTGAATAAATGTAATGCAATTGCAGTAAAAATCTAAATAGAATATTTCTTAACAATTGACAAATTGATTCTAAAATGTATATAGAAAAGAAAAGGGCCAAGAATAGCCAAATTACTCTTAAAGATCAGTGAGGGATTTTTTCATATAAGATACCAAGACTTGTTAAAAATCTAAAATAGTTATGGAACATTGATATACGGACATGCATGGCATTGCATACTTTCCCCGGTGGCTCAAACAGTATAAGAATCTGCCTGCAATGCAGGAGACCCAGGTTCAATTCCTGGGTTGGGAAGATCCCCTGGAGAAGGGAATTGCTACCCACTCCAGTATTCCTGCCTGGAGAATTCCATGGACAGAGGAGCCTGGCAGTCTATAGTCCATAGGGTTGCAAAGAGTCAGACATAACTGGGTGACTAACACTTTCACTTTCATCAAGACTTGTTAAAAATCTAAAATAGTTATGGAACATTCATATGTGGACATGCGCGGTCAGTTTTCATTCCAGTCCCAAAGAAAGGCAATGCCAAAGAATGTTCAAACTACCACACAATTGCACTCATCTCACACTCTAGCCAAGTAATGCTCAAAATTCTCCAAGCCAGGCTTCAATAGTATGTGAACCATGAACTTCCAGATGTTCAAGCTGGATTTAGAAAAGGCAGAGGAACCACAGATCAAACATCCACTGGATAATCGAAAAAGTTAGAGAGTTGCAGGAAAACATCTACTTCTGTTTTATTGACTATGCCAAAGCCTTTGACTGTGAGGATCACAACAAACTGTGGAAAATTCTTCAAGAGATGGGAATACCAGACCACCTGACCTGCCTCTTAAGAAATCTATATGCAGGTCAGGAAGCAACAGTTAGAACTGGACATGGAACAACAGACTGGTTCCAAATAGGAAAAGGAGTATGTCAAGGCTGTATATTGTCACCCTACTTATTTAACTTATATGCAGAATACATCATGAGAAATGCTGGACTGGAGGAAGGACAAGCTGGAATCAAGATTGCCAGGTGAAATATCAATAACCTCAGATATGCACAGATGATACCACCCTTATGGCAGAAAGCAAGGAAGAACTAAACAGTCTCTTGATGAAAGTGAAAGAGGAGAGTGAACGAGTTGGTTTAAAACTCAACATTCAGAACACTAAGAGCATGGCATCCGGTCCCATCACTTCCTGGCAAATAGATGTGAAAACAGTGGCTGCCTTTATTTTTCTGGGCTCCAAAATCACTGCAGATGGTGACTGCAGCCATGAAATTAAAAGACACTTGCTCCTTGGAAGAAAAGCTGTGATCAACCTAGATAGCATATTTAAATGCAGAGACATTACTTTGCCAACAAAGGTCCGTTTGGTCAAAGCTATGGTTTTTCTAGTAGTCATGTATGGATATGAGAGTTGGACTAATAAAGAAAACTGAGCACCAGAGAACTGACACTTTTGAACTATGGTGTTGGAGAAGACTCTTGAGAGTCCCTTGCACTGCAAGGAGATGAAACCAATCCTAAAGGAACTAAGTCCTGAATATTCATTGGAAGGACTGATCTTGAAGCTGAAACTCCAATATTTTGGCCACCTGATGTGAAGAACTGACTCATTGGAAAAGACCCTGATGCTGGGCAAGATTGAAGGCAGGAGGAGAAGGGGACGACAGAGGATGAGATGGTTGGATGGCATCACCAACTCAATGGACGTGAGTTTGAGTAGGCTCCGGGAGTTGGTGATGGAGAGGGAGGCCTGGCATGCTTCAGCCCATGGGGTCACAAAGAGTCGGACACAACTGAGCGACTGAACTGAACTGAACTGATGCATGGCATTGCATGACAGGTTATTAGTCAATGGAATGGCTGGTTATCTATATGGAAAGAGTAAAATTGAATCCCTGCCTCACATCATTCTGGTGTATCAATTATAGGTGGATCAGGGATGTAAAGTGAAAGCCAACATTATTTTGTCCTGTAGGAGAAAATTTTTTGAAATTTTATAACCTCAAGGTAGAGAAGAATTTCTTAAGATAAAGTTCTAACCATTAAAGCAATGAATAATAAATTTGCATTAAAATTAAAAACAATTTATTTCTCAAAAGAGACCATTTAGAAAGTGAAAACTTAAATCACAAAGTAGAACAGGGGATGTTTGCAACAACTACAACCACAATGGATTAGAATCCAGGATATCTCAAGAACTACCAATCAATATCACAAGACAAGTGACTTGGCAGAAAAAGCAAAGAACATACAGAAAAATGTCATAGTAGAGAAATCCTTAATGATAAATTGACATATGGAAAGACATGTGCAAGTCCATCAGTCGTGTCTGACTCTTTGCCACCCCATGGACTGAAGCCCACCAGGTTCCTCTGCCCATGGAATTCTCCAGGCAAAAATACTGAAGTGGGTTGCCATTCCCTTCTCCTGGGGATATTCCCGACCCAGGGATTGAACCTAGGTCTCCTGTATGTTAGACAGAAAAGATGTCCAGCCTTTTTAATAAATTTTAAAATGCAAATTAAGATGATAATGAGATAATACTTTACATCTGCTGAATTGACAAAATTAGGAACTCAAGCAATACCAGGTATTGAAAAGGATGCAGTAATCAGAAACTCTTAAAAATTCTTCTGAGAATTCAAATTGGTAAAACCAACTTAAACTATTAACATTATTTTATAAAATTGAATAATCACATAGCCGAACAATTCCATCCCTGATAATATCCTAATGAAATCAGTGTCTTGTTCATTGCCTCACTCTTCATTAACAGTACAAATGAGAAACAACACAAACATCTACTGACCAGAAAATGGATTAATAAATTATAGAACATTCTCATAATGCATTATGTTTAAGTATAAATGTTTTACATTTAAGAATGAACTGTAGCTACATCAAACAATATGGAAGAATCAAAGTCCATACATAGAGAATGATACTATTTTTTATAACATTCAAAACCAAAAAGAAAAAAATAAGCATCATATTTTTTGGTGATTTGTTCTTGTCGTTCAGTCACTAGGACATCTGACTCTTTGTAATCCCATGGGCTGTAGAGTGCCAGGCTCCTCCGTCCTCCACTATCTCCCAGAGTTTGCTCAAATTCATGTCCTTTGAGTCAGTGTTTGGTGATAACACTATCCAAAACCCAACTTAAGTTATCATCGCAGACCCATGTCAAAACAGGGCTTCTCTGAGGAGCAGACAGTTTGAATTGGTGCAACTGAGGAACTGAGGAATAAACTTTTTGTTCTGCGATTTGTCACCAAGGGTCTTCAAGAAGTTCACACGTACACACATGCCCTGCCCTGCCCTGCCCAGGTTTGACCCAGAGGTGAGGGGCAAGGAAGGAACACAGAACACTGGAATCTGAATCTGAATTTGTGGGTGGTTCCTCCCTCACTGCAGAAGACTTTTTTGTCCTGTGGAATAGGAACTTGCTTCATATCCTATCCAATGTATTCCTGCTCTATGGCTTCTTAGAATAAACTATGGTTTATTGGCTCTTCATAGCCTTTTGTGTTCTTCCCCAGTGGCTCAAATGATACAGAATCCGCCTGCAATGCAGAAGACCTGGGTTCAATCTCTGGGTCAGGAAGATCCCTCGGAGAAGAAAATGGCAACCGACTTCAGCATACTTGCCTGGAGAATTCTGCCGACAGAGGAGCCTGGTGGGCTACAGTCCATGGAGTCACAAAGAGTCAATATTTTCTATTTCAAAAAGCCAAATTTTTGCAAATCTAAAGATCTTACCCTCGGGCTATTTTATCTCCCTCAGTTAGTCAATCAGTCGGTCATTCAGTCATGTCTGACTCTTTGCAACCCCATGGACTACAGCGTGCCAGGCTTCCCTGTCCATCACCAGCTCCCGGAGCTTGCTCCAACTCATGTCCATTGAGTCAGTGATGCCATCCAACCATCTCATTTTCTGTCGTCCCATTCTCCTCCTGCCTTCAATCTTGCCCAGCATCACAGTCTTCCAGTGAATCAGTTCTTCACATCAGGTGGCCAAAGTATTGGAATTTCAGCTTTAGCATCAGTCCTTCCAATGAATATTCAGGACTTGTTTCCTTTAGGATTGGTTTCATCTCCTTGTAGTCCAAGGGACTCTCAAGAATCTTCTCCAACACCAGTTCAAAAGCATTCATTCTTCTGTGCTCAGCTTTCTTTATGGTCCAACTCTCACATCTGTACATTACTACTAGAAAAACCCTAGCTTTGACTAGATGGACCTTTATCTCCCTAGGTAATTAAAAAACTATTTTGAAATTCAAAAATCTAGGCAGTGACCTCTTTGTTCTCTGCTGTATCAAATACTCCTCCTTTCCTAGGACAATAAGCCTTGGATTCAAGGTATACTGTTAATGGCAATGAGGGTGAAAAAAACATAAACTACTGAAAAATTCAAGAGATATTAAAAATATTATTTTCCTTTGCTTCTTAGCATAGGATTCCCTGCCCTTCAGAACAAGATCCCTTTCTATCATTCTGGTTGCTCTGCCTGATACTTTGTCAATGCATTTTGCATTCAAGCTACAACTGATTTCATAGTTGTAATTCCCAAGAGCACAGAGCACTTTGAGGGCATCATGCCTTTGCACATGTGGTTTCCTTTTGCCTGAAATACCTTCCTTTTAAGCCTTCCTCCTCATTTTATAAGATACACTCCTAAACTGGAGATTGAGCTATTTTCTGTCACTGCCAAACTCAGCTTTCTCAGGTTGAAAGTGAAGTCGCTCAGTCGTGTCCGACTCTTTGCGACCCATGGACTGTAGCCTACCAGGCTCCTCCCTCCATGGGATTCTCCAGGCAAGAGTACTGGAGTGGGTTGCCATTGCCTTCTCCAGGGGATCTTTCCAACTCAGAGATCGAACCGGGGTCTCCCACATTCCAGGCAGACCCTTTAACCTCTGAGCCACCAGGGAAGCTGGAGCTATGCAAACCAGCTTCCTTTTTAGCCATCAGAACTCCTGTTGGTTTCTGTCAATAGGGGGCACTAAAGGAAGACCGGGAGATGGGAAGGCATGAGGAAGTTGAAGGGACTAGTTCCTTCCTATTTGCTTGCTGTTTCCGTAAAGTCACCTAGCAGTGACCTTTATTTTGACAACAGCAATTCTTTCCATCCCTTGAAGAACCAGCTTCATACCTTCCTCAGAAACACCAGCACTAGCCAGCCATATCTCCTCCTCCAAGGTCTGGGTCCCACCTGTGCATAGTATTTCATTCAGCTTCTAAATTCTAATAACTCTGATCTCTTCCTTTGGTTTGCTCAGACCTAGGAGGTGGTAGTTGCTTCCTGAAGTTGTTGTCTCTATGAAACCTCAGTGTTCCCTTTTTGCATTTTCAGTTCTCCAAGACCTGACTAACTAATTTCTAATACTAAATTTTCTCTGTTGGAATTCTTAATTTGCTTTTGTTTCCCTGACTGATACTTGTTCTCTGTTAAGTGAAAGGTAGCAGAATATGCCACCTCAAAATATGCCATTTTGACATAAGGATTGTTTAGAGCTGAAGGAAACTGAGAAGAAATAGATACAAGAAAAGCCCTGTGCCCTCTCCCTATTTGCCTAAAAGACATAAATTTGTAAAGGTGCTCCCCACTCCCTTCTCTACCAGGAAGAAGTTAATTACCCCAGAGATATCTACTTCACAGACCTTACTGGTTAGTCCTTATGTTCCATTAAAAAACCTTCTGCAATTTACTGCCCTAGAAACGCAAAGTATTTTCCCTTTTTCTAGTCACTTTTCTAAAAAAAATCTATTATTTTTTTTGGCAAGATGCTATCGAGCACAAGTTCTAACCACCCCTTTGAGTTATTCATCACTGACTGCTCCCATGTATGTGTGCAATGCATGCACTGATAGATTTTTGCTTGTTTTTCTCTTGTTAATCTGTTCTTTTGTCAGTCTAGTTTACAGAGTCTCAGCCAATAAATCTTGGATGGGTAGAAGGAAAAGAGTTTCCTTCCCTGCATAGGACTACCTGGACCATTCATGCACTCCCTCCTCATCAAAATGTTTGTTTTTGTGCTTCCCCACTGCCTTTCAGATGACTCCTTTGAAGTGCTTATCACAGTATGTTATAATGACTTTCTTAAATGAGTGTCCCATCCCTGTGTTAGACTCTCAGATGTAGAGATTTTGTCTTATTCATCTTTATGGTACCTGTGCCTGTCACAGTAAATATACACTCAATAAACTGGTCCTTGAATTAACAAATGAACAATCAAATGATTGCATGAATGCTATAATAGCCATGTATTTTATCCTGTTAAAACTACAATGACATCTCTTCATCAATAGAATAAATCCCAAAGCATCCCTCCATCTGGCCCTTTCCTCTTCAGTTTTATCTCCTTCCCACCCCTTTTATTTCAGCAGCATTGAATGGCTCTCAGCTCTCAGAACACCCCTCCAGGCCTCCGTCCTCATTGTCCTTTTGTTGTCTGAAAAATGGGGTGTGAGAGGATCGTCATGTTCCAGGTCTCCAGTGAATCCCTAGCACTGGCCGCCAAGTGAGGATCCTTGGCTTTGCACAGGAAAGAATTCAAAAGCAAGCCACAGTAAAGTGAAAGCTCATTTATTTAGAGAGATACACACTCTAGGAACAGAATGTGGCCCGTCTCAGGAGGCGAGAGGGGCCCTGGTAGGCACATGTTCCATAGACAGATTGCAGCCCATCTCAAAAGATGAGAGGACCCTGAGGTGAGGGGGTGGTTAGTTTTTACAGACCGGATAACTTCATAGGCTAAAGTAAAGAATGGGAGGAGTATTCTAACTACTTTGGAGAAGGGCTGGGGATTTCAGGGGTTTGGGGCAGCGCCCACTTTTTGGCCTTTCAAGGTCAACCTTGGAATTGTCATGGCATCTTTGGGCATGACATTTAGCATATGCTAATGTATTATAATGAGGGTATAATGAGGCTCAAGGTCTGCTGGGAGTCGAACCTTTCACCATCTTGGGCCTTGTATGTTCTAACTGGCTTTTGTTGTATCCTGTTCTTCTTAATGGTTGTGTCATTCTTTTCATTGTCGTGCCCTGCCCTCTTCCTTTCTGTCTCACTTTCTTCCTAAAATGCTTTGTTTATGTCTGACTTCCTTACTACCCTGCAAGCTATTCATGGTGTTCCTTTATTTCCACTGTCTAGCAGGGTCCTGGGATACAGTAGCTACTCAATGTATAATTATTAAATAAGCATTTCCATACTATTGCAGTTTCCATTATAATTTTTGGTCTCTGCACAATACTTCTTGTAGGTTATGTGCCACAATTTACTTAATCACTACCTTATTATTGGATATAAAGACTTTTTCCAGGTTCACTATTATAATCAATGCAGTAGAGTATTTTTTGTGCAAACAGCTTGTTTTCTCATAAAGAGAGTTATAATTTTTTTTTTCTTTTTCTTACGAGAAGGGTAGAATATGAGTTAGTGGGAAAAAAAGAGGAGTTTCATTTTTCCCAGTTGGTGTCGATGGTAGGCCATTGATGGTAGGTTAGAGGATGACCGGGCTTCCTTGGTGGCTCATATGGCAAAGAATCTGCTTGCAATGCAGGAGAACAAGTTTGTTCCCTGGGTCAGGAAGATCCCCGGGAGAAGGGAATGGTTACCCACTCTAGTATTCTTGCCTGGAGAATTCCATGGACAGAGGAGCCTGGTGGGCTAGAGTCCATGTGATTGCAAAGAATCAAACACGACTGAGTAGCTAACATACTTAGAGGATGTTTGGGAGGGGTCCTCATGTGTTTAGAAGGCCAATGAAATAATTTGATTCACAAGTTAAAATAGTTTCCTAATAACTTCCTAATCAAGGTATTCACATCCAAGTATTCTAGACCAAGTATATCTATATGCCTGAATCCTCATTATCTCCAGCTTCTCTTTGAGCACACAGAAGCAGAAAGAAATTAGGTGACATTTGACCTTAAAAATGGGGTGGTTGGAGTTTGAGGAACAGGATAATATATAATTAGTCAATAGAAATGAAAATCTGCAGAAGCCACTATCTTTGAATCATTACCAAAGTTTGATTTCACTCTATTTGGAAACCTCCAAAATATAAAGAAATCTCTTAATACATAAAACAGAAACACTCATGAAAATTTGTTTAAATAGAAGTTCCCTCTATTGAACTTTCTTTTCCTAAATAGTTTTCATTTTGTAATTGGAGGTGTGTTTCCAACCTGACATGAAGTCTAGCCCGCATTCTTTCCTAAGCTGTTTTCTGACCATTATAGTTTTGTTAGGTAGTTAGAATAGGGAAAAGGAGTCCAGAATGGCGGTGGCTAAAAGACCTGGAAGGGAAAAGCCCGCGAAAATAGAACAAAGGAAGGTCCGAGGACCAGAGTGAGAACCTCAGGTAAAACAAACAACACTCCTGGCTGGCCCAATTTACATAAGATAGGCCCAGGGACAGAGAAACATATAAAAAGAGGAGCCAAAACCCTCTTCTCTCTCTCTCTCTCCCGGGCGATGGGACGATCTTCTCTTCGCTTGGATCAACGTGCCCTCATGCCTCGAAGATGGATTTTCCTGTTTTTATCTAAATAAAATAGAGCTGTAACACTGAGCTGTAACACTGATTTATCTAAGAGCTATAACACTGTCCGAGACCTGAGAGCTATAACACGGTCTGTCCAAGACCCGAGAGCTGTGACCCGCCGAGGTGGCTTTAATGTCCGTCACTCCAAATTTTTGTTGTGATGAGACAAAGAGCCGAGGAGCATACACTCGCCTGACAGTTTCAAACAGGTTTAGAATTGCCAAGTTAAAGAAGAGAGAGGTAGACAGACAGAGGAAAGTGATGCAAGCCTAAAATTGACTTGACTTCTAGCTTTGGGACAGAATGCTTCATGGATCTGTGGCCTCATCCATAAATTGAGTAGAAGGTCCCCAAAGCCCTTTCTAACTCTGGCTTTCCATGACCTTAGATGTTTTAGTCCTGATATGTGCAGAGACCTCAGTGAAGCTCAAATTAGCTTTTGTCTTCCCTGAGTTTCAAGAACACAGAGCGCAACCTAATTTCCTTGCAGATATAAGGCATCTTGCATCCCCCTGTCCAGATTTAAAAAAAAAAAAGCAAAAAAAGCCCAAAGAATTAACTGTTGTGATTCCTCAGGAAATGTGTGCCTACTTTATTCATTATGATTTGTATGTTCTCCTTCCTCCAGATCTTTATGGAATCTGACTTGAACTCATTTTGCATTCTTTGTTGACAGAGAGTCCTGAAATAAATCTCCTACAATCTGCAAAAGACATTGTTGCCCAATTTAGCTGAACCTAATCAGGAGAAATCTAATGGAAGTGAATGGCTTTTCCTTGCAATTTATCAGGACTGTTTTTAATTTTATATTGCTATTGTTGTTGTTTTTAGCCCAGGGTTAGAGTATGTTCACTTCGATTTGGAGAAGTCGCCCTGGGCCGTACCACATGCCCCGGGCTTGGTTTGCAGATAAGGAAATGACTGTTGTCTTCTCTGCCCCTTCAGGTTTACCCACAATTTGTCAAAAGAAAAGGCATTCATACAGTTCCATGGTTCATTTTTTTTTCAGTTCCTCCAATTTCCTCTCCAAAAGCACATGCAGCTGTTTATAAAATGCCTCTATTTAGAAGTCCTCTTTAGGAGGCAAAAGGAAATCTTAGGCTTCTTTCAGATAATGTTTTGTGAATGAGGCTGAGAATAAATAATATATTACTGTTTTTAAGGAGAAAATTCACTGCTGCCACCCCTACCAAGAGGGATCAGCATCCTCACCATGGACCCCTGCTTAGGAAAGGTGGCATTCAAAGGCAACCAGCCGTCTCTGCTGCCGGCTCATCAGGGTGGGGGCCAGGACCGCCATGCTCCAGTTTAACTAGCTGGGAGGGACTGTTTTCAAGGGGAATGGAGGTCATTAAACAGGGCAGCCCTTATTTGGCTATCTCAGCATTCTGAAGTGATGCTAGACATGGAAAGTGATGAAAATCAAACAGGAATGTTCAATAAGGGCAACTGGTCACTGTTAGGAAAGCAGATTTCCCCTGTACTATTCCTCTTTGTTTGAATTCAAGCAGTGAACCTTGCAAAGTCCAACTAATGTGAAATGATCCAGTAAGTCATGACACAGTTCAATATATATTTTAAATACAAGCCAGAATTTGTCATTTAGTTTGAATGTTGCTTAAAATTAGAACTGTTCTTTTATCACAATTATAGCCTCAGTTTAGTAGAAGGCAGTATTTCGGTTCTTTGTCTTCATAAGCAAGCGATTGCATATTCAGCAGTCAACAAACTCTTATTGAACACCTACTGTGTGCTAGTCTGATTCTGATTCAGAACGTTGATTCTTGTCCCATTCACCACATTATTTTTAATGCAAAAATTAAAACTAATATGTTATATTTTAAGGTCTTTTCCTATTTTTCTGTAGGCTGGCAGAGAGAAAATTGCCCAGGCAACTTCTACTACTACTGAGATCTGGAGATACAGTCTTAAAAAGAAAGAAAAGTTCCCTGCCCATGTGGAGGTGTCTTTCTTTCTCCAGAGAGAAGCAGATGGGTAAGTAAATAATTGAAAAATAGTTATAGATAATTGAAAAAGAATTATAAATAATTGTAAATTTTGGGTAATTAAAAAAAACTAAAACAGGATCTTTTGATAGAGACTGGCAAAGTAAGGGACAACTCCTCCAAGGTGATTGTGGAAGACTCATTCAGGGGGTCTCGTATGATCCTGGGCTTCCCTGGTGGCTCAGTGGTAAAAGAATCTGCTTACAGTGCAGGAGATGTGTGCAGGAAATAGAGGTTTGATCCCTGGGTCAGGAAGATCCCCTGGAGAAGGAAATGGCAACTCACTCCAGTATTCTTGCCTGGGAAGTCCCATGGACAGAGGAACCTGGCAGGCTACAGTCCATGGGGTCACAAAAGAGTCAGACACAACTTAGCAACTAAATAGCAACAACATATGATCTTAGACCTGAATTATGAGGAAGGCCCCAGCCATGGAAAAATTGGAGGAAGAACCTGGGGAGCATTCAGGGAAAGCCCCAAGGAGGTAACCTTGGTATAGTCAAGGAATAAGAAGGACAAGCTGCCTGCAGGGCTATGAGTTAAAAGAGATCTACGAGAGGAGGTCATAGAGATGGGAAGGGGCTGGATAATATAAGTCCTGTAGACTATGGTAAAGTACAACTGGATAACATTGAAAGACTGCAAGGTATCAATATTATTTGTGCTTTAAATTTATCATTCTGGCTGATTTATGGAAAACAGGTGGAAGCAAAAAGGCTAGTAATTAAATTAAAGTAATTGTGATAAGCAATTAGTAGCTTAATATTGGCAAAGACAGGAAGTAGAGTGGATGGATTTGAGATGTTTTAGAAGCAGAACCTCTAAACTTGCTGAATAATTAGATATGGAGGTGAGGGATAGGTAGGAAACCAGGAAAAAGGTTAAGGTTTGAACAACACAGAATGACAGTGTCATGAGATGGAGAATTGAATTCACGGAGGAAAAGATTTGACGTGAAGGTGGGAATGGAGAATTCTTTGCACCTTGTTACATGGGAGATTTCTTTTGGACATCTGACTGGAGATATGAAGACTGGAGAAATTAAGTAGGTACAATTGGTTTGTAAAAGATGATCTAAAACTATGGGAGAAGAAAAAGTAGGAAGCCCAGGACTGGGCCATGAGGCACTCCAACATTAGAAGGTCAGGACAGAGTGACAAGGAAATTAGCATAGTACTTAATATACTGTAAATGGAGGCCAAATGATGGATGTAAAATGTATTAGAGGAAGAATCAAAGGTATCATACACGTGCTGAAAACTGCAGCACTCGAGCATGTTAACTTCCTGCTGTGGTGAAAATAAAGGTGAAATTCATTTCATCTGAGTTAGCAAATATCATGGAAAAATAAATGATCTTTATTCCATGAGGGTATTTATAACACGTGATGTCTCTGCATCACTGCCACCCTTGTAAGCAGTTCTTCAGGTGCCGTGATTTGTCTCAGATAGGGGTACTCTGTGTCCTGGGATGAGTTTGGGGAAAGCTATAGCACACCTGTGTTTATTCATGATTTGGAGAGTCCTGTTTGGTAATACTGAGTCATTTCCCCAATGCTTCGAGAAATTAGATAGGGTGGGGATCGTACTTATATGTGTAAAATCTCTGGCTTAGTTCTACAGGAGTGATGGTCCAGTCTAGTCAGTTCTTAGAAACCAAACCCTTCAAGTCTTCTACAGGGACAGCTCGCATGTTAATATGAAACGTGAGGCATGCCAGCACTAATCAAGACAGCATCCAGTGGCCCAGGCAGTGGCCAGGGGCTTTGGAACCAGGCCATCTGTCTTCAAATCCCAGCTCTGCCATTTTCTGGCTACGTGTCCTAAGACAAGTTACCCAAGTTCTCCAAGTCTCAGTTTCCTCATCTGTTAATGATGACGATACTTCACAAGCTTGTTATGAGCTTTAATGAGATACCATGTGCCGAGTGACTAACCCCTGGGCCTCGATGAGTTGCTGGGAGATCCTCAAAAAATCTTGGTCTCTTCTCTCTTCATCCCAGTAACATGCTCTAACCCACTAAAACCCCAAGGTAATTCTGATTCTGGCCCCATTCACTACATTACTTTTTGAATGTAAAAATTAAAACTAAAATGTTATACTCATAGATCACTTCCTGAATCAGTGATCCTTTTTGTGAGCTGGCAGAGAGAAAATTGTCTAGGCAACTTCTATTGCTATTACAGTATGAGAAAAATTCTCACTCAGAGAGCAGCACTGTTTCTCAGTCTGGTTAATTTCCTCAGCATTGGGACAGTGCTGAAACTTCCTATTTAAATTCTAGAATTTGAATTTAGTATCTAAACCCAGTAATAACAGAAAAACTTCCGAGCAACTGCTTGCCAGGTTTCTCTATGATACACGGTTCAATAAATCTGTCACCGAACCATTGCCATTTTTTCTCATTTAATTTGTTAATTCAACTAGTATATACAAAGGCCCTACTAGTGCCCAACACAAGGTAGACATGGGAGTGACCGTGATGAGCAAGGTGGACACAGTCCCTGCGCTCTCTCTTGCACAGGCCGAGGTTAAACAACCCGTTCCACTGGCAGAGAAGTGGCAGCCCTCCCCTGCTCCATTCACAAGAGGTCATTCACTTACACGCAAATGCAACTTGTTTAAGATTCCTGGAATTGTTTGGAAATAGGAACTAAAGGTTATTGCCATCTTTTCCCAGACAGCTTTCTCTTTAATCGAGGAATAGGATCTACTTCTTTGTCTGTATATTTTTAATTATAAAAATAACACATGCTTGCTTTAAAATGTGTTAATTTCTCCTAAAGTGGGAAGCTTCTTCTCCTTGCCAGAAGAGAAGCAATTAGAATTTGGTATCTACACTTTCCAGGCTTTTTTTTCTAAGAAGATACAAATGCATATCTATGCATACCCACTCCCATGTCCCATGGATACCCAATGTTTTGTTTGCTTTGTTTTTAACAAATATCATACTGTTTTGTAACTTGATTTTTTTTTACTTAGCAGTGTGTTATGGACATATTTCAGCATATTAATCTAACTGCATTTTTAGTGTGCTACATAATAGTTATAGAATTAATCAATCATACTTGTTTTTTAACCTTCTATCACTAGAACTTCTATTTGTTTCCAATTTATTGATATTAGAGACAATTACTTAGTTAATGTTCTTGTACATATATATTTTCTCATTTGTATGGCTTATCTGGACTAGAATCCTTTAAGTGAAATTGCTAGGTCAAAGAAGTTGTGCGTTTTAAACTTTGAAAATTTAAAATTGCCTTCAAGAAAGATGACACCCAATTCAGTTTCCTGTCAACACCATGTGAAAATACTCACTTCCTCCCTCTCTGAATATTATTATTCTTAAGTTTGCCAGTCTGATGGGAAAAATGGAATTTTATTCTAGTTTGCAAACTTCTGGTTTCTACTCTGACATGTAGAAAGCTTGGAAAACACCATTTTCTTACAAGGATAATATGGACAAGCTGAAAATCAATGACTTTTCTTAGATACATCACAGAATTTAAGTTTCAAGGTAAACCACACCCTGAAATCTGGAGAGACAGGTGCATCCAGAGAGAGACAACAGAAGTCAGTGGACCAATAAGGGTGTGACCACTTAATTTAACTAGTAATTGTGACGAATAGCTGGAGGCAGAGAATGGACTAGTGTGACTGAGAAACACCTGGGGCCCCAATCATCAGAGGGCCCCCCAGTTTTGAAGTGTTTTTTCCTCCAGGAGCCCCACCGCATTCTCATGGTGAGGATCTGAGAAAAACCTCCTCCTCCCCCATGGGATAGGGAGGCAGAGGGAGGAGATGGGAAGAATAGCAAAGATATAACCCTCCTGGATCCTTCTCCATAGTGAAGTCTCACTCTCCAGGGACAATACTGAAACTGTATCCCACTTGGAGGCGGGCATTTCCACCACAGCCAGCCCCTAACCTTCCTGTCTCAACTAAAACAACCTCCCAAAATGTAGTTAATAGGACACGGGGAATGGAGCATGGGAGAAAGTCGTATACTTAGTGAAGAGGGAGAGAAACATGTTTAAGACACAGGCCCGCCAAAGATGAACTTAATCAGATTATAAAAACTTCCCTTCCCCCATACCTTACTGCCATTCTAATAAGCCTTCAGTGGATTATAGCTGAAAGATCTGCAAAGCCCCATGGCTTTCTGAGTGGGAGTACAAAGGGAAGCCTGAAGCCAAGAGAGCATAGGAAAATAAGGGCACCAGAGGAATCTGAAGCCTGTGGAACTGTTACAACAAACATGAAACATAGTCTAGCTCCAAGCCGGATTAACATAAATCCTTACTCTAAAGGCCTAATTACCTCACTACCTACTACAACATATCAGGTTTTCAAGCAAAAAAATTACAAGGCATACTAAAAGACAAGAAAAAAACAGTCTGAAGACAGAAAGCAAGCCCCAGAACCAGATTCAGATATAATACAGATGTTGGAATTATCAGACAAGGAATTAAAATAACTATGATTAATATGTTAAAAGCACTAATAAAACAAAATAGAAAACCAATCCAGTAATATCAGCAGAAAGATGGAAACTGTAAGAATCAGAAGGAAATACTCGAAATGAAAAACTGTAATGGAAATGAAGACTATCTTCAGTAGGCTCATCTGCTGGATGCAGTGAGGAAAAAGACAGTGAATTTGAAGTAGCCCAATAGAAACTGCACAAATAGAAACTCAAAGAGAAAAAAGAATTTAAAAAAATAACATTCAAAAATACAGAGTGAAGTCAGAATGAGAAAGACAGATATTGTATATTAATGCATGCATATGGAATCTAGAAAGATGGTACTGATAAACCTATTTGCAGGGTAGCAATGGGCTTCCCTCATAGCTCAGTTGGTAAAGAATCTGCCTGCAATGCAAGAGAGCCCAGTTCAATTCCTGGGTTGGGAAGATCCACTGGAGAGGGGATAGGCTACCCACTCCAGTATTCTTGGGCTTCCCTTGTGGCTCAGCTGGTAAAGAATCCGCCTGCAATGAGGGAGATCTGGGTTCCATCCCTGGGTTGGGAAGATTCTTCTGGAGAAGGGAAAGGCTACCCACTCCAGTATTCTGGTCTGGAGAATTCCAGGGACTATAGAGTCCATGGGGTCGCAAAGAGTCGGACACTACTGAGCAACTTTCACTTTCACTTGAGACTCAGACCTAGAGAACAGATTTGTGGACACTAGGGGAAGAAGGTGGGACAAATTGAGAGAATAGTATGGAAACGTATACACTGTCAGTTCAGTCGCTCAGTCGTATCCGACTCTTTGTGACCCCATGGACTGCAGTACACCAGGCCTCCCTGTCCATCACCAACTCCCGGAGCTTACTCGAACTCATGTCCACTGAGTCAGTGATGCCATCCAACCATCTCATCCTCTGCTGTCCCCTTCTCCTCCCGCCTTCAATCTTTCCCAGGATCAGGGTCTTTTCCAGTGAGTCAGTTCTTTGCATCAGGTGGCCAAAGTATTGGAGTTTCAGCTTCAGCATCAGTCCTTCCAATGAACATTCAGGACTGATTTCCTTTAGGATGGACTGGTTAGATCTCTTTGCAGTCCAAGGGACTCTCAAGAGTTTTCTCCAACACCACAGTTCAAAAGCGTCAATTCTTCAGCACTCAGCTTTCTTTGTAGCCCAACTCTCACATCCATACATGACTACATATACATTACCATACGTAAAATAGATGGCAGGTGGGAATTTGTTGTGTGACATGGGCTTCCCGGGTGGTGCTAGTGGTAAAGAACCCACCTGCCGGTGCAGGAGACATAAGAAATGTGGGTTTGATCCCTGGGTCAGGAAGTTCCCCTAGAGGAGGGCATGGTAACCGATTCCAGTATTCTTGCCTAGGGAATCCCATGCATAGAGAATCTGGTGGGCTACAGTCATGGAGTTGTGAAGAGTTGGACATGACTGAAGTGACTTACACACACAGACTCACACACGGGTGGGGGCGGGGCTCAATCCAGTGCTCGGTGACAACCTAGAGGGGTGGGATGGAGGGGAAGATGGGAGAGGGAGGGAGGGGATGTATGTATAACTGTGGCTCACTCATGTTGATACATGGCAGAGGCCAAGACAATATTGTAAAGCAATTAGCCCCCAATAAAAAAAGAAAGAAAAAAAAATGGTGGGACAATATCAGAAGGGCCAACACGTGTGTGATTGGAATAGTGGAAGGAGAAGGGAACAGAGCATAAAAAAGATTTGAAATAATAATGCCTCAGAATTTTCCAAATCAGTTATAGACAGCAACCCTCCACAGATACCAAACAAGATAAAAGAAAAACTCAAAACCTAGGCATTTTGTTTCCCATCTCTTTCATTACAAGTGAAGCTTGGAATCCTTACAATTTGTCTTTTTTTCTATTAATTAACTGCTTATATTGTTTGACTATTATAGATTTACAGGAATATTTTATATATTATGTATAGTAATCCTTTGTTATGTACATGGCAGGTATTTCTCCCATAACTTTGTCTATGAAGTCTCTAACCATACTCTATTATTGAAAATATGTTTGATCAACTTTGTCAACCTTTTTTCCTTAATTTCTAGTTTTTATATGCTTAGAAATGCTCTTGAACATCCCCAAATTATAAAAAAACACTTTTTTTCTTTGAATACTTTTTTATATTCCGTGCATAGCTCTATAATGTATATGGAATTAATTATTGTGTATGTTATGAGGTAAAGATATACTTTACTATTTTCTAATTGAATAATAATTTTCTAATATCAGTTACCAAATAGTCTATTTTTCCTCCATTAAAATGCCACCTTTATTATTAAAAGATATATATTGACAGTTCTATCCTTCACCTATTTATGACAAACTGTTTGGACCTTTGATTCCACTTTAGTGAACTACTGATTTATTTCTATGCTAAAAATCACTTTTTATAGTCACTACAGCTTTATATCATACTTAAATGCTGTATTTGGTTGAAGCATGTCATTTTTCCTTGTTCTGCTTTTATAGCTCTCTTTGCTATTTTTACCCATTTGCCGTTTAGAATGAGCATGTCATTTAATTTTTTTTTTAAGTAAAAAAAATCAATTATTTGGCTGTGCTGGGTCTTAGTTGCAGCACGCGAGATTTCCAATCTTTGTTGGAGCATGCAGGATCTTTAGTTGTGGCATGTGAACTCTTAGTTGCAGCATGTGAGACCTAGTTCCTTGACTAGGAATCAAGTCAAGGAGTCCCTGCATTCGAAGCATAGAGTCTTAGCCACTGGACCATTAGGGAAATCCCATTTCATTTTAAATAATGCTAGTGGAATTTTGATTGGAGTTGATTAAGTGTAGATATTAATTTAGGGAAAAAATCAACAGCTTTATAATCTTGAGTCTCTCCATCCAATAACATGGGCATTTCTGCTATTATTCAGCTCTTCCTTTATATCCTCTTGGGTAAAGTTTTATAGTTTTCTTCATATGGGTCTTGTATACTTCTTGTACAATTTTGTTGCTATTGTAATTGCAATTCTTCTAATTATAGTAAAGCTTTTTGTTTTTTGTATATTAATATAATATCTGATCACATTAGTAAATTTTAACTCTTGTTAGTTCTAATTTTTTTCCAATTAATTATCTTGGATTTCCTAAGTAGCTTTTTATAATAACTACAAATGACACCTTTTCTTTTTATTTCTACCACTTACTTCTATTAATAATATCTTTTTTCTTACCTTGTTACAATTGTCCAACACATTATTAACTAGTAATAATTATATGCACCCTTTCAAAAAATTAATGGGATTGCTTCTAACATTTCACTATTATGGATAATATTTATTGTTTCTGATATTAAATAAAAAGTTTTCCTTCGACTTTTGCCTTGCTAATAATTTCCAAAAGGTACAGGCATTCATTTTTGATATATTTTGAAGCATCTATTAAGATGACTATGTGGATTTTTTCTTTTAACCTATATATGTAATGGGTTACTTTAACAGATTTCCTAACATTTATTAAATTTATTTTTGCATTCTTATGTTAACACTAGTTGGTTACAGTATTTTATTTCTACAATGCATTTTGATTTGCTATTATTTTAAGATTTTTTAATATTTGATACATGAGTTGTATTGATGTAGTCATTTCTTTTTCTTCTTTCTTTAATTATTTTTTTAAATTGAAGTGTAGTTGACTTACAATGTTGTGTTAGTTTCAAGTGTACAACAAAGTGATTCAGTTATATATATACATATTCCCTATACATTATATAGTCTATATATTTAATATATTCTATTTCAGTCTTTTCTCTTATAGGTTATTACAAAATATTGAGTACAGTTCTCTGTGCTATACAGTAGGTCTTTGTTGGTTATCTATTTTATATTATAGTAGTGAGTTTATGTTAATCCCAGATTCCTAATTTATCCCTCTTCCACCTTCTTTGGTAATCATAAATCTGTTTTTATGTCTGTGGATCTATTTCTGTTTCATATATAAGTTCATATGTATAATTTTTTTTTTTAGACTCCATGTATAAGCAATATTGTGATATTTATCTTTGGCTTACTTCATTTAGTATAATCTCTAGGTCCATATATGTTGCTGCAAATGACATTATTTCATTCTTTTTTTTCCTATTTCATTCGTTCATTATTATTATGGGAATAATATTCCTTTGTACTTATTACCACATCTTTATCTATTCCTCTGTCAATGTACATTTAGCTATTTACAATAGCTTGCTTGTCTTGGCCATTGTAGATAGTGCTGCAGTGAATATTGGGGTGCATGTATGTTTTTTGAATTATGGTTTTCTCCGGATAAGTGCCTAGTAGTGGGATTGTAGGATCACACTTTTAGTTTTACTTGTAGGTTTACTTTTAGCTTTTTAAGAAACTGCCATACTGTTCTGTATAGTGACTGTGACAATTTACATTCCCACCAAGAGCACAGGAGGGTTCCTTTTTCTCCACACCCTCTTCAGCATTTGTTATCTGCAGACTTTTTGATGATTGGAATTCTGGCTGGTGTGAGATGATACTTCATTGCATCTTTCTTTCCTTTTTTTTTTTTACTGGTATGTGTTTCGTGCTAAGCTTAAAATCAGGGTTATGTTGTCCTTATTCATTAGATGGGATGTTTTCTTGCTTTGTCTTTGCTCTATAACAATTTAAATAACTAAGGAATTATCTGTTCCTTAAGGAAATAGACTCTGGGAAACTGGTATACTTATATGTATACTTATACCAATTTTATCTTGTATAATTTTCAAGACTTTCTCACTGTTCTCCGTGTTCTGAGTCTGCTAATGGTACCCTTTCTGGTTTCTTAGTTCTGCTGTTGATTATTCTGACTTTTTATATTTCTTGTGTCATTTCAATGAGATTTTGGGTAGGGTATTTAGTCAAATGCCTTGAAAGACTTTCCATCTTTTTGTATACTCTCAGATAGATCAAATAATATAGAAATTACCATATCCTGAAGGCTTGCTAGAACTTGCCAGTGAACCACCTGAACCTGGGCCACCTCTTCATCTATGATTTATTCCAGTGTATTTCTTCCAGAACTCATGAAAGTCAATCTGTCCGCAGGACTTGGGATTCACCTTTGGACACTGTCATTCAGGAGGACCCACTTGATCTCACATATTGTACCCTTGGGGAAGAGTTTTGTTTTGTTTTGTTCCCATTACAGCAAACCCAGCCATAGCTTCTTATGTATCTAGAATGGCAAAATCAGTCATTTGTTTTTCTATCTTAAGTGTTCCCTCTTGGTTCCACAGTGCATTTTTAACCAATATAAACAAAATACAAAGTGAGGGTAATTTTTAAAAATATATCAAATATTTGAAGTGAGTATTGTCCTGATATTAGATTACCAGACATACAAGCTGCAGATTTAGTCACTGGTAGCTCTTGAAAGGAGGTTGGTGAGTCCATCTGTAAGTCTGATGCGTCCTCATCACATGTGTTTGACTATCTGACCATTAAGTCTCGCATTCCCTTGGAAGGGACAACCTGGAAGATTTTCTGCAGTGAAAGAGTTAATGGATTATTTCAACTCAAAGATGAGCAATCTGTTAAGCGCATGAGGGGTTGAGAGTAAGACATCCAAAAATCAGCAATAATATAAGAAGAAAACCACCTCCAGAAATCAGGCTTACAGTACAAAATTTTTTTACTGTAAGACTTATTTTATGCTGCAAATTCCTACATGTCCTCATTAAATGGATATATGTTTGTCACAGAGGAAACAATATGACTTTAGAGAGAACGATGAAAGCTTAGTCTTGAGAAGGATGAGTCATGAAAAACAAAAATGACTAAAAAAGCATCCAGAAGGGTTTCATTCACCAAGAACTGAATTTTTCACAAGATTTAACTTTCACACTTGAGCAATTTGTATAATTGCTACAATTGCCACCAGGTCCTCATGCAAATCTTCTGATTTTCCTAAATGAGAATTGCTAGCAGTTACTTGTCAGTCATGTGCTGCTGTATGACTTACCCGGTTTGAATCACATACAACTTCTCAGCCCCATACTCAAAAAGGACTATAAGCCTGTTAGCATCTTTCCCCAGGTTCAGAGAGTTTCAGGAATCTTTGAAGTTGATGGTGCAATGGAGCAAAGCTTTCTGTTCAAAGGGCAGCATCTTCCAAAGCAAGCTGATTAAGCCTCATACCAAGCACACCCTTTCCTTGTTGCTGAATTGAGCTCCATTCCTTCTCCCCACCGTATTTGGGAAGATGCCATTTGGGGAGTGGGGGGAATCTTCCCAAATAACACCCCACAGAGTTCCATCTCCTATAGCAATTTTAATGACTAAGCATTAAGAGCCAAAGCCTAAACTGCACCGAGGAGTTCATGAACGCTGCTGAATGTGCCTGCTTAGGGAACACGGCAGGGGATTTTCTGTCTTAAGTAGCAAGGCACGCCATGCAGCTGGAATCAGAAGCAGGCCCTGAAATGTTCACAGCATGTTTCAACTGAATGTTTTCTCTCTTCTTCAGAAGATGAACTCTCTTCCTCAGAAGTTTTGATTTGTTTTCTCTGAATTTCAAAAAACTATACAGGGAGGAGAGACAAGCAAGCAATTCCATAATGTTTCTTATGCAGGATCCACTTTCTAATAGTCTGTTGTGTTTGCAAAGCTTTACTCTGCTGTATCACAAGGCATGGAGATGAGTCTGTGAAAATCCCTGAGGTGGAGTGATGGGGATAGGACAAAGAGGAAATAACCTTATATCAAATCTTAACTTAGGCCCAGAAACTGTGCCTGCACCAATCCAGAACAGCAGAGAATACCATCGTTTTTTATTTTAATCTTTAAATTTCTGTTCCTTTTTCTTTTTAACCAAACCACAAAGAACCACAACCTTTCCCAAATGAATCACAGAAAATCCACAGTTCTCAGCATTTATTTTTAAATAACACATGTAGTCATATTATGGAGTCACAAATAGCTTATATAAATCTAAAAATTCAGGTATTAAAAAATGTGTAGCCTTCTATCCTTAATTCCAAGGACATGTTAAGAGCTATTTATTTTTGAAGATCAGCATTTTTTTGGTGGCAACTTTTGAGGGTTTTCCTTTACTGGTAAAAGACAGTGATTCATCTTGCTGTCACTAAGGCAAACCTAAGACAAGACAGGGGCCCTTGTTAGCGAACACTTTTCCTTGTCAAAGGCTAATTATTTTTCATGTGTGGGTTTTATCAAATACCTTCCAAAGAAACTGCAATGTCTTTCCTGACTTTTTTTCTTTGCAAGAGTCTCTAAGAGCACATCCAGTCCTAGGTAATTGTTTCTCATTTGTGTAAAAGTTGCTGTCTTTTTGTATTTGCTTGTCTATTGATTTCCATAGAAATCACGCTTGCCCTTCTGTGAGGAGTACAGGAGTCAAGACTCTGATGTGACCCCTAGTCGTGAGAGCAGGTCCGCACAGATGTGGTGCAGAGTTTCCCAGCTCTGAAACACGTGTGAGCACAGAAAACTCTCTTTACTTTTCAGTCTCAAAATCAGTGGGTTTATTGGGCTGGTGCTGACATAAAAAATGAAATGAAACATCTGAGTGTAACAGCTGCACAAAATTTGGACTCATGTAAACTGGTCTGACATCACACATTCTGCATGTGAGTTCCATGAGTATTCTCCATATGGTGCTAATACAATAACATGCCTACAAAGTCCCTGTGGTTTATGGCATGACGAGTTCCAGAGCTGAGGAAATAAAGCCAGGAAGCCCACACCATTTGCTGAATGGAGCTGGCGTTGGGTAATGTCTCAGTCTCACTGAACCACTCAGGGTCACTAGGAACAAGAAGCCGTGTTGGACACCGTACCAGCAGCAAGTTTTATGTTGGCGACTCTAGTTCCCTCCCCTCAGAAGGAGTAGGAGAGAGGTCTCACAATGCTTTTTTGCCTTACTCCATAGGAAAATAGACGTGGGAGTGTAAAGGAGTTGCCAAAGACAGCCTACTTCCTCCCATAGTCAGGAAAAGGCAGGTAGAAAGAGAGAAAGAGAACATATTAATAACAGCTCAACAGAAGTCTTGGCAAGATGCAGCAATCCTTTGCTGGAAGGCTGGATTCCTGCCCAGGGCTCACAGTGGCATTGATCAGATCAGTGACACCCCACCGTGACCCACAGCTATAAACAAAAGCTGCACGTGTTCCCTTTCTTCTGCTCAAGGTGGGTGGGGTAGGAGTAGGGGAGTACAGGCATTTGCCTAGTAGTTCCTGTTCCTCTGACAGGCTATTCATGTGGCCTAGAAAAAATTCTGTTCTTATTTAATTTTTAAAAATGACTCAAAAACACTTGTTTATCTGTTGGCTAATTAACCTGACAGAGGATGACTTACGGAAAATATTTAGTGGCAGCTTGGCTTTCCCTGTTCACTCAGCATCATGCTGGATTGCTTCCCTCACCATCAGTTTCCAGGCTCAGAAAATCCACACTGCAACTGCAGCATTATAAACAGATTTCTCTGATAGACTTTCAAGGTCAGTGAACTTATTGAATGCAGCACCTATTTGCATGAGAGAATTCATAAGTGAATATATCAGGTCGGGGTCTGTCATATTTTAGGGCAGTACCTATTGGCTTATTTGACAGTGCATTCTAGCTCTGTTGGACACTAAATACACAGAGGCAGAAAGAGATCTCCCAGACTGGATTTCAAGAGTTGCAAGCGTGGAGACAGAGAATCTTTGAACCCAATGAGGATTTTCATGGTCTGAGAAATGGAAAGGAAAAAATAAAAGGTGTTTAAATAGGAGATTTTAAATAGGAAAATAATTTCACCTTTAAATAGGCGAAATCTCAGATCAGGAGAGTAATGAACATTCTCAGAATATTATAAAGCATTTCAAAATACATAAAAATCAACACTACCAAGCAAATTTTTTTCCTCCAGTGAAACATATCTTTAGTCTCCTTAAATCATTAGCAGAACAGAATTACATTAACAGAAAGTGACTTCACAGACAATTTTACTAAAATTTATTCACTCCTGTAAAACTGGAAGCACCTGTGACTTTGACACAAAATGTAAGATAAAGTTCAGTTCGGTAAGAACTGTAAGATAAAAGGTGAGCTTAATACCAGAATCATTGTATAATATATTGTAAGGTCAGTTGCAAAATTCTCCTTTACTTTGACCATCTATGCCATGGCTTTCCTCTATCAGAATGGGCAATGTAAAGATGATTGTCAAAGCAAAATAAATAGGTTTATAAGGAATTCTGGTCTAATCTCCCAGGGCTCAAGTTTGTGGATTAGAATCACTGTAACTGAGATCAGAGAGTCTATTTGGGCATTCTATCCAAGTTCTAGACCCTTCTCTAGTTGCCCCAACTGAAATCAAACAAATTAAACAGTGCTAATGAACTGTGTGGTTGTACCTGCCTCTGCCAGGCATACTATGGTCCTGATACATACTGTTAGATCACCACACATTATCTTTCAGGTTTTCTGCACATTCTTTTGCAAGCAAGACAGCCCTAACGACTTGTCAACAGGGTGTTATTCTCTTAAAATGAAGTTATTTTCTTTTTGCCTGAGAATGACTTTCTCAGAGATCTGGTAACAGAAGCAAGACTGTACCTTTCACTGCCCCTTTAATTTAAAGGAGAAAAAAATCTCTGTAAGCTAATATGTCGCTTCATTGGTGATTATAGTATTGCAAACTTCTCTGATTTAAACCAGAAAACAGGAAATGTCACCCTACTCAGCTGGTAGAGAAGAAAAAAAACATACAGGTGGATGGTGTGAAATTTAAGCAGACTTGGGAAAGAACTAATCCATGTTTGGAATTCTCCACTGGAGATGTGTTTTGACAATTTTCTGGTAGTTTCCTGTTTTGGTTTGCCTACTTCATGTTAATGCATGAGGCAGCATGACATAGCTGAAAAATCATGGGTTTTGAGGACAAGTGTCCCAGTCCTGTCATTTTCAGCTAGCTAGCCACCTGTTTCTCTGAGCTTCAGGTTATAAATTTGATAATTGGGGTAATGACACTTAATGAGTTGCTGTGAGAAGTAAAACAATAATGAATATAGAAGTACTTTATATTGCTGCCTCCTACTTGCTAGCTGTGTGACTTTGTGCGAATTATCTTAAATCTCTGTGCCTAGATTTCTTCATCTGTAAAAATGGGGTTAGTGGTACTACCCTTGCTTGAGTTGTGGTGAGAATTGCGTAAGTTAATGCATGTAAAGTGTTCAGAATAGTGCCTAACATACAGTATGCTACTGCATACTTAACTCTAAATGTTTCCTGTTATTTCTGTTTATTGGATGATATACATAGGTTATTTATTTTTTCAGGTGTACTTCACTTTATACTAATTTAAAAACAGCAGAATTTATATTTATACTTCAAGTATTAGTGAGTATTTTGTCAAAACACTAAGATAAGTGCTATTGGTATTGTTTAGCTGCTAAGTTGTGTCTGACTCTTCGGCGACCCCGTGGGCTGTAGCCCGCTGGGCTCCTCCGTCCATGGGATTTCCCAGGCAAGAATACTGGAATGGTTTGCCATTTCCTTCTCCAGAGAATCTTCCCAGTCCAGAGATCAAACCTGTGTCTCCTGCATTGGCAGGCGGGTTATTTACCACTGAGCCACCAGGGAAGCCCCAAGTGCTGTATAAAAGTATAAATCAGGGGGATAATTATCTATATTGCAAAAGAAAGTTATATTGTAAGAGGAAGTAAAAAGGCAGTGCTTCAGTTTAAGAATTCACTTTGACAGTACCCACTATTGTTTTCAACACAGCTTGAAGTACAGAAGACATGTAATACATCCTTCAAGGAGTATTTTAAATGTGTTTTTACAATTCTAATATTCATGCATGGTCATTGCAGGAAATTTTAGAAAACACTGATAAGCAATGAAAATTATTATAATGATATATATATATCTGTGTAATAAAAACACACATCACGTGTGTTTTAATTATAATAATAAAATGTAATTGAAATCACCTACATTGCCACCACCAAGAGACAGCTATGTCTCACACTTCGGTTTAAATTTTTCTGGTCTTTGTGTGTGCGGTGTGTGTATGTATATAGGTGTATGCAAAATTAGAATCATACTGCTTTTAAAAACTTAATAAATCATAAACATCTTTCCATGTTACTAAATATTCTTCTTTTTTTGTTATTATTAAATTTTTGAGAAATTTCTAAATAGTTTTGGATTTAAAGAATAGTAAAAATTGTGTAGCGCTACTTGAAGACTATGCAAATATCCTGTTTCTGCTTAAATAATTGCCCACTCTTTCTATCGTACTTTGGTGGATATTGCCTGCAGCAGTGATTACTGTAGTATTTTAATGGTGATTTTCTATTTCCCTCATGCACCCTTCTGCATTTATTTATTGATATTATTCTCTGAGGAAGAGCTGCTCCTTCTTTCCCATATATTTATTTAATTTATTTCCCTGTGGACTCATGAACATTTATTTTGTTCTTTTTGTTATCATCTAATATTGTACCATTGCTTTTAATTTTGTTGTTCAAATTGTTTCAGTTTTATCATTGGGAGCTCTTTCAGATTGGCTCCCGTGCATCTTTATACCACTTACTTTGAAACACGGCAGGTGTTCCAGGATCATCAACAACTCCAGTCCCTGGAATCAAAAGAGATGCCTGATCTCTTATATTGGAGGGTGATATTCAGAAACCAACACCACCAGCAGCTAGCTGTTGGCCTTGCTACCGAGATGTCACTGATTCTAACCCTTGCCAGGAGATAGAGCCAGGAATATGTCTGTGTGTTTAAGTATACACTAACTCATGCATAAGCACATATCTATATTTCGGTACCAATTTATAATATATATTTATACTTTCTCACATTTAAAACATGAGTGCATATTGATACCTTAAAATCCAGTTGAGCACCACAGGAGTCACTATAGACTTCCCTGTTTTCTCATATGTTAACTTCCTTCTTTCTCCAATAGTGAGAAACCTGACTCTGATTATCTACAATATATTTAGTTATTTGTTTAATACAACTATCCTAAATAAGTAGTGTCAGAATTCTTAGTCCATCCCCCTGTGAGAAAGAATTGAAGCAGTGTTTGTGTACATTAGCCTTACGTAAAATCAAAACAGTTTATCTAAAGTTAGTTAGGTTGGCTGCTTCCGTGTGCTTGTATGATTCATTATAATAAGTTAAATGCATTTGTCACATTCTATACCTTATCTTGCCTCCCACATTCTGATAGGTTTTTGTTATTTTTTTTAACATGGGCTTCCTTGGTGGCTCAGCTGGTAAAGAATCTGCCTGCAATGTGGGAGACCTGGGTTCAATCCCTGGGTTGAGAAGATCCCCTGGAGAAGGCAAAGGCTACCCACTCCAGTATTCTGGCCTGGAGACTTCCATGGACTATTCCCTTCAGTGTGTTTATGTGATTCATTTATAATATGTTAAATGCATTTGTCCCCATCTGCACCCTATCTTGTCTCCCACATCCTGATAGGTTTTTTAAAAAATATATTTATGTAATAAAATTCACTTTTGTGGTGTACAGTTCTATCAGTTTGGGCAAATGCACAGAGTAGTATTATGAACCATCATTTTATATGCAGTTCCATCATCCAAAAGTTTCTCCCGCTATTCCTATAGAGAAAACTTTCCCCCAACCCATGATCCATCAGCTGCTCATTGGTTTTCCTCTTTATGAGTTTGTCCTTTCCAGAGTGCTGTGTGAATAGAATCAAACAGTTCTGGGTCTGGCTTCTTTCACCTTGTAAAATGCAGGTAAGATTCACACATGCTATTTTATAAATCCGTAGTCCGTTCTGTTTTATTGCTGAAAGAATTCTGTTACATGGATGTATTACATTTTGTGGAACACCAAGGTTGTTTCCAAGTTTTAAAGCAGTTATGAATATTTACTTATAGGTGTTTGGATGCACACCTCAGAGTGGGATTGCTGGGTCACATGGTAGGTATATGTTTATCTTTATAAGAAATAGCTGAACTGTTTCACAAGCCGACGCACCATTTTGCATTTTCACCATTTTTCATCCTTATGAGCAGAGCACTTGATATTGCCAGGTTTTTTACATTTAAAATATTCAAATAGATATATTGTAGTCTCTTATTGTGGTTTTAATTTATGTTTCCATAATGATTAATGATACTGATCATTTGTCTTATGCTCATTTTTCATCTGAATATGTTTGTTGGTAAAGTATATGTTCAGATCTTTCTTTCATCTATTTTAAAAAATGGGTTGTTTTCTGATTTCACAGTTTATGAATTCTTTATATATTCTGGACATTAAGTCCTTTGTTAGATGTGATGTTAAAATATTTTCTCCCAGTTTGTGACTTACCTTTTCATTGTCTTAATGAAAACGCAAAAGTTTTTCTAGATAAATTTTTTAATTTTAATACAGTGCAGTTTATTAATTTTTTTCTTTCATAGATGTGACTTTGTTGTCATATCTAAAAACTCTTTACCTAACTCAGGTTTCCTTGGTGGTGGCACTGTTAACATTTTAGACTGGATAATTCTTTGTTGTGGCGGGCTGTCCTATGCATTGTAGAATGTTTGACAGTAGCCCTGGCATATACCTGTTAGATCCCATAGTCTCTCAGCCCTGCCACCTGCTCACGACGATCATAAATGTTTTAGACATTGCCAAATGTCCCCTGGGTATAAAGATGACTTTGTTCAGAATCACTGGCCTCATCCAAGGCCATGTACCTCATGTGTTTTTATCTTCTGTGTTTTCTTTGAGAAGACTTTTGGTTTTGTGCTTTATATTTTAGGTCTATGATCCATTTTAAATTAATTTTTTGTGAGGTGTGAGATACAGGCTGGGTTTTTTTTTCTCTTTTCATATGGGGACATTTAGCTGTTCTAGTACCATTTGAAGAGACCATCTTCTTTAATGAATTGTAGTTGCATCACTCTCAAAACATAATTGACTATGTTTATGTGATTTTATTTCTGATCTCTCTCTTCTGTTCCATTGATTTGTATATCTATTCTTTCTCCATTACCACATCGTGTTGATTACTATAGCATCACAGTAACACTAAATTATATAGTGTGAAACCACCAACTTTGTTGTCAATTCTATTTCCTTTGCCTTTCCATATAAACTTTAAAACCACCATGTTAATACCTATATACACGCCTGCTGGATTTTTTATTGGAATTACATTGACTCTATATGAGGAATTTGAGAGATTTAACATCTTAATAATACCAAACTATCTTCTAGTTCAAGAACATGATCTATTTCTCCATTTGTTTGGATCTTCTTATATACTTTTCTGAAGTATTTTGTTCTTTGCATCATACAGATCCCACATAATTTTTTTTTTTTTTTTTTTTAGATTTTACCTAAGTTGGAGCTTCTTGGTGCAACTGTAAATGATATTTTTATTTTAATTTTGAATTTCAAACATTGCATGCTAGTATATAGAAATACCATGGTTTTGTGTGCACTGACTTTGTATCATGAGACTTTGTGCTATGCTTAGTCGCTCAGTCGTGTCTGACTCTTTGCGACCCCATGGACCATAGCCCGGCAGACTCCTCTGTCCATGGGGATTCTCCAGACAAGAATACTGGTGTGGGTTGCATGCCCTTCTCCAGGGGATCACCCCAATCCATAGAAAGAACCCAGGTCTCTCACATTGCAGGCGGATTCTTTACTGTCTGAGCCACCAGGGAACTTATTTATTCTAATCGCCTTTGTGTAGATTCTTTAGAAATTTCTACATGGATATTTTGAGTTGGATAATTCTTTGTTGTGGGAGGCTGTGAATAGAGATGATATGCCTTTTAATTCCATGTCTTGTCTTATTGTAATGGCTAGAATTTCCAGTATGATGTTCAATAGATGTAGTGAAAGTGGGTATCTTTGCCTTTTTCTCTATCTTAGAGGTAAAGTATTGAGTCTTATATCATTTAGTATGATGTTAACAAAAGGCTTTTTGTAAATGTCTTTTATTAGGTTTTAGAAATTCTCTTACTAGTTTGCTACGAGCTTTTAATCATGAACGGAGGTAGAATTTTGTCAAATGCTGTTTCTGCATCTATTTTCTTCTTTAGTCTGTTAATACAGTGCCTGACATTGATTTTCAAATGTTAAGCCAGTCTTAAATTCTTGTGAGCAATGTGGCCTGGTCATGATGTATTATCTTTTTTATATTCTCTGCATTAAATTTGCTAACATTTTGGTAAGAATTTGTTTTCATCTATGTTCATGAGGGATATCATTCTGTAGCTTTCTTCTCTTGTGATGTTTTTGTTTGTCTTGATCTTAGGGGAATGCTGGTGTCATTTCTATTTTCTGAAAAAGGTCTTGTTAAATTTATATTATTTCTTTCTTAAATGTTTGGTAGAATTCAACAGTGAACCCATTTGGGCCTGGAGATTTCTCTTTTAAAGGTTTTTAAAGTACAAATTAATTTCTTAAATAGATCTAGGACTGCTGGTTTAACTAGTTTCTTCTTGAATGAGCTTTAGTAACTTGTGTCTTCCTTGGATTCCATTTCATTTAAGTTGTCAAATTTCTGGGCATAGAGTTGTTCATAATATACCCTTATAATCTTGTTAATGTTTGTAGGGTCTGTAATGATATCCCTTCTTTTGTACCTGATATTGGTAATTTATATACTTTTCTCTTTTTTCTTGGTCAGTCTGGCCAGAGGTTTATCAGAAGAATCGGCTTTGAGGTTCATCAATATTTCTTTATTGTCTTCTGTTTTTAACTTCATTGATTTGTTTTAATTTTTATTATTTTCTTTCCCTAGTTTATGTGTAACTTAAGTGTATTTTGCTCTTGTTTTTCTAGGTTATAAAGGCAGGAGCTTAGATTGCTGATGTGAGACCCTTTTTCTCTTCTAAAAGCACTTACTGCCTAAATTTCTCTCTAACACTAATTTAGCTGCATTGCACACATTTTGGTATGTTGTATTTTTATTTTCTTTCAGTCAAAACTCTCTTTTAACTTCTCTTGAGGCTTTCTCTTTGTTCCATAGATTATAAGATTGAGTTCTAGTATTTGAGTACTTTATGATATTGACTTGTAGTTTAATTCCATTATGGTCTGAGAACATACTTGAATGGTGTCTATATGTTAAAGGTTGTTTTATTTCACAGAATATGGTACATACTGGTGAATGTTCCATGTGTAGTTGAAAAGAAAGTGTATTCTGCTGTTGTTGGGCAGAGTGTTCTATACATGCCAGTTTGGTCTGGCTGTTAATAGTGTTCTTCAGGGCTTTATTTCCATGTTAATTAACTATTTGCCTCTGTTGATTGTGCTGTGCTGTGCTAATTGCTTGAGTCATATTCGACTCTTTGTGGCTGTATGGACTGTAGCCCACAAGGCTCCTCGGTCCGTGGGATTTTCCAGGCAAGAATACTGGAGTGGGTTGCCATTTCCAGAGGATCTTCCCGAACCCAGGGATCGAACCTGTGTCTCTGATGTCTCCTGCATTGGCAGGTCAGTTCTTTACCAGTAGCACCACCTGGGAAGCAGCCAAGTAATGTTCTATTGATTGAGAGCATTCCTGGTAGCTCAGCTGGTAAAGAACCCACCAGCAATGCAGGAGACCCCAGTTCGAGCCAAGTAATCTTCCATTGATTACTAAGAAGTAATTGTACATTTCTCCTTTCAGATCCATCTCTTTTTGCTTCATATCTACTGAAGTTGTGCTATTAGGTACATTCACAAGTTGATTGGTTACATTTTCTTGGAAAACTAAATCTTTTATCATTATGTAGTATATACCTCTTTCTCCCTAGTAATATCTCATTTTGGGTTTCTTTGATAACAGCTGCTCCAGCTTTTTTTTTCTTGATTAGTGCTTGCATGACATATTTTCCTTCATTTATCCTTTTACTTTAACCAATCCGTCTTTAAATTTAATGTGAATTCACTTGTTCCCTCTGTACTTTTTTCTTTTCCTGCTTTCTCTTGTGTTAATTGAGAATGTTTAATTATTCTGTTTCATCTCCCTTGTTTATTTATAACTCTTTCCTCTTTAAAAAAATTTTTCCAGTGGTCTCTCAAGTGGTTTCACTATACATCTTTAATTAATCTGGTCTGCCTCCAAATATTATACTCTTTTATGGACCTAGCAGCAATACAGTCTCAATTCCTCCCTTCTATCCTTTGTGTTATTATTTTTATACCTTTCGCTTTTACATGCACTGTGAACTCAGAACACACTGCTACTATAACACACTGCTACTATCATTGCTTCCAACTTTGAATACTTACCTTTTAAAACAATCAAAGATAAGAAGAGAGATGAATTTTATTTTAATTCATTTATTTATCCCATCTCCATGATTTTCATTTCTCTGTGTGGATCCAAGCTTCAGTCTAATATTCTTTTTGCATGAAGAGCTTCCTTTAACATTTCTTATAAAATGAGTTTCCTAGTAATAAATTTCTTCAGTTTTGTAAGCCAGAAAAAGTATTTTTCTTTTTTGAAAGGTATTTTTGCTGGGTAGAGGATTCTGGGTTGACAGGGTTTTTTTTTGTTTTTGTTTTTGTTTTCTTTTAGTACTTTAAAGATGTCACTTCACTGTCTTCTGGCTTGCATTATTTCTGAGAAGAATTTTGTTGCAACTCTTCTTTGTTCCTATGTTTCTTTTTCTGTGGCTTCCTTTAATGTTTTTTCTTTGTCGTTGGTTTTCAGCAGTTTGAATCTTATGATATACCTAGGTATGTATGCGTGTTGTTTCATCCTACTTTTATGCCCTCTGAGCTTCTTAGATCTGTGGTTTAGTGTTTAACATTAAATTTAGATAAATCTTGGTCTTTCTTCAAATGTATCTTGTGTCCCCCTCTCTTCTATTCTTAGGATTCTAATTATGCATATATTAGAATATTTAATATTGTCCTGTAACTCTTGGGTATTATGCTTTATCTTTCATCCCACTCTTTTTTCTATTTGTGTTTCATTCTTGGTAATTCCTATTGACCTGTCTTCAAGTTTCCTGATTCATGCCCCATCTGTGTGTGTCTATTAATGAAACTGTCTAAGGCATTCTTTGTCTCTATTATTGTGTTTTTCATTTCCAGCATTTTGATGTAATTTGATTCTTTCTCATAGTTTCTTTCTCACTGCTTATATTAACCATCTGATCTTGCATGTCGTCCACCTTTTTCATTAGGGCCATTAACACATTTAAAATTCCCTGTCGGATAGTTCTAACATCTGTGTCGTAACTGTATCTGGTCCAGGGTTTGCCTTGTTTCCTTGGAGTATATTTTTCCCTTGCCTTTTCATATGCCTTTTAATTTCCTGTTGAAAGCTGATCATCTTGCATAGCTTAGTAGAGACTGGAAAAAGTAGTTCATAAGCCTTCATATGAAAGTACCTTTCCTTCTGTTAGACCTTTAATGTGGTGACTTGAAGCATTCTAGGTTTGGATTGCTGTGCTTTCCTTCAGCGTATCACAGCCTTCAAATTCTTCACAGACATACTTGTGCTTAGGTTGGAAGTGAACCTACCAGAACGATGTCTGTTTGATTCTGAATTTTAGGTGTTCTCTTTACATTGTTCCTCAGCAGGCGTTTCCTGGTCTACTCTTATTTTTCTTCCATTTCTCTCTCAGTAGTGTTCTACTGCTGTTATTCAAGTAACTTGTTGTTGCTAGCTTGTGGTGGGGGAGGTACTGTGCAGGAATCTATCCTCTGTGTCCTGAATAAGCCTCAGTCTTAGGCATGCATCATGTGAGATATGGCATTTCAGTTCTCTTACCCTATCCTGGCTGTGTTTGTAGGCCCTGTGTGTAATCCTGTGCTGTGCTTTGTCGCTCAGTCATGTCCAACTCTTTGCAGCCCCATCGACTGTAGCCCACCAGGCTCCTCTATCCATGGGATCCTCCAGACAAGAATACTGGAGTGGGTTGCCAGGCCCATCCTCCAGGGGATCTTCCTAACCTAGGGATCAAGCCCAGGTTTCCTGCATTGCAGGCAGATTCTTTATTGTCTGAGCCAGCAGGGAAGCCCAGTACTGGAGTTGGTAGCCTATTCTTTCTCCAGGGGGATCTTCCCGACCCTGGAATCAAACTGGTGTCTCCTGCATCGCATGCAGATTCTTTACCAGTTGAGCTACCAGGGAAGCTCTATTATGTGTGTGTGTTAGTCACTCAGTCATTTCCAACTCTTTGCAACCCTGTGGACTGTAGCCCGCCAGGCTCCTCTGTCCATGAGATTCTCCAGGCAAGAATACTGGAGTGGGTTGCCATGCCCTCCTCCAGGGGATCTTCCCAACCCAGAGATCGAACCCTGGTCTCCCGCATTGCAGGCAGATTCTTTACTGTCTGAGCCATATCCCTCCCTTATTTTTTGCTTCTGCTCCTTTCACCCATTTGCAATGAGTTTTCTCCAATGCCTTAAGTGTAGTAGTGCTTGATGCACTTTCCTTCTAAAGATTAAGGGTTTTGCTTTTTTTTTCCCCATTGAGGGTAGGAGAGATAGATCCAACCAGTATTTCTTGCCCCTCCCACAAAATGACTCTACCACTCTCCTAGCTCTACAACATGATAGACCCAACTTAGGGCTCTTTCCAGTCTTTTCTGTGAGCAATTGTAGGGGTTGTGGAGAAAGAGCCTGAAAGAAGTATAGAATCCCCCAAATTCTGTGGCCCTCAGGTTTCACACTTGTCTGTCAGCCTGTCAACAAAGGTCTGTCTAATCAGGTTATGGTTTTTCCAGTAGTCATTTATGGATGTGAGTTGGACTATAAAGAAATCTGAGTGCTGAAGTATTGATGCTTTTGAACTGTGGTGTTGGAGAAGACTCTTGAGAGTCCCTTGGACTGCAAGGAGATCCAACCAGTCCATCCTAAAGGAGATCAGTCCTGGGGGTTCATTGGAAGGACTGATGCTGAAGCTGAAACTTCAATACTTTGGTCACCTGATGCAAAGAGCTGACTCATTGGAAAAGACCCTGATGCTGGGAAAGATTGAGGGCAGGAGGAGAAGGGAATGACAGAGGATGAGATGGTTGGATGGCATCACTGACTCAATGACAAGGGTTTGGGTAGACTCTAGCAATTGGTGATGGACAGGGAGGCCTGGCATGCTGCAGTTCATGGGATCACAAAGAGTCGGACACAACTGAGCAACTGAACTGAACTGAACTGTCAGCCGGTATTCTGTCTTCACCAACTTATCAGCTATTTCATTTAAACTCACTTACTGATATCTGAGAGCTTCCCAGATAGCTTAGTTGGGAAAGAATCCACCTGCATTGCGGGAGACCTGGGTTCAATCTCTGGGTCGGGAAGATCCCCTGGAGAAGAGAATGGCAACCCATTCCAGTATTCTTGCCTGGAGAATTCCATGGACAGAGGAGCCTGGCAGGTTACAGTCCATGGGATCGCAAAGAGTCAGACATGTCTGAGGGACTTAACACATACATTGGTATCTGATGACATCTACCCCAAGTGAATACTTTGCATTCCCTTTCTTTCTACAGACCTTGTCCCTTCCTTAGGTTTTTTTTTTTTTTTTCTTTTTTTTTTTTTTTTTCGGTCTCAGTCCGTTCTCAGAACACGCTCCATCACCTAGTTCCCAGAACTCAGATTGCGCAGTGGTCACGTCATCATCGACCAGGGCTCGCAGAGCGGCAGGGGCCACCCTAACCACACCCAAACCTTAGCCTAACTGCCTCCCCCTAACCTCCCAGCCCCCGGGTCCCTGGCCCCATTTCGCCTGACACGTTTTCATAATCCTCTCAGGCTCCGGGCCGGCGGCGCCGCCAGTCACGGGGCCCGATCATATAAGGAAAATACTGCGGCTTCATCCGGGGGCTGCATCGTGGACCCGGGGGCGCCCTGTCCCCTACGCCACTCGGTACACCCACACCTGCAAACTTCCCTGCCCCGCTTCGCGCGCCCGGACCTCCCGGGCGAGTCCAGCAGCCTCGGCTCCCCGCCCTGGGCTGTTCTACTTCCTTAGGTTTTAGACCTGTTGTTTGCTTTGCAACTTCAGCTCTTTTGTAAGTTAACATAGAAAAGTTATGATTTTGAAGTTAATACTCTCATTTTAAGAGTGGTGCTCCTTTTAGCTCTTTTCATTCTTTCCTTCCATTTTAATAGCCAGACTTTATTCCATTAAATGAATATATAATCCACTTCTAAAAAATCAATCCCGGTCCTTTATATTGTACTTTTAGGCAATTTTCCATTTTTTTCTATTATAAATAAGGTTGTGTCACCCTTGTAGATAAATTTATCTTTGATTATTTACTTTCTATTCATTTACAACCTAAAGAGAGAACAAGCAGGAATATCAGGAACAGTTAAGTAATGATGTAAGGTACCATAAAATGAATGCCCAAAATAGCATTCTAGAATGCAATAATAATGAGGAGTCATAATGAAATTATAATGGTGCCTCACATCTGTGAAGAACTTAATATCCTTTGCACTTATTAACCTTTTGATCTTAACAATAATGCCCCATTTTCCTTATTAGGATAATAAGGCTGCTAAGCAATGGAGCTGGGACTTGACTCAGTATCTCAGGGAATATCTTCATAAAAAAGGAGATGGGCCAGAGCTGAATCTTGAAAGATAGGTAGCTTAACAATAGGCAAAGACAGGAGAAGACATCTCCTGATGAGAAGGCAATGATGACGTGGAGACACAACTATGTATAACTTTACACATCTGTACAATCTACAGAAGCACAGATTGAGACTGAAAAAGGCTTGGACTATTGAATTCTGTCATTGATGTGTTTCTTGTTCTTATTTTAGAATAAATGATACCCATATCAGATTATCTAGGTGGTTAGTATAAGGGGCTTCACCTGAGAGTAGGAAGCCTCCAGCTCAGCTGTTCTCTGCGTTGGACTGATTTCGTCCACGTGTTCCACCCAACCCAGGAAGGGAGCCAGCCTCTCCTTCACCCAACCAAGTAGAGTTCAGTGTTTGGGTGGAAAGGAAGATGCATTCCAGCTGTCCCCAAAATGAAGAAAAGCAGAAGATGGATTCCGCGCGCCCCCTCCCCCCCCCCCCCCCCCCCCCCGCCTCCTTCTTCAGTGAAATAAACCTGACCTTCTGATAGGAGAGTCTGCCTTGAATCAGAAATGGTTTAACTAAATCACAACAGGAAGCAGCTCCAGTTACAGCCTAACTTGCTCTAGGTCCAGATGGGTGAAGATAGCATGCCACCTGACTTCATGAAACTCTGGGTGTAGCAGGTAGTTGCCCTAAGGGGCCTATACAAAGACTTTGCCGCTGGAGTTTCTGCTGTCAGAACTGCCTGAAGGAGGAATATTTGCCAAAGGAAGAAGCAATAACCCAATAGTTGAGAACCCTGTCTCTAAATGTAGTTAATTTCTATTTAATTAACCGGTAACTACATTTAAAATAAACAACAGTTGGTAATCAAAACCAGGAGGATAGAGGATGAGCAGTTGTGCGACAGGATAGAATTATTAGGCCAAAACAAAGTTGGGGGAAAGTGAGAGAAAACAAGGTTGGGAGAGGAGGCATTGTCAAAAAGCAGCCATGGGCCTCATAAAGATTTATATCAGCTTTTCCTTGTGTTTGTTAGCCATCAGTAAAACTGATTTTAATTACCAAGTGGTCTTTACTTATAAAGCATCTGTTCCTTTATTAAGTAAAAATTAAAAGCACATGTAAAAAACAAGTTAAAAAACTCTCAAATGGGATGAGAGTTTGGCACATCCTGGTACATCCTTGGTGACAGAGGTACAGCTTGGGACTGGTTTCCAGGAAACCCCTCAGCTCCCAGGGCTCTTGCTGATGCCCTGGCTGCTGGTGGTATGGGTTTGTAGGCAAAGGGGCTGCTCCCTCCAGGGAAGAATGTGGGATTCCCCAGAGCTGGGGCGAGGTCCCTCTCTCTACCAATTCATCCCCTGCATTTGTAATCCCTGCCTTTTCTGTACCACTGAAGATGTCCTCATGTCTCTTATGAAGACATCCTTTCCTCCATGCTCTTCTTCACTGGGTGAGAGAGAAGGAGAGAGAATGAAGAAGGGAAGGGGAAGGGACAAGGGGAGAAGAAGAGAGCAGCTCTGGGGCCCCAGAGTGTTAACAAGTTTCAGTTGAGCTGTTCTTTTAGGCAGACATTTTCTAATTAAACTTTAAACCCAAACCCTTGTTCCACCTCTCTCCAAAATGCAGGATGTGTCTCCCTTCTGGTTAGCATGAAATGATTTCTTCTCTTTCCTTCATTAGAAACTGGAATTGATCTTCTTTAAAGATAAAAAATTACGTTTCTGCTTAATTCCTATTTGATTCATTTGGAACCAGTGCATTTTCATCAGAGCGACTAAAAAGCCCTGTGAGAATCAGCTCAGAAGAAGGAATGTACAGAGGGTCACGATAAGTAGCACTTCTCATCAGACCTGCTGCCCGGGGATGTTAAAGTGCTTTTTAAAATGGGGACTAATAAGGCCACTCAGCTTTTACTGTTTTCTAAGAGCCTCAGCTAAATTAATCATGGCACAGAATAACCCTTCCTGTAAGGTAAAATAATGATTCCCGGTATTTTGAAAGCAATCGCTGATCCACAAAGAGGGAGGTAACGTCTCCCTGAACCAAGATTAAAACTCCACTCCCTTCCTGTCATCAAAGGCCAGCTTGTTTGTATCCGAGCGGGGCCTTGGGAGAGCCAGGCGCTGGGTCGGAGCAGCCGCAGCCGCAGGAATGGGAGGCCATGCAAGACTGAGGCTGTGGAAATGCAGGCTCGGGGTGGGGGCTGTTGAGGCTTTGTTTACTAATTACATATTCTCCCTGAAAGTGGTCAGGCATCAGCGGGGCTTCCAGCTCAGGGACTCAGCCCAGCCCAATCCCATCCAGGAGGGGCTGGCTGCACCCTCTGGCCCGGGCCACCCACACACTGGCACTCCAGACACACGGAGTCCAGCTCCCATCCCGCATTAGCTACAGTGTGGATTCCTGGTCACATCTGCACAGCCAGAGTGAAAGCCTGTAATTTCCATAGAATCCAGTTCTTTTGAGTCAGAGCTGCAGATGAATGTTTGTTTTATTTTTCTTTTCAAGGTGATTACACATCCTTTGGTTGTGGGGAAGCCTGGGCTATCACAGAGAGAAGAAGTTGAGTGAATTATTTAAAAAGTATGAAGCGAAGGCCTGTGAATCGCCGGGGAGGTGGGATGGCATCTCTCCCTCATTTGGGGGCCTCTCCGAGGAAAAGCAGAAGGGACCCCAGAAGGCTTGTTGGACACCAGTTTAATTCGGAAAATAGAGCAGCACTTTACCTCGAGTGTGCTGGGTGGGGAATTGTAAAAGAGGACACAGTCAAAATAGTCATTAAGGCCAAACCAGAGTCAGCCCAAAGCCAGGCCTGCCTTCCCAGGAACCTGCTGGGCTGTGGTATTTGCATACATCAGTCTCCAGTCTCCATTGTCTCCCACAGGAAGAACTTGTTCCATTGCATTAAGAACGCCTGAATATTTTATTGGCTAAAAACTAGGGGCCTGGGCTGGATGGCAAACAAGTTTGGAGTGCTGTTTTTGAGTTGTGTTTATGTTTTATACATGGAACAGTTTTAAGTATTTTTTTGTTAATTTCAAAACACTCCAGAAATTCTGCAACTTGAGGGGACAACAACTGCAAAAGTTCCAGGGCAACATTTGGACACTTTCAAGATTACTTCAGGGACTTGAATGGTGAGAAACAAGAAGGGACAACCTTTATTAAGAAAAACATTTTAGCAGCTGAATACAGAAATCAAAACCAAGAGCAGGCGTTCCAAATTCATATTGTGAAGCGCCTACAAAAAGATTCTTCTGTTAGCTTTCACAGTGTGGAGAGTTCATCTTTTCATCTCATCAAGTGAAAATATGCCCCAATTCCTGAGTAGGTATTCAGTTCATACAAGGGAACAGGGGAGGTGTTCTCATTCGGCAAACACTCTGCGGACTCCAGTCAAAGATCCCTGTGGTCTAGGCTAGTGAGAGAAAGGGGTGCCCTCTGCCTGGCTGTGGCTACGCAGGGATCAGCTTTCACAGATGCAGGCAGGAGAACAAAGAGCAGGCTTCATCTGCCCGCACCCCACAGGCCCATGTGCAGGGGGAGCGCCATTCCAATGCCCATCACATGGCCTCTGTGGCATAAAAGCCTTTTAATAATTCTGATTTTGAATATCAAATTGAAATGAAAAGTGCATTTAGGAAGGATGGGCTGTAACCACACTGAAATGCATGTTCTATGCAAACAGGTTGAGCAAGCCCTGTGTGCTGAGCTGTGGTTCCCAATTTGGCTGCACATTGCCTCACCCGCTCTAAAATGTACTGATGCTGCCTCCCCGTCACTGTGCTACCCCCTCCCCAAAAGTATGATTTATTGTAACTGACCTCAGATGTGGCCTGGGGCATCATGATTTTTTAAAGCTCTCCAAGTGACTCTAGGAAGCAAACTTGAGAACAGCTATAGAGTGATTTAAGACAGCATTTAACGCCTCTCCATCATCTAGCCCCAGCCAAGCTTTTTGACCTTATCTTTCTCCACCCCCATCTCAACCTGTACAGGAGACACAAAGAGACCTTCTCACTATGCCTGAATGTACTCTGTTCATTTGTATTTTCGTGCTTTTATGCTTCCACATTGTCTCACTCTGGTCACCAAAGAAAGGCCAGTTAAAAGTCCTTCTCTGAAAAAAAAAAAAAGTCCTTCTCTGTGCAGCCTTCCCAACCTGTCACCTCATCTTCACCAGTGAGTCACTTCTTGCCCCTCAATCACAGTTCATAGCTTTCCTCACATTATATTAACAACATCTGCTTATCAATCTGCCTGTTCTCTCTCCCCAGCTGGAATGCGGACTCTGCTTTCAGCAATGAGCACCAGACATGGCAGGGTAGAGGTTTCTATGAATGTTTATTGAATGAATGAATGAGTGAGTGAATGAATGCCAATCTTGATATTGTTGATGTTCCATCACTTTGATCCCAATTCTCTGACCATGGTCACCTGGGAGACCAAGTCAGTAATTTTGAGGTGGCAGTCTGTATCTTTGGTAATCAAAGTAGGGTTCATACACTAGAGCTTGGCTATATTATCTGAGCACTTGTTATAAATGTAAAATTTGCATTTTAATAAGATCTCAGGGTAATTCATATGTACAGCACAGTTTGAACTATATTTTTTAACAAGTTCCCAGGTGGCTTCTATGTAGCCAGTCTGCCAACCAGTACTGGGACCCACCATCTTAGAATTTTATTTACTGGATGTAGTGAACCCTGTGTAATTGCCTACTGCCGTTGTTGTTTAGTCGCTAAGTCGTGTCTGACTTTTTCTTGAGCCCATGATCTATAGCCTGCCAGGCTCCTCTGTACATGGGATTTCCCAGGCAAGAATACTGGGGTGGGTTGCCATTTCCTTCTCCAGGGAATCTTTCTGACCGAACAAGTCAACAGTGTCTCTTCTGCACTGGCAGGTGAATTCTTTAACACTGAGTCAGCTGGGAAGCCCTGATTGCCTACTAGTTGCTTCTGTTCTCCCTTTCCCTTCCTTATAAAGCCTTAATTTTGTTCGGTTATCAGCCCTTCACCTGTCAAGCCAGTGCCTCAGGAAGCTTGATCCCACCTCCAGGCCAATAAGTGGACCTGATTGGTCAAAGGCATGGCTTATCCGTCTGGCCAGGGAATGGACATGAGACCAGATTCAGGAATGAATATGAAGGTAAGTAAGCTAAGGGCAATACAGAAAGTTTTCTCTTTCCCACATATGGGGAAAAAAAAATCTCTCTTCTTTAGGACATTCTTCTTCTTCCTGGATGAGATCCCTTGAACTACTTCCACCACCTTGCCACCTGCCTAAGGAGGAAGGTCAATGCTGAGGAATCGGAGCAAAGAGATGGGAAGACTATGAGTCTATGGCATTGTTGTGCCTTGCTGTCTCTGGACTTCTTTTATGGAAGGTAAATTTTTTTGTTGGTGTTTTTTGTTTGTTTGCTTCTATTTTTAACCATTTAAACCATTTCTGATCCTTGCAACCCAAAGCAGTCATTGATATACTGAATATATTACTAAATTCATTCAATCAATAAATATTTGATTTATTGTGAAGCATTATGTTAAGTACCTTATAAGTGTTATCCCCAACCCTCAAGCAATCTGTAAGTTGGGTATCATTACTCCCATCTTATAGATGAGGAAACTGAAACTTGAAGCAGTAAATTGATTCATTAGATCAAATAGCTATCAAGTGAGCTATCAAACAGCTATCAAACAAGACAGAATCTGAACCTAGGTCTGTCTAAGTCCAGAGCACATGTTTTGTCCACTCTCCCATGCTTCTTAGTTTGAGTAGATTTATTGCATGAGGTTTCAGAAGATCAATAGTTCTCAATTTTTTAAACTTAAGACCCTTTTACATTCTTAAAAATGAGAATCATGAAGATTTTTCACTTATTTAGTTTTTAACTACTGATACTTAACACACTGAAAATTAAAATGGAAAATTTTAAGGTATTTATTTAATTCAGTCAAGAATAATATTGATTAATATTGAATAACATTGATTAACTCATCCAATACTCACTTCAGTCATACATTATTTTGGAAAAATAATTATATGTTCCAAAACAAAATGAAGTAATGAGAAGAGTGACATTGTTTTACACTTTTGCAAATCTCTTTAAACCTGGCTTAAGAGAAGACAGCTGGATTCTATCTACTTCCTCATTTAGTCTGTGTTGTTTTAGTTAAAGTATACAGAGAAAATCTGACTTTGCACAGACATGTCACTGGAAAAAAGAGGAGTATTTTATGAGCTCTTTCAGATAATTGTATACTCTTTGATACTACGCCAGAACTGTACAAGTGGTAGTTTCTTAAAGGTTAGCTGCAATGTGGAACTTAAAAACGGAAGAGTGATCTTTTCATCTCTGTTGCATTAAAACCCATTGATCCACTTTGTAGTTTGCAGTGATCTTTTACCCATGCCTAATTTTGTAACACCAGGCATTGGTCACTTGGAAAATGTTTATTCACTGAGTTATGCAGATGTTCAAAATGTAAGATATTCATTGGCTGATACAAGTTTTCAAAAATTCTAATTTTTTTTCAAAGGCTCAATTTTACCACTGGCAACAGAATACATTTTCTTGAAAATGACTGGCTTACTTGTTTATTTTTGAGAGAAAAAAAAAAAGCTAAATGCCCAAGTTTGAATAGCTGTAACTTGTTTCTGTTTTTCTTTCAAATAAAATTAATGGTTCTTGACAAAGGCAGCTAGTTTAGCTTGTAACTCAATTACGCAAGTGCCTTTCCTTGAGACAAGCATGGTACTTCAGTTTGTAGCAGATGTTCTTTATGCTTATTTTCCATTTCTTCACATAAAATATTTTAAAAATATATACCTAAAGGCCTAGATTTAATACAACAAGTAATGTTGATGGCTTTGTCAAAGACATTCTTTTTAAAATTTTATTTATTTACTATGCTGTTGTCTGTGCTGGGTCTGCATTGCTAAGCACGAGCTTTCCCTTGTTATGTTGAGTGGGGCCTCCTCTCTAGTTCAGCGCTCAGGCCTCTCTTGTTGTGGAGCACAGGCGCTACATCATGTGGGCTCAGTCGTTGCACCACGCAGGCTTAGCTGCTCTGTGGCATTTGGAACTTCCTGGGCCAAAGGTCAAAAAACCATGTCCCTTGCATTGGCAGGTGGATTCTTAACCACTGGACAGCTAGGGAAGTCCTGTCAAAGACATTCTTCCATGAAAGAGATGGGGCTTTTTTGGTACTTTGAGTGTGTGACAGTGGATGCAGTAACTAATAGTGTTGTTTGGTACCACTGCCTGGACTTGAGCTAAGGCACCGGAGGTTTTCTCCACCTTGACTTGTGTATCATCCATGCAAATGTCAACACAGTAAAAAAGGTAAATGGCATCTTAGTATTATCCTGAAACTAGTTTTGACCTCATGGGCCACCTGAGACGGTTTTGGACTCCCCAAGTGGCCACAGACCACACTTGGAGGACACCTACTGCTGCTGCTGCTAAGTCACTTCAGTCATGTCCAACTCTGTGCGACCCCATAGCCTGCAGCCTACCAGGCTCCTCCTGGGATTTTCCAGGTGAGAGTACTGGAGTGGGTTGCCGTTGCCTTCTCCAGGAGAACACCTACAGTGGGTAATAATTTCGTGAGCAAAAACTCAAGAAAATTTCTGGATACAAAGTGATTATTGCAAGAGTCTGGAAGAGACTGAGTTCTGTGTCACATCACAGTCTGGCCCTGCATCTGGGTCAACTTCGCTATTGACCCAGTAGCTTCCATCACACGGGGTCATTAACAGAGGAGTCCTGGGAGTGTCCAGGTGCTGAGGTGTTTGTGAGGCCTTGGTCAGAGGGCACAGGAAATTGGCTTAACCAGTCCCTGTGCTGCCAGTTACAAATACACTCACAACAATGCAAATCCACAACTAACTTCTTTGTTTCCCTGTTCAGCCCGTAAGGCAATTTAACTTGTATTATGCTTAGAAATGAACTGTTTAACGCGATCTGATTTCTGTTTATAATTCTTAAAATACTCCTATTTGTCAGATTGTCTAAGCCTTACTCTTGGGATAAAATTTCTTTTGTACTGAATAACTATTAAATAATGGAGGTTTTGTGTCATTCCGAGGGGCATCGAGACTCTCTCTCAAGCAGCCTCTTTCCCCTGTAGCTTGCCAGAAGCAGGGATCTTGGCAACACAAAACACCAAGTCTGAGGGCATCTCACTGAGCCAGACCCTATTTCCAAGAAAAAAAAAAAACCCATGTTCTTGAGCCAGAACTAATTCCCTAATGGCTGGGATTTTCCTTTCTCTTGCTAGAGAGGGAACAATGACAATGGTTTTCTTGAATCCCTACAATGGGAAAAGCCACCCAGAAATTCCAGCCTGCCAGACATTTCCACACCAGGGATACTGTCCCTTGACTTGTGAGTATACTGAGGAATTTGCCCTGGCACCATCTGAAGGGTTAAAGAAAGATCCTGTTCCTTACAAGCAGCTATGCCTAGGGCTGACTCAAAACTGGGGAAAAGGCCAGTCATGCTACTGGCCTGCTATATTTACTGAACAGATTTCTTAAAGTGCAGCAACAGGACAGACAACCAAAAAAATTGACCTGAGTTTGTTTGGCAGAACGATAGTTTCTGCCTTGCTGTTGCATTGCTGTAAAATAATAATAATAATAATAAATGTGATCTGAATATGGCAGGGAAGGAAGCTTAGAGGAACGGCTCTGAGCTTTAGCAAGCTTTTTAAAAAATATTTGAGCTAAAATATTCTTTCCTTCAGGGTCACCTGGCCTTTTGTTCCCCTTGGAAAAGACAGCTGCATTATACATTCCTACTGTCACTTCTGTGTGGGGAACACAAGAGCTGTAGTGATTTCCTGGACTCTATATCTCTAAATCTTTCCAGGGAATCCACCTAACCTCCATGCATCAGGTCCGACCCACACCTTGGAAGGGAGGGAGGAAAAAGCAGGAGTTATAAAACGTACTTGGGACAATAATTTTCCAGATCTGGATCAAGTTAGTTTTATCTGTATGACATGCCTGGCCTCTGAATGCTTTTGAGTTTGAGAACAAACATTATTCTGGGTGATCTGCCTTTTACCTCCTTATACCCTACTGCCCTTTTCACAGTAAGCTTTTTAAAAAAATATCTATTTATTTTTCTTCTTTCTTTAAAAATTGAAGTGTAGTTGGTATACAATGTTGTGTTAGTTTCAGATATACAGCAAAGTGATTCAGTTTGGTATATATTCTTTTCCCTTACAGGTTATTACAAGGTACTGAATATAGTTCCCTGTGTGATACAGTAGGCCCTTGTTGGTTCCTGTTTATTTTATCTATTTTATGTTTCAGTTCAGTTCAGTTACTCAGTCATGTCTGACTTTTTGCAACCCCATGGACTGCAGCATGCCAGACTTCCCTGTCCATCACCAACTCCTGGAGCTTGCTCAAACTCAGGTTCATTGAGTCAGTGATGCCATCCAACCATCTCATCCTCTGCTGTCCCCTTTTCCTCCCACCTTCAATCTTTCCCAGCATCAGGGTCTTTTTAAATGAGTCAGTTCTTCACATCAGGTGGCTAAAGTATTGGAGTTTCAGCTTCAACATCAGTCCTTCCAATGAATATTCAGGACTGATTTTCTTTAGGATGGACTGGTTGGATCTCCTTGCAGTCCAAGGGACTCTCAAGAGTCTTCTCCAACACCACAGTTCAAAAGCATCAGTTCTTCAGCGTTCAGCTTTCTTTAAAAACATAAACATTTTATGTTTAGGGGCTTTTTAGGTGGCTCAATGGTAAAGAATCTGCCTGCCAATACAGGAGACATGGATTTGATCCCTGGGTTGGAAGACACCCTGGAGAAAGAAATGACAACCCACAGGTACAGAGAAGCCTGGCAGACTACAGTCCTTGGGGTCACAAGGAGTCAGACACGACTTAGCCAGAGCACGCATTTTATATTTAGTGTGTATACAGCGAGCTTTTGCTTAGTATTTTAGCTCATTATTTTGTTGGCAGTTCTTCCTTTCCTCATGCCCAACCCTCCAAGCACAGTCTTGGTATATTATTTCTGTGTTGAACTAAAAAGGACAAATGAACCAATAAGCTGGGGGACTCTGTATTCTAGTTCTGTCCTAAATGATCACAGATACTAGAAAACTCACATCCCTGTCTTGGGCATCATCTATAAACTGCGGATTTGGAGAAGACAGAATTTCTAGTGGTTTATAAATCTGAGGACCAGAAATACATTTTTTTTTCAAAGCCTCCTTTTCCAGCATCTCCTTCTATTGGTCATTTTAAGACAGCAGAATCTCCCCTGTGCTAAGACAAGTTTTGGGGACCACTGGACTTGATGGGCTCTAGATTCTTTTCAATCCTAACATTTTTTTTTTTCTGTCTCTCTCCAAGTGCTGAATATTCCCCCTCACCCTTCACTAACTTGTGCTTAAATTGCCAAAATGCCTTTGCCTTCCAAGTGGTCCGTATGGCTTCATGTGCCCATGCTCAGTTGCCCCAGACTCTCCGCGGCCCCATGGACTGTAGCCCGCCGGGCTCCTCTGTCCATGGAGTTTTTCAGGAAGAACACTGGAGTGGGTTGCCATTTCCTCCTCCAGGGGAGCTTCCCTACCCAGGAATCGACCCGCATCTCCTGTGTCTTATGCATTCCAAGCAGATTCTTTACCACTGAGCCATCAGGGAAGCCCTCCCATGGTTTTAGGTAACTCCCTATTTCCCCAGGCTGTAGTCTTGATCTTCCACAGCCTAAATTAAGAGATGAGCAATTTGGTGATTTTTGTAGTATCCTTTTTTCATTTAAAAGAGTGAAAGGGAGACTCCTGGAAGTCAAGTTTGGGTCAAAGCATATTCCCAGGTTGGGTCAAAGGACAGTAACTAGGCAAATAAGTGAGGCAAAGCCCCGCATTCCACAGGTCCCAGGACCTAGCAGCCACACAAAAAGGTTTCTGGAAAGAAAAGATTCCTACCGGTTTCCAGGGGAGCAGACAGCCTAGGAGAGCTGCCTGGAGCTGCTTACCCGGCTCTACCCCCTCCCCCCATCCCCAGCAAGGCACCTAGGACTTAGCTTCCCACTGCTATGACCTAGAATGGCCAGCTCGCACCCACATTGCTGGCCTGAATATCTGAGAATCTGGGGTGCACAAACACTTAATCCCTGGAGGTGTTGCATTGATGCCTGTGTGACCAGGGCCAAAATGCAGTCTCCTAAATCCCCTGATCCTGTTAAAGGGCACACACTACAGATTAAGGAAAAGAAGTAAAATAAATAAACAAAAACAAACAGGAAGGGAGAGAGAAAGGGAGAAAGCCAGTTGGCTATGCATCTGTAGAAGAAGAGGGAAAATCTGGGTGGCTTAGGGAAAACAAAGACAACCAAACAGGAAAAGAATGGAAGCATACACAGAGGCACTGTTAACGATACATATGGAAAAAAAAACATAAAAGATGGTCTATTCATATAGAAGGTAAGCATTGAGAAGGGGAGTAACTTGACATGATTATTCCCTTTCATGTTTACTCCAGGAGACTAGTAAGGCCTCTCATTTAAAACGGAAGCACTGGAAGTATGATTTGCCAGCAAGATCAGTGCTGAAACAATATATTAAAAATTGGAACAAAATTCTGACCATATTTACTTACACATTTCCTTAGGCAGTTATAAAAAAACAATCAAGACACTTTCAGTTAATATACTTATCAATCTGAACCTACTACAAGAGAATGTAAAATAAACTGATAACATTGGTCAAGGGGTTGATATTAAGAACTAAAGGAAAATATCTTGGCCAGTCAGAAAGTCAACAGTGGCATAACTGCTTAAATATTTGGGACTGCATAGTGATTTAAAATCTTAGGTCAGTCAATAGTTATATAACTTTAGAGAAATTTTCCTAAATTTCCTTGCCTTGGTATTCTCATAAATAAAATAAAATAATACTATGTTGTCTCTGTTGTGAGAAAATGAATGATGTAAAATGCCACCGTAATTCTAATGAAAGTGTAACCTTGTGCAGTGAGTTAAACACTCTCATCTTTTAAGAACCAATGGAATATTGTTTTTAGAAACAAAATAAACTTCCGAAAGTTAGCCAAACCACAAAGAAAAAACAGTTGAAAGAAAAAAAAATGGCTGACCCAGCTTTCAGCTGGTATGTCCTCTTTTTAATAAAGAGACAAGGCAATCATACTTTATATCTTTTACTGAGAATTCATTTGGAATGACTTCCCTTTATATTCTAATTAAGTTTCAGAACCCAGTGAGTTTAAAGAAACTACATTTCCTTTACAGGGTGTGTTGCTTATAGAAACCATTCCTATTACCTGTCACCGGAATATTTGGCCTATTTAAATGCCGCAGGTGTGTGAGAACAGATGGTATTGGGAATTGGGACATATTCAGGTGGAGAAAAGACTGCCAAAATCCGGCTGGAGATGAATGCTTTAAGAGCAATGCTGTTTTCTCCTTTCTCTTAGTCAAGTGTGCATGGGGAGCAGGTACTCTGTTGGAGCCAAGCCCTGGAGACTTAATTTGATTTTTCTTTCTTCCTTTTCTGTTCCTGAGTGTGAGAAGAGCCAGATACTTAGAAATGTAGGCTAGCTCAGAAAACCACCTTGGAATCTATGAAGCAAACCTCCCCAAGAATGGTGGATATGGAGTGAGTTGTCCCTTTATGCATAGAAAGAAAAGCAGAGGAGTGTTTCCTCCTGGATAGGGTGGGGACAGGGTTCGTGTGTTTGGGACATGATGGTGGCTTGGTCAAGGGGAGGCAGGTTGATGCTGGCGCCCATCCTGAGCCATCATTCCCAGCCTCCTGGCCTTCAGGTGTCTGTGTACATGAGCCCAATGTGCAGGTCCCTGAGAATGTCCATAGCTGGGTAGTCTGCCTAATAAGTGCAAGAAGCCCTGCCACAGACCAAGGGATGCTAGAGCCACGTCCACCCCAGGAAGTCCTGTAAACTGACCAGCTCCATCTTGGCCAGCCTCCACCTCTGCCCCCAGACCTCTCCTTCAGGGTTTGCTCAGCCAGGGAGATCAGCAGCCACTGGTTCCCAGGTCACCCTGTGCCCTGCAAATGGCACATTGATCCCAAAGGTTTCTCTTACCTAGGCCAGAACGTCCCTCACTACACACAGGTGAGTCAGCAGAGACTAGCAAAGAGCTTAACCTTCTGACCTTGGCCAGTACAATGAGAGTCCTTCGGCTTGGCCTTGCAGGGGGCAGGCCAGCCCCTGCCCACCATGAGGACACCAGGACAGCTGGTTGCTGCCTGGTGCTGGGGTCTCTGTCCAGCTTCCGAACATCCAGGCCAGCCTCTATCTGCAACCCTTCTGCCAGCAGCTCACCCGAGACCGTCCAGCAACTCACCAAGATCCCTACACATCCACACTTCCTGCTCAAGACCACCTAAACCAAACCAAATCAGGAATGGGGAAGGCCAGGTAAGGGTGTTCCTATTGCTCCGGAACTGGCATTTAGAGTCCCAGCTGAGAAAAGAGGTGCTAAATGCCTCACATTCAAAAGGGGATTAGTAGAAACCAGAAGCCATACTTGCCCCACCAACACCAACCCCTACCCCTTACCTCCCTGGGCTTTCTAAGGGGCAACAGATTAGGCTTTCTTTCATAATCAACTAATCAACACCCATCAGATCACCTTCCTGCTTCTTTTACATGGTAAAGAACCGGGGTGGGGGGGGGTTGGGGGGGTTGGGGGTGGGGTTGAGGGGAGGAGGGTTGGGGGTTGGAGGTGAGTTCACAGTAGGAAGTGATTTCCTTCTGTGCCCCACTGTCCACCCCTGCTCAGGCAAGAGAAATGGGGAGGGGTATGCTGAAAGAAGGGAGAGAGCATCTCCTTCCCCAGGTGGCCATCTGCTTGGGCTGGGGACTTGCAGATCTCTCCCTTTGCCTGCCTGAACTGGAGGTGGTGGCAGGGAGTCTGTACCCAGAGAAGTCGCTGGTCTCAAGCTGCCTCACCAGGATCCATTCCAGAGGGCTGCCGTCTAGTAAAGGAACCCAGCAGCTCACAACCCAGTTGTGTGGTCGGACACTGGGCTGAGCTGAGAGGTGGCAGAGGCAGCCTTACCCAGCTGGATCTCTCAGATCAGGGACCCATGTGATCCCTTCTTCTCTACCCCTTCTTGTCCCAACAGGCTGGAGGACCTTAAAACTGACAGAAGTTCAGTTCAGTTCAGTCGCTCAGTTGTGTCTGACTCTTTGAGACCCCGTGGACTACAGCACGCCAGGCTTCCCGGTCCATCACCAACTCATGGAGCTTGCTCAAACTCATGTCCATTGAGTTGGTGATGCCATCCAATCATCTCATCCTCTGTTGTCCCCTTCTCCTCCAGAAGCAGGCTGGCATAGAACTAGATTATGAGAAGGTGGTTGTCTCTTTTTTAATGGACTGAAAGTGACCAGAGAGTAATGCAGTCTACCCAAGATGTGCTAAGGGAAAAGCTTTTTGTTTTTTATTTGTAAGTTTGTTTTGTTTGTTTCAGTTCAGTTCAGTTCAGTTGCTCAGTCGTGTCCGACTCTTTGTGACCCCATGAACCACAGCACACCAGGCCTCCCTGTCCATCACCAACTCCCGGAGTCCACCCAAACCCATGTCCATTGAGTCAGTGATGCCATCCAACCATCTCATCCTCTGTCATCCCCTTTTCCTCCTGCCTTCAATCTTTCCCAGCATCAGGGTCTTTTCCAATGAGTCAACTCTTTGCATCAGGTGGCCAAAGTATTGGAGTTTTGACTTCAACATCAGTCCTTCCAGTGAACACCAGGACTGATCTCCTTTAGGATGGACTGGTTGGATCTCCTTGCAGTCCAAGGGACTCTCAAGAGTCTTCTCCAACACCACAGTTCAAAAGCATCAATTCTTTGGCTCAGCTTTCTTTATAGTCCAACTCTCACATCCATACATGACCACTGGAAAACCCATAGCCTTGACTAGACGGACCTTTGTTGGCAAAGTAATGTCTCTGCTTTTTAATATGCTGTCTAGGTTGGTTTCAGAGTAAATCAAATTTAGAGGTAGTGATTGGAAAAATTAAAACCACTTCATGTTTAGACCCCACTGGGTTGGGACTGCTCAGTGAGCAATTATGCAGTCATAAGCACTGAGGGGCCCACGAAAGTGTGGCCTAGATAAACTTCTAGATGCGTTCCCACTCTGAGATGCCAATAGTAGGGCATCCCTTTGAAAGTGGGCCACACCCATCACTGGGATTCAGTTGTGTGGGGGCACCTCTGGAGGACAGTGGGATTAGTCAGTCTTGGGCTCCTGTCTGAGTCCTGAGAGGAAGGTGGGAGGAGATTCTGAAAGCAAAACTCAAAGGAACGACTTCCATTAAATTTGGGATGACACTGGTTTTAAAGTATTTCCCTAAAGTCATATTGATCTTAGTGCAAACTTTCTGCTCAAGATGAAAAGTGTTTTGATTGACAACCACTGCATCTAAAGCTGCACTGTCTAATACAAAAGTCACTCATCATATAATGTTTAAATATAATTTAACATTAGATTTAGCTAATATAACTCATCAGACTGTTTAAATATAATTAAAAATTCTACTCATATCACACTAGTCATATTTCAAGTGATCAGTGATCACATGTGCCTAGTGTATACTGTATTGGATGGTGAAGATATAGAACATTTTTGTCTTGACAAAAATTCTATTAGGCTGCTCTGCTTTAAATAAAGTTATTTATTCAACGATGGAAGAGAAAATGGCCAAGCCAGACCTCTGAGATATCATATGATATATACAAAATTACACATTCCGAACTTCATGGACAAGTCAAAGGTTAAAGTGACACAGAGAGAGGACAAGAAGTGGTCTCATTATTGCAAGGGACATGGTGAGCCCTGAGTTCACACAAGTCCAGGAGGCCTAAGTTCTCCTGTGGAAACTCAAGGGCTACCATGGACGAGGCCTCAGGGCCAATCACTAAAGAGGCACTGACCTGGGGAGGTGATGCCCAGCAGAGGTGGTACTTGAGGAAGGCGAGGACACGTGGTGGGAGGGACTCCACTATGCTAATCACTTCCCTTCTGGCAACTCTCAGAAGCTAAGTGAGACTTTGAGGGATGGAGCCTGGGACACCTGTGTTAGAGTATCCTGTGTTTCTCATCAGGGCAGGACGTGAGAAGTAGAAGATGAGGTCTGATAGTTGCCTAATGTTGTGTTACTCCACGTTACTCTAAAATTTATCAACTACACACAACAATAATTATTTCTCGTCTCTCGCAGTTTCCCACAGTGGGTCAGGAATTTGGGATCAAGCTGGTCGGGTAGTTCTAGCTCAGGATCCCTTGATTGCAGTCAAGATGTCAGCTGGGCTGTAATCATCTGAAGGCTTAAGTGGGGCTGGAAGGTCCACTTCCAAGGTGGCACATGCACATGTCTGGCTAATTGGTGCCAGTTCTTTGTAGGACGCCTGAGTGCTCTTCATGTGGACCTCTTCACATGAGCTTCCTGAGTGGTCCCCCAACACTGTGACTGGCTTCCCCCAGAATGAGAGCCTCAAATAGCCAAGGCAGAAGCTGCAAGGCAGTTTTTGGACCTAGACTTGGAAATCATATACCATTTCTTCTGCTGCTCTGTAGTCACACAGACCAGCCCTAATTCAGTGTAGGGAGGGACTACACAAGGATAAGATTTTTAGGAAATAAAGTTCACTGAGGGTCATCTTGGAGGCTGGCTACCATGAGGTCTTACAGAACCAAGAACTGCACATTATCAGGATGTATAATCAAAATCCCTCAGTTGCAAGTAAAAAAATCTAACTCAAATTGTTCCAAGGGGAGGAAAATGCTAAAAGAGAATGTGTCTACTAGCACACCTAACTGTAAAGTCTTGCTATGGCTGGATAAAGGCACTAAATGATGTCTACAAGTTCTGCCTTATTCTCGGATCAGCTTTTCTCTTGTGGTGGTAAGATGACCACCTTGCTCCAGGCTTCCATCTCCAGTTTAAAAGAGAGAAACGTCCTCTTTCCTGTTAGCACAGACAAAAATCCTAGCAGGCCTTCTATTGGCTAAAATATTTATCTTGGAACCAATCACGGCATCCCTTTCCGATATGGTGCTCTGGTTGGCCAGACCCAAGTTACATACCCATCCCTGGACTGGAGTGCTGTTATTAAAGGAAAGTAACAGTGCTGAGCTGGCAAAATCCATCACAGTTCACTACATCTGTATGTGTCTGGCTTTATAACAGACAATTACATCACATTACACTCATCCCCTTATGATGAAGACTGGCAATGCCAAGCTGCCAACCCAGAAATACATCATTGTTTTTTATTACCCCCTCTTACAGAGCCAGAGGTAGACATTCTTCTGTGAGATTTGTTTTCCACAGTCAAGAGTAGAGACTTCTCCTGGGTTAACAAGCATTAGTCAGTCAGTCAGTTCAGTTGCTCAGTCATGTCCAACTCTTTGTGTCCCTGTGGACTGCAGCATGCCAGGCTTCCCTGTCCATCACCAACTCCTGGAGCTTGCTCAAACTTATGTCCATCGAGTCGGTGATGCCATCCAACAATCTCATCCTCTATCGTCCCCTTCTCCTGCCTTCAATCTTGCCCAGCATCAGGGTCTTTTCAAATGAGTCAGTTCTTCATATCAGGTGGCCAAAGTACTAGAGTTTCAGCTTCAGCATCAGTCCTTCCAATTAATGTTCAGGACTGATTTTCTTAAGGATTGACTCATTTGATCTCCTTGCAGTCCAAGGGACTCTCAAGAGTCTTCAACACCACAGTTCAAAAGCATCAGTTCTTCGGTGCTCAGCTTTCTTTATAGTTCAACTCTCACATCCATACATGACCACTGGAAAAACCTTAGCTTTGACTGTATCTCTAAATCTAGGTGGTCTTTGGAGGAGCCATGGCTTGGTTTCTGTTGATCACAATACATCACTTTTGTGTGCTCTGGTGCTCTGGTGTATCTCTTTGCCAGGAGGTGGAAAGAGAGAAACTTCCCAGCAAGACCTTAAAAATGTATGATTAAGACTACTTTATTCCAAAAAAATATATGCTTGTATATGTAGGGAATAATAAACACAGTAACAGCTCACTCATCTAGACCCTGGAGAACTGATTTATAATATATTCAACCCTTCCAATCACAGACTATATTCCTGTGTGGAAGAAAGCTTTTATAGACCAGATAAAGCACTCACACAACTGTACGTTTAACCACTCATTTGGATATTTATTGATTCTAATTGAGCATGTAAACATGTAATTCTGGACGTGTTTGATTTTTCTAGTTTTGCAGCCCACAACAGACTTAACAGGTGTGACAGAGTGCTGTAGAGCGTCTCAGGGTGTCAGTCCAGGAGATATCTGATGGCTGTGGTTGCTAGGACTGTGGTGGTATCCTCATTCTTGCTGCTATTTATTTAACTCTGGTAATGGTAAGGTGCTGTACAAGGCACTTTTATAGTTCATGTCTCCTTCAGTCATGACAATATCCCTGTTAAGTCAGGGCTATTGTTTTCTCTACTTTATAGGTGGAAAAATTGAAGTTTAAGGGTGATGTCAAGTTATTATGAACGGGTAGAAGATTCACTTACAAGATCTATGGTATTTTCTGACCAGGCTTGAAAAAATGACCCTGCGATGCCCTCTGAGTCTGAGATTCTCTCTTCTTGGAATGTGGGCTTCTAAGTTCATAGAACTTTACAAGTGGATCTGAGGAGGTTGTTTAATGGAACTGCCAATGTCCCTGTTGGATGCCTTTAGAGTCCCCCCATCCGGGCCCATGAGGGGAAGCTGGGACAGTGGCTGACCATGCAGTCTCCCCTCAGAGTGATTATTTGAAATGGATCCATATCTCTGTGGTTTGTCTGATTCCTACAGGTACATTTTTCTGGTCAACCCGGCATCCTGGCTGGATGAACACGAGATCCACTGCTACTTCAGGTGTGTGTAGCCTCAGCCACCTGCATCCCCCATGTCTCAAGATAAAATGGAGGCATTCAAAGAATTCTTTCTTTAAAGAAGGTCATCTTTGGAGGTGAGGTTGGATGCAGGAATTACTGAGGCTCCTGCTCTCATTCGCTCCCTTGCCCTTGGTTCAGCTGGTTGAGCAAAGAAGCCATCAGCTTGAATGTTTTCTTAGCCTTGGCCAGTAAGCACATGGGGGGAAATCCAATGTTGGTTTTCTTCTCTCACAGTAGCAAATTATGAGGCCCTCTGGATCCCTCACAGTGGGGATGGATGTGTTAGTGGGAGGGAGAAATGTTTGTCAAGACTGTCAGGAGTCACTGAGATGATGTGGTTTTCATCGATAGGGTATGTGGATATGTGTGAGTATGTGTGTATCTGTGTGTGTGTGTGTGTGTGTCTGTGTCTGTGTATGTGTGTGTTAGTTCTTGAAGATCTTCGCAACCCAGTGCCATCCCTGAGACCTGAAATGAAGCTGGAGTCATCCATGCCTCTGAACACCAGTATCTCCAAAGAGCTCAGGAATGTCATGATTTCCTGCTACTCAGACCTGTGATGTGAAATGCTTCAGCTTCTGACCCTTGGCAGTTCTAATGCGCCCATTGTTCTTTTTGGCCTGGAACTGACCCTTACATCCATTCAGCAAACACTCGCTGCGCTGGGCAGGGAAGAGGCATCGATGAAGAAAATCCAGATATCAAAGTTTGGCCTTTAAAAAATAGAATTAATTACTGGATTCAAATTCTCCACAAAAACTGAGGGCACAATGTTCCCTTTCAAAGATGGGTCTTTTATTTTTAGACTTTACAATGTGTAAAGATCAAACATTCACCCATAAGGGTGTGGTGCTGACTGCTGCTTGGGGGAAACACAAAGGAGAGGACACAGGATTTCCCCATTTTCCTTTTTTGTAACCTTTTATCACCTCTTAGTGACTCCCCTGCCCCAGATGTCCTTGCTTTTAGGACATTCTCTCCCAACGGGGGGAAAAAAATGAAGCTGCATAATAAATTAACTCAAAGGGAAAAAAATTAGCAATGTGTTGAAACGTTTTATGGTACCCAAAAGCAATACATTTTTAAAAGACAACCTCTAAAGAGGAGACAGTGCTTCCCAGGTGGCTCAGTGGTAAAGAATCGGCCTGCAATGCAGGAGACCTGGGTTCAATCCTTAGGTCAGAAAGATCTCCTGGAGAAGGGAATGGCAACCCACTCTAGTATTCTTGCCTGAAGAATTCCATGAACAGAGGAGCCTGGCAGGCTACAGTCCATGACGTTGCAAGAATCAGACACAACTTAGAGGCTAAACAACAGCAACAGCAAAGAGGAGACACTTTGGAGAAGCAAGTTTCCCAGTTTTTTGTTTGTTTTTGGCAAGGGGGAACCCAAGAGCCTCAAATCAAGGAGAATGGGAGAATTTCCTAAATTCTCTTTCCAGGAGAATCACTTCATTGACTACGTTAAAGCCTTTGACTGGGTGAATTACAACAAAGCTGTGGAAAATTCTTAAAGAGATGGGAACACCAGACTACATTACCTGCCTTCTGAGAAAACTGTATGCAGGTCAAGAAGCAACAGTTAGAACTGAACATGAAACAATGAACTGATTCAAAATTGGGAAGGGAGAAGTCAAGGCTGTTTATTATCACTCTGCTTATTTAACTTACATGCAAAGTACATCGTGCAATATGCCAGCCTGGATAAGTTACAAGCTGGAATCAAGGATGCTGGGAGAAATATCAACAGCCTCAAATATGCAGATGATACCACTTGAATGGCAGAAAGTGAAGAGGAACTAAAGAGCCTCTCCATGAGAGTAAAAGAGGAGAGTGAAAAAGCTGGCTTACAATTCAGCATTCAAAAAACTAAGATCATGGCATTTAGTCACATCACTTCATGGCAAATAGATGGGGAGAAAAGGAAGCAGTGACGGATTTTATTTTCTTGGGCTCCCAAATCACTGCGGATGGTGACTTCATCCATGGAAGGAAAAGACACTTGCTCCTTGGAAGAAAAGCTGTGACAAATCGAGACAGCGTATTAAAAAGCAGAGACATCACTTTGCCGACAGAAGTCCATCTAGTCCAGTAGTCATGCACCAATATGAGAGTTGAACCTTAAAGAAGGCTGAGTGCTGAATAATTCATGCTTTCGAATTGTGGTGTTGGAGAAGACTCTTGAGGCTCCCTTGGACTGAAAGGAGATCAAACCAGGAAATCAGTCCTGAATATTCTTTGGAAGGACTGATGCTGAAGCTGAAACTCTAATACTTTGGCCATCTGATGCAAAGAACTGACTCACTGGAAAAGACCCTGATGCTGGGAAAGATTGAAGGCAGGAGGAGAAGGGGACGACAGAGGATGAGATGGCTGGATGGCATTACCGACTCAATGGACATGAGTCTGAGCAAGCTCCAAGAGGAGATAGTGAAGGACAGGAAGCCTGGCATGCTTCAGTCCATGGGGTCACAAAGAGTCAGATATGATTTAGTGACTGAACAAGAAGGAGAATTGCCTGAAGGTAAACCTACATAGCTTCCCCCTGCATTACTCCTGACCTTGGGAATCACCAGTGCAGGGAGTCATGCCCTCTGCACCCAGACAAAGCTGAAGGCACGTGGAGTTGTGGAAAATTCTGCTTCTTCAGGAAAGATAGATCTGTGGTTCATTGTTGACTCTGTTACTTGACAAGTGATTTGAGGTAATCATTTAGCCTCTCTGAGTCTCACCTATAAATTGGATTAGTTATCCTGTTTTTTTCAGGGTTGTAAGGCTTGGAAATCACATATGCAAAGCCTTGGCACATAGAAGATCCTTAGATCCAAGAGTGAGTGTTCGTTAATGACCATACTTAACAGTTCCTGAGTAAGATTTTGTATGTCAGTTGTCTTTGCTATCATTTCAAATGGGTGTTCAGAGTCTATTTAAAAAATTTCACTTCTTTCAAACACATGTAAAAGGATAGAAAATAGTATAATAACTCTCCCTGTGAGTATTACCTGGCTTCTGTAAGGATCAGCATATTGCCTTGTCTTTCTGTAAATCTGTTCAGTTTTTTCAATGATAACAAATGTTACAATTCCTGTGGTAACCTATGCTTTGTATTTTTAAAACATTCTGACAGCTGATGCTACCTTCTAGGGAAGACCAAAAAAAGCAAGATAGAAAAACCTAGGGTTAAGTCAGCCCCCTAATGACAGATAAGCACAGTGATTCTCTTTTTTGACTCTACACAATTCATCTCAACTGGCCCCTGAGTCTACGAGATATGTCCACAGACAAGCTGACTGCCTGCACCATAGTCAACACTGTCGGTAGCATTAACTCCACCTGAGACAGATGTGTTTCCAAAAAGCACAGAGGGATTTGCTGGCCTGAGCATAGCAAGAGTGTGAAGACTGGGAAAAAAAAAAAAAACATGAAGTGGGATCATGTCCACCCATCCCTGTGGTTAGACTGCGTGTTTTGTGCAGAAAACTAGTCGGGGTAGCTCCTCCTCGGGGTAAGGAAAGAAAGAGCTATGTGCCCGAAACCCTGGGCCTGGCGTGCTGGGAGGAAGGTCTGCTCTTCCAGGGTGTGAAGCTGCTTGCAACAGAGCCAGGGGTGAGCATGCATTGTTCAGCAAAGTGCTCGAGGTTTGGCACTTGCGAGTAGTTTCTAAGGCTCAGCAATCTTGAATCGACAATCTGATGCACTAATACCCTCCCGTGAGAACTCATAGCTCCTAATGTTTATTTATTCAAGAGTTAACCATTGAATGGAACACAGACCGGCCTATAAAGACTCTACCCCAAACAAACAAAATACAAATAGAAAAACAAACAGGGCTGTTCAGAGCTCAGCTCTGTTGACGGTTCAGAGTAGAAATCAGAATTTGTCATCATCTAGTTCTTTCAGTGAGTCCACGGCAGAAGACAGCTCCCGGGGTGTCAGCCGTGGTCTGAAGTTACCAGAATCTGGAACCCATGAGGAGAGGGTGCAGGGATTCAAGGTAAAGGCAGCCGTGCGTTTGGTTTGGTTGTTTAGTTCTGGCCCTGCTCACCTCAGGAACACGTGAGGTCAGACGCCTGGCCCTGAGAAGGCCGCAAAGCACCTGATCCTACTGCACATCTGCCTGGTCTTCTGGAAGGAAGGGCTTTCCCGTGGCGGAAGCTGGCTTACTGTGACGCCTACCAGAGCTCACATTTCCGAGCGGTCACTAGCCTGCCCACCGACTCCCTCCCATAAACAATGCCGTCTGACTACAGAGTGGTGAGACCTATCTCGGGAGCCAGACTTGGAAGTATGTCTCGTTACTGTTTGGTTGCCCTGGGTAGGTGACGCACTTGGAACACCTCAGAGGACAGAGAGGTCAAAAAGGTGTCACTTTTTACCTAAAGCACTAAAACCTGTTAATCATGGTTGAGAACAGGGAGAGGAAAGAAGGGTGACAGGAAGGAGAGGAGGAGGGAAGGACAGGAAGTTTCTTTTACATTGTGGGAGAGTCTTGGAGAGACAGCCCCTTAGTGATGCCACATCTTGCCCTGACCGTCTTCAAGCTTGTTATGTCCTTTGTTTTTTTTAATTGAGGTATACTTAGTGTATAATATTACATAAGTTACAGGTGTAGAACATATTGATTCACAATTTTTAAAGGCATACTCCATTTATTGTTGTCATAAAGTATTGGCTATATTTCCTGTGCAGTACAATATATCCTTGTAGTTTATTTTTTTATGCTGCTTCAAATTATGTTTTATTCAAAGTTAGGACACCAGTTCAAAACAATGCAGAAATAAAATGGACCGTTTTCTTTTTATGAGAGGGGATAATAGTTTATAGTTATTATAAAATACTGGCTGTATTCCCTGTGTTGTACAATATATCCCCGTAGCTTATTTATTTTATACACAATAGTTTGTATATCTTAATCCCCTATCCCTATCTTGTCCCGCCTTCCTTCCTTCTCACCACTGATAACCACCAGTTTCTTCTCTATATCTGAGTCGTTTCTTTTTTGTTATATTCACTAGTTTGTTTTATTTTTTATGTTCCACATATAGTAATATCTTACAGTATTTGTCCTTCTCTGATTTCACTTAGCATAATATCCTCCAAGTCCATCCATGTTGTTTTAAGTGGCAAAATTTCATTCTTTTTATGGTTGAATAGTATTCTGTTGTATATGTAGGTCACATCTTTATCCATTTACCTGTTGATAGACACTTAGGTTGCTTCCATATCTTGGCAAATGTAAGTAATGCTGCTGTGAACATTGAGATTCATGTATCTTTTCTAATTAGGGTTTTTGTTGTCTTTGGATATACACTCACGAATAGAATGCTTGGGTGATAATGGTAGTTCTATTTTTAGCTTTTTTTTTTTTTTGAGAAACCTCCATACTGTTTCCCAAGGTGACTGTACCAGTTTCCTTTCCCATCAGTAGTGCACAAGGGTTCCCTTTTCTCTACATCCTCACGAACATTTGTTATTTGTATTGTTTTGTTGATGGCCACTCTGATAGGAGTATGGTGATAGCACATTGTGATTTTTATGTCTTAATTTCATGTGAAGTTTACCTTTGCATTTTTCATTACTATTACAGCAACATGGCTTTCTCTCACACTTTCTGTTTTAAAGTTGCTCTATTCATCTTATCACAATATTTGTTATTTCCCCAAGTGAAGAAAAACACTGGACAAAGTGGGAGATAGAAATTTAACCATTAACTGCCACCCATCCCCCATCTCCGTCAGCAATCACAGGACCAAACACAATGCGTCTTCCACGCCCTACTTAACGTAGCAGACATCACCAGACATCACCATATCACAGAATTTGTTGGGGGTAATTCAGGTAATTGCAACTTCCACCCGAAGTATCTGGACAAATGCCCATAGCCACTGGCTACCCATGGCTTCTTGGAATATAAATGCCTGCCAGGGGTAACATTTTGTTTTTTCTGTGTGGAAGAAACTCAGCAGTTCCGGGAACTATTTGCCCACATTTAGTAGGTCACTCCTCCCTGGAAGGGATTTGAATAAGGAGCCAGAGGAAAGGGCTCTTTCTTTCACAAATCCTGCCCGAATGTCTCTCTCCTGGGCCACCTGGCCCTCCTCAGCCCTGCGCTTTTGTTCAGCTGGTGTTGACATCAGGTTAATTACACGGTCCTATGTTTACACATGGATCTTCTAAAAGGCAGGCAGCAAGTGAGCTGCGTGGAGGCAAGTTGTAAATCTCATTTACTTGTCCTTCCATCTTTCCAGTCTCCAACTGGTAGGAAAAATTCACACACCTCCCTAGGATGCAGGTAAACAGCATCATCCCTTCTGTGCCAGTGAAGAAATGGGGACATGGTGGAACTTTCTGATTCAGGGTCCCTGTATGGTCAGGCCATTCAAGATGGCTATCCTCTTGTCCTCTGTATCCCCAGCTCGACCAGGCCCTGCTTCTCTCACATGACTACCCGATTCTCTTAATTATAGGGCATAAGTAGTCCCTGGTAACAGCCCACCTGACATTAATTCCCCCAGAAGATCTTGCCAATGTAGCGAAGATGGCGGCTACATCCTGCTCACTGTCGTCTGCCACACTGGGCGAGGTGTCTCTCCAGGACTCTGAGTAAGGCTCCCCCTGTCTGATAGACCACTGGCGTCTCTGTCTCTGCTCTGGGCTCTTTCTTCAGTGTCTGGACTGGATGACCACAAGGCTTGCAGCCGGGCAGGGTGCAGCCGAGCGGCTGCACACAGCACAGTCAGCCACAGGCCGAGCAGCACCCGTGGGGCGCGGCTCCCGGGCCTCTGCTCCCAGCCTGGGCCGCTCCGCCTCTGAACAGCATGTTCTCCCAGCGTGGCTCAAGATTTGACAAAGGGAAGAAACATGAGGCAAGGCACATTTTAAAAATGCAGCACCGATGGAGTGCTCAGAACCTCAGCTTGTCAAAGCCTCTCGCTCTGTGTTGGAATTATTGAGTGCCAGGCTTTTGGTGGAATATGTAAACTGGAAGCTTTACAAAGGCAGGGAAGGTTGATGTGTTCTTGGCTGTTGTATGGCCAGCGCCTAGACCTGCTCCTGACTCACGGTAGGGGCTCAGTAAGTACTAGATGAAGGATGAATCTGGGCTGTGTTCTCTTAGCCTCCATGCTGACAGCTGGGCCTTGGCTGGCGTGTGCCTCTGTGAGTCCTGCGCCTCCTGCAGTGGTGTATTAGGAGGATGGTCTTCGGGTGGGGCCCTCACGTTTTTGTCTCTTTCTGGCACAGTAAGAACATGACCATTCACAAACCAGAAAGAGTCTTCACCAGAGTCGGGTCAAACTGGCACTCTGATCTTGACTTCCAGCCCCCAGAACGGTGAGAAAATAAGTTCGTTTTTTAAGTCAGGGGTCCCCAACTTCCAGAATCTAATGCCTGATGATTATAGAAATAAAGTGCACAATGAATGTAATGCTCTTGAATCATCCCCCATTGCCAGACCATGGAAAAATTGTCTTCCGTGAAACAGGTCCCTGGTGCCCAAAACGTGGCGGACCGTTGGTTTAGGCCACTGAGTATCCTGTATTAGTGGCCCCAGCTGACCAAGGTGATAACCCCACATGGGCTTTTCTCATACAAACTTGATGCAGGGTTAGACTATAGTCACAGCTGCCCTGGAAACCCACCCACAGGTCCTTGACAGAACAGTTCTGTAGAGGATTTAAAACTACAGAGAAAGCCTCATCCTTAATCTTGTGCCCTCACCTCGGCACAACTGAGTGGAGACACGGGTTCTTATTTGGTGCTCATTCAAAGGGGAGGACTTGAGCTGGGCTTGGCGAGATGAGCCTTTCTAAGGGGCAGCTTTCTTAATTAGAGGGCATTTGGTTTCAGAAAGATTCAGTGGATCATATGAGCGGGAATCATAACCTCACTCCTCATTCCACATGCCAGGAAGTGTGTTTCTCCCTCCACCTTTTCCCCCTAGGCAATTTAAGTCACTTGTGGGAAAATTCTTACTTCCTGGACAGAAAATCTAAGGCAGGCAGACAACCTGCCTTAGATGTTTGACAACCAGTACGGAAATGTATTGGAGAATCTTAACTGGGACACGATTTTAGCAATACCTTTTTCCAAAAGTGTGTATATTTCTTAAACATAAATATACCCTTCATTTTGCTTTGAAGGGTATTTTACAAAAGGTCTGAAAAATATATGGTATGAAAAGGAGTTACCTAGAATCCTTCAGGCCAACTTGGGTCCCTACATCTTTTTTAAAAAATTAATTTTGACTGTGTTGGGTCTTTGTTGCTGTGAGGGCTTTCTCTAGTTGCAGTGGGCAGGGGCTACTCTTAGCTGCAGTACACAGGCGGCTTCTCTTATTGCAGAGCGTGGGCTCTAGAGCATGTGGAATTTAATAGTTGTGGTGCATGGGCTTAGTTGCTCCATGGCATGTAGGATCTTCACAGATCTGGGATTAAACCCATGTCCCCTGCATTGGCCGGTGAATTCTTTACCACTGAGTCACCAGGGAAACCCCTGTGAAAGGCTGCCAGGAATGAATTCCCTGGAGGTGGTATGTCTGGTGGGGAGGAAGTAGAGAGCTGACAACTCAGGCTGTCTTTGGACAGATGGCCCTGCAATGGCTGCTTTCTCCAGGGTCTTCAGATATGGAGAACTAGGCCTGGGGGGTGACTTCAGAACTACTGTTTGGGGGGTGCGTGGGGGACTTGCAGCTGGAGGTGGGGGTCAGCTGGGAGACTTATTCTAGAAGCTGTGCTTTCATAACACTTTAAGCTTGAGAAAACACTCACTGTCTGTTTAAAGTATTGGCAAAGGTGACTAACGAGGATTAAAGGGTCTAAACTCCAGAAGCCTCCCCCTTGACTTGGCACTGGCTGCTGAAAGCCTACATGCACGTGCTATATAAGCAACTGAGTTAGCAGGCTTCTCTAAGAATTCTGAAAAATGTACTTTCTTTAGCAATGAAGATGAACCTACTTCCTGCATTAAGACTGAGAAATCTTTTCCAGTGGGAAAATTCACATGGTATTGCCCTATATCTCCCAGAATACATAATGTCCAGAAAGCTCAAATGACATTTTCTTGTGTTCCTGGTGGCAAGCCAGTTAATGGGCGGCAAGAAATGTTCATACCAACAGTCATTACTAAAGTTTCCCACACGGCTGAATCTAATTAATTAGGCCTAGCTGAGGCTGCCAGCCACACCCGGGACCCAGCGCATAACCCTTAGAGGATTTAGAAACACCCCTTCGACAAACACTCATTTATTACCACCTGTATTCAGTGAATCACCTCCACAACAGATACCACCTGACAGAACTTCCTCAAAATAGGGTACTTTATGAACTGAAAGTCCAAAACTGCTGCTTTTATTTTTCATTAAGAAGATCTCTCTAGGCTCTTAATAGAGCAATGGTGCTTGACGTTCTTCAAGCCACTTTACAAATGTTTGAAAAGTGTTTGACACTTTGACACATTGTTTGCTCAAAACGAAGGATAATGCGATTTATTTTTGTTCAGGCTCAAATCAAAGAATTGGATGGTTTCTACCAGCCCCATTTGTTTTCGTCAAAATAGTGGGGGCCTTGTTTTCTCTCTGAGGCCTGTAAAATAGTCTCAGAATGAGTTAAAAACTCCTCTAAGCAGCACCCACCACCCCCTCTCTTGTTTGAGGACTCTGGAAAGTTATCCCAGAGCATATGCGCATCCTTTGTACCAGAGGTACCTTTGAAGCCAGGGCTTCATTCAACATATGCATATTGAGTGCCAGTTTCCTGCCAGATTCTGTTCAAAGTACTGGGTCATTGTGCTTCCTGGCTTACCTTCTCCCAAGGCTTACCCTCTAGTGGGTGGTGACAGGGTAGAGGGAGATAAAAAAGAAGCAAGGTAATTCTCTGATAGTTACAAATGACGGTGATACACAAAGGATAATGCAGGGATTCTCAGCATCAGGGATCGAATGCCTGATGATCTCAGGTGGAGCTGATACAATAATAGTAGAAATAAAAGTGCACAGCAAATGAAATGCACTTGAATCATCCTGAAACTATCCCCCTCCAAATCCCGGTCTTTGGAAAAACTGTCTTCCATGAAACCGGTCCCTGGTGTCAAAAAGGTTGGGAACCAAGGGAATGGGCTAGAGTGTGCCTGAGGATGTGTGTGTTGGGTGGTCAGGGAAGCTTTGGAGGGAGTAACATTTGAGTGGAGACGTGAATGACAATATTATGTCAGTTGTATCATGTTCTGATATTATCTGTACTTAAAGCAATTCCACAAATACAAACTCAAATAGAGCAGAGACTGATTAGGAAAGCATTGCTCTTTCATACTTTTTTCTTTTTTGAGTTGAGGGAGGTAGGCAAGGAGTGCTGGTAAATTGGTTCAGTCTCTGGGGAGGTCAAAATTGTAATATCTACTAAAATTAAAACTGCATTATTAGAAATTCCCTGATGGTCCAGTGGTTAGGACTTGGCACTTTCACTGCCAGGGCCTGGGTTCAATCCCTTCAGGGGGAGCTAAGATCCTACAAGCTGCAATACGCGACTTTAAAAGAAAAAAAATTATCCTTAGACCCAACAACCCTACTTGTAGAAATTTATTCTGTAGGAACAATGACATATATGCAGGAAGACGTGTGTGTACGTATGGATGTTCATCACAGTATAGTTTGTAATAGCAAAAGCCTGTGAACAGTCCAAAAGTTTATCACTAGGGGATTGGCTAAATAAATTATGGAATATTCATATGAGAGAACACTTTGTTGTCATTAAAAGAATGAGATTGAGCTCCAAGATAAATTTAAAAGAGGGAAAAACATTCAAGAATTATGTTTACTATGCTACAATCTTTTTTAAAAAGAATATAGACACGTTATCTTTGGAGGGGTATACAAGAAACTCATAAATTTTCGCCTCAGCAGGGGTTAGGGGAGAATTAGGGAAATGCTATATATTCTTTTGTAACTTAAGCATTTTTCACCCTGTGTATGTCTTAGCTATTTGATAAACATGTTGAAAATAGAGCATTGCAATATAATTATATATAATCTTCATACAAAGATCTTTTCATGTGTACTCACACATCACAGTTCTGGCTGGAAAGAATTTTAAATGTTAAAAGTGGAAAAGCTCTTAACATAGTGTGTAATCGTCTTCTTGGCTAGCTCGACATGTGGGCATTTCTCAGTCAGGCTTGGATATGGCTTCAGTGAGAGTGAGTTTAGGACATGTTGTAGGAAAGGCATTTTCCCTTAGAATGGGCCTCCTTTTTCGGAAGACAGGGCACTCATTTCTAATCCATTTGAAGATTTGAACAACTGAACTGACCAGTGTTCAGAAGAAGTGGAAAAAAGATTTTTCTTGAAAAATACCTTCTAATGCATGTACAATATTATAATCTTCTAAGTCATAAGAGGCCTGGGTTTCTAAGAGTGAACTTGTTCCAGCAGGAATGTTTTTCTTAGCTCTCACAGCTATTTCATGTTCTGGTCCGTTTATAATTATGGCCTGATAAGAGTCTTAAACTAATAGTAAAATTCTTAAGAAATATGATGGAAATCAAATGTTTTCAGATGTCTGTGTTCAGAGCATAGTCTGTATGGTTTCCTACATCACTGTGCCAGGGAGGACAGCAAATAATACTTATAACCTCTATTCTTCATGGTAATAAAATCTGCCCCATGTTAAATAAATCATATATGCATATAAAAGTTTTATTGAAAAGAAAATTTGCCATCGATAATCTGTAATAGCCATGGAAATGACATTCAGTATCTATTTTAAAAATGCATTAAATATGTATCTAGTAGAAGCGTGAGGAATTAATTTGCTTGTGGGAGGAATTTCCATCAGCTGCAAGGTGGCTGTGAGAATCCAAGCCAAGGCAGAGCCTGGTGAATTAGTAGAATGGCCTGAGGTTTGAGTCCCAGTGGGGCTGCAGAAAGGAGAAATGGCTCATTAGGAAAAAAAAAAAAAGAAACTATGGTAACACCCCGGGGAACAGCTGCATGTGAAGCTGAGTCAGAGCACAGTCTGACCAAGGAGAGGCACAAGGGACAGAAAGGGTTCACCTTCAACACGTGGCAGCAGCTTTGAATGCTCCATTCAAGAAGCGAATGCCTTCCATTCTTGGCAGAGGTTCCCCGCGCTGGGAGGCTGGCACCGCACTGGTGAAAGGTGTGTTGGACCCTTGGGCTCCGGGGCCATTGGGCTTGCGCTGCCGCCTGAGCCCCAGAGGAGGAGGCCAGAGTCAATATCCCTGAAGGCCTTTCCAGTGGCAGTCTGTTATCTATTAAAAAGTGGGTCACTGGCGAGGACTGGGCCCACTCCAGATCAGGGTACCCTGTCCTCATGATCAGGTTTCAGGGCAGGCTTTGGTGGCCCTTGCAAACACACATTTTCTGGTATTCTTGGAGGAGGGAAGGAAAGAGTTATGGTGTGGGCACTGGCTAGTGGACGTGGAGAGAGAAACCTGAGGAAGAGAATAATTCAGACAAAACTCTAGAAATCAAGACTAAGATTGGTTGACTCCAAGAGGGGCTGCTGATACAGACAGTAAATGTTTGCACGTCCTGTGGAGATCAGGGAGAGTGAATAATCTGGGTTTTGACTTGTATTTTCCACCTTCTATTTTTGAGATTCCTGTTTAGAGTCACAACCCTGAGTCACATGACTTTGTGAAGCATATTATGTCACTAAAGTCAAGGTCTTCAGTATTAATGACAGACTTATTTCTTCATTTGTCTTAGAGTCACAGAAGGTTGAGTAGAGTCCTGACTCAGTCATTTGACAGGTAAGGAAACCGAAGACTGTAATGGCTGGGTAACTTAGATGAAGCTATCAGAAAAGCTGGGACTAGAGTGCAGCTTTCCTCCTCCAAGCTGAGTCCTTTGCTACTTGTAAAGTAACATTAATTTCCTACTTTCACATTCTACCCACACCTCTGTTCCCTCCATTTCAAACTGGTCCATTTCCCTATCCCAAAGAGAATGAATATGTTGATTCAGCAGGAGTTTTTAGAGAGCTGAGCTGAGACAGCACACAAACCTATAGATAAGGCTCACTAAGATTAGCATGACTGGAAGATTCTTAATTGACAAATAATGTCCAGGCTTAACAACACTTGAGATATATAAAATGACACCAGCTCAAACATATGAAATACAGAAGATAGGGTTAGCCTTTATTTTCAGGGGAAACCACGCCTTGGTTAAGGACCACACGTCATCAGCTGGCTGGTGTTTTGACACGGTCTGGGACTCTGCCCTTAATCATTGTAGGTAATATTCACGCGGTGCCAAGTGCAAAGGGATTTGGCATTTTCCAGTTCAGTAAATCTAAACAAACCAGATAATTTGGCATGAAGTAGGTTGTGTTTTACCAAAATTTTCCAGTTCTGCAATCCGTGTTGATCAAATCAACTAAATCATTGCCACTTAACTATCTGTGAAAAAAACCTGGTTTAAGCTTACCTTGCATCTCCTGCACATCTGATGATGATGGTGAAATATCCCTTTCTCCTGAGTCATTGTAATTTCTTCCCTCCCTCTCTCCCTCAGTGAAGTGGTGCTGAGATGCACAGGGACACCTTGGAGACACAAACTGCCTTATATTTTTATGTGTCTTATTTTGAAAGGGGAAGGGTTAGTCACTCAGTTGTGTTCAACTCTGCAACCCCATGGACTATAGCCCGCCAGGCTCCTCTGTTCATGGAATTCTCCAGGCAAGAATACTGGAGTGGGTAGCTACTTCCTTCTCCAAACGATCGTCCCAACCCAGGGATCAAACCCAGGTTTCCTACATTGGCAGGTGGGTTCTTTATCATCTGAACCACCAGAGAAGTCTTGTTTTAGCTAATCTTACATTAACCTTATTCCTTAAGAAATAGTTGCAAATTTTGTGGCTCTTCTTCTGTTACCTCTGTATTCACTCACTCAACAAATATGTATTGACTGCTCATGACACTTGGTTTCTTAAAAAAAAAAAAAAAAAAAAGTTACTGAAGATACAAAGATACCATCACGGAGCACCCAGTCTAGTGGTAGAGACATACCTTTAATTAAATTACAGCAAAAGAGTGTGGTAAAAGCACAACAGCCTTTGTCTGGATGGCGATGAGAAAGTCTGTCCAAAGCCCAAGCCCTATTTTGTTTCTTCTTCCACTGGTTCATCTGTAGTCCTCGACCTTTGTCCTTGAAGGAAGCCGCTACATTGCCTCCCCCACGCCACCCCCCCATCTGAAAGATGGCTGGTGTTAGAGGCAGTAAACACCCACTCCTTCACTTCACCTCCCCTTTTATCTCAGTGACCTGCTTTCACAGGCCTATGTGCTATAGTTCTGAGTGAAGATCTCCGAAGTGGGGTGTAAAAAATGATCAATAGAGATGAAAGACAAAACTTTGGAATATCTATTTGCATTCATTTTAATCTAAAACTGTTTAAGAAAAATCTTGTTTCCCCAGCTTTGAACTTTGACATAGGCTGATGGACAGGGAAGCCTGGCGTGCTGCGGTTCATGGGGTTGCAAAGAGTCGGACGCAACTGAACTGAACTCAGGCCTGTCTGTTGGAGGGGCACACATCGTGTACAGTAGGCATGGTGCCCTCAGGAAAAAGGGAGACGTTCCCAGAGCAGTTGGAGGCGCACTCTTTTCCCTATTGAAGTAACATATGGCAGGTTATCTGTGCTTGGTTGAGTGGATTTAAGGATCACTTCACCCTAAGTCTTGTGTCGGCAAACCATAGCCACAGCCAAATCCCGGCTGATACCTGTTTTTGTAAATAAAGTTTTACTTACACAGCCATGCTCCTTGGTTTACTATCATCTTTTCAGTGTTATCAACAGCTGAACTGAGTAGTTGCAAGAGACTATATGATCTGGAAAACCTAATATATTTGCTATCAAAGCTCTTATAGAGAACATTTGCCAAACCCTGTCTATGTGGAGGATTGTGACCATGAAAATCAGTCTTGTATGTAGGTTCACTGGTTATCTCCTGACAAAAATGCTTAAAAGAAAGGTAGCATTAAAAATGAGTTATACATTTTTATATGAAAACATTAATGTTTCAAAGTTGCTGACTTCTGATGACAAATAGCTGACACTAGTGACCTAGAAGATATTTTTGAAAAAACACAAAGCAAGCAATTCTTCTTTTGAAGTGAAATTGTCTTTTCACTTTTAAACATTGCACAAAATTACTTATCTATTTCACAAGACATCTACTTTGGAGAGAACATTTTGAAAAAGAATATTTTGATGTGTTTCCATTTCATGTAATTCTGTTTCTTAAAAAAAAGTATATCACATAAAAATGTTCTCATGTACATTCTTAGAAACATTTGGAAGTGAAATTTTCCATTTAAAAGTCATCTAAATGAAGAGTTTTGATGGAATTTAAAGCTATATGCTAAAAATATAAAAATACAACACCTTTTTATTAGTTTGCAAGAATGACTGACATCTGAAAGTATGAATATTTATTAGCTGAATTTCAGCAGAAAATTTTGTCTAAGGTTAAAAATTAAAAAAATAGGTATTAAGATTTAGTAAGTTTAGTCAGTGATGGACATCTTCCATTTGAGTATTTTCATGATATATTTTTTCCAGCTACTATTATTTTTAGTAAGTACAAAAATATTTGTGCACATTTAATATAAAAACACTACAGTTCTTATTTTTAAAACATTAAAAACTATATTATAGTTGATTTATAATATTGTGTTAGTCTCATGTACAGCAAAGTGATGATTCTGTTATACATGTATGTATATACATTCTTTATCAGATTCTTTTCCCATATAGGTTATTCCAGAATATTGAGTAGAATTCCCTATGCTATATAGTAAGTACTTATTGGTGATCTATTTTAATTATAATAGTATGTATATGTTAATCCCAAATTCCTAGTTTGTCCCTCTTCTCACCTTTCCCCTTTGGTAACCAATCATAACTTTGTTTTCAGTATCTATAAGTCTGTTTCTGTTTTGTAAATAAGTTCATTTATATAATTTTTTTAAGACTCCACACATAAGTGGTATCATATGGTATTTGTCTTCCTCTGTCCGATTTACTTCACTTAGTATGAAAATCTGTAGGTCCATCAATGCTGCTATAAATGGCATTGTTTCATTCTTTTTTTAAGGCTAAGGAATATTCCATTGTACATGCGTACCACATTTTCTTAATCTGTTCTGTTGATGGACATGTAAGTTGCTTCCATGTCCTGGCTATTCTAAATAGTCCTGCAGTCAGTAGTGTGGTGCATGTATCTTTTTGAATTATGCTTTTATCCAAATATATGCCTAGGAGTGGGATTGCTGGATCATGTGGTTCATTCACTAAGTCATATCCTTTACAACCCCATGGACTGCAGCACACCAGGCTTCCCTGTCCTTCACTATCTCCTGGAACTTGCTCAAACTCCTGTGCATTGAGTTGGTGATGCCATCCAACATCTCATCCTCTGTCACCCCCTGCTCAATCTTTCCCAGCATCAGGATCTTTTCCCGTAAGTCAACTCTTCCAACCAAGTGGCCAAAGTATTGGAGCCTCAGCTTTAGCATCAGTCCTTCCAATGCATATTCAAAGTAGATTTCCTTTAGGACTGACCAGTTTCCTCTCCATGTGGTCCAAGAGACTCTCAAGAGTCTTCTCCAGGACCACAACTTGAAGGCATCAATTTGTAGGCCCTCAGACTTCTTTATGGTCCAACTCTCACATCTGTACATGACTACTGGAAAAACCATAGCTTTGACTATATGAACCTTTGCTGACAAACTGATGTCTCTGTTTTTTAATATGCTGTCTAGGTTTGTCATACTTTTCTTCCAAGGCACAAGCATATTTTAATTTCATGGCTACAGTCACCATCTGCAGTGATTAGGGAGCCCAAGAAAATAAAACCTGTCACTGCTTCTACTTATTCCCCATCTATTTGCCTTGAAGTAATGGGACAGATAGATGAGGAAACAATGGAAATAGTGACAGACTTTATTTTCTTAGGCTCCAAAATCACTGTGGAGGGTGACTGCAGTCATGAAATTAAAAAAAGCTTGCTCCTTGGAAGAAAAGCAATAACATACCTGGACAGCATATTAAAAAGCAGAGGCATGACTGCCTACAAAGGTCCATCTAGTGAGAGCTATGGTTTTTCCAGTGGTCATGTATGGATGTGACAGCTGGACCATAAAGAAAGTTGAGTGCCAAAGAACTGATGCTTTTGAACTGTGGTGTTGGAGAGGACTCTTGAGAGTCTCTTGGACTGCAAGGAAATCCAACCAGTCCATCCTAAAGGAGATCAGTCCTGGGTTTTCATTGGAAGGACTGGTGCTAAAGCTGAAGCTCCAATAGTTAGGCCACCTGGTGCAAAGAGCCAACTCGTTGGGAAAGACCCAGATGCTGGGAAAGATTGAAGGCAGGAGGAGAAGGGGATGACAGAGGATGAGATGGTTGGATGGCATCACCAACTCAATGAACATGAGTTTGAGCAAATACTGGGAGATGAAGGACAGGGAGGTCTGGGGTGCTGCAGTCCGTGGGGTCGCAAAGACTCAGACATGAGTGAGTGACTGAACAACAATGGGACCTAGAGTTTTGCATGTCAAGTTTTAAGCCAGCATTTTCACTCTCCTCTTTCACCTTCCTCAAGAGGCTCTTTAGTTCCTCTTCACTTTCTGCCATTAAAATGGTGGTATCTGCATATCTGAGGTTATTGTTATTTCTCCTGGCAATCTTGATTCCAGCTTGTGATATATCCAACCCAGCATTTCACATGCTGTACTCTGCATATAAGTTAAATAGGGTGACAATGTACAGCCTTGACATACTTCTTTCCCAATTTTGAACCAGTCCGTTGTTCCATGTCCAGTTCTAACTGTTGCTTCATGTCCTACATACAAGTTTCTCAGGAGGCAGGTAAGGTGGTCTGGTATCCCTTCCCTTGAATAATTTTCCACAGTCTGTTTTGATCCACACAGTCAAAGGCTTTAGTGTAGTCAGTGAAGCAGAGGTAGATGTTCTTCTGGAATTCCCTTGCTTTCTCCATGACACAACAGATGTTGGCAATTTGATCTCTGATTCCTCTGCCTTTTCTAAATTCAGCTTGAACATCTGGAAGTTCTCAGTTCACATACTGTTGAAGCCTAGCTTGAAGATTTTGAGCATTACCTTGCTAGCATTTGAAATGAGCCCAATTGTGCATTCGTTTGAACATTCTTCGGCATTACCTTTCTTTGGGATTGGAATGAAAACTGACATTTTCCACTCCTGTGGCCCCTGCTGAGTCTTCCAAATTTGCTAGCATATTGAGTGCAGCACTTTAACAGCATCATCTTTTAGGATTTGAAATAGCTCAGCTGGAATTCCACCGCCTCCCCTAGCTTTGTTTGTAGTAAGGCTTCCTAAGGCCCACTTGACTTCACACTGTAGGATGTCTGGCTCTAGGTGAGTGACCATGCCATCGTAATTGTTTCTTCTGTGTATTGTTGCCATCTCTTCTTAATATCTTCTGCCTCTCTTAGGTTCTTGCTGTGTCTGTTCTTTATTGTGCCCATCCTTACATGAAATGTTCCCTTGATATCTCCAATTTTTTAGTCTTTCCCATTTTATCGCTTTCCTATATTTCTTCATATTGTTCACTTAAGAAGGCTTCTCTCTCCTTCTGTTCTCTGGAACTCTGCATTCATTTGGGTATATCTTTCCCTTTCTCTTTTGCCTTTCACTTGTCTTCTTTTTACAGCTATTTGTAAGTCTTCCTCAGACAACCATTTTGCCTTCTTGCATTTTTTTTTTCTTTTGGATGGTTTTGGTCATTGCTTCCTGTACAGTATTACGAACCTCTGTCCATAGTTCTTCAGCACTCTACCAGATCTAATCCCTTGAATCTATTTGTCACCTCCACTGTATAATAATAAGGGATTTGTTTTAGGTCATACCTGAATGGTTTAGTGGTTTTCCCTACTTTCTTCAATTTAAGTCTGAATTTTGCAATAAGGAGTTCATGATCTGAGCCACAGTCAGCTCCAGGTCCTGTTTTAGCTGAGTGTATAGAACTTCTCCATCTTTGACTGCAAGGAATGTAATCAGTCTGATTTCAGTGTTGACCATCTGGTGATGTCCAACAACTCTACAGTTGTCTCTTGTGTTGTTGGAAAAGGGTGTTTGCTATGACCAGGGCGTTCTTTTGGCAAAACTCTGTTAGTCTTTGCCCTGCTTCATTCTGTACTCCAAGGCCAAACTTGCCTGTTACTCCAGGTATCTCTTGATTTCCTACTTTTGTATTCCAATCCCCTATGATGAAAAGGACATCTTTTTCTGGTGTAGTTCTAGAAGGTCTTATAGCTCTTCATAGAACCGTTCAACTTCAGCTTCTTCAACATTAATGATTGGAGCATAGACTTGGATTACTATGATATTGAATGGTTTGCCTTGGAAATAAACCAAGATCATTCTTTCATTTTTGAGACTGCACCCAAGTACTGCATTTCAGACTCTTTTGTTGACTATGAGGACTATTCCATTTCTTCACTGATTCCTAAAATGTTGATGTCCACTCTTGCCATCTCCCGCTTGACTACGTCCAATTTACCCAGGTGGCGCTAGTGGTAAAGAGCCCACCTCTCAATGCAGGAGATGTAAGAGATGCGGGTTTGACCCCTGGGTTTGGAAGATACCCTGGAGAAGCGCATGGCCACCCACACCAGTATTCTTGCCTGGAGAATCTCATGGACATAGGAGACTGACAGTCCATGGGGCTGCAAAGAATCAGACATGACTGAAGTGACTTAGCACCCATAATGGACCTAACATTCAAGGTTCCTATGCAATATTGTTCTTTACAGCATCAGATTTTACTTTTACCACCAGACACATTCACAACTGAGCATTGTTTCCTCTTTATTCTTTCTGGAGCTATTTCTCTGCTTTTCCCCAGTAGCATATGGGACACCTACTGAACTGACAGGCTCGTCGTCCATGTTGTATCTTTTAGCATTTTCATACTGTTCATGCGGTTCTCAAGGCAAGATCACTGGAGTCATTACCTTCTCCAGTGGACCACATTTTGTCAGAACTCTTCACCATGACCTGTCCATCTCAGGTGGCCCTGCACGGTATGGCTCCTGGCTTCACTGAGTTACACAAGACTGTGATCCATGTGGTCCTTTTGGTTAGCTTTCTGTGATTGTGGTTTTCATTCTGGAGGCCGTGGGAATGCAGTTCTTGCTTCTTCTGTCTCCTTCTGATGAATGGGGATAGAAGCTTGTGCAAGCTGGGTCATATGGTAGGTCTAATTTTTTTTTTTTTTCCGAAGAAATCTCTGTATTCTTCATAATGGCTGTGCCAACTTACATTCCCACCAACAGTGTAAGAAGGTTCCCATTTCTCCATACCCTCTCTAGCATTTATTATTAATAGATTTTTTGATGATGGCCATTCTGACTGGTGTGAGGTGATATTTCATTGTAGTTTTGATTTGTGTTCCTCTAATAATGAGTAACTTTTCATGTAATTTTTGATTATCTGTATGTCTTCTTTAAAGAAATATCTATATAGATCTGCCCATTTTTTGATTGGGTTGTTTGGTTTTTTTTTATATTGAGCTGCATGAGCTGTTTATATATTTTGGAGATTAATCCCTTGTTGGTCACTTCATTTGCAGATATTTTATCCCTTTTTGTGCGTTGTCTTTTTGTTTATGGTTTCCTGCTTCCCTGGTAGCTCAGACAGTAAAGCGTCTGCCTACAATGTGGGAGACCCAGGTTCAATCCCTGGGTCAGGAAGATCCCCTGGAGAAGGAAATGGCAACCCACTCCAGTCTTCTTACCTGGAAAACCCCATGGACTGAGGATCCTGGTAGGCTACAGTCCATGGGGTCGCAAAGAGGCGGACACGACTGAGCAATTTCACTTTACTTTGCTGTGCAAGAGCTGTTAAGTTAATTAGGTCCAACTTGTTTTTTAAAATTTTTGTTACTCTAGGAGGTGGATCACAAAAGATTTTGCTGCAATTTATATCCAAGAATGTTCTGCATATGTGTTCCTCTAAGAATTTTATAGTATCCAGCTTTACATTTAGGTCTTTAATCCATTTTGCATTTATTTTTGTGTCTGGTGTTAGAAAATGTTCTAGTTTCATTCTTTTACATGTAGCTGTCCAATTTTCCCATTACCACTTAGTGAAGGGACTCTTTCTCCATTGGATATTCTTGTCTTCTTTGTTGCAGATTCATTGACTATAGATGTGTGCATTTATTTCTGGGCCTTCTGTCCTGTTCCATTGATCTATATTTTTGTTGTTTGCACAAGTACCAAATTGTTTTGATTGCCGTGACTCTGTAATATAGTCTTTAAGCCAGAGAACCAGATTCCTCCAGCTTTGTTTTTCTTTCTCAGGATTGCTTTTGTGTTTCCATACAAAAAATTTTTTTTAAATTTAAATTTATTTTTAATTGGAGGATAATAGCTTTATAATGTTGTGTTGGTTTCTGCTATACAGAAACATGCATCAGCTATAAGGATACATATATCCCTTCCCTCGTGAGCCTCCCTCCCTCATCCCCGTATTCCACCCCTTTACGTCCTCGCAGAGCGCTGAGCGGGCTCCCTGAATTATACGGCGGCTTCTCACTAGCTGTCTGTTTTACACATGGTACTGTGCATATCTCAATGCTGCTCTCTCACTTCATCCCACCTTCTCCTCCCCTTGCTGTGTCCACAGTCTGTTCCCCATGTCAGCTTCTCCACCGCTGCCGTGCAAATAAGTTCATCAGTAGCATTTTTCTAGATTCCACATATATGTGTTACTATACGATATTTGTTTTTCTCTTGCCAACTTAGCCACTCTGTGTAACAGGCTCTAGGATCATCTACCTCACTACAGCTGACTCAAATTCATTCCTTTTTATGGCTGAGTAATATTCCATTGTACGCATATGCCACAACTTCTTTATCCATTCATCTGTCAATGGACATCTTGGTTGACTCCATGTCCTGATGATGGTAAATAGTGCTGCAATGAACACTGGGGTGAAAAAACGAACACTGGGGTACATGTGTCATTTTGAATTATGGTTTTCTCAGGGTATATGCCCAGTAGTGGGATTGCTGGGTCATGTGGTAATGTTGTTCCCAGTTTTTTAGGGAATCTCTTTACTGTCTTCCATAGTAGCTGTGTCAACTTACATTCCCACCAACAGTGCTAGAGGGTTAAGAGGGTTCCTTTTTCTCCACATTCTCTTCAGCATTTGTTGTTTGTAGACTTTTTTATGATGACCATTCTGACCAGTGTGAGGTGATATCTCATTGTAGTTTTGATTTGCATTTCTCTATAATGAGAGATATTGAGTATCTTTTCATGTGCTTTTTGGCCATCTGTATGTCTTCTTTGGAGCAATGTCTTTTTAGGTCTTCCACCAATGTTTTTGATTGGGTTGTTTTTCTGATATTGAGCTGCATGAGCTGCTTGTATATTTTGGAGATTAATCCTTTGTCAGCTGCTTCACTTGCAAATATTTTCTCCCATTATGGGGACTGTCTTTTTGTTTTGTTTATGGTTTCCAAGGCTGTGTAAAAGCTTTTAAGTTAATTAAGTCCCACTTGTTTATTTTTTAGTTTTCATTACTCTAGGAGGTGGATCAAAAAAATATTGCTGCAATTTATAGAGTGTTCTGCCTGTTTTCCTCTAAGACCTTTATAGTATCCAGCCTTACATTTAGGACTTTAATCCATTTTGAGTCTATTTTTGTGTATGATGTTAGATGTTGCATGTGTGCTAGGTCGCTTCAGTCGTGTCTGACTCTTTTCAGTGCCATGGACTGTAGCCCACCAGGCTCCTCTGTCTGTGGAATTCTCCAGACAAGAAAACTGGAGTGGGTTGCCATTTCCTTCACCAGGGATCTTCTCAATCCAGGGATTGCACCTGCGTCTCTTTTGTCTCCTGTATTGGCAGGCAGGTTCTTTCTACTAGCACCACCTGAGAAGCTAGAGAATATGATCTAATTTCTTTATTTTACATGTAGCTGTTCAGTTTTTCCAGCATACTTATTGAAGAGGCCATCTTTTCTCCAATTGTATATTCTTGCCTCCTTTGTCATAGATTAATTGACTATAGGTGCATGCATTTATTTCTAGACTTTCTATTCTGTTCCATTGATCTATGTTTCCATTTTTGCACCAGTACCAAACTGTTTTGATTACTGTGACTTTGTAGGATAGTCTGAAGCCAGGGAACCAGATTCCTCCAGCTCTATTTTATCCTTTCTTAGGATTGCTTTGGCTCTTTGGGATCTTTCATGTTTCCATGCAAATTAAAAAAAAAAATTTTTTTTCTAGTTCTGTGAAAAATGCTGTTGGTAATTTGATAGGAATTGCACTGAATCTGTAGACTGTCTTGGGTAGTATAGTTGTTTTCACAATATTGATTCTTCCAATCTAAGGACATGGTGTATCCATCTGTTTGTGTTATCTTCTATTTCTTTCATCAACATCTTTTTTTCAGAGTATAGGTCTTTTGCTTCCGTAGGTAGATTTATTCCTAGATATTTTATTGTTTTTGATGCAGTGGCAAATGGGATTGTTTCCTTAATTTCTCTTTCTAATCTTTCATTGATAGTGTATAGAAATGCAAAAGATTTCTGTGTATTAATGTTGTATCCTGCAAGGATTTTCTATGTATAGTATCATGGTTATCAGCAAACAGTTACAGTTTTACTTCTTCTTTTCCAATTTGGATTCCTTTTATATCTTTTTCTTTCATGATTACTGTGGCTAGTGAACATTCCAAAACTATGGTTAAGAATGAAAAAGTTACTATAATGATTTAGTAAGTTTTGTCAGTGATGGGCATCTTCCATTTGGATATATTCATGATATACTTTTACCAGCTATTAATACTATTATTTTTTAGCAAGAGCAACAGTATGTATGTGCATTTAATAAATATAAAAATACTACATTTCTTGCTTTTAAAACATATAAAAGTTATTTACTTCATCTTTCTCTATTTTCATATTTATTTTATATTGTATATAATTTATTAGTGGAGAAGATATATACATATATGTATATAATTTATGGATAAATAAATATACATAGATTACAGTGCATGCCCCTGAAGTTTTTAATAATGGGAATGTATCGTCACAATATTTGGAGACCAGTGCTTTTCGAGTGTGAGTTTGGAATTTAGCAGACAGGTTTAAATAGGGCTCTGCCACTCACTGGTTGCATTCCCTTGATCTAAAAGGTCTTACTTTCTCACTGTATGTTGAGATAAGGCCCACAAAGCATTTAATAGAGTGTACCATGTAGTAAATATTCAATAAATATCATGAATGTTCAATAAACGTCAGTAGACATTATCATTGTGCCTAAGTATTTCCAAGTTCTCCAGTCTTCCAGGATCACCCTTTTCTTTAATATCACAATAAATAATTCCGCTCCTCCCATCTTGCTTAGTTATGAGAAGACAAGCAAATGCCCCTGAATTTCGGTAGGAGGTGCTTAAATTCTATTGGTGGTTACACTTCTCTGGTGGCTGCCTGATGTCTCTATCCTGGCTCAGTGGTCTGTCACCTGTCGTCTTTCATCCTATTCCTTCTCTACATGACTTTCAAGAGTGGGCATAATCTCCTTTCCAGCATTCCTTGAGACTCAAGGCTATTGTAAGATTTTCCTTAAGATTTGTGGATAACAAAGGGTAAATACAGTTTGCTATTGTTGTTGTTCAGTTGCTGAGTTGTGTCCGACTCTTTGTGACTCCATGGACTGCAGCACGCCAGGCTTCCCTGTCCATCACTATCTCTGAGTTTGCTCAGATTCATTGTCCATTAATTCAGTGATGCTGTCTAACTATCTCATCCTCTGCCACCCTCTTCTCCATTTGCCTTCAATTCTTCCCAGCATCAGAGTCTTTTTCAATGAGTCGGCTCTTTGAATCAGGTTGTGAAAGTATTCGAACTTCAGCATCAGTCCTTCTAATAAATAGTCAGGGTTGATTTACTTTAGGATTAACTGGTTTGATCTCCTTGCAGTCCAAAGTTCTTTCAAGAGTCTTGTCCAGCACCACAGTTCAAAGAAATGCAGTTTACCCTGTATTTACCTTGTCTTAATAAGGGAATCAACCTAAAATTTTGATATCACACAATGTCCTTCTGAAGATCATGGACTGCTGTCCACTGTTGGGAATCTCTTATTGATTCTGTGTGGATTTGGGCCTGGTCTGTCTCCCTGTCGTCAGCACTAAGAACTTTTGAAAACCTTCTGCCTTCTTAGCTCTTCCTTCAATCTCTGCCCCAGTTTCTCAGACCACTGCAGGCTACCGTGTCATGCCAATGCCTTAAGCATAGCAGTACCCTGAGCTTTAAACTCCTCCAGGGTGCTATTCACACAGATGTGTGAGTAATATTTCCTGGAGTTACAACAGTACGGTAGCCCTGAGCCTTTTCATCATGAGTGGAGGTGGTGAAAAAGCTTCACTTTCAAAATCAAGACTCTTTTAACATATCTTCATAAAATTAAAAAAAAAAAAATTACCATAGATCTCTCTTTTTTACTAAACAATTAAATCAGCGTTTGAATCTACTGTTTTTCTTTTCTGACTTCAAAGTGATCAGATTGAGTTCTGAGGTAGGGCTCAAGGTCAGAATTTTTTTGTACTTCCCTTGTGAGTCTTTATAATGGAGCTGGACACTATATAATTTATTACCCCTACTTTCTTTCTAAATCAAGCACTAGGTGTCTATTTTTCCCCCCTCTTTCAACCACCACCACTACAAATAGCAAGAAAGCTATCATCACCATCACCACCATCATGACCTACATGACCACCTTGGCCATGAGCATCACTCTCTCCACTACCACATCACTGTCACTTTCTCCATCACCAACATCATGGTCAGCATCAACATGAAGGACTGCCATCCCCTCCCCAATGATCATAGTCACTACCACCATAGCCATCACTACCGATTTGACTTTTCTGAGACCCTGTGGCAATTCTATCAAAAGCCATCAAAGCTCTTTAGAGGTCTTTATTTTATCTATAGGTATGTCTTTGAGCTTCCAGCATTTGTTTTGCTTTTGTTTGTTTATTTCTCTTTTGCTCACTTTTGCTCATGAGATACCCTCTTCCATTTCTGGAGAGTAGACCAGAATAAAACCAATGTCCCAGTCCTAATCTCTTACAGATCAGACACTGAGGCCTCTTCAGACTTGGGGCTGGTCCTGAGCCTTGTCAAACATGTATGGTCATAGTGGTAGAATATAGTTTCTGTCCTTTCCATCTTGTTGTCTCCCATTGTCTCCAGAGAACTTCCCTGGGCTATTTCTTGGCTCTAGGGAACCCCACCACCACCCAGACAACTCTAATTTTTGAAAAAAGGGGGACGAGTTATTATGTGATCTCTTGCCTTTAGGGATGTCTTCAGGTGCTTGGCCATCCTATGACCAAAAATCCCAAGTCAGAAAAGTTTTCCATCCACTTGGTACCGTAGTAAGGGACTGACCACCTGCCATAGTGGGTCTGGTTTGTTTCTCATCTATTCATGATCTAATGGGAGGTTTCTCATAGAACATCAACGACTGGATTTCCTTTCAACTGGGGTGTCTATCAGTGCAATGATGGGCACCTTCTAGTAGTGGCCTCATGATCCACTGCCCCCAAAGTGGAAAACAGGCCTTTATAAGTAATGTTGGTCATGAGGGCATAGCCTTCTTAAAGATTTTCAGTCTTCTTTGTGCATTGAACATGGTCTAATATAGGATAGAGAGGGAAAAAATATTAATAAGTAATAATAATGCATTCTCTGTAATTAGCACAGCTACAGTAGGAGTTAGAAACAAAAATTTGATACAGTACCTGGACATCTCAAGTAAGAAATCAAATAAACTAACTTTGGTTCAATTACATTGAGTGAGAAGTGCTAGACAGCATAGGTGACCTGAGGCTAGGATAAGGTTTTATTATATCATAGCTATTCTCATTCACTTACACATCATCTGTGGCTGTCTTTGTTCTACAATGGCAGGGTTCAATAGCTGTGAGATTCTGTGTGATCCACCAAGTCTAAAATATTTATTATCAGGCTCTTTATACAAAAAAAAGTTTGGCAACCCTTGCTCTGAATAATGGAGAAGGCAATGGCGACCCACTCCACTACTCTTGCCTGGAAAATCCCAGGGACGGGGGAGCCTGGTGAGCTGCAGTCCATGGGGTGGCTAACAGTCAGCCATGACTGAGCAACTTCACTTTCACTTTTCACTTTCATGCATTGGAGAAGGAACTGGCAACCCACTCCAGTGTTCTTGCCTAGAGAATCCCAGGGACGGGGGGAGCCTGGTGGGCTGCCATCTATGGGATCGCACAGAGTCAGACACGACTGAAGCAACGCAGCAGCAACAGCTCTAAATAATATTTTTTCTTAGAAATAGTTTTTCTTTGTGTCATAGAGTGAAGGCTCAACTCTACTTAAGGCATTAGATGTAGAGAGTAGTTGAAGCAGGGCTTCTATATATCCTGCTAGATCCACGGTGTTTGGTCCTATTAATAGACAAGAGTGGCCTTCTGCCATTCAACCTTTAGTCCAGTTTACTGTATTGGAGATTAGTCAAGACCTTGGCTGATAATGATCTCTTTGCTTTGCTTCCTTTGGGCAAATACCTTCTCAGAGACCTTGTGGGAAGGTGAATTGATAGATCCAAAGCAGAACGGGTCACGCTCATGATGGGGTATTCCTGAGTTTCTCAGTCAGATACTACCTGTTAGTACCTTAATTGGGTTTGGAAGATCCCCTGGAGGAGGGTATGGCAACCTAGTCCAGTATTCTTGCCTGGAGAATTCTATGGACAGAAAAACCTGGCAGGCTACAGTCAACAGGGTCGCGAAGAGTTGGACACAACTAAAGTGACTTAGCATACATTCATGATACGTTTGTGTGCATGAATGGAGAAAGCTAACTGAGTTAGCTGCTGGTAATAAGACAATTTAAGTTTGTCATCTCCAAGCAGTTTTATCTCCCTAACCCTAACCCTAACCCTGCCACAAATTCAAGGCCTATGTTGTCTCAGCACATCCTGAGGTTCAGTTCAGTTAAGTCACTCAGTCGTGTCCAACTCTGCAACCCCATGGATTGCAGCACGCCAGGCTTCCCTGTCCATCACCAACTCCTGGAGCTTGCTCAAACTCATGTCCATCGAGTCGGTGATGCCATCCAACCATCTCATCCTCTGTCATCCCCTTCTCCTCCCACCTTCAATCTCTCCCAGCATCAGGGTCTTTTCAAATGAGTCAGTTCTTCGCATGAGGTGGCCAAAGTATTGGAGTTTCAGCTTCAGTATCAGTCCTTCTAATGATTATTCAGGACTGATTTCCTTTAGGATGGACTGGTTGGATATCCTCGCAGTCCAAGGGACTCTCAAGAGTCTCCTCCAACACCACAGTTCAAAAGCATCAATTCTTCTGTGCTCAGCTTTCTTTATAGTCCAACTCTCACATACATACATGACTACTGGAAAAAACATAGCTTTGACTAGACAGACCTTTGTTGATGAAGGAACATCTCTGCTTTTAAATATGCTGTCTAGGTTGGTCATAGATTTTCTTCCAAGGAGCAAGTGTCTTTTAATTTCATGGCTGCAGTCACCATCTGCAGTGATTTTGGAGCCCCCCAAAATAGTCTGTCACTGTCTCCATTTTTTCCCCATCTATTTGCCATGAAGTGATGGGACCGGATGCCATAATCTTAGTGTTTTGAATGTTGAGTTTTAAGCCAACTTTTTCACTCTCATCTTTCACTTTCATCAAGGGGCTCTTTATTTCTTCTTTGCTTTCTGCCATAAGTGTGGTATCATCTACATATCTGAGGTTATTGATATTTCTCCCAGCAATCTTGATTCCAGCTTGTGCTTCATTCAGCCCAGCACTTCGCATGATGTACTCTGCATATAAGTTCAATAAGCAGGGTGACAATATACAGCCTTGATGTACTCCTTTTCCTATTTGGAACCAGTCTGTTGTTCATGTCTGGTTCTAACTGTTGCTTCTTGACCTGCATACAGATTTCTCGGGAGGCAGGTCAGGTAGTCTGGTATTCCCATCTCTTGAAGCATTTTCCACAGTTTATTGTGATCCACACAGTCAAAGGCTTTGGCATATTCAATAAAGCAGTAGATGTTTTTCTGGAACTCTTTTGCTTTTTCAATGACCCAATGGATGTTGGCAATTTGAACTCTGGTTCCTCTGCCTTTTCTAAATCCAGCTTGAACATCTGAAAGTTCACGTATTGTTGAAGCCTGGCTTGGAGAGTTTTGAGCATTACTTTACTAGCATGTGAGATGAGTGCAATTGTGCGGTGGTTTGAACATTCTTTGGCATTGCCTTTCTTTGGGATTGAATGAAAACTGAACTTTTCCAGTCCTGTGGCCACTGCTGAATTTTCCCGATTTGCTGGCATATTGACTGCAGCGCTTTCACAGCATACTCTTTTAGGGTTTGAAATAGCTCAACTGGAATTCCATCACCTCCACCAGCTTTGTTTGTAGTAATGTTTCCTAAGGCCCACTTGACTTCACACTCTAGGATATCTGGCTCTAGGTGAGTGACTACACCATTGTGGTTGTCTGGGTCATTAAGACCTTTCTGTACAGTTCTTCTGTGTATTCTTGTCACCTCTTCTTAATATCTTCTGTTTCTGTTAGGTCCATACTATTTCTGTCCTTTATTGTGCCCATCTGTGCATGAAATGTTCCCTTGGTATCTCTAATTTTCTTGAAGAGATCTCTAATCTTTCCCATTCAATTGTTTTCCTCTATTTCTTTGCACTGATCACCAAGGAAGGCTTTCTTATTTCTCCTTGCTATTCTTTGGAACTCTGCATTCAAATGGGTATATTTTCCTATTTTCCTTTGCCTTTTGCTTCTCTTCTTTTCTTTTCTCAGCTATTTGTAAAGCTTCCTCAGACAATCATTTTGCCTTTTTGCATTTCTTTTTCTTGGGGATAGTTTTGATCACCACATCCTATACAATGTTACGAACCTCCATTCATAGTTCTTCAGGCACTCTATCAGATCTAATCCCTTGAATCTGTTTGTCACTTCCACTGTATAATCATAAAGGATTTGATTTAGGTCATACCTGAAAGGCCTAGTGGTTTTCTCTACTTTCTTATATTTAAGTCTGAATTTTTCAATAAGGAGTTCACAGTCTGAGCCACAGTCAGCTCCAGGTCTTGTTTAGGCTGACTGTATAGAGCTTCTTCATCTTCGGCTGCAAAGGTATAATCAGTGTGATTTCAGTATTGACCATCTGGCGATATCCATGTGTAGAGTGTCTTTTGTGTTGTTGGAAGAGGGTGTTTGCCATGACCAGTGCATTCTTTTGGCAAAACTGTTACCCTTTGCCCTGCTTCATTTTGTACTCCAAGGCCAAATTTGCCTGTTACTCCAGGTATCTCTTGACTTCCTACTTTTGCATTCCAATCCCCTATAATGAAAAGGACATCTTTTTCTGGTGTTAGTTCTAGAAGGTCTTGTAGGTCTGAAAGTTTCTGAAGAACCTTTCAGCTTCTTCAGCATTAGTGGTTGGGGCATAGACTTGGTTTACTACGATATTGAATGGTTTGCCTTGGAAATGAACCGAGATCATTCTATCATTTTTGAGATTGCATCTAAGTACTGCATTTCAGACTCTTTTGTTGAGTATGAGGGCTATTCCATTTCTTCTAAGGGATTCTTGCCCACAGTAGAGAGTGGTAGATACAATGGTCATCTGAATTAAATTTACCCATTCTCATCCATTTCAGGTCACTGAATCTTAAAATGTCAATGTTCACTCTTGCCATCTCCTGTTTGACCACTTCCAATTTACCTTGATTCATGGATCTAACATTCCAGGTTCCTATGTAGTATTGTTGTTTACAGCACTGGAGTTTACTTTCATCACCAGATACATCCACAACTGGGCATCATTTCTTTTGTACTCAGCCTCTTCATTCCTTCTGGGGCTGTTTCTCTGTGCTGCTCCAGGAGCATATTGGACACCTACCGACCTGGGGTGCTCACCTTTCAGTGGACCACCAGCCACTGGACCACCAGGGAAGTCCCCTGCCTCACTCACTCAAGAATCCTTGACTACATTGGGCTTCTAGAATAATCCAGAATCATCTCCCCATCCCAAGGCCTTAAATCATGTCTGCAACGCCTTGTTTGCCATATACCCTATGAACAGGTTCCTGGAATTAGGACTTGGATGTTTTTGGGGCCATTGTCCAGCCTACCATGATACTACTTCTGTGTTACTCCCACCGGCTAAAATGTGATAGTATACCACAAGCCAGGCACTGTGCTGATTTACATTCTGTATCTCAGTCAACAAGCAAACACTAAGATTGGGTAACTTTCTTAGACAGGCTTGTGACTAAGCCACTGCTCTCTATGACAGTAATTCATTGCAAAATTGAGTAACAATGATTCACAAAATCTGCATTCCCACTCCGATCTAGCACTGACTTATATATGCCTACAAGTTAATTATAAATGAGACTACCAACTTTTTTTTTTTAGAAAATGTATTCATATGGGTAGAAATTTACATTTAGAAGAAATTCAGCTGCATTTACAAGTCGTTGGAACTAAAGCTAGTAGTTACTGCATTCAGTTGGCTTAGGTCAGTGAGAGTAATTCTCATTAGATTTATGGTTGCTACTCTGAAGTAGAATAGTTTATTTCACTCAGCTTAGAAATTATGATTTAAACCCGTAACCAAGATACTTTGAAATGCAAACCTTCAGGTAGGACCTTTGTCAGAAAGGTATGGGTTAATGCCCCAAATCCATCACTGCTGCTCAAAAAAAATTTATAAACTGGTGGTTGCATAAGGAATTGAATTCCAAGCTAATAAGCTTGGAAGAGTCCCACAGTCTCATATAGTTGGATAGCATCTCTTGAGTGTACTCTTGCCACTCAGACCTGTTAAATACTGTCCTTAATGTGCTGTGAAATACAGAAGTGCAGCTGATGTATGTAGACAGAAGGCCCAACCAATGACAATTTGGCACCTAAAACTTCTTTTATAAAGGTTAGAGGCTTCTGAGCACTGTGTCGAGCCTCTGAGCTGACTTGATTCAGGCTAAATTTTAGGGTTGGATGTAATTAAGGAGATAAACATAGCTATAAAACTTGAATATAGAAATAGTCCAGCCCAGTTTCCAGCCTATTGGCTGGAAACTTTAGCAGCATGTAGGAATTATTGTAAGGAGTCCATAAATACACATGGGCCCTAAATGTTGTTTAGAAACTAAGTATATCCTACACATAAAATGTAGATATGGTTGTCACGTTAATATGAATTTGCTTTAAAAGATCACTGGATTCATAAGAGCTTTTGGTCATTTTCATCTTATTAATTAGGTACTTGAGCACAATTAGGACTTCCCTGGTGGCTGACAGCAAAGCATCTGCCTACAACGGCCACAATCCCTGGGTCAGGAAGATCCCCTGGAGAAGGAAATGGCAACGCACTCCAGTATTCTTGCCTGGAAAATCCCATGGCTATAGAAGCCTGGTAGGCTATAGTCCATGGGGTCACAAAGAGTCAGACACAATTGAGCGACTTCACTTTAAGTACAATTAAGCCCATAAAATTCTAACATCATCAAAGTGGGTGGCTATCTCTGCTCTGGTTTGGAGAATTTAGCAGTGTTCTAACACACAAATCTTCCACATTTATATAAGATTAAAGCCTTAAAAGAGCTGCCATCTGAAAGTTCTAGTCAGGCATTAGTCACCCAAAACATATGCTGAACAGTGAATAAAGCAATAAAAGAAAACCAGCTAATAATGCTGATGAAACTCTTCAATAGCACCTTTTTTCTGCCTATGATGATGATAGCTTGTAAGCAAGCTAAGGAAAAGTAGTCTTATTAATTTATTTTGCCTGCAATAAGAGTAGGGATAGTGAAGTCGCTCAGTTGTGTCCGACTCTGCGACCCCGTGGACTGTAGCCCACCAGGCTCCTCCGTCCATGGGATTCTCCAGGCAAGAGTACTGGAGTGGGTTGCCATTTCTTTCTCAATAAGAGTACCTAAGTCAATAAACTAAATGAGCCTTTTTAAAACCTGACACTATCATTGCTAAGGAAAACGCTTCTGGCTTTTTCAGTACTGAAGTATAGTTGATTTACAATGTTGTGTAATTTCTGCTGTACAACAAAGTGACACATACACATCTATACATTCTTTTTTAAATATTCTTTTCCATTATGGTTTATCGCAGGAGATTGGAAAGTGTCCTGTACTATACAGTAGGACCTTGTTGATATATATACATCCTGTATATACTAGCGTGCATCTACTAGCCCCAAACTCTCGGTCCATCGCTCTTCCTTCTCCCCTCCTCCTTGGCATGTCTATTTTCTGTGTCTGTGAGTCGTATGGCACAAATGAGTTTTTCATTTGTGCCATATTTTAGATTCCACATTAAATGATATCATATGGTATTTTTGACTTAATATGATAAATGCTGGTGCATCGATGTTGCTGCAAATGACAGTATTTCATTCTCTCTTATGGCTGAGTGGTATTCCCGTGTGTGTGTATACACACACCCCACATCACCTTGATCCATCCGTCTGTCACTGGACATGTAAGTTGTCTCTGTGTTTTGGCTATTGTGAACAGTGCTGCTATGAACGTAGGGGTGCCATGTTTCTTTTTGAATTGCTTTTGTCTGGATATGTGCCCAGGAGTGGGATTGCTGGATCACATGCTAACTCTATTTTTAGTTTTCTGAGGAACCTCCATACTGCTTCTGGTTTTTAATTTGTAAATAAACATTTTTGGTTTGTATAGCATTTTATAAAAACTGGATTGTAAAGTCTCAAAGAACATTCTTATCATTTGTAGTCCTGGAAAGAAAACCTACTACACACGAGATGAGAATGAGATGAGAAAACTGACTACACAAACCACTTACCTTCCTTAATTAATGGAAACCCCTCTGATTTAAAACGACCATATGGGACTGTTTGGGCATCATTTTTAAAAGTCATTTTCAGACCTAGTATAATAAAAATTTTTCCCCAAAGATCAATATTTCAGGCCCTAATGATTATGTTTGTATCTAAACCATTTACTAAAGGAGGTTTATTGCAAAAAGGTGGAGTTGGGCTTTAGAATTTATAAATACAAAGGGCCCAATATTTATTAACCTTGCACATGTAAACTTTCTCGTCCACAGAAATGTATGACACTGGAATATCTTGGTTTGCAGACTCCCCCTAAAAATCTTAACCATAGTTCCAGCTTTCTAAAATGGTATAAATTACAGTGGTGCCAGGAAGGAGACAGATTTGCTGAATCCCTTTCAGTGTTTTAAATCCATGGAATCATTACAAAATTTGGTCTGACTCCACAGGTCTTTGCTTAGTTAAAACATACAATACTATACATGAATTTAAAAATCACACTGGAGAGAAAGTACATCAAAGAGGCTTATCTTTACCAGTCAGGTCACTTTAGGTTAGCTGAAAGCAGCTAAGGTGCTTGAGGGGCTTCCCTGGGGGCTCAGTGGTAAAGACTCCGCCTGCCAATGCAGGAGACCCACTCAGGTTTGATCCCTGGGTAGGGAAGATCCCCTGGAGAAGGAAATGACAACCTGCTCCAGTATTCTTGTCTGGAGAATTCCATGGACAGAGGAGACTTTTGGGCTACAGTTAATGAAGTCGCAGAAGAGTCGGACACAACTGAGCGACCAAACACCAGCAGCAAGGTGCTTGAGAGCAGATGAAATTTTTACACTTCCTTTTTATATTTCCTTTAACACCTGCTGAAGGGGACAACCTGGTAATATATATGTTTTTTACTATTGCTGTTTGCTGATATAAAACTTATCTCTTTCCCTCAAGCGTTTACCTGAAAAATATTTACTATTCTCTTGTGATTTAAGTCAATTGCCAGATAATGCACTTTTTTTGCTGATTCTCAGAGCACAAGTGTTTAGGCAGCATTTCTGGTTAGGTCTGTTCACTCAGTCATTCAATCACACATTCATTCACGCAACCGACCAGCATTTACAGATCATAATGCAGCTGTCTTAAAGAGAACCAAAACAACAAAGTTTTTAAAGAATTACCAGAACTTTTATTTTTGCTTTAGTTTTATTAAAAAAATAAATATGTCATAAAGCTTTTTTTTTTTTCCTTTAGGGAGAAAAAAAAGGAACAAGTTTCATAAAACCAAATAAGCAACAGTAAGATGTCTTAACTTGAAAAAGATTGGGAATTACTGGTTTACAAGTTACAACTGAATGAAAGGGCAACTATACCAGCCTCAGCTGGCTATTTCATGCCAATGGCAGCAAACAAAAAGATCAACGAGGGCAAAATAAATAACTGTGTGGAAGCCCTGGTAAGTGCTTAAACAGGCCAAGTCACTGAGACATCAGGATAGATAGATCTTGCTTTGAACAACACAGAAGTTCCTGAAGAGTTGTGTATAAATGAAATAACTGCAAACATACGAGGAGAGCTTGGAGTCTGAAAGAATTCCATAGTGAATTCTTTCGTGAACAACCACTTCCACTTTTGTAAATCCAGGTCTGTTTGCTTTGCTTAAGGCAAAGTACACTGAGCGGCTACCTCTCGGCTCAGGTAGCGGCCCGGTCTCCTAACACTGCTCCCGCCTGGCCACTGGCACAATTTCCAAGTCTGTGTTTCTGTGAAGTAGTGTAAGATACAGAGTTGACCGGGGAACCCAGCTACATCTGGCGAAGCAGGCAGAGGGGTGGGGGTCCACGTTTAACAATATTTCCATGTCAACAAATACTTTTTTGAGATCTACTTTGTGCAAAGTACAGTAATAAACTCTAACCAATTCAGTTACAGATGTATTCTTTCTCTAAAACCTTCAGTCAGGGTCTACGTCTAGAACCCTAAAAGTAATACTTTTAATTCTCAAGACTGGCTTTAACCAAATCAGGTGCCCAACTCCTTCAAACTGGGGTGGATGATAATGAGAGACTGAGTTTTCTAAGGCTGAAGTTTAACATAAGAACCACATTTTATATAACTAGTTAATGAAAAATTTTGCTGGTGACAAATTTTTCAAATGGTTCCTTTTTCCTCTTACTTTCTCTAAACAGAACTGAGTTCTCAGGCAAACTCTGCAGAACAGTTAAAGTCATTGATGCTCTGTGGTTGGGTGACATATTTCAGTCCTACTGATAGAAACAGAAATTTCTTTCCACCCACCAGAATGCCATCAACTCATCCTACACCACAGCAGCAGTGCTTTGGACAGAGTAAATATGGTGCTACTAGTTCCAGTCAGTTTTAATCTTTGTAAATGAACTGGATCCTCACATTTGCTCACAGCCTCCATTTGGCCAAACTTCTACCAGGCTTAAGCCACATTTAGCTAGGCTGTCTGTTTCTTTATAAAAGCGCTTCTAATAACATTGCGGCCTATGATGTACAGGTGTGAGTGAAAAGAGTGTGCAATCCTAGTCTTTCCCACACTGAGCACGCGAACAACAATTAGTAAGTAATTAAAGAATAAGTGGTCATTTTAAAACTTGTGTTTTTCTTAAAAAATTTTTTTTCACTTTCTAGCACTTAAAAAAATGGTCTTAAAACTGCCCTATTTCCAATGCTGTTCCCTACTCTGCCCACCCATCCAAAACCTGCTACAAATGCTGGATTGAGTTTGTACAAATAATTTAGCAGTACCAAGATTTTTCAAATGGAAACAGTGTTACTGACTTCTTCATATTGGATAACAAAATAAGGGTAACTCTGGTCGTCATTAAAAATGACAAAAATCTGAGGCTCAAAGAAATTATCGACACAAGAGTCATACAGGTCACTGGTGACGCTGCCGGGGTTGACAGGAGGGGGCCTTCTCATGCCGTGACTGCCCATAGTGTATCTGCCAGTTAGCACTTTAGCCAGAAACATGAAATGGACTCCTTTGGAGGACTTCTTAGAAAAGTTATGAGAGTAGCTTGCCTTCTTTGCAAAGTAACTGCCCTGTCCAAACATTGTAGCATGCTTTCCACAGACTCGAGGGTCAAAGTTGTGCTTGCAGATCCCATCTACCACATCCTGGGATGTTCCATGAAATAAATGTCTCTCATTTATTATTCTGTCACGGCCAAACATTTTCCGGTTCATATATTCCTTTTTCCTAAAGCAAAAAGTAGACAGGGAATTCAAAAAAAGGAAGGTATAGATGAGTTTAATAAGCATGATGTTCTCTTTATGGTTTCAATGGGGAGGAAATGTTAACGTAGCCATCAAGGGCAAAAATATCATCAAAGATCATACTGCAAGTTTAAACTTCTCTTTTGCACAGCAGACAAAAGCCCTTTCCCTCTCTGCTCCACCAACCATTTGTTCACTTGCTCTTTCATTTCAAATCTAGCTCTCATAGCTTACCTTCTCAGGGTGACTTCCTTACCTAATTCCACCAACCTGAAAGTCTCTCAATTCTGAGGTTCCTCAAATCTACCAGCAAGCTCCCCCACACCGAATTACATTAATTTGTGGCTGACTTGAAATACAGCATCATAAAGTGATCAATAACAAGGCCTCTGGTGCTAGCCTGCCTGGGTTCAAATTCCAGCACCATATCTTATTAGCTGTATGACCTGTGGCAAGTTACCGAACTTTTCTGTGACTCAGTTTTCTTTCTGTAAAATGCAGACTATAATAATCCTACTTGGAAGGTCTGTTATGAGAATTATGAGTTAATATATGAAAAAATGAGACATTAAGTTCTATATGCAAGTCTTTACTATTATGTTCTGCATTTATCATTAACTACATCAAGAAAACCTCTTTTGAACTTTTCATATTGCTGACTCACCTTTTATATTTCTCCCAAAGAAACTGATTTTGGACTCTCAATATTTGCAAAATTCTATATTTAAACTCAGGCACAGTCTTATGAAAAAGATTATAGATGATTCGGTAACTTTTGTCCTCTGCAGAAACAGGCACTTGAATGAAGTCCTGAGAAGGATGCATATAAACCCAAGTTTCAGGGTAAAAGTTTGCTGAGGTGACCCCATCTGGGCAGATGATCTGTGATGAGGAGGTTGCTTCAAGAGGTGGAGGAGCCTGTGTGGGAACACCACCAAGTGTCCTGGAAGGGAGAGGGAGGAATGTCCATGTAAACCTCAGCATAAGTCCAACTCACATTACAGTGCTCTAACACTATAATCTGAATAGCTTAAATGAATGTCTAAAAACAACTGGCCTATACTCCAATATAAAAGTTTAAAAAATTATAGAAAATGCTATCAATTAAAGGAAAGAAAAAACCTTAGCGTGAACACTGTACAGATAACCTATTATTAGTTCCCCCCCGGCTTCCTTATGGAGAAAACTCTGGAATGTACTGCTGCAAGGCAAGCAAGCAAGCACCAATTTATAAATATCTTTCCTTTCTGAGTCCTGGATTCCTCTTTTGCCTATATAGTTACACTCCATTTCAAGGTAACAACAATTTGTATGTGTTCCTCAAACTTTGTTGTACTAAGCAGAAAACATATCACTACTAAAGGCTACTTAGATGGGGAAGCATAGTGAATGGAGACAGTGAGGCAGGTGGGTAAGAGGGAGCTTACAGGGAGATGACAGAAAATATTTTTTTTTTAAAATGTCTTTTTATAAAAATAAACAGATCATGGGTTTGGTATCAAAAGAAAAGTTGACATTTGGCATTTTCTTCAGTTTTAAATATCACATATAACAACAAAACCATCAATATAATTCAAATTTTATAGCTTTAGATGTGCTTAAGATAGAGCTAATTACCTTAAGCCCTAGATACCAGAATATCCTTGAACCGTAAGTTTAGGTCTGTTACTCTAAAGGATGAGTTTAGACAAGCAGTTACTTATTCCTGCCTGATTACATGATTTAAATCCTATTTCTTGGCCGTTTTCAAAATATAGCAAAAGGAAATAAGCAGAGATAAAGGGAATCCTAACCCTGACACTCAGATTCAGGGCAAAGAAGGCCTGCCAGTTGTCTTCTGGAGCATTTTCACAAAGACCTGACAGACTCCTCCAGAGCCTTCCTTGCCTGGTACATTTTTCTGAAGAGAGGCCCCACTGCTTTAATCAAATTCTGACAGGTATGTAACTCCTTAAAAAGCCGTCACTATTCTAGAGGAATGTCAGGAAACACAGACTATAATCTCCTTATTTTTAGCTGTTCCCTCTATTTCTGCTCTGTGAAGAGTCTAAGTCCTAACCCACCAGGTTTACCAGTATTGTTAGGGGTTGATGTTACCAACAGAGGTTTCTGGGTTGAAGGAGGAAGGTAAGATTCTCCCAACCACTCTGCCCAAAATAGGTTACAGGCTGTCACAGCTGTACTGAAAACCTGGCACTGACAACAGAAGAGACGGTTCCTCTTCCTTCTGCTACCATTCCTGCCTGGAAATCAGTTCACAAAATGAAAGCTTCATATACAGCTCATGGGTATTCCAATGGACACATTGCAAGCTTCCTACATACCTATCCTTCTCTAGGGAGCCAGAGTCAGTCAAAGGCTATGGAGCATATACTCAAGGACCTCTGAAGAATGAATTCTCCTAATCTAAGGTCACCGTTTATCACTCTCCTTCCCTCCTCTGGCCATTCTGAAAAACATTTCCTAACTTCAGTGATGAAGTAAAAATTAATTTTGTCCTTTTTGGGAGGGGTCCCTAATGTCCTGGAGCTAATGCCTGATGATCTGAGGTGGAGCTGCTATAATAATCATAAAAATAAGGTGCACAATAAATGTAATGTGCTTGAATCATCCAGAAACCTTCCTCTAACCCCTAGTCTGTGGAAAAACTGTCTTCCATGGAACCCGTCCCTGGTGCCAGAAAGGCTGAGGAGCGCTACTCTGTGGGTCTCAGGCCTTATCAAGACCATGAGGTGACTGCACAGGACAGATGTCCTGTCAGTTGAAATGGACTTCCGAACTTTGAAAGCTGGTATTTGTGTGTTTAGCTCAAGTATTCCAAGAATATTCAAGAGTAAGATTTTTACTAGCCCTATTAAAAACCAGCAAGCACATGGAAAAAAATTTAACTGAGAAACATCAGCTAAACTTGACTGTGGTAATAATTCTGCAATATATATAAAGTCATTATGCTGTGCACTTTCAACTTATACAGTGTTTTATGTCAATTATGTTAATAAAACTGGAAGGGGGAAAAGGCAGGGAAACCCTTTAAAAAGAGCCAGCTTTGCAGGAAATTCACTCCCACCTCCCTACTCTAGCATTCCCAATTCTTAGGTATCTCTGATACGCTGATAGTTACAGCCTTTTTGACACCCATGATTTTCTTGGAAGCTTTGCACTTACTAACACTTCAAAACAAAACTTTCAAAAAAAAAAAAAACCACACACAAAACTTTCTTCCTGACTAAGACCATGGTCTCTCTAAAATCCACTTCTGAAATCTGACTTTTGGAATTGGTCCTTCTCCTTTCTCTCCCCTCTAGGCCAGCCCCGGACTCTAGAGCAGACAGGAACTCGATGGCTGCATGCACCATCACACCCTGGTGAACTTGCTGCTACTCTACTCTTTTCCTGTTGAAATGTCTGCATGATCTGTTTGATTTGCTAAGCTCTACTTTTTACCTGATGATTACTGTTCCAGATAAGAAGACTAAAATAGGAAAGTTTGAAAAGGAAAAGAGTGACTTTCTTTGCCAAAAATAGGAAGGCCATATTTGTGGTATTAACTCTACTACTGCTCACAGCAGTTTTACAGCTCATACTTCTACAAAACAAGCCTAAGTTTAAAAAAAGGTGAAGGGAAGGGCATTCCATAATTGCTAGTCTTAGGATCGAAACAAATCAATTTTCACTCTTCTGTAAAACTCTCCCCACATCGCAGCACTGAACGAGCATTCCTCCTCTCACACAGAAGCCGCATCGTGCTTGACTGGCCCAGCACGCCAGGCTGCGGGTCTCCCTGATGAGCCCCACTGTCTCACAGTCTGTTCCTAGCTGCCGGGCGCTGGCACTGTCTCAGCTGTGCTAGCGCAATTACAGAACGGCGTTTTTACTAGTTTCTAAAAAAAGAAGAAGAAAAAAAAAAACCACAGGGTAAAATTTTCACACCTAAACTAAGAAGAAAGCACATGTTTACCTCAAGTTTAGAAACATATATTTCTTAAATCTGCCTTACTAACAAACTGCTTTTAGGTACTGAGCATTTCAAGGATTTTTGTTTAAATTTTGTTTTTAATGTTTCCATCGCAATCTCAGAATTAGAATCATTAAGACTACCATAATGATATGCAAAAAACACACTTTGGACTTGAAATAAACTACTAGTAAGAATATAAGATGCCAACCACTATTACCCTAGATCTCCCCAGTTCATAAAACCAAGTAAACCTAGCTGTATTTTAAAAATCAAGCTCTAAATATGATCTATCTGACTAGAGTAGATAATGATTTCCCTAGAGACACTACCTCTCGGAGATGGCCTTGCTAATGGCAATGTGCCCCAGCTTTAGCCATCAATGGAGATGTGCCAGTAGGCTCTCCAGAGGAAAAAAAAAATGGCACTGGGGGAACTGGAAGGAGAGCTCCCCTTTAATTCAGAAGTTTGAGCTCAGTCTCAAACCTAAAAGTATGACAGGTACTTTTAATGAGTGTTACAGGAAAATGGGCCTTACTGAGCAAATGAGAATGCAAATTGCTTGAAAAGGTGAATTCGCTCCATGCAAGTTCACTGAAGGGAGATGAATGGAGAACACTACCTTGAGGGACAATCTCTACTTGCCAAGGCAGTTTATGGGCTAGAAAATAGTCCCATAACTTGGAAGGGTATCTCAATCTTCCATGAAAGAGGCAAATGCAAACACTGACTTAATCTAGATAGAACTACTTTTAGTTGTGGAAAAATGTTTACTTTGCTTTCTAGTCCAAAAAAATGCAAGAGGATGCTCACTCTTTTAGTGCTGGGTTAATTACAGCTCATCTGAACTCTATTTTTGAAAGAATTAAACCTAAAGAATAACTCAATTTTACATTTTAGATAATCAAGTTAGTCTTTTAAAGTCTTTTGGGCATTTAAAAGTTGTACGTTTACATAAAATGGAGGGTGAGAATTTCTGCTGGACACATACTGTAAATATGGAAGCAGTATAAAACAGGAACGGAAAAGGGGTCTCCTTTTTATTTCTCTTCTGAAGAATGAGTTGTGGAGAATGTAGTGGTTGTTCCACATCATAAATCGGACTTCTTTCAAACCTCGAGAGTTGGCTTCTTCAATCAATCGAATAACAGACTATGGAGGAGGAAACAGAAGGTAAAGAAAAATCAGCAAGTTAAAAAAGCAATAGACAGTCACTATAAGATAGGAAACATGTTAATGTAACAAAAGGTAAAAATAGTTAACTTTGCTATTAACATCAGAAGAGCACCAAAAAGTACAGTGAATCAAATTACTTCGTGTTATATGCAGGAATTTTATTTTTTTCTAAGATGCAGAACAGAAAGATGCTTCCATGGATTTCCCACCTTATGAAACGTGAAAGGTTAGTCTATCCTAATTAGAGGCCTTATAAATGTCCTGGAGATTTTATTGTTTCTATTCCTTAAGAGAGTTTCAGAAGAGGATTAAAGATGGTAGTACATACTGCTCACATAAATCAATTACATTCCAAACCCAAGAAACCTCTCAAGAGGAAAAACACAGGGACAGTCCAACTACATTGGACTATCCAAATATACTTTAAACAGCCTCTTATTCTCTTCGGGAGATACCAGATACTAGTGACTACTTAAGAATAAGAAATTTTAACTCAATATTGTGTTTTATACTAATTAACATATTAGGTTGTTTTCTTTTGCTATTTCCTTATCTAAGGTAGATAAGTCAGTTCTCCCTTTTTGTAATGCTGGAAATGAATTTAATCAATTAAAGAAGTCAGATCTCTGGAATGTGAAATTAATCTTTAAATCCATTTTGGGGCAATTAATTGTGACTCAGAATTCTCATTCAGAGGCAAAGTAAACTACCATCATTTTAAAACCTCACTGTGTAATTGATGAACTATTCTTACCATCTCAGACTAAGGATACCTATGCACTTGTGATATAATTTTAAATGACTGATTTGCTTGACCACAGTTCAATAAACATTTTCAAGTACTTCTTCCAGGGGCATAAGGGCAATTGTTTTCCCCAGTCTTCTAAAATGCTAATAGTTTAACACATGATCCAATCACCAGGAGCCAGATATAGTCAAAAGTTACACTAGTGCTCATCTCATTAAAATTACTCCAAAGTTGGCACTGAGTCTGAGTACTTATCACAGTAAATACTTGGTCCCTATTGTAATAAGACACCGGGAAAAGCATTTTCTCTCTGATAACAATGGTATTCCATTTACGGGCTCCAGGAAATTAATGGGAAAAAAATACATTTCCAGAAAAATCAAGAGAGAAAAGTATTATTCATTGTCAACAAGGCAATATCCAAAAGCTCTTTGGTTTGTGGTTCTATCTAGCCATCATCAGAAAGGAACAGTGAAAGACAAAAAAATTTAAATGCACTTTTTGGAAAAATACTCTGTAAATACCTCAGGATACTCCCTCCATCCAAAGTGGTCCCTACAGAAGAATTTCCAGACTGTGTGGTAAATAGAGTTGACATTGCTAGAGGGTGGTGTGGACAGCCTTCGTAGTTGGTCAAATTCAGCTGTTTCATACACATTCATGGCATTCAAATCTGCCCAAAATTCTTGTCCTCTAAAAAGACCCAAGAAAAAATGAACTGTTAATATCAGTATATTTGCAAAACAGAAATACCGAAACATAGCATATGACATTACAAATATCTAGTATAGTATATTGTAGAATTTTCAAAGCTTGTTTTGTTTGCAGTAAAAAGATATCATTGTGAGTGGTTTCCCCATTTCCTTTATGTCTTTTCTTAACAAGACCAAAATGTCCAAGCCATGGAGCAGGAATTGATTCTATCCTACAGCATTACTGGCCTGAACCAATCAACATAGTCCTGGCTCTTCCCACCACAGGAGGATAAGCCAAACCTGGTCTCAACCAATTAGGGGGTCAGCTCTAGGATGAAGCTGACATGGAAAGCAGAGAGAGAAAAGAAACTTCTCTTGAAGCCTGTCTTTTTTTCAGAGGCATCACAACAGGAATATACAATATTGCCTGATGAAAGATAGGAAAAACTAAATGACCTCAGATGAGACAAGTACTGCTAATCTACCTAACATCAATATCATCTTTTATCCTGTGGGTGGAAAATAAAAAAGGTTGACAAAATATGATGAGAAAAAATAGACTGGATTATCATAACGTTCAGCATGAGAATAGTTCTGTCATTTTGATATATGGTCTGCTGCTGCTGCATCCATACTTTATTGGGGAGGGGGAGTTCCCACTATATAAATCAGAATCACTTAAATTTATAAAGGGTGGTACAAAAAATTTGTGTTTCTTTTTTAATGGGACTTCATCTACTGTTTGACTCATCTGAACCATTAATGGCAAAATGTTCATTTTTCTTTTTGTATATATTTCAAAATTTCCCTAAGAAAATATAACATCACAGCTATAAGCAGAGTGACTAAGTTTTTAAATGCATTATTTTATTCTTTCCACCACAGATTTCTAAACGAATGTCTTTAACACACATCCAGATACTCCAGATCCAGTGGCACTCACAACTGGCTCATATGAAATCCAGGTGTTTGGACAGATATTCCCAATAACTGACATGCTTTCTTGTAATTAGGATTTTGAAAAGGGTATGAATTTTGACCTATGGGTTTTGTTGGTTACTGTGAAACTCCAGACTCTGCTCTTGGAACACTTGTTTCAAGGACTGTTAAATAGGTACTCTGCGCAAAAAAACATTCTGTGGTCAAGTCTGAAAAAGTTGTCTACACAGAGTTAAACAATTTACTTACTGCAGCTACTCCTCTGTCCCTTAAATATGTGAAGGTAGAGACTGAAGTATCAATACCATGGTGAGGGCTAGAAAGTACTCTTCCAAACCTATGACAATACTCTCCCTTTTACCATGAATACCTATTAACATCTCTCACTAAACACCGCTGGCAAATGTGAGGGAGAGAAAATATTTTCTACCCTCCACCCCAATGTTCATAATTTGTGAATTAGCTTCTCTTTGGGAAAAAAACAAACCAAAACCAAAAACTCAAAGTCATATACAAACTGATGTGGCCATGGAGCACATAACTTGTAAAAAGCAGTTATGTTCCTTTAAAAATTCCTAAAGAGCTTCCCCAAACCCTAATTTCTTGCTTAATTTCAAGTGAGGATTAGAATGCCTAATTTCATCCTAACTAGCAGAATGTAGTCTTAAAAGGAACATATAATTTTCAGTGTGAAATGCGAAGACAATAAAATGCAGTTTATATCATATTTGAACACTACTTTGTTTAAAATTATTTATGGTAAATAGGAATACGTAATCCAGAATTTAAAAAAAATGTTTCTGGGAAATTCTACAAAAAAGAAAAACACTGAAAACTGGAACTCCTATACTGAAATTAAACTTCACATCAAGTTACTTTAAACAATTTTCCCTTAATTTTAGGAGACTCTGATGTTATCGAGTGGAGAGATATTAACCTCTTTCTTCCTCTTAAGATCACTTCCAGTTTCTAAACAGATTTTCCTGCTTTAAGTTTATTTCCCAGTAACTATTCCCAATTATGAGTCAACAAATCCTCAGTATTTTCTTTATGGAATTCTTAGTATTGCAGTTAATATGTTAACATACATTATACTATAAACAGCCAATGCTTTTTGCCGTCCAGATTTTATTCTGGACATCTCTCTAGCAATTTCTGTTTACGCCTATATTATTAAGACTTCATAATGATTTGCATGAGAAAGACATCTAAAACTGCAGCTTTTGCTACATTCTCTGAGCACTTCAGTCTTTTGGGCATTATGAAATTTCTATGACAAATCCTAATTTACTACAATCAACTGTTCTGTGGATTGATGTATCAAAATACTATTTTAGCTCTACTTGATTTTCAATATGCTTTTCTAGAGTTGACAGGGACAAAATAACAAATTTGAAAAACATTAAATTATCTTTTTATAAGATTAATTTTACCACCTGCTCTCCCTTAAACAGGGAATGCTTAAAAAATCCAAAGCCAAGAGTTTTTATTCTCTTCAATCTGCATCAGTATAAAATTCATCCAACACGAAAGCCAAATGTTCAACATTCACCACTCTTATCAAACCATTGTTTTGTATTATCAGAAACCAGTTATGAGTCGTGTGTATGGAAATGGTGATGGTGGGCTGTTTTAGGGAATACACAAAGAATCAAACAGATGTAGTCCCTGGCTTCAAGACAGAAAAAACTAACAAAATCTATCACCAAAGAAGCAGTACATCTGCCTATCTAACACAAGTACATTCTGGGAATGAGAAGACAAAGAAAAGGCGTGCAGCATTATGGGAGAGGTGGTGCCTACTGCTCCAGGAATGGATAAAGGTAAAGAAAATAACACGCTTTACAGTATCAATCCAAGATAGCTTTCTGTAAGAGAAAGAATTTTAGCAACAGTTTAATAGGAAATAGGGATTCCTCGGTAGTTCAGACAGTAAAGAATCTGCCTACAATGCAGGAAACCTGGGTTCGATCCCTAGGTTGGGAAGATCCCCTGGAGACAGGAATGACAATCCACTCCAGTATTCTTGCCTAAAGAATCCCAAGGACAGAGGAGCCCGGTAGGCTATAGTCGACAGGATCAGAGTCAGACATGACTAAGTAACCTAACACTTCAACAGGAAATAATTACCAGAAACTGAAGGTTATATGGAAGAAAAAAGTTCTTCAAGCGTTTTGCTTGAAGGGTAGGGACAGGGAATAACAGGGCCAACGTTGGAAAAGGAAACCTTCTCAACAGGGATACGTAAGAGATAAGAAAATGTGAACAGCATACTACAAGGCACAGTGCGAGATGTCAGGCTAAGGAGGCAAGTCTAGGGTCTCAGAGCCTTAAATAAAGGTTGGAATTTAGACTGTTGAGCAGATGGAGGTAAAAGGTCAAAGTGGTCAATACAGGATGTGTATTAACTGAGCAACAGAGACAGTGCTAGAGATGGGGCTGGAGAGAGGAGAGACAGGGCTTCCTAAAAGCAGGATGCAGTCATCCTGGCAGAAGGGAACCCTGTCTGACTTAAAGACAGCCTGACTGAGGGATGGCCAGAGAAGAGTGAGAATGGGAGGCAGCCACTGAGCAGTATGCTTTAGATTTAGTTAAATGTATCATGTGGCTGAATCAATCCATCTGGACTCACCCAAAATAAAACTTTATCACAACAAATTAGAAAAAAAAAACACAAAAACCATTGTGAGCCAATGGCTGAATTTTGCTTTAATGGGAAGAAGGAGAGTGGACTATAGAAATATTAACAATTCTGTGTCAACATGCTTCACCAAACACACCAGCACACATACCAATCTAAGAATTTTGCAAAATTAAAAATTCTGAAGAGAACACCCATTCTCATAATTTCGATGCTTACTAACAATGACTCTCTTTCCACTCAACAAATATCTTGACATACCAACATTTCCAACATATATTATCAACACACAGAGTACCAACACCCATACCATCATTTGTTCTAGAATGTGTATGTCAGATACTAAAAAGTACAAAGGGCCTGCAATATAAATGATAGAATGTAATGTAATGGAAACCAAAACTATTAAATAAATAGTTGCTGAATAAAACAGAAATTAGGACACAATCTCTTTGTTGGATAAATAGTTCTTGGGATTATGCATTTGGGAGCTCAGGAGAATGTAACCATTTTAGGCAATTTCTCTATTTACAAATTGTTCAAAACCAAGAAAGAAATGTGACAACAAACGTAATCATAAGTGGACACAATGATTAAGTGCTGGGCTATGGCCAGGCTAAGAAGATGAAAATGGTAAAATGCCCAAAAGTCAGTGGGGAAAGACAAGCAAGCCCTGTGGCGCAGTGTGAAGTGTGGCACAGAGGTGGTCTGGGAGCAATCCAGAGGCCTCACTGCTGGGAAAAGGGTCACGAAGGTGGTCAAGGGACGTGTCCCAGAGTAGGTGAAACACGAGCCAAGTCTGGCCAGCCAGCAGGCAGACCATGAGAGGCAGGACACCACATGCAGAGTGACTGACACGTGCAGAAGCCAACCAAGCGCCGCTCAAGCAATCCAGAGCAAGCAGCACATGCAGTTCATGTGGGAGGTCAGGGTGTCTGTGTGTGTGAGCAGGATGATAACAGATAAGCCTGAACTGAACAGGTTGGCTGGGGCCAGATAATGAAGAGCTTTGTGTGCTGGGTTAAGAGGTTAGGACTTGATTCTGTGGGCTACAGGAATCACCGGTGGATTTCAACAAGGGTCAGATTTGCCTTTTATAAAGGTCACTCCAACAGCAGTGGTAGGAAGGGCAGATTTGTTTATCTTGGTAGAGAGAGGTGGGGGAGGGGTGGAGATAGGCACTTATTTGCTAAATATTTATTAGCATGTTTATTATAAATATTTATTATTCTATACTTAGCCATCTATAACTACTAACGTGCAAATGAGACAAATTATGGCAGAGAACTGAGGAGGCAACAATGGGGACGATTTGAGAGTATTTAAGAGTTAGGCTAACTGCATGGAGGGGCTGAAAGGAGTGGAAGGAGTCCAGGATGTGTCCCATGTTTCAGATCTGGTGACTGGATTAATGGTGCCATTAAATGAGACTAGAATCACAGAAGATGGAACACATTTAAGTAGGAAGATGATGCAAATAAGATATAGAACTCAGACTTTAGCAAACGTCAGGTAAGTCAAGTTTTCTGGACCTTACTCTGTACAGTTTTAACTAGATGAGTTAGACTTCGGAATCTTGGCTTCCTGCCTATAAAAGTTAACTGGTTTCTACAAGGATAAACCTGTGACCTCAAACTAATCAACACCCACCCTAATCAGCTGGATTAACCAGACACAATTATTTATTACTATGATATAAAGGGAAAATGTCGCCCCCAGCTGAAGGTCACGATGAGAGAAGAATAAAGATCAAATGCAGTATCGAGAGTTATTTAGGCTTCTTCTGCTACAGACTTGAGACAGGCATGACAGATGGGGTATGTTTGCTGCTGCTAAAGAAATTTCACAGGCGCACGAAATATAGCTGGCTTTTGATACCTGGCTTTGATGTTTCCAGGAACTCATTTAGCAGTGCTGGAATATCTGGCAGCTTATAGATTCCTTCAAATATGTTACAAGGTGATGAGAATCAAAGCCATGGCATATATAATACCAAAATACACTGTGAAAGCAGTTTAGTTATTAAACTTCAGAGGACTATGTACTCTTTCTGCTTTAGAAGCATAATAACTGTCATTTATTCTGTCACTAATTAAGATTTTTGCTAACACTGACTTGAATACATAGCAGGAAGTTATTTGGGAAGGCAATAAAAATGATCTATCTTTGTATGTTGCCTACATACAAAGCAACATCTTTCACTGTTTACCAGAGGTTAAATTTCTCTACTTCTACACTATGACTTTGGGTCCTGGTAACAACTGGGTTTTCCCCCTTGGTATCCAGAAGTAGTTGTAAATACAGACATACCTACAAATCAGAACTCAGAGTTTTGTTTTGCTTTTATTTTAACGTTACTTTGTGTATGACCCTCAGTAGTTATAAGCAAGCTAAGAATCAAATGTTGACTTGCAATTAAATCTGCCCACCTCTAAGGAGACCCTGACTTATTCAAGGCAGGATTGCTGAGACTTAGAGCACCCTGTAAAACAATTAACATTAAACCTGGATGATATATTTACCTCAAAAGATTTTGGGGTAGGTAAAAATATTCCCCACTTTAAGATTCAATGGGGCTTCGAGTGTCCAGGGATCAACTTTCTTAGAGCAAACTTCTAGCTGTGTGTGCTGCACTCTTGGTCCCTCCTAGGACATCTTGGAAACAGGTGAATGAGGAGGCAGTAAGTTAATGAGTGGATTTATCTGTGTGCTAAACCACATGCTTGATTTACAAATTGTCAGACATCTAATCTGTGGTGTTAAAGTGATTCTAGAAGTGAACACAGTGAAATAAAAATGAGAGGATAAGAAATAGGAGAAAAAAGCCAGGCAGGTAGGTTGTCTCTATGAAAGGATACCTTGTTTTTTAAGTTTTTATAATTCTATATTATCCAAAAGCATGTGGGGAACTAAACAGACACCTAAGAGTTTATTCTCAAAGAACTCTGTACTAGGACATGGCCCAGATCTGAGTACACCTAAGTGTTTCCTAAATCCCTAACAAATCATAAGTCCTCTCTACCTCAGGCAACCCCTGAAAGCAAATTACAATAGCTACCTGAGGAAGAGAACCTACTAAAACACTGTTATGTTGGGCTTTTTTGTTTTAATTACAAAACTATCAGTTCAAAGCAAATAATGCAGAAGAACTTTTTAATAATATGTGGATAAGCCTAAAATCTTTCATAAATAAAAATTATATTCTGAGATCAGAAGATCTCGCAGCTATCTATTTATGGAGGCATGGGCCTAAATTTCACACCCTGAAGACATCAAAAATGTCATATAGCCTTAACTTTTATCCCAGTTCAGTCACATATCCTGAGACTCTCAGAAGGTAACTTAAGTGAGACATCTCAACCATGGCCTGAAGAGGAAGTGAAACAATTTCTATAAGAACAGCTGGGATAGGAAACATATAGCACATTGAAAAGAAATGTATCATGTCTTATACTACCTTAAATTATGTAGTTATTGCTTTTTATGAAGATTAGTAAATATCCCCTTGTCAAGTGAAATATTTTTAAAACAGAGAGGTTTTTAATCTCAAAGTAGAAAACAAAAAATGTCTGCCATGTACTCAACTGATTAAGTTCTGTGGCTAGGAAATCTGACAATAAAGTAGGCTGAATTATATTTACTTATAAAACTTTTCTACATAATTATAAAATCAATTGTATGCAAACTGATTAAAAATAATTGTTTTCAAATAACGTCAACTTAGTACTTGTTTACTCATCAATGAAACACTAATTATAAATAATCATAAAATTTATCTCCTAGTAGCCCCTAGTAAGGTACAGTTTGTTAGCTTATTTCTGAATTGACTTTCAAATTTATAAATAACTCCTTTAAAGAAAGGTTTTTTATTTAAAATTTTGCATATAGCTGATTCACTTTGTTGTGTAGCAGAAATTAACACAATACTGTAAAACATTTAAACTCCAATAAAAAAATAAAATTTTGCCTTTTCCCCCAGTTAGTACAGACAAACTAATTGATAAATGACCAAAGTAAAAATTAATTTTTAGTAACAAATTAATTGTGGAACACTTTACGTAAGTGGCATTATTTACTGATGAGTGGCAGCATCTGGACGATCCTAACATCAGAAAGCAAAGTTCCTTCTGTTTCACATCCTCTGCCCTCCATTCAAGGATGTCTTTCTTTTATTACCTTGGAAGGCAAATTTAGTATTTCTCCTGTGCTTATTTTTATTCTTGCAATGCCTGGAAATGAAAGAGCGAAGCCAGGTGACAGTCAGAAACCAAAGACCAACCGCAGCAGGAAATTATTTAGAGTAGTTTGTGCCATTTGCCCTCCCTACGCCCAGATCAGCTGCAGGAACTGTGAAGATCACAGGGTTCAGGCAAGATTCTGAAAGTTCACTGCAAGCAAAGTTCACTCTTGGATCCTACCCCTGCCATTCTTCACTGACTATTCAGTGCTGGTAAAAAGTCAGAGCAAAGAAAATCACACACACTTTATGGCTATATGTCAAATGAGAAGGTAACAGTTTAAGAAGCTCTTAATCCAAAAAGGGGAAAAAATTAATGAAGAGAAATTCCTGTAAATGTGGCTTAAACTATTTTCTAATCATTATGAGAAGTGCTAGGTTTCAACATAAGACTATTCACAAATCCTTCCTTATGCTCAGAGGCAACAGCACCAAAACAAATGATATCTATTTGCATACAGAATACAAACTTCCCAAACTCTTTCTCAGACAACTTAAGTCACAAGGGATTCTAATGCACTCCTTACACATTTTGTGGTACACACATTCACAAATCACTGGTTTCTGTAGAACATGAAACCGAACAGTTGCTCTAACATTCTCACTCTCATAACACGCTTATCCTTTCATTGTGATGACCATGCAAAGATTCTTTACTGGTCAAGTGGGTGTTACCAGTAAGTAAACAGCACGGAGCAGAGAAGACCGAGGAGACAGACATATTTTGCTGTGTGGTCACAGCAAACAGGAGGGCTTAGTTAACTCCCTTCTGCGCTTGTCTTAGCAACAGCAATTGGCTAGGTCAGCAAGGCAAACTGGAATTTTCATAATCAGAAGTTTATTAATATAATCAACTTTCTAAAATGAGCTCCTGCTCACAGAATTAGTCATATTTATTTAGCACAACACTACAATACTATTTTTTGCGCAAATCAAATATAAATCAAACTACCAAGCTCAATAAGTGGAATTTATTTTTACATAAAATCCTTCATTTTTGAAGATCTCAAAATATATCTCAGAAACTATCCCTTATAACTTCAAATCCTCCTATTAACAAGGAATTAATCTACATTAGAAATTTGAGGCTTTCAGCTAATGTGTTGGGGATTGGGCTGGATTATGTTTAACACTTACAGGGATTTTAAATAGAGGCGAGTTTGTGCAGCATGATCCCTGGTCCCTAGAAAGCACTGCCATAAATAATCTATGAATATAAAAATAACATTTTGTTTTGTTACGGGAGTCCCTTCATATCTAAAACCATTGACTTGTTTGCTCCTAGAAATGGTGAACTTTAATTAGAAATATTTTATTCTTCTGTACAGTTTCTGCTGACGGTGTTGCAAAGTGCAGTTCACCTCAAGATCTTAAGCTATTACCTACGGATTTCAAGCCCAGAGTGAAACACAAAATGGCTCAACCTTCAGCACTCTGGTATCTTCCAAAGATACAACCGTCATTCATATTCACTTCCTTTTAGCTTAATATTCTCAGATTTATTTAAAAGAGAAACTCTACTGCACTTACAAAGGGAGTTTCTTATAAAACTTACCAATGTCCAATCTGAACCAGCCTTACAAAAAGTTTTTCCAGAAAAACCAAGAATCATCTTGTAACTAAAAAATAAGCTTTCCTTTCGCAAGAAGGCAAGTGCAACTAACAGGATACTGGTAATTATCAAAGGGTACTGACCTAGGTTAAGAGGATCTCAGGTCCTAATTTTAAATGTGAAAAAAGTTATTTTTTTGACAAAGGATGTAGAATCTGGTGGTCTCAAATCAGGGGATAAGATACAAGAGGCCACAGGAAAACAGTCACAATCTTACATGGTTGCATTTTATTCAAATTCCCTAAGTAGGCAAGGTTTGTAAGGGTTACCTACTGCTTCACACCTTTTAGAAATAGTCCCCAAACCCAATATGAAACTAAGAATCACTAAGATCAAAGATGCACCCAGAAGAAATTTATGAATTTACCTTTGCTTTATGGTAGAATGCAAAGCTAGAATCTAGAAATTCTAGTCTAACAATAGGGAGTAGTTTTACAGGAACAGAGTAATCACTCAAAAGTTGCATTTTCTGCACGTTCACATATGCAGAATGAAGTTTTAAATGTTGAATGGAATTATTTTTTCTATTTACAATAAAAAGTAAAAGCTTTAGAGTCAACTCAACGAGAAAATGTATAATGTATCATGCAATTATTTTTAGGAACTATCAGATAACCTCGTAACTTATTTCCCCAACTGTCTGATTTAAAAGTTACACATCTTTGCTCTCTACAAGATCCATTTTCTTAACCATGAATATATCAGGAATAGACTGACCCCAACCTGAAGCCAGGTGACAGCTGCTTCAAAAAGTCTAATCTGCTTACTGACAAAACCAGAAAGGGAATAAATGAATGATTGCTATTGATTCCCATGAAGGCTCTACACAGACCCAGTAACTTCCCTGGATTAGTATAGACAGAAGCCAATTAGCTTTATTTCATATGTAAATAGCATCATAAAGAGGTACAGAAAATAATTCATTGGATTGCTTTCTCCTTAAACACTAGGCACACATTTTGAAAGTCACTTCAAACACAGTTCTTGCTTATGGAGCTCTCTCTTTCTCTTCGGCAGGAATTTTTTAAATAAATTCAAACTCATCCAGCTGTGTATATTCAAGAAATACCAAAAAGTCACAAGGCATAGTAAGTTTCAGCTGTTCTCCTCTCTCTGTGTTATCAATAACACATAATGAGTTAGTTCATACATCATCACAGCTGTGCAGGCCAGAGCTAACTTGGCTAATTTAACTATTCCAGTAGAGTTCAGTCAGGAGCTTGGTCTACTTTAGATAATCCACTCTGCAAGTCATATAGAAAAGAACAGCATGTGCTCTTCATTATCACTAATAAGCAATTCTCCTTCTTTCACGCAGTTCCTGTGAAGTCTTCTAATGGTACTGTCCCTTGGACAGTTTTTTAAAAAACAGAAACAAACTTCTAAGAGCAATGAGCAATCAAAATCACTCAAAACTAATGAACTACAGCTATGACAACACTCTAGGCTTAAGCCCCAAAACTTCTTTTATCAATAAGTTTTAATTCTAAAGAAGAGAAAAGAACACTATCTTCTGACAAAAATTAACCATGGAGTCAGTGTTTGCAACTTTCTTCTTCATCCTTCCCTTTTTCAGGAAATTCAGAATTAGAAATAAGTCACTGGTCATATTTCCACCTATAGGTTACCTCCAAAATAAGGTCAGCACAGTGCCTCTTCCTTATGGGTGATAATAACTATGAGACTATTCTGGCACACTTAAAAATGAATGTAATGTGAAAACTAATGGCGATCTCAGTTGCTAAGGGGAGATTTGCACATTCTTTACAATGGTATTCTGCAGTTAGTGAGACCCCTTTAAAAGCGCTTAGTCCTGCCATTTAGTTATCATTTTCTACTCAGGATGAACGCCTAAACTGTCAGAGACTATGTTTTCTTAACGGAAAACACAACATTCGATGTTGTTTTCTTAACTGTGTATTTGGATTTGAAAATTCTCCAAAGCTCATCCTGTGTGCAAAAGAAGCCTCAGCATCTAAATATGGGGAGTTCATACATAGAACCAGTTTTCAGTTGATGTTGCAGATGTACAAAAGCAGTGAGAAAGCAAAGTAGAATAATATAATTTGGAGTGAAGGCAAAATTGGAAAAGAATAGTTACAATAATTTCATTATAATGAACCAAATAAGCACTTTTATTACTGAAATCCCATTTTTATACGTGTTTTTAGTAGCTAAGCATCTTGACTAATAGTTGGAAGGCACCTGTGAACTTATCTAGCTCAACTTTCCTTCCATTCACTCTTAAGAATAAAATGAACACTGCACATCTCATTTGAGTTAAGTTAAATGTTAAATCCATTTGCAAAAACCAAAGAATTTCATCTACACAGTTTGAAACTATGAACTCTTATCTTTGCTAGAGACGCAGAACTATGAACTTTCCCCAAGTTCCACACAATGAACTATTATGGGTATAGTATATAATAATGATTTACCAAGTCATATAAACTGAGGAAAACAAGTGGGATAAACAACTGCCATTCATTATTCCTGAATCCAGAGACTGCCAGGTTCGGCTTGGGCATATACACAGCTGAACACACACTTCCTGGTTATGTGCAATCTGCACAGATAGACCAGCTTTACAGGCCTGACCACAGAGATTAATAGCTTTAGCCAAATAATGTGGTAACCATGTGAACCTGGGCTGCTCCAGCTTGTTTGTGAATCTCTCAGCAAGGCTCAACATGCCGTTATCTGCATCTTGTTGCCAGGAAACACAACATCGCTTTGGAATACAAGGAAAACCAGGTTGCAGTGACCACAGGTCAACTTCCCAAAAACCCAATTTTTGACACTTGGCTATCTACAATCTTACATTTCTTACTGTAGTCCACGGTGAACTTCACTTTACTAGTAATTAACAATACTTTTGGCTATTTTTATCAGGGCAGGACCACTTACCACCAGTAACAATACAGTGCCAGCAATAGTAACTATAATGATAATTCTCTCAAACTTTTCCTCTCAAGTGTCAAATAAATATTTACTTCCTTAAAACTGGGTTGGAAATCAAGCACTCACTGCAACTACTTTATAACTGATCCAACAATGAATGCATATGGGCTTTCCTCTATGTCTATTTTTCAGCAAAGAAAGTTTACCAAAGGATAAAATACTCAATATGGTGTAACTCTATGGCTGATTCATATCAATGTATGACAAAACCCACTGAAATGTTGTGAAGTAATTAGCCTCCAACTAATAAAAAAAAAAAAAAAAATTATATGACACCAAAAAAAAAAAAAGTAAAAAAAAAAAATACTCAATATGCTGCTGTCCTAAGAGTTCCTGGATTTTCTGGGATCAAAATACCTGTCTTGTCTTGCTCATAGTAAGAGAACATAATGTGTTGGACAATAATCCTGCTAGTTTCTTCTCAACCAATTCAAACAGACAGAAACTTAATGTACCAAGATGCTCAAGTACTCAGCAGACTGGAAATCTGCTTCATAAGAGTGAAGTGGGAGGCCACTGTTATGCACAGTTTTGCAATCTGGAGATGGAAGGATTAGAGTGGCTTTGAGAGTATATAAAATTAATTACCCTTGACATACCAATTAGAATTGCTAGCTCATAGGCAACAGAGATTTTGGACAATACCTTATTAAAAAGATTTTTAAGGCAAAATGGAAAACATTTTTCTCTCTTCCAATGCTGGCTTAAAAAAATAAGTCAAAAGTAGTCAGCTTTATTACAGGATCTAATTCTGTAATATTCTGCTACCCAAGCAGGACAGGATCTTGAGTGCATTATATTATCAAGAGAATACATTTATGATCAGGAAAACTATATTCTTGATATAAGCTTTACTTTTATCCCAAGAGGTCTTCTACATAATAATGCCTCTAAACTTCGGCTTTATATTGCTTTATATTGCTTCTCATCTTGCTCCACAGGTAGCTTTTGAAACACAAGATGCAAAATTCCAGTCTCATGATAATAAAATTGCTAAAAAGACAGACAGGTCTGTGTACTGAAATATTCAAAGAAAACCACTTACCTAATACTAAATGGGAGCAAGAGAAGTTAAACAAAGGCCAGCTTACTGTGATACCAACAATGCTCTGGCACTGTTAGAACACGGAGGGTTAACATCAAAACTAACAGAATTGGACAACATGGAAATAGTTCACTACCACCATTTGCCTTCAGACTCTCCAGACACAAGTCGTATAACTTATTAGTGAACAAAACTGACTCTCCACAAAGTTCTTCTGAACTTTTGAGTTAGGACAGTTAGCTTGTTGTAAGTCCCTTTATATTACAGGAGAAACAATTTAGGAATACAAAGATCAGTGCTTATTATACAACCATTTTTGCACTAGCAACTTTATATGTAGCAACTATTATTTCTCTATTTCCAAGTTCATTAAAGAATGCAGATGTGGGAATTTCAGTTCCCCTATCAGTGAATAATGCTTGGATATCCATACTAAAAGAATCAATTTATTTATTGAGTTGGCCAGAAAGGTCATTTGGGTTTTTCTATACAATCTTTTTTCCAAATGGTCAACCCAATATAGGTCTTGCCTACAAAAAACATGAGGATAACTGCTTTTATGCAAATGACAAATAAATATGTCCATTGGCATAGATTTTCCCTTCACTCACTGTTAAAAGACTCTTTCAGGTTTAAAAAAATACTGAGTTGTGGAACAGTTTATCTGGAAGATAAATAGAATAATAAAATTAATGGTAAAAAGCTTTAAGGAAACTAAAAAAGAAACTTGACATGTTTGGGCATAATTCAGAAGTTTGGGAGGGTCTCAGAATCATTCACAGAAAAATTTTTTGAACTATTCAAAATGAAAAGAGGGTCATGAAAATCTTCAACTACCACTACTTTCTTTTAAAAATATAGCAACTTCTGAGTGTGCAAAACTTTAAAATTAGATAAATTAAGCATTCATAATTTATAAGATTCACCACAGATTTTCTTTCAAAAGGAAGCTCTCCTGTCTGATAAAATAGTATTTGATTCACAGTATTCAATGTATATGCAAGTTCTCAGTCACACACATATTGCGCAGAGTGACATCTGAATTGTTCAAATCATAAAACCTTCATTGTTTGGTTAGATAAATAGCCTGCATTCAACTGCCATGAAAAATCAGGATAGCACATAGCCAAAAGAACAAAAGTAGAAAAAGAGGATAAAACCTGTTAGGTTACTACTAAAAGAAACCACCCTACTAAGCCTTTAGCCTTTTTACCTTCTATGATTTAACAATAACTTTAGAGTAGTTATGAATACATACCCATACTTCATTCTCATTCTATCATTTTCTGGGTTACAGTAAAATCTTTCCAAGTGCTCCTGGGAGTCATTGGATACACTCTGCCACTTTTGCGTAGTTGTCCTCTTGATCTGCCAGTGATATGGCAAGATCGTGTGGTGCTTCAAACAATCCCTGCCATAAATACAAGTGCCTTGCAAAAAGTCCATGCAAATTTCAATTCCGTTCTCTTGGTGAGTGTGGTACTGTAGCTGGTTCACCAGCTCAAACACAAGATCAAGGGAGGCCTCCTCACTTTTGTCCTGAAAGAGCTCGGTACTCAACTTGTCACTGGTGTCCAAAATGTACTGGATTGTAAAACTGTTGTCTTGGAAAACCCCTGGAACATAATCCATGACTTTGTCTATGCAGTCAGGACTAGCAGGAACATCACTTGAAACTGGGTGCAAAAGGTCAGTCTGGAAGTGCCCTGCTGTAGAATCTGCCACTGTCCCACTGATGGTTTCTGGTGGAAAGTTATGATCCTGGATTGGAACCACCTGCTCTGGAGCATCAGTGGGAGGATGGGCTTCTGGCATCTGGCCCCCAACATTTGTCCCATCAGGAATCAGGACAGACATACTGTTTTCAGTAGGTGGACACGATGTATTTATTTCCAAGGATTTCTTCACCAGAGGTTCATGTAAGCTGCTCTCTTCTGCACTCTGGTTTCTAGATCTAAAAACCCCATCAAGTGAGCCAGATTCTAACAAAGTGTTTAATATTGGCCTCAAAGACCTCAAGGTTCCAGTTCCCAACCTCTTCTGATCTTTTTTCTTAAAACAAGTCTTCAATGGAGTGATCTTCTCAGAGAGTCTCACTGGGCATGAAAATTCATCAGGAGAAGGAGGCTGCACTACACAATCTGGCTCAGGTTCGGTGGTTTCCACTTCCATGATGTGGATTAGCTCCAATTGCTCCTCAGTCTAAAAATCCTACAAGAAAAGGAAAGAAGGTCATTTCCAAGCTGACAACAACAGAATCCTTTTCATTCATCATTATGTTTTGTTTTAGTCTCTAAGTTCCTGAAATCCTTTCTCCTATACTATATTTCATCTTTACAGGTCACTTTTTAATTTTGTTGAAAATCAAGGCTCCAAAGGAGCCAAGGTTATTCAAAAGCCCACAAACAGGTAAAGATGAAAGAGACAGCATCTTCTCCACTAGGCTCCTGACATTTATTTGTGGACTTAATATAAAATGATTTGTAATTCTGCTGGGATATGAATTTTTACAGTTTAAGTCTAGGATGGAGTGGAGAGAGGGGTAGAAATACGTGCATCTATGACAGTGGGGAAACCACATCTCTATTGCTTTGTGGTTCTCTTCACAGTTGTTTATGTATCTCCTGTCTCATAAGGTGACAAAAACTGTAAAAAAAAAAAAAAAAAGTTTGTCAAATGCAGGAAAAACTGCAAATTAACTGTGAGTGAATTTGCGGTATGAGGCTATACTCAGGAAGCAGGCTCTCAACTGAAATATTATATGGGAGAAAACCAGGAACCTGTTGAAGCACGTCTAGATGCAGAAAGTTCCAATATATTCCCCAAGGATGTTAAGGGTCTACTTTTGCAATCCCCAAAACATTACCACTAGTAGCGGAAGAATACCAGGGTTTATTTAGCAACAGAAGCTATATCAGCAACAACCACTGCACACTGTTTTAGAAACCAAACACAACTTCCTAATACAGAAAGGGGCCTCCCTGTCTTCAGAAAAGCTACATATGTGAATTAAAAAAACAGACAAATGAAGGCACAGGAAAATAACACAAGAAAACAAAACAGCAAATTTCAGGTTCCTAATGAACTACACAGGGACTTAAAAAGTGCTTTCTTTGAAGAACCAGACCCATTGAAAAAAACTAGAACTTAAAAAGCAAAGAAAACTTTGCAAAATGATGAATGGTGTCTCCTCTACAATCTAGCATTCATTAACTAATTCTGAAAATATTTACTGAGTATTATGCCAGGTGGAAAAAGGGTGGTGATGAGCAATTAATCCTCTTCTCCCTTATCCAATAGACTGAAAGAAATGTTTGCTGCAAGGGCTCATGATTTCACCAAGTATGCATCCAGGGTACAGTGCCTAGCACACTGCACACAGTGGGTGCTCCATGATATTTTCTAGCTGAATTATTGGAGAAAAAGCACCAATTAAATGGCAAGTTCCGTGAGCCTTTATGGGTCAAGAAAAGCAACAAAACGAAAAAAATTGAGTCCCCAGAAAAAAGAATACAAGATCTAATTGGAGGGATTTAGAAGTCTACATGTGTAAAAAGTGCATAATAAATCAAACTCGGAAAAATTAAACACAGTATATAACGAGGCGTTAATGCACACGGCAAGTACAAAAGAAAAGGTAGAAAAAAGTTCAGTGTGAGCTGGCATTGTTAGGGAAAGCTTCACGAAGAAGGAGGGACTTGACATAAGACATAAATCAACTGGAAGGCAGCCAAGCCAGGCGTTATTATTCATCATTTGGTGCTCTTGCCTTAAGGCACAATTGGCACAGATTGTGGTATTCCCTCTCCACAGCAAACCGGCCTGTGCCTTCCCCCACGCACGCACTTACACACACACACACACACACTAACCACTCCTATCACACCCAATCAAGGCAAAACAGACACGAAACCCAGTTCATTTATACGAGGGCACACACACGCCACAACTTTTCCTATTTTTGCCCTCTGTCCAACTCAGAAATAAAACCGAGAAACAGGCAGAGAACTGGAGGAGTGGCTGGAGTGAGGAAGTCACTAGAACCTAGTTCCTCAATTAGTTTGCATAACAGAAAAAAAAATAAAGATTGGAAGGACACTTCCTCCAGTCCCTCTGCCAGCGACCTACAGCTTCACCATTCACCTCACGATGCCCCCGGGTGATGCCCCGGTTCTCAGGCATTCTGCACCCCACCACCATCGGGGAAACCGCCCCGATCCCAACTCAGGACTCCGTCTGGGCGTAGAACGACGCTCGGATCCCGGCCGGGGGTCCGAGGGACGCCTCCTGCCGGCCGCGGCGGTTTGCGCAGCTCGGCGCTCGGGATCGCACGAACTGTTCCCGGCGCAGCCGATTCGCAGCCAGATCCCGGGTGCTCCCGAGGATCCCACCCCCTCCTGCTCCTATACCCCCGGGCCAGCCTCCTCCCACCCACCCAGCGACCCCCCGCCCCGGCTGCCCTCCCCCTTTCAGAAGCCACTAGCGGCGCCTTAATTTCTTTCTTTCCTCGACCGACCTTCCCGAAAAGATTGTCCTGCGAGGCTCGGAGGACCGACCTGAGCAGAGCCGAGGAAACGCAGAGGGCGTTTCTCGGGCTGGCGGGGAGGAAGGCGAGGACTTTAAAGTTAATCTGAAAACAGCTTGCAAACTTCTGGGCTGCAGCCGTAACGCGGGTCTGCCGGAAGGCTCCCCTCAGCCGCCTCGCTCTCCCCCGCGCAGCGCGCCTCAGAACGCCAGGGGTCTGCCCGGCAGGGGCGACCGCATAGACGCGCCCCCGAGCCTCCCTTACTTAGTAGAAACGCGGAGACGCCGGCGGCCTCGACTAAACCCAGTGTCTTACTCCAATTTATACACCTGCCAGAGACCCGAAGTGACTAGAAGTGTAAATCAATGCCATCCTAATATTGACTGGATCCAAGTGAATTCGGTACAAAAAGGCAGTCTAAACACCAATCACCCCAGATCGGTGAAAGCAGGCAGCAAGGCCGGCACCCCTTTCCGCGACCACCATCCCAGCGAGGGTTCCTCACCGGCCCCTCAGAACCGAGTCCTTTACCTGAAACGGGCTGTCTGAGAGAACGGACCACAGGCGCAGAGCCGGACGACGCTGGGTCGCAGGCAGTGTTCGCGCCGCCGGCTGGGCGCGGAGGGTGGGCTCCGGCGTCTAGGAGTCATAGGCTCGAGAAGCGGCGAGCGGCACTCGGGCCATTCTGCCGCGGGGAGCGCAGAGAGCCGCGACTGCACTCCCGAACCAGCTCGCTCGCCTGTCACCTCGAGCTCTGCTTTAAAGTGGCTTCCGGTCGCCTCCTCTCAGCAGCCCTGTCGCGGAGGCGGAGCCTGAGCGGCAGGGGGTGGGGTGGGGTGAGGGGACCGGGAGCTCAGTGGGTGCCGGGAAGGCGGCCCGCCCCGCGTGCGCGTGCGCGCGCGCTCGCGAGGAGGCGCGCGCGAGGTGTGCGTGCGGGGCCGCGTGCTCCCTGGAGGAGGCGTGTCCTCTCGCCGCTGCTGTGGCCTGGAGGGCCCGCGTCTACACGCGTCTAGGGTCGAGCAGCTGTGAGGGGGGGAGGCGCGCGCCGCGTGGGTGGGGCGAGCTCCACCTGCCTGCGGACCCATGGAGGGTCACTTTGTTCGGAGGAAACCCGAGGGAGGATGTGAAACAGAACAACCCGTTTTTGTGCGGTTGGCTTTGTTTATTTGCCTCCTCACCAGAGGCCTCCTGCCGCTGAAGCCGCCGACCCCGAGAGGAGGTTATCGGCTGCTATGGCTGCTGCGGCCAGACGAGGTCGCCCGCCCCGTTCCGGACGGGCGGGCCCACACAGCACCGGGGCGAGCGCTTGCCCGACCTGGTTGCAGGCATACGGGTTTCACGGGAAACATTCGCAGCATTGCAGAAAGGAAACTTTGTTTTGGGGTGTTGAGGTATAGGCACGTTTATGTGTGTTTTAAAGGATACAAACACCGTGATGACTTGTCTTTTCATTCAACAAATATTTTTCGAGTGCGGATTGCATGCTGAGGGCGAAGTGGAGGCTTAGACTACAGTCCTGATCAGCCCAGACACCTTCCCTGTCCTCATGGAGCTTTCGTAGCACCATGTACTTGCCTCTAAAATATTTGGCGTATATCCCGAATTTGCAATATTTTCTGGATTGTAAAACATCCTGGATGGTGAATCAATCTATTGAATATTTCTTCAGCGGTGGAGGAAGAAGCACTATTCATATAATCACCACTATATACGGAGAAAGTAGGCCCTGGTCAAAATCAAGGAAAATTAATCATGACTGTATCCCCATTAGCTGGTAGAAAACGAACACAGCTTCCGAAGAGTTGCTCTCCTGTGACCTGAAATCTAAAGTGACTTAATTCCTTAGCTTGGAGCCATTATGGGCTGAAAAAGTCAGTATTAATATAACCTTATCAAGCTTGTTAAAAAATAAGAAGGGATAATAATAAATATTATGGTTCCAAGCCTTACTTAAACTGTTCTAAACCAAACTGAGTGACACACCAGCAAAGAAAAGATTAAGGGTACTATCTCCCCTAGCACCCTGGGTTTCCTAGGTGGCTCAATGGCAAAGAATCTGTCTGCCAATACAGGAGATACGCGTTCTAACCCCTGAGTAAGGAAGATCTCCTGGAGAAAGAAATGGCAGCCCACTCCAGTATTCTTGCCTGGGAAGTCCCATAGACAGAGGGGCCTGGCAGGCTACAGTCAATGGGGTCCTAAAGAGTCAGAAACCACATAGTGACAATGTGCTCCCCCAGCAGGCCTATTTCATATGGCATCAAGGCAGGGTCTTTAAGGTGAAAATGTTATAGACAGGATTCAGAAGCTACTAAGTAAAAGACAAGAATTTCCAAGCTTTAAAGATTGTACTGAGGGACTTACCAGGTGGTCCAGTGGTTTAAAGTCTGCCTGCCAATGCAGGGGACGAAGAAGGAAATGGCAACCCACTCCACTATTCTTGCCTGGAGAATCCCAGGGACAGAGGAGCCTGGTGGGCTGCCGTCTATGGAGTTGCACAGAGTTGGGCACGACTGAAGTGACTTAGCAGCAGCAGCAATACAGGGGACACAGATTAGATCCCTGGTTTGGAAAGATCCCACATGCAGGGGGGGCAGCTAAGCCTATGTGCCACATCTACTGGACCGGGTCTCTAGAGCCCCTGAGCTGCAACTAGGAGACTGCAAGCCACAGATACTGAAGGCCACACAGCTAGAGCCCCTGTGCTCCACGAGAAATGTCACCGTAGTGACAAGCCTGCACACCGCAACGAAGAGGAGCCCCCTCTCCCTGCAACGCGACAAAGCCCGTGTGCAGCAACAAAGATTCAGCACAGCCAAAAATGAATACATTTTTTTAAATTGTATTGAGACAAATCTTGATCTGTGCCTACTCATATATGGAGTTTCCCAGAATCAAGTATCTGAGTTTAAATCTGCCAGTCTACTGTTTGTTTTCTGTTTGTCTCATCTGTTCTATGTTCTTTCCTTTCATGCCTTTTGGAGTATTTTAGATCCTAGTCTCTCTCAACAATTAGGTTACTTGTTATATATTCTATATTCTTTTAGTAGTGTTTCGGTTATTTATTGCTGTGAACAAATGACCCCAAAACTTATGACTTAAAACAACAACTCTTATTTGCTTATGATTCTGGATTCTCTGGCTGAAGAATTCAGTCAGGGCATAGTGCAGATAGCTCATCTCTGCTTCACCGTATCTGGAAGCTCAGTTGGGGTGGCTCAGATGGCTGGGGCCTGGTTCAGGGAGGGCCATGTGTCTGTTCTGGCTCTTGGCTGACTTCCCTGGTTTTTTTCCTACAAGAATTCTTCATGTGACTAACTTGGGCTTCCTCACAACATGGAAACTTCTCGGGTTTCCAAGAGGGAACATTTTAAGGGGACAAGTCTCAGTGCACAAGCCTTTGGTTGAATCATGCTTAGTAATGTACTGTCAGCCAAAGCAAATCACACAGCCAAGTTCAGAGTGTACATGGGAGGGGACAGCTGGAGGCTGGGAATATTGGGAGATACTTAGAATAAAAGCAGATCACCTTAATCCAATCAAGGATTAATAATCAAAAGTTACTTCCAGGGTGTAGCCCTTTGGAATTCCAGCTTGTTGTTTACCCACCACTCCCCACTTACTCCCTTTGAGGCAACAGAGAGCCCTAACTAGTTCTCAACCTCTCCACTACTGTTTTCAGAGTGTCAATTGGCTCAAAGGGGAAAATGGCACCAAAGTCTGGACCCACCACTCTTGGATCTAGGCTCCTTGTACTGCTAAAATTTTACTGCTTCGAAAATGTATCTCCTCCACAACGTCTGCCTCAGATGTGATCCCTGGAATATAATGCAGTAATAAGATCTTCCTGACAGAACCAGAAGCTGACAGATTAACTAAGGGCATGGAGTCTTTGCTGTAGCCAACAGGATTTGAGATGCTCTATGGCCCAGTGACCACTGTGTCTCTGTCTTCCCTTTTCTGAATAGGAGTTTTAACAACATCATGTTCCTTATCAGTTCAGTTCAGTTCAGTTGCTCAGTCGTGTCCGACTCTTTGAGACCCCATGAATTGCAGCACGCCAGGCTTCCCTGTCCATCACCAGCTCCTGGAGTTTACCCAAAATCATGTAATCATGTCCATTGAGTCAGTGATGCCATCTAACCATCTCATCCTCTGTTGTCCCCTTCTCCTCTTGCCTTCAATCTTTCCTAGCATCAGGGTCTTTTCAAATGAGTCAGCTCTTCGCATCAGGTGGCCAAAATATTGGAGTTTCAGCTTCAACATCAGTCCTTTCAATGAACACCCAGGATTGATTTCCTTTAGGATGGACTGGTTGGATATCCTTGCAGTCCAAGGGACTCTTAAGAGTCTTCTCCAACACCACAGTTCAAAAGCATCAATTCTTCGGCACTCAGATTTCTTTATAGTCCAACTTTCACATCCATATATGACTACTGGAAAAATCATAGCCTTGACTAGACGGACCTTTGTTGACAAAGTAATGTCTCTGCCTCTTAATATGCTGTCTAGGTTGGTCATAACTTTCCTTCCAAGGAGTAAGCGTCTTTTAATTTCATGGCTGCAATCACCATCTGCAGTGATTTTGGAGCCCCCCAAAATAAAGTCAGCCACCGTTTCCACTGTTTCCCCATCTATTTGCCCTGAAGTGATGGGACCGGATGCCATGATCTTAGTTTTCTGAATGTTGAGCTTTAAGCCAACTTTTTCACTCTCACCGTTACTTAATTACTTACATCATTACATTACTTAATAGGCAGATAACTTTTTTAAAAACTGATGCTAGTACGTGAAGATACACATTGCTACTGCAGAGTAGCCCACATCATTAGGATTTCTGAATCTTGTACTCTAAGCTCATTGTGGAAACCTTGGGATTTCTTTTTTCTCTTAGGGCAGGATTGAGTATTCCTTATATGAGAAGAAAGGAAAGACATTGCTTGTTACCCCTTTTTTAATAGAAAGATTCTGATACTTTTTTTTTGAGAAAGGCTAGCAATGTGCCTAGCCTCAAAATGCATTTCCCTAGATCCTGTACACATGTAGGTGGCCATGGGATATGGTTCTAGACGTAGAGTGATGATTTCTAAAAGAAAGTTTTTTTTTTTCCTAATATGCTGCTGCTGCTGACGCTGAGTTGCTTCAGTTGTGTCCGACTCTGTGCGACCCATAGACGGCAGCCCACCAGGCTCCTCTGTCCCTGGGATTCTCCAGGCAAGAACACTGGAGTGGGTTTTCCTAACATAAAGATACCCCAATTCTTTACTTCCTTTTTATTTCTTCCTCATAGAATACTAACATGAAGATAGAACTGGAACCTCATGACAATAATGAAGGTGAACATGATGTGGAAAATAAAAAGATGGTATCTACAAGCTAAGGATCATGGAGCAGAATTATAGGAGGAGCTGGGTCATTCTTGGCATCTTAAAGCTGCTACAGCAGTCCTAGAGTGGCTACCCCTGGACTCATTGTTATATCTGAAAAATAAACCCCCAGTTTGGTTAAACTGTTTTCTGTTACATGTAGCTAAACATATTCTTGGCTAAAGCAGAAACTGCCATAAGTTATCTTCTAAGTCTTCCTGCTTGCAGGCTCTACCAATTGGACAGCAACGGCATGACCTAGAATGTCAGAAACATAAGAACTGTCACAAAGCAATATTTCTACTCCTATAGCATTTCCTGCCAATTCCAGATATGTCAAATTATATACATGTTGTATAGTATATATATAACATTTTATGATACATGTTTATTAAATAAAAAAAATAGAAAGCAGAGAGAAGACATAAGACTACCCATAGGTGAAACTTCCCAAGTGCCATTTTAACACTTTGCTATAGTTGTTGTTGTTTAGTCACTAAAACATATCTGACTCTTTGCAACCCCAGGGACTGCAACCTGCCAGGCTCCTCTGTCCATGGGATTTCCCAGGCAAGAGTATTGGAATTGGTTGCCATTTCCTTCTCCAGGGGATAGTCCCAACCCAGGGATCAAACCCTCATCTTTTGCATTGGCAGGCAAATTCTTTACCACTGAGCTACCAGGGAAGCCCCTTGTTATAGTTATTCTGTCTTATCTTATTCAAAGGTTTTTCGTTATAACATTACAGTATATTCATATTTTACCTAACATCACACTTATTATAAGCAGTTTTCCCATGTGGAAACAAATAGCTTTTAAACAAACAGCTGTTTAACATTCCAAGTAACTAAGTTTTACTTAACTGGTTTCTTGTCACTGAAATTAACTCACTTAAAAAAAGATCACTTATTCACTGAGTACTACATTCAAGTCACTAGATTAAATATTAGAAGTACATGTATATGAAGAAGTGCCTATTTGAATGCTCTTCAAAACTACAAGACACAAACATACATGCAACATATATGGCAGATGTGTGTGCATACTTTCCATATGTGGCCCTAAGTCATCTGTTTTTAAATATGCTTATAGGGTTGAAATATTCCAATTTCTTTTCCATGTACTCCTTTTCCCCTGGAGGAGGAAATGGCAACCCACTCCAGTATTCTTCCCTGGAAAATTCCATGAACAGAGGAGTCTGGCAGGCTACAGCCCATGGGGTCACAAGGAGTCAGACACAACTAAGCAAGCACATACGTACTCCTTTTATTGCTAATTCCCATGACTCCTTTCTGCTGGATTTACTTTAGCATGACTGATCAGTTCAGTATAGTACTTCCAATGAACGATTTATTCATGTAAAAGCTGAGATTACTTGAAACTTCAAGTGACTGAAGATCTCCTGTTTTCATTTTTATTAACAGAATGCGTGCTGTAAAGTATTAATATCTCTTTCTTGCTTTCTGTTTTCACAATTGTTAGTAATAGTTAATTCCCCAGCAACCTTCTGGTAGAAAGACAATCATTTCTGGTTACCAGTCCAAGAAGGAAACAGTGACTAGCATGACTCAGAACGCACAATGAAGACCTGAGATTTGAAAACAGAGGGCTTGGCTCTCAGCAGTTTTGTTCTGAGAACACAGCCAATTTGCATAAATGGCAGGTTGACAATTCCTTATCTTTGAGTGCTAAGTCCAAGCTGTAATTTTTTCTGGCTGTGTATATAAGGACAGCTTATTCTCTACCTCAAAGTGCGTGTATGCGATATATTCAAAGTGAAAGAAAAGTCATACTATTTTTATGCAACTGAATTACTGATGTTTTAAAACATGAAACCTATTGGTGAAAACCCTATCTTGATGTTGTTACTAATGGGCCACTCTTGGAATTTATCTGAAGGAAGATTTCCTATTTTTTTGAGAGGCAGTTCTCTACTCTTAGATCCTAGAGTAAGAAAAGATTCTGGCTGAAATTTATTTACCTCAGGTGGATCTTAAATATAGTGTTGGTGGGAGAAGATTGGAAAATGCTACTAGACAATATGTCACAGCAACTAAAAGTAGAGAATTTCATCAGCAGGAATGAAGGGTGAATTAATTTAAAGCTCAGAGATAGGATGGCTTAGAGCTTGACATGAACATGTTTTGATAAATGTAAACTTAAGATACATATTTTCAAAAAGTGATAGAATGTTCACTTTGCAGACCATTTCCAAGTTTTAAAAATATTTCTCATTTATAATCTCCTTTTATCTTGAAACTTAACATTTTTTCTCTACCTCTGATGAGGCAACAAGATACTTCTGTCTGGGAAAAATGAAGGCTTACTGGAAAATGACACAGAGAAAATAGGATGAATTCTAAAATGCGTATGCCAGATCACAATCTATTGTGTTTATCCAAATTTTATTTGTAAAGTGCCTAATAATCTATAGGCCTGTTCATTTTTAAAAAAATAATTTTATTTATTTATGACTATGCTGGGTCTTTGTTGCTGCTCTCAGGCTTTTCTCTAGTTGTGGCAAGCAGGGGCTTCTGCAGCTGAGGTGTGTGGGCTTCTCATTGCAGTGACTTCTCCTGTTGCACGGCACAGGCTTTGGGGCGCGCAGGCTCCAGCAGTTTGCAGCCCATGGGCTCAGTAGCTGTGATTCCCAGGCTCTTGAGCACAGGTTCAATGGTTGTGGTGCACAGGCTTAGTTGCTTATTAGACTGTTCTTATCTTCACAGAATCCATGACAGCCAGGTGTAATCTTTAATCCTCTTCATTTTAGACCTGTGGTTAATTCATGCAGCACTCAATCAAAGTGCTGTCCGATCTAACTGGTTTTGGTCTGTATTAAATGATTCCTTCAGAGAAGTCCCACATTTTTTCCAGGCCATTCATTCAGTTTATTCAATTCACGTCTATTGGGTGTGTACATACCAAGTACTAGTTATGCAATAATGACTAAGATAAGTCCCACTTTCTGTTGATTGTTTGTGAACTGACCACCCAGAACACCTGGAAAAGTCAGCTACAGATTGCCCAGCCCCACCCTAGACCTCTTGAAATCAAAATGTCAGAAGGCAGAGGATTCTGCACTTTCAAAATGTTCTAGACACTGCTGCTTTAAGAGTTCAGAGTTTAAAACACTCTGGGGTTGGAGGAAGGGGGAATGTCTGGGGTGGAGGGGTGGACTTGGGGAGGTATGTAGTGCTAGGAGGGAAGGGAGACTTGGCGGGTATGGCCACAAAGGAAAACAAATAAATACATTATAGTGTGGTGGGTGCTTTAATAAAATTATATATGCAAAGTGCTAAGAATATATAGTGAGGAAGAATTAAGCTGAACTACATAGCATCAGAGAATTACTAAGATTTCTAGAATTATTGTATCTAGTATTATTGATATTATTTCTTAGAATGTTAAGCAACTCAGTTGTTTATACTTGAAGTACACCTAAATTTAATAGGGAAAAAGTTTATATTTTAAAAAAGTGAATTCCCAAGTAACTAAAGATCCCCAAGTAATCTTGAAAATTATATGCAGGTATCATCTGAGTTAACAGCATTTCAGCTGTGTGAATTTATCCTAGCGATATAATTAGGGTGTATGCACAGGTTTGATAACAACGTTATTCCCTGTAGTGAATAAATTGTGACCAAGTGTTCATTTTCATCAAGTCCCAGAATCAGTTCTCCATGGACAACCTCCCTGTTCCCACTTTTGTATTGTCATAAGACATTCTGGACTATAAATAGTTTCTATTTCTTTTCAGGCCCTGCAAAGCCTGTACTCTGTCTATACTAAATGTTTTCCAGTGACAAAAACAGAATTTAGGAATTTAATTCATCATTAGCCCTGGCCAGTCACACTGGGCAGGATTGTGTACAGAACATAAATTTTCCCACTAATGTCCAAGCTCAGTGCGTTGATTTTGGTAGACTGGACATGCTAGCCATTCACTGAAAAGAGATGGCCCTAAAGTCCACCTGCCTTTCATCTCTGACTCCTCTAGGCATATAGCACCTAGACCATAGGTTTTCAACTTGGCCTGAGAATCACTTCAGCCACTTATTATGTATGTGTGTGTGTGTGTACACATATACCTATGTATAAACATATCTGTTTATATATATAAAGAATATATATATTCTTTACATAAGACCAATCAAACCAGAATCTCTTTGCTGGGACTTGTGCACTGAACATAGACCGTCTTAGCTTTTCCTCTCTAATTCACAGGAGAACATTTAACATTCAGTTCAGTCCAGTCACTCAGTCGTGTCCAACTCTTTGAGACCCCAGGGACTGCAGCACGCCAGGCCTCCCTGTCCATTACCAACTCCCAGAGCTTGCTCAAACTCAAGTCCATCGAGTCGGTGATGCCATCCAACCATCTCATCCTCTGTCATCTCCTTCTCCTTCTGCCTTCAATCTTTCCCAGCATCAGGGTCTTTTCCAATGAGTCAGTTCTTCAAATCAGGTGGCCAAAATATTAGAGTTTCAGCTTTAGCATCAGTCCTTCCAATGAATATTCAGGACTGATTTTCTTTAAGATTGACTGGTTTGATCTCCTTGCAGTCCAAGGGACTCTCAAGAATCTTCTCCAACACCACAGTTCAAAAGCATCAATACTTCAGTGCTCAGCCTTTTTTATAGTCCAACTCTCACATCCATACATGACTACTGGAAAAGCCATAGTTTTGACTAGATGGACGTTTGTTAGCTAAGTAATGTCTCTGCTTTTTAACATGCTGTCTAGGTTGGTCATGACTTTTCTTCCAAGGAGCAAGCATTTTTTAATTTCATGGCTGCAGTCACCATTTACAGTGATTTTGGAGCCAAAAAAGATAGTCTTTCACTGTTTCCCCATCTATTTGCCATGAAGTGATGGGACCAGATGCCATGATCTTAGTTTTTTGAATGTTGAGTTTAAGCCAGGTTTTTCACTCTCTTCTTTTACTTTCATCAAGAAGCTCTTTTGTTCTTTGCTTTCTGCCATAAGGTTGGTGTCATCTCTATATCTGAGGTTATTGATATTTCTCCTGGCAATCTTGATTTCAGGTTGTGCTTCATGCAGCCTGGCATTTCACATGATGTACTCTGTGTATAAGTTAAATAAGAAGGGTGACAATATATAGCCTTGCCATACTCCTTTCCCAATTTGGAACCAGTCTATCGTTTCATGTCTGGTTCTTTTTTTTTTTTCATGTCTGGTTCTAACTGTTGCTTCTTGACCTGCATACAGATTTCTCAGGAGGCAGATAAGGTGGTCTGGTATTCCCGTCTCTTTAAGAATTTTCCACAATTTGTTGTGATCCACACAGTCAAAGGCTTTGGCATAGTCAACAAAGCAGATGTTTTTCTGGAACTCTCTTGCTTTTTCTATGATCCAACGGATTCAACATTTATCATTAGCATGTACTTAATGACCTACTCCCTCATTCCTTCAACACATTTACTGAATATTTTTTCTCTAAGCATTTCTAAGTGCTAGGGATACTAGCACTTGAGAATAGAAAAAATGCTCAATTCCTGTCAATATTCTAACAGGAGGAGACAGACAGATGGTATCAGGTAGTGATGAGTGCTATAAAAATAAGACATGGTAACAGTTTGGAAGCTCCCCTGGAAAAGGGAATGGCTACCCACTCCAGTATTCTTGCCTGGAGAATTCTATGGATAGAGGAACCGGCAGGCTATAGTCCACAGGGCCCAAAAGAGTCAGACATGACTCTTAGTCATGTTAGTCAGAGTGACTAACACTTTCATATTTTTTTTTCAAGGGTAGACAAGCCACATAATGCATCAAATAAGGACACATTGAGAGTAATTATTTATAATTATGTCAAGAGAATGCAAATGAAACCAGAACTGTCCTGGATAAAGATATATAGTCACTCTGGGTAAGATGTTAAAAAACATAGTTTGGGTAAGTAATGAGGGGCTTTTAAAAAATGACGTGCCATTCAGAAAGGCATGTCCTTCAAGAGAAACATCTATGCAGAAGCCTCAGGAAGACACAGTCTCTAGCCATGAGGATATTAGGGAAAGAGCATTTCAGGTAGGTGGAATAGCATCTGAGGTAGAGGCAAGCTTGGCATGTTAGGAAAAAAAAATCTATAAATCTAAGCTAATTTCCAGTTCTTATTACCTAACTTTGTTAATGAAGGCCCCATTTGGGGAAGCTAAGAAATTAATTTGAGTCTGAAGAAACAATTGACATTTGTATGGGTTCTCTGGGTTTAGAGGAAGAAAAATAGCCAAGTCAAGTCAAGCATATTACAATATGAAAAACAAACAAATTTATTAAAAAAAAAAAAAAATTAAGGGACTTCCTTAGTGGTCCAGTGGCTAAGACTCCACATTCCCAATGCAGGGGGTTTGGGGTTTGATTCCTGGTCAGGGAACTAGATACCACATACCACATACCACAACTAAGGGTTCAAATGCCACAACTAAAGATCCTGTATGCCGCAACTAAGACTCAGTGCAGCAGCCAAATAAATAATTATTAAAAAAAAAAAAAAAAATTGGCACAGGTGCATACAAGTTTCTAGCAATGTAAGGCAAAGTCTGGTTTTAAAACAAAAACCTATAGTATCAATTAGAGTTCCCATTATTTATTGACTTCTTGCCTACAAACTTAAAAAGCAACTGTCTTTTATTTTCAAATGCAAAGCAGATGGAAATTTACCAGGGAAATCTATATTAAACAAAAGAAAATATTTGCAACATTATTAACTGAATTCTTTTGACTCCTTCACCTACCTGAGACTCTGACTTTTATTTTTCACTTTCTGAAGACTTCACTTAATTGGAAATCAAGGCTCTGAATTGGTTATTTCTCCATCAGTATGTTTACATTGAAACGAAGGAAACCTTTTGGTTTCAGAGTTATGTAAAGTCATCAAAAAACATCAAAATGTTTCTTTGGTTAAAAAGAATCTTCTGCAGACGTGAAATCAATGTGACCGTGAGAGAAAAGGAAACCGAAACTGTTTATCAGGCTTCAAAGTTAAAAGTCAGGAAATTGTAACAGCATCAACAAAATCCTGTACGTGGACCCCTTGGTTAAAAAAACAAGTGGGCTAATTGCATATGTAAGTGACCTAGAAAAGGAGTGCTGATTGACAATTAATTTTATTCATTCTTCTATTTTGTTGAATGCCTGCCACAAATAGTTGCTGGGCGTGCAGTGGTGAGCAGAACAGACATGATTCCTGACTTCATATAGGATATGGAAGATGACAGATATTACTTAAATAATCACTCAAATCAATCTAAAATTACAAACTTTACTAAATGCTTTGAAGAACAGCAGGGTGTCATCACTGAGACCTACCTAGGCTGAGGGAGCCAGGGAAGACTTCATCAGTGAAGAAACATTTGACTGAGCTCTGATGATTAAGGAAGCATTAACTAGCTCAGAGCGAGGTGGGTGGGAGAAATGAACAGCGGTCAGGAGATGGGAACTGCAAGTGCAAAGCCAGAATTGTGAAGGTGTGGCATGCAAAGAGAGCAAGTATGTCTAGAAAGAAGAAAGTGAGAAGAGTGGCTAGAGATGTAGGGATTTGGACCTTTAGGCTTGATTAAGAATTGGGCAGAAAAATAGGCAGTCACTTCAGTGTTTAAGTTAGAAAAATGATGTGACCATAGTTTATTTCTAAAAGTCAGCTCTGGGGTCAGGAGAACTTCCACTTCCAGTAATAGATTATGTAATTCAGGCTAGCCTTCTTACCCAGACAACCCTAAAAGTTGGCAAAAAAACTTTTTAAAATTATTCGAAGATCTAACATAAAGAATTATGGTAATTAGACCTGAGAGAAGACTCAGGGGTGAGCAGAACATTTCAAGCCACTTTTCCCAAAGAGGTGGCTGAGAAGCGGAAGAGAATTTTGACAGCCTAGCAGGGATTGGGGTATAAAAACTGAAGTTCAGGGAAGGTCAAGAGGAGAGACGCCAGGTTTGGGGTTGGGACCCAAAGGACTACATGGGGAGTGAGGGTAAACCAGAAATAGACCAGCCCTCCTAGCTTCAAATCCTCTCAGGTTCTGCAATTGGATTAAAATGATCTAGGATTGCTAGTGGCCTTAACCTCTTGCCAGAAGCAAACATAAATCCTCCTTGGAGAAAGATAATATTATTGTAGGCCTCAAACTATTTTTACAATTATCTAAATGCAATATCTGGCACTCAATTAAAAGCAACCAGATAAGCATTCCAAACTAATGGGATATGTCAAAGGACACAGAAGCCAAATTAAAGTTTCTCCTACTGGCCAAAACAGGGCAATTTTAATTCTAAAAATAATGATGGCAATTCATTATAATATATTGAATGAAAAAGAATCCATGAGTCAATCAAAATACTAAAAAAGAAAAAAGAAAAAAAAAGGCAGGGAGTGGAGGCAGGGTGCAGGGGAGGAGGGAAAGCTCTTCTTTGCAGAAGGGTTCCAGGTAATAAATGTAGATAGATTGACAGGATTAGAAAATCGTCATTTCATAACAACTAATATAATAATTGACAAGGAAAGATCATCAATGGATGTTAACATTACTGGGTGAAAGGTTGGAAAATAAAACATTCACATAGTCTCCAAGTATCTCCTTGTACATTGATTAAAAGAAAAAGTGAAAGTGTTAATGGCTCAATTGTGTCCAACTCTTTTTGACTACATGGACTGTAACCCACTAGGCTCCTCTGTCCATGGAATTCTCCAGACAGGAATACTCGAGTGGATTGCCATTCCCTTCTCTGGGGGACCTTTCTGACCTAGGGATCAAACTTCAGTCTCCTGCATTGCAGGCAGATTCTTTACTTTCTGAGCCATCAGGGAAGCCCAAACATTACTCATTAATAGCTAAAGGAAAGATGGGATTTCCCTGATGGTCCTGTGGTTAAGAATCTGGCTTGCAATGCAGAAGATGGGTTCTAAACTTGGGTTCCCTTGTTGGGAAACTAAGATTCCTCATGCCTCAGAGCAGCACACTCCACAACTATAGAGTCCGCACAAGGCAACAAAAGATCCCACATGACGTGACTAAGACCTGATGCAGCCAAATAAGTATTTTTTAAAAATAAGGAAAGAAGTAATCTGACCATTAAAGAAATCACACACCAGCTTAACCCAATGGTCAAACTTAAAATGACTGCTAACAGACATTATAAGCCTTCTGATATGATGAACAAAAGAAGACAAACCATCATCTATGTAGTATTCTTGTCAAATATTTTGAACTTTGATTACAGCTTAAGGCATGTGTTTGGAGTTTCAGATGAACGAGACCTTAAGATAAAACTTTGTCTTCTCTGAATTCAAGTTTATAAATAGTTCTTGAGATAAGCCATCCATGAAAATTATAAGAATTATTTTGTTTGCTAAGCATAAAACAGCAATATCACAAAGATCTTCTGCAAATGCCCACCTGATCATCTAAGACTCTAGCTCTCTCCTATATGAACTTATCAATAAAAAGTGTTAACACTCTGAAAGCAGTGCTTTAACGAAGACAGAGTTTGATATGGAAATCTCTAGTTCACCTACTGAGCTATATGGCAATTTAACTGAACAAAAAATTAGAGATTCTATTATGCCTTGGCAACTGGCTGGGCACTGTACATACTTCTCAAAAGGCAAACTCTCCTTTGGGAGATGTGTCTTTTTTAAACTGCTGGTAGTCATTTCAAGTTTAGTGAAAGAGTTTTCAGTCTTTTCTGGAGAGTGCATTTTGACTGGAATGTGCAGGCATTTGAGCACCCAAGGGGTTAAAAGAGGAACTGCCCCAGAAACAATAGAATGAAGGAAGTGCTTGATGGAATTTCAGTCCTTCTTAAGAATGTGTGGGAGGGTTGAAGGAGCTAGTTGTAGAAGAGTTTGGTTTTGTTTTTTGGAGAGAAGAGGATTGGTTTGCTACTTGGTTAAGGAGAAAGAAAGGAATATAAGGAAGAGAAGGACATTACAGAAATGTCAGCATACCTTCCCATAGCTACCAGGGCCCTGGCTGGGAAGTGGGAGTAGGGTAGGTGGAGTAAACACTTTCTAGAACATAAATGTCTTAATCTAAGCATGAGAGAATAATCACACAAATTCCAATAATGGGACACTCTGCAGAACTCATTAAAGAATAGCAGTGTTATAAGAGGAAAAGAAAACAAAAGCAGCAGAACTATTCTAAGTTAAAGGAAAATAAAGGCCATGTCTGAGCTTTATATAGACATTGGATACTAAAAAATGCTGCAAAGAATATTATTCAGACAGTTGGGAAAATTTGAATATGTAATGAATATTAGATATGTTATTAATATCAAACTTCTTGAGAGTGGTAAGAGAGGTATTGTGATTATGTAGAAGAATGTCCTTGTTCTTAAGAGACAGAGACACATGTTGAAATATTTAGGGGATGAAGCATCATGACATCTGTACTTTCAAATAGCTCAGGAAAAATAAAAAGGATACATATATGCAGTCCTCATTTTGCCTGGTAGTGCAAAATTAAAAAATGAGCATTAAAAAAAAAAAAAACAAAACTGGTGGCATAGTGGATAAAAATCCACTGGCCAATGCAAGGGTATATGCGTGTGATCCCTGGTCCAGGGTTATTCCACATGCTTAGAGCAATTAAGCCCATGTGCCATGACTACTGAAGGCCACGTACCCTAAAACCTGGGCTCTGCCACAGAAGAAGCCACTGCAATGAGAGTAGCCCTTGCTCACTGCAACTAGAGAACGCCTACACAGTGCTACCAAAAATAAATAATTTTTTTTAAGTGACTGTGTAAAGTGAAACTGTGCAAAATTATTTTTAATGATCAGTGGGGGAAATTATCACTGTTCTATGACCTTTAAGCAGTTATATCAAAACACTATGAACGCTTATGTTCAGTTATAAATGTAGGAAAAGGGAAAATTAGTAAAACTAATTTTTGTTTAGTATGCTGTCTTTCAGTTGCTAAGTCGTGTCTGACTCTGCAACGCCATGACCTGCAGCACACCAGGCTCCTCTGTCCACCGCTATCTCCCAGAGTTTGCTCAAATTCATATCCACTGAGCTGGTGATATCTAACCATCTTATCCTCTACTGCCCCCTTCTTTTGCCTTCAATCTTTCCCAGCATCAGGGTCTTTTCCAATGAGATGGCTCTTTGCATCAGGTGGCCAAAGTATTGGAGCTTCAGCTTCAGCATCAGTCCTTCCAATGAATATTTAGGGTTGATTTCCTTTAGGATTGACTGATTTGATCTCCTTGCAGTCAAGAGATTCTCAAGAGTCTTCTCCAACACCACAGTTCAAAAGCATCAATTCTTTGGCACTCAGTCTTCTTTATGGACCAACTCTCATTATCCATACATGATTACTGGAAAAACCATAGTTTAGACTATACAGACCTTTGTTGGCAAAGTGATGTCTCTACTTTTTAATACGCCATCTATGTTTGTCACAGCCTTCCTCCCAAGGGGCAAGCATCTTTTAGTTTCATGGCTGCAGTTACCATCCACAGTGATTTGAGAGCCCAAGAAAATAAAATCTGTCACTGCTTCCACTTTTTCCCCTTCTATCTGCCATGAAGTGGTACTGTAATTTAAAACACTAGAAATATTGAGGATTAAAGTATTTTATTTCTTCATAAAAAACTGAAGAGTAGTTTGAACAGTTCTTCTGATCATGTAACTATATAGAATCTTCTCTCTGCCTTTCAAATTGTCATACTTCTAAGTTTGAGTCAGTTTGCCACCTTTCATCTCTTTCACTTACAATGTTGTGAAATATCTCCAAACGCTCCTATAATGTGAAGTTTTTGATAATGTCACTTCCCTGGGCCATCATCATCCTTTTCATCACAACCACTTTCCTCATTAATCTTGATAGATTTGCCTTCACTAAGTTCCTCTGGCTGCATTTCCAGAGTGTATCTAATGGTAGCAGTGTCAATATTCCCAGTTAAGTCTGGCATAACTCCATTTATGTTTGATTTGAATTTTACTTTCAGCATTATTACTTTTAATTTCTTTCCCGCATTTTCATCTTTTTTGGTCAATACCCTTTTTATAAAATGTCATGTGAATCTATCACTGAGAGGCAAGGAGGCCATACAATTGTATGCTTTGCTATCTCTATATGAACTGAGTAACAGATATGTAGTGACCATTCTAACAGATTTGAAAGATGTGTCGTGATTGGTCACTGTCACTGGTCATTACAAACATCTGTTAATTATGTAGCTATTTGAAGACTGAAGCTCTGGCAGTGAAGTTTGTACTTTACACAATTACAGTTAGTATACCATGGTAATTGAAATTTGAATCATGCCATTGTGTAACTGCCTCTCTCTGTAGGTGTACACCTATTTATGTACAATAAAAGGTATATAGGTACCCATTGCACTATTCTGGCAGCTTTCTGTAATTTCAAATTTGCCATAATAAAAATTGGAGCAAGACAGGGGAAAAGAAGCAGGTCCTGGAGGAAACAATGAGATAAAAAAAATGTAGAGAAACAATAGGCAACAAAAAACAGACCAACAGGGAATCCAGAGAATAGAAAAGGCTGTGGAATTAGACTGCTTTGGTTTGAATCCCACTTTTTCCATCAGCTGCATGATCTTGGACAAGTTATGTACTCTCTGAATTGATTTCCTCTTAAAAAACTGGAGATAAAAAATGCTACCTACTTCACATGGTAATATGATGACTAAATAAGTTGTATATGGACTTCCCAGTTGGTCCAGTGGTTAAGAATCTGCCTGCCAATGCAGGGGGACACAGGTTCGATCCGTGGTCTGGGAAGAATCCACATGTTTTGGATCAACTGGGCCTGTGTGCCGCGACTACCACGCCTGTGCACCCTAGAGCCTGGCCGTGGCAACAAGAGATGCCACCTCATTGAGAAGCCGGCACACAGGAAGTAGAGAAAGCCCAGAGTGAAGGGACAGTGAAGTCGCTCAGTCGTGCCCAACTCTTTGTGACCCCGTGGACTGTAGCCTACCAGGCTCCTCCGTCCAGAGAATTTTCCAGGCAAGAGTACTGGAGTGGGTTGCCATTTCCAGAGAAAGCCCAAGTGCAGTAATAAAGACCCAGTGCAGCCAAAAATAAAGAAATACTTAAATTTTAAAAAATAAATAAATGGGCTACAAATATAAAGTACTTAGCACAATAGTGATACACAGTAATTACTTTATAAGTGTAAGCTATTGCAGGTTTGTTAATCTAGGGGAGACTTTAATATATTCAGATACCATAGGAATCCAGATTGAAGAAGGGATAACGGATATGGTTCCTAAGAAGGTGAGAGGGAATGAGATCTGAAGAAGAAACAGAGGCATTTGGTCGTGGACCAAAGTGTGAATATCTCTATTTTAACAGGAGGGACAGAAAATACCACGGGTGCCCACGTAAGTTGGGTGGTAAATATGCTAGGGAGAAGGTGTTACAGTATAATGACTTCTGTTTTCTCTAAGAAATAGAAGGTAAGGTATTTTCTGAGAGTGAGCACCAAGGCAGGAGTTTAGAGACGGAGGAGAGTGGAGAAGATCTGAAATGGCCCTTGCAGAGAGTAAGAAAGCCAGCTGGCCAGAGAAATATAACAGCATCGTTGGCAGTGAGGGCCCAGAGCTCAGTTCAGTTCAGTTGCTCAGTCATGTCCGACTCTTCGCGATGCCATGGACCACAGCACGCCAGGCCTCCCTGTCCATCACCAATTCCCGAAGTTAAGGAGACAAGGGAATTTCAGGTATTGGCAAGAGGATTACTGAAAGTACAAACCATGAAATCTAACCTCGGATGGAGGGAGGCAGGACAAGTCCTGTGGTGAAAGTGAAGGGAACCATGGATTAAGGAAAGGTCCCCTTAAGATCAAGGAATGGTCCCAGTGAAAATTGTTTAACAAACAAACTAGCCATTTCCTAAATTAGGGAGCAGTGCTCTGTGTAAACAGGATGTTCAGTAGGGGCTCTTTCTGTTTTCCTTTTGGCTGAAGCCCTAAAGACCGAGAAGAAAACAATAGGTGCTATAATGAGGGGCTATATCACCAATGCAGGACTTGTAAAGAGGGGTCAAACTGGTTTTGTGACCTTAAATCCACTCAACTGGAGTATGTATAAGCACAGGGGTTGAAAAATTGGGAGACATTTTCTTTTAAGAATTGGAATACCTTGGCTTTTTCTTCTCCCCTCTCCTAGGTGAAGGGAATGGTTCTCCTCTTTTCTCAAACCAAGTGAGAGAGATAATTTAAGAAAGCACCTGAAGAGCTTCCAACATGCCTCCTTCAGTTTGAAGAGTGTAAGGACTGGTAAGAGAAGCTCTGGCCAAATGGGAGGTGGTGGGGGCCGTTGGGCTACACGGGAGCCCGTCTCCCAGCGGTGGGCCAGGGGTGGGGCAGTATTGCTCCTGGGCCAGATGTGGGCCTGTGGGAAGAGGCCGTCTGGAGCTATCTCATTTCAAGATGGGCTAGAGGGGGTGGCCACCAGATGGCCTGGGGCTGAGGAAGGGATTGTAGGAAGCCGGTAGGAGGCAGGAGACATTGCTTTCACACTTTAGTGTGATACTGCTGAGGAGGTCCACAGTGTGGCTGTAGGAGGGGCTGCTTGAAAGGCCTGGAGTAGAAGGTCACTGAGGGTGAAGAGGTCAAGATAGGAAGGTCTGGTGTCAGCTGAGTCTTCTTTGTGGATGATGACGCAGCCACGATGCTGGCAAAGATTGGGGTAGAAAGACTGCAAGCCATATACGCCCAAGGCCAGAGGTTCTCAGACTTGAGGGCACCATTTAGAAGATACAGAGGCAGGCTTATTGAAATAAGATAGAGACTGGATATCTGTATATTTTTACCAAGTTCCCAGGTGAGCTGGAATATCCAGCAGAGTCTGAGAACCACTGCCCAAAATTTAGTGCAAAGAACAGAAGATTGTTCAGTACATAACAGTTTCTACCAGAAGAAAGGAAGAGAGGGCAATTTACCCAAATAACAGAGGCCCTCAGAAGCAATTTTTTGTTAAAAAAGGGTAGGGAAGTAGTGGTCTGTAAACATTAGCCTTCCAATGCATTACCCATAACTATCACTTTTCTTTCCTTCTCCCTTCCCTCTCTCTGCCTTCCTTCCTATGAACATGAGCATTATGGGATGAATTGTGTCTCCTCAAAAAAAGAAAAAAAAAAAAGGGTTGAAGTCTTTATCCCTTGTAACTTAGGCTATGAACTTAATTGGAAATAGGGCCACAAAATTTGGAAATATATACAATTAGTTAAGATGAGCTCATACTGGAGAAGGGTGGGCCCTAATTCAATATAATAGTGTCCTTGAAAGACACAGCCACAGGCAGACACAGAACGCACACAGTGATGAAGGCAGAGACTACTTACGCAGCTATAAACCAACAAATGCCAAAGGTCACTAGCCAACCACCGGAAGCTAGAAAGAAGCAAAGAAGACTTCCTCTGCAGGTTTCAGAAGAGAGCAGGGCCCTGCTGACATCTTCATTTGGCGCTCCTAGCCTTCAAAACTGGGAGACAGTACATCTCTGTTGTTTTAAGCCACCCATTTGTGGTACTTTGTTATGATCGCCCTAGGACACTACTACAATAATGAATACAATGAGATAGTCCTTTCTTGATGCACCGTAAATCATCTATCTCTATTACATCATGCCCATTTTGTGTCCCTGTCTCCTTTTCATTGAACTTCCCTTGTAGCTCTGTGAGTAAAGAATCTGCCTGTGTTGCAGGAAACCCAGGTTCAATTCCTGTGTTGGGAGATCCCCTGGAGAAGGAAATGGCAACCCACATCAGTATTCTTGCCTCGGAAATCACATGGATAGAGGAGCCTGGCAGGCTAGAGTCCACAGAATTGCAAGCGTCAGACATGACGGAGTGACACCATCACCACCACCACAGTCTCTCTCAGGACACTGAGAACTCATGTGTAAGTCAAAGGATGTCCTAAGAACAAGAAAAAGTTCACTACTTGACCTGCTTAAGCTGAAATACAATACACTTTGTGTTCTTGATGAAACAGTCAGCCCCCACACTGGCTTCTGCACTTAGTATTGACAAATGAGTCAGTTCATGTAAGACAGGTAGCTTATTTGAGTAGGTGGGTGTTAAAGTTATTTTGAAAAAAGGAAAAGAAGCCTGTAAAATATACCTGCATGCAACTCTCACAGGAAAGAGTTCCCATGAGGAATATTAAAACACAGTCTAAACCAAAGTGTTGAGAGACGTTTCAGCAATCATACATAATGGGCTCCACTTCCAAAAATCCTCCCACTTCCTCTAATTTTCATAGCTATTCTCTCCTTCCCAACACTGAAAGAAAGTCTTGGGCCACTGACTGGCTCGAGGGGCCACACTCACTGACTAAACGAAGAGGAAGAGCCTGGTTTATTTAGCAAAGACTACAGAAACCAAGCAGAAGTGAGGGTACCACTTAGAGCAGGAACAGGGAGAGACGCATTCAGCTATCTCCAGCCTCCCGTGATCATGCCTCTGACATGTCAGATCAACATGTATCTTGTGGCCCAAATGCTACTTCTAGAAATTTCACTTATAGAAAAAAAAAAAAAAATGAAGGGTCACAGAAGGGACTAGGGTGGCTTATGGATTCTAGGGAGAGGAAGGAGCCAGTGGTTACTCGCTGAGTTCAACGGTAGTCTCCCAAGACTTATGTCTAGAAGAGAAATAAGATGCTAAGTCTCCTATTTTACATCAGACCTTGAACATGGAGTGTATAAGGGGACAGGGTATGTTAAAACGGCATCTGGGCCAGAGATTCCTGCTCCCCAGCTTTAGCTGCACATACATGGTTCCAAAGTTCCCTCTCAAGTCATAATTTAGCCTTATGTATGATATTTTCAGAGAAGGCAATGGCAACCCACTCCGGTACTCTTGCCTGGGAAATCCCATGGATGGAGGAGCCTGGTAGGCTGCAGTCCATGGGGTCACGTAGAGTCGGACACGACTGAGCGACTTCACTTTCACTTGTCACTTTCATGCATTAGAGAAGGAAGTGGCAACCCACTCCAGTGTTCTTGCCTGGAGAATCCCAGGGATGGTGGAGCCTGGTGGGCTGCCGTCTATGGGGTCGCAGAGTCGGACACGACTGAAGTGACTTAGCAGCAGCATAATACTTTCACTTAGCTGTTCCACAGTTACCCAAAGCTCTCCACACCTAAAAACTTAGTTCATCTCCACCCCATCTCCCTTCCCCAAATCAGTCTCTTCCTCTTGAATTTCTTTTTTGTGTGCTCTCTGAATCTCCCCCAAGAGTTATCTGCTTGTACTGTCTCAAATTGCTCAGCTCTGTCATGCTCTCCAAACGACCTGGTTAAGGCCTCCAGTGACCTTGGTGTTGGCCAACCTAGTAGTAGCTTTATTCTCCTTACTCTCCGCCGTGGCTTTTGAGCTCCACACTTCTCAGCTGACCATTTTCTTCTCTTGACCTCTGGTACATTGTACCTCCTGGTTTCCTTTCTATTTCCTTTCTCCATTCCTTCTCTATCTTCTTACCCTCTCCTCTTCAATCTCTAAAATACAGAGTCCCACTAACATATTATTAAATACTATTAATATACACTGATCGACCATATATCCAGTAGGCTCTAGATGGCACAAATAATTACGTACTTGCCATTTCTCTCTCAATCTCTCTCAGGCATCTCAAACACAACATCAGTTCAGTTCAGTCCCTCAGTCGTGTCTGACTCTTTGCAACCCCATGAACCGCAGCATGCCAGGCCTCCCTGTCCGTCACCAATTCCTGGAGTTCACACAAACTCAGGCTCATTGAGTCGGTGATGCCATCCAACTATCTCATCCTCTGTCGTCCCCTTCTCCTGCCCTCAATCTTTCCCAGCATCAGGGTCTTTTCAAATGAGTCAGCTCCTCGCATCTGGTGGCCGAAATATTGGAGTTTCAGCTTCAACATCAGTCCTTTCAATGAATGCTCAGGACCGATCTCCTTTAGGATGGACTGGTTGGATCTCCTTGCCCACCATAGCCCCAGTCAAACTCCTGATTCTCTTTCAAGGTCTCCCAGTTCAACCTGTCCTCCTCCAGTCTTCCCAACTCAGTCGATATATTTAATTTCATGTAATTATGCCAGCCGGAAGCCTCTCCCTTTCCCTTGTCCCCTACATCTAATCCATATGTAAGCTCTATGGTTTCTACCTTCACAAAAAAATCTTAGATGACTTTCTCTATATTCCTCTTCTACCACTTTGGTCTAAGCTAACACCTAGCCTCAAGACTGACTTCTCTGACATATCTCTTACCATATTCACCCCAACCTGCATCTCTTCACCCAGTTAGAAAGTGAAATTTTAAGAACTTCTTACTACAACCTACAAGGCCACGCATGATGTGGCTTTCGCTAGCCTCTCCAGGCTCATCTCATTCTGTTCTCTCCTTCACCCACAGAGCTTAAAACCTCTTGTCCTTTCAGTTCCTGGGACCAGCCCAGCTCTTTCCCGCCTCAGGGCTTTTGCATAAACTGTTCCCTTTTCCTTGAACACTTTCAGCCTACTCCTTTTATGTGTATTACCTTTATCTAATTATACTTGACATTAGGTAAAATAATTGACACATATTAATAGTAGACTTTTAGTAAGTATTTCCTGATTGAGGACAACAAATAGATCTGACTAGAAAAGTCTACCAACAATCCATTGGCCAATAAGTAGGACAAGGGGAAAGCACTTACTCTATGCCATAAAATACCTGTTAGGAAAATAGAATGAATTTCATAAGGATATAGGAGACTGGTGCTTCTTTTCCTTAAGGATTCTAAAATCTCATTGAACATGTAAGGAAGTAACGAAAGTATTAAAAGAACAATGTTTAGCTAGTACGAGACACTTTAAATTATTTCAGAAAAAGGTAGGGTGTAAATCACAAATAAATAATACTAAAGCAGCAGCAGTGCAGGAAGATGTTCAGTTCAGTTCAGTTCAGTTCAGTTCAGTCGCTCAGTCGTGTCCGACTCTTTGCGACCCCATAAACCGCAGCACGCCAGGCCTCCCTGTCCAAAACCAACTCCCGGAGTCCACCCAAGCTCATGCCCATCGAGTCGGTGATGCCATCCAACCATCTCATCCTCTGTCGTCCCCTTCTCCTCCTGTCCTCAATCTTTCCCAGCATCAGCTCTTTGAATCAGGTGGCCAAAGTATTGGAGTTTCAGCTTCAACATCAGTCCTTCCAATGAACCCCCAGAACTGATCTCTTTTAGGATGGATTGGTTGGATCTCCTTGCAGTCCAAGGGACTCTCGATTGCCAAACGATTAGCATAGATTTGTGGTTCCCAACATTTTCGTCACTACATCTGTGCTTCATTATGCTTTTCCTTTGTTATTTAAAAAAAAAGTGTCTAATAAGCTCATTACACTTACATATGCAATAATATGCTTTTCCACTTTTAATCATATGTAATTCCTTAGTTAGACATACATAATCCCTAAATGGGGCTTCCCAGGTGGTGCTAGTGATAAAGAACCCACTGGCCACTGCAGGAGATATAAGAGATGCAGGTTTGATCCCTGGTTTGGGAAGATCCCCTGGAGGAAGGCATGGCAACCCACTCCAGCATTCTTGCTTGGAGAATCCCATAGACAGAGGAACCTGGAAGCCTATGGTCCATAGGGTCACAAAGAGTTGGACATGACTGAAGCAACTTGGCACACACACTATCCCTAATCAGAGCACTTAATCAGCATGCTATAAAAAAATGCAAGCCAAAAGTAGAGCCAGGTAGCTTTTATTACTGAATAAATTTTCACTAGACTTTTTGAAATATTTAAAATAGCTTGCAAAACTCCTTTTAGGTATTCCTTTCAAAACTTTAGCCTGTGTGTTTTGTTAAGAAATTAATACACATTGGATTGAAAAGCTGTGGTATATATACACAATGGAATATTACTAACCTATAGAAAGGAACACATCTGACTCAGTACGAATGAGGTAGATGAAGCTGGAGCTTATGTACCGAGTGAAGTAAGTCAAAAAGAGACAAATACTGTATATTAATGCATATATATGGAATCTAGAAATATGATACGGAGAGCCTACGTGCAGGACAGCAAAAGAGACACAGACATAAAGAACAGACTTTTGGATTCAGTGGGAGAAGGTGAGGGTGGAATGATTTGAGAGAATAACATTGAAATATGTACAATATCATATGTGAAATAGATAACCAGAGTGAGTTTGGTGTATGGCCATGCAGGGCACCCAAAGCCAGTGCTCTGTGACAACCTGGAGGGATAAAGTGGGGAGGGAAATGGGATGGGGAATCAGGATGGAGGGGACACATGTATCAGTTCAGTTCAGTTCAGGTCAGTCGCTCAGTCGTGGCCGACTCTTTGCGACCCCATGAATCGCAGCACGTCAGGCCTCCCTGTCCATCACCAACTCCCACAGTTTACTCAAACTCATGTCCATCGAGTCGGTGATGCCATCCAGCCATCTCATCCTCTGTCGTCCCCTTCTCCTCCTGCCCCCAACCCCTCCCAGCATCAGGGTCTTTTCCAATGACTCAACTCTTCGCATGAGGTGGCCAAAGTACTGGAGTTTCAGCTTCAGCATCAGTCCTTCCAATGAACACCCAGGAATGATCCTCTTTAGGATGGACTGGCTGGATCTCCTTGCAGTCCAAGGAACTCTTAAGAGTCTTCTCTAACACCACAGTTCAAAAGCATCAATTTTTCGGTGCTCAGCTTTCTTCACAGTCCAACTCTCACGTCCATACATGACCAGTGGAAAAACCATAGACTTGACCAGACAGGCCTTTGTTGGCAAAGTAATGTCTCTGCCTTTTAATATGCTGTCTAGGTTGGTCATAACTTTCCTTCCAAGGAGTAAGCGTCTTTTAATTTCATGGCTGCAGTCACCATCTGCAGTGATTTTGGAGCCCAAAAAAATCAAGTCTGACACTGTTTCCACTGTCTCCCCATCTATTTCCCATGAGGTGATGGGACAAGATGCCATGGTATTGGTGTTTTGATTGTTGAGTTTTAAGCCAGCCTTTTCACTCTCCTCTTTCACTTTCATCAAGAGGCTTTTTAGTTCCTCTTCACTCTCTGCCATAAGGGTGGTGTCATCTGCATATCTGAGGTTATTGATATTTCTCCCAGCAATCTTGATTCCAGCTTGTGCTTCGTCCAGCCCAGCGTTTCTCATGATTTACTCTGCATACAAGTTAAATAAGCAGGGTGACGATATATAACCTTGACGTACTCCTTTTCCTATTTGGAACCAGTCTGTTGTTGCATGTCCAGATCTAACTGTTGCTTCCTGACCTGCATACAGGTTTGTCAAGAGGCAGGTCAGCTGGTCTGGTATTCCCATCTCTTGAAGCATTTTCCACAGTTTATTGTGATCCACACAGTCAAAGGCTTTGGCATAGTCAATAAAGAAGAAATAGATGTTTTTCTTGAACTCTCTTGCTTTTTTGATGATCCAGTGGATATTGGCAATTTGATCTCTGGTTCCTCGGCCTTTTCTAAAACCAGCTTGAACATCTGGAAGTTCTCGGTTCACATATTGCTGAAGCCTGGCTTGGAGAATTTTGAGCATTACTTTACTAGTGTGTGAGATGAGTGCAATTGTGTGGTAGTTTGAGCATTCTTTGGGATTGCCTTTCTTAGGGATTGGAATGAAAACTGACCTTTTCCAGTCCTGTGGCCACTGCTGAGTTTTCCAAATTTGCTGGCATATTGAGCACCACACTTTCACAGCATCATCTTTCAGGATTTGAAATAGCTCAACTGAAATTCAGTCACATCCACTAGCTTTGTTCATAGTGATGCTTTCTAAGGCCCACTTGACTTCACATTCCAGGATGTCTGGCTCTAGGTGAATGATCACACCATTGTGATTATCTGGGCCATGAAGATCTTTTTTACACAGTTCTTCTGTGTATTCTTGCCAGCTCTTCTTAATATCTTCTGCTTCTGTTAGGTCCATACCATTTCTGTCCTTTATTGAGCCCATCTTTGCCTGAAATGTTCCCTTGGTATCTCTAATTTTCTTGAAGAGATCTCTAGTCTTTCCCATTCTGTTGTTTTCCTCTACTTCTTTTCATTGCTCACTGAGGAAGGCTTTCTTATCTCTCCTTGCTATTCTTTGGAACTCTGCATTCAAATGGGAATATCTTTCCTTTTCTCCTTTGCTTTTCACTTCTCTTCTTTTCACAGCTATTTGTAAGGCCTCCTCAGACAACCAGTTTGCATTTTTGCTTTTCTTTTCCATTGGGATGGTCTTGATCCCTGTCTCCTGTACGATGTCATGAACCTCCGTCCATAGTTCATCAGACTCTCTATCAGATCTAGTCCCTTAAATCTATTTCTAGAAAGAAATAAGAACTCCCCAGGTCGGTAGGTGCCCAATATGCTACTGGAGATCAGTGGAGAAATAACTCCAGAAAGAATGAAGGGATGGAGCCAAAGCAAAAACAATACCCAGTTATGGATGTGACTGGTGACAGAAACAAGGTCCGATGCTGTAAAGCGCAATATTGCATAGGAACCTGGAATGTTAGGTCCATGAATCAAGGCAAATTGGAAGTGGTCGAACAGGAGATGGCAAAAGTGAATGTTGACATTCTAGGAATCAGCGAACTAAAATGGACTGGAATAGGTGAATTTAACTCAGATGACCATTATATCTACTACTGTGGGCAGGAATCCCTTAGAAGAAATGGAGTAGCCATCATGGTCAACAACAGAGTCCAAAATGCAGTACTTGGATGCAATCTCAAAAACGACAGAATGATCTCTGTTCGTTTCCAAGGCAAACCATTCAATATCACGGTAATCCAAGCCTGTGCCCCAACCAGTTATGCTGAAGAAGCTGAAGTTGAATGGTTCTATGAAGACCTACAAGACCTTTTAGAACTAACACCCAAAGAAGATGTCCTTTTCATTATAGGGGACTGGAATGCAAAAGTAGGAAGTCAAGAAACACCTGGAGTAACAGGCAAATTTGGCCTTGGAGTACGGAATGAAGCAGGGCAAAGGCTAACAGTTCTGCCAAGAGAATGCACTGGTCATAGCAAACACCCTCTTCCAACAACACAAGAGAAGACTCTACACATGGACATCATCAGATGGTCAACACCGAAATTAGATTGATTATATTCTTTGCAGCCAAAGATGGAGAAGCTCTATATAGTCAGCAAAAACAAGACCAGGGCTGACTGTGGCCCAGATCATGAACTCCTTATTGCCGAATTCAGACTTAAACTGAAGAAAGTAGGGAAAACCACTAGCCCATTCAGGTATGACCTAATCAAATCCCTTATGACTATACAGTGGACACATGTATACCTATGGTCAATTCATATTAATATATGGTTTTTGCCATTAATATATGGCAAAACCCATCACAATATTTATATAGTTAAAATAAATTAAAAAAAAAAAAGAAAATAATACTCACTATACCTAGCGGTTTTCTCATAAAAGTTTCCCTGTGCTCTTTCCTGATTAGTAACTGTAAAGTGAATCAGATTTTTTGAGGGAGAGAAATTTATCATTGTGGTATTTTGATAATAAGGTAGTCACGGTTTAAATAGCCTATCAGCCCCCATTTACAGCAGACAGCAGAGCATTGCTCTACATCTTGGCAGACACCACCACAAAATCGAATATGCCTCTTCGTTTCTTCACTGTTTGCCATGAAACAGTAGATAGAGGAATGGAGAAAAAATAAATGAATCAGACTTTCCTTTTTAATGGAACTATTGGATATCTTTTAATTCTGTCTTTAGGCTAAGAAGTAATGCTATATGCTAGTTGAAACTAATTTGACCATTAAAACTGTTTTTCTTCTGTATTTGTAATTTTAATTATTTTAGACACCAGGACATGAATTCTGAAGTAATTTCCATCAAGAGGAGGAAGAACATGTAAGTATCCATAAACACTTCTCCATTCATGTGCTTTAGAAGTGTCTAAATAAACTGAATGATATTTTCAAGCTGTCATTTTGACATTTCCTAAAAACTGACCACTTCAACAAAATCAGTGTTTCTATAGAGGTGTTCAAGGTATACAAGCAAATCATGTTACAAAAGTTCTAAAGAGGAAGAATGCTAATCATAAAATCATTGAACAACTTAACATCAGAACTCAAGATATTTCAATCCATAATTTTGCTAACAGGTTTTTGCTGATTCTTCTATATTTTTATAGCTTTTGTGTGGGAAGCAAGCTGTAGTTTAGTGGTGGAAATTTTATGTTACTAGACAAACACTTGATAGATCAAGATTTTTAGTTCTTAATGCACCCTGTGATGGACCCAATCTCCACCTCTTTTTCTTCAAGATATTCATAGACATCCCCATCTTCCAACCTTAAAGGCCTTTACAATAAACATTTTACTCCACATTTTAACCACAGACAAAACAACTGTAGTGACTCTTCTGAGGTTATTTGTAGCCTTTGCAAAGCTAAAATCCAAAGCTGTGGGTTCTTTTTCATTAGGTATTTAAGTTTTTTTTTTTTTTATTGTGGTAAGGTCCATAACAAAATATGCCATTTTAACCATGAAATTCAGAGGCACGTTAACTACACTCACAATATTGTACAACCATCACCAGTATTTATTTCTAAAACTTTTTCATTACTCTAAACAGAAGCTCTGTATCACTAGGTATATTTTATGTAATACATTGAATAAGTGCTTATTCATTAAATAAATAGTTCATCCACAAAAAAACATTTATTAAGTACCCACTATGCTTATCATCCCATGGTTGATACTGGAGATGAATAAGGAGCAATGGAAGAAAAACAAAAATGAACCAACGGAGGGAGTAAAAATATTTCATTTTTGAAATATTTGTGCCTTTCTATGGATGGTCGTGTGACCAAGAAAACAATATTAATACTTGCTGTCTGATCTAAGCACATTCTGCATATTCATTCACTTAATTCCTATAACAATCCTGTGAGGTAGGTACTATCATCATCTTGATGCTACAGATGATGAAATGGAGGCTAAGGAAATTAAATAACTTAACCCAGTTTACATCTAATAAGAGCTGGAGCTAGGTTTCCAACCTAGGCTGACAAGTTCACCGTGTGTTCCCTTAGAGAAAAGTTAGATAGTTCTAACTTTTTGAAAAATAAGTATTGAGATATAATTTCCTTAAAATAAAATGCGCCTAATTTAAGTTATAGTTTAATAAGTTTAAACAAGTGTGCACAATCCTGCCACAATCATAGTCAAGAAACAGCACATTTTCATCACCCTAAAATGTTCCCTTGTACTCTTTTGCAGTCCATTTTTCCTAGATCCACAACCCCTAGTTTCAGGCAGCTACTAATGTGCTTTCCGTAACTACATTAGATTTCTCCTTCTTCTACTTTCATATAAATAGGATCACACAGCTTGTACTTACTCTTTTATGTCGTTTCTTTTGCTCAGCATACTATTTGAGATCATTGATACTGTTGCATGCATTACTAATTCCTTTCAATAACTGAGTAATATTCCACTGTATAGCTATAATTTATCATTTCATCCGTTGATAGGCATTTGGTTTATTTGCAGCTGTGACACAATGAATAAAACTGCTAAAAACATTCATATATAGATATATACACCCTTTCGTTTGTCTTGGGTAAATACTTATGAATGATATAGGTGGATTGTATGGTAAGTATATTCTTAACTCTTAAAAGAATCTGCCCAATTATTTTTCAGAGCTGTTGTAGCATTTTCTGTTTCCATTCATCAACAAGGTATGACAGCTCTAGGTGCTCAATATCCTTGCCAACAGTTGGTATTTTTGGTCTTTTTAATTTTAGCCTTTTAAATGAATAAGTTGTGGTGACTCATTGTGGTTTTACTTTGCACTTCCCTGAAGACTGAGGATATGAACCATCTTTTCATGGGTTTACTGGCCATTCATATATCTTCTTTTGTAAAGTCCAAATAATTTGCCCCTTGTTTTATTGGATTGTTTTATCTTTATACTACTGAGCTATACAAGTACTTCATATATTCTGGGTGCTAGTCTTTGATCTAATGTGTATTTTGCAAATATTTTTTTCCAATTTGTGGCTTGTCTGCTTTTGTTTAAGAGCAGAGGTTTTTCATTTCGATGGGTTCAATCCCCCCCCCCCATCTTTGTTTTAAGAAATCTTTGCCTTTCTTCTGAAGAAAGCTTCAGAAGACTTTCTCCCCATATTTTCTCATCCAATCTTTTACAATTAAGTATGGTGTTAGTTGCAGACTTTTGTAGATTTTTTTTAGCTCAGGTGTAAGAAGTTCCTTTCTACTCCTGATTTGCTGAGAGGTTGTCATAAATGAATCATTTATCAAATGATTTTCTGTATCTATTAAGATGATCATATTATATTATCCTTTATTTTGTTAATATGGAAAAGTGAAAGTGTTAGCTGCTCAGTCGTGTCCAACTTTTTGTGACCCATGGACTGTAGCCCACCAGGCTCCTCTGTCCATGGAATTCTCCAGGCAAGAATACTGGAGTGAGTTGCCATTCCCTTTTCCAGGGGATCTTCCTTAGGGATCAAACCTGGGTTCTCCTGCATTGCAGGCAGATTCTTTACCATCTGAGCCACCAAGGAAGCCCAATTTAACCATCAACATATTAATAATAAATATTGATCAATTTTTGAATTTCAAATCAATCTTATTTTCCTGAGATAAACCTTCCTGGTCATGAGAGGGTCTTCTTTTAATCTTGGTGGATTCAATTTGCTAATATTTTACTAAGGATCTTTACATTCATGAGGGATACTGGTCAGTGCTCTTATAATATTTTTAACAAGCTGCCAGTAATGCTGGCTTCTTAAAATGAGTTGGGAAATTTGCCCTCCTCCTCTGTTTTGTGAGGCAGTTTAGGTAGAACTGATACTAGTTTTCTTTAAATGTTTGGTGAAATTTACCAGTAAAGTTATTTGCATCTGTTGTTAGGCCCAGATTTGGGCCTAACTTTTATTTATTGGTTGAGTGAGGCAGCTTGTGGGACTTTAGTTACCCCACCAGGGATTGAACCTGGGCAGCAGCAGTTAAAGCAGAGTCCTTATCACTGGACCACCAGGGAATTCCCAGGCCTAATTTTAATATTTTAAATACATAGTAGGAATTCAGTTTCTTTAATGAAGCTAAGCGGTTTTTCCATTTCTTCTTGAATCAATGTTGACTGAGTCTTCTAAGGGATTTTTTTCATTTCATATAAGTTGCCAAGTTTATTAACAAAGGCGTTCATATTACTTTGTTAAGATTTTGATATTTATATAATCTATAATAATCTCCCCTCTTTGGTTTCTAATATTCTTCTTTCTTCGCTATTGGTTTTATTAATCTTTACAAAAAATTAGCTTTGGGTTTAATTATTCTATTAATTTCTGGTCTTATTGTCTTTCCTTCTGCTTACTTTGGTTAAAGTTTTCTTTTTTGTAGCTTAAGTTGAAAGTTTTATTGATTGTATACCTTTCTACTTTTCTAATAAAAGTCTTTAAAGGTAGAGATCTCCCCCTAAGTACTACTTTTGCTTTGTCCCACAAATTTTGATATGTTGTGCTTTCATTTTCGTTCTGTTCAAGATGTTTTCTAATTTTCTTGTTTCTTCTTTGATGCATAGGTTTAGACATGTGTAGCATAATTTCCAAATATTTAGGGATTTTCCAGATATGTTAATGATTTCTAATTAATTTATCTTATAGTCAGAGAATATCTTCTGAATGACTTGAACTGAGACTTGTTAAATGGCCTTGAATATGGTCTTTCTTGATGATTATTCTGTGTGCACTTGAAAAGGATGGGTATTCTGCTACTGTTGGGTGGAATAGTCTATAAATGTCAGTTAGATCAAGTTGGTTGTTGTTCAAATAGTCTATATCCTTTTCTGTCTACTTGTTCAATAGATTATTGAGATAGTAGTACTGAAATCTGGCCGTAACTGTGGATTTATCTACTTTTCCTTGCATTTCTGTTAATTTTCACTTCATGTATTTTGAAGTTCTGTTACTAGGCGACATCAAGGACACTTAGCTGAACAGAACTCAAATGTCTTCCAGGACTATGTGAGCACTGGAATTGGCTTACAGCTTCCCAGTCATTATATGAGCTCTTAAAATAAGCTGGATACTGTGTCCATCAGTGAATACAGGCTAGGTTATGTTCTAATAACAGGCAAACCCCAAAGCTCAGTGGCTTATAGCTTACAACGTATTTTCTTTCTTACTCATGCTACATGTCCACTGCATGTTGGGTTTTGACTATTCTACATTTTCTTTACTTTGAGACAAAGTTTTGGAATAGTTGCTGTCTAGGACATTGTTGGTTGTTATGGCAGAGGGAAAAGGGAACATGGCAAACAGTGTACTGTTTGGCTCCTAACTTTCTGTCTCAAAATGTCATAACTCACCTTCATTCATATTTTATTGGCTAAATTGACCCTCATGGCCAAGGCTAATATCACTAGAATTGAGAAATCTTCTCCTCCTCCGGGAAGGAGCTCCGAATGTTTATGAACGATAAAATAGCCCACCATAACTATATTATGCATTCAAACACATTCTCCTTTAATTTTCATAACAGCCTTCCAGAAATAAGTACTATTATTATCTTCATTTTACAGATGAGGAAACTGAGGCTCAGAGAGTAAACTGGCAAAAGATAAACAAGAATCAAGGGGCAGGGCCTGGACCCAGCTTGTTCGATCCCAATGTATAGTGCTACCCCGCCACAAGAGAAAAGGACGGGAAGCAGTGGGAGGAGTATGGGAAAGAATGTAGCAAAGAGACGAACGAATGGATAAGGAAGCTGTGGTACATATACACCATGGAATATTGCTCAGCCATTAAAAAGAATTCATTTGAATCAGTTCTAATGAGATGGATGAAACTGGAGCCCATTATACAGAGTGAAGTAAGCCAGAAAGATAAAGAACATTACAGCATACTAACACATATATATGGAATTTAGAAAGATGGTAACGATAACCCTATATGCAAAACAGAAAAAAGAGACACAGATGTACAGAACAGACCTTTGGACTCTGTGGGAGAAGGCGAGGGTGGGATGTTTTGAGAGAACAGCATTGAAACATGTGTATTATCTATGGTGAAACAGATCACCAGCCCAGGTGGGATGCATGAGACAAGTGCTCGGGCCTGGTGCACTGGGAAGACCCAGAGGGATCGGATGGAGAGGGAGGTGGGAGTGGGTGTCGGGATGGGGAATACATGTAATTCCATGGCTGATTCATGTCAATGTATGGCAAAACCCACTACAATATTGTAAAGTAATTAGCCTCCAACTAATAAAAATAAATGAAAAAAAAAAAGACGATGAAGGGAGACACCAAAAATAATTGCAAACAACTTCCTATGGAACCCCAATCCAGGGATCAAAAGCGGGTAAGGAGAAGACAATGCGGAAGGCCAGAGATGGAGAAAACTCCTCTCACCTCAGTTCTTCCCAGTCTACCTTTCACTGGGTGTCCATACCATTCTACATACCCCTATCTCACCAACCCTGGAAAGCCCAGCTCCTGCCTCTCCACATTCCAAAGGCCCTGATCCTATTACCTGCACTGAGATTCCTTGGAATCTCAATCTATTTTAATCGATTATTCTGTTTATGTGGTACACTTCTCCCCCAAAATGAGTTACTACATGAATTTAGAATTCACCAAAAATATTTCCATTGTTTATACCTGGCATATTGTAAAAATCCCAACATTTGACACTTTTGTATCATTGTCTCTCAAAGCATGTATGTTAGTGATTTGCACCTGCCCTTTGAGCCAAAAAAAAATCTCCAGCGCTTTCTGTAGCACTTGTATGAGAATTGGAGGTGGACATAGTTCAATAGCACAACTTTAGAATTACATTAAAGAGAAAAAGTAAACTGGAAAATATTGTTGGCATATATTAAAAAGGCTTAAAACCTATATTCTAGAGGATGCTCACACAGAAATATCAGGTCCTTATTATAGTGAAAGAGTTGGGGAAAGAAATATACTACATTCAAAAGGAAATATTAATAACCGATAAATACAATGAAACAAATTCAATCTCACTAATGTAAAAGAAATGCAATTAAAACAACAGTGAGAACCATTTTACACTTATTGAAGGGGCAGACAACTCTTTAAATGTCACTACTTGGTCATGGGATTTTTTGTTTTCTTTTTCCCTTCAGTGCTGGTGATGCTCCTTGTTGAGAGTCATGTAATAACAACAAATAACAAGTTCATATGGGTTAAAGTTCATAATATTTAAGCCTACATTTTCCTGAAATGGACCGTGACCTTGTCCCAGCATTCTAGTAGCGGGACAGCAACCACTTGATAAACCTCTGATGGAGAACTATCCATCTCTGATGGAAAAGGTGGGACTCCATGAGCAGGGGCTCTCAGAGCCCCGTGGTCAGAGGGTAAAATCAAAACCTATTCACATCAGGTCATTTGACCTTTTATCCTATTTCTTGGAATGTATTCTGAAGAAACAACCCAAATGGAAAAAGACCCAAATGAACAACGATTAGCTGCTACATTAATTATTATAAAAAAGATTGCAAAATAGATGTCCAACAGCAAGGGGATAATTTAAAATATGGTACAGTAATTAAACTTTAAATTAGAAAGACTGCACAGAACATGGAACACGCCTCTGAGATGGTATGAACTGAAAATGGGAGAATGAACTCTTGGCAGTTTTTCACAAGGGCTGCATGGGAGCTGGTTCAAATGAAAAGTCAGCTGTGCTGAGGGGACTGGATTCTGAACAAAGTTCTCTCAAACTTATTTAGATTTATTGTGTCATACAGAGGGAATATTTATGTAATAAGAAATCTATTTTTAGAGAAAAGGAGAAACAGGACACTACGAACCTGCTTCTCATTGGAGGCTCCAGGATTTCATTAAAATGCAAAACTCAAAATCATCCTCATTTCTGGCTGGTTCTGATAAATATATTATAAGCTTACTCTGCATTTGAACTGGTCATCCTCACGAGAAGGTTTGTGTGTTGATAAATAGCTCTATTAATCCAATTAGCTCAGAAGACTGTGAGAGAACACGCACCCATTATAGTGTCCACTTGTTAAGGTTTTTAAATTACAGGGTGTGACACGGGGTGTTTGTAAAATCAGGAAGCATGGGAGAAACTTACCTTTTAAAGCACAGTATTTACATTTTACAAAATGTTCGATATGTTTTTGTTTTCAACTACATTTCAGGTGAAGAATCGCTCTCTTTTAAAATAGTGGATTTAATTGTTAACATGAGAAAAGATAGAATTTTATCTGCATTTCCAGACTTCTGGATATGCCTACAGTGTTCCATTGCACTTTTCAGATTAACAGTTGGGACTACTACATTACATTTTAAAATGCTTCAACCAAAAAAGGGCTCAGAGGTTGAAGAAAAATATTCAGTGTATCACTGGGAAATGTAACTAAAATACCGATTACAAAAAGATTTAGCTGACATTTTGAGCACCTTGTGGTGTCTTATCCTTAGAACTGCATCTCATCAATGGCAGAAATAGAAAAGCAAGACACAGTCTCCCAAGCTAGGGGGATGGGAGCATGGAGGGAGGAGGGCAGGGGGATGACGACTGTGGGGGAGGTGGGAGGGGAGAGGAGGAGGCAGAGGTGTTAAGTGTCTGTGGCAGTCTTGACTGAGAAAGTTAGGTTTGAAAAGAAGACTTGAGGGGGCCTCCCTGGCAGTCCAGTGGTTAGGACATTGTGCTTCCAATGCAGGGGGTGTGGGTTCGATCCCCGGTCGGAGAACTGGGATCCCATGTGCACACGTGGTCCAAAAAAGAAAGAAAAGAAAACTTGAAATGAGTTATGGGCTCAGTCATCATTGGGAATGAAATTGAATGGAGTGAGCAGGTGAAGGAACAGAGCAATGTGCCCTCCATCCTCCTGGGAACAGCTTTCCTAGTGTCCCACAGTGAGGCAGAGATAAAGTTGCCAGGTGGGTGAAGCTCTAACTACTTCTCTCTCCTCAGTAGTTTTCCTAGCCCTCACAGATGACATTAGGAAGTGTATGTATTTATTTGTGAGTGTGTGTGTGTGTGTGTGTGTGTGTGTGTGTGTGGAGTGGGGGGTGGAAGCAGAGGCAATGGTATGAGGAAGGAGAAAAAAATTTCTGAGAAGATAATGAGGCTGTTGAGTGTGGGAGCCCAGAGCAGGAACTATTCTGGGGCTTGAGAGAACAGGAAGGCATGTGTATAAATAAGTGTGTGTGTGTGTCTTTTTAGATCCTTTCATTCAGGAGGCATCTCCCTGGAGACTAAGGAGATGCTAGGAGTCCCCTGGGGTACTGTCAGCTCCATTTACTGAACTTGTGGAGAAAGAGTGAAATAGGAGATAAAGGAGATGTCTCCAGCCAGCTCCCAGGGAAAGGCAGGGCTGGGAGAAAGGAGTGGGGAGCTGAGAGGGACCTCCCACCTGAGCTGAAGAGGTTTCCGGATGTGGTTCCCTGCTCAGCCTCCCGATCTCACTGCACTAGCTCAAGAAGGAAAACTGTACTTTGTCGTGATGCTCTCTGGCCCTAGGACAGCTGGACAGATGCTCCCCAAACTCATGCTTTCCCCCTTTTTACTTCCGGCCAAACTCCAAGGCCCCCAGCGTCAAAGAAGGGCCATTCTGGGACAAGTCCAGGAGTATGGCTAGAAGGCCAACACCTTCCCTTCAGGGTCTTCACAAACTCTGCGTCCTGTCAAACACTCTCCTCCACCACCATGCCCCAGCCTCTGTCTGTTCTGGCTCCTCCTCGCCAAGGCCTGACTCCCAGAGGTTTATTTCGGACCAGGAGTCACTAGGGCCAAAGGAAGTTTGTGGGGTTGATACGTCACACCATACATTTGCAACAGCCTTCTTGGCTACTCTTTTTCATTGCAAATGTAAAGTAATCCATCTGCAGCGTTGCTTCTGTGGTCCTATTTATATCTCCGTTTCCGGGGAAAGTGTGCTCCGTCTTGGGTGGAAAAAAAAAGACCCTGGTAAACAAACGTTTGGAACACAGACTCTTTAAAGAATGTTGTCTCAGTACTTCCCTGGGTCCAGTGGCTAAGACTCCATACTCGTAAAGTACAGGGCCAGGGTTCCATCTCTGGTCTGGGAACTAGATCTCACTTGCCGCAACTAAAGATTCCACGTGCCACAGCTAAGACCCAGTGCAGCCATACAAATAAATGTTAAAAAAAAAAATGTTGTTTCAAGCCTCTGAAAATGGCACTTATTTACTACAACGAGCATTGCATGTGTACGTTACGCGAGACTGGGACACAGAGTGTGTGTGCTTTTACAAACTGGGTTTTTGCTACTCTTGAGATGGCTTTAGGTTGTACACAGGCGTGGCAGCAAATGCCACTGACTCGCCCGGTGAGAAAGTTATTACCACTTGAATTCTCTTTCCTTCTGATTACACCAAGGAGGAGGTCTCAGTTGGGAACTAATAGATCTTTAACACTGTTCTAATACTTGTTTATCGCTAGTATTACTATTCTCACAGGTGTAGGCTCAGAGCTTTTGGTTGGCTTGTTGGTACAGAAGGCAGAATTCTCATGGTGTCTCTGCAGCTGGATTGAGCCAGCAGATATGGTTTGCACTGTATCAAAAAATAATTTTTTTTTTAAGCCAAAATTTAAAAGCTCAGGAAACTTTGCCTCAAAATTCCGATTTCTAGCTTCTGTTGAATCATCGGAACATTGGGCACCAGCAGGCCCCAGATTTCCTCATGGCAGCAGCTGGTTCCTTCTCCCCTTTAAACAGCATATGTACTCTCCAGTTTGCCGTCTCCACCACTGCCTACTGGAGTGTATGTGTTACTCATCTCCATTACCTTCCCAGCTCCTCTAAGCATTTGGGGCCTATTTTAGGAATTTTATGGCTGAAAAGGTAGATTATAGTCGAATTTGAGTTAAAAGATGAGGTATTTGGTCTTCATTATGCAGGAAATGAGCCTCCCAGGAGGCATGGTGGTAAAGAATCCACTTGCCAATGCAAGCAAAACAAGAAACTTGGGTTTGATCCCTGGGTCAGGAAGATCCCCTGGAGAAGGAAATGACAACCCACTCCAGTACTCTTGCCTGGAGAATTCCACGGACAGAGGAGCCTCGCAGGCTACAGACCATGGGGTCACTAAGAGTCAGACATGAGAGCTATTAATTTCTTAGCAGGGTAGCCAAGGCTTAAAGCAACTCTTTCAAAAATTATTCTTTTATTTGAATCTGGGAATGAGGGGAGGAGACTAGGGGGGTGGGGGTGCTGGTGAAGAGGTGACTTCAAACCTCATTGCCTGGGGAGATGTGAGCTGAGGCCTCTGACTGGACTGAGCTGCTAGGAGCCAGGTCTAGGCAGTGAAAGGAGTGGGCCTGGCCTACGTGGCTTCTAGGCTTTCATTTAAGAGCAGAGTTAGGAGCCTTGGGCAGTGCAGGAAGCTACAATTGGACTGGAAATGCAGTGAAGTGAGGCTGATGGCTCAGAGCCTGGAGTGACTCCTTGGAGCACAGATACAAAAGGAGGGGGCCTTAAATAGGGGCCTATGAGCCAGAAAGGAACCACCAAAGAGGTCAAACTGGTTCTAGTCAGGAGGCAAAGACCATACGAGGTTGGATGTTATGTGAATGGAAATAGCTGAAGAGACGTAAGAGGTATCTCAAAGGAAGATTCAAGAGAACTGATGACTCATAGGAAAGAGGGTCTGAAGGAGGAATGCAAAAAAGGACTCTAAGACTAACTAAATTGGGAACCAAGGAAATAGTAGTGCTAGTAACACACATTGCATAAAAAAGTGAGGAGGAGGAGGAAGAAAAATTTTAAATGAAGTATGAGGCGCCATCACGTCTAGTAGGCACTGGAAGGACTAGAATGAATAGAGATCTAGGCTGAAAGTAAACAGTAAGTCATCATCTGCAAAGAGATAAGAGATGAAGATGGAGGAAAGGCAGAGGGAAAGGGAGGACGGTAAGGGTGAATCTGGGGGTGTATTTGCTTAGGGAGTCTGGGAAATTATCAAGAGTGGTCTGAGATGGTAGAGGAGAAACCTGTAGCTCCATGCTGGTCCAGGGCATGGCCAGGGTGCTCAGTTAAGTCAAAACCTTCAAGGACCAAAGGAAATGAGAGCTGAGAAACAGCAGCAAATCCAAAGGAAAGTGTTTTCTACAGAGATCTCCACATTCATTCATTTGACAAATATTTGAGAACCTGGCCCTTATCTAGGCCCAGAACCAACTAAGATGGGCAAAACAGAAAGCCACCCTCAGGGGACTCACATCCTGCTGGTGCAGATGGACAGCACAGACTCTCACGTCATCACCACTACAAAGATCCATGAAGCGGGTCAATAGATAAGAGACTGACAGGGCATCTCCAGGAGGATGCTCTGAGGAGGTGGCATTCTGACAAAACCATAAAGCAAGGGAGAGCATCCCAGGCTGAGGGGACAGCAAGGGCCAGGCTGGAGTCTGGCACACGTTTGGTGGGTGTGCAAGCGGCAAGGAGGCCAGAGCAGTATCCTCGGAGGGTTGAAAAAATACAGCCACATAGTGTTGCTTCACTCTGAAAAGGACTGCTCGGAAGTCTGTCTGTGGCTCGAAGGGCAGGTCCAGGGAGAGAACAAGAGGGCATGGAGGTGGTCAGAAGGTCCCAGCAGTGGTAGAAGTGAGAGACCGTGGTCTGGAGTTGGAGGGTGGAGCCATGGGAGAGGGAGACCTGGCAGGAGCTGTGGGAGGGGAAGGGTGTCGAGGGAGGAGGGAGACTGTTGCATGCTCATAAAATCATCCACAAGCGGGGCTGTTCAGAAGTTCTGCAGACACAAGGAAGACAGGGTTCTCTGGCCTGCATCTGGTTGGGTTTTTTGGTTTGTTTTGCAGATCTCTGTGGAATGTCTATAGGTGTCAGGGGAAGGCGAAATTGGCAATGTTGAAAGTCAGTTCCTTTGGGGAGGAAACTTGATTTTGTGTTTCTTATGTCAGATAGGAAAATGCCGACCCCTCCAGACCTCAACCGTAGGTCTAGAACAGAGAGTGGCTCACCTCAGACTACTGGAGTTTTTAAAATAACACCTCATGAAATCTCCTCTGCAGCCCGACTCCAGAGTTTCCTGGACTCTGGGTACCACCGTGGGGTGGCCCTCTGCCCCATCCCGAGGGCCACTACTCTCCAGTCCTCCCCACACAGGCAGCTTGGTCTGTCTGACTCTCCCATCTGCAGGCTGGTCGCTAATTCAATGCTCTCAAACAACTGCTTGGATCACATCAGGTTTTTTCTCAAAAACCTTCAATTTAACAAGTTGAAATAAATACCTCTGCTGAATGGCCCCAGCCTATATCTGGGCCCCACTGGTCTCCTATTCAGACCAGGATCTAGCCAAAATGTCATTGCTTGTTTTTTTCCAGGTCTGTGTGCACACACACACAGAGACACACACACACACGGGCTTCCAGGGCGGCTCGGTGATAAAGAATCTGCTGGCCAGTGCAGGAGACTAGAGCTCTATCTCTGGGTTGAGAAGAGCCCCTGGAGTTGGAAATGGCAACCCACTCCAGTATTCTTGCCTGGACAATCCCATGGATAGAGGAGCTTGGCGAGTTATAGTCCATGGGGTTGCAAAAGAGTTGGACACAACTGAACAACTAAACAACACACGTTCATTGTTCGTTCACTCACTCACTCACACACTCACACTCACACACACACACACCCCACCTTTTCTTACCACCATGCTTTTGCTCCTGTTCTTCCCCCAATATTGACACTTTCCACATTCTTTTCTGTCTATAGAAGACCTACTTACCATTCCAGACCCACCTCTAATACCACACTTTCTCCATCAAGTCTTTTGAAGGTGACCACCTTCCTTAAGATCCTTTTACAACTCACACAACTCTTATGGTGCTTGCCAGATCCTTTGTGTTGGGATTATCTGTGTGCTCGTCTCAGCATCTCCTCTTTCCCCACATAAGTCTGGTGACTTAAGGGCAAAAGCTCCCCCTTCCTCATGTTTGTCTCCTCTGAGGTCGGTAGCACAAGGCCTTGAAGGCAGCACAAGTCACTTAATAAATACTGACTTGGTTGCTTTTCAGATGAGACAAACAACAATTCTCAGAGAACTAAAAGTGGGAGGAAAGAGGCTTGTGAGCAAACAGTCACCAGTGCTGGAATGTGCTGCGGGGGAATGCAGACGGGTGGCCAACGTGGTGGATGCAGGCGTGGGGGACAACCAGTCCCGGGTGTGTGCAGTGAAAGAGGCATAGGCCTGGAGTCGGGGCCACAAGGGCACCCTCCCACATGTGACCCTGCTGTCTGGACCAGCCACCCAGGGATCCTTAGACAGGAGAGACTCCGGGCACACTCACTGGAGACGGTTGGCTCTCCCACGCTAGGCTCCTGCAGTGGGCTGGGACCCTCTCAGGAGGGTTGCTTAGTTGCTCAGTCCTGTCCGACTCTTTGCGACGCCATGGACTGTAGTCTACCAGGTTCCTCTGTCTATGGGATTCTCCAGGCAAGAATACTGGAGTGGGTTGCCATTCCCTTCTCCAGGGGAACTCCTGACCCAGGGATGGAACTTGGGTCTCCCGCTTTGCAGCCAGATTCTTTACTGACTGAGCCACCAGGGAACCATTCCACCTCTGGCTAAAAAGACCTCAGTCTTCCAGACCTGTACAGGTTCCCCCCTCCTTGTTTATTCTGGTTTTCTGTCTTTCACCTTGAAATTATCCCAAATCTGGGCCTTGCACCTAACCATCAAAATAACTTGGTACAAAAGAAGACCAATCCCCCCAAACAGCTATTTCAGCTTTTAGAGTGGGAAAGACCCTCTACTATTACTACTGAATTCAGTATCTCTCCCACCCCCAACTAGGCTGCAATGCAAAATCAGCTGCACACATTTCCTGGGCCCCAGCTCTGGAAATCCTGATTCAGTAGGTTGCGGTGGAGGCCCACAATCAGAATTTTAACACACCTCTGGGGCAGTTCTCACACAGCCTTGGGAATGCTGACATGACCTCTTCTTGTCACTAACAGCACTTCCTCAACACCTCATAGGGTATCTTACTTTACTTGATCTTCCAAGAACTTGGGGGGCTGCTGTTCTCACAGGCTCAGCCCCAGTTCTCAGAGGAAGGCAAGCCGCTCTGGGACAGGCGAGTGACTTATCTAAGGTCTCCCTGTCAATGAACAGATCGAACCTAAACTCGGATTTCTTGAGCCCCAGTCATTTTTCACTGAAAGACAAGGGTCCTGAGCCCAAGCAGGAGGCAGATAGGGCTGGGTAGGAAGGACATTCCAAATCAAAGTCCACATAGTTCTGGCCCCTTGTTGCTTGAGATCACCTGAAAGAAATGAATAGTGTATAAAAAATGCATTAAACTTACCACAATGTTCACAATCTTTATCACGACAATTTAACCTTTTAAACACATTATTCACCTTGAAACTGTTCCAATACACAAAAACTCAGAAAGAACAGAATGATAAATTCCTATCTACCCCAAATCCAGATTCAACAATCATGATTCTGCCCTAGTTGCTCTTTCAAGCCCCTTTTATTATTTCTCTTTCTTCATTCTCTGCTGAAGTTCTTAAACATTTTAAAAACATATCCCATACCTCATGCTATTTCTTCCCTTTGTATGCCTGGCTGCATCTCATCAGAACATCCAAGCTTTGTGTTGGGAGTGTGACTTTGCAGACAGAGCCGGCCGGGCCCCCTGTACCAGGGACACGGGCTTCAGCGAACACCGCAGATACGCCCGGGTGCTGGCAGGGCGGGCTGAGTCTGGCACCACATGTGGGTTCTCAATCATACCAGCGAGCAAACACATTCTGGGCTCGCTCCAAACCCTCTGACACATTCGAGTGTTGACTTGATCCAGTCTCAGTTTGCCAGTGGCTGCTGAGTGCTACCTTGCCCGCTTCAAGACTGTCAGGACAGGAAACTGGGAAGTAGCCTCAAGACAACCGTTACTTGACTCCTGTCCACAGGTAGAATCGTAACTAACCCCCTTCCGCAGCGAGAGAGGGGACATCTAATCCTGCTGCCGCAAATCTCAGACAATCACACAGAGAGAACTCAGTCGGAGTCTCTAGTGTACATCAGGCAGGGAAGTACAGTCATTATTTTTAGCAACTCCTTGTTAAATATTTGCCAGATCGGTACTGGGGTGCCTACCAGCCACACCAAGATGACAGGTAATCTAAGGCCACCTCTGCAGCAGGCCGGCGGATGTGACAGAGGGCCCTTTTATAGTTCACTTGGTTAGGGCTCTCCGGCTACAAGCCACCAGCTGTTGCCATCAGTACAACACCTATGAAATCAAAAGCCAGAGTCATGAAACGTGGACTGAAACACATCCGTCTTAGCTTCAGTCCGGAGGCTCTGCCTCAACCAAAGTCACGTGGGACTTCCCTTCCTGTGCCCAGGCAGCACCCGCCCCTCCCTGCTCACCCTCAGGAGACATCCTTAGGAGGCTGCCGAGTGTCAGGCCACTCAGACGCCTCCCCGTGCATTCTGCTGACGCACCACCCAACACGGGCAGCACACAGGAACCACAGCTTTGGGTTGAGTTACCCACACTTCTATTTCTGGGAGACCGCAGCATATATGTGTCCTAAAACGCTTTTGGGAAACCAGGAATAGCCAAGCTTGACACATATTTTTACAAACACCTACTAGTTTCCACTTTTAATTCTAGTCACTGATACTTGAGTGCTTTGCAGCTAGAGGAGGACCTCAGTCCAGGACTCTGCCTCCACCACGCTATCCGACACCCATTGACTCACTTAATTAAATTCTTGTCTCGCAAGATCACGTTTCTGTTTTCATGTGGGTGAACAGGGGTGGAGACAATCAGCTCTATAGCTATTTTTCAGCTCAGAAGGGAACTGGTGTCACCTGACACTGAGATGCAGACCCCAAACTGAAATTAAACTGCATGTGGCATAACTTATAAATAAATGTGTGTGTCTTTATGATGCTGGAACCACCACTGCAAAATTAGATAATTCAGTTGATTTAGCTGATGGTTTTGTTTAAAGGATTATTTGGGGTTGCCTCTTAAAGACAGGCAGCACCTATTAAAGTATCTAATCTGAATCAGAGTAGAGAGTAGGGTGAGAACAAATGAGGTGCCTACGGCACAAAATTTAAGGAGGCACTCACTCTCGGGGGCTTGCAAGTGTAGGATCCACAGTTGTACCACCCTGGGAGTGAGTGCCTGTTTAAAATTCAATCTTGAACTCTTTCTTTGCCTCACCCTAGTCTGAGCCACCACGTGGGGACTGGGGCCAGCAGGCAGCAGAAGTTAACTTGTTAAGTTGCAGAGTTTCCCAGTACAAATCTGGGCGATTCCAATTCAGAACATCAGGGTGAGCTTCAGGAATCATTTAAAATAAGCTCCTTTGTGTAATGCTGATATGTAGCTAGGAATATTTAGAATTAGATAGATGGCAACAGTCCTTTAAACTTAGGTGACAGTCCCTTAAATTTAGCATTAGCTTCAAGTATCAATATTGGATCCAATTCTGAGTTTTCTCCATGTACATGTTACTGGGAGATCTGGTTCTCTATCAGTTAGGACAGTGTTCTGCTGCAACCATTGTAAAATCCTCCTATGGCTTAAATAAGTAGGAATTTATATTTCCCATAACTCCAAGTATGGAAGTGAGTTACTGCGGATATTGGTAGCAATGTACTATAACCAGAAGCAAGATCTATGAGATTCTCTTGGGCTTTCCTTGGGTTTGCTTGCCTTGCAGCCCCCCAGATGGCAGCTATAGTGCCAGGGGTCTCCTACCTTCAAGATGGAGAGAAAGGATGAAGCAGACACATACTGCCAGCCTTGTCCATTCTCCGGCATCAAGAAAGTAAGAGTCTTCCCAGAAGCCACCTCTTCCCAGACCTCTGCTAGGTCTCATTGGACAGAGCTGGGTCACATGGCCATGTGCTGTGAGGCTGGGAAATTAGGGCCCGAGTTCATGGTAGCTGGCTTAGACTGGTGTTTGTCAAATGTCAGCAAGCACTGGAGTCACCTGGAGGGCTTAAAACACCGCTCATCGCCACCCCCTGAGATTCTGATTCAGTCAGCCTCGGTTAGGACCTGAGGATTTTATTATTCAAAGTTCCCAAGTGATACTGGTACTGCTGATCTTAGGGAAATGCCTTGAGAACCACTGGCTTGTCACCAATGGCTCCCAAGCCTGGTAATGCATTAGAAACACCAGGAGAGCATTTTTAAAGGTAAAGGTTCCCCAGTCCCACTTCTAACTGTTCTAATTTGTTGGTGGGGTCCAGGCATTCCTAATGTCAAAGCTCTACAGATGATTCTAATGGTACTTAGGGATGGAAATTGCTGTTCCCTGATTATGACTCCTAATCTGGTGCTGCTATTTGAGGTTCTATTAGCAAGGAGTAAGGAGAGGAGGATAACAGGCCAGCAGCAGGTTCAGACAGGGGTTCAAAAACTTGTCCACAATTTCAAATCATTTGGAAATCTTTTTAAAATTCCAGAGTTCAGGACATACCCCAGACAATTAAATCACAATCTCTGGAGGTGGGACACAGGCACCAGTAGTTTTTGAAGCTTTCCAGGTGATTCCAATGTGCAGACAAGTTTGAGAACCTCATGTTTGAGAGAAGATTACCATGAAGATGATTACATTTGAAAACAATGTAACAGATAGGTATGAAGGAAGGATATTCAGATTGGAAAAGAGAAACCTGAAGATTTATGTAATTATAGCTTTCAAGTGTGTGAGAAAATTTCACAAAGGATGCTGTTACCCATCCTGAACTGAAGACCAGCTAGGAGGAAACAGGATTAACCTCATCAGAGCCCTTGGCTTCGATGCAAAGAAAAATTTCCTAGCTGCAAATTATTACAATGAAATGTGGTGCAGGGAGAATGGGGTTGTGCAATCTTGTCACTTAAGAGCTATAAAAATAGTATAGATTCTCATCCGCTTGGAATGTTTCAGTGTCATTCTTTCTGAAGGTGAAGAGGTGGTTGAAATGACCTGTCTAGATTTCTTCTTTGAAAATTTTCCATTTTATTCCTCTTTTCCTCCTTTCACATCTCAACTTAGAAGACAAGCCTCCACATTAACAATTCAAAGAAACATAACCTTTGCCCACCAATCGACTTGAATGGATAAAACATCTGACAGCTAGTAATAGGCTGAGATGTCACTGGCTCAGACTGTCTGGATCTCTAAAATGCTATTCTGAGTTTCTAGATGACAAACATACTGCCAAATAGAGAAGGTCATCTGAATTTGATTTGAATGAGTTCTTGTGTTTGAAATATAAATGTTGAAGGATGATACTCCATCATGTCTGAGCCGTGCCACACATACACACACATGACCAAAATTGCTATTTTCATGCCACACAGAAGTAATACATGTGTTCAAATATAGCTACAATTAAAATATGTTTTCCTCTGTATATTAAAATGTCACAGGCTATTGTCAGGAGGACATGCCCTTGCAGGACCAGTAATGGATTCACCTTGATCATGAAAAGCATATTAGTCACTCAGTTGTGTCCAACTCTTTTCCACTCCCTGGGCTGTAGCCTGCCAAGATCCTCTGTCCATGGAATTCTCTAGGCAAGAATACTGGAGTGGTTTGCCATTCCCTTCTCCAGGGGATCTTCCCGACCCAGGGATTGAACCTGGGTCTCCTGCATTGCAGGCAGATTCTTTACTATCTGAGCCACCAGGGAAGCCCTGATAATACCTAACCTTGCTACCAGTAATATGTATCAGTCCAACTGCTGGGGTCTCAATTCAGAGGGACAAATAGAATGAAACAAGTCAACATGCAGTGGATCTTAGGTTAAAGGTCAAAGATTTAGAGTCTTGTTCCCAAACTTTGTGGCATGTTAGAATCACCACAGAGAGCCATGGATGTAGAAGCCATCAGTAGTCTTTGAGATCCCCAGGTGACTCCCATGTGCAGCAAAGTTCGACAAATACTGCCTTAGCCACCTTCATTATGGGATCTAAATCTCTCATAGAAAGAACTTCTCTTAGGTCTCAGGTCAAGAGTAGAGGTGGAATTAGGGAAAATTTTCTCCTTGCTGGGTATGACAGAGATTAATTGTCCCAAATATTTACTCTTCCTAGTTCCTCTACAATAAAAGAGTTCTAATAGTTCTCTGACTACACGACCACTCAAAGCCCCCCTTGTAGCAGAGTGTGGCTTTATTTCTAAATTCTGGCCAATTATATTAATATACTTAACTTCCACTTAATATTTCTGGACGATCCTTAAAAGAAAGGCATGTATTCCTCTCCTCTTCTACCTTCTTGCCAGCTGGAATGTAAACATAGTAGATGGAGCTCCAACAGCCAATTGGACAATGAGATGACTTTGGGGAAATGGAAGCCATGCAAAGCAAAGAAACAAGGTAAATGAAGCCTGGTTCCCAATATGGCAGAGCTTGATACCCACCCTAGACGGACCAGCTATCTCTGGACTCCTTAATGGATAAGAAAAATAAACTTCTCACTTGTTCATGGCACTGTTTCTATTCATTGCAGCTACACTCAACTCTAACAGAGTCAGTGATTCCCAAATTTGGGGTTATATAAGAAACACTTGTAAGGCTAACGAAGCATATTGAAGATGATGATTCTATTACCTAAGTTTGAGAATAACTATTCAGGTATCAGTGGGAGGTACAGACAGGAGGTATGCATGTGCATTCTTAGTCATGTCCGGACTCTTTGCAACCCCAAGGACTGTAGCCTGCCAGTCTCCTCTGTCCATGGGATTCTCCAGGCAAGAATCCTGGAGTGGGTTGCCATTTCCTCCTCCAGGGGATCTTCCCAACTCAGGGATCGAACCTGTCACCTGTCACCTTCATTGCAGGCAGATTCTTTACCACTGACCCACTAGGGAAGCCTTAGAGAGGAGGTATAGTGAAGGTAAAAATTTGAAAAGTAATGAGTGGTTACATTCATTTTGGAGAAGCAAACCTGCTGAATGAAATATTTAGCAGGATAGTGTGATGATTAAATATCTCATTTCAGGGGCTAAATATACCTAGACTTAAATCCTGGACTTGCCACTCACTGGCCACAAAGTCAAGCCAAGTTAACTTTTCTAAACCAGTGAGCCAGAAATGGTAGCTATTGCTGGTGGTATTGAGAGAATTAATGAAATAATCTAAAATGGTGCTTAGTATGGTAAATGTCACTTAGTAAAGGTTCATTAAGTGTTGGCTGAGGAAGAAAATGAGAGTTGAATTCATGATCTGACTTTGAGTTACATTGTAATCCCTAATTGGTTCCACTCTGTCCAATGTGGTAGCCACTAACAACATTTGTCACCACGTTTATTAGAGGATGGCTACGGTTAAAAAGGACAATAATGGTGTTGACTTGAATGTGGAAAAATTGAAAGCTGTATACACTGCTAATAGGAATATAAAATGATGTAACCACTTGGGAAAACAGTTTGGCACTTCCTCAAAATGTTAATCACAGATTTATCCCATGACCCAGCAATTCTAGGTATAAACCAAGAGGAAAAAAAAAAAATGTCCACACAAACTAGTACAGTATTCACAGTACCATTATTCACAATAGTCAAAAAGTGGAAAAAGCCAAGATGTGCATCCACTGATGAATGGGCAAATGAAATATTACCTGCAATGGAATATTATTTGGCACTAAAAAGGAAGAAAGTACTGATGCGTGCTATCGGACAGATGGACCTTGAAAACATTATTCTAAGTGAAAGAAGCAGTCACAAAACCTCACATACTACATAATTCCATTTACACAAAATGCCCAGAATAGACAAACTCATGGAGATAGAAAGTAGGTTAGTGGGCGCTGAGGGCTGGGGGTAGGGGTAATAAGAATGACTGATAATAGGTATGGGGTTTCCTTTAGGGTAACAAAATATTCTCAAATTAGGCAGTGGTGATGGTTGCACATGTCTATGACTGTACTAGAGACCACTGGATTGTAACCTTTTAATGGTTGAATATGATGGTACGTGAATAATAATGCTGTTAAGAACAAAGAACACAAGAGAAGACTCTACACATGGACATCACCAGATGGTCAACAACAAAATCAGACTGATTATACTCTTTGCAGCCAAAGATGGAGAAGCTCTATGCAGTCAGCAAAAACAAGACCGGGAGCTGACTGTGGCTCAGATCGTGAACTCCTTACTGCCAAATTCAGACTTAAGTTGAAGAAAGTAGGGAAAACCACTAGACCATTCAGGTATGACCTAAATCAAATCCCTTATGATTATACACTGGAAGTGAGAAATAGTTTCAAGGGATTAGATCTGATAGACAGAGTGCCTGAAGAACTATGGACAGAGGTTTGAGACATTGTATAGGAGGCAGATATCAAGACCATCCCCAAGAAAAAGAAATGCAAAAAAGCAAAATGGCTGTCTGAGGAGGCCTTACAGATAGCTGAGAAAAGAAGAGAAGTGAAAAGCAAAGGAGAAAAGGAAAGATATTCCTATTTGAATGCAGAGTTCCAAAGAATAGCAAGGAGAGATAAGAAAGCCTTCCTCAGTGGTCAGCACAAAGAAATAGAGGAAAACATTAGAATGGGAAAGACTAGAGATCTCTTCAAGAAAATTAGAGATACCAAGGGAACATTTCAGGCAAAGATGGGCACAATAAAGGACAGAAATTGTATGGACCTAACAGAAGCAGAAGATATTAAGAAGAGCTGGCAAGAATACACAGAAGAACTGTACAAAAAAGATCTTCACAACCCAGATAATCCCAATGGTGTGATCACTCACCTAGAGCCAGACATCCTGGAATGTGAAGTCAAGTGGGCCTTAGGAAGCATCACTATGAACAAAGCTAGTGGATGTGATAGAATTCCAGTTGAGCTATTTCAAATCCTGAAAGACGATACTGTGAAAGTGCTGCACTCAATATGCCAGCAAATTTGGAAAACTCAGCAGTGGCCACAGGACTGGCCACAGTTTTCATTCAATCCCAAAGTAAGGCAACACCAAAGAATGCTCAAAATACCTCACAATTGCACTCATCTCACCCGCTAGTAAAGTAATGCTCAAAATTCTCCAAGCCAGACTTCAACAGTACGTGAACAGTGAACTTCAAGATGTTCAAGCTGGATTTAGAAAAGGCAGAAGAATCAGAGATCAAATTGCCAACATCCGCTGGATCATCGAAAAAGCATGAGAATTCCAGAAAAACATCTACTTCTGCTTTATTGACTATGCCAAAGCCTTTGACTGTGTGGATTACAACCAACTGTGGAAAATTCTAAAAAAGATGGGAATACCAGCCCACCTGACCTGCCCCCTGAGAAATCTGTATGCCAGTCAGGAAGCAACAGTTAGAACTGGACATGGAATCGGGAAAGGAGAATTCAAGGCTGTATGTTGTCACTCTGCTTATTTAACTTATATGCAGAGTACATCATGAGAAACGCTGGGCTGGATGGAGCACAAGCTGGAACCAAGACTGCTGGGAGAAATATCAATAACCTCAGATATGGAGATGACACCACCTTTATGGCAGAATGTGAAGAAGAACTAAAGAGCCTCTTGATGAAAGTGAAAGAGGAGAGTGAAAAAGTTGGCTTAAAGCTCAACATTCAGAAAACTAAGATCATGGCATCTGGTCCAATCACTTCATGGCAAATACATGGGGAAACAGTGGAAACAGTGACAGACTTTATGTTTTGGGGCTCCAAAATCACTGCAGATGGTGACTGCAGCCATGAAATTAAAAGACGGTTGTTCCTTGGGATAAAAGCCGTGACCAGCTAGACAGCATATTAAAAAGCAGAGACATTACTTTGCCAAAAAAGGTCCGTCTAGTCAAAGCTATGGTTTTTCCAGTAGTCATGTATGGATGGGAGAGCTGGACTATAAAGAAAGCTGATCACTGAAGAATTGATGCTTTTCAACTGTGGTATTGGAGAAGACTCTCAAGAGTCCCTTGGACTGCAAGGAGATCCAACAAGTCCATCCTAAAGGAAATCAGTTCTGAATATTCATTGGAAGGACTGATGCTGAAGCTGAAACGCCAATATTTTGGCCATCTGATGCAAAGTATTGACTCATTGGAAAAGACCCTGATGCTGGGAGGGATTGGGGGCAGGAGGAGAAGGGGACGACAGAGGATGAGATGGTTGGATGGCATCATCGACTCAATGAACAAGAGTTTGAGTAAACTCCAGGGGTTGGTGATGGACTGCGAGGCCTGGCGTGCTGCAGTCCATGGGGTTGCGAAGAGTCGGACACGAGTAAGCAACTGAACCAAACTGAACTGAACTAAGAACAAAACATGGCATGCCCCCACAAATATTTTTAAAAGCTATCTTTGTAGGAAAATAGGGGAAATTTAAAATTCATCAAGGCACACACTGTATAATGGAAAGAACATTGGCCAAGTGTCAAGATCTAGATTTTAGGTCTGCAGTCACCATTTAGCAACAACAAGGCTTAGGGCAAGTCTCTTAACTTCTATCTTCATTTATTACAGGATGAGGGTTCCATCTCTAATATTTGCTGGCAATGGTATCTTTCCTGTTGACCTGATAGACCAGCTGTTGCATCAGATTCTCAAGGGGCTTCATGATCCAACACACAGGTGAGCTGTTGCTACTAGCTTCAGCCCCGAATTCTCTTTAAGGCAAAAAATCTGACGAAATACCTGCAGGGGAGTCACAGGTTGGCAGGCCAGTGAAACATCCCTTCCTGAGCAGGAATTGCTTAGTGTGTTCCCTGCAACTCCTTGGCAGGAGGAACCCCACAGAGAGAGGATTGTGTCCTCAGTTTTGTTTTGTTTTTCATTTTTAGTTTATATTGGGATATGGGCTTCCCAGGTGGCACTAGTGGTAAAGAATCTGCCTGCCAATGCAGGAGGTGCAAGAGTTTACAGTGTTGTGACTCTGTTTTGATGGAAGAATTTGGTTCAGGTTATGCAGACCAAGACAGGTGTGAGGGAGAGAAGGTATGCATAAAGTTGTTTCTGCTCAAATTATCCTTCTTATACTATATCAAAAGCAAAACAAACAAAACAAGAAATCTTATCAATTATAGACTCATCTCAAAAATAATAATGTAAGTACTGGGACTTCCCTGGCAGATCAGTGGTTAAAACTCCATATTCCCACAGCAGGGGGCTTGGGTTTGAGCTCTGGTTGGGGAACTAATATCCTATAGGCTGTGTGCCTGTGGCCAAGAAAAAAAAAATAATAATATAAAAATAGAAGGGGAAGGGACATTTATTCCAATCATCTCATCTCACACGTAGAGATCAATTACAGGGGGTTTAAGTGACTTGCTCATGGTCCCAATTAGCTATAGCCTGGGACTAGAACCCTTAACTGTAAACTCCAATGCTGACGCCTTTTTTCTTTGACCTAATATAATACATCTTCTTAGTTGAATTTCACAGAGTGGGAGAGGAAAATTGAGCCTCACACCCACCTTAGTTTTATTAAATTAAACAATAAGGACACTTAAATTACAAAGGACTGTTGAAGGAATTAAATCTCAACTTTTATCTGAATTACCCCAATCAAATTTGAGGCCAGAGCTTTCAAACTTTTTTGTTGAAAAGTTAGCATGTGTCTTGCCTCAAAATGTGGTCCTCTTCCCTCTCTAGGCTCACTTGGTTGGTGATCTTATGCTACTTCACTACTTTAAATATTCTCTCTCTTCTTCACAGCTCATCACAACTCCACCAGGAAATCCTGTTGACTTGACCTTCAAAGTATGTTGAAGTATACTTTGAAGTCAACTTCTTTGACATCATTGTTGCCATATTGGTCCAAGCCACCATCATCTTTCTCCCCTGGATTTCTGCCTTGGACTCCCAAACATTCACTTCTCTCTGCTCCATGTACTGGGCAAAACAATGCTTCGCAGTGTAAATCGGGTCATGTCACAACTCTGCTCAATGCCCCCAGTGACTTCTCACAAAAGCCAAAGTCCTTACAGCGGCCACCAAAGCCCTGCATGATCTGTCTGCCTCCTCCCACCTCCTCGGCTCATCCTGCTCTTGCCGCAGGGTCTCCTTGCTGCTCCTTGAGGAGGCAGGTGGTCTCACCTCACAGGCTTTGCTCTATTTCTTCTGCTGGAAATACTTTTCCGCAGGATAAATACCAACATGCATACAGCTTTGTGGCCTTTGTTTAAAAATTACAAATAAAAATTAGATCCAAATTCTTGAAGGGGCAGCCCTGCAAGTTAGGGATCTGAAATTTCAGCTTCACAGTAAATCCACTTTTTTTCTCAGATGTCTGCTTGACTGACTCACTCCTCTCCTTCAGAGTTTTGTTCTAATCTTACTTTCTCACTGAGGCTGGTCACTACCTCACTGTGACGTGTTCCTCTGCTGTCAACTTCTTTTTCCCACAGCATTTACTATTGCTCAATATAGTATATAATTAACTTATTTATTATACTTATTGCTCCCCCCCCACCTCAATAGAATGTAAGCTTCAGGACCCCCAGCCCCTAGAATAGTCTTGGCATGAAGTAAATGTAGAAAAAATAAATTTCTATTTCTCTAATGCAATTTTAAAAGATACTGAAACTCCTAGGCCTGGCATATTCTAGGTACTCAGTTAGCCATCATCTTGAAGAATAATTTTAAAAAGCTGACATTAAAAGAAAAAAATAAAGACAAAAAAAGCCATCATTGGATAAACAACAAGGTCCTACTGCATAGCACAAGGAACTATATTCAATATCCTATGATAAGCCATAATAGAAAAAACAATTTAAGAATAATGTATATATATATATGTAATGACTAAATCATTTTGCTATACAGCAGAAATTAACACATTTTAAGTCAACTCTACTTTAATTTTTTAAAAACCAACAATAACAAAAAAAGAGTATCATTGCTTCTATTCAACCAGTACCTAGCATGTGCCAACCTTTTTTTACATTCTCCTAATAGTCCTACTAAAGTAGGTACTATTATTATTCCATTTTACAGATGGGAGAACCAAGTTTAAACACATTGCCCAGGGTCACACAACTCAGAAATAGCCAACTGGAATTAAACCCAGGTCTTATTCCAAAGCCTGTGAATTTTCCCTTTTGCTGGTAACAAGTGACATTAATAACCCAGTTCCTTTCTGGCATGGCTGAGTGAGGCAGTAGAAAAAACTGCCTGAGTTTGAGATTAACACACAACTCCAGTGAGTATTTGCTTTGAAACCCTGGTTAAGTCTTCTTAACCTCTGAGTTTCCGTTTTCTCCTCTGTAACATGGGTCTCACAAAGCCTACTTTGAAGGATAGTTAAGAGAAGTAAAGGCTTGTACTGAGGCTTTCATCAGCATGAGTAAATGTTCCCTTCAAAGGATTTGAAAGAGTTTATAATTAAACAGACATTCATAACAGCCTTTGGAGGAGCGTGCGAGCCAGTTGCCATGGGGAAGCCAGTGGCAGGGCCTTTCTGGAGCCCAGCACACAGGGCTGGGCCTACAGAACATTGCGGGAGTGGGGCAGGGAAGCCCAGCGTCGCAAACCACAAGGCAATGCAAGAGCCTCTCTTCTGAAGTTACATTTTGTGCTTGCCTCCTACAAGCTGGCTTGCTCACACCTTTCCCTAAGACCCTGGAGTAGGTCTTTTTTTTTTAACACCTCAGTGAACAAGTATCACAGGATGTCTGAAGTTTCCTGGAATTGAGTCATCCCGTACAATTTCAAATATTTGAAGTGCTAAATGAAAGAAAAGCTCCAAACTCTTGTTATATTTCTGCCAAGCTGCTTTGGGAATAATGGGTGAGGAGAGCCAATCTGGCAGTGTGAGGTGTGGGGGAGGCTGAGCCAAAGGCTGGGAGGGCCCCTAGGTGAGAAGAAACTGACTAGCATCCCCGAGACTCCAACGAATTAACTCAGCTGAGAGCCCCAGGCTTGCCTCATGCACCCCGGAGGGGCCCACGTCTTACACAGACTCTGGCATAGGGCAGAATGGATTTACATGACTTATTTTCTTCTAGAGATGTTTTAAATATTCCTTAAATTAACAATTTGATCTTATGAAAGATAAATTCTCATTTGTAAAATATTATAAAAGAGAAAATGAAAAACCTACAGCCCTAATGTGGCAACAACTGAAAAATATGTATTTTATAAAGAGTGGGTCCATGGATCTAATATATGTGACAGTATTGATTTTCTAACTCGTAAGGCAGGGTTCTGATATTGAGGAAGGTGGGGCACTAGGATAAAGTCTGGCTATGAGTAATCGAATCCTAAAAAATAAGAGCTTAAACAAGATAGAAACTTATTTTCTTTTCATTTAAAATAAATCTAGGACTTCCCTGGTGGTCCAGTCTTTAAGAATCTGCTTAGCAGTGCAGGGAACACATGTTCTAGTCCAGAAGATCCCACGTGCCACAATGAGAAACCCATGAAGCCCACTTGCTGCAACTAGAGAAAGCCTGCACAAGCAATGAAGATGCCGCACAGCTAAAAGGAAGTAAATGAATACAAATTTTTAAAAGAAATTAAAGAAATCTATAGAAAGTCTGTCTAGGAGCTGCATGTTCTGTGGTCACCAGGGACCGGAACTCCTTCCAACTTAGTATGTCTGTCATCCTTGGGCTGTGGCACTCGATGGCTGCTGGGGCTCCTTATTTGAAGCAGTAGAAGGGGAGACTGAAGGGTCTACTGATACTTTCTATGGGTGCACCTTTTTTCTGCTCCCATCTGATTGGCCAGAACTTAGTCACATGGTCACACCCAGCTGCAAGGGAAACTGACAAATGTAATCTATTAGCTGACTGTAAGGTGACTCAGTGGTAAAGACTCCGCCTGCCAATGCAGGAGACGCAAGAGACACTTGGATCCCTGAGTCAGGAAGAGTGTTCTTGCCTAGAAAATTCCCTGGACAGAGGAACCTGGTGGGCTACAGTCCATGGGGTCGCAAAAGAGTCAGACACGATTGAGTGCACTCATACATGCCTGGTGACCAGAGAAAAATTAGGTTTTGTTATAAGGAAGAGGAGAACAAGATTGAGAGGCTATCTGCAGTCTTCTTCCACTTCCTTTCTAAGTTGTGATGAATAACTGAGTACTTCTGGTGTTTGAATATTAGGTAAGGATGGCGACATAAATTATCACATTTAACCCTCATATAGTTCATAAAAATGCCACAGGACGGGAGTCAACAGACATTTAAAATTAAGAAACAAAGTGGGGCACAATAACAATACAAGACATGGGTTTGAATTCTGATTCTTTTTCAATTGAGTAATCTCAGCTGACCTACAGTGGTAGTGAGTGAAACCCCAGAAAAGTATTTAAAATTTTTAAAATCTTTAGCTAGTAATATTTTTGTGTGAATTGTTTAGTAGTAAGTTTTTTTTTTTAACTCCTTGGGCTGTTTTATATATATATGATTTTTTAAAAAGATATTTGATATGCTTAGGAGAAGGTGATGATTCAATTTTAAGTCTGATCTATTAACTAATTGTTTAAACTCTCAAAAAGATTTTGTTTGTGAGATTTACAAGTCTGTGCTGTGAAATATTTGAGGTGTTGGAGAGAATAAAAGGTAGCAAAGTCATATTTGAAATGTCTAAAGGAATCTGGTTAATCAGGTAGGAGGTACTGGCCTTTTAAGAAATTTTCATTTATTAAATTTATGAATGAACTAAATATTAATCAAATAATTAGTTCCATTTGATTTATAAAATGATACAGTCTAATATACAGTAGCATAAAATACAATGTAAAAGTACTATCTATGAATTGTGCTTAATGATTTAAAAATGAAAGCTTTCAACATAATGAGTATTAATTAAAATCCAAGTAATTAGGAGTGTTCCTTTGCACATAGAAAAGCCCTCTCTATCATTAAAAAGTCACCAGCAGTAACTGCTCATCGACAGATGAATTGATAAAAAGATGTGGTGTACACAATGGAGCATTACTTAGCCATAAAAAAGAACAAAATAGTGCCATCTTGCAGCAATGTGGATGGACCTCGAGATTGTCATGCTGAGTGAAGTAAGTCAGGCAAAGACAAATATTATATATCACTTACATGTGGAATCTAATTTTTAAAAAAGATACAAACGAACTTATCTACAAAACAGAAATAGACCCATAGACATAGAAAACAAATTTATGGTTACCATGGAGGGATAATTTAGGAGTTTGGGATTAATATATATATATATATACTATGATATATAAAATAAACAAGGACCTACTGTATAGCACAGGGAACTCAATATTTTGGAATAATCTATAAGGGGAAAAAGTTTGAATAAGAGTGTATATAACTGAATCACTGTGCTGTACATATGAATCACAACATTGTAAATCAGCTATGATAGTGAAAGTGAAAGTCACTCAGTCCTGTCCAACTCTTTGCGACCCACGCCAGAATACTGGACTGGGTAGCGAGTCCCTTCTCCAAGGGATCTTCCCAACCCAGGGAGTGAACCCAGGTCTCCTGCACTACAGGTGAATTCTTTACCAGCTGAGTCACCAGGCAAGCCCAAGAATACTGGAGTGGGTAGCCTATCCCTTCTTCAACAGATCTTCCCAACCCAGGAATCGAACCAGGGTTTCTTGCACTGCAGGCAGATTCTTTACCAGCTGAGCTACCAAGGAAGCCTATACTTCAATCTAAAAAAAACCACCACCAGCAGGTATAATTTCCCCCATTTCACAGATGATGAAAGTGAGGCTCAGAGTACTTAAGCAATTTTCTGTTTGTCCCACAGTGAGTCTGGAAGTTGGGATTCAAACTGAACTTTCCCATCCTATTTCAGGCAAGGCCTAGGGTTCTATCTCTAAGAGGGAGTGCGGGGACTTCTGGCTCCATAGCAGCTAGGAAGCTGAGGGTCAGGTGGACTCTGTTTCACTCTGGCTTTAGAACTGAGGTACCCAACTGAATGCCTCTGCAGTGTGAGCTTCCAGGATCTTCCTGTGAGTGATAGAAACAAGTGCCATTTTTGTACTGCTTTCAGTTACTTTGTTTCCATTGAAAATTAATGTGTACACATAATAAAAAATCCAATAAAAATGGAGAAAGTACAAGAGTTTGTGAAAAGTAAGTCTTCCTAATTTTCCTTACTTCAGACTCCTGTTGTTCCCCTCTGCAGAGGAAACCACTGTGAATAATTTCTTGTGTGTCTTTCCAGAAACATTCCATACTAACTCATTCATAACCATGTGTGCATACTTCCCACTTTAAACTCTTCACTGTATACTCTCGTATTATTTGAGTATTTTTTATCAAGTGAGTATATTACTTCTTCAAAAACAGATAGTTTTTCCCAGATCATTCAGTTAGGTAGGAAAGGAGTTTTTAAATCCTGCTTTTGGATCGTAAGACTGATCACAACAATTCTCTAAACTGCTCGTTGGCAGAAAAACAGGTGCTGTGATGGAGATGACTGTGCCTTCAAGATAGTTTATCTGTGGTTATTTGTCCTCCCCTCTCTGGAACCCAGCTCTCAGTACACAATTGAGTCAGTAATGGAGGCTTGCATACCTCTGGTTGGCTTCAGGATTCCAGAGCTTTCCGAGGCGAGTTCCCCAGCGTTCTGTTGTAATCACAGATGTACAATAACCTTGGAAATCATGAAGCCCTGTAACTAGGCTTGAAGACTAGGGAGCAGAGAAATCCCTGTTGAAGAATTAGTGGGAAAATTCTTTCCGTGATTAAGAAAGTTCAAGAAAATGGCTGTCATGAGAGAATCTTGCAAGAATTGTTGCCTGGATACTAGCAATAACCAATAAAGCCAGTGTTTTCCACACTGTGGACAGTGTACCACCTTGATCATTTTGGGTTATATTCAAGTACGACTCTGCTATTATTTGTCTTACAATAAATTAATTTTTATTTATATTTAAATTAAATGTATCAAGCTATTGTTCAGAAAGTAGCCAGAGTGTTATTTTTTAAATGTCACTCAGGTCACATCACCTCTCTGCTCAAAATCTTCCAGTAGCTTTGATTGCTTCACAGCATTCATTGTCTACAGGGATCAATGCGTCTTGTGTCTCTCAGGGCCCTCTCGTCTTGTCTTCATGCTCCATCCCCAACACTTAGCTTCATCCACAGTGGCCTCCTTGCTTCTTCCCCAACACGTCAAGCTCATTTCCAACACACAGTCTTCACACTTCAAGGTGGCTCTCCTGGAATGCTCCTCTAGATATCTCCTTGTTTCACAACGCTGATACATTCTGGTCACAAACACTTCTTTCTCAGAAATGGTGATCTCCAAATGGCACTTGCTTGTCATTATATGATCTTTACCCTGCTTTATTTTCCTTCTTAGCATTTATTATCACCAAAAATACTATACAATTGTTCGTTTATTTATCACCCATCTCCCCTGACTAGAATGTAAGCACCAAGAAATCAGGGGTCTTTATTGTTTAGTCCACTATTGTATTCCCAGAACTTACAATGGGGCCAAGAATATAACAAGGGCTTAATAGGCAATTGTTGAATGGATGGATGGGTAGAAAAATGGAAGTTTGATATCTGAGAAGCAGATCCTATAAAGGAGGATTTACATATAAATGGATGAATGGATTAGTCAATAGAGGTTATAGAGAAATCTGACCAGTCTTTTTTTAAAGTGAATATAGATACTTGTCACTATCATACAACTAAATATGGATTTAAAATATGGATCATTTAGAGAAAATATTTTTTTAAAAATCCCTAAAAATACAGTTGAATTTTCTTATGATTTCTCATTGGGAAAGAACTTTCTAACCTAAAAAACAGTAGAACAATAATAAACAAAAAGGTCACTATATGTGAGTTCAAAACTTAATTTCTTTAGGACATTTATTGCATTAAGCATTATTTATTTGTTTTTGCATTTCTCAGGGAAATGCAAATTATAATCTCAATGAAATACAACTACACATCTATTACAATGGCTAAAAAGCAATACCCCAAAACAAAACAAAATCCCCAAAACAGGGAATTCCCTGGTGATCCAGTGGCTAGGACATTATGCTCTGATTGCCAAGGGCCTGGGTTCAATCTCTGGTCAGGGAACTAAGATCCTGGAAGCCATGTGGCATAGCGAAAAAACAAAAACTACAAACAAAACTGGCAATACTGAGGACAAGTGAAGATATGGAGCAAAGGAAATTTTCCTGCAATCTTGATAGGAATACAAAATAGTACAGCCATTCTGGAAAACAGTTTGGTGGTTTTCTTATAAAGTTAAACATTCACTTACCCTATAGCCTGGTGATCCCACTTTGAAATATTTACCCAAGAGAAATGAAAATTTGTGTTCAGACACTTACATGTGAATGTTTATAGTGGCTCTACTTGTTATTGACAAAATCTGGAAATAATGCAAATATCCTTCAACTAGTATTTGGAGAAACAAAATATGGGATTCCATACATGTTGTTCAGCAATAAAAAAGGAACAAGCTACAGACATACACAATAACATGGATGAATATCTCAAATGCTCTATATTAACTGAAAGAAGCCAGACTAAAAGACTGTTCAGTTTAGTTGAGTTACTCATTCGTGTCCAACTCTTTGACACCCCATGGACTGCAGCATGCTAGGCTTCCCTGTCCATCACCACCCTCTGAAGCTTGCTCAAACTTATGTCCATTGAGTTGGAGATACCATCCAAACATCTCATCCTCTGTCGTCCCCTCCTCCTCTTGCCTCCAATCTCTCCCGGCATCAGTGTCTTTTTCAATGAGTCAGTTCTTCGCATCAGGTGGTCAAAGTATTGGAGCTTCAGTTTCAGCACCAGTCCTTCCAATGAATATTCAGGACTGATTTCCTTTAGGATTGACTGGTTTCATCTCCTTGCAATCCAAGGGACTCTCAAGAGTCTTCTCCAACACCACAGTTCAAAAGCATCAATTCTTCAGTGCTCATCTCTCTTTGCGGTCCAACTCTCACATCCATACATGACTACTGGAAAAACCATAGCTTTAACTAGACAGACCTTTGTTGGCAAAGTAATGTCTCTGCTTTTTAATATGCTGTCTAGGCTTGTCACAGCTTTTCTTCCAAGGAACAAGTGTCTTTTAATTTCATGGCTGCAGTCACCATCTGCAGTGATTTTAGAGTCCAAGAAAATAAAGTCTGTCACTGCTTCCATTGTTTCCCCATGTATTTGCCATGAAGTGATGGGACCAGATGCCATGGTATTGGTGTTTTGATTGTTGAGTTTTAAGCCAGCCTTTTCACTCTCCTCTTTCACTTTCATCAAGAGGCTCTTCAGTTCCTCTTCACTTTCTGCCATAAGGGAGGTGTCATCTGCGTATCTGAGGTTATTGATATTTGTCCTGGCAATCTTGATTCCAGCTTGTGCTTCATCCAGCCAGGTATTTTGCATGATGCACTTTGCATATAAGTTAAATAAGCAGGGTGACAATATATAGCCTTGACGTACTCCTTTCCCAATTTGGAACCAGTCCGTTGTTTCATGTCCTAACTGTTATATTCTGTATGATTTCTTTATACAACATTCTGGAAAAGGCAAAACTATAGAGATAGAAAACAGATGAGTGGTTGCCATGGGTTAGAGGCTGGAGAAGTGTGGAGATGAGTTCACTACAAAAGGACACAGGGATTGAAGGGAAGGAATGGAGAAGCAGATGTAGACAATGAACTTGCGGAAGGAGAGGGTGGGAAGAACTGAGAGAGTAGCATTGACCTATATTCACTGTCATGTGTAAATAGCTAGCTAGTGAGACGCTGCTATGCAACACGTGGAGCCCCGCCTGGCCAGCTGTGAGGACCCCAGGTGATGGGAAGGAGGGGGAGGGGAGGCTCAAGAGGAAAAGGATAGACAGATAATTATGACTGATTCGCATTTTTGTACCAGCAGAGACCAACACAACATTGTGAAGCAATTTTCCTCCAATTAAAAAATTTTTTAAAAATTTAAAAAAGGCTGTGGGGACATTTTTTGGAGGTGATGGAAATATTCTATAAATTGAGGTTACCCAACTTCATGTGTTTGTAAAAATTCATAAAAGTTTATACTAAAAAGGGGGGATTTTACAATATGTAAAATATACCATAATAAACCTGATTTTTTTTTTTTAAGAAAGGAAACATATAGAAGATAAGCACACTGGAAAATGCATTTTAAAAAGTGTGACAAGAGCTTCCCTGGTGGCTCAGTGGTAAAAAATCTGCCCGCTAGTGCAGGGGACCCAGGTTCGATCCCTGGTCTGGGAGGACCCCACATGCCAAGGAGTAACTAAGGCCATTCACCAGACTACTGAGCCTGCGCCCTAGAGCCCGGAGTCACAGCTTCCGAGCCCACGTGCTGCAACTACTGAAGCCAGTGCACCCCAGAGCTCATGCTTTCCAACAAGAGAAGCCACTGCAATGAGAAGCCCATGCACTGCAGCTACAGAAAGCCCACAAAGCAAAGACCCAGCACAATAAACATAAATTTTTTTAAGTGTGAAAAAGTAAGTATATTGTTAATAAAATTGATGAGAAACACTAGTCACTAAATAACAAAGGAAAAAATGTCCATTCTAACTAGTAATCCACTAACTGAAATTAAAGCACATTGAAATACCATTTCCCACATTTATTCCCTTCCTCCATTGCTTTTTTTTTTTTTTAAAGGTTAATACAGAATGTGGGCAACAGTGTGGAGGGATACATATGCTCACACAATTCTGGTGAGAGTGTAAATTGATTCAAATCTTCCTGGGAAGTAGTCTGGCAGATCAATATCAAGAGATTAAGAAGTGTTCACAATTTTCATTACAGTAATTTTACTTCTGAGAATCTGCCCTAAGGAAATAAACCAAGGTGTGAGAATATTTTTATGTATAAAGATGATTGGGACAAATTATTTACAGCAGCAAAAAGTTTGGAACAACTTAACTGTCTACATTAAGATAATGGTCAAAAAATTGTATAAAAATTATATATTTATTCACGTGAAGAAATAGAATAAGGTAGAATAAACATCATTGAAAATGATGTTTAAGAAGAATTAATAACAGAAAAAAGTACTTTTGAGATAATGTTAAGAATGTAGAATAGGGCTTCCCTAGTGGCACAGTAGATGGGAATCTGCCTGCCAATGCAGGAGACACAGGTTCAATCCTTGGTCCAGGAAGATCCCACATGCTGTGGAGCAAATAAGCCCATGCACCCCAACTACTGAGCTTGTTCTCTAGAGCCCAGGAGCTGCAACTACTGAAATCCACACCCCCTAGAGCCTGTGCTCCATAAGAGAAGCCACTGCAAAGAGAAGCCTGTGTACCTCAAGAAAGAGTAGCCCCTTCTCACTGCAACTGGAGAAAAGCCCATGCAGCAAAAAAGACCTAGCCCAGCCAAAAATGAATAAATAAATAAAACTATGTTTTTTTAAGGCATAAAGAGTTTTTTAAAAAAAGAATGTAGAATAGCATAAAAAGTATAATCTCAATTGTGTAAAAGTATCCGTACATAATAGAGCCTAAGAAGTTAATTTGCTAACATGTTGATCTTAGTTATCTGGAGCAGTTGATTTTATTTTCTTTCTTACTGGCTTCTGATTTTTGTTTAAAATACCCAAAAAGTGTTTTTGTGAAGAAACATTCTAAGGTTAAGTGGACTCAGCAGACATCCCAAACTTGGATTCCAAATGACTGGTGTCACTGTTTCACAGAAGCTTGAAAATCTACTATATTCGGAGGTTTTGCTTCTAAAAACCATAAACCATAACATTCTGAAATAAAATACAACTATATTCGGGATATATTAGAAGTTTTCTTAGAAATTAAATTATGGCCCATTTACACTTCTGCAGTTGGAGTTCAAATTTTTATTTTATTTTTGGTTGCACCTCGATGCCTGTGGCATCTTTGTTCCTAACTAGGGATTGAATTCAGGCCCTGAGCGGTCAGAGCTCGATGTCCTAACCGTTGGACTGCTGGGGAATTTCCGGAGTTCAAAATTTTAAATGTGAGATTCAAGACTTTCTAAGCTGTCACTGTCCATATGATAGCACTAGTCACACGTGGCACTTGAACTCTTTGCACGGGAATAAACAATGTAGACCCCTATTTCTTTCCCATAAGGTGAACTGCTATTTTATTGGGCACGTTTTGCTGCTGTTTACTCAGGCTTCAATGACTTTCTCCATTTTAATTCACATCTAAATCCTGTTAATCCTCAGGCACAGCTTAAATGCTGCCATATCAATGAGGCTTTCTGCATTAAATTGGGATCCTATTCAGCTGCAAACAATGGAAACCAGCTAGGTACCTCTGTCAGCTAGGTGTTTTTCTGTCTCCTGTATCCACAGGCTGGCCATCCAGGATTGACTGGTGCAGTAGCTCCATGACACTACCAACCTATAGGAGCTTTCTGCTTTTCGTTCTACCATGACCTTGGTGTAGGGCTTCACTATTCATGATCACTTTATAGTCACAAGATGGCTGCTCCGCCTCCAGCCATAAATCTGCATTCCAGGTAGGAAGAAATGTAGCAAGGAAAAATAAGGAGGAGGAGGGAGGCATCTATAATAGGAAAGCAGACTTTTCAAAACATCTTCAGTAGACTTTGACTTGTTTCTCATTGGCCTTGTATTGTGTCAAACAAAAACCCAGTTTGCAAGGGAGCAAGGAATTTTAGTTCTTTTGATTTTTGCTGTCATTGCTGCTCTTGCTGTTGGCTTTAGTTTTGATTATTTCTTTTTTTTTTTTTTTTTGCTGTACAGATTGCTACAAGGACATATCAGTAGAGAAAAGGCAATTCTAGTAGTGCCTGCCCCCATCTTTGATTTTAGTGGTCAAAATTTATTTCCCCGGATGGTGCTGGATACACACTGAAATTTTTTTCTATTTTTGCTTCCCCCTTCCTAAGGGATTTTGTTTCTCCCATAAACAGTTTTCCTTCAGGCAAAGAATGCAATCGTTTATCACATTTTTGATTTTCTTAATTACCTTCACATTCCAGTCTTGCCTCTGGGGCCTTTTTATTCATTGTGCACGATGCCTAGAGCCTCAGAGCTTTTCAGGGGCCTGAATATTTTAAACCTGAAAAAAATGTATTGACTTCTAAATGCACAAAGAAATGGTGATATCAAAACTCATTAAATATTTAGTTAAGTGCCTCTGAAATATATAGTTTTACATTAATTGTTAAATTTAGTATTCACAAAAATGTTATTATGTCTGAAATATATTTGCAGATTATGGGCTCACTTTCCTGAGTATGCATACTGATTACACAGAAATCATAGCCAACCAGAAATTAAACAATTTACTCTGAGTTTAGAGGACATTATAGTAGTCTCCTCACATCCTTTCCAGCCAGATGATCACTCCAAGCCTTCTGCAGGACCTGTAATTCTGAGTAAGTGATTGAGTTGGGAATAGAGAGCTCTAAGCCATTCAGACCAATGAAATATGAGTAGAACAGTACTGGCCTTCTCTCCCCGCTTCTTCCAGGTATGAATAAGTAAGGGTTTTGTCCCTGTTGCTGCGGGCAGCCATCTATCTGGCCACCGTAAAGAGACCTAGGCCTAGGACAAGGCTCACTTTTGCGGTGGGCGGAACAAAGAAAGAAAAAATGAGCTAGGCCCTTGAAAACATGGCGACTCCACTAAATCAACAGCTCTGAAGTCTCTAGCCTTCTTCTGGACGTCCGGGGTGCTTGCTAGTGAAGCTCAGGGTTCTCTGCAATGCCAATCTCATTAAAAATAAATGACATATCTAAGGTTTAGGAACCATGCAGATCTCAGAATATCATCATCTAGTTTCTAATCTGAAGGACACTGAGGCTCATGGATTCAAGTCATTTTCTCAAAGGTTGCTGTATTCGTTTGCTAGGGCTGCCATAATAAAAGCCACCACAGACTGGGTGGCATAAACAGCAGAAGCTTATTATAGTTCTAGAGGCTGAAGTTCCATCAAGGTGTGGGCAAGTTTGGTCCGCTTCGAAGCCAGTCTCTCTCCTTATCTTGCAGACAGCCAGCTTGTCGCTGTGTCCTCATATGGCCTTTCCCCTGCTCACATCCCACGAGGGTCTCTGTGTGTCCACAGAGAGGAGCCCATCAAAGAGCCTAACATAATGTCCTCTTGACTCGATGGACATGAGTTTGAGTCAACTCCGGGAGTTGGTGATGGACAGGGAGGCCTGGTGTGCTGCGATTCATGGGGTCGCAAAGAATCGGACACGACTGAGTGACTGAACTGAACTGAATGTCCCTATAGCCAAATACAGTCACATTCTGAGGTACTGGGGGTGAACAGGTGTGTGAGGGCAAATAATTCAGTCCCTAAAGGTTACACTGTACTTTCTTTCCTCAATGCTTGAGGTTGGACTGGGACCCATGCTCCCTAACTCCCGGGTATGCTTCCTTAACAGTGAAAGGAATATCCAGTTTCTGTGTATGAAACATTTTAGAAGGAATCAAAGTAACATTTAGAAAGGTATGGAGGTGAAGCTCAGCAGCAAATAAACTGGAAGGAATGTGGAGGCTCCAAAAATTCAGTCTGATCTGCCAGTTCTAGAACCCAGTTACACAGAGGGGGCTTCTTGTTTTTATGATCCAAAAAAAAAAAAAAAAAGGAATATTTTCACACCATCCAATAATAGAGGATTGTTTGGCATATTCATCCACTTGGAATACTATGCAGCCTTAAAAATTATGAAGTAGGTACACATGAAGGAGTCCTTGGGCCTAGAAAAGAAAACAACGGTCTCAAAGGCCCTTGCTGAATCATCTAACTTCAGGGAAAACAAAACTGAACTTTAAGTCCCACCCTAATGCTCCAGGCCGGTTGCATCTACCTGGGACTTATCACCCCCTGCCCAAAACCTCCCACCCCCTGTTTAACTACAAATGCCATCTCAACTAAAGATTACCCAAAACATCCCACCTGACTAACATTTCCCTTATCCCTTCCACAAACCTCCTTTTAAATATGAAGCCTCCATGATCCATCTCGTGCTCAGCCTGGTCCTTAGGCCGACTGTTGCCCCTTCTTGCCTGAATAAAGGTAACCTACGTCCGTTGAGGTTGTCTCTCCTTTTTTTCTGCCTCGGCCCAAACTATTCCTTACAATACATATTTCTAAACATGAAAAGAGAAGCATGATTCGATTTCTTAAAATTTATGAAGATCAGGCCTCCCCCTGAAGGTCCAGTGGTTAAGATTCCAAGTTTCCACTGCAGGGGGTATGGGTTCCATCACTGGTTGGAAAACTAAGCCTATATGCCATATGAGTGAAGTGAAGTCACTCAGTTGTGTCCGACTCTTTGCGACCCCGTGGACTGTAGCCTACCAGGCGCCTCCGTCCATGGGATTCTCCAGGCAAGAATACTGGAGTGGGTTGCCATTTCCTTCTCCAGGGGATCTTCCCAACCCAGGGATCGAACCCGGGTGTCCCGCATTGGAGGCAGACACTTTAACCTCTGAGCCACGAGGTACAGCCAAAAAAAAAAAAGCCTTATAAAGATCATATATGATATATTCTGTTCTGGTCTTAAAATATACATATATGTATATATATAATTACTGGCGCTATTCACATTAGTGTAGTATTGGATACCTGGATTATGGAAAACAGTTTTTTTCTCTTTGATATATATATTTTTTTAACTGAAAACCCTTTAAATAAACCTGTATATTAACAACTGTGAAAGGTCTCTGTATCTACCGGTCAAATGTGGGGACCTTTTTTTGGCTGATTAAGCTGGCAGCAGTGAGCCACAAAGCAGATAAACTTTGGCACAAAAAAACTGCAAACCAGCAGCTGCTCTAAGAGCGCTCTCTCTGTTTGACACAGAAGTCTTATTTTAAGAGAAATCATTTCTGCTTTTTCTTAGGGATTTGGCACCCTGCCTTCCCTCTCTATAAAGGAGGGAAAGGTCTTTTATTTTCCACTTCCACCTTTTCCGGCTGCTGTGGGGAGCAGAGCCCGTCCTCCTGTTGTCCATTCTGGAGGCAGCTGTCTGAGCCCAGCCCTGGAGCTGACACATGCATGGTGCATGGCTAAGACGACCACGCATGGAGCCTGCAGAACTGCTAAGAGCACACACACCAGCCGGTTGGCTTCCCCTTCCATACGCCACTGAAACGTTAGACCCCAGCAGCCAGTCATTTGGGTTGTTGGGAAATCTCTCTTCTTGTCTGCTCCCCACCCTGAGCACAAACCCTTGCCTCTGGCAATAGCCTGATAGTTATCACATGATCAGCACACGAGCATCACAGTATAGTGAGCATTTCACCCATCCCATCCTTTCTGGAGAAGGAGCGGTGAAGGGGCGGGGAGCAGCTGAATTTTAGGCACCTGACCGGGACGGGCATTCAGAGAAGGACCCCCCCACTCGGCTTAGAATTGTTCAAAGACCATTTTCCGCTAACTTTTGCCTCCTGGTGTTTTCCTCTTTGCAAGCTGAGGCTAGAAAGTGGATCATTACATACCCAGTGTGGTGAAGAGTGGTACCTGCATGGATCTGAGGTTTTATCAGCCCTCTTGATCCCTCTCTGAGACTTTGTCCCCGAGTCACCAGCACCAACCAGGGGAGAGGTGGCGGGGTGCCAGGAGGAGATGACCCATCTAAGAATGAGTGTGACTTGGAAACTAGAGGGGAAAGCTGCTGGCTGTTATGCATTTTTTACCCATTGCTTTAGGATAAGCAGGAGCCCTCAAAAGCAAAAACATGTGGCTATTTTTTTTTCTTGGACCTTGGGAAACCCCATGATAAAATAGAGTAAGCAATAAAAACTTTCTCTGAAGCACTAATAAGCTTAATGTTAATTACATTAGTATTCCTGGAGGAAGATGCTGTTTGATTTTCAGTGTTGCCATTTTTGCTTACAGAGAAGTGAGATAAATGGAGGCGGCGGCACAGATTAAGTAAATTCTTGTGTGGGAAAAGTCTGAGTTCTCATATGCTTTTAGTTATTTAGTCTCTTGGTTATATCAACTAATATGTAGCATCTTGTTTTCATAAGTGGACAATGTTATAATTTATTTCTATTGGCAATTAGGAACTATAATATAGATGCCAGATCAGTAGTATAGAAAATAAGCACAGATTTTCCCTAAGGCAAATTTACTTTTTTTGTTCAACAGCATGGTGAGTTGAGAAAAGATTGCTTGAAATATAATCAAGTGAGTGGAAGCCATTGCTATATGATTCTAATGGATACGGAATCTTCATAGGAAAATAACTCTGTCATCATCTACAGTGAACACTTTTTAAATTTCCAGTCTCCTAACTAGGGTGAGGAACTTCACAGAAGGAAGATCATGTAATCCAGACAAATTTGTTGAGTGACAGTTCTGTTCAGGACACTCTGAACACCGCCCACTCGCCCAGTCACTGAAGGAGGGACGTTGCTGTTGTCCAGTCGCTAGGTTGTGTCCAGCTCTTTGCCACCCCATCACTGCAGCACGCCAGGCTTCCCTGTCCTTCACTATCTCCTGGAGTTTGCTCAGACTCAAGCCCATTGAGTCAGTGATGCCATCCAACCATCTCATCCTCTGCTGTCCCCTTCTCCCTTGCCTTCACTCTCTCTCAGCATCAGGGTCTTTTCCAATCAGCTGGCTCTTCACATCAGGTGGCCAAAGTATTGGCACTTCAGCTTCAGCATCAGTCCTTCCAATGAATATTCAGGGTTGATTTTCTTTAGGGTTGAATGGTTTGACCTCCTTGCTGTCCAAGGGACTCTCAAGAGTCTTCTCATGCAACACAATTCAAAAGCATCAATTCTTTGGTGCTCAGCCTTTTTTATGGTTCAACTCTCACATCCATACTTGACTACTGGAAAAATCATAGCTTTGACTATACAGACCTTGGTTGGCCAAGTGATGTCTCTGCTTTTTAATACACTGTCTAGCTTGGTCATAGTACAAGATGGCCAAACATAACATAACTGACACTGGACAGATGAGATGGACAGCAGGTTGTTAGTCACATATAGTCTGTGGAAGGACATCCACACACCATGTAGGGTCATTTAGAAGTTGAGTAAGCCAGCAGGGGCAGTGGGAGGCAGGCTTTGTATTAACCAGAGGGTAGAGTGACCCCTGGTTCCTGTGGGAGGATATGATTGGCTTGTTTGAATAATTTAATGGCTGACAGGGAAATAATATCCATTAGGTTGACGACCTGGAAGGACGGAGTTGGTCATACAAATAGGGAACTAGCCAAGTGGGGTGCCTTTCCTACCTGGTTTGGTGGAGGGATCATATCTGGCAAAAGCAGGAGAACTTATGGTTTGGCCTCTAGGGCCCCAGGGGGCTCAGAGATGTCAAGGCAGCATTTGAAATTTTAGATCTTATGCTATAGACACAAAAGAAGAATCAGACATGGTTCCTGACTGCAAAGAGCTTGAATTCTCCAGGCTGGAGCAGGAGTGGGGAATGTGGGTGTGTGAGTGTCAAAATGTTGTAAATGGTTCTGGCTGTAAGCACAGGAGGACTTCTGAGCAAATCTAGGAAATATGGTACAGTAACTGGGGCAGATAGACTTTGTTGAAAACATGGAGCTTGGGGACTTTCCTGGTGGTTCAGTGGTTAAGATTCCCGACTCCCAGTGCAGAGGGCCTGGGTTCAATCCCTGGTCAGGGAACTAGATCCCACATGCTGCAACTAAGACCTGGCACAGCCAAATAAATAAATAAAAACATTTTTTAAAAAGCATGGAATTTGTCTAGAACTTCAAAGACTGGTAAAATGCATGGTTCAGTTCAGTTCAGCTCAGTTCAGTCGCTCAGTCGTGTCTGACTCTTTGCAACCCCATGAATTGCAGCATGCCAGGCCTCCCTGTCCATCACTAACTCCCGGAGTTTATGCAAACTCATGTCCACATGGTTAGAGGGAGCCAAACCAGGGGGGATTTCAGAAGAATGAGAAAGAACGTTCTTGCTTATGTTGGGAGAACATTTGATTCACACGTGTGACATATACTTATTGAGGGACTGCTCGGGGGACAGACAGCCCAGAGGATAGAGGAAAAAAGAAGTTCTAATGACAATGTGGGTCTTGCCTGTTGGGCCATCTGGTCTGAGTTGGGTGTGAGCCACGGGGCAGTGGAGGCCAGGAAGTAAAGAGTCTGCCACTCCCTGAGGGTCTTGAATGTAGACTTTGGATACAAGCTCCAAAGAAGTAAAACAACCCCAGAAATTCAGCAGTGGTGGGGTGTGTGTGTGTGTGTGTGTGTGTGTGTGTGTGTTCAATTTGCAATTGTTGCAAATACTTAAAATATGCCGGATTTTCTCTCTTTTTTTTTGGGGGGGGGGCGGTGCCATGCTGAGCAGCATGCAGGATTTTAGTTCCCTGACCAGGGATCAAACTTGCCCCACCTGCATTGGAAGAGTGGAGTCTTAACCACTGGATAGCCAGGGAAGTCTCAAAATATGCCACAACTTCAGTATTTATTTTGTGATATACCTTTTTCAGCATTTATTTTGTGATATACCAGTACTCTGAAAAACATGGAAGTAAGACATGGTGTCCCTTGAATTCAGAAGGCCCTGCCAGCGAGACTGCTCCCGGCGACCCACATCCCGCCGAGGCCCAGCTGCTCTTCAGGACCCATCTCTGCACTCCCTCCTCGTGGGCCATGCTGGGCATTCCCACCTCAGAGTCCCCGGAGAACTCTGGGCCTGTTCTCTCTTGTGGAGCAGTGGGTACTTAATGCTCCAGCCAACTGAGCTACCCAGGCTGTACAGACTGCACTGAGACAGAAGCCTCTAAATTACTGAACGGAGCACTGTGTTCCTCCCAGGACAGGGCAGTCATTTTCAGTTGTCCAGTACGAGTGTGTAACCTCTAAGATACTTATCAGAGACTCATTTCTCCTTATGTACTTGGCACCCAAGCACATACATGCATACTAACATGTCCTCGGGTTTGCTCTAATTTTATATCCTAAACATCCCCTGAGAGAATAGAGAGAGGGGTGTTCTTTAGCCCCAAGAAATTCAAAAGGTCTTAACTTTCTCCTCCTGAATAAATATGTGCTATGTAATTGTCTGTGATACGCCAAGTATCTTAGCCGGGAAGATAGAGAAAGAAACCTTGCAACATCTTTAAGATCAACAATGACAACAACAGAAAAGTTAAAACATGAGAGAAAGCAGAGAAAAACCTTCCCTGGATACAATTATCTCAATTGGCAGCAATGAAGTCTAAAAGCTATAATATAAAATAACTCAAATGCTCAGGGCAAGAAATGAACTTGTCCCAGCATAAATGACTATAGAGATGAGCCCAGGGAGTTCCAGCACAACCAAATGAATGGTTTGTTTTGGGGGTGGGAAGGTGGGGAGGAATTTGTGCAAACATCACATTAGCCATTCTGAGAACTGTTTGCAGATTTTTAAGACAACTGTAACTACTTTCATGGTGACCCTATGGGTGATGATGTTCTCAGATCTGGACATCAGGAAATCTTTAAGTATGTACTAGATCAGTCAGAAGGAAGCCACGGTGACCCTAAACATGATTATGAGTTCAGTTGACACCTTAGTAGGAAAACAAAATACCCAAAGTCTGTTAAAGACTCACTAAAGCATATAATGTCCTGGAACAGGGAATCACTGTACTGCACATTCTTGCAGGAGGTGTATCATTTCAGATGTGTTCTTTCAGATGAGATTATTTGGGAAACGAGTGTATAAGAATCATAAGACTGAGATAAATGCCCACTTTAATCTTGAAGAAATGCTGATTTCATCTTTAAACCGTGGTTTTCTTTGGAAGCCTGAGTTGCTTTTGAACCACAATACATGCTTCAAATCGATCAGAGGGGCTTCCACGTGAATCTTGGGGAGATAGAAATGTGAAATTAAAGGATCCTAGACTCTGGAGTCATGTGGTAATTGCTAAAACGCTAATTGAGGCCTTGGGTCTATTAGTGCTGCATTTCTGTCCCTCACTGACCTGGTGAGCTTCTGAGCCACTCCTCTAGATGCAGGAAGTACCACGGTTCCTGTCTACTTTCTCACTCATAAAACTGTATTATCCAGGGACTTTCCTGGTCTAGTGGCTAAGACTTCAAACTCCCAATGCAGGGCGCTCAGGTTTGATCCCTGGTCAGAGAACCAGATCCCACACGACACACCTAAAGATCCCTGAGACCTGGCACAGTCAAATAATACATTTTTAAAATGTATTTGCTTATCTAAAATCTAAGAAAGCTACACAAAAGAGGAAAAAGTAATCACACAAAGAAATGTACCTGACTTCACTTTGAGAGTGCCGGAAGGTTCGTTTGTAAATTAGTCCTTGTTATTACACATGCATAAGCATGTGTACACACACACACACAAATTCATTTTTTTAAATTAGAGTATTACATTTGTGAAATGCATTTGTTTTAAATCCAAATATTTTATTTATTTAATGGCCTATAAATGGTTACTTTAGTGTATCTGATGAAAAATACAGACCATACCTGAAAAATCTTCCATCAGAAGAGAACCCAGATTACTGACATAACATTACTCCCAATGTATATGTATTTAAAGCACATAAACAGATAAACGTCAAACAGTTTTTGTTAAAAATATGTATTTAAATAAGTAGAAAGAGCTCTAAACAAAGGACCTGCAGCTATGATTCAGATACATTAAAAACTCATCTATGTTCAATTCAGTTATTCAAAATGCTTATCTTTAAGTCAGCAGTGTTTCATTTTAATATGGAAAATGTCTTAAATTTTGACAGCATGCCTGAGTGAGAATGTGCAAATGATTTACAATCCCCATGGAGATGACCTGGTGACCCCTGCATTTTATTTAGGTCAGTGTGGCCAGCAGGGCCATCTTCTTCCTCCCCTATGCAAATACTGCAAAGAGAAGAAAACTGCAACTAGACAGGAGCTGAGGGTGGGGAAGGAGGAGAAGCCTGGCAGGGCTGGGAGCCCACAGGCTTTCTGGGCCTGTGGTGGTGCATGCAGCCACAGACAAACTGTTTTAACACTGTCCCGGGGCCTGGGGGAGGTGGGGGAGGGAGGGTGCATCCACGTGGCTGCAGTCCCCTCCCCCCAACTGCATGGGTGGGTGTTTGTAGCACCCAAGGTGTGCACTCAGTCTAAGAGGGTAGAGATGTTAACTCGAGTTTTCTCAGATGAGGACTATTTCTGTTATCTCATCTCCTGGCTTTCTGCTTGGCCCCTTCTCCAGGCATCCTCTCTGCAGAATAGGGAGATTTCACTCCTCCCATCTGATCATGTGGCTCCTGCAGGAGACCCTGGACTGACTGCATAAAGGGCGAACCCCTTAGCTTGACATTCGAGCCCTGATGTGAGCTAGTCCCTGCCTTTGGATCTGGCTGCAGAACTCTTCATGAGTTCTGCCCAATCTTCTACGAATGTACTTTTCATTTCCTTCTTTTAATTTTTTAAAAATATTTACTTATTTGGCTGCACCAGGTTTTAGTTGTGGCAAGCCGGATCTAGTTACCTGACCAGGGGTTGAACCCTGGTTCCCTGCACTGGAAGCTCAGAGTCTTAGCCACTGGACTGCCAGGGAAGTCCCACATTTCCTTTTATTTTTTTTTTATTGAAGTACAATTTGTGTATGGGCTTCCCAGGTGGCTCAATGGTAAAGAATCCACCTGCCAGTGTAGGATACAATCGTTCAATCCGTGGTCCGGGAAGATCCTCTGGAGGAGGAAATGGCAATCCACTTCAGTATTCTTGCCTAGGAAAACCCCATGGATAGAGGAGCCGGGTGGGCTACAGTTCAAGGGGTCACAAAGAGTCAGTCTTGAATTAGCAACTGGACAACAAGAAAATAACTTGCATAAAGTTCGTTCATTGCAAGTGTATAGCCTTAGAATATTTACACTTGTCTGTATCCATAGGTAACCACACCCAGATCAAGACATACAACTTTCTCCCTATTAGAAGTTTCCCTTGTCCCCTTATCTGCCTATACACACCCTATCCACCACCTTGGGTTTTGCTCGTTTTTAAACTTAATATGAATAAAATGATACAATGTGTATTAGTTTTTGCTTGTCTTCTTTCAGTGGAACTGCTTGGGAAATTCAACCATGTTGCACAAATATTTAGTTCATGTATTCCCTAGTATGCCATGGTATGCATAGATCAAAATTCCTTCATTCTTTTGTCGCTTCTTCATATTTCTCTGCTGGCACTTAGCATAGTGGAAGGTTTGAAGGAAAAGGTTCACAGAAGCCTAGGCGCTGCCTTGGAGGTGGTTTCCTGAAGCCTCAGGGGGATTCAGTCCTGGTGAAGAGTCTGACTTGAGGCGCACTGTGAGGTGAGACAGAGGGACCCAGAGCACCCACGTCCTAGGGACTCAGAAAGTCAGCACCCATTCATTTATTCAGAGTGAGAAATATGACCGTCATATATTCAGGTAAAGACTTCATGTATTTTTTAAATGGTTCTGTAATATTTATGTAGCCTTTCTTCCAAGAAGCTATGAATACATTTAAATAATGAGTTGCCACAACATCCTGGGAAATAGACTGTTGGAATTTACAAATGAGGAATCTGGGACAGATGGAATAACTAAGGCTACCCAGGGCAAACTGAGGGGAAAATAACAAGGAAAAAAAGCATCAGCTTTAATCATACCTCTCTGCTTTGTTTTTCCTTAATCTCAGGAGGAAGGGCTGCAAGTGGTTTAAGCTTCAGTCTCTGGCCAGAGGTGGTGGGTTCAGATTTGTGCTCTGTTCCCACTTCCATGACCTTGGGCAAGTCCCACTGCTTCTCAGCCATGTCATTGGAAGAATGGGATGATAACGAGTTCGGTGAGCTGACAGAGGCAGAGTGATGTGAACAATGCTGGATGGAATGTAGCAAGCAATTTAAAAATGTTACAAATGCCAGCTATGATGATTGTCTTGGTTTTCATAAATTGTCACTTTCCTCATTCTCAGAAAATTAGATCACATTTAGGCATTACTAAGTACTAAGGCCTCAGCTTGAAGTCGTGATAATCGAACCATCATTCTAAAATTCCTAAGGGAGGGGTATTTCGCGAGAAGACTCAGTAGGGCAATACTCAACAGCTTCTTTTGATGGCAGCTAGAAGGAGATTGGGCTTCCCTGGTGGTTCAGTGGTGAAGAATCCACCTGCCAATGCAAGAGATGCGAGTTTGATCCCTGGGCTGGGAAAATCCCCTGGAGAAGGGAACGGCAACCCACTCCAGGATTCTCACCTGGAAAATCCCACGGACAGAGGAGCCTGGCAAGCTACAGTCCATGGGACTGCAAAGAGTTGGACACGACTGAGCAACTAAACAACAACAAAAAGGAGATTAGGGGGAAAAGACCCAACATTAGTCAAAGCATCCGAAGAGATAAAAATTTTGTAAACAAATATCCCAAGGTGACTACAATGTTTTAAATAAATACATTGTGTTAGAGAAACTGGTTTGTACATCTGTTCTATTTTTGCTTTTTTGAATACTGTTCTAGAAAGGCAGGGAATGTGAAGCATTATTAAGCTGAGGCCTTTTCTGGGATGTTGCTAAGCAAAGTTCACAATCCAGGGCTACTAATTAAAATTAATTCTGCTTATTGTGCATAAATTAGGTCCTAATGAGGTGAGAAACTGCAGTAAAAATAATGAAAGAATGAAAATACCTCCTTTGAATAAAAACAAAACCAGGGAAGCTTTATATTCTCAATTCTATCTTGCTTCTCTGCAGCCTGCATTTGGATTAAAAACAAAACAAAACAAAACAAAAAAAACAGCTCTGAGAACAGGGAGATGGAAAATCAAAACAAAATCTTTCATGTAATTAGCTTATACAATTCCAGGTAGGGCAAATAGAACTCCTGTGAATGGTAGAGAACGAAGTCTTTGCAGGCAGTGAAAGGGAAGCCACTCAGGGACTTTTAGTTCAAGACCAGTCCCAAACTAAAAGATAAGTGCATGGGAAAGGATCCGATTCCAAGCCAGAATGATATGAATGTGTTAAAAGAACCCAATTTCATTGTGATCATGTACACACATTGTCCGTCCAAAGGTTACTCCTAAATAATAACTTGTATTGATGAATACAAGTTAAATACAAGTGTTTAAGTTCCACACTTTCAATGAAAATATTTTTGAGTAGGCAGCAAGAGTAACAAAGAAGAAATATTGAGTGAGTGAGAGAGAGAGAGAGAGAGAGAGAGAGAGAGAGGCAGGAAGTCAATATCTCCATGTACTGGATTTCCAAAAACATGAAAGTCCCAATGGGACTTTCTGGAAAAGGCAAATTCCAGGTTGCCTATTCTTGGTACATGCGTGCTAAGTTGTTTCAGTCATGTCCCACTCTTTGTGACCCTACGGACTGTAGCCTGGGTTTATTTGTCCATGGGATTGGTCAGGCAAGAATACTGCAGTGGGTTACCATGCCCTTCTCCAGGGGATCTTCCCGACCCAGGAATTGAACCCACGTCTCTTACATCTCCTGGATGGGCAGGTGGATTCTTCACCCCTAGCACCAGCTGGGAAGCCCCTCAATTCTTGGTAAGATTTGTGTGAAATACAATGAGTGGGCGGGGCATTGAGTTTCCTGGAACTGGAGATCACAATCTGGTGACCCTTAACTGAAATCTGTCTGCAAAACCAGTTTTGATGATCTACACTGATTTTAAAAATATTTTTGAAATCCAGCTGTCACAAAAGAAGATGTCACATCCTTTTTTTTTTTTTTAAATAAAATTGCAAGTTCTGGATTCTCTCACCAACTCTGAGGTGGTTCTGGCAACGCTGGGCCAGTGTTCCTGCCTGCCAACAGCTGGCAGTAGCTGTGTGGCGTCTCCCACTCATCTGTTAGCTGCCAGGCCCGGCAGACTTCTGAGGTTTCACCCTTACCAAGGGTATTTATATTGGTAGAGGTGTCTTAGGGGTGAAGAACAGTAGGACCTTTGGAAAATCTTTTTTGAGGCAAAATACATCTCTTTAAAAGCAAACAGATGGGAGTATTGTGGGATCTCTTGGGGGACCCTCATGGACAGGCCTTTGTTCTACCTGGAAGATGGCACCAGTCACCTCTCAGGTCACTATCAGGGTATAAAGATTTGAATATCCACCTTCAGATTGAATTTCTCAGGACAGTTTCCTTCATCATCAGTTTCCTTCCCCATGCAGTTTAGCAAAATGCATGGCACAAATTGTGCCTAATAAATATTTCTTGAATGAATAAAAGTTCAGATGACTGTAAAGTTCTCCACTCTCTAAATTGAGCATGAGAAGGTATTTGCTTTTCTTCTTTTAAAGGAAAAAAAAAAAAAAAAAGCAGTTCAGGTCTCTGGGTGTCATCTCTCCCCCACCATATAGGAAAATCTCCATTTCTTCTATGGACCCTTATGATCCTCAGGAAGTTCACCTCCTACTAACCAGCAAACTAGACACCAGCAAACTGGACCACCTCTAGAGTCCCTTCCAGCTCTTACAATGAGCCTGACAAGAAATGAGCCAAGAGTATACCAACTGATGACCAGCTGCGCTCCAGGGAGGAACATGGGGCATTTGTCGCTTGCTTATCTGGGCAATATAGCGTTGAAATCAGGGCGCACCCAGCTTCCACAAACTCAGTGAATAATTCTTGTGTCAACCAGCTGCTTTCATTTTGTTAAAAGCAAACTGGTTTTCAGTGTTCCAATGTACTTGGCCGGATTTTCCACAGGATAATGATGAGCAAACGCTGGCTGTTTATAAACCTTGCTTATACATCAGGAAGTCCAAACTCAGAAAGCCTACAGGGCCAGGCAGGTAGTAGACATGGATGAAAGTTGCTGGCAGGATCAAAAGGCACAGCCACTCTCCCCCACTGTAAGTTGCCGTTCTTAAGCTGCCAAGTCGTGTCCGACTCTTTTGCACCCCCACGGACTGTAGCCCGCCAGGCTCCTCTGGCCATGGGATTCTCCAGGCAAGAATATTGGATTGGGTTACCATTTCCTTCTCCAGGGGATCTTCCTGACCCAGGAATTGAACCCACATCTCCTGCATCGACAGATTCTTTCCCTCTGAGCCACCAGGGAAAGTACCTGATGCTAATGTAGGAATTTGGGTCCAGTGTTGCTAGGTCTTCTGATTTTTTTAAGTGAAGCCATGTGTCTGACTTATACAGACAGTTCCAAATTAAACAACAGCAACAAAAACAGACCCAACTGAGCAGGTGATGTTGAGTCCTAAACCCTCAGGTTTCTGAAGTCTGCTGTTTAGGCAAATAGCAGGTAACTTCCTAGGTGAAGGCTTTTATGATAAGGAAGGCATCTAAGGCACCTTGGTGGCCTGTGCGGAGCAATAAAAAAATCTCCTCTCCTCCCCCATCCTCAGCTACAAAGGGCCCTAGGACCCTCTGAAAAGAAACCTAAGTTTTATTTTTTTCTTGGATTTTTTTCTTAATGAGGTACTTTGGAACCTTTACAAAAAAAGAACCATAGAAATGTGAAGTAGTTAACTCACAAAGCACCCATGTGGGAATGCGTTAGTAGTATCAGCCAGAGACAAGAGCACAACTCCTTTGCCAGCAGCTGGAACTGTGGTGCACGTGAACGTCTGTGCGTGTATGTGTGTGTGAGTGTTTTTTACAATAGGTGATTAACGCTGAATGCTTATTTTAAGAATGCTTTTTTCTTTTTTTATTCCAAATCTGGTTTTAGTTGTTTTCCTCCTTCACGAAATAACCCTGGGACGGAAATGCATCCCTTGCCCAGATCGGTTTTGTTTCGAATGTGGGGAAGGAAATGGGCAAACTTTTCAGACTTTGATCCCTGGACCGATTACTTTCTGACTCACAATGAGGCCAGAGAGAGGACATGTGAACAGAACAGATGCTGAGAATCTGCACTGTCCCAAGCCCCAGCAGTGGTGTGGGCTCCTCTAGCTAGATTTTACAGTAATGATGAAAATAAAATACTACATCACTTCCATCCTGGCTGTGTGTCTCACTTTGTGGAGAAAAAAAAAGTTGTATCTGAAAGCCAATTTTTATTTTTAAAGTGTCATTTGTAAAGTGGAGATATTAATCACTACCTTGTAGGATTTTTGTGAGCATCAATAAGTTTAACATCTATAAAACACCTAGAAGAGTACCTGGTGTATAGTAGAATTGAAAAGATGGTGGGTAGTATTATTGCTATTACTTTATACTTTTTTGTATGCTTTGTGACCTTGCTGCTCTGCGTGTGGCCTGGGATCCCCAGGGCCCGCATCCTCTGGGTGCTTGTTAGAGACACGGGATCTCGGTTCCTTCTGCAGACCTCCTGGCTTAGTCTGTTTGGGCTGCTGTAACAAATCACCCCAGACAGGGTGGCTTAAATGCCAAATACTTATTTCTCACAGCTCTGGAGACAACAAGTCAGAGAGCAGGGTGCCAGCTTGGTCAGGTTCCAGATGCATGCCCACTTCCCTGTTTACAGAGAGCGGTCTCCTTGCTGGGACCTCCCATGGTGGGAAGAGAATGAGCTGGCTTTCTGGGCTCTTCTTATCAGAGCACTAATCCCATGAGGGCCCTACCCTCATCACCTAAAGACTTCTTACAGGCTTCACCTCCAAATACCATCACCCTGGGGATTAGATTTCAACATAAGAGCTCTGGGAGACACAGGCATTCAGTCCATAACACCTATTTGAATCAAAAGCTGAATTGTAATAAGACTGCAGGTGAGCCATGTTCCAATCAAGCTGGAGAAAGCTTAGCTTTATGAAGTATTGTTGTAGTTTAGTCACTAAGTCATGTTCGACTCTTTTGCGACCCCACGGGCTGTAGCCCACCAGGTTCCTCTGCCCATAGGACTTTCCAAGCAAGAGTATTGGAGTGGGTTGCCATTTCCATCTCCAGGGGATCTTCCCAGCCCAGGTATCAAACCCAGATCTTCTATATTGGCAGGCAGATTCTTTGCACTTTTTATATTTTAAATATCCTTAAATAATGTCCTGAAATTTGAATTCTTTCGTACTACCTATACAATGTTTGCTATATCTGTGTTTCATCTGCACCATTATTTATTATACTTAATACATATTTTGAATCGTCCTAATTTTTTTAAAAAAAATTTTAGTTTGTTCCTGAATAGCAATATAAAAGATTCAAAGCCTAGCTATATTTATTTCTAATATACTTTGAGATAAATAATTAGCTATTAAGTTAAAAAAAAAAAAGTTCTCATGTACCAGTAAAAGCCTGGGTGTGTCCAGGGTACGCACACTGTCTTTTCAGCAACATTCCCACTGGGCAGAGGGTCTCACTGTTTATAAGAAAGCTGTGCTCAGTGATTTAATAAAGTGAAAGCTTTTTTTTCCCCACAGATCTAAATAATCACTCCCTGGTTTTTCTCTCTTGTCAGTTCAAACTGAGGCTGCATAATATGACAGAAAAGATTTCACCAGTTTGATAGACCACTTTCTAGTATGTATCTGGGTCACATTCCTTTCTCTCTTCTTTCTTAACTTCCATCAATATCTATTGTGTAGCCACTACATGCCAGGCCTAGTGCTTGGCATGAAAGACACAATTAATGAAAACAGATTTCCTTCTTGAGGGCCCTGCCGTCTGGTAGGTTGTGATGAGTGTAGTAAAAGTGAAAAAGGTTTTGGTAGAGCAATGCTCAGGACATCATGGAGGCCCAAGGAGAGCACCTGACCCACCCAAGCAAAGTTTCTGGTCTAAGGGTCTAAGGGTCTAAGCAAAGTTTTCTGGCAAGAAGTAGAGTCTTAGCTCAAACACAGAAGAATTGCCAAGGTGTAGAGGGGAGGACAGGCTTAAAAGGGGACACTCCATGGGCAGAGCTGCAGACCAAGAGACAACAAAGCAAATCTCCCAGAGTCTGTTTCTTCATTCGTGATGTGAAACAGGAAAGATAGTTACCTCATTAGACCACTTAGAACGAAAGCACTGAGGTATGTGTTCATCTGTGAGAATTATGTGTCAGCACTTTCAGGGATCTGTGTACAGAGGAGGCAGTACCACGTAATAGCTATCATTCCACAACTAGTTATACACCCAAGAGAAATGAAAATATGTGTCTACATAAAAATTTGCCCACAAGTATTTATAGCATCATTATTCACATTAGCTGAAAAGTGGTAACAACCCAAATGCCCATCAACTAATGAATGGGTAAATGAAATATGATATATCTATACAATGCAACATTTTTGGGCAATAAAAAGAAATTAAGTATTGATACCTGATACAGAATGTATGAACCTTAAAACATCATGCTGAATGAAAGAAGCCAGAAATAAAAGGTCACATAATATATAACTCCATTTACATGAGATGTCCAGGATAGGCAATTCTGGACAATAGGTGTATTCAATAGATTCTTATAAATCTAGAAAGAGAAAGTAGGCTGACTAGTGGTTGCCTATGGCTGGAAGTAGGTAGGATGAGTGTGGTAAGTGCCTGTTAATGGGTACTGAGTTTCCTTTGGGGGTATAGAAGTGTTAAGATCGATTGTGGTGATGGTCATACAACTCTCTGAACATACCAAAACCACTGAATTGTACACCTTTTTTTTTTCCTTTTATCTTTTGGCTACACCATACAACATGCAGGATCTTAAGTTCTCCAACCAGGGATTGAACATGTGGCCACTGAAGTAGAAGCATTGAGTCTTAATCACTGGACCACCAGGGAAGACCCCGAACTGTACACTTTAAATATTTAAATTGTAGTATCTGAATGATCTTAAGCTATTATTTTAATCGCTAACACTCTCATAGCATGACCTAGGCAGAGTTCTAAGTGTTGTTTACTGTTCATGTTAACAATTTGTTACCTTACCCAGTGAGTTAGGGACCATGATGGTCCCCAGAAGTGACTGTCCCAGAGCCAGTAAGTGGAAGAGCTGCAGTATGAACCCAGGATGACTGGCTCTGGCAGATAGACACTTAACTTCCACTCTACACTGTCCCAGCTTGGGAACCACCAAAAATTTCTTTTCAGACTTAAACCTCTGAGTTCTGATCTTGGCCCTGTTGCTTACCAACCAAGCGATCCTGGACAAGTGACTGAAGTTAGTTTTCGCATTTGTTAAATGGAGATGATGATATTGCATACTTCACAGGGCTGGTATTTAGTACAAGGACTATCTGTGTAGCAAGCCATTATTAACTGCGAGGTCCTTCTATGCAGTGTTGTCACTGGTTTAAGAACCGAAATGCAGCCCACAGATTGAAGCAGCAGGCAGCCCAACACCATGGAGACTTGGAGAGAGTCTGCTTATTATTTCTGCAAGTACAGAATTTTCCACATAGAAATGGCCTGGTAAACTAGAGGTCTGGCATTCTACCTTTTACATAACATAACTTAAAATTAAAGGTTTAAATGACAATAAAAATATTTGCCACATGCATGAAGCATTTGAACTGTTAAGGATTTGCCTTTTATTGCATGAAAATAAGCAGAAGTGTGGGAAGGAAAGAAATGTGTCACTTCCCCAGCACTGACCTGCAAGGGCAGAGTGACCTTACAGGAGAAGAAAAATGCCAGTAATTTCCAAACTAATCTAATTTTAAATTTCTGGATTTTTCATTTCATCTTGTGGAGAGGTACTGATTCTTGGAAAGAAAAATAAAACCCCAACAGCATTAGCGACAAATGAAGTTATATAAGTTTTGCTGGCAAACGTACACTGCCCGGCGCTACAGAGCTCATTTGCAAAGCTGGGAAGCAAATCAAAGTCCACCGTGGTTCTCTCAGTGCCCAGGATGTTTCTTTGAGCACAGTTTGTGACCAGAATTTTTTTTTTTATTCAGGAGGTGGCACAGTTTGCCGTGGTGTGATTCAGTCTCCTCTTTTATCTCCTATAACTTTCCTTCTAACACTCAAAGGACCAGCACCCCCCGCAGATTTCCACCCTGGGGAAAATGGACCAGCTGTGCTGGTCATCTCTGACTCCTCTACTCTTCCATGTCTGCCCTATGGGCGCAGTTGGCAGGCCTCCTCCAAAATATATCATGAATCTCTTCATTTCTAACTCCTTTGCCACTACTAATCTAAGCTACCCAAACCTCCTGCTTGGGCTAAGTAATTGTCTTCTAAATGTTCTGCCTCCACTGTGCTCCCTAGAGTCACTCCTCTGCAGAAAAACCAGAGAGGTATTTTATTTTATTATATTTATTTTGGGGGCCTCATTGGGTGGCTGGTAGGATCTTAGTTCCCCCACCAGAGATTGAACCTGTGCCCTTGGCAGTGAAAACATTAAGTCCTAACCACTGGAAGTCCTAAGAGAGATATTTTAAAAGTGCATTGGGTCAATCTCCTGCTTTAAATCTATCAAAACTCAGAATCCAAATTGACAGTTGGAATATGAAAAGGTGTTCAATATCATTAATCATCAGGGAAAGTAAAATTAAACCTACAGTGAGAGACTAATACAGACCTGCCAGAATGACTAGAATTTTAAAAATGAAAAAGACTGACAATACCAAATATTGCTGAGGATGTAGAGGAACTAGGACTCTAGACACTGCTGCTGCTGCTAAGTCGCTTCCGTCGTGTCCGACTCTGTGCGACCCCATAGACGGCAGCCCACCAGGCTCCGCCGTCCCTGGGATTCTCCAGGCAAGAACACTGGAGTGGGTTGTCATTTCCTTCTCCAGTGCATGAAAGTGAAAAGTGAAAGTGAAGTCTCTCAGTCATGCCCGACTCAGTGATTCCATGGACTGCAGCCTACCAGGCTCCTCCGTCCATGGGATTTTCTAGGCAAGAGTACTGGAGTGGGTTGCCATTGCCTTCTCCGAGACACTGCTAGTGGAAAGGAAAATTGTTTGGTTGTATCTAAGAAAGCTAAATATATGCTTACCTAAAATCACTGCGGATGGTGATTGCAGCCATGAAATTAAAAGACACTTACTCCTTGGAAGGAAAGTTATAACCAACCTAGGCAGCACATTAAAAAGCAGAGACATTACTTTGCCAACAAAGGTCCATCTAGTCAAGGCTATGGTTTTTCCAGTGGTCATGTGTGGATGTGAGAGTTGGACTATAAAGAAAGCTGAGCACAGAAGAATTGATGCTTTTGAACTATGGTGTTGGAGAAGACTCTTGAGAGTCCCTTGGACTGCAAAGAGATCCAACCAGTCCATCCTAAAGGAGATCAGTCCTGGGTGTTGATTGGAGGGAGTGATGTTGAAGCTGAAACTCCAATACTTTGGCCACCTGATTGAAAGAGCTGACTCATTTGAAAAGACCCTGATGCTGGGAAAGATTGAGGGCAGGAGGAGAAGGGGACGACAGAGGGTGAAATGGTTAGATGGCATCACTGACTCAATGGGCATGGGTTTGGGTAGACTCCGGGAGTTGGTGATGGACAGGAAGGCCTGGCATGCTGCGGGTTCATGGGGTTGCAAAGAGTCGGACATGACTGAGCAACTGAACTGAACTGGACTGAATGACCTGGCAATTCCCCTCCTAGGTGTGTATGTATAGGTATATGTGTGTGTGTGTGTGTGTATGCACACACATATCCAGGATTAATGAGTACCTATGGGCACTAAAAGATGTTCAAGATTATTTATAACAGGGAATTCTCTGGCAGTTCAGTGGTTAGGGCTCGGTGCTTTCACTGCAGGGGTCTGAGTTTGATCCCTGGTCGGGAAACTAAGATCCCACAAGCCCACATGATGTAGCAAAAAAAGAAAAAAAAAAAAAAAAACTATTCTAGCAGCTTCATCTCTAATAGACAAAAGTCAGCAACAATCTAAATGTTCATCAACAGTACAATAGATAAACTATGATGTATTTATATAACAACATGCAACAAGTAATATTAAAGTGTAGACTCCTGGCTCATGCAACTCTCTCAGATGACTCTATCAGACAGATAAATGGAGACTGACAAAGGTTTGGGACTTCTCTGGTGGTCCAGTGGTTAGGTCTCTGCACCTCCACCTTAAGGGGCACAGGTTCCAACCTGGTTGGGGAACTAGGATCATGCATACCATGGAGTGTGACCAAAAAAAAAAAAGTTTGTACTATATGATGTGATTGATAAGAAGATTAAAAAATAGGAAAAACTGGGACTTCCCTGGAGATCCTGTGGCTAAGATTCAGTGCTACCAATGCAGGGGGCCTAAATCCAATCCCTGGTCAGGGAACCAGATCCCACTTGACACAACTGAAGATCCCACATGCCACAACTAAGACCCAACACAGACAAACAAATAGATTAAAAAAAAAAAAAAGTAGGAAAAGCTAAGCTGCAGTGATAGAAGGCCAGTTGGTGGTTACTCGGTTTTTACCTTTCCTGGGACTAAGCTGGAGGGATGGTTGGATGGAGAAGTGGCGTGAAGCTAGCATCTGAGGTTTGGAAATGTTCTATATTTTGAGCTGGGTGGTTGTTTCATGAGTTGTGTGTGTTGTCATCAAGTTGTACACATTTTGTGCACCTTACAACATATATTTTACTTCAGTTTGAAAGAGTCAATAGCACCCAATGCACTTATGATGGAAGCTACATGTGACGTCTCAGGCTGGCTCCCGCCCTCTCGCCTCACCTCATCCCTCATGCCCCTTGTTCTTTATGCTTTTCCACACCTGCTTTCTCATTTCCCCTCAAAGATGATGCTTTCTACCTGTTACTCCATTTTATTTTCTTCAAAGTCTCTACAGGATTTGAAATTATTTTATTTGACTCCTTATACCCTGCCTTCCTCTCCTAGCAGATCAGCTACATGACGGTGGGATCATAGTCTGTTTTACTAAAGCTTTAGCCCCAGTGCCTACAATAGGGTGTGACTGTGGGACTCAGCTATTTGTGGTGTGCATCATGACATGGTCTTCAAATATGTGTAGAAAGTTACACTTCTGAGTGTTCATAGTTTCTTGATATTCTTAACATTTCAGATGGAAGATAGCTATTGTGGCCATTTTGCAAGTATCCTATATGACTAATATTCATTCCTTTCCTCTATAAATATAATGAAATGCTCACTACAAGCAAAGTTGACTTAGCTAGTATCATGTGATGATACAATGAGGGACAAGAGAGGGAGAGTAAAGAATACAGAAGACAGGAGTTGGAATTGAGGGATTATGTCTTCAAGTTGGAAGAAGGTCACTGCTTCACGTGAGACTCAAAAGGACAAGTGGGTGGGGATATAGATGAATTTTTTGGTAAGGAAGTGGAAAATTTTGAGAGTTCTTACTTAATGACTTCTATTTCCTCTGAAGTTGGAAGCAGCATCATGTGCTGAAATAGAGAAGGGTAGGAGGGAGCTTAAGACACCGCAGTGGTTTTCTGTTCTTCCTGCTTAGGGCACATGTTCTTCAGCATATCTGCACCTGCCCTTCCTCTGCCTGGGTGAAGGCTGCAGGATGGTGCTGTGGGAGAGTAGGCAGGGAGGGAGCTATGGGTCTTCATGCAGTGTAGCTGAAATGGAAAGTCAACAATGGAGGTGAAAGGCTGTGAACCAGGAGGAAGGGGAGATGCGTTCAATGGCTTTTGTAACATCTAGATCAAGATGGCAGAATGATCACACAGAGAAACTTCTTTCTTCTTCCAAGCACAGATAAAAACATTTTGAGAGATCTAGATAATGATAAAAAAAACATAGGGCTTTGGGGAAAGTGGTTAAGTCAGGAGGGAAGAGATATGGATTAGCTATTGACATTGTTAGGGAAATATAAATTTAAGTTTGTTAAAACCACTAAGCAATTAGAAATAGGATGTGTAACTTCCAAGCTTGTTGAAGAAAAAGAAAAGGAATTAGGAAAACCTGACAATCCAGAAGAAGAACAGAAGGGAAAAAAGAACAGTCTTTAGTGACTTCCCTGGTGGGCCAGTGGTTAAGAATTCACCTTCCAGTGCAGGGGACATGGGTTCGATCCCTGGTCTTGAAAGATTCCACATGCTGCGGGGCAACTAAGCCCAGGCTCCACAACTACTGAGGCCTCACTTTGCAACTTCTGAAGCTTACATGCCTAGAGCCTGTGCTCCACAGTGAGAAAAGCCACTGCAATGAGAAGCCCACACACTGCAACAAAGGCCCAGTGCAGCAAAAGATAAATGAATGAATTTTTAAAAAAGAAATATTCTTTATAAAATACAAACTATAAAATGTCAAAGATAAGTTAATTACTAATCACAATGAAAAATATTTTAACTCACCTATAAAAAGATGGGACTCTTAGACTGGCTTTTAAAAAAAAAATCCAGTTATCCATATGACTTACAAGTTATATACTTCAAAAAGAATTACACAAAAGATTTCAAATAAAGGAATGGGAAAAAGATACATCAGGAAATCAGTACCCCAAAGAAGGCTGGCTTAGCAATACTAATATCAGATAAAGTGGATATTAAATTTAAAGTATTTCTGGGAACAAAGATTTCATACAGATTAAGAAACTATTCACCAAGACAGTATAAAAACAATAAATCTGTATGTCCTTAACAACACAGTTTTTATGGAAGATACTGAAAACTGGCTCATTCAATACTACTTCAACCCTCTGCTTATCGTGGTAAAGAACACATCTCCCAGCTTCCCTTCTCTCTGTGACCAGGCTTCTGCCAACCAGAAATTTGGAAGTTTAAAGAAAATACTGTGACATAGTGGCCAAAGTGTCCTTCAGGCAGGAAGGGTTGTTGGAAGGGTTTGCAAATCCTGGCTTTACCATTGGCAGGGTGAAGTGTCAGGCAGTGACTGGCTGTGGCATTTCTATAGGATGTTGGATATTTTTCCTGGCCGTGCTACTCACAGGCTGGGTAACACCCAAGCTTGGCTCCCCAGCCTTGCTGAAATTCTGTAAGCTACCTTGTACCCTGTAATAAATCCCTTTCTGCTTAAACTGGCTGGATGTGATCCATATACTATCCTAGGGTGTCTTCCCTGGTGGCTAGGTGGTAAAGAATCCGTCTGCAATGAAGGAGATGTGAGTTCTATCCCTGGGTTGGGAAGATCCCCCCGAGCAAGAAATGACAGCCCACTCCAGTATTCCTGCCCAGAAAATCTCATGGACAGAGAAGCCTTGCAGAGTACAGTCAGGAGTCAGTCACGACTGAGCACGCAGGCTATGCTAGAGGCTTCACTGGTGGTGTAGTGGTAAAGAATCAGTCTGCCAGTGCGTGAGATGCCAGAGACACAGGTTCGACCCCTGGGTCAGGAAGATCCCCTGGAGAAGGAAAGGGCAACCCACTCCAGTATTCTTGCCTGGAAAATTCCATGGACAAAGGAGCCTGGTGGGCTATAGTCTATGACGCACGCATGCTGTGTTGGATGTAAGCCCAAGCACTGACAGCATTTATGGGATTCTAACTTTGTTGGGGGAAGTGTGGCATTCTGGTGGATTTCCTAGAGCAGGTGACAGCTGTAGTGAGCAGAAGTGTGAGCTGGAATTCACCAGTGTGAGTGGAGACAAGAGCAGGAGGACAGCTCAGATGGAGAAGGAACAGCAAGTGCAAAGTGGAGCCCAGGAGATGCAGCTCTCTAAGTAGCTCAAGGTTCTTAACTCAGGATAAGGAGTACCGAGTGAGGAAAAAGGAGAGAAAAGGACAGGGTGGCCAGGTCAGGGGAAAGTCACAAATGACCCTGCATGCCCATGTGAAGACTGCAACAAAGTTCAAACTAGCTCACAGAGTTGTAGATTCTGGTAATCATTATCTTCCCGCTACCCACCCCCCACCCCACTGCCCCCAAGGAGAAAGCCTATGTGTGGTAGAAGAGAATTTAGTCAAATAGGAAAAAGTAACAATGAGAAATGAGAGGGGAGAAGGAGAAAGAGAGGTGTGGGGGTTGAGGGAGGAAGACAGAAAGGGACAGAGACAGGACAGAGAGACAGAAAGTTCTGGCAAGGACAAATCTTAGGAGTCCGCCTGCCAATGCTGGGTACACAGGTTCGAACCCTGGCCTGGGAAGATTCTACATGCCACAGGGCAACTGGGCCCATGCGTGTCCTGGAGCCTGTGATCTGTGATCTGTGAGAAGCCCTAGCACAGCAATGAAGACCCAGTGCAACTCCCCCCCGACCCAAAAAAACAACAGGACAAATCTTAGGATTCAGGCTCTGGCCTCTTCACAGCTGCCCTAGTTCCTATACCCCTTCTGTCATCCAATCAAACACTGACAAATATACCAAGTTACAATCAAGTTGCTTATAAGATTCATTTATATATATTTTAGTAAACATTTCCCCCCCTCCTCTTTTTCTTCTTCATTTTTGTTCATTTTGGTTATTATGTAAATTCAATGGAAAATTATATATTTTTATATAATAAAATATAGGTTATTTCCAACATGTCAAACACTCAGGAAGAATAACTCTAGCTATAATGATCTTAATCAGTTTTAAGAGGACTTGTTTTAGGAAAACTACAGAAAGTCAAGCAAATGTGCTAAATGAAGATTTGAAAGAAAGAGCACTTGACCAGGTAGAAAGACTAAATTTTATGCAACTGTCAATTTAAAAAACATTGACTTAAGTGGTTGGACCAGGTGCAGCATGAGGGATCTGGTTCCTTGACCAGGGTTTGAACCCAGGCCCCCTGCATTGGGAACACAGAGTCTTGGCCACTGGACCACCAGGAAAGTCCCACAGCTATTATTTCTTAAACTTACAGTTTTGGTTGCAGTGTGTGGAGGGGGAGGCTGTTGGAGGGTTTCTTCCCTACTCCTTGGTTTACTGTGAGCAGACATTTTCCTGGTCTCTAGATCCAAACTGTATAAAACTATAATTTGTTGTGATAAAGGTACCATGGAAGTTGCTGTGTGTTGGTCGCTCAGTCATGTCTGACTCTTTGTGACCCCTCGGACTGTAGCCCGCCAGGCTCTTCTGTCCATGGGATTCTCAAGGCAAGAATACTGGAGTGGGTAGCTATTCCTTTCTCCAGGGGATCTTCCTGATCCAGGGATTGAACCTGGGTCTCTCACATTGGAGGCAGATTCTTTGTCACTGAAACCTAAAGGACATGTTGCCTCCCTGTCAGGAATTGAACCCTGGTCTCCTGTGTGGCAGGTGGGAATACTCACCACTACACTAATGAGGACGGCAAAACATAGACAGGTTCCACTGAGACTTGAACTCAGATCACTGGATTCAGAGTCCAGAGTGCTAACCACTACACCATGGAACTGTACACATCATGGAAGAGTGCCGGGGTCCAGCCTCGGCAGGATCCAGGGGGTACCCTCGGGATGAACGGTGTCGGCGAGAGAAGACACGTGAGACCAGCCTTGATAGGGCCAAGTCTGCGAGGGAGAGAGAGAGAGAAAGAGAGAGAGAGAGAGTGACCAGACGGGGGGTGCAGCAGTGTCTGGCAATGATTTATTTTTTACTGTAGCTTTTATACCCTAAGTTAGTACATCTCTAAGGGGAAGATAGTTTAACATTACATCAGCTTGTTCTTCACGAAACCAGGATGTTTTCTGCATACTTCTTTGTTTATGAGGGTCTTGTACATTATCTTCTGGCCTTGGGGCCTATTAACATTTTATGCAGGTCAGGTGAATGTAAACCTATTTTCTGTTTCTATGGTGACCTTAATTGAAAGGTAGCAGTCTCATAGGGCAACAGTACAGAGTAGAAGTATAACCTTGTTAACACAAAAATTAATCTTTCTGCAGAAGTTGTCAGTTGCGTTTATCTAAGAAGTTCATCCCAGACTGACTCTGCGACTTTGGTGAGGCAGCCTCTGCCTAGCACTCCTGGCTGACAATTAACAACCATCTCATTGTTACCACACTAGGGCTAAGCTTTTATTTCTCTAGATCTTTAACTATATTAACAATGGTTTCTATAACACAACCTTAGCACATTAAAAGCAAAAACACAGCAAGCAAAACACAGCAAGCAAATGTTAACCCAATAACTACTTTTAGAATAATTTTTCTTGTGTTTTCTAATAGGGCTTCCTCACCCCCCGAAAGAGCTCTATGTCTGTTAGGGCCTTTATATGATCAGGTTCTTTATGTTATTTTATGATTAGGGTATTATAAGCAATCATGCATATTAGCACCAAGGGCATAAATGCATTTGCCAAAGAAACTAAAATACCAGCAAAGGAGTTTAAATTAAAACCCTCCTTTCACCCTGGATAATCTCATAAAACACCACCACCCGGGAAACTTATTGATTAAAGTTCTAAATTGATTCTTACTTGGAAAGAGATCGGGGAAGGCCTTCTGCCTGTGTCACAGAAATTAGGGAGTAGTCTATTGAGGCAAGCATCAGAGAGACAGATATCATCTTTAAGGTGAGCGCCGGGGGCAGCTTTTCGAAATCCCTGAAAACCTGATCTGCCTTGCCTGTCAGGCTTTCTCCTCGTGACCTTGTCATGGGTGGGATCTCATGAGCTGGCCTTTTCAAAACCCCTGAAAACCTGATCCACCTTGCCTGTCAGGTTTTCTCCCTTATGACCTTGTCATGGGTGGGATCTCGTGTGTTGGATCCCAGCAGAAGAGCATTATTTAATAAGTTATAGTAGAACAATTTGTTACATACTAAGGAAAGATGTCAGTGTAGATCCTTATTTTACAGCTAAGACCATACCAAATCCAATATGGATTAAAGAGAGCAGAAAGTGCCAATCGCATCAAAAAGACTAAAAGAAAACTTGACTTTGTATTAAGTATCAGTGAAGTGCAAAGGAGTTTGGGAGTGCTTTCTAAGCTTAAAAGTGTTAGAAGAAATGTTTTAAAAGAAGAGATTGAATGCACTTGGCCACAGTGATTACAGACTTCCATACTGTCTGACTCTCCCAACTAATATATCCTTAACTTAGGAAAAATCTTGCATCCGTATGAAAGACAACATATTACAGTTGACCTCTCCTCCCCACACATGTTGTTCAAGGGCCAACTATATTATACAAAATGCTCATGCAAATAAAACAAAATCAGTATAAATACAATTTCCAAGCACCTAGCCCTGGTCAAGTCTATGCTGGAGAGTTGGCAAACATTCAGTTAAGGTGGGCATCCCCAGTTGGTCCAGGAAGAACCTGAGGGTCAGAGATGTGAAGGTTCTTGCCTATGTCACTAACCTCAGGAGCCATACGCTGTTTTTGACCTGTCAGTCTTCTGATCCATCTGAGCCCCACCCAGTCAGGCTCACATTCACACCTTGATTTATTTCAAGGCCCTGGCCCAGGCCCAGGAGATGAATAGTCTCAGGTATTGAAGGTGTGGTCCCATTCCTCTTGCCAAGTGATCAGGTTTAGGAATGAACAAGTGCCAGATTCTGGCAATTAAGTTGAGAGGGAGAAATCTTCTAAGAAGTGTTTGGGAAGTAATGTCTCACTCATAATAGACAGTCCCTTGTCTTTTTCACTCTTCCATCTTGTATTCCTACCAGGATTATCTGAAAATTTAATCTGTTGCTGCATACCTTCGCTGGGCCTTGGTATTGCCAGTTTATTGTTTGTTTTGTTTCTTGTATTTCAGCAAATCTAATAGATGTGTAGTGGTATTTTGTTGTGATTTTAATTTGTATTTCTCTGAGTACTGCAAAACCAAACAAACAATACCTAATGCAATAAATATCTTAAAGAACAATTTTTGTGAATTTAAATGTATTGATCTTTTTACTTGCTAATTTCCTTTTTTTCTTTAAAATTAAAAAATTCTTCTCCAAAGAGAAATCAGAAGAAAATTCAGTTACATTTTTAAGGTTGTGTATGGATGTGGTACCTAGAGATGCTATAGACATCTCATGATCATTAAAGGTGGGGCAGAGCCAAGTCTTTGCAGGTGAAAAGGTCAATCCTAATCATACTCCCCCTACCACTCCAACCAGAGGCCCTATCATATTTGGGACTCTATCATAGGGGAGATAGTACATTTCCTTCTTATTTAGTACCATTGAGCTTGGGTCTTCCATTGCTTATCAAATGCCTTGTAACATTTGGCAAGATGTTACATCAATGCCCAAGAAAAGCATCAAAGCGTCATCACAGGGAAACATCTATTCTTTAGCCTTCTTCCCAAAATATTTTCAGCTACCTATTACATTTATTTTGAGTTATCTGTTGGGGGCTTGGGCTGGTGGCACACTCAGTGAGTGGAAGAACTGAGATTTGAAACCATACATACAATTCTAAATGAGAATACAGCCTATTAACACAGAGAAAAAAAGGTTTAACCTCATAAGCAAGCAAAGAAAAGTAGACTAAACAAGAATGAGACTCCATTTTTAAAAACTATTATGTGATTCAAAAAAGATTTAATGGTAAGTATTGTCATACTTTGCTGGCATTTAAGAATGTAAATTTATTACATCTCAAAAATAGCAGCAGCAGCTATCATTTATTGAGTGCTTACTACATAAGAGATACTATACAAAGCAAGCAAACTTGATTTAACCCTTAAAACAAACTAATAAAATAGATATTGTTATTTTCAGTTTAAAAATAAGGCTTAGGACTTTCCTGGTGGTACAGTGGTTGAGAATCTTCCTGCCAATGCAGGGAACACGGGTTCAATCCCTGGTCTGGGAAGATTTCACATGACGCAGAACAACTAGGCCAGTTTACCACCATTACTCAGCCTGTGCTCTAGGGCCTGGGAGCTGCAACTACCGAAGCCTGTGTGCCTAGGGCCTGTGCTCTGCAACAAGAGAAGCTACCTCAATGAGAAGCCTGAATGTCACAGCTAGAGAGTAGCCCCTGCTCATCGTAACTCGCGAAAACCCACAAAGTAGGGAAGACTGACCACAACCAAAAATACAATAAATAAAATTAAAAAAAAAATAAAGATAAGGTGGAGAAAGACCTCCTGACCCTGCTGAGTTCTCACAGCACAAAAGGTTGTTCTTTGCAGCCCCATCACTTTACAAAGTGAACAAACGTGCCAAGGGGACTAGCAAAATAAGGACACCAAAAAAGAGGGGAATGTGTAGTTGAGTTTGAAGTCAGACAGTCAAAAACAGAAAACCGTTAAAGTAGTCATCACAGGGAAACATCTATTCTTTAGCCTTCCTCCCAATATATTTTCAGCTGAATATTGCATTTACTTTGAGTTATGTACTGGGGGCTTGGGCTGGTGGCACATTCACCATTGGCAAGGGCCCCTAATGGTCTCACTCCAGCCCATGACGTCAAGATTCAACCCATAACTGACTCTAAAGCCTGTGCTTACAATAAAGACTACTGGGAACTCTGAAAGCAATTTAACAAATTAAATCAATAGCCTCAAGAACATCTGTATTTCTTAATCTGTTAAATTAAATATGGTGTTTTGACAAACAAACACACACAAAAATATTGTGAAAAATTGTAAAAGCATTAAGAATAAATGTGATAGAGTTTTTAATAATAATAAAAACTAGAGATTAAAACAAATGTTTAACCATAGGGGACTTGTTAATTATGTAATATAACTGTTACAAATAATCTTTATGAGGATTTAAAAGTGGGAACTGATTATATCAAGTGGAAGAAAAAGCAACACATAAGAGTATTTATAAAAATTATTCAGAACTGTCAAAATGAAAATTTTAAAGGAGTAGAAAAAAGATGGAAAAGAAACACACTTAACAATGTTAACAGACTAGATCCCTGTATAATGGACGATTTTTCTCTGATTTCCTGTATTTTCTGTAATGAGAATGTTCTCCAAGGAGTACTACTTTTAGAGTAGAAATAATCCTAATAATCTTTATTTTCAAAAAGGTGTAAAGGGGGCTTCTCTGATGGCCCACTGTTTAAGAATCCGCCTTGCAGTGCAAGGGACACTGGTTCAATCCCTGGTCTGGGAAAATATCACATGCCGCAACTGCTGGGGCCCAAGCACCCCAGAGCCTGGGTTCTACCACATGAGAAGCCACCGCAATGCAAAGCCCAGGCACCATAACTAGAGAAAGCCCAGGTGCAGCAACAAAGACCCACCACCGCCCAACAATAAATATGTCAGTCTTCTTTTTAAAAAAAAAAGGTTGCAAATGTTTTTGTTTAGATAGTAAAAATTGCTGAGGGGTGGAAAGGATTCACAGGAAGACACTGTAATTGATCTCTCAGTGCTCAGAGGAAAGGCTGGGAGGGGACACCCAAAGCTGTCCTTACTCAGTTTTTCAGAACTTGATGTCAAAAATTTTGCCCCACTGTCAGCTCATGTTATTCAAAATTTGGTTCAGAGAGCATGGCCATAGGAGAGTTATTCAAAACTTATATACATACAAAGTACCTAGGTAGATTACCTATGTTTCTAAATCACTAATCCCAGGAATATCTAGGGAGGTGCAGGACTCTCTGAAGCTTGAGTGGGAAACAAAAACATTATCAAAATCGACAAAGCTTGTTACTATAATTTATTAAGAGTCACTCCGTTCTGGGAACACTCTCTTGTGTCTGTATTACCCAACGACCCCTCATAGTTTTCCTCCCATCGTCTCTGGCTGGCTCTTCTCTCTCCTCTGAGGCTCTTCACTTTGTACTTCTCCAAAATCTACATGCTAACCTTGTCTGTCCCAGGCACTCCACTCCTCTCTCTATATCTTGCCTGGACAATCTCATCTACTCTACCAGCTCCTGCTGCCCTCTGAATAGTGGTCACCTTCCAATAGCCCCTAAAGCTCATATCAATAACTTAGAAATAGGTTTCACATAAATATTCTCATTAACCTTTATTTTTGAAAAACACATTACTCTCAGAAATGGTTATTAAAGAGCAGTGTATAAAACAATATATTTGAATTACTGTTTCCACCCAGTAATTCATTGATTGTCTGATCGCTGATGTTTCAGAGTGAGGGTGACTAGCACGTTGCTTTCAATGTGCTTCCTCTGAAGTTATTTCACCATAATGATAGCCACGGTCAAGTCAACACAGTACTTTAAAAAATTCACTTGAGAAAGCCTTATGTTGAAGAAGGCATTTAGGGTACAGCCACGCCATGGCACACCAGCTGGCCACGCCTAGCGAGGGACCAGAGGGACACCTGCTAAGTAAAATGGCTATTCCCGGAATGAATTTGTGTACAAATGGAAAATATGATAACCCCCAAATCGTCCTTCCTAAGCAAATTCCACCTTTCCTTGTAAATGGTTTACATCGGGCCTGAGTCTCCTTGCTTTGCATTGTCTGCGAATCAAGGTATTTGTGCTTTCACCCCACCAAAAGACTGATGATAAGGTACATCAGCCACTTCCCCTTCCTTATTCCCTCCCTCAGAGTTTCCCTTGAACTTTTTGTTTTCCTTTTGCCTGCACCACGAAGCATGTGAGACCTTACTCCTTTGCAGTGGAAGTGCTGAGTCTTAACTACCAGACCGCCAGAGAATTCTACCCTGCCACCCCACCCCAGACTCTTGAGGGTGATTCTCTGATGACTGCGCAAGCCCAGCTCGGGGCTGTCCTGTCCTGCACACCCTGCCTTCCTTGTGCTTGTTCAGTTGGGAGCAAATCATTTCAGCTCCACAAATATTTTGGGGTGTCAACTATGTATGGAGAGCTATGGCAGGTACCGTAGAGCGCAAGGCAAATGGAACAAGAATCTTCTAAAGTGAATCAATTCCAACCCCCTCCTGTAGTTTGCAGGCCTGAAGTGGCTGTCAGCCACTATCCTCAGATACAGTGGCTTTGTGGCTGGATCTCAGGGTCAAAGCCAGCTGGGGGCTAGTGCTACATGTTTTCTTCTCGATAGCAATCTTCATTGCAAACTTCAACTTAGTACAGACTTAGGTGTAAAAAAACCCGAATTCAGAATTAGATATTTCAAATTCTCCCCAGCTATTCTGTCCTCCGGAGAAGGACATGGCAACCCACTCCAGCATTCTTGTCTAGAGAATCCCATGGACAGAGGAGCCGGCGGGCTGCAGTCCGTGGGGTCACGAGAGTCGGACACGACTGGCCGACTAAACCACTACCACCATTCTGTCCTCACTTTGTATTGTGTGTTAGTCCCTCCGTCATGTCCGACTCTTCGCAACACATGGACTCAGCCAGGCTCCTCTGTCCATGGAACTCTCTAAGCAAGAATACTGGCCTGGGTTGCCTTTCCCTTCCCTAGGGGATCTTCCTGACCCAGTGATCAAACCTGGGTCTCCCACACCTTGGACAGATTCTTTACCGTCTGAGCCACCTATTGGGGTACAGCCAGTTAACAATGTTGTGATGGTTTCAGGTGAAGAGTAGAGGGACTCAGTCATACATACACATGGACCCACTCTCCCTAAACTCCCCTCCGATCCAGGCTGCCAGGTAACACTGCAGAGTTCCATGTGCTATACAGTAGGTCCTTGGTTGATTACCCGTTTTAAATATGGCAGTGTGCACAAGTCCATCCCAAACTCCCTAACTATCCCTTCTTCCCATCCTTGCCCCTGACAACCATAAGCTCATTCTTAAAGTCTGTGAGTCTCTCTCTGTTTTATATGTAAGTCCATGCATATCAGTTCTTTTGAGATTCCACATGTAAAGGATCTGACTTCAAATTTTAAATGTCCTTCTTTCTTAGATCAAATACTCTATCTGCTCTCCTTTCCATCTAGCAGCCTCCTCAGGCTTATATATCTCTATAAACCATTACTTTCACTGGACAATTGGCTTTCTGTGGAACTAAGTGAAAAGGATTGAGACACCACTAAGATCATAACCAGCCTATTGTTGCTTCCTCTTTTATAGCCATTTACACAGCTTGATGATCACTGTTATTATTCTTCATTTTTATCAAATACTGACCCTGGTTTTAGCCTTTAGACCTCTTTTTCCCCTTCCAAATTGCAAACAAAATAGAGCAGACATTACTCTGCATTTATTACAAAGAGCCTTGCATTTTCCTCCATGAATTTCACACTTAATGCCCTGTGAGAGGCCCTTATTAATAATAAGTGCACAGAGTCCTTGCCTTGCGTTGGAGAGCTCAGAGGTTTGTGGGGAGCAGAGGCGGCCTGATCCGAGCTGTGAAGGCCCCCTACCCCATCGCAGCAGCGCCATCTGCAGCGTGTGGCTGGACCGTCTCCAAGAACTCCCTGCCTCCTTTAGAACTTTTATGGTCCTGCTTTTGGAAAGCATACTCATTCCGTATGCAAAAACTTGGATACATATGCACACCAACAGCCTGTATGCATGCAAAATGTGCAGATGGGCAAAGGAAAATAAAGCCAGGGGGTTGGCACAAAGACAAATTATTAACCCTGGGAATTCCTAAAAGCCACGTAGGAGCCTTGTGGAAAAACACCCTCTCTTAGAATCAGTAATTGGAACTTAAGATTTCAGAAACTGTAGTTTAAGAGGAAGTGTAAGAAAAACAGATCTTGGAACTCTTTTTTTTTTTTTTTTTGCAGTCCCGTCTTTGAACACAAATGCCTAAAAGTTCACAAAATTTCAGTCAGGGGAGAGGTTACCAAAGCTGATCTTTTTCCACAGCTACTGACACATAAATCACACATCCTTAGCAGATATGGTGCAAGAGAACCAGACAATAAGTTTCCTTAAACAAACTAACAGCTGCATGGTTCTTTTTAGGAAGGGAAAGTGGGTGGAACTGGGGCTAAGTACTATACAGTAACTTCAAATATGTTTTCAAATATTTATTGTGCCCATCATATTTAAAAATACATAATAGATCTTGCAACAGGTATAACAAGGCTCCTTATTGTTTATTTCAGACTAGTTTATAGAATTAAAATGCTCAGATGTTCAGAACATACTTGGGTCTAAGGACTTCAGAATCAGCTAGCATCTTTTTTTCTTCCCTTTCTTTCTTATTTTAAATTGAAATATAATTGATATATAACACTTATTAGTTGTAGGTATACAACATAATGATTTATGTATATATTGGGAAATGACCACAGTAAATTTAGTTAACATCCATCACCCCACATAGTAACTCTTTGTTTTCTTCTGATAAGAAATTTTAAGATCTACTTTCTTAGCTACTTTCAAATATACAGTATTCTTAACCACTAGAGTCAGCATTTCTAAATGAAGATACATGCATTTTATTCTACTCTTTCCAAAAGAATTCACTTGGGATCAGCTCAGCAGACCTACTGCTGGTTAATGTACTAGACTGAAACGGGGAGGCTCCACCTGCCCCACAAGCCTTCTTCAGCTGGTCCCCTCAAGCCACCTATGAATAGTCAAGCAATCCTTTTACAAATTATTGAGAACCTTACACATACCTATTTATTTTTCTGTTTATCATTGTTCAGTTGCTAAGTCATGTCTACTCTGTGAACCTATCAACTGCAGCACGCCAGGCTTCCCTGTCCTTCACCATCCCTCAGAATTTGGTCAAACTCATGCCCATTGAGTCAATGATCCCACCCAACCATCTCATTCTAAAGGATATCAACCCTGAATATTCATTGTAAGGACTGATGCTGAAGCTCCAATACTTTGGCCACCTAATATGAAGAGCAGACTCATTGGAAAAGACCCTGATGCTGGGAAAGATTGAGGGCAGGAGGAGAAGGGGAAGACAGGGGATGAGATGAGATGTCTATTACAATGATTCCTTTTCTTCTCTAGACTCTAAGATCCTGGTGGGTAAAGACTGTATTGCTCTGAGTCCCTAGCCAGTGGAAGTCAGCCATTAAGCAATCACTATAGGTTTTAAGTGTTATGCTAGGGCAAGGGTCACGTGTGCTCAAAGCACATAGCAGGGAGCCAAACCTAGTCGAGGCATCAGAAAAGGCCTCCTAGAGGAGTAATATTTTAAATGAAAGCTGAATTAAAATGACTCAGGAGAAAGCACAAACTGGAATTGAATGAGTGGATGAAAGCTTTCTAAGAGCACGGGTAATGCCCACATTACTGGGCAACTGGACGGAAATTGGTAGGAAACAATGAAGAAAGAACATATTCAGGAGTACGGGGTGAGATGAAGTGTTTGGTATTGGCATTGAATCTGAGGTTGCTCCTGAGCGCGCTGTGTGGAGCTGCGTAGGAGGCAGTGGGAGATAGGATGGGGTGTTTAAGAAAGCTGGCTGGGCTCCTTGGGAGTCCTTAACACTGGGTGGCAAGAAAGGTCAAGAGAGAGGATGAGATTGCCCAACAAGAGTGGCAGAGAAAAGGTGAAGGACAGACCTGAGAAAAGGAAGCCCAGGAAATTGGAAGGCAAGAGGGATAAGGAAAAAGATAGGAGACGGCAGCACGGGGACCAAGGGAAGGGAATGCTTCAAGGAGGAAGGGAAGGTCAACAGGTCAAGGCTGCTGCTCAGAGAGTGGGATTTGGCAATGAGAACTTCTTCAGTGACCTTGATGGCTTAGCAGGCCAAAGGGGGCAGAGGTGAGGTCACACAGGCATAAATGAGGGGTCAGGGAAAGGAGGCAGCAAGTTGGGTTTGACAGTGAATGAGGACAGATGGGGGTAGGTAGAAGGGTAGGTGGGTTGGATCAGTGTTCCTTAATCACCTGGGGAGCTTTCAAGATAACTCTGACACTGGGCCCCACCCCTGCCAATTCTGACTTAATTGTTCCAGGGTACAGCGTGGCCACTGTAAAGTTTTTAAAGCTCCCCAGGTGATTTTCATCAGTAACTAGTGCTGAGAGCAATTGGACTAGAAAAAATAATTTCCTTTAAAGATAGGAGTGAGTTCAGCATATGTAATGCTAAAGGGTGGAGTCATGGAGGAGCAGCAGCTGAAAATACAGAGGCAGAGGTGGTGGTGACTGATGTGGAAGATCCTGGAAGGGAGGTGAGGATGGAGTCAGCAAGGTAGGCACTGTTACTTAAAAGGAAAGTAATTCTTTATTACTCAGCCATTTAAAAAAATGAAATAATGCATTTGCAGCAACATAGATGGACCTAGTGGAGAAGGCAATGGCACCCCACTCCGGTACTCTTGCCTGGAAAAATCCCATGGACGGAGGAGCCTGGTGGGCTACAGTCCATGGGATCACTAAGAGTCGGACACAACTGAGCAACTTCACTTTCTCTTTCATGCATTGGAGAAGGAAATGGCAACCCACTCCAGTGTTCTTGCCTGGAGAATCCCAGGGATGGAGGAGCCTGGTGGGCTGCCGTCTATGGGGTCGCACAGAGTCGGACACGACTGAAGTGACTTAGCAGCAGCAGCAGATGGACCTAGAAATTGTCATGCTGATTGAAGTAAGTCAAAGAAGGAGAGATAACCCTTATACTTGGAATCTAAAAAGAAATGATACAAATGAACTTATTGACAAAACAGAAACAGACTCACAGACATAGAGAAGGGAGGGGAGTTTGGGGGAGAAATGCACGTGTGCGTGTTTAGTCGCTGAGTCGTGTCCGACTCTTTGCAACCCCATGGACTGTAGCCCACCAGGCTCTTCTGTCCATGGAATTTTCCAAGCAAGAATATTGGAGTGGGTTGCCATTTCCTACTCCAGGGGATCTTCTAGACCCAGGGATCAAACCCATATCTCCTGCATTGGCAGGCAGATTCTTTACCACTGAGCCACCCCGGGAGAAAGGATACATATATGTGTATGGCTGAGACCCTTTGCTATTCACCTGAAACTATTACAACATTGTTAATCGGCTATACTCTGATATAAAATAAAGTTTTTTTTAAATTAGATAAATAAAGCTAAGCTGGGGGAAGATTTTTTTAAAAAAAGGAAAGGAAGCAATTCCTTTATGATGGCAGGAAGAGAGAGAGACGAAAATATGTGGACAGAGTCAGGTTCTGCTGGCAGGATGGCAGCCTCTGATGAAGGCTGTGCCCTCTGAATCAGTTAAGAGAAGAAAAGAAGGCAGGAGACTGGGGGTGGGGTGGGGTGGGGTGGGGGTAGGGTTAGCATTTGGAGGAAAACAGAGAGGACCAGGCAGGGTTGGGTGCCTGGTTTACGTTAGCGACCCTGAACTTGTAGTGTCAGCATTACGTGAAGCGGATGGTTTTCAGCAGAACATTAAGAAATGTGCAAACAGTACTTCCCTAAGCATGAGGTTTACATTCTTCATACCCTGTTGTTGGGAGGATTCAAAGTTAAACAGCTAAGACCATAGGAAGCACTGGGGTGTGGGTGACTGCAAGTGAACCAACGAAATCCCTTGTAAATAGATACATTTTCTGAATCCAAGACAGATGAACTAACAAACAAAAATCTTCTATTGCTATGAAACATGTTAACAATAAAGAGATATCCAGGGCTTGCCTGGTGGTTCAGCAGTAAACAATCCGCCTGCCAATGCAGGAGACTTGGGTTTGATCTCTGATCTGAGAAGGTCCCACATGCCTTGAGCAACTAAGCCCATACACCACAACTACTACGCCCCTGCTCCGCAATGAGAAGCTGGTGCATCACAACAGGTAAGTGGTCCCCACTTGTTGCAACTAGAGAGAAATCCGCACAGCCACGGGACACAGAATAGATACATAAATACATCTTATATAGTAATAGAAAATCAACAGCATTCTACATATTTTAAATAACTAAAAAGTAAATCCTCTACATTTTTACCATTGTTTGCTTCTTACAAACACTAGCATCTCCCTCTCCTATATTTGCAGTGAATTGTTTACAACTGTCCACAAATCTCACCATTTCCCACATTCAGTCTAATCTAATGCTTTCCGCTTTTATAACTGAGTAACTTGGTATTTGTGGAGCTGCAATCTGAACATTTTGAAGTTGTAAAAAAAAGTAAGTCGTAGTGAATCTACGAATACCTTAATTTTCCATGATACTGCTCTAGTTGGTGAGTAGGATAACCAAGTGTCCAGTTTTGCAAGGGACTGAGGGGTTTTCGGGGATGCAAGGCTGTCAGTGCAGAACCTAGAGCATCCAGGCAAACCTAGAGAGTTGATCACTTGACACTTTCCCCCACAACCAGCCCTCACTCGCTTGTTGGTGACACATGCTTACTCACAAGTGGCCTGAGAGACCAGGAGAGAAACAGTCTGCAAGCCAGATTCCCAGCCAGAAGCTGGTGTGCTGAAAGGGACACTCCGCCCTACCTTTTGCTCCATCCGACTTTCACTGCAGTGCAGGGGGGGCGCCCACACACGATAACTCCTAAAACCCCTGCCCTCCTTTGCCACCACGTTCTTTGATGAGGTTTTTCTGGCCTACCTTGACTCAGAGATGCCTTTTTCTATCTTAAGGTTATCTTCCTAAGAAGGCCTCCTTCCCTTCCCAAACCACAGTTCTTTTCTCCTTTCATCCTCAGATAAGATAAACTAAGCCAAACACATACCTTAATTATCAGGCCAAAGCACTTCTTGATAAAAGAATTGTAAACATCTCAATACAAAACGAGCGCTCCGCTCTTCAGACAGGGAGGGCACTGACTGACCCCCTCAGCCCTTTCACAATAGAAGCTGGGCCTTTATCAGGAAGAACCTGCTTTCTTCATTCCGGGATGTGCTTTGCTTAGAGCCAATTTTAAAATGACCCACAGGTGAAAGTCATATTCTTGAGGGACAACAGGAAAACAGTTTGTACCACAGAATGAAGAGAAGAGGTTTTTCTCTATGAAATCCTTCATCCGTGTTTGCTGATCTGATGAATAAATGAAGACAAAGCAGATTTATTTAATCCTGGAAAAGTTTCTCCTTGCCTTCACTGTAACTTAGCAAGTATATGTTTTGCAACACAAGGTGTAAAGTTCTGGGACCAGGCTCTGGAGTGCATGAGGGCAAGTAAAGCAAAGTCCTTGCAATGATAGTCATCTGTGATCAATTAGGAGCCTGTAGTAAGGTGAGGAAAGAAAAGTGCAGATCAGAGGAGACCATTTTACTTTAGAATAACTTTTCCATAATCACATGGCGAGGCAACCCCATTATAAAATAGGAAAGTGTCAAACATTTGGGTGGAGGATCAGAGAAGAAAAAAGTATAGTGAATAAATTCTATTGACCCTGTGTAAAACATAGGGAGAGCCTCTAAGGAGGATATAGTGGTTCAGATTTTGGTTGCTTTGTAAAGTTTTTCCCCCGGTTTCTTGTAGCCCTGCATCGATGAAGAGTCACAGTCAAAATAAATGTGAATCTGTCTCTGGCAACCTAAAAGATGAACTTATATACTTGTTGTGGGTATTTTTAAAGAACCAGACCAAATACCTTATAGAAAGCATCCCAGAAATCCTCCCAGCTACAGCTTTTTCTCCGAAGCTCTGAAGTCATTGTTGTTGTTCAGTCGCTCGGTAGTGTCCGACTCTTTGTGACCCCAAGGAATGTAGCCCACCAGGCTCCTCTGTCCATGGGATTGTCCAGGCAAGAATACTGGAGGGGGTAGCCATTCCCTTCTGCAGGGGATCTTCCCCACCCAGGATCGAACCCAGCTGTCCTGCATTGCAGGCGGATTCTTTGCCATCTGAGCCACCAGGGAAACCCTCTGGATTCATGGTTGCCCCTAAAAATAAAACTATTGCCACTCACTCTGGTCTATGAAGTGGTCCTTCTTCTTCACTCCCATGCTCCTCTCCCAGCTGTGGGCTTCCCCTGTGGCTCAGCTGGTAAAGAATCCACCTGCAGTGCAGGAGACCTGGGTTCGATCCCTGGGTTGGGAAGATCCCCTGGAATAGGGAAAGGCTACCCACTCCAGTATTCTGGCCTGGAGAATTCCAGGGACTATACAGTCCCTGGCTTGGAGAATTTTGAGCATTACTTTACTAGCATGTGAGATGAGTGCAGTTGTGTGATAGTTTGAACATTCTTTGGCATTGCCCTTCTTTGGGATTGGAATGAAAATTGACCTTTTCCAGTCCTGTGGCCACTGCTGAGTTTTCCAAATTTACTGGCATATTGAGGGCGGCACTTTCACAGCATCATCTTTCAGGAATTGAAATAACTAAACTGGAATTCCATCACCTCCACTAGCTTTGTTCGTAGTGATGCTTCCTAAGGCCCACTTGACTTCGCATTCCAGGATGTCTGGCTCTAGGTGAGTGATCACACCATTGTGATTATCTGGGTCGTGAAGATCTTTTTTGCACAGTTCTTCTGTGTATTCTTGCCACCTCTTCTTAATGTTTTCTGCTTCTGTTAGGTCCATACCATTTCTGTCCTTTATTGAGCCCATCTTTGCATGAAATATTCCCTTGGTATCTCTAATTTTCTTGAGGAGATCTCTATAGTCTTTCCCATTCTATTGTTTTCCTCTATTTCTTTGCATTGATCATTGAGAAAGGCTTTCTTATCTCTCCTTGCTATTGTTTGGTACTCTGCATTCAGCCATTTTGTCTTTTTGCATTTCTTTTTCTTGGGGATGGTCTTGATCCCTGTCTCCTGTACAATGTTACAAACCTCCATCCATAGTTCATCAGGCTCTCTGTCTATCAGATCTAGTCCCTTAAATCTATTTCTCACTTCCAGTGTATAATCATAAGGGATTTGATTTAGGTCATACCTGAATGGTCCAGTGGTTTTCCCCACTTTCTTCAATTTAAGCCTGAATTTGGCAATAAGGAGTTCATGATCTGAGCCACAGTCAGCTCCTGGTCTTGTTTTTGCTGACTGTATAGAGCTTCTCCATCTTTGGCTGCAAAGAATATAATCAATCTGATTTCTGTGTTGACCATCTGGTGATGTCCATGTGTAGAGTCTTCTTTTGTGTTGTTGGAAGAGGGTGTTTGCTACGACCAGTGTATTATCTTGGCAAAACTCTATTAGCTTTGCCCTGGTTCATTCTGTACTCCAAGGCCAAATTTGCTTGTTACTCCAGGTATTTCTTGACTTCCTACTTTTGCTTTCCAGTCCCCTATAATGAAAAGGACATCTTTTTTGAGTGTTAGTTCTAAAAGATCTTGAAGGTCTTCATAGAACCGTTCAACTTCAGCTTCTTCAGCATTACTGGTTGGGGCACTAGTGAAGTAATGCTCAAACTTCTCCAAGCCAGGCTTCAACAACATGTGAACCATGAACTTCCAGATGTTCAAACTGGTTTTAGAACAGGCAGAGGAACCAGAGATCAAATTGCTAACATTCACTGGATCATCGAAAAAGGAAGAGAGTCCCAGAAAAACATCTATTTCTGCTTTATTGACTATGCCAAAGCCTTTGACAGGGTGGATCACAATAAACTGTGGAAAATTCTGAAAGAGAGGGGAATACCAGACCAGCTGACCTGCCTCTTGAAAAATCTGTATGCAGGTCAGGAAGCAACAGTTAGAACTGGACATGGAACAACAGACTTTTTCCAAATAGGAAAAGGAGTACATCAAGGCTGTATATTGTCACCCTGCTTATTTAACTTATATGCAGAGTACATCATGAGAAACGCTGGGCTGGATGAAGCACAAGCTGAAATCAAGATTGCCGGGAGAAATATCAATAACCTCAGATATGCAGATGACACCACCCTTATGGCAGAAAGTGAAGAGGAACTAAAGAGCATCTTGATGAAAGTAAAAGAAGAGAGTGAAAAACTTGGCTTAAAGCTCAACATTCAGAAAACTAAGATCATGGCATCCGGTCCCATCACTTCATGGCAAATAGATGAGGAAACAGTGGAAACAGTGACAGACTTTATTTTTCTGGGCTCCAAAATCACTGCAGATGGTGACTGCAGCCATGAAATTAAAAGACGCTTACTCCTTGGAAGGAAAGTTATGACCAACCTAGATAGCATATTAAAAAGCAAAGACATTACTTTGCCAACAAAGGTCCATCTAGTCAAGGCTGTGGTTTTTCCAGTGGTCATGTATGGATGTGAGAGTTGTACTATAAAGAAAGCTGAGCACTGAAGGATTGATGCTTTTGAACTGTGGTGTTGGAGAAGACTCTTGAGAGTCCCTTGGACTGCAAGGAGATCCAACCAGTCCATCCTAAAGGAAATCAGTCCTGGGTGTTCATTGGAAGGACTGATGTTGAAGCTGAATCTCCAATATTTTGGCCACCTGATGCAAAGAGCTGACTCCTCTGAAAAGACCCTGATGCTGGGAAGGATTGAGGGCAGGAGGAGAAGGGGACGACAGAGGATAGGATGGTTAGATGGCATCACTGACTCAATGGACATGAGTTTGGGTAAACTCCAGGAGTTGGTGATGGACAGGGAGGCCTGGCATGCTGCTGGGTCCCAAGGAGTTGGACATGACTGAGCGACTGGACTGAACTGATGCAGTCCCTGTGGTTGCAGAGTAGGACACGACTGAGCGACCTTCACTCCCAGGTGTAGGTGGCCCTCAGGATTCTCGCCCCTAACCGCCAGCTCTGCCCGGCTGCTGTAGGATGCTGGAGAGATCTCTGCTCATCCCTTACCCTGTTCCTCCTCACTTTCCACAGAGCAGGGTCTGCGGAATCCTCTGGGAAATGGTGTTCCCTCTCTCTGACTGAGTGTGGGGGAAAAAAAAGAACAAAAAAGAAAAAAAAGAACTCTCGGTGGCATGTTTCTGGCAAATGAGATTCTCCAGTTCGTTCTACCTGCATTCCTGGTGGAGATCATTCTGTCTGGGAAGGCTTGAGTGGCTGGGAGCAGATAGGCTCGGTAGAAGTGAAATGAGATCAGTGGTAGAGTGTATCTTGTTTTCCTGTGGGTCAGTCTACGAGGAACAGCTGTGTAAGTCACAGTGCGAAACTCCCAAATGCGTCTAGGTTAAGATTTGATCTTGTGAAATGGCACCTTAAACACATCTTGATTTTTCTCCCCTTGAGGCCAGAGTTGTAGCCCCATGTTCAAGTGAGTTCTCCTAGTCTTCCCATCATCTGCATTGTGATTGGCTTGGGTCACATAGAATGCCGTCATTTCACTTCTTCAGTACTGGTAAGTGACCCTGGGCCAGTCTGCACAACTGTACTCATTAGGATGTTCACACAATTTAGCCCTGTGTCTCCACTTCTAGAACTCTATGCCAAAGAAATAATCAGAGATACAGACACATATTTATACCAAATACAGGTTTACTTACAATAGTGGGAAAATGGGTATGACCTAAATGTCCCCAAACCAAGAAATGGCTCCATTTTTTTTTTTATAATTTACAAGATGAAATATACATCTATCAGAATTCTGATATCAAAGACTATTTAATAACAAAGTGTTTCTAATTTAGTTTTAACTAAAAATCATGAATGAAAATTCTATTTGAAGTATGACATCAATTTTGTATCTGTATATTTGTATGTGCATGTGTGTATACACACAACAGAAACACAATTTGGTTGCCCCTAGGTAATAGAAATATAGGTATTATCTTTCTGCATTTTATCATGAACATGTTTATTTTACAGTCATAAGTGAATAAATATTCTTGTAAAGTAAATGAAAAAAGAAAATAGTTCTTAGCAGAGTAACTGATGAGAAAGGAAGCTGGGAACTTACTTGGTGGTCCAGTGGTTAAGAATCTGTCTGCCAATGCAGGGAACACAGGTTCAGTCCCTGACCTGGGAAGATTCCACATGCTGTGGAGCACCTAAGGCCATGTGCCACAGCTACTGAAGCCTGCGTGCCTAGAGCCTGTACTCTGTAGCAAGAGAAGCCACCACAAGGAGAGGCGTGAGCAGCACAGCTAGAGGGTAGCCCCAAACTAGAACGTATCCCTTGCTCTCTGCAACTAGAAAAACCCCACACGCATCAATGAAGACCCAGCACAGCCAAAAATGAATGAAATAAATAAAAATGTTAAAAATTTTAAAAAAGAAAAAGAAAGCTGGAACAACATAAATGGTTAACAATATGGGAAAGTGAGAGTGAAAGTGAAGTCGCTTAGTCGTGTCCGACTCTTTGCGACCCCGTGGACTGTAGCCCACCAGGCTCCTCCGTCCGTGGGATTCCCCAGGCAAGGATACTGGAGTGGGTAAACAAACGGGAGTGCCTTCATGTGTCTCGGCTCCCTGAGGGCCACACCTCCTGCTCCTGATTGTGTGGAGGGCACCTGGTCAGTCAGGCCTGAGTCACCCCCAGCCTCCTCCTCTCTGTCCTCCCCTGATCCTGCCACCTGTGATGATGTGACTGTTGACCTCTGATCAACTTGGACATGACTCTGCTGGCCTTCCTTTCTTGTTTAGAGAAGCCCACATCTCCTACTGTGCAGTTGAGTAGAACTGGCCATCCTGCATCCCACTGACTGGGGTTCCCAGACCTCAGCTTTGCCAATGGATGCTCCATCCCCTGACTCAGTGATACATTCAGCTGAGGCACCCATCAACTCCACTGATCATTTTCTTCAGAAGCCATTGGGAAAACCACTGTCGTCTCCTCTGGGACCAAGAGCTGTAACGATATAAGCCAGAGACCAGCTGGCTTTACGTGACCAGCTTTCCTTAAGGAAAATATGTTGTCCACATTGCAGACAATGATACCAATGCAGGTAATGCGAGATGAGAAATGACAATTAAGTTCTAAAGACATTGTTTGAGCCTCTGAATTCAACAATGACAGAACTTCTCTTCATTTTCATCACTTAATAAACTTCTCCTCTTTCTCCCTCCCTTCCTCTTTCTCTTTTCTCTATTATTCACTTGTTCCTGTTGTTGATTTTTTCTTAAGCTTGTTTGAGAAAGGGCTCTGTCACTTGTAACCAAAAGAATTCTGACTCAAACAGTTAGCCTACCTTGGACTTGGCAACCTGGCTTTTGGAAGTAACTATTTAGCTTTCTTGCATGACAAGCAAGTCTGGACTTTTTCTAGAGAAACTCTTGACTTAGAGGGCATGACCTTAGACAATCCTTTTTCCTCTATTTGTGGACATTTTCTGTCTTGTTGGCTGGAAATTTCTTCCCTCCCTACCAGTAAGAGACTGAGATCAGGCATGTATCATTTATTATTTATAGGCACTAAAAATTTTGAGAGCATTTTTAATGACATGGGAAAATACTTGTGATATATGACCTCAATTAGTTAAGTATGTAATAATAGCTAGTCACCGAAAACTACTAGAAGGAAATTTATCAAAATATTAACAGTGATTATAGCTAAGAGATAAGATTATGGGTGATTTATACATTACATTTTCTAAGTTTATAAATGGACATGCAATTATTTTGTGATTAGAAAATAAAAAAGTTATTAAAATAAATACATAAATTATAGTGCATTCATCCAAAAGACAATTTTGTAGTCATTAGAAAGAATGTTTTGAAGATATTTCAGTGACACTGAAAAATGCTCATAATAGGACAATGGGAACGGTAGACAAAACTATATATATCACTGATCTCAATTATGTTAATTATAGATGTGCAAATAGATGCATAGGAAAGGACTAAAGAAATTGCTTCAAAACGTGAATAGAAGTTATCTCTGAGCTATGAGGTCATGGTTCAGTTTGGGTTTCTTCTTTAATATGTGTTTGTGTTTTCCAACTTTCAGAATCAGAATTCTTTTATAATAAAACAGTAAAATGTTACTCTGGTGGCGAATAGACTTGAGAAGGCAACTGTCCCTCTCTCCCACCCATTTAATGTAAGATGCTTCTCACCTGTCCTCCTTTCTCCAGGTCAGGGGCTGAAGTCCTGTCTGCTTCTGTTGAAGGAAGAGGCGTGTTGGGATCAATTTCTTTTCCGGTTGGAGACAGGCCTTATACTCTTTCATCAGAGATGACTGTCTTTTTGAAGCCAAGTTTCTCCTGCTTTATCTCCCAGTTTAGCTATACAACACACACACACACACACACACACACACACACGTATATTTACATATGCTGTGTTGTGCTTAGTCGTTCAGTCCTGTCCCACTCTTTGTGACCCCATCGATAGTAGCCTGCCAGGCTCCTCTGTCTATAGGGATTCTCCAGGCAAGAATATTGAAGTGGATTGCCATGCCCTCCTCCAGGGAATCTTCTCATCCCAGGGATCGAGCCAAGGTCTCCCGCATAGAAAGCAGATTCTTTGCTGCCTGAGTCACCAGGGAAGCCCATACAACTATAGCAGAATTTCTTGGAAAGGGAGGAGTTAAAGCAGGAAATGTAGCTAAAGAAAAAGAAAGATTTGTGCAATATTTTGAACGCAAATGAAATACTTTACGTACATTTTTGTCATTTAATCCTTTCAAAATCCCTCTGGAAAATAGCATCATCATTTCCCCTAATAGATTAACAAAACAAAGTCTTAGAGAGAAATATGAAATAACTTCTCTACAATCACACAACCAATACGTGGTGGAAGTGGGATTTGAACCAAAGCAATCTAGGACCTGTGCTGTTAACCAGTATATAAAGGATATGTCGAGGTAACGTACACAGTGATTTTTGCATAAACGAATGCCTTCTTAGCTGAGAATCTGTGAAACCCTTGCAAAAAGTGGTAAGGGAACAGTTTCAGTTCCTTGTTTTAGTTTCTTTCTTTGTTAATCATCTGATTCTGCACTATTTCTTGACACTCATCTGTATAAGACTCATAACTGCCACAACAAAAGGAAGACCTCTTTGGATCAAGGAGGGCTTCCCTGGTGACTCAGATGGTAAAGAATCTGCCTGCTACGCAGGAGACCTGGGTTTGAGCCCTGGGTCAGGAAGAGCCACTAGCGAAGGGAATAACTACCCACTCCAGTATTCTTACCAGGAGAAGTCCATGGGCAGAGGAGCCTGGAGGACTACAGTCCACTGGGTCACAAAGAGTCAGACAGGACTGGACAACCAACACTTACATTTTCTCTTGGACCAAGGATTTTAAAAATAATTGTAAAAAAAAGTTCAACTCCCTGTAACTGATTGGAGCTCAGACTTTAAAAATCCACAGTGTTCAGTAGTTGCACATGTAGTTTTAGATACTTCTGCTCCTGCATAGATCTGTGGAGGAAAAGATGAGGAAGGCTATTCTCAGACAGACTTACTGTAAAGGTGTGAGCTCATTTTCTGGTCTCCTTCACTTTGTTCTGTGTTGCTAGGGTATGAAGCAGTTTAAAGATCAGCTTAGTTTTTGTCAATTAGGCAGCAACACTGACTTTAGGACTTAACTGGGGGCTTCCCTGGTGGCTCAGTTCAGTTCAGTTTCGTGGCTCAGTCGTGTCCGACTCATTGCGACCCCATGGACTGCAGCACGCCAGGCTTCCCTGTCTATCACTAACTCCCGGAGCTTGCTCAAACTCATGTCCATCAAGTTGGTGATGACATCCAACCATCTCATCCTCTGTCATCCTCTTCTCCTCCCAGTTTGAATCTTTCCCAGCATCAGGGTCTTTTCCAATGAGTCAGTTCTTTGCATCAGGTGGCCAAAATATTGGAGTTTCAGCTTTAGCATCAGTCCTTCCAATGAACATTCAGGACTGATTTCCTTTAGGATGGACTGGTTGGATCTCCTTGCAGTCCAAGGGACTCTCAAGAGTTTTCTCCAAAACCACAGTTCAAAAGCATCAATTCTTTGGCACTCAGCTTTCTTTATAGTCCAACTCTCACATCCATACATGAATACCAGAAAAACCAAAGCTTTGACTAGACAGACCTTTGTTGGCAAAGTAATATCTCTACTTTTTAATATGCTGTCTAGCTTGGTCATAGCTTTTCTTCCAAGGAACAAGCATCTTTTAATTTACTGGCTGCAGTTACCATCTGCAGTGATTTTGGAGCCCCCAAAGATAAAGTCTGTCACTGCTTCCATTGTTTCCCCATCTATTTGCCATGAAGTGATGGGACCAGATGCCATGATCTTACTTTACTGAATGTTGAGTTTTAAGCAAATTTTATCTCTCTCCTCTTTTACATTCATCAAGAGGCTCTTTAGTTCTTAGCTTTCTACCATAGGTGTAGTGTCATCTGCATATCTGAGGTTATTGATATTTCTCCCAGCAGTCTTGATTCCAGCTTGTGCTTCTTCTAGTCCAGCATTTCTCATGATGTACTCTGCATATAAGTTAAATAAGCAGGTTTAATAACTGCAGTTTAAATAACTTTAGATAATAAGTTAAATAAATAAACATACAGCCTTGACGTACTCCTTTCCAGATTTGGAACCAGTCTATTGTCCATGTCCAGTTCTACCTGTTGCTTCTTGACCTGCATACAGATTTCTCAAGAGGTAGGTCAGGAGGTCTGGTATTCCCATCTCTTAAAGAATTTTTCACAGTTTGTTGTGATCCACACGGTCGAAGGCTTTGGCATAGTCAATAGAGCAGAAGTAGATATTTTTCTGGAACTCTCTTGCTTTTTTCATGATCCAACAGATGTTGGCAATTTGATCTCTGGTTCCTCTGCCTTTTCTAAATCCAGCTTGAACATCTGGAAGTTCATGGCTTATGTACTGTTGAAGCCTGGCTTAGAGAATTTTGAGCATTACTTTACTAGCGTGTGAGATGAGTGCAATTGTGCAGTAGCTTGAACATTCTTTGGCATTGCCCTTCTTTGGGATTGGAATGAAAACTGACCTTTTCCCATCCTGTGGCCACTGCTGAGTTTTCCAGATTTGCTGGCATATTGAGTGCCACACTTTCACAGCATCATCTTTCAGGATTTGAAATAGCTCAACTGGAATTCCATCACCTCCACTAGCTTTGTTCGTAGTGATGCTTCCTAAGGCCCACTTGACTTCACATTCCAGGATGTCTGGCTCTAGGTGAGTGATCACACCATCGTGATTACCTGGGTTGTGAAGATCTTTTTTGTATAGTTCTTCTGTGTAGTCTTACCATCTCTTCTTAATATCTTCTGCTTCTGTTAGGTCCATACCATTTCTGTCCTTTACTGTGCCCATCTTTGCACGAATATTCCCTTGGTATCTCTAATTTTCTTGAAGAGATCTCTAGTCTTTCCCATTCTATTGTTTTCCTCTATTTCTTTGCATTGATCATTGAGGAAGGCTTTTTTTATCTCTCCTTGCTATTCTTTGGAACTCTGCATTCAAATGGGTATATCTTTCCTTTTCTCATTTGCCTTTAGCTTTTCTTCTTTTCTCAGCTATTTGTAAGGCCTCCTCAGACAGCCATTTTGCCTTTTTGCATTTCTGTTTCTTGGGGATGGTCTTGATCACTGTCTCCTGTACAATGTCACAAACCTCTGTTCATAGATCATCAGGCACACTATCAGATCTAGTCCCTTGAATCTGTTTGTCACTTATACTGTATAATCATAAGGGATTTGATTTAGGATCATACCTGAATGATCTAGAGGTTTTCCCTAATTTCTTCAGTTTAAGTCTGGATTTGGCAGTAAGGAGTTCATGATCTGAGCCACAGTCAGCTCCTGGTCTTGTTTTTGCTGACTGTATAGAGCTTCTCCATCTTTGGCTGCAAAGAATATAATCAATCTAAATTCGGTAATTCAGACATCTGATGACATCCATGTATAGAGTCTTCTCTATATATATACATGTTTTTGGAAGAGGGTGTTTGCTATGACCAGTGCATTCGGTTAGTAAAACTCTTTGTTTTGTACTCCAAGGCCACATTTGCTTGTTACTCCAGCTATCTCTTGATTTCCTACTTTTGCATTCCAGTCCCCTATAATGAAAAGGACATCTTTTTTGGGTGTTAGTTTTAGAAGGTCTTGTAGGTCTTCACAGAACTGTTCAACTTTAGCTTCTTCAGCATTACTGGTTGGGGCATAGACTTGAATTACTGTGATTTTGAATGTTTTGCCTTGGAAACGAACAAAGATCATTCTGTCGCTTTTGAGACTGCATCCAAGTACTGCATTTTGGACTCTTTTGGTGATTATGATGGCTACTCCATTTCTTCTAAAGGATTCTTGCCCACAGTAGTAATATAATGGTCATCTGAGTTCAATTCACCCATTCCAGTCCATTTGAGTTCACTGGTTCCTAAAATATCAATGTTCACTCTTGCCATCTCCTGTTTGACCACTTGTAGGTTGCCTTGACTCCAAAAAGAATGAAGAGACAGAGCCACAGCAAGAATAACGCCGAGTTCTGGATGTGACTGGTTGTGGAATTAAAGTCTGATGCTGTAAAGAGCAATATGGCATAGGAACCCTGGTGGCTCAGTGGTAAAGAATCCAGCTGCCAGTGCAGAAGACACAGGTTCAGGCCCTGGTCCGGGAAGAGCCTACAGGCCACACAGCAGCTGAGCCTGTGCACCACAGCCACTAATCCGCGGGCGCTAGAGGCTGGGAGCCGCAGCTACTGACCCCGTGTGCTGCAGCTACTGAAGTCTGCACTCCCTAGGGCCTCTGCTCTGCCAAAGAGAAGCCAAAGCAACAAGAAGCCCGAACACCGCCATGAACAGTAGCCCCCGCTCGCCACAATAAAGCAAAGCCTGCATGGCAATGAACACCCAGCTCAGCCATAAATAAACAAATAACATTTAAAAGCCTTATCTGGAGGAGTCACCTCCCTTGTGCCAAAATTATCGCCAATGTGGTTCTACTTTTTGAAGCCTCTGATCTGCATGGCTTTACCTGTTCATTCACTCATATCTGCCTGAGTGGGAAAGCTACTCAAGAAGCAGGCAGGGGCAGGGGAGTCAGGGCAGCTGACTTGAGACCAGAGAAGAGAAACTTTAGAGAAGATGAGATGTCCAACAGTATTAAATGCTGAAGACAGGTGAAGTGGTTAAAAGTTGAGGAAAAATAGTTGGCTTTGGAAATTTCAGGCAGTTACTGGAGCAGATATGAAAGAGAGACAGAAGTATAATTCAGGTTGCAGTGTGGTTAGGAATGAGTGGGAAGTGAGGGAGTAAGTGAATCTGAGCAGACTCTTCTTTCTTCGGCAGTGAAGAGCAGGTGGGGAGTTTAAGCATGTGGAAGACTTGAGAGAAAGTGTGTTCTTGCCAGCTTGCGTGTGTGTGTGTGTGTGTGTGTGTGTGTGCAGGAAATGAGAAAGCTGAGCAGTTTACAAGTGAAGTAGGAAGCAACACATTCAGAGAGAGGAAGGGTGGAAAAAGAAGAATTACCATTATTGAGCTACTGTGTTCCAGCTAGGACTTCATATTGTTTCATTTAATGCACACAGCAATCTTGGGAGGAAAGTGAGGATCAGAGAAGGTAAATAATTTGCCCAAGATCAAACAACTATTATTCTGGCAGATTAAACACACACAGACCTATAAGCTCTATGTGTGGATGAGATGGAAAAGGAGAAAGAATATTTAGTAAAGGAAAGTCTTAGAGGAGGTGGTTGGAATTTAAACATATGGGTTAATAAGACTGAGGGACACGATTACCCCAGAGGCAAAGAAAGATGGAATCAGAAAATACTGTAAAAGAGATTAGAACTTAATTTCATTTTATTTCCTTGATAAAAATAGTCTACGTAGCTGGTGTAGGTGTGCAACTAGGTTTCTAGGAGACCATCTGTGATGCCATTAGGCCTAGAGTGATAGAAACATATGCAAATATATGGGATTTTAGTTCCTTGACTAGGAATAGGATCTGAGCCCTTGGGAGTGAGAGCCTAACCACTGAACCACCAGTGAATTCCAATATATCTTTTTTTTAAAATCCCCTGTTTGTGTGTGGTTTTGATCATCCCCCAAATTATTTCAGATAGTATACTGTGCCCTTGCAGTACTGGGCACTCAGACAGCTATTGATTCCTTTCACCTGGAATTTCCCTCCTCATCTATTTATGAGTATGGAGCCAGACACTACTAGCAAACCAAATGAAATAAATACTGACATCAAATGAATCCCATTCAAGAATTTGGTCTTATGATTTTTATCTGTTAGGTTGCTGCTAGATTACATTGACTGGGGTGTGTTAACTAGAAGAATTTTTAAATAAAGACTACTAAAAAATGAGCAGCAAATTACAGCTGATCTTTGCATCATCTAAGCCATTCTGATTGAAATTTGTGACCTACTTTATCATATATTCTGTTGCCATAGAGCTTAGGTTAAATGTGTAACTGAAGAAAATTGATTTCCAGTGCAGATCTTAATTTTTATTGTGCCCTGCAGTGCTGCATGCATGATGCATGTGTGATAAGTCTCACATTTAGAAGATTCCAGAGGGAATTTTGAGAGTTAAAGTATTATGGCCTCTATCAGTGGATATTAAGATAATATATTTTCTGAAGATGTGTATCCTTTTCTTAAACAAGCAAAGGACTTTATAAATATCCTTAGGCACAAAAGAAACAGGATTTTCTGTCTTCTTCAGAAATAGTCTCCAATGTACAGAGGTCAATCAGTGTTTCCTAAAAAGGGAAAACAATATTTATCTTGAAAAATAATAAGCTTCAAACCAAGAATAAATTCTTGTCCCTCGAATGTTTTAATGCCTCATTTGGTTTCAAAATCAATTCTGAAGTATAGTGCAAATTTAGAATTCTCAAGACCTTATCTTTATACATTAAAAAAAAAAAAAAAAAAAAACCAGCTGGCAAACATCTGTCAGTGGTAGAGTATGTGTTTGGTTAGGTAGGTGGAAGAAGGGGCCTGACCAAGTCTAAGGGTGAACATTCCCCAGCATTCTCTGCAAGAGGGCACATTTTTTTCTGAATGGTAAAGCTTTTGTCATTGTATCTGTGATATTGTGATTTTAATGAGAAATAAATATTTGGACTTTGTGCATTGTTCCTGCACACAGTTCCTAAAAATGCAGGGGATTTCCTAAGTGTTGAGAATAATAAGGGTGCCTTTTGTTATGTTAATGAGATTACTTTTGAGAAGCCCCTAGGTAACCTAAGGATGGAGGCTGGTTGCCAAGGGAAGCAATCCTGATTAGAGGCTTGGACCTGCCCCCTCCATCTCCAGGAAGGGAAAAGGAGCTGGCAGTTGAATCAATCACCAATCGGCCAATCACCAATATATATGGGAGCCTCCTTTAAAACCCAAAAGCAGGGTTCGAAAAGCTTCCAGGTAGGTGAACCAGAATGCTCTCACATGCTGGGCCCCGAGTCCATGGGCATAGAAACTCCTGTTCTCAGGACTTAGACTTCTGTGTCTCTTCAGTTCATAGCCTTTAACATCTTTTAAAAATCAATAATCTAGTGAGCAAGCTGTTTTCCCAAGGTCTGTGAGCCGCTCTAGCAAATTAATCAAATCCTGGGGTGGGGGGGGTGGGTAGGAACCTCCAATTTATAGCCAGTTAGTCAGAAGCACATAGCTCAACTGATAAGAATCCGCCTGCAATGCAGGAGACCCCGGTTCCATTCCTGGGTAGGGAAGATCCTGGGGAGGGTGGAGAAGAGATAGGCAATCCACTCCAGTATTCTTGGGCTTCCCTGTGGCTCAGCTAGTAAAGAAACCACCTGTAATGCGGGAGACCTGGGTTCTATCCCTGGGTTGGGAAGATCCCTTGGAGAAGGGAAAGGCTACCCACTCCAGTATCATGGCCTGGAGAATGCCATGGCCTCTATGGTCCATGGGGTCTCCAAAGAGTCGGACACGACTGAGCGACTTTCACTTTCAGTCAGAAGCACAGGTGATGGCCTGGATTTGTTATCGGTGTCTGAAGTGGGGGCAGTCTTGTGGGACCAAGCCCTTAACATACAGGATCTGACACTATTTCCTTATATACAGTGTCAGAACTGAGTTAAATTTGCGGGCTATCTGGTCAATATTTCAGGGAATTGTAATTGCTCAACAGTGTGGAAAAAAACTGTAACATCTTGATTTCTTTTTAAGTCGCTTTAGTCAAGTCTGACTCTCTGCGACTCCACGGACTGTAGCCCACCAGGCTCCTCCGTCCATGCGATTCTCCAGGCAAGAATACTGGAGTGGGTTGCCATACCCTTCTCCAGGGGATCTTTCTGGCTCGGGGAGAGAATCTGGGTCTCTGCGTTTCAAGCAGATTCTTTACCACCCGAGCCACAAGGGAAGCCTTGGTATATGTTTGAAGTGAAGTGAAATCGTTCAGTTGTGTCCAACTCTTTGCGACCCCGTGGACTGTAGGCCACTGGGCTCCTCCGTCCATGGGATTTCCCAGGCAAGAATACTGGAGTGGGTTGCCATTTCCTTCTCCAGGGGATCTTCCTGACCCAGGGATCGAACCTGGGTCTCCTGCATTGTAGGCAGACTCTTTAACCCCTGAGCCACAAGGGAAGCCCCTGGTGTATGTTTAAGTCTCTGTAAATCCGGGAGTTTACAGTGCATATTAAACCCCAAATGTGTTGTCTTTGACCTACATCAGACTGGTTGTTGTTTCTGTCTAATCCGTCTCAGTTTGCATGCCTTTTGGTATGCAGAGCTTTTCGGTTATATTGGTCCTGAAACAGGAGGGAAGGGGGCAAGGCATAGCATTTAAAAGAATGACATAGCTGTTGTTGTTGTTTAGTCAGTAAGTCATGACTGACTCTTTTTCGACCCCACGGAGTAGACATGACATAATCTGATTAGAACCAGATACTGGATTGGCCAGTAAGTTCGTTCAGTTTTTTTGTAAGGAAAAATCCCAAACAAACTTTTTGACCAACCCAGTGGGTCCAAGATGGCAGATGAATCGACTTCCACTAGACCTTCAGCTTCAGTATGTGCTTACTGTGGGCATCCCAGGGGCACTAGTGGGAAAGAGCCTGCCTGCCAATGCGGGAGATATAAGAGACATGGGTTCCATCCCTGGTCCAGGAAGATCCCACCTGCCACAGAGCAACTAGGCCTGTGGGCCACAACCACTAAGCCTGAGCTCTGGAGCCCAGGAGCTGCAACTATTCAGCCCGTACACCACAACTACTAAAGCACCACGCTCTGCAACAAGAGAAGCCACTGCAATGAGAAGTCCATGCACTGAACTAGAGAAAAGTCCTGGAAGCATCAAAGACCCAAAACAACCAAAAATAAATTAAAAAAAAAAAAAAAAAGCCCATTTAAAAAAAAGTGGGTAGTGGCCTAATTTCTGGAAATCCCACCCCTGGAATATTCCTCCCATTCATCAGCCTATGAAATTACCCACCCCTATAAAAATTGACAACTCCATATCCTAGTCCTTCTAGCCTTCCCGGATGGCCCCACACTCTATCTGTTGAATGTATTTCTCTCTAAATAAATCCACTTCTTACCTATCAGTTTGTCTCTCACTGAACTCCTTCTGTGATGAGACATCAATAACTTGAGCTTCTATAAATCCTGAGACCAGGTGTGTGATCTCAGTTGAAAGATCACGAGTTCAAGTTTCAATCTGTGTTACATGGTTTCAATCCCTCCACTTATTATGTCTTATACCTGGCACAATTCATTCATTGCAGTTATAAAAGGGAAAAAAAATCCTATTTCCTTCTACTCAACTCCCCAGGTTTCTGACACCAAAAGTGTGGGTCCTTCCACACTAAGCTGGTCTCTAATTTTCAGTGGACACTGACTGGGTGTCCTGTAATTTAACTGAATTCTGACACCAACTGCTCGGAGTTAGTGCAGACCTCATAGGTTAAGGCCTTGGTCCCACAAGACCGTCACCCCACCCTCCAGACGCCAACCTCAGGTCCCAGGTAGCCGCCTGTGCTTCTGACCAAATGAGTACAAATTGAAGCTTCTCACAATCTTCTTCTCAGGTTTGATCATTTGTGAGAATATATCAGAGAACTCAGGAAAGCACTTTACTTGCTTACTGGTTTATGACAAGGCTTATAACCCAGGAGCAGCCAAATGGAAGAGATGCATGGGGGCAAAGTATGTGGGAAGGTACATGAAGACACCTTGCCCTCTTTGGACACCCTGCCCTCCCAGCACCAATCCAGAGGCTCTCTGAACTCCATCGTTTAAGGGTTTTGTGCAGGTTCATTAAACAGGCATGGCTGATTCCATCACTGGCCACTGGAGATAAGGTCAGTTTCCAGCCCCTCATCTTTTCTCTTATCTAGAGTAGTAGCAGGTAGAGTAGGGTGGGGTGGTGGTGAAAGTTCCAGCGCTCAAGTGGTTAGTTCCTCTGGCAACCAGTTTCCCAGAGCCAGCTCATTAGCACAAACTCAGATGGGATGAAAGGGGCAGGGCTTATTAAGAAAAACCAGAGATGCTTTTCTCATCCCTATTACTCAAATCGTTCCAAGGATTTTAGGAGCTAGATTTCTTATTATGTCACAGGTTACTTCCTGGCATTTGATTTTGTTACTTTTGCCTTAAACAATTTGGGGTGGGGGGGGGGAGTGATACATAAGCTGATAAATTACATTGAGCAAAATTATTCATTTATATTTTCACTTGCTTATCAAATCTGTTTATATTAGTTTATTGTACTTCACATCTGTTTTATTTTCATTCTTGGAGTTTTATGGCTTTATCGCAGGTGATGGGGGTCTCTTTCAGGCTTTCAGAGTGAAATGAGAAAGCCTTGAGGCCCTTTGGGCATTTCTCTTAACACCTCTTCTTTACTTCATGGGTGCTGGTGAGTTATGGTGAGAGGTGCTTTCCACCTCTTCTCAGTCTATGCCATTTCTGTACACCTCTGTGAATTGTGCGTCTTTCTGGGATATTAGGTTCAAACTCACTGAGACAGAATCCACTATGGAGAGCCCAGGTTTGCTCACTGAGGTTTCTCTATGGATAAGATACAGGACCCTATCTGTCCAAGGATGTGCTGGCCAGAGCTGCTGTTGTGACATGATTCTGGAGGACAACTGGCAGAAAAGAAACTACCCTTGGCTACTTGTTCAAAATAGGACTTTCGGGGACGAGAACTTAGTAGCTGAGATGCCATTGGTACAGAGGACCAGTCATCAGTTCAGTTGCTCAGTCATGTCCGACTCTTTGCAAACCCATGGACTGCAGCAGGCCAGGCCTCCCTGTCCATCACCAACTCCCAGAGTTTACTCAAACTCATGTCCATCGAGTCGGTGATGCCATCCAACCATCTTATCCTCTGTCATCCTCTTCTCCTCCCAACTTTAATCTTTCCCAGCATCAGTGTGTTTTCCAATGAGTCAATTCTTCGCATAAGCTGACCAGAGTATTGCAGATTCAGCTTCAGCATCAGTCCTTCCAATGAATATTCATGATGGATTTCCTTCAGGATGGACTGGTTGGATCTCCTTGCTGTCCAAGGGACTCTCAAGAGTCTCCTCCAACACCACAGTTCAAAAGCATCAATTCTTCAGTGCTCAGCTTTCCTTACAGTCCAGCTTTCACATCCATACATGACTACTGGAAAAACCAAAGCTTTGACTAGATGGACCTTTTGGGCAAAGCAATGTCTCTGCTTTTTAATATGCTGTCTAGGTTGGTCATAGCTTTTCTTCCAAAAAGCAAGTGTCTTTTAATTTCCTGGCTGCAGTTACCATCTGCAGTGCTTTTGGAGCACAAAAAAATAAAGTCTGTTACTGTTTCCATTGTTTCCCCATCTATTTGCCATGAAATGATGGAACTGGATGCCATGATCTTAGTTTTTTGAATGTTGAATTTTAAACCAACTTTTTCACTCTCCTCTTTTTCTGGTACAGAGGATACCAGAACTCAATTGTAGTTAAGAGCATGTGTCCTGGAATCATATTGCCTGTGGTTCATAGCTTGATTCTACCACCTACTAGTTCCTAAGGTGAGTTACTGTACTAATCTGTGCTTCAGTCTCATCTGACAAATGAGGATAATAATAACATACATCTCATAGTGTTGCTGTAAGGATTAAATTAAATGGTGTATGTGACGGGTCTAGAATAGAGCTGGAAAGACTCAATACATTTTGGTTATTATAATTATCATGACTGCTATTCGGATACTTTCAAAAGTCTAGCCTAGTGTTTTTCACATGGTAACTTTTTAATAAATATTTGCTGTATGAATTCATGAAGCAATGAACCAGTCACACAGCAGTGCCTGAAATATGTAGTTTGGCTGAATAAATTGTACCTCAGGTGGGACTTTAAAATATTGTATTTAGAGATTAATATAAATATCTCATCTTTTCTTTCAAAAATTATTTCTATAATGAGATTTGCATGTCAAATAGACTTTTTAACAGAAAGTTACCCCACCCATAGCCCCCAAAGTAGTACTAGATGATCCATTTGTTAACCTTCATAAGATCCCAGGGTAAAGCTAGCAGTGGTTTTCTTTATTGGCTAGGCAACTTGCAGTGTCTGCCACAGAAAGATATATTAATTTTTAACTTGCCAAATTTTCTTCCATAAAGCCAATAGCAGTGGATGAGAGAAAGTTGTTATCCATATCCCTGCCAGCAATAAATATTACTGCTTTAATTTTTTCCTTTTTTTGTTTTCATCCTGTTCTGTTAATTTGAAGCGATCTAATGGAAATTTTAAGCTTGAAATTCACAGATTAGAAACAGGCTGGTATGGAATCAAGTCCATCAATCTGGCTCCTTCATAGAGCTGGATGTTACTGAAACAGGCGAAATACACTGCAGATCTTTGTTTGGACAGAATCTACTACCCACCCTTTGTTTTTTTAGCAGATGGTTAGCACTGCTTGTCCAATGTGCCATGGCCATATATGCCATCTACAGATGATCCTTAGATCCTGCTGTTCTTCCAAAGGTACTAGAAAGTGTTCAGTATAAAAAGACACTGCTTCAGTACTTCAAGTGTGCTCTTATATCTTCATGATTATCACAAAAAAACCTTCTGTCATTAGCATCATTGTTTATCACAGTTCTTTAACGTACCACCAAAATTTCAAATTGCTACTATTTTAAATTCTCTTCTTCTTCGTTTTTTAAAAATATTATTTATTTGTTTATTTATGGCTGTGCTGGGTCTTGGTTGCTGGGTGTGGCTTTCTCCAGTTGGAGGGCGATGGCTTCTCATTGCGGTGACTTCTCCTGTTGCAGAGAAGTCTCTAGGGCGTGTGCACCCAGTAAGTGCAGCTTCCAGGCTCCAAAAGCGGGCTTATTAGTTGTGACACATGGCCTCAGTTGTACCTGACCAGGGATGGAACTGGTGTTCCTTGCATTGCAAAGTTGGATTCTTAACCACTGGACCACCAGTGAAGCCCCTTTCTTCTGTTCAAATTTACTACCTTTAGTTTTTATTCTTGGGTTACAACATGTATTGATTTTTATCTACTTGCCATTTTAGATTTTTATCTTTTTTGTTTAAATATTTTTGTTAGGTATAATTCTTTTTAACCTATGGTGATTGTTTCTTACTTTCTTCCTCTTTTGGTTTTAACTAGCTGTTGATTTTTGTCCCTTTTGATCTTATAAGTTTTCTGATTTTATCTGTTATCTTCTTTTTATACCCTTGGTTCATAAGTAGCAAGCAATACATCTAGTTAAGAGACAGATCCAAAAGGTTGTGCTGAGGATTTGATCACAGATAGAGAGGGAAAGGAAGGAATCAGTGTTGCAACCTAACAGTTTAGCAAATGAGAGAAAGGATGTGATTTACAAAGGTAGGAAAAACAGAGGAGGAATATTTTGGAAGAAAAAATAAAAGTTTCTTCACTATCACTACTGCTTCATAATAAACGAAAGAGCACTTAAACATTTTTTTTTAAAGACATAAGTGCATACATTTTTATATGAAAACTTTGTTTTCTAAAAAATTCACTAGATAGTTCATTTTTTTTCTTTTTATTTTGTTGTGATTGGTGAAAACTTCTGGCATTTGAGAATACTTGCTGTAGATAACGAAAGGATTTATATTGCAGGAAAACGCACTGTGGTATCTATATAGAGAACAGTTTGAAAATGCTTGAAGACAGAAAGCTCCATTAGACTGGAAACTATGAAGGTCAAATACAACTGGATAAGGTGAAAAAGAATGCTAATAGGAGACCAGATGTTGAAGTTTTGCCTGCTGTCAGTAGATGAAAGAAGCTTTTGCTAAGACTGAACTGGTTGGGCATTATTTTTTTAAGAAAAAGTGATAACTCCATGAGTTAATGGTATTTAGCTGTTTTAATTGGCATATTCAATTTTCTGAGCTCCACAGGCTTGTCCAGTCAACATGTTGTCTTTACTTGGTACTGTTTTATCTAGTACGGCTTTGGTAGCCACATCAGTTCAGTTCAGTCGCTCAGACGTGTCGGACTCTTTGCAACCCCATGAATCGCAGCACTCCAGGCCTCCCTGTCCAAAACCAACTCCCAGAGTTTACTCAAACTCATGTCCATCGAGTCGGTGGTGCCATCCAGCCATCTCATCCTCTGTCGTCCCCTTCTCCTCCTGCCCCCAATCCCTCCCAGCATCAAGGTTTTTTCCAATGAGTCAACTCTTCGCATGAGGTGGCCAAGCTGGAGTTTCAGCTTCAGCATCAGTCCTTCCAATGAGCACCCAGGACTGATTTCCTTTAGGATGGACTGGTTGGATCTCCTTGCAGTCCAAGGGACTCTCAAGAGTCTTATCCAACACCACAGTTCAAAAGCATCAATTCTTCGGTGCTCAGCTTTCTTCATAGTCCAACTCTCACATCCATACATGACCACTGGAAAAACCATAGCCTTGACTAGACAGACCTTTGTTGGCAAAGTAATGTCTCTGCTTTTTAATATGCTATCTAGGTAGCCACATTACTTCAATTAAATCTTTATTTATTTCTCTATTTATTTAGATTTATTTAGTTGCCCCTGGTTTTAGTTGCCACAGGCAGGATCTCTGATCTTCACGGTGGAATGCAGAATTTTTTTTTTCTTTTCAGTTGTCTTATGCAAACTCTTAGTTGCCGCATGGCATCTAGTTCCCTGAGCAGGGATCTGACCTGAATCCCCTGCATTGGGAGTATGGAGTTTTAGCCACTGGACCACCTCAATTAAATTTTTAAAAGTAATAAAAGTGTAGTAATTTGTAAATGTTTTAGATACATGTTAAATATTATCTTCAACAATGAGACCCTGAGTTCCTTATAAGCAAGAGAGTCTTCCTTTTTGTACAAAGGTACCCCATGCCTTGGAGACCAGAATTGGAGTTGCTCACCCCCAAAATGGGCGTATCAGAGGATACTTAATGAACTAATGGATATGTAAAGAAGTGGCTTAGTATACATTAGCTATATTTATCTTTCTCCTCATCTTCTTCCAATGCGCCAGTGCTGGATATCCACAGTTCAGTTCGGGTGCTCAGTCGTGTCCAACTCTCAACCCCATAGACTGTAGTAGGCCAGGCTTCCCTGTTCATCACCAGCTCCCGGAGCTTGCTCAAACTCATGTCCATTGAGTCAGTGATGCATTACAACTATCCCATCCACTGTCCTCCCCTTCTCCTTCTGCCTTCAATCTTTCCCAGCATCAGGGTCTTTTCCAATGAATCTGCTCTTCCCATCAGGTGGCCAAAGTACTGTAGCTTCAGCTTCAGCATCAATCCTTCCAATGAATATTCAGGACTGATTTCCTTTAGGATTGACTGATTTGATCTTCTTGCTGTCCAAGGGACTCTCAGAAGTCTTCTCCAACACCACAGTTCAAAAGCATCAGTTCTTCAGCGCTCAGTTTTTTTATGGTCCAACTCTCACATCCACACAGGACTACTGGAAAAATCATAGCTTTGATAAGCCGGATCTTTGTAGGTTAAGTAATGTCTTTACTTTTTAATATGCTATCTAGGTTGGTCATAATTTTCTTCAAAGGAGCAAGTGTCTACTCATTTCAAGGCTGTAGTCACCATCTGCAGTGATTTTGGAGCCCAAGAAAATAAAGTCTGTTACTGTTTCCATTGTTTCCCCATATTTGCTGTGAACTGATGCTTTTGAACTGTGGTGTTGGAGAAGACTCTTGAGAGTCCCTTGGACTGCAAGGAGATCCAACCAGTCCATCCTAAAGGATATCAGTCCTGAATATTCAATGGAAGGACTGATGCTGAAGCTGAAACTCCAATACTTTGGCCACCTGATGCAAAGAACTGGCTCATTGGAAAAGACCTTGATGCTGGGAAAGATTGAAGGCGGGAGGAGAAGGGGACAACAGAGGATGAGATGGTTGGATGGCATCATCGACTCAATGGACATGAATTTGACTAAACTCCAGGAGTTGGTTTTGGACAGGGAGGCCTGGCGTGCTGCAGCCCATGGGATCCCAAGGAGTTGGACATGACTGAGTGACTGAACTGAACTGAACCTATGGGACTGGATGCCATGATCTTCATTTTTTGAATGAGTTTTAAGCCAGCTTTTGCACTCTGCTCTTTCACTTTCATCAAGTGGCTCTTTGGTTTCTCTTTGCTTCTGCCATAAGGGTGGGGTCATCTGCAAATCTGAGCTTATTGATATTTGTCCTGACAATCTTGACTCCAGCTTGTGCTTCATCCAGTCCAGCATTTCACATGAAATTAAATTAAAAAGGTGACAATATACAGCCTTGATGTACTCCTTTCTCAATTTGGAACCAGTCTGTTGTTCCATGCCTGGTTCTAACTGTTGCTTCTTGACCTGCATACAGATTTCTCAGGAGGCAGTAAGGTGATCTGGTACTCCTATCTCTTTAAGAATTTTACAATTTGTTGTGATCCATACAGTCGAACGTGAATGTGAAGTTAAGTAGGCTTTAGGAAGCATCACTACCAACAAAGCTAGTGGAGGTGATAGAATCCCAGTTGAGCTATTTCAAATCCTAAAAGATGACGCTGTGAAAGTGCTGCACTCAATATGCCAGAAAATTTGGAAAACTCAGCAGTGGCCACAGGACTGGAAAGGTCAGTTTTCATTCCAATCCCAAAGAAAGGCAATGCCAAAGAATGCTCAAAATACCTCACAATTGCACTCATCTCACATGCTAGCAAAATAATATTCGAAATTCTCCAAGCCAGGCTTCTACAGTATGTGAACCGTGAACTTCCAGATATTCAAGCTGGACTTAGAAAAGGCAGAGGAACCAGAGATCAAATTGCCAACATCCACTGGATCATCAAAAAAGCCAGAGAGTTCCAGAAAAGCACCTACTTCTGTTTTATTTATTTATGCAAAAGCCTTTGACTGTGTGGATCACAACAAACTGGAAAATTCTTAAAGAGATGGGAATACCAGACCACCTGACCTGCCTCCTGAGAAATCTGTATGCCGGTCAGGAAGCAACAGTTAGAACTGGACATGGAACGACAGACTGGTTCCAAATCTGGAAAGAAGAACACCAAGGCTGTATTTTGTCACCCCGCTTATTTAACTTTTAGGCAGAGCACATCATGAGAAACGCTGGGCTGGGTGAAGCACGAGCTGGAACCACGAATGATGGGAGAAATATCAATAACCTCAGATATGCAGATGACACCACCCTTATGGCAGAAAGCTAAGAAGAACTAAAGAGCCTCTTGATGAAAGTGAAAGAGGAGGGTGAAAAAGTTTGCTTAAAACTCAACATTCAAAAAACTAAGATCATGGCATCTTGTGCCATCACTTCATGGCAATGGGGAAACAATGGAAACAGTGACAAACTTTATTTTTCTGGGCTCCAAAATCACTGCACATGGTGACCACAGTCATGAAATTAAAAGACACTTGCTCTTTGGAAGAAAAGCTATGACCAACCTAGACAGCATTTTAAAAAGCAGAGACATTACTTTGTCAACAAAGGTCCATCTAGTCAAAGCTCTCATTTTTCCAGTAGTCATGTATAGATGTGAAAGTTGGACTATAAAGAGAACTGAGCATCGAAGAATTGATGCTTTTGAACTGAGGTGGTGGAGAAGACTCTTGAGCAGCCCATGGACAGCAAGGAGATCCAACCATTCCATCCTGAAGGAAATCAGTACTGAATATTCACTGAAAGAACTGATGCTGAAGCTGAAACTCCAATACTTTGGCCACCTGAATGAAGAGAAGACTCATTGGAAAAGACCCTGATGCTAGGAAAGATTGAAGGTGGGAGGAGAAGAGGATGACAGAGGATGAGATGGTTGGATGGCATCACCGACTCAATGGACATGAGTTTGAGTAAGCTCCAGGAGTTGGTGATGGACAGGGAAGCCTGGCTACTGCAGTCCATGAGGTCACAAAGAGTTGGACATGATGAGTGACAGAACTGAACTGAACACAATCAAAGGCTTTAGCAGAGTCAACGAAGAAGTAGTTGATATTTTTCTGAAATTTTCTTGCTTTTTCTATGAGCCAATGGATGTTGGCAGTTTGATTTCTGGTTCCTCTGCCTTTTCTAAATCCTGCTTGAACATCTGGAAGTTCTCCGTTCAGATACTGTTTAAGCCTAGCTTGAAGGATTTTGAGCATTACCTTGCTAGCATGTGAAATAAGCACAGTTGAGCGGTAGTTTGAACATTCTTTGGCATTGTCTTCCTTTGGGATTAGATTGAAAACTGCCCTTTTCCAATTCTGCGGCCACAGCTGAGTTTTCCAAATTTCTTGGCATTTCCAGTGCAGCACTTTATTTAACAGCATCATCTTTTAGGCTTTGAAATAACTCAGTTGGAATTCCATCACCTCCACTAGCTTTGTTGGTAGTGATGCCTCGTAAGGTCCACTTGACTTCGCACTCCAGCATGTCTGGCCCTAGGTGAGTGATCACACCTTTGTGGTTATTTGGGTCATTAAGAGCCCTTTTGTATAGTTCTGTGTATTCTTGCCATCTCTTAATATCTTCTGCTTCTGGGTACCCACAGAGCCAGTTAAACCATACACTCCATGAATGAATGGCCATAAGACGAAGAGGTTCATGTTTTGGAATTTTCAGGGCTTGGAAAGCAGGAGTCTATCAGCATCTTTGAAATAGAATGTTAATAAAGTTTTGTTAATAGCGCCCACTAAACTACAAGTCCCGGCTTCCTCTTAGAAAGTGACGAGTCACGAGGCCGGCTAGGAATCCGGAAGTCTGGCCCGCCTGCCTAATCACGCCGGAGAAACCTACAAAGTGGTGCCAGACTGGCCAATCCTGCGGGTGTTTGTTCCAAGCCCAGTCCCGCCTCCGCGCGCTGCGCTGACTGGTCGTTAGCGGATACGGTGGCTGCAGAGGCGGTGACAGGGGCTTCTTCCCCGCTCTGCGCCCGGTTCCGCGCCCGTCCCGCGGCTCCGATTCCACCATGGCTCCCAAAGGCGGCCCCAAGCAGCAGTCCGAGGAGGACCTGCTCTTGCAGGATTTCAGCCGCAACCTCTCGGCCAAGTCCTCGGCGCTTTTCTTCGGGAACGCCTTCATCGTGTCGGCCATCCCCATCTGTGAGCGCTTGGAGCGAGACGGGCTGGGCTGGGCTAGGCTGGGCGGGGACGTGGCAGCGCCGTGCGGAGGGCGAGGCGTGCGCCGGAGCCCGCGCTGTCCCCCAGCTCCCCCTGGACTGGGGGCTGCACGCAACCTCTGTGGGCCTCTGTGATCTGTCCGGGATCGTGGTGGGTGGCATCCCAGGAAAGTCACTGTAGCACGTTGTAAAAGTAGGCTAGCTCATTCCCGGGCCTCAGGTCTGCGGATTGTGAGTTACTGGTTCTGCGATGGCGGCCTCAAATCTGTATTTCAGCTAACACCCGGGTTAGGATCTTGTGATGCTAACGGGCATATCGCCTGTTCTCCCCCTACCCCCTCGCCCTGTATAACTATCGTTTGCTGTTACGAGATCTTAAACTTTTTACTTACTTTGGAGAAACTCATGAATTAAGGTTAGAGACATTAACATTCGCACTGAATTATAAGTGTAGCTTTAGAACTGGTTCACACAGAACGTTATTTTCCGAAAGAAGCTGGACCAGTGCCAAAGTCCCAAGCTCTACTGTGGTTAAACTTTTTAATAATTCTGTTAGGGCAGTTCTAGAATTCTTACTTGAATGGAAAAACTTTAAAGCCTTGGCCAAGGTTGTTTCTAGATTTTAGGAATCCCAAATGTCAATTTCCTCTGTACTACATTGTTGCACTGTTGTTGGGCAAATCCAGATGTATTTTCCCTCCCGACTTTATAAAACCCAGCGTGTAATTAACATGGTTCGCTGACCGCACTGAGCACTTCCTCGATTTCAGATAACAGCCACGTCAGCATGTGAATTCTGGTTTGGGACTACACGTGGAGTCTCGGAATGACTTGTAGTTCGTGTGATAGTACCCTGAAGAATGAAATTTGAAGTCTGAATCGTGATTTTGTTGAGCCAAAGTTCTCATTCTAGAAGCAGCAGAAATCTCATCATGGACTAGTTATAGTAAGGTTATGTTTTTCGAGTATTCTGAACTAGAAACACTTGAGACTTTTTACTGGATATCACACTTAGGAAGTTCTTCTTACACTGTATTGGATTCCCTAATCCGGGCTGTATTTTACCAGGTTTAGCTATAATTATTAATAACTCAGCAGGTTTCTGTACCTGGGTGGTAATGTTTTGTTTCTTTTTGTATTCCCCCACCCCCTTTTATCTTAATTCAGGGCTATATTGGCGAATATGGCATATGGATCTTATTCAGTCTGCTGTTCTGTATAGTGTGATGACCCTAGTAAGCACTTACTTGGTAGCCTTTGCTTACAAAAATGTGAAATTTGTTCTCAAGCACAAGTAAGTATATTTCTCAAGTGAAAGTAAATATTGTTGCATTTTTCTATAGTAGGGTGACTTCTGAAAGACCATTTGTGTGTGTGTGTTTTGGTAAGCATTAATTTGAGATACATTTTTATGTATTTTGGGGGGAGATACGTGTATGTATATTGGATTAATTTGAGATATATGTATATGTATATACACATATATGTTTATATTTGGGGGAGATAGATGTGTATGTACATTTGGATTAATTGGAAATATATGTGTATGTATATACACATATATGTGTATGTGTATTTGGGGGGTATGTATATATGATTGCAAAATATGTAATCATAAATAATGGTATGAAGAAATAGCAACTAACTGAAAAGCAGAGACAGTGCTGCTAACACTGCAATGGAAGTGGGTGTTGAGGTTGGAATTAGAACTCTTAAGTACTAGCCTTAATCATGGGGCTCAGAAAAGCAAACCCACCACATAAATTAACATTTTAAAAGTCAAATAGAATTCTGGAAAGAATTGTTCTGGACTCTCCATGTAGAATTTTTGGATGTGAAAGAAGTGGTCTTTTTTTCTTTTACTCAACCCTGACATTTTTAATGCTAATTAGACTACCATATTTCCTCTGTTTCTTCCTTCATTTTGTCATGTCACTCTCCTAATAACTCTTCATGGCATTCTCTTTTCTAGAAGTATTAAAACCAGATTCTTCCAGGCCCTTGGAATGTGAATCCTCTGCCTCCTACCAGTCAGGCCTCATCTTTCAGGATTGGGGCTTAGGGCTTCCAACTCAGCCTTGTGTCATCCTTTGAACATGACTCCTCCCCTCCCTCATTTAGAAACGTCTCCCTTTCTTTCCATTCTTACATGTCTGTTATTTTAAGCCTTAGGAATCCTTTCCAGAAAAATCCTAACTGCTTTTATTGTTCCTGTGTCAAACTTTCTGGTGATGAGGAGCAGAAACACCTTGAGATGATCTCAGTTAACAGGGATTATTGTAAGCCTCCCCACTGTCATCCAGGGTCCGTAGGAGTCTAGGTTGTGCCTGACAGTTGCTGAAACAGCTAAATCCAGGTCATCTCTGTTGTCTCCCTGCTTGGCAGCCCCTCTTCACCAGCTGCCATTTCAGAATTCAGCCCATCTCCGCCTCTGCTATCCTGGGCTGTCCTCATGAGGTATGGCCATCTGTGGATAGTGAAGTCCTCAGAGTGGGTTTTGCATGAGCCATCCTTTGTGATTCCGTTGGACCTTGGTCTCTTTGGGACCTAGCATTTTTCACTTGTTCTACATATAATTTTTCATTCACCTTTTTGGAGTCAAAAATCATGCTCTTTCCCCTCAGTTTTACTTCCTGCTTCCTGAGCACAGCTTCCATGCCCTTTGTTTATTTTTCTTATGATAGTTAGTGATACATTTGGTTTAGTTCGGTGAAATTTCAGTGATCTCTGCCTGTAATGCGGAAGACTTGGGTTCAGTCTCTGGGTAGGGAAGATTCCCTGGAGAAGGGAATGCCTACCTACTCCAGTGTTCTTACCTGAAGAATTCCATGGACAGAGGAGCCTGGTGAGCTACAGTGCATGGGGTTGCAAAGAATTGGACAAAACTGAACGACTAGCATTTACATTTACTGACTTAATAGGATCTCTGAGTGGAATTATTTTTTAGTTATCATAGTTTTGGTTTAATATTAAATATTGCTACTGACAGAGAAACTCCAGATTGGTAAGATTGTTAAGGCCTAAAGAGCCAGCAAGATGCTGAGTGTGGGTAGGTGTTGGTGGTGGAGGGGATGGTTTCAGAGTCTATAGTCTGTATTCCAGTTCCCACTCTGCTCCTCTGAAGTGCAGACCCTTGGGCCTGCATTTTATCTTGTGAGACTTCAGATTTCTGGGCTGTAAAATGGGAGTACTAATAGTACCTCTTGGGATGGTCAGGATTAAATATGGTACGTGCGACATGTAAAGCATGGTGATAGGCATGTAATAAATGTTTGTGTGCGGTGTCGGAAAGGTTGGAGGTGAGAGAGCCCATAGGAATTTCTTTTAAGATGGTATGATTTTTAAGTTGTTTATGAAGACTTTTTTTTTTTTAATCTCAGTTGGCTGGGTGCTGGGCCCCTGGATTTGTCCCTGTCTTGTTTCAGGGCATTCAGTGCTGAGTGAGATTTGTTTTCTGAAAGCACTGAGATGGAGGGTAGGGCCGAGCTGTAATAAACCTACAGTGTAGTTGTTAGTGTCTCTTTAGGCAAGTATAGAATTTTAGACATAGAAGAGAAGTTAGTTATCTGGGGCAGTGTCTTCAGGACAGATGATTGACTGCTTGTCTGAGAGACGCCTAGAGCCAGCTGTTATGAAAATAGTTCATTCTTATGTCCTAGCATCCTGACAGTTGAGGGGTGTGTGTGTGTGTGTGTGTGTGTGTGTACATGTGTGTTTTCCCCTGACAGTTGAGGGGGTGTGTGTGTGTGTGTGTGTGTGTACATGTGTGTTTTTCCCCTCTGCCAGCTGTTATGAAAATAGTTCATTCTTATGTCCTAGCATCCTGACAGTTGAGGTGTGTGTGTGTGTGTGTGTGTGTGTACATGTATCCTGACAGTTGAGGGGGGTGTGTGTGTGTGTGTGTGTACATGTGTGTTTTTCCCCTCTGCCAGCTGTTATGAAAATAGTTCATTCTTATGTCCTAGCATCCTGACAGTTGAGGTGTGTGTGGGTGTGTGTGTGTGTGTGTGTGTGTACACATGTGTGTTTTTCCCCTCTGCCAGCTGTTATGAAAATAGTTCATTCTTATGTCCTAGCATCCTGACAGTTGAGGTGTGTGTGTGTGTGTGTGTGTGTGTGTGTGTGTGTGTGTGTACATGTGTGTTTTTCCCCTCTGCTCAGCTAAGAAAGGTTTTTGCTGTAAACCATATCCATTTCTTATCAGTTGGCCTTTCTTAGAAAAAAGCAGTCTTATGTGAAGTTCAAGAAACATTTAGTGAGTGCCTTGGATTTGCTGGAGATTAAGAGATGAGAGTCTCTGCCTGCAGAACAGTATTTTACGTTAATACAATGAGTCAGGGATAGCAGGGCATTATAATGTTCTATTTAATGTCTTAAAGTAGCTCTTAAAATAGCTACCTGCTCCCTTAGCTGCTATTTTCTTTACATTTCAGAACCTATTTCCTTTTACCTATTTTTTAACTGGTTTTCCTCCCTCCAATTACCAATTTGTGGAAAAATAACATTAGTCAAAGCTGACTAAAGATTTTGTTTTTAACAGTGTCACTTCTAACTTGATTATTGAGTGAGAGATAGATAAAATCAACCCAAATTTGGGCCTTCTCAGGATGTTCAGTGTTAAAGAATCCTCTTCCAATGCAGGAGATGCAAGAAATGCAGGTTCGATCCCTGGGTCAGGAAGATCCTCTGGCGTAGAAAATGGCTTAATTTGTAGCCCAGAAGCCCATGTGGCTGAAGGTCGAAAACTATTGCTGTTCATGATCTTGGGCTTTTCAGGAATCCATCCTGATTTTTCCGCAGTTTTCCTTGGTCTACTGACCAGAACTTAATGTAGTGTAGGAATGAGGGATTGGAACATGGATTGAACAGATATCTGTCTCTATGATCTACATCTGTGGCTTTTAATACATCTCAGTCTTGTGTTGAAAGTTTTCTTAGTGAGACTTTGTAGATAATTGCTATATTTTGCTTGTGATCAGTTATTTTTCTATGTTCACAGGTAGTCAGTTTGTCCTATATTATGAAAAGTAAATCATCAAATTTAAATGCAGGAGGCTTTTGTATTTCATCATAGGTTAAATTTTATCTTCTCTTTCACTAGCAACCGCATCTGATAAAATTTATCTCAGTAGATTTTTTTTTTTTTTAGGATTGTGTCTTTTTTTTTTCCTTTATCTGATTCATCACTAAATATTCTTATCTGATTTCTCAAATGACATTTTCAGCCTTTTCTGACTGATTCCATATTATCTCTTGGTGCAGCTCTCAAACTGATAGTTTATTTAACAAACTGCTATGGTCAGTCCTTCGGAGAAGGCAATGGCACCCCCCTCCAGTACTCTTGCCTGGAAAATCCCATGGACAGAGGAGCCTGGTGGACTGCAGTCCATGGGGTCGCGAAGAGTCAGACACTGAGTGACTTCACTTTCACTTTTCATTTTCATGCATTGGAGAAGGAAATGGCAACCCACTCCAGTGTTCTTGCCTGGAGAATCCCAGGGACGGGGGAGCCTGGTGGGCTGCCGTCTATGGGGTCGCACAGAGTCGGACATGAAGGAAGCGACTTAGCAGCAGCAGGGTCAGTCCTTCACCAGGTGGTAATATTTCTTTTTAGTGATATTCCCCTTTTGAGTAGAGTTAAAAGCTTTACTTTAAGATTTTAGATTTCGCTACGCTTAGTTTTCTCTCCTGTTATATATTGGAATTGAAATCATGTGTCATTTACTAGTGCCTTAACAAATCTATTTGTGGAACAGTTAATTTATGAGTTAAAATCAAGTGAGCTATAATGATTCATAACTAAATTGTGCTAATAGCATTTGACTTTTATTTCCATGTTAAATACCTAACTTTGGAAAATTCTCCCTTTTAAGCAGAATTCAAAACACACCACTAATAAACCACACCTTGGAAGTTTCTTGAACTCCCTCTCTCTTGGCTAGTACAGTGTAATAAGCTTGGGACTCTCTGTCCAGCTTGTTTTCTTGAAATGTAAAGTATGATACGTTGCCAGTACAAGCTCAGAGTACAGAGTGTTTCTGAGAGAGAGCAGTGTTCACTCCTGGAGCATGTAGAGACTTTTTTCTTTTCCTTTCAGAGTAGCACAGAAGAGGGAAGATGCTGTCTCCAAAGAAGTGACTCGGAAACTCTCTGAAGCTGATAATAGAAAGATGTCTCGGAAGGAAAAGGATGAAAGGTTTGACTCCCTATTCAAAGTGTTTGTGGTAACCAGAAAGGGGGGTATTTGTAGAAAATAAAGCTCTTTCGGTTTCTGCTTAAAGAACGTGGGTATCTGAATTGTCTGAGAGAAACGTTGGTGCTGTAGACGTTGTGGTAATGAGGATAGTTGACTTTCTGAGCGTTTATTACCACCAGATACTTTCCTCCAAGGACCCCCACAAGGTAGGTACTATTGTTTTCTCCACTTTATGCCTGAGGAGTCTGAGGCACAGAAAGCTAGGATAGCTTGCTCCAAGGTCATAGATCAGAGTGTGGTAAGGCCAGGGTAAGAACGCGGGCAGTCTGACGTGAGCTTCACTGCCCTGCTCTGCTGGGTTTAGGAGCCCGCTGAGCTGTGTGCAGCGCTTGGCTCTGCCGCTCGTGAGCTGCGTGACCTTTAGGGATCACCTAACCCCTGTGTCTGAAGGCTTTTACATTGTGTTCTGTGTAAGCATTTTTAGGGGGTGGTATTTCTGCTCCTGAACTTCCCTGGGCACATCTGGTTGCTGGTCATCTGCATTGTTTGGGAAAAAGAAAAGAATTAGGTTTGTCTCCTGTTGCCCAATTCTTTGCCATCTTTATTAGCACCATCCCCAGTTTTTCCTGCTGGCTGCTGTTAGAAGTCTAATGAATAGTCTAACGTCTGAATACAAGTCTCTGAACGATTGAGTAAGCTTGCGCTTAAGAATTGCCAGATGGTTTAACAAAGTCATAAGCTGAGCCTGTTTCCATGGATTTTAAGTTTTAGTATCCATAAGGTGCTTTGTGAAATGGAATTTTTATCCCACTTTGCTCCAGAAAGACTTTGTGGGGACTTACAATATTAAATTGCATATAAAACAAAGCAGTACAATTGTAAAAGATCAGAAACCGATGAAAAGTAAGAAGAGGTGGATGAATGAGGACCTCAGGGTTAGTTAGAGCAGTTGGGCACAGAACCTAGCTCCGAGCTTCCAAGTGTCAGAGGGTACATCGGAGGTCATCCAGCTTTCATTGTCGGATGAGAAGCAGCAGGCCTGTCCTTCTGAAGAGAAACTTTCCTGGCACTGAATCTTGGATGGACTTTATCAAGTGGATCCTTACTTAAGGGACACAGAGTAACTTAATGAACAGTGTTTTCTACATTGGTTTTGGACTGGCACCAAAACATTATTGAAGTGATTATGTCTTATGAATCCTTCATAAAACTGAAGGAACACTATTAAAAGTCCTGAGAGCAAAGGCCTGTTTTTTCGGGAGCAGCCTTAAGGACTTCTGGCTCTGCGTAACTTTCTGATCACAAATGTTTTGCATAGGGATAGATACTAGAGAATCTAGACCACTTTTTTTTAACCTTTTTATTGAATTACAATATTTATTAGAACAGTGGTTCTTAAATTGGAGTGCACTTCGTAGTTATTCAAATTTCAAAATGCTTTTTATAAGCTTTTACAAGTCTTAGAGATTTTAGGTGACTAATTATATCAGAGAGGGCAAATGGGTCTCTCTGCCAACCACAGACTTCCTGATTTGGTCTGGTACTTGCTCTTCATCCTGGGATGTGTCTCAGAATCTTTCTCAGCATGGTAGAAAGGTAGTCTTAACCAGCAGATCAGTTGGAATCGGAAATGAAGCCTCTTTGCCATTGGCTGGATCAGATATTTCAGATTAGGATGAAGTGGAGGTTTATTGATATTTAAAATTCAGAGCATCAGAAAATTATAAAGTCTCTGTTATTGTCATCAGTAGAAATTTGTGCTGTTTGTAATTGTGGCCTCTCACAAAGGCCACACTGGATACAGTTGTACCAAGGTCTGTAGTCTTTATTGATGCGGTAACCGGATCCATGACTCCCTTTAAGATCTAGTGTTTTTTCCCCTCAAAAGACTAGTTGCTTCCAAGAGATTTAAGAGAAGGCTTATTGGCATGTTTCTACCCAGATGGGTATCTCTTGAAGCTCCATCTACAGTCATTCAGAATATGGATTATGTGCCACTTTGAATTGCTTTTCCATCTATACAAGGATGAAAACTAGCAGAGGAGGATCAGATTCATTAATGCTTGTCCCAGGATATGAATGTAATTTCTCCTTGACTTACTGATGGTCCATTGTTTAGTATTATCAGATTGTAAGACTTGTTGAGTATGGTCTCAACTTCTCTCCTGTTTTAGGAAGTCCTCCTTGGACAAAGGACTACTTGAGAAGTGCTCTCCCAACCTAGGTTTCTTACCAGTGAGGCTCTGGCAGAACCACTGCTGGTGAGGGGGACTGGGAGTCCTAACCTTCAAAATAAACCAGGATATGGCTGGACTAGAAAAAGTTCTGAGAGCTGCCAGACAGTCCTGACTGGGTATACCCCCATGTAACACATGGCCTTTGGGACCTGGGACAACCTAGACGATTGAACCACTCTTTCATGAAAAACATCTTGAAGTTAGTTCTGATTCAGGGCTTGGCAGGGAGTTTGGGAGAAGCGCTGTGGTAGAGGCAGGATAATTTAATTGCCAGCAGTAAAGTCATGCCTGTAGCCTATTTAAGGAGCCTGTCTTCACTGGGTCTTGTCCCAAAGTCTTAAAAACAGTGTTTTGTAGCATTAAACCATGTAGAGACTGTGGACATTTCTGGACCAGGCTGGTGTTTTCTTTGATCATTGATAAAATGGAATATAGTGTTAATTCCAAATCATGTATTTTTTTAAATTTACATTTAAACTTCTCTGAAATCAGAAGCTGCTTTATAGTTGATAGCTGCATTTAATATAAGGTCCTTCACCTCTCCCAGACTTTACAGTAGACTAAGATTTATTAAGTTGATGGTATCCACAGAATCAAGGAAACATGGCATATATATTAGAAACCACGAATTTCCTCCAATGAAGACAAGGAGCTAATACCTTTCATTTAGCTCCTTTATAGCCATGCTTGTTGACTTTGCATTACAACAGTTGGTGAATAAAACAGGGCAGTTACAATGACATTAGCCATTGTGCTCGCCTTAGGGTTAGTTGGGGGTACCATGTGGCCCCAGAGTAATGTATTTTTCTGGGGGAGAAAGCATCAATGGCAGTGACTTTGAGCCTTTTAGATAATGACCCACAGTAAAAATATCTTACTATTTGACCAAATACTTTCACATACACACATGTAAATGTTCCATAGAACAAAATTATTACCCTATTGCATTTGATACACTTGATACTTTTCTGTTTTTTTTCCTATTTCATGTTTTTTTTAACATGTTGGTCACAACTCACTCAGTTATTTTTCCTGAACAGTGGATCCACTCAGTTGATTTCACATCCCATTACTAGGTTAGAACCTACCTACTCTTCTAAAAATTGCTTTACAAAGTTGATTAACTGAGGAGAATAAAGATCCCCTTATTCACAGGCACCCTGGAACTTCCTTTTGCCCCTGTGAAATGGTAAAAGAAAAGTGGATTAAATAAAAAGTAGGTGGGTTTCACGGGAGTAAAAATTCCTCCTAACGATCAAGCAGATTCTTAGTTCGAATTAAGTAAAGGTGGCTAAAGAGAGTCACAGACAAGTCTGTTTCTGTGATGCCACAGCTGGTTTTGTCCATGGGCTTTTGTCTTAAGGTGTAACATTGAAGGCTGAGATGTGTAGACCGTAGAGAGTCTCAAGCCTGCAAATGGCCGAGGAAGCCCTTTCAGGCTGCTAATCAATAGTTTGTTTTCGGTGAGTATCTAGAGAAAGATGCCTATTTTGGTTGCTGATAGAACCAAGCTAATTGTGATTAATCAGTTCCTTCCTCCAAAGCTTAAACTGCTGGGGAAAAAGGTAATATACCCAGCTGCTTGAGCATCGATAAACGTTAGTTCCCTGACCAGGGACTGAACCCCGGCCCTGGCATTGAAAGCACTGAATCCTGACTACTAGACCACCAGGGAACGTCTGAGCATCGATAAAGTGAAATATCTTCTTTAGTAGAATAAAGGGGACAGTGCTGACTGAATTTAATATTCTGCCCAGGACACTTAAGGAAGAACTTACCTTACAATGAGCTCGAACCGTGTGGTATTTAACATTTTTAGTGCCTACTGAAAAACTAAATGACTTGTTTCTGTGTCCACAGAATCTTGTGGAAGAAGAATGAAGTTGCTGATTATGAAGCTACAACATTTTCCATCTTTTATAATAACACCCTATTTCTGGTCTTGGTCATTGTTGCTTCCTTCTTTATACTGAAGAACTTCAACCCCACAGTGTATCCTTTTAAAGGTTTATTATCCTTTTTAGAAGTCTAGAAACAGTTCATTTTGGTTTTTATTTGTCTGAGTGGTTTTTGGTAACAAAAACTGCAAAGGGAGTCAGTCCCTTAATAAGCACTGTGACCTTAGGCATGTTTCTGGATGTTTGAGGGCTTTTGGTTTGATTTGAAGTTCTTTTAATTTTATGATCAAGACTTCATGATAAGTAATGAGTATTGCAAAGCAGTCTTACATATATGATGATGTGTACCTGCTTGGTTAAAAAAAGACAAACATGCTAAGTTAAGTAGCCAAAGCAAACTTGCCTTCTTTGACAGCTCCTGGCATAAGCCCTGTATCTGCTGGAACTTTGGGGCTTTGGGGTCGGGTGGATAGCCAGTGGAGTTAAATTGGCACATTTCATAACAGCTTAATAGTGTTTCAAGTTGCTCTTAAATTGAGCTTTTGGGCAAGAATCAGTCTTCTCTTGTTAAGGTAATTTATTAAAAGTGTTATCCAGGAATGTGCAGCCAAATTTTCAACAGTAGGAGATTCTGATGTAATAAAATAGCAGATACTCTCCAACTTTTATCTTCTGGGAATACTGGAGTGATTTGCCCCAAACACTCTAGCCCTTAGACAGAGTGGCTGCAAACTTTGTGAACCTCCTTGCTTTCACAGGCCAGCTGTAGCCAAAACACTGATGGACAAGGGAAACTTATTTTTCCTTTGCTCTCGATGCGGGGGTTGGTAAAGAAATCAAGTCTCTTCTTCCTCGCTGTGTTCTTTGATCAGCTCTTTTGCTGAAGGTTAAATGGAATTCAGATGTTTTCTTTGTGATCATGCGTCCTAGGTTTGTCTCAAGTGTTTTCTGTTGGAACATATTTCCTGTGAATGTTCTTCATTCTTTATAGTCTCCTCTCTGGTAAATTGTATTTGCAGACAATGGGACTGCACATTATTGTCATTAGACAGCGTGTCAGGAGGAAAACAGTACATTCCAAGGAGGTGGGTTCTTTTTGTTTTGTTGAAAACCAATTTGGGTTGATTTTTCCTTAACACTGAATTCTTATAGGAACTACATTTTGTCCATAAGTGCTTCCTCAGGCCTCATCGCCCTCCTGTCCACTGGTTCCAAGTAGACTGCCTCGGCTTCGCCACCCCCTCCTCCCCACCGCTTTGTGTCTGGGTGGCCTGCGGTGTGTGGAAAAGGAGCAGGGTGGTCAGGGTGGAAGACACGCAAGCTGTTTGTATAAGTCTGGAGTTTGAGGGTTTGAAAAACCCAACAAAATGTAATTCAATATTTGTTTATTGGCTCTTTTTTTTTTTTGGACAGATTGTTGAAATTAAATGAATTGAAAGGGAAACTCAGAGTACCAGGACATTTATTAAAAGGCAAAAAAGTGTTGCAATGTGTTATAATCACAAGAGGAGAAAATAACTTGTTTCCTGGATTTGTCAGAGGTCACAGTAACCTGGACTGAGCTGTTATTATTTATAATAGTAGCAAGAAGTTAATAACTGGTTCTGTGTGTTCCAAGCACAATATTACAACTTTTTGTTGTTGTTGTTTTGAACCATAAATATCAGAATGAATCCTCTCCCTCCAGGGGACTAAACAGAAGCGTCATGCTTGCAAGTCTCTGACTTTGTGATTTGAAATAACTCAAAGGTAAAACATGGTTTCTCCAACTTGGAGAAGAGAAACTTGTGGAAAAGTTGTGGTGTTTTGCTGCTGTTTTCTTTTAAGAAGAAAGGCAGCCAAGGTAGTAACCTAAAAATAGTACCTAGGCATATGAGAGTTGTCCCGTGGGGTTAAACCACACAGTGTTCAGCTCCGTAGCATTAGCCCTGGGTGGGTGTCCAGGGAGCTTAGCTCAACCCTCCCATGTTGGTTTGACCTGTTAAGAGAATGGAATCATTGTTTCCTCTTGACCAGGGTCTCACATCACTGGAGGAATGTTGAGTAAGAGAGTCTCTTTCCTGAATATTGACGTGTAGGAGACCAAAGTAATTTTTGTGATCTTGGTTCTGGAATTCTAAAAACTCTCCAAGGAATTAGAGTGGTTTTGGTACTGCTCAGCATTTTTCCATGAGGACTTTCATAAATTTGACCTTTTAGTCCACAAGTTCCCATCCGTTGTAAACAAAAGACTGATCTCTTCAGTCCTGGTGGGTTCAGCCAAGAGCAGTCTCCTGCATTTTTTAACCAGTGTGTTTACAGGTAATTGTTTTTGCATGATTTGAAAAAGTTGGAGCTTTTCTTGAATTTTCATCACTTAAAAGGTTATGGACTCACAGGTGATACTAGCTTTTGACCACATTCAGTACCTTTCTATAAGCAGTTTGTTCTTATTGTTGTTTAGTTGCTAAATTGTGTCCAACTCTGTGACCCCATGGACTGCAGCTCACCAGGCTCCTCTGTCCATGGATTTTCCAGGCAAGAATACTGGAGTGGGTTGCTGTTTCCTTCTCCAGGGGATCTTCCTGACCCAGGGATCGAACTTTACATTTGGGTATCCCATTCTGCAAGCAATACCTCAAAGGAAATATGTTCCCAGTTTCTAATCTTAACTTTAATATTTGGTTTCCACTTGTAAATTTAAGGTAAATGTTGCATTCACTGTTTATAGAAAGATACTCACCAGGAGTTCATCTTCTATTTCCATCTGTTAGAAGTTTTGGGGAGGCCACCTAAGAACCTGGAAGGAAAATGAGCTAGGAGTACATTTGCCTAGTGACCCAGATCATCATTGTTTTCAGCTGAGGATTATGGTTCGTCGAGGCTTCTAGAAGCTTGCAGTTCTTTACTTTGCTCTGGTACCTTGTTACCTGTGCCATCACTGAATAATATGGAGTGAATGGGGGAAAAGTCAGAAGTACCCTGCAAAGTGTTAGTATAGCACATAAGAATTAATTATGTTTTAACTTTTTTCCCCTGTTGATTAATGAGTCAATAGTCTGACTGGTGGCCTGCTGTTTATACCAAATGTATTTGCTTATTTGACAAAATGACTGTTTAACAAGCCACCAGTATTTACTATTTGTTACCAAAGTTGGGCCTTTTTTTACCTGTAATTTTTAACGTGCAGGTAAAAAATTGCCACTAGATGGCAGCGCCTGTACAGATGGGAAAAAATTAGTGTTATAATACAGGATACCGAGGTGGGGGCCGAAATAGGGGCATCAGTGTTACATTCTTAGTAAACTGTCTCTTGAATTAATAAACTGAATAATTTGTAGGAAAGTGAGGAAGCAAAATTTGGTTTTGTTCCTGATTTTTCCCTATGGCACTCTTTGTTTTTAATCATAGTAATAGTTTCTGTACTGTTAGATAAATTCCTATGTATCAGTTTCTGATGGTTCCACAGTTTCCATTAAGCACCTACCATGCAGTGCTTTACTGTTGGGAGCTCCAAAACCTTTCCCCCAGTCCTCTCCCCGTCATCTGGAAGGACTAGCGCACAGAATTACGACGTACTGGATCTGGCTTAGTTGGTAAAAACCAGCTGTAGAATTTTTATCTTAAAAATACCCCATATCCAACACCAGGAGAATTAAAGAGGTTTTACTCTAATTGGGATTCAGAGTGATTTAATTCCAGTTTTGACACCCCTTGTGATAAGTGCTGGAACATTTTACATTTCCCTGTTTTTAGTTTCTTCACTCATTATAACTTAATAAGAACTTGGGTTGAAATAATTCTTAGCCAGTAAAAATTTACTGCTTGACCTATTTGGTATATTATTCTAACTTGGCTAGAATAATTTGAAACAAGTTTGAGGTTAACAAATACGGAGGTTGGATTTATACTCAAAATTCTTGTGAAAGGTCTTGCTCCTTTTTTTTTTTTTCTTTTTGGCTGCACCGCAAGCCTTGAAGGATCTTAGTTCACCAACCATGGATCAAACCCAAGCCCTCTGCATTGGAAGCGAGGGGTTTCAGCCACTGGACCGCCAGGGAAGTCCCCATAGCCAAGCTTTTTTAACTTAAAAAGTCACACACTTTCACTTTAAAGCTAAAGAAAAAAATCACCCCTGAAAGACCTCTAGATGGGAGCACAGCATACTGGATTCCAGGCCTCGTTCTGTCATCAGCTTGCGTATGCGTTGGGGCGAGTCCTTTAATGTCATCAGGTCTGGGTTCCTCATTGGCAAGGAGGGGGGTGGGCTCAAGGCTGGTGAAGGCCGGTCAAAGCCCTGACATCTCTCTGGTGACCCCTGGTGCACACCATGGATGAAGATGAAGTGGCAGTTCTCAAAGTGGGACGCCAGACACAGGGCTGCTAGTTTTTATTTCCCTTGGCCGAAGTTTCGGTATGTGGCTGGCTGCCACCCAGGTTACCCTTTGGAATGGTATGTTCTCTGCCAAGGAAGTCTTTCCAGAAAAGAGAAGAAAATGAGAGTGCATGGAAATTTTTCTTAAGGATAAAACTGTGAAATGTATTTATCTAGTATATTCACCATGGCAGATGATTTGAATATTAAACTATATGTTCCCATGGTCAAGCAGTAATGTTTGATTTAATTTGCAGTTTCTTTTTTTTTTTTAATAATTACGTCTCTTTATTTTTGGCTGTGCTGGGTCTGCACTGCTGCCTGCAGGCTTTCTCTAGTTAGAGAGAGCAGTGGCTTCTTGTTGTGGAGCATGGGCTCTGGAGTGCGAGGCCTCAGCCATGGTGCATGGGCTTAGCTGCTCTGCATCATGGGGGATCTTAGTTCCTGGACCGGGGATTGAACCCATGTTCACTGCATTGGCAGGCAGATTCTTAACCACTGGACCACTAGCAAAGTCCCTACAGGTTCTTTTAAATGAGTTTGAGAACGTTTAACCTTAGTACCGAATATTTCTAAAATCCAAACAGAAATATCTTTAGTAGCTAATCACTTTATCCATTAAGAAAAGTTTGGGTTACAATTTAAATCTTTTTGTAAAGCTGTTTCTGTTAGGTATCATTCATTGAGGCTTACCTGCCAGCATTATTTTTATTTAGATTCTTACTGCCTATTTTGTAAAGATAATATATATATATATAGCCTTCTAGTGATAGACCAGATAAAAACTAATTGTGAGATTAAATGCATGTATGCTTTTATTACTCAAAGCAAATAAATTGCAATTCCAATTAAATGACTTCAGCTCATTTATGCATACAGTAGTTCACTGGATTGATTGAACACACAATGAACAACTGAAAAATGACCCATTTCCATTATTAATCTGATACTTTTGGACAGAAAACCCCAAACTATTTCCCTATTAGAATACAGGTAATAGTAATCAAAAAGAAAATTTGTTGGTATTTCATACTAACATTTTAAGATTTAGAAAACCATGAAATACATATCTGGAAATAATGCCAGAAAATAGCATTTTAAGCTGATAGTATACTTCTTCTGTAAGTCTCAGTGATTTCTACTTGGGTGGACCTGTTGGCCAGTAAATTAAATTAGAATTTTGTACATGCTCAGGTGTCCAAATAGAGATATAGGACCTCCCCCCTTGACATACACCTTCAAACTGGAAAAAAGTTTTCTCACTCCTTACAGGTATACACACAGTATACTCAGGTTTTGTCTAGCGGTATATTCATGAGGGTAGGTAGCCAATAGTGGCAGGGCTGGATACCTCAGCTGAGTGCCACAAGGCTAGGCCCTATTAATTCATGCAAAGAGGTTTCATGCATATAATTTAATGCACATAGTGTGATTATGGAGTCGGGAAGTTCTTTAGCATTTGCTTTTCTTTGGGTGTGTTACTTTACCCAGCATATGTTGAGTAGTGACAGCATTTTCACAAAGCCCATGATTTAATTTCATGTTAAAAACACCAAGCATTATGCTGTAAAATCCCAGTGCTAATTAAACAGCAAACATTTGCCTTTCTGGATGTTTTTACAGGTTTACCTACAAAAGTGAGCATGTGTGTATTTATTTTTAAAGCTCAAATATTTAAACTTGCAGAAGCTGTGCCTACAAGCAGTCAAAAAGTATAAAGCAGGTTTTAGTAAAATGTAGAAAAAAATGAGTACTTCATTGCAGGTACATTTTATTCAAAGCAAAGCTTCTGTCTTAGTGTAATTCTTGCTTTCATAAATTAACCAAACTATCTCTAGTTAAAGACGGGGGTCTTCATCCTCTTACCATCTCTCCATGTAAATGAACATGTTAGAATCCTAACAGACACTTTGGAGAACCTGCTATACAGGGCCATTTCTGAGGCCAAGCAACGCTAAAAGGTAATGAAAGCAGATAGTAATTTATGAAACAACGTGAATGTGCAAATAGAAAAAAAAATACAGTAAAACTGTTTCATCTGATTCTCTCAAGCAAGACTTCTGAGTGAACAGAGCCTCCTCTTTCTGATGCAATCCACACTGAATCTGTGGATTTTGTAACATATCCGTGCCTGAAGGTAATATGTCTTTTCCCTGCCAGATACTTAACTTTGCCTAAACATGAGGTGTACAGAGCAATGTAGGTGACTCCAGTCCAAGGTAAGAAAATAGAATATGGATTTTCCTGTTTGTGAGTTTTCAGGTATGTTCATAATTTTAGGTGCACAGTGGTGGCGACAGCAGACACCTCAGAATCCAGGGACACTAGAGGTTGAGCGGTGGGCTGCTAAGTGATTCAAAACACTGGCTAGTAACACCATCCTGTACCTGTACAGACCGCTGTTTCACCCAGGCAGCTCCTTGTAGCCCATGCACTGCCTTACGATCTATAGTCCTTTTTGCTGTAGGGCTTGTTGCGCAATATGTTATCAATCTCGTTTACCACGTGTGATGTCATCTTTGGGAGAACCTGAGAGCACAAGAAGAACAAAGGATGTCGTCAGTACTTGGTACTTGATTTTTGTACTGAATGTTGAGTGACATCATCTGGATTTGGATATGTTTACAAATCACCACCAAATGCTGCCTTCCCAGCAGACAGGAGGCTCCGTGAGGTCAGGCCTTGTCTGTTCACACTGCAGCTCTAGAGTCTGTTGAGGGTGCTTGGCCCTTAGTAGGTGCTCATGATTTATTGGTTGTCACAGAAATATAGAATACCTAGAGCAGCTCTGTCCAGTAGAAATAAAATGAGAGCCATATATGTAATTTTAGATTTTCTAGTGGCCACAGTAATACAAGTCGGAAGAAGCAGGTGAAATTAATACACATTTTACTCCACTAGAGTTGAAGTATCATTTGAACTTGTAGTCAGTATAGAATGTAATGAAGATGTTTTACATGTTTTTAAGTCTTTCAGACCCAGTGTACGTTTTACACTTTTAATTCCATTTGGATTAGCTGCTTACACACACTCAATGGCCACATGTGGCCAGAGGCTACAGTAGTGGACAGCATGGGTCTAGAGACTGCGATTCTAGCTGGTGGGCCCGACCCTGGTATAGGAGAGCCACAGGTTAACCGGCATCCCAGGTTGATGGAAGAGCATGAAGTGAAGTCTGAACGGGGTGATACAAGTGGAGCGTGAGTATGAGAGGTGTGGAGATGATGGGAATGGGGAAGTTGTAAAGAGTGGAAGGCCTTGAATGCCGTTTTTTGGAGTTGGAATTTATGCAGTAGGTGGTGGGGAACCTCTCAGGACTTCTCAGCTGGGAATGACCCCACCAGACACCTGGACGTATTCTGAAGGATGAGTTGGAAGGAGATTGAAAGGGGATACAGATGTTAGAAATACTCCAATCACAGCCAGACACTAAGAGCCTTAACTCGACTGTAGTGTGTGCATACTCAATCATGTTCGACTCTGTGACCCCATGGACTGTAGCCTACCAAGCTCCTCTGTCCGTGGGATTTCCCAGGTGAGAACACTCGAGTGGGTTGCCATTTCCTACTCAACGGGATTTTCCCAACCCAGAGATGGAACCCGCGTGTCTTGCGTCTCCTGCACCGGCAGGCAGGTTCTTTACCGTGGCAGCACTTGGCAAGACGGTGGGCGGGGAGGAGAAAAGGAGTGACTCGGAGAGAGATTTTGGAGGCTGATGGTGATCTCAAGACTGGGTGTCTAGGAACATACTGGTGTAGCTAACTGTTGAGAGACCGCAGGAGAGGTTAGGAGCATGAGAAGTTTGGGGGGGCGGTGGGCGGTGGATATGCTGAGGTTAAAGTGCCTGTAGGACGCCATGGAGAGGTGACTTGCAGCACTGGAGTTGAGAATTTGCAAGTTATTTGCACAGTCATGCTCCCTGAAGCCCTGGGAAAGGATGAGCTCATCTAGGGACGGCTCATGTTTATTGCACGAAGTGGGCCAAGGGCACGCATTACACCACAAGACAAGAGACAAAGGCAGACTTTCTTGCAGGAATAGTCTGACCCTGTGTGGAGACCGTGGTGAAATACATTCACAATGACCGACTGTGCGTCTCAGCCTCACCCTTCAGTCATTGGCCAGGGTGACCTTGTCTCAGCGCTCGCCTCAGAACCCGCAGGGCCTGGCTGGATGGCAGAGCTCCTTCCTCGCTGGTCTGTAACATTCTCCCCTCTGAAGCTAAAGGAGAGGCTGGTTTCCCACCAGCTCTGGAGCCTCAGAGGATCTAAACTATTGTGCCATTTAGAGTGAGACACAGCAGTGAAACTCAAATCTAGAAACTGGACTTGTCAGAGTTTTGTGTCTAAATTCTAGTGGGTTAGCCATGGGAGGAAAAGGATTCTTCATTTATTATACCAATAAGAGATTTAAATATTAGAAAAGTGAAATCATAAAAGTATTTGAATAAAACATGAAATATATATATGTATACATATGTATGTATGTGCATATATATGCTTGTATGTATGTGTATATATACATGTTTGTATATGTGTGTGTGTATATATATATATACACACACACAAGACGTAAATATTCAAGAGAAGTCACACATTCAGCATTTTATGTGAAGTTGCCCAATTTTTTAACGTTGGCAACTATTTGAAAACATTTTCATCTACAGATCACACAAACATCCCACGAGCTAGCAGCTTTGCAGGCGTAGTGTTATTGTGACTGCAGCAATTCGGAGGTGAGGAAGGGTCTGGGCGGCACTGCGGGGCTGGCAGGTATTAGGGACGTCCTCCCAGAACTGGGTCACTGTCGAGCTGGACCTGGGGGATGGAGCAGGATCTGGCAGGCGGGGGTGGTGGACACTGTAGGTGAAGGACCACTGTTCTGGGGATTCGGACATCCTGGGGGAGGTAAGCGAGGGGGTGGGGCCCGGGGGAGATGAGCCTGGATGGGAAGGCCCGACTGCTGAGAAGCCTGGACTTCTCTGAGTAGGTGGTGGGGACTCAGAGGGGCTCTAAGGCTGGAGGATGGGGACCTGTGCCGGACGGCTGCCTGCAGCTGCGGCTTCTCTCCAGTCTCGTGTGTTGAGGCTCTGATTGATAAATGCGCCTCCAGTTTATGCTCACCTTAGGCACATTCATTCCTTGGAGCAGCTGCCTTCCTTTGCCCATTACAAACTTCCTTCCTTATAGCCCTGACACTGCACTCTTATTCAATTTCTCCTACCGCTGCTGGGAGCCCCCAGCCACCCAATCTACTCTCACTGTACAGAGGGGCCCAGTCACAGCTTGCCAAGGGCGGAATCTCTGGTGCTGGGCTCACGGGAGGTGGGGTAGGAAGGGAGAGGGGACAGTAAGCCCTCCAGGTAACAGGTCCCTGCTTGACAACATCCCCTTTCTCTTACCCTGAGAGCCTGGAAGCCCCATCCTGCTACCAGCCAGAGTTAGGGAGGAAATGCTTTGGGAAGATGACTGACTCAGTTCTCCTCTGAAATATATCTTTGGCTATCTGGAGAACTCCCACAACCCAGGAGTTACCTCTTATTTTTTCACAGGTACCATCTCAAGCAGTACTAGCCTCCCCTTGGAATGGCAGTGATCACTCCATTAGCATGATAGGAGTCCCTCAGCTCCTCCCTCTTCTTGCCAAGCCATCCACAAGTCATGTCTCTCCAAAACCTACGGAATCCTTGCTAGTCCAAGCCACCATCACCTGTCACCTGGATAACCCATCCTTGCCTTTCTTCATTTTGTGTTTCACACAGCAGCCAAAGCAATCTTTAAAAATTCAAATAACAGTGTATCCCTTCTCTTAAAACCCTCCAAAGGATTTCCTATGAGTAGTACAAAACTCTGACTGCTCTAGTGTTCTGTTTTGTGTGACTTGTCCCCTGCCTATGCTCACCGCCCTTTATGCTCACTGCATGCTGACCATATTAGCCTCAGGCTTGTGCTTCCTGGAGAAAAGCCAAGTGCCTTCCCATCCAGGTTTCCCAGATGGCCTAGTGGTAACGAACCCGCCTGCCACTGCAGGAGATGCAGGCGATACGGGTTCAATCCCTGGTTGAGGAAGATCCCCTGGAGGAGGGCATGACGATCCACTCCAGTATTCTTGCCTGGAGAATCCCATGAACAGGGGAGCCTGGTGGGCCACAGTCCAAGGCGTCACAGTCAGAAATGACTGAGCCCGCGCGCGCACGCGCACGCACACACACGCACGCACGCACACACACACACACACACACACACACACGCCCCATCGCCTCTGCGCTGCTCTCCCCCATGTCTGCTTTTTGCAGGGCTTTTCACATGCTGTGTCCTCCACTTCCAGGTTTCCGAATATACATATTCCAGAGGGGCCTTTGGCAAGGACATTATCTAAAGTGGGCTCACTTGTTTCCCAGTTGGTCTCTATTAAAACACCATCTTCATTTATTTATTTATCCCTTCTCACTTGAAATTACACGTCTATGATGTGCCTCTTCCACTGGAATGTCAGCCCCTTGAAGGCTGGGTGATGTGTGTCTGCTTTCCTGTGGTATACCCAGTGCTGGCTACAGAGCAAGCTTGCCTAATCCACTCTTTCTCAGGCAGCCCGTGAACTCTTGAGGGCAGTGACCTGTACTTATCTCAGAACGCTCTCTGCCTAACATGGTGCCAGACACAGAATAAGCACTCAATATGTATTGTTGTATGTATCAGTTGCTCCGTCGTGTCTGACTCTGCAACCCCATGAACTGCAGCACGCCAGAACTCCCTGTCCTTCACTATCTCTCAGAGTTTGCTCAATATATATTAGTGGAATTGAAATCACTGGATTGCATTTCAGTTCCTTTGTGTATAGACTGTTCCTCTGTTTCCTCCTCCTCATTGTGTAGCCTTTATCTGTTCCCAAAGCATAAGTGACAAAAAGAGAAGATGGGAGTGACTTGCATAAGAGGAGCATTCCCCAGGCAGAGACAGGGAACCCCAGAATCCAGCAAGGGTTGTGGGCCTGGGGGCTTCTCAGAACCAGAGAGGCAAAGGTGATTACCCAGCTGCACAGCCCTAAGAAAGGGGATGGTGGGTAGGAGGTCGGCACCTTTATCTCCAGCATATTCAGGGCTGTTTTTCAAAAGAATTTGAAAAACATTTTAAGTTTAATCTAGTTTGTCCCCACCTCCATCTACTTCCTTCCGAGAGAGGTAGCAGGGGTAAGTACTGGTTTCACGGGAAGATGGACAGAGGAGAAGCTCTTAGTTCTGTTACCCAGTGAGCAAAACCACACTGCTCTGGCTCTCAGGGCAGGTAACAGCCGTGGCAAGAGTCGTGGTGGGCTCGCTCCTGCGGCCCCTGGAGCACGGTGCAGGCTCAGGACTAAAATGTGGCCACTAGGGACGGGATGGTCACCACAGCCTCCAACCCACCCCTCTCCAGGGCTCCCAGGACATCTCTCGCTTCCCCTCCTGCTGCCCTTACAGGCTTCCTGGGTACTGCAGGCACCATCGAGGCCTGGCAATCCCTGCAGGGGAGGGAGTAGGGTGGATGCTCCTGAAACTGCTATTAGGGAGAGGTGATCCTGGAATTCTGAGCCGATTTGTCTTCGATGTGGCAAATATTCACTCATTCAATAGGCATTTCTTGAGTTGAGTTGACTAGGGGCCACGGAGTCCTAGGAACTGGAAAATCAATGGAGAAGCAAGAAAGATACAGGTCTCTGACCTCAGGGGAGACAGGCAATTATAATACAGAAGTGCTGAGATGGAGAGAGGAATATAGGATACTAGGAAAGCAGAAAGGAGAGGCTTGGCATACTGCAGACAGACAATAAAAATTTGTAGGGGAAAAAAGTGAATACATGATTATGCATATTGTCCTATAGCTGCTCCATTTCAAGCCAGTTGTAGGGAAGGCTTTCATGCTTAGACCTGGGAACCCAGTTGCCAAGTGTAACAGTGCTTGGGTCTTAGAACACACTGTCCACAGACACAAACCGTCCCAAGAAATAAGCCTGGAGGATACTGACTGTTACAAGAAGAGGACATCCCGGGATTCACATTCTGTGAAAGTTCTGTGGCTTCTTTTGCCTTTGTCCCCATTTCTCCTCTCCCCCCTTCCCTGTATCAGGAGCTGCCATGCCACTCAGCTGTGAGACGATGAAGGTCGGGGGGAGCCAGGACACTGCCTGGGGCATCCCCAAAGGCACCAGGAGACTCCCTGGAGTTGGGTGGTGGGGGCTGCAATACTTGCCTGAATGGCACCGAGGTTTTCAATGAGCTGCTCAGGAGTGGATGATCCCAGGAGAACGGAACTCACACCCTCGTTTCTCAGGCACCATGCTGGGAAGAGAGAGCACCGGGTCAGGAAGGCCAAGCACTTCTGACTGTTGATGAGTTTGCAAACACTATCTGCAGGTTCCTCTGTCTCAACCAAAACCTGTTAACTTTGTGGGAGGATGGAGGTGCGCTCCAGCATTAAGGGCCTCAGCAGCGCCCCCTGTTGTATGGAGGACTTGGTAGAATCCGTGCATGTGACCTGTGGCCTCAGGCCTCCTCTGCCCCACAAGTGGGGCATCCAGTCCAGAAACACAGCCTTGTTCCTGAAGACACCGGACGCAGCTCATGGATGGTCATGCGGCTTCCTGTTTCCGTCTGTCTTTCCACCCCATTCACGCTGTCACTTTCCCCTCATCTGTTATGTGGAGTCCTTGTAGACTCTGGGTATCTGATCTGGATCCTTTCTTTCCACTGACCTGTCAGCCCTGTCTGGACTCCCTGTCTTCCTGACATGAGATTCATGGAGATCATCTCTCTTGCTAACCCTCTAACCCCTCACTCTGCCTTTACCTGTAGCAGTCTCTGCCCTTAAACCCCTATTCAATCTTGGCCCTGTCGCCTTCAGCAGATCACCTGGCCTTCTCCTTAGTGCAGAAACTTGAATGCCTCCGGTAGGATATCCCTTAATTCCCCACTCGCCTACCGACCCAAGTCCACACACACACACACACACACACACACACACACACACACATACACATCCTTCAGTTTCAGAGGCTATGGGGTCATGTCTGTTCAAAGCCAAACTCTGTGCTGATCCCACTCCTTTTGCCTTTTCTTGGACTTGATTAGATTCATTATTCTCTTCTCTTGTTCTCCTAGATTTTTGATTTCTTACTGTTCTCCTCTTTATCAAGAAAACATAATCAAATTTCTCTCATTCTAAAATAAGCCTCTGGACTCGCCTGGTGGTCCAGAGGTTAAGAATCCGCCTGCCAACACAGGGGACATGGGTTCGATCCCTGGTCCAGCTTCCTGTCTCCTCACTCCCTACCCTGACATTTGGGTGTCAGCAGCAGTATTCGTGAATCCTCTCCACCCCCACATATCATGCTCTGTTTCTCCTCCTCCAGCCCTTGGCTCAAGCAGTCCCCTTGGTCTGGAATGTGCCTTTGCCTTATTAATATCTACTCATCATTTGGAATTCCTCATGGGCACAGCCTTCTCCCAAGGCCTTCCCTGAGTCCCAGGCTGGGTTGGGCACTCCTACATGCTACTTCCCTCCTCCCACCTCCACCATGCCCTTCTCAATTGGGCTTCCCAGGTAGCTCAGATGGTAAAGAATACGCCTGCAATGCAAGAGACACAGGTTCGATCCCTGGGTTGGGAAGATCCCCTGGAGAAGAGAATAGCAACCCACTCCAGTATTCTTCCCTGAAGAATTCCATGGACAGAGGAGACTGGCGGGCTACACAGTCCATGGGGTCACAGAGAGTCAGACATGACTGAGTGACTAACTTACACATTTTATCATCACACTGTACTAAAATTATCCATTAACTTCTTGACTTGTCTACCAGAGTGTGAGATGTGTGTTATTTGCAGTTGGATGCTCAGCACCCAGCCCAGCACCTGCACACAGTAGCTGCTTATTAGATGTTGGTTGAGTCAATGGGGGCGTGAATCACTGATCGTGAATAATTGATGGGCATCCCTTAAGACCTCTCCTCCCCCCTTTGCTCAGGCTGTACTACCAACTGATGCTGTTAAGCTGTTACCGTGCTCAGACCTTTTAAGGCAATCACTAAATCCTTCCACATGGGCAAAAAAATTCCCAATGAAGGCAACAAGCCAAGTGATCCCAAGGGTTTTTTTTTTTTTTTGGCTGCTTTATTTCCTGCTTTGCACTTAGAACTCTTTTTTGGCACTTGTGGAAGTTCTGAGGGCAAAGCAGGGCACTGGGAAAATTATTGCCCATGAACTACTTGATGTCAGCAACAGCTGATTCCCCCGTGGGCGGCCGGGCGCAGAACTCACTGGGCAGGGCTGGCCAACACCAGATAATCAGCATCTAACCGGGTGTCACCCACAGGCGCATCCAGAGCGCCTCTTTATGAACGAGGTGTGCATGCAGGCTCCTGCGCAGATGTGAGACGTGGGAACCAGCCCACAGTTGGGCTCAAGTAGCCTGTTTTCTGCCAGAAGATCTCCCCTCCCCCCACACTTCTTCTAGATCAAAAGTAATATGCCTGGAAATAATTTCTTTCTCGGTTTGAGAGTTCTGTGGTTAAAAACAAAACTACTTGTTTACAAAGAAAAGAAAAAAAATGACAGGCAAGAAAGACACCTGGGGACACAGAGGGAGGAAAAGGGAAAAAAAGTATGCTTTAACTTAAACTCGGACTCTGTAAAGAGTCATGTACGTCTGACATTTAGTGAAAGTCTAAATGTTGTAATGATTTTCTCTTTAGAAAGACAGTATTCCTCTGTCTCTTTCGGAGCGATATTCAATACTCACTTTCATGTTACCACTTAACAACCATCTTTACGGCTATGGTTTAAGAACAGGTGTTTTTCTTTGTGCCTATACCTCTGGCCACATATGACGGCTAAGAGTGGAGAGAGTTTCGGCACAGGGTGTCTGATTCTTTGCAAAACCATCGTCATCTTCATTCTCATCTTCACTAGTTACTTACTGAGCCTACTCTGCTTTACATACATAATTTCCTTTTACTCAACACATTTGCAAGATACACACTATTATACCCATTTTGCAGATGATAAAACTGATAGCAAGTTAAATAACTTGCTGATGGTCAACAGCTAATACCCTTTACTGCAGTCATTAAAGCTCGAGGGATGCTAACTAATCACATTAAATATAATCTTTGCTTTTTAGAAGAGAGGGTTAAAGCAATAGTCATACATATACTTAGGTAAATGGTATTCCCACCCCCCCAAAACCTCCTTCCATTTCCATCTCTCTGTGACTATTTACTGCCAACTACGATCTTCCTGCCTTCTAACATCAGAAGGGTCAAGCATTTAACAAATATTCTGTTATTTTACTTGCACAAAACTTATCTTGAGCTTTTTATCTCATTGGTTCACTGTATCTGATTTATCCCAATTCCTGCTATTTCTTTTTTATTTTATTCTCTTCTCACAGCTACCACATGAATTCTTTTCAGCCTCTTCTTCATTTGTAAAGTGGGGATGACAGTAGGGGAACCATTAATGTCTGTGATGGAGGACTAGGTCTAGGACCAATATATACTTTGTGGGATTGTTCTGACAATTACAGAGACAAGATGATAAGCATAAAGAGCTTATCACAGAGCCTGGCAGATACTCCTCAGCAAGGGAACTGAAAACCTAACTTTTCTGTTTAATCCCCAGTCTCTCACCACTCGTGGCTGTTGAACACCGGAAATGTATTTAGCCTAAACTGACATGTGCTATAGGTGCAAAATGCACTCTGGATTTTGCAGGAAAGTGTGTGAAACATTATTACATAGAAATTTAATAAGCATTATATAAAAATATAATAAGCTTTTTATATTTACTACATGTTAAAATGACATTATTTTGGCCATATTAGATTAAGTGTGGTCCTAAAAATTAATTTCATCTATTTCTCTTTTACTTTTTTAACATGGCTCCAGGAAATTTAAAAAGTTAAACAAATGAGGCACATTGCATTTCTCTGGGACTGTTCTGAGGCAACATGGTTTTCAATCGTCACCAGTAACCGTGACCTTTCATTGACCCCAATCATTTTCATGGCCCCCAGAAGTTTTGAGACGCTGCTCCCCTAAGACAGGCTTTCCATGTGGCAGTGGCTTGACCTCAGTCACAGCCCTGCACCTCAGCCTCTCACCAACCCTGCCTTAGCTTCAACAGGGAAGGAAAATTGAGCCAGAAGCAGTGGATGTCACCACATAGCTCAGGGACACTCACCCTTGACACTGTGAGGATGTGGGCGTTTTCACTGACATGTTCTTGTTTAAACTGTCTTATAAGGGAAAGGAGAGGAAGTGAGCACAGTGTTTCAGCACGTGGAACACTCTGAGGAACGCTACAAAGCCTCATTTTCGATAGGATTAACCGGAAGTGTTTGATTCAGTGTCTGCCCCTACACTAGGTATTTTATCATGTGAGAGATGTGAATCAATAATAGAGAATGCTCTCATTCTCTGTGACCCAGCAGGGCCTCCCTCCGCGGTGACTCACCCACGGCCAGCTGAGGCAGCGTGCATCCCAGACGCTCTGCGATCGGGGAGAGGTCTTTCAGCTTGTTCTGCTGTTTTCTCCCTTCTTCACTCACAATTCTTTCCTTCAACCACTGGTAGCACTAGAGATAAGAAGAACATTTCAGTGTTAATGTCTGGTAAGGGTTTGATGCAAAGACTGTCAACTCTATTAAATGTAAGAGCCTTGTGGTGAATTCCTGAGTCTCCTTGGCTCTGACCTTTCTGTTTGATGGAAACAAGGACGCCTATGTCTTCATGCAAAGAAATGTTCCCCGTGGTCTCACTCCTTATTTATTGGTTCAAGACAGATTGATTTTGTCTAAAGCTCACCATTCAAATCCATCGACATGTACAAAAGTTGTTAAAATCCTGACATATAATCAATTATATCCCATCTGGAAAAGATGGTTCTTATTGTGATAGCCCTTAGAATGTAGGTGGGGGGAGGAAGGTATTTACATCTCACCAAGGTCTATTATGTTTCTTTTTTTGTGCAGAAAATTGGGTGCCAAGCTTTCTGCTTAAAGGAAGTCATTATGTTACATTCTTGCTGTAGCTGCCCTTCTCCCTCTTGCCTTCAATTTACTCCTAGTCTCTTCTGTATTCTTTTAATGCGGTTTTATCGTTAGCTTTCTCCACTCCTTTCTAGAAGCAGATGTGAATGGTATAACACATAGGTACCAGTACATTTTCAAAGTGGATAAAGTGGGTAAAGACTTTCCCAAATGTGTATTACATTTTTGTATAATGTTTGAAACTTAAAAAAGCAAGGATGCTTATACAGGTAAATGGGAAACTAATCTTTAAAACCTATAAGAGGAGGCTGACTCTGATGCAGCCTATAAAGTGTGCCTAATTTCCTAAATATAAGGAAAGAAATCTTTTAGAACTTCTCAATGCCCTATTTTCCAGAAGGTTCTGCTCTTACTATGAAACAAGGAGCAACAGACTCTTATGTACAAAACTAGCACTGGACAGCAGCACCCAAAGGAAAAGAATATCTGTAAGAATGTTGGTCTGTTTCAGTGACAATAATAAGAACCATCCCCAGTGTGGCCAAGTGGACTTCCTCCATTGTGTGTGTTGTGACATAGTTGCCGTCACAGACCGTTTCGTCTCAAAGGCAGCAGAAAGCTAGGCAGTCATCACCAAATCTCCACCCACGTGATTTCAGTAGACTGCTGGCTTTCAAGTATTTTTTTCATCATTGCAAGACAGTATTTCCAAAGAAAAAGGCAACTGCACTGTTTTGTTATGGTTTCTGGAATGATTTTGCAGATATGAAAAGAAGAAAGAATAAGCAGACCCAGTTTTGTTCTCTTCCTAGACCTCAGGGGCTTATGGTCTGGCTCCTTACGTGAAGTTTACTTAGCAAAGTGGTCAAGAGTTTTCCCAGTCTCAGCTCCAGAGACCTCAGCTTCTTCCAGGAGGAAGCACAGCCTGGGGCATCTCTCTGGAGATGATGTCTGGTGCCAGCAGTGATGAGGTGGACAGTTAAGAGCAAGCAACGCTTCCCCGGCAGCTTGCTGGGTACATCAGAAAGTCCCTGAACTTACTTCTACTGTCCGCAAGGGGGAAAATATCACCCATCCTCATTTCAATCTCATAACATCTTTCAAGGGACCAGTATCTCTTATTCAAATGAAAAAAAAAAAAAAGCTTGAAAACCAATAGCCAAAAGCCTCTTGAGCTATTGCTTTTTACTACTAGGAGAGCTCCTCAGGTTTCAGTATATACCACACACATAAAGAATAATTGACTGACTTATCAATCTTATGAAATTCCAGTTTTTGAAATCTTATTATCTGCAACGCATTTTTATTCTTAGGAGTGAGTTACAAGTTGGATATGTGTGTTGAGTGTGTGTGCATGAGTGCATGTAATGTTTGCATTACACACGCATACCATACTGAGAGGAAGATTTCTTTTTAAATTTAATTTAATTTTTTAAAAAATTTTTGGCTGTGCTGGATTTTTGTTGCTCTGTGCAGGCGTCTCACTGTGGTGCCTTCTCTTATCATGGAGCACGGGCTCTAGGATGTGGGACTTCAGTGGTTGTGGCATGTGGACTCAGTAATTTCAGCTCCTGGGCTCTGGGGCACAGGTTCAGTAGTTGTGGCCCATGGGCTTAGTTGCCATGTGGCATGTGGGATCTTCCTGGACCAGGGATCAAACCTGTGTCTCCTGCAGTGGCGGGCAGATTCTTTACCACTGAGCCACCGTGGAAGCTCTGAGAGGAAGATTTCTGAAACTAACAAATACCAAACATTCATTTATTGAGTACTTTTCTCTCTACCCTCAACATAAATCTCTCTCTAATCACTGGGAAACACAATCAGGTTACGGTTTTATAAAAGTAGATGCATAGTATTTATACTGCTTTCCTCATACCGAAGGAAACAAATGTGTTTTGGAAATAAATAGCTTTAACGGTTTTACAAGTGGGAAAATGTTTGCATAGGGAGGGGATGAGGCTTAACTAAAATTTCAATTAAATATGGAAGTGAACCAGTGTTTTTGGTAAGAAGATTGACCGTAGGTGTGGTTGCATGCAATAATAATCCCAACTTGTGGCCTCCATGAATCAAAAGATGAAATTTTGTCTTTCACTCCTATTATATTGCTTAATCCTATTCCTGCAGTGATTTGATTACATGCAGATTGTTCTTTCTAAGTGGAAGGCAGGGATGGCTTCTTGTTCGTGTCAGCATCTCCAGTCTTGACCCAGTGGTTGACAGAGAGGAGGGGCTCAGCCAACATGGTGATGAGGAAGGGATCTGAGAAACCAGGATTCCACACAGTAAAGATAGCTGTCTTCAATTTTTCAGATTGAACGCAGACACTTCCTCCTTAATGCAGTATGACGCGACTGGCAGCCCTATGTGTATCCACAGCGCCTGTGGATTCCACATAGTTTCATAATTCACCCCTTCTCATGTCTGTCTCCAACAAGTCCCTGAGTTACTCCTCAGGGTTGAGACTGTCCCATTCATCACTGTCTCCTCAGTCCTCAGCACAGGGCTCAGCCCTGACTAGACACTCAGTAAATATTTGCCAAAGGGACAACTGAATGAGCTTTCTTCTCAATAGATTAGTGAGCTATTACTTTTATACATAAGTCACAAAATTCTTTAAAATTCCCTAAAGCCTGTTTCTTTGCCATCTTCTAATGCTGTGGCCATTACCTCTGTGACTGCCAGTTTACAGGTAACCGTAACAGGATGGGAATCGTCTGTGCGATATGCCCCACACACCCTGGTTGGCTGTCTGTTCCCAGCCTGGAACTTGGGCAGCAGCTGTATAGCCATGGACAGAATCAGTCACATTTCATTACGGGGCCTAATTTAGCATTCACGATCACTGACTATTTCTAGCTAAACAATTGAAGTCTTTGGCTCAAAAGAGCAGCAAAGTCTTCATTATTGAAGTGAAAATCTCTAGGTAAAATGCTGGTGCTAAAGTTTTCCTTCTGAAATTGTACCATAATGTGAAAATATCCTTAGTTTCTTAATGTGAACACCTGGAGTTCTTGGACCGTCCCCCTCCCCATTCCTTTGCTCCACCTATGTTTGCATGTTTCCTCTTTCCCTTTGACAAAAAGGTATATATTTTTTCTGTTTTTTTCTATAATGTATTTTCCTAATAATAGGGAAGATCTGTTCATAAATCTTATTGCACTTTTCATTTATATTTAAACTTTTTATTTAAAAGCTGCTCACCTGGTCTCTGATAGTTCAGTTGGTAAAGAATCCGCCTGCAATGCAGGAGACCCCGGTTCCATTCCTGGGTCGGGAAGATCCCCTGGAGAAGGGATAGGCTACCCACTCCAGTATTCTTGGGCTTCCCTTATGACTCAGCTGGTAAAGAATCCTCCTGCAATGCCGGAGACCTGGGTTTGATCCCTGGGTTGGGAAGATCCCCTGGAGAAGGGAAAGGCTACCCACTCCAGTATTCTGGCCTGGAGAATTCCATGGACTATACAGTCCATGGGGTTGCAAAGAGTTGGACACGACTGAGCGACTTTCACTTCACTTCACCTGGTCTCTTGATCAGACATTGCTGATCCTTGGTTGTGGCTTATTGTATTCATTCAAGAAACAATTGTTGAGTACCTATCATGTGCCCGGCTCTGTGGTCAGTTGTGTGAGTAAGTTTCAGTTTCTATCCTAAAGGTTTTCATGAGTCATTGTCTGGTAGCTTGAGAAGTGTTTTGTAGTCGGGGTGCCCCCTGAATGATTTCCCCGGAAGCTATGTTTGCACTGCCTCTTTATGGTGGGAAATAGCCCACCGTCGGTGCCAGACGTGAACAAGGCCCAGCGCCTTGTCCTCTGGGCCCCGCCATTGCTCTGCTACGTTGGCACGTGACCCAAGCTTGGCCAGTTCTCTCTGTTTCGAAGCTGTTAAAGAAAATTCTCTTTTCTCTCAGGTTATATGCCTTTAAGGATGTAAGCCTGGCAGTCACTAGCGTTCTTCTTCCTGGGCTCATGAAGAAGACCCGTGTGTAGTAGCAGAAAATGACACGTGTGGAGAGAAACAGAGGAGATGGAGAGGCCTGACAATGGGCAAATCTATGGATAGAGTCACCCCAGAGGCCATTCCACTCCATCTTTCCCAGGGAGTGTCTGTCTATGTGCTCCCTTCTTTGATTAAATTAAGTTGAATTGCATTTTGTTAGAGGATTCTGAGACTCTGTAAGAAGTGCTTGTGGAATGTTAGAGGAAGTTACCAATAACTGAAGTTTTGCAAAGTAAGGACAGGCTTCACAGAGTGAAGACAACCAAGCTTTGTCTTTAGAGATGGCTTTCCACAGCCAGATAAAAAGAAGGGCATTTCTGGGAGGCAAAAACAAGTACAGTGCTTTTGGATGAAAAAATGAACTAATATGATTTGGGGAGAGACAAGAATGGGAAATTGGGCTCAATTAACACCCCAAGAGTATTTCCTTGAACACTTTTCTGTGGGTTTTTAGGTTTTGTCATATAATCAATATTGGGAAGTCATTAAGGATATAGGGCAGGGTTATGACATAGTCAGATTAATCTTTTAGAAAGATATTTGGTCACATAATTAATATGGATAGTAGATAATGGGTGGGTAGTTGGAAAAGAGGGGTGAATCAGAGAGTCTGGACAGGAGGTTACTGTGGCAAACCAGGAAAGAAATGATGACGATCTAAACAAGGGCGGTGGAAGGGAAGGACCTCTGAGGGTCAGGATGTGACTGGAGGAGCTGGTGTCCTGCTGGATAAGACGGAGGGAGGAGGAGAGGCAGACTGGGATGATGCCTTGGCTTCAGACGGGGATGACCAAGGCGCGGGTGGAGGCACTGTTAACTGAGGATTCTGGGCAGGTTTGGGGAGTGTGGATAGATTCCATCAGGCATGTCAGATGCCCGCAGGATATCCATGTGGCGGTGTCTAATAGTCACGAAGATGTAGTGGCGTTTAGCTCAGCAGTGAAGTCAGTGCTGATGACACGGATTCAGAAGTCTTTGTCACAGGGGTGGGCCACATGCGGCCTCCCAGAAAGCCACATGGGTAGTATTATTTTCTAAAAGATAGGTATTTTTTTAATACTCAGTTAATTTATCCTAACAGTTCAGTGTTTACAATAGAAATAAAATATTAGCATCTTTATTTTATTGGTGTAACTTAAAATAGCCAGTGTGAAATACCAACCACTCTATTTTGGGGGAAGGTGAAAGTTGCCATCTTATTTATCTATTTGCCTAGCTCTTCATTTTTTTAAAAAATGTTTTTACTATTAGAATTCTCGCTCACTCTTAAGGTTGATATATATATATATATATATATACATATATATATACACACACACATATATATAAAATTTTATTATTAGTGGCATTAATTTTTGCTTTAGTTACTCAAGTGGCTTTTCTAAGTGCACATATATTAGTCAAGAAAGCACTTAGGCTGATAAATTAAGAAGTATGCTCTGTGACCGGCTTCCTTTTACCTTTGGAGACTCTTTAATGCTTATTGTTAAGGATGCTTCAATAAATGCTGAAAAGTCAACAACAAGAAATATTTTTTGAGTTGCTTTTGGGCTTAACTACCTTCAAATATTCTGCATCTCCTTCCCTCCCCTTTAGTTAGTGCATTTTAAGCAGTTTTTCAGCTATTTGTAAGCTTTTCTCAAACAGTGATGGAGATCAGTCAATCATAAACTCCAAATACAGTGCTGCTCCTTCTTCCTCATTTAAAAACATTAATTTGAAGGGAAACAAAAATGCCTTTAGGGAGAGGAATTGAGAGCCAGGAGACCTGGGTTCTACTACTAACTTTATTATGAGTTTATGCCCTTGGATTGTTATCTAATATCTTTGTTCTCAGTATCTGCATCTGGAAAAGGTTTACCCTCTTATAAGGATAGTCTAAGAACAAACACCCCATGTATATGGAAGTTTTTCAGAAAGTCTCTGAAAGAATGTAAGAGACTTACATCCTTAGCTACAACTGACTAAAAGCCGCCTGTATCCATTTATCTTTGTGAGGATAAAAGGAGATAAAAACAAAGAAACACTTACCCCAGTGCTTGGCACGCAGTAGGTGCTCAGCTAAAATCACAATTTTTCAATGCTTTTCTTGCCGTCCTCCTTTTATCCCTTCTTTCCTAAAGTGCTTTTAGTTTTTCTTTGCTAACTTATTCAAAACCTTTGACTTTTTCAGACACAAGACCATATTTAATATTCTAGGATAATTAGTGTAATAATACAAAACTAGAAGCAGGACCATGTCACCATGTTTTAGGAAATATATATATTATCTTAGAGAACAAACACACTAATAGGTCAACTGTTAGAGCAGAAAGAAAAGTGACAGACCTAGAGCCTGGAGAAGGTCCTGGTTGGGGAAGCATACAGTGGTTGCAGCCACACTGATTAAAGGGTTCTTGGTTCAGGCTTAACTTGAGTTGTCCTTGTGCTGACTTTGTGTTGATGGAAGCAAGAGGCTGTGTCAGACTTCCGCTTCCTTTTGGGGGCGTTTGGCAAGTGTGAATTTTAAAAATGCCAATATTCTCTCTCCCTTGACATTACAGAGTAATTTGTGATTCTAATGTTATTACACATTCTCTCAAGTTTTTAAAAACAGACATGTTGTTATTAACAAGGAGAGATGTTTGGAGTACTCTCCAATAAATTAATCATCAAGATGTTCTGAATGGAGGTTAATTTTATGTCAGTGATCTTGAATATCTTTACTCTTCAGAGAAGAATTTAAGCGGCAAGACTCAGCAGCCGGAGTTGATTTCTGCGAACGCCAGCCCTGAGCCTCAGTGACGGATGTCTGGCTCTGTATCTGCCCCAAACCTTCCCTTCTTAACCCCCACCTTCACATATTAAGAAGTGTCAACCGACCTCAAACCTACTCAAGTACAACCGGTTTGCCCCATATGGATTAAACCTCTATGGCTGAAATTTTGTTAAGAAAAGTAAAATTAGATCCTCTTATATAGAAGATGGATTTTACATTTCCCTCTGTGTCAAAGGAGGAATGAAATGCCTTCTTTAATATAAGAATAAATAAGTGTAGGAAATTGAGTCCTATGAATCCAACCAGGTCACTGGGCATCTCTCCTGGTCCACAGAGGAGGGAAGCTTTCTGCACTGATGCCTGACCCGAAGCAGGGACCTCTAGAGGGCTGGGGGAATGCCAGGGGACGCCTGCCAGGCTGAGGCCACACTCGGCCTGAGCCAGGAAGCCGCAGGCTGCTGCTGGGCTCTTCTGTTCCGTTTCCTTTTCTCCCCCGTTCCCATGCCCAGACTCTTTCCTAGAGGTGGAGGAAAATACCTTCAGCGAAGCCCTAGAACTTTCAGGCACCCCGTTTCCATATTTTCCTGAGATGATGCCACAAGCCAGTGGAGACCATGTCATTGCTCCAACTCCTATAGAAGAAAAAAAACCTTAAAAAGTTACTTCTGCAAACTGGGATCAAAAGTGAATGGGTGTTCAGAGAGGAGCTGGTTAGTTATGGGGAAAAGCTGGCCAGGTATATGAGTTAATATCGGCATAAATCTTTCCATTAAAGTTTAGGCATTTGCAAACTGTGTGCTTCATTTTTATTAATATAGACCCACCAACTGTGCATTGTTGGTGATGGGGAGCAGGGCATATAATCAAGCCTGAAAAGGCAGCTTCTCCATAGTTTTCTGATGCCCCAAATTTACATTTCTTTTTACACTCAGAGATAGGCACTTTTGCTTGCACAGAAATTCAGTGCTTCGCTTGTTCTCTCAGTGCCTCAGAGAACACACAATGAACACACAGTGGTAGCCATAACAACCGCTGTTACTGCTGTCGAACTTTTCTTATCCTTTTTTTCTTACCCAGCATTTTCCCCACTCACGTAAACCCCCATTTCTTATGAAGAAGTTATCTCTGGAACCTGTTTTGATAAATAGGCCTGAAAATGTGGCTGATGTTTTTCTGATATCCAAAATTCTTATGTACATGTTGTATGTATATTTTTCCCCTCCCTTTGGCATCACGTGTACCCTACACAAACATGTGTTCCTGGCTTGTCTGCCGTTCTTGAATTCCCCCCTCTGACTCAGTTCCAGGCAGCGTAGGAGATACAGATATATAAATCCATAATTTTGGGGAAACCCACTCAGAGATGCATTCTTGTCTAGAGCAACTACCCTATGAAAAACAGGTTTATTCATTATTTCTTCCTTTCATTCTACATGCATTTTTTTGAACACCTACTGAGAACAGCTTGTCTGCCAGCTCTCCTTGGCTTTCATGAGTGGATACTCCAGAGACTGCATACAGGTCCTTTTGATTTCTTCTAGTTTCTGGAATGCATAGTGCTAACAATCCCCACGTTAATTAGGAACGTTTAGGAAAGCATTTCAGTTGCACATTTTTTTTTCTGAATCCCTGATCCTCTTATTAAAGACAATGAGTCAATTTGATTGTGAAGATTACCTATTTTATGGTAGAGCTCTGGTAGCTGAACCTCTACTTTCTCTCTCTGGAAAAGATGGTATTCAGCTTGTTCACAGACTGGTGGGATCATATTGAATTGTCTTGCTACTGAGTAGGCTTCCTAAGGTGAAATAAAATTGCAACTGAATTTACTTCTGATGAGAAACAAGTCTGTATGCATGAAAAAAATTCTTTTAGTGAAATCAATACAAACCAAGAAAAATCTAGATTGTCAAATAATAAGCAAAATTATGACCATCAATTTCACTAAGAAACACCAATTCAGGAAATCCATTATCTTTTTGGAGGTTTTGGAATGAGTAAAGTCCAGGGGAAATTAGTCAAAGTGTGAATTATGAACTATTACATAGAAAACAGTCTGACTATTTTTAGGTTCCTAAAGAAATAAAACTTAACTAATATATAATATAAAAATGACCTATAATTAACATGTTATGAACAGTACCATTATTTAATACGTCAGAAAGAAAAACCTGGAATATTCTGTCATATGTCTCATTAGCTGAGAAATTTACTCTCTTACTACCAAACTACTAGCAAGGAACATGCTAAAACATGATTACCGTTAGAGACCTACACCCACCATGTTGTATTCTGAGCTGATAAGATCCACCCCTGCCCCCATATCCATCTCTACAATGATGAAATTGATCATAGAATTCTAGTGCCATTGTGATTGTGAAGAAAGTTTGCAAAAGGTCTTACAACTTATACATGATATCTGACAAATAAAAATAGGTACTCAGTGGTCATTTAAAAATGGAAATGGAATTACCATGATCTCCATGGCACTCCAGCGAGAAGTTCCCCAGTACATGGCCATTCCTTGGTTTATCACATGTGTCATGGCGCGAACAATTTCTGTGGAAAGCCAAAGAAATAGCATTACATATATTTTTCAAAGTTATGTAGTCTTTTTTTTTCTTTTCCTGCCCAAAGCTTAGATGTTTAATGCAATTATTTGTTGGATTAGTATAATTACTTTGACACTGGTGATAACATAATCAGTTCAGTTCAGTTCAGTTCAGTAGTTCAGTTGTGTCTGACTCTTTGCGACCCCATGAATCGCAGCACGCCAGGCCTTCCTGTTCATCACCACCTCCCGGAGTTTACTCAAACTCATGCCCATCGAGTCGGTGATGCCATCCAGCCATCTCATCTCCTGTTGTCCCCTTCTCCTCTTGCCCCCAATCCTTCCCAGCATCAGGGTCTTTTCCAATGAGTCAACTCTTCTCATCAGGTGGCCAAAGTTTTGGAGTTTCAGCTTCAGCATCAGTCCTTCCAATGAACACCCAGGACTGATCTCCTTTAGGATGGACTGATTGGATCTCCTTGCAGTCCAAGGGACCCTCAAGAGTCTTCTCCAACACCATAGTTCAAAAGCATCAATTTTTCAGTGCTCAGCTTTCTTCACAGTCCAACTCTCACATCCATACATGACCACTGGAAAAACCATAGCCTTGACTAGACAGACCTTTGTTGGCAAAGTAATGTCTCTGCTTTTTAATATGCTATCTAGGTTGGTCATAACTTTCCTTCCAAGGAGTAAGCGTCTTTTAATTTCATGGCTGCAGTCTCCATCTGCAGTGATTTTGGAGCCTCCAAAAATAAAGTCTGACACTGTTTCTACTGTCTCCCCATCTATTTCCCATGAGGTGATGGGACCAGATGCCATGATCTTAGTTTTCTGAATGTTAAGCTTTAAGCCAACTTTTTCACTCTCCTCTTTCACTTTCATCAAGAGGCTTTTCAGTTCCTCTTCACTCTCTGCCATAAGGGTGGTGTCATCTGCATATCTGACGTTATTGATATTTCTCCCGGCAACCTTGATTCCAGCTTGGGCTTCTTCCAGCCCAGCGTTTCTCATGATGTACTCTGCATATAAGTTAAATAAGCAGAGTGACAATATACAGCCTTGACGTACCCCTTTTCCTATTTGGAACCAGTCTGTTGTTCCATGTCCAGTTCTAACTGTTGCTTCCTGACCTGCGTACAGGTTTCTCAAGAGGCAGGTCAGCTGGTCTGGTATTCCCATCTCTTTCAGAATTTTCCAGTTTATTGTGATCCACACAGTTGAAGGCTTTGGCGTAGTCAATAAAGCAGAAATAGATGTTTTTCTGGAACTCTCTTGCTTTTTTGATGATCCAGTGGATATTGGCAATTTGATCTCTTGTTCCTCTGCCTTTTCTAAAACCAGCTTGAACGTCTGGAAGTTCTCGGTTCATATATGGCTGAAGCCTGGCTTGGAGAATTTTGAGCATTACCTTACTAGCGTGTGAGATGAGTGCAATTGTGCATGTGTGTGTGTGTGTGTGTGTGTGTGTGTGTGATAACATAATAGTCCAACATAAAATATTGATGATTTGGAGGCGGATGGTACTTTTGGGTAAATTGACTTTCCATTTTCAGTTTGCAGCAACAATATGAAATGAAAATGAAAATAAGAAATATGAAAAAAAGAGTGACCACTTTACGTTCTTCCTTGACTTTTATTGCTTCAGGGTTCCTGGCCGGATAAAAGAACACATGATTCACCTCTTTCAGAACCTGGGCACCTTGCTTACTAAAGTGAGATGTAAGAGAAAGCACTTGTTTTGACTTTGTAGAATGGAAGTTCATTGAGGATAGAAGTCCTGCCTTTGCATGTTGGATTTACAGAGCTAAGCCTCGCACAGGGTTGTTGTTTAATAGCGATGACTCAACAACAATGCGTTTAGCAGAAAGATAAACACATTAAATGCTGGACAAACAGCGGAAGCCCCAGCGGCTCCCGGCCCACACTGGCACACCCTGTCCTTGATAACTTTGGACCGAACTTCATTCTGAGACACCCGTGTCATGCATTTCACCTGGACCTCGACGTGGCCCCACCGTTTGCTCATCAGCCTCTTTCAGCCTGACATCACATTTCCTAAACAGGAAAATGAATCTCTTCCCAGAGGGGTGGAGTTGAGCTAATCCTCTTGGAACGAGCCAATATGATACAGAACCAGAGAGCATGGAGAGCCTGAAGTTCAATTGAGTGAAAAGTCACATACACAGTTGGGTTTCTTCTACAAACCAGGTCAGCCAAACACCCAGGATGCCAGGTCATTTCACATGTTCAAGAGGTTGCAGGTCATGGGCTTTTCTTACCCTGCTAATAATACCTGGTAGGTTACATGTCCTACAGCAGAATCAAATCCTGTCTCAAACTTTAATTGAGTAGATGTTATTTTATTTCTCACTAGCAAGCACTGTCTTAATTGATCAGGGATAGGATTTGGAATGAGACAGTGAGGGTTAGGGTCCTAGCTTCCTTGCTTGTTTGACTTACATAAAGCATTTTAAATTGCCCTTGGTCTTTGTTTGGAAGATGGGAATGCTTTTACTCACCAGAGTCTACCCAACAGAGGTAAAATTTGGCATGTAGAGAAAATATTTTTCCTTCTTGGAGAAGGACTCCGAAATATCAGTTTATTACTCAACAACCAAATCTATGAAGATAGTTCTTCCTCTACAAAGCAAATGAGGCACAAAATGTCACATGAAACATTTTTCCTGTCTTTAAATAGAAATGAATACGTGTGCTAACATTTCTGGAAATTCAAAGCCATTCCTTAAATATCTGCCCCTAAGCATTCTCTCTTTGGAGTTCTCCATCGTTGTACTAGTTCCCTTTCCTTTCACATCCTGTTTCATTCAGAGCTGAGATATTCATTCGACCAGCAGGATTTGTGAGGAGTCTGCTGTACAGGGTGCTGGAGATATTGTGGCGAATCCAACATGTGGGTAAACCCTGACGAGGTTAACAGGGAATAAATGAACCCCAGATGCTCCCCTGTCTCTATTCCATAATCAAGTAAGATAAGCGCAGGATGGGGTCCAGTGGCTTGGCCGTGTGGGCGTCACCGAGGTCTTGAAAACAGCAGGTAGGGTGGAGTGGAAGTTGTGATGCTTCCCATTCCTCATTCCCTTATTTCACGTAGTGTACTAACAGCCTAATATTTGCCAGGCACTGGGTTCATCTGTGAGTAAGATAGATACAAAGTTCCTGGACTCAGGGAGTTTAGAGTTGAGTGGGGAAGATGGAGATGTAAACAAGTAGGTAACCACAAAATGTAATGTGTTATGAAGAAATCAAATAGGGGGCTGAGATCAGGAATGAGAAGGAAGACACAGATAGTTGGTCAAGGAAGAAGTAATGTTTAGGCATACAGAATAAAAAGGGGCCAGTCAGGTGAAGAACAAGGAAAAGGCATTCTACGCAGCATGTGTCAAGGCCCTGGGGCCGGACAGAGCTTGGTGGACCTCACAGTCAGTAAGCCACGGTGGAGGAAGCTGAGTCAGGAAGGAAGGTAGGGCTACAAGATGAAGCTGGCAGAGGGCAAACCGTGTCTGCTATTCAGGGCTTGATGGGAAGTGACTAATATTTCTAAGTAAGGAAATGATGATGCAGTATATATTTCAGAACACTATCTGACCATGTGAGGTGAGGGCTGGAGGAAGCAGGAAGATCATTAGGAGGTTTACTGTAGCATTCCTGGAAGGAGATAGGAGGCTTGAAATCGGGAGGCGGTAGCAAAGACAGACATGAACAGATCAAAATCTGTTTTGTGGATAGAATCCCCAAGGACTGTATGTGGCAAGTGAGGAAAAGGAGGAATCAAGGAAATTTGAGGGAGGAACAGGTTTGGGAGGAAGAGTCAGGGTCTTTCTTAGGACATGCCAAAAATAGAGATGCCTGTGAGAGACAGAGGGGTGATGTCAAGTAGAGATAACTGGATAATGATATGTGAGCAACCTGGGCTGGAGGTGAGCTATTTGTTCATCAACGGTCTATTAACTGTATTTAAATCCATGAGTGAATGAGACTAGGTAAGGGAAGTCTGCCCAGAGAAAACAAAAGAGTTTCGAAAGCCAGAGCAGGAGTTGGGAACAGTACACTGTGGGGTTCTGGATCATTGGCAGCCAGAAGAATAGGAAGGAAGCCAGAGGGGGGAACGTTTGGAATCAAGAGTGGAGACGGCTTGCAGGAGGACCTGTGCCCGAAGACTGGAGCACGTGAGCATTTGAATCAGAAAGGCACAGAGCAGTGGAGGTCAGCGAAGACCCTGAAAGAGTGTTGTCACTGTCCTTGGTGCGTTTGGACCAAGGCCAGGCTGGAGCTGACTGAAGAATGGGCATGAGGGAGGGAAGGTATTAGAGACAACTGGGGTGGACTCAAGTTGGGAAATGAATGGAGCCAAGAAAGAGGGCAGCAGCTGAAGTGGGTATTTAGGATAAAGGAGATTTTTATTTTAAATCTGAAAGATGTAAGAGAAAGCCTGTATGCCGTTGAGAGTAATCTAGAGAGAGGATTTAACTGGGGATGTGGGCTAGGAGACTGGGGAGGATGGGGAGGGAGAGACTGGACAGAGTGAGATGGAGGACAGAACCCCTGGAGTGGGAAGGACGCTTCACGCAAGATGGCGCGACCCTGGGAGGTCGGGAGAAGTCATCATAGGAAGGCGGGGGAGACCCTGTTTGGTGAAGAATCTGCCTGTCAGTGCAGGAAATGTAAGAGACATGGGTTTGATCCCTGGTTCAGGAAGATCCTCTGAAGGAGGGCATGGCAACCCACTCCAGTATTCTTGCCTGGAGAATCTCATGGGCAGAGGAGCCTGGCAGGTTACAGTCCATAGGGCGGGTTGCAAAGAGCTGGCCACGACTGAGCGACTAGGCACAGCCCAGCATAGCACATTGTCAATAAACTCCAATCAAGTAAAATCGAGGTACGAAGTGAGGAAAAGGCGAGAAGGAACCGTTCTGAGAGTGGAAGAGCCTATGCAAGACGCCCCCAGGCCCCAGGCACTTTAGTTAAGGGCGATGTCTTTGCTCCCCGATAAGTCTGGCTGCTGACTCTGCAGGGAGGGGCTGGTGGAATGCAGAGAGGACTCTGGCAGGAGGAGGCCGCTGCACAGAATGCAGGGAGGAATGCAGAGAAGGGAGAGCCAGCAGATGGAGATCCATGTGGCCACAGAGTAAAATTTAGTTTAACGCATATTAAATTGTTCAATTTTTTTTTTTTTTAAGTCAGAGAAAAATCCCCCAAGTTATTTAGCTCTCTGGCAGGAAGTCACTGCACTGATAGCCGAGGTGGGTTTTTAACACGATTCTACTAAGGGACACTAGAGGGCAGCATTGTTAAGAAAAAAATCAACGGGTGTCTAAAAGCTTTTCCTTGACTACCACGGATTACCACGGACTACCACGGAAATGCATTTTTAAAGCATCCCAGTCAGAGCATCAATTCTGAGTGGCGAAAATGGAAGCTCATTTAGTGCATTGCTTCCACCCGCCTCTGGGAGGACAATGCAGAGAAACTGATTCAATCTGGCAGTTGGGGACTGAGTATGGCTCCTGCTGCCCAGACTCCCCCTTTTCTAGGAAGCTTCAGCGCGAGTGGTTCTCAACCCTGACTGCACACGAAAGGACCTGGGGAGCTTGGAAAACGACACTATCCGGGCTCCACAGAAGGTCTATTATATCAGAATCTTTGGGGGTGAAGCCAGGCATCAGGACTTTAAAAACTCATCCCGGGTGATTGCATGTGCAGCCTGGGTTTAGGGTCGCTGTGCTCGTCTACACTGCTGGTCCTGAAGTGTGGCCCCTGGACCACTAGCCGCAGCCCCTGGGAGCCTGTTAGAAGGGCAGGTCCGAGGGCCTCACCCCAGATGCTGTGCTGTGCTGTGCTCCGTCGCTCAGTCGTGTCCGACTCCTTGCCACCCCGTGGGCTGTGGTCCACCAGGCTCCTCTGTCCATGGGGATTCTCCAGGCAAGAACACTAGAGTGGGTTACCTTGCCCTCCTCCAGGAGATCTTCCCAACTCAGGGCTTGAACCCAGGTCTCCCGCATTGCAGGCAGATTCTTTACAGTCTGAGCCACCGGGGAAGCACCCCAGGTGCACTGAATTTCAAATTTTGGGCTTGGGTGGGGCCCAGCAGTCTGTGTTTAAAGCCACTCACAGGCAATTCTAGTGCAAACTAAAGGTTAAGAAATGGCAACCCATTACTAGTATTCTTGCCTGGAAAATCCCATGGACAGAGGAGCCTGGTGGGCTACAGTCCTCAGGGTTGCAAAGAATCAGACACAACTGAAGCGACTTAGCACACACACAAAGGTTGAGAATCACTGATTTATACCATACCCACTATCCTCACAGGTGACATGCATGCACGTACATAACCATGTATACATTGTAGTATGAATTAGAATCAAACCTGAATAATCTGAAGAAAACACAGAAGTCCGGGTCCTAGCCTACTTCACTGAGCCCAGGACTTTGCATCATTTTCATTAGCTCTCAAATCTCAGTGTTTGGGAAATACTTCTAAATTGAGGGAAAACTTGGTTAATCTTTCCTGTGCACTGCTTTCCATGCTGCTGCTGCTGCTGCTGCTGCTAAGTCACTTCAGTCGTGTCCGACTCTGTGCGACCCCATGGACGGCAGCCCACCAGGCTCCCCCGTCCCTGGGATTCTCCCGGCAAGAACACTGGAGTGGGTTGCCATTTCCTTCTCCAATGCATGAAAGTGAGAAGTGAAAGTGAAGTCACTCAGTCGTGTCTGACTCTTAGTGACCCCATGGACTGCAGCCCACCAGGTTCCTCCATCCATGGGGTTTTCCAGGCAAGGGTACTGGAGTGGGGGGCCATTGCTTTCTCTGGCTTTCCATGTTGAAACCATCATTATTGTTTAGCCCACAGTTCACAGACAGCTCTCTCTCATATTTCCTGGATCCTTGGCAGAACTCACTATGAAAGCTACATCAAGTTTGTTTCCCTGAATATCCCATTCTCCATCTGTGAAGTGAGGATGTACTGATCCCATTCTCCACCTGTGAGGTGAGGATGTACTGATCCCATTCTCCACCTGTGAGGTGAGGAGGTACTGATCCCGTTCCCCACCTGTGACATGAGGAGGTACTGATCCCGTTCTCCACCTGTGACGTGAGGATGTACTGATCCCGTTCTCCATCTGTGAAGTGAGGATGTATTGATCTCATGCTTGACATGAGATAGTGTATGTAGACCAACTGGTGACTCTGAAAGATTAACACAACTGAGTAACAAGTAAGCAGGATGTGGTCCTGGTTGTTTCTTCTCAAATAAGCTCAGATTTTTAACATTTTATTATTTTTTTAAGTTGTTATTCTTCATTCAGTAACATAGATCATCTCTGTTTAAAAATATGCATTTTATGTGAAAGGACTAAGTGAAACTACTTATTTTGAGTGAAAGAAATTTGCTGATAAATATGTTTACTTTTTTAGTTGGCGCCCATGACTGAGTAACTAAAACATGCAGAAAATAGCTGTTCACGTTAAACCTTTTTCATGTGAAATGTTCCCTAGAACTTTGAAAGTTGTATGCAAGTTGTTATCCTGCATAAACAATAGACCATAGGGACTAAAGATGCAAATGGGCACAAATTAGTTTTTTGATCAAATAAAATGTACTAAACCCGGCTATACAGACACATATGATAAAAACAATAGAAACCTGAGAGAGAATTCAGGGCAGCCTCTTCTTAATCTAGATGAGGAAACAGGCTAGGAGTTCATTGTTTTAAGGCATAGTTGAAAGTGCAAATGTTATTAACAATTGTAAATATTTCAGTTATGCTTACAAAATGCTGAAAGTAAATACACAAAATAATAATTGTAACATATAGAGGAACTATACGTAACTTTGTTATTTCCAAGTCACCTGTAAATGTGTTATCATACTTTCATCATTTAAAAAATAGGAAAGAAAAAAGAGTCCATAATAAGCAAAGCACCACTTTAAAACACTAACATGCTATAGGTTAATTCACAAATATTAGGTTTAACCAAACACAATTTCCATTTTTAGAGGCCAAAAATGTTTGATCTCTTTCAAGGGGAGTGGACCGCAGGGGAGGCTGTGGCACTGGTAATATGTGGGGACTTGGTTTCATCAGAGGAGAAAAAACAGTTTTTACTCCAGACTAGCTGTTTGTTTGCTATTTATCTAACTTCAGTTGTTTATTTACTTATTTAACTTCAAAAGCTTGTGGTGGTGGTTTATATCCATGGTCTGTGACTTAGAGGTTTCCTCCTGGATCTGTCAGTCATTTACCATCTTAGCTATGGAGAAGCCTCTCCCAGTGCTCAGCTGAGCATCGGCAGATAGAGGACCATCTTTTATCACTGGAATGGAAACCTGTATCTGTAAGTGGAGTGATGCCATGTTTAGCCTTAAAGGTTTGCCTACTGTCTGAGGACAGCCTGGCTCCACCTGCCTTCCAGAGCACACAGGAGGGTTCTGGGTTTTGTCTCATCACTGTCACGAAGTTGGACATGTTCTTCAACCTTGCTGGGTCTCAGTTTCTTCAACATAAATGACCAGACTGATATTAACTGAGCATGTAATAACTTATATTAACTTATGTCCTTATAATAACTGTTTAGGTGGGTAGTATTTTCATCTTTATTTTACTGATGACGAATCTGAGACTCAGAAAGGTAATTGCTTGGGCAGGTTCTCAGTAGGTAGTATGTAAGGCCACTTTTAGCTTTGAAGTTCTGTGATTAGTTATCCTGCAAGGCTTTGTGCATAGTACACTGTGGGAGAAGGCAGGCTGGGGACAAAAAAATAACAGGGCATTCACTTAACTGACTGCTTTGTATGTTTGTGAATGTGTGATGCCTTGTGTGTGGATCTGTTCATCCCTTTGCATTTAATACATTGATGACTATAATTTATGATGTGTATGAATGACTTGACTATATAGAGCTTCTCCATCTTTGGCTGCAAAGAAGATAATCAATCTGATTTTGGTATTGACCATCTGGTGATGTTTATGTGTACAGTCTTCTCTTGTGTTATTGGAAGAGGGTGTTTGCTATGACCAGTGCGTTCTCTTGGCAAAACTCTGTTAGCCTTTGCCCTGCTTCATTTTGTTCACCAAGGCCAAATTTGCCTGTTACTCCAGGTGTCTCTTGACTTCCTACTTTTGCATTCAGTCCCCTGTGATGAAAAGGACATCTTGGTGTTAGTTCTAGAAGGTCTTGTAGGTCTTCATGGAACTGTTCAACTTCAGCTTCTTCAGCATTACTGGTTGGGGGCATAGAGTTGGACTATTGTGATATTGAATGGTTTGCCTTGGAAACGAACAAAGATCTGTACAATCAGCAAAAACAAGACAGGGAGCTGACTGTGTCTAAGATCATGAACTCCTTACTGCCAAATTCAGACTTAAACTGAAGAAAGTAGGGAAAACCACTAGACCATTCAGGTATGACCCAAATCAAATCCCTTACGATTATACAGTGGAAATGACAAAAGATTCAAGGGATTAGATCTGATAGACAGAGTGCCTAAAGAACTATGGATGGAAGTTTGTGACATTGTACAGGAGGCAGTGATCAAGACCATCCCCAAGGAAAAGAAATGCAAAAAGGCAAAATGGTTGTCTGAGGAGGCCTTACAAATAGCTGAGAAAAGAAGAAAAGCTAAAGGCAAATGAGAAAAGGAAAGATATATCCATCTGAATGCAGAATTCTAAAGATCAGCAAGGAAAGATAAGAAAGCCTTCCTCAGCGATCAATGCAAAGAAATAGAGGAAAACAATAGACTAGGAAAGACTAGAGATCTCTTCAAGAAAATTAGAGATACCAAGGGGACATTTCATGCAAAAATGGGCACAATAAAGGACAGAAATGGTATGGACCTAACAGAAGCAGAAAATATTAAGAAGAGGTGGCAAGAATACACAGAAGAACTATACAAAAAGGATCTTCATGACCCAGATAATCACGATGGTGTGACCACTCACCTAGAGCCAGACATCCTGGAGTACAAAGTCAAGTGGGCCTTAAGAAGCATCACTATGAACAAAGCTAGTGGAGGTGATGGAATTCCAGTTGAGCTATTTCAAATCCTGAAAGATGATGCAGTGAAAGTGCTGCACTCAATATGCCAGCAAATCTGGAAAACTCAGCAGTGGCCACAGGACTGGAAAAGGTCAGTTTTCATTCCAATCCCAAAGAAGGGCAATGCCAAAGAATGTTCAAACTACTGCACACTGCACTCATCTCACACAATTGCAAAGTAATGCTCAAAATTCACCAAGCCAGGCTTCAACAGTACATGAACCGTGATCTTCCAGATGTTCAAGCTGGATTTAGAAAAGACAGAGGAACCAGAGATCAAATTGTCAACATCTGCAGGATCAAAGAAAAAGCAAGAGAATTTCAGAAAAACATCTACTTCTGCATTATTGGCTACGCAAAAGCTTTTGACTGTGTGGATCACAACAAACTATGGAAAATTCTTCAAAAGATGGGAATACCAGACCACCTGATCTGCTTCTTGAGAAATCTGTATGCAGGTAAGGAAACAACAGTTAGAAGTGGACATGGAACAACAGACTGGTTCCAAATAGGAAAAGGTGTATGTCAAGGCTATATACTGTCACACTGCTTATTTAACTTATATGCAGAGTACATCATGAGAAATGCTGGGCTGGATGAAGCACAAGCTGGAATCAAGATTGCCAGGAGAAATACCAACATTATGGGAGAAAGCGAAGAATTAAAGAGCCCCTTGATGAAAGTGAAAGAGAAGAGTGAAAAAGTTGGCTTAAAGCTCAACATTCAGAAAACTAAGATCATGGCATCCGGTCCCATCACTTCATGGGAAATAGATGGGGAAATGGTGGAAACAGTGGCAGACTTTATTTTTGGGGGCTCCAAAATCACTGCAGATGGTGACTGAAGCTATGAAATTAAAAGACACTTGCTCCTTGGAAGAAAACTTATGACCAATCTAGACAGAATATTAAAAAGCAGAGACATCACTTTGCCAACAAAGATCTGTCTAGTCACATCTATGGTTTTTCCAGTAGTCATGTATGGATGTGAGAGCTGGACTGTAAAGAAAGCTGAGCACCGAAAAACTGATGCTTTTGAACTGTGGTGTTGAAGAAGACTCTTGAGAGTCCCTTGGACTGCAAGGAGATCCAACCAGTCAATCCTAAAGGAAATCAGTCCTGAGTATTCATTGGAAGGACTGATGTTGAAGCTGAAACTCCAATACTTAGGCCACCTGATGCGAAAAACTAACTCCTTGGAGAAGACCCTGATGCTGGGAAAGACTGAAGGCAGGAGAAGGGGATGACAGAGGATGAGATGGTTGGATGGCATCACTGACTCGATGGACATGAGTTTGGGCAAGCTTCAGGAGTTGGTGATGGACAGGGAAGCCTGGCGTGCTACAGTCCATGGGGTTGCAAAGAGTCAGACATGACTGAACAACTGAACTGAACTGAAGTACCCCTAAGTTCTAAAGTTAGGTACTGGTCACTTGTGTAGGACTAGTTAAAAAAAAGGTGTGGCCATCCTTACGCCAATCCTCACCTTAAAGGAGTCAGTGGGTGGAGGTGGGGGTTGAGAGACACTTTATTTAGACTTATTTGAGTTCTGTGGCATTTTCCGACCTTCCTCTGTGATGCCACTCTCCCTCATCCATCTTTTGCCTTGTCTCAAACTGAATAAGCTCCAAAACCAAAAAATCCCATTTGCAGAACTTGCAAGTAAAGACAGCTTCCTGCTGTAAGGATCTGAATGCTGTGATTTTGTCCCCGGCAGGCAGTCCTAGAGATTCTGCTCATTCCTTGCTCAGCTCCCCGATACAGAGGAGGAGACTGCCTGATGCTGAGTACTTCTAATATTATTTCTTCCTGCATCAGACATGTGCTCTTTAATCATGGCAAAAAAGCAAATGTTCATTTTATATTTAGATAAGGATGGCCAAGTGACTTGCTTAAGGCAATGACATAGCTTTCTTATCTTTCAATACTTCTCTATCCTCATTATTTCTCTGTAATCCTCTTATCACGATGTCCAGTCTTTCCAGCTTCTCACCTGGACTCACTCCTGCCTGCTGACATGCTAAGAAATAGTGGAGAATATGGATCATAAAATTGCACCTCTTCCTTCAACATAATCTAGCATGGTGCCTACTATTTCCTATTAAAACTGGGTGTTTTCAAACTTTTGGAATCCTTCTGTTTGGGCAATAACTAACTGGTGGTAATTAAAGAGGTGGTTTCTGTCCTGATGAAAGGGAGGCAGCATTCACAAGGAGTAGAGAGTACAGTGCTCTTCTTGCACAGATCAAATTCGATAGGATTTCCGAACAGTGGAATGCATTCCAATTCATTTAAAAACATTTGAGAACTTCCCTGGTGATACAGTGGGTAAGAATCTGCCTGTCAATGCAGGGACATGGGTTCAATCCCTGGTCCAGGAAGATTCCAGATGCCTCAGAGCAATTAAGACTGTGCAGCACAGCTACTGAGCCCATGCGCCCTAGAGCCTCGTCTCTGCAGCAAGAGAGGCCACTGCAAGGAGAAGCCTGCGTCCCACGGCGGAGAGTAGCCCCCACTCACCAAAACTAGAGAAAGCCCACAAGCAGCAAGACTCAGTGCAGCCGAAAATGAAATAAACAAATAAAATTATTTAAAAAATGCAAACATTTGAAAGGAGAACAACTAAACTCATCGCCTTAAATTTTGTCTAGAGCAAGGCAACAAATAAACAGATTTAAAGAAACAAAAAAATCTACGTGAACGGAAACTTTGGGGTTAAATTTATTTCCTAGATACCTGACTTTGTATCTTCATCTGTGAAGCTAAAAGTTATATGGCATTAGTGGATTATTTCCTGAGATTTCCGTTGACAATGTTACCAGTCAATCGTTAAAGAAGCATGTTTAATAGTTTGAATATGTGTATTCTCCTGATGTGGAGATCTCTCTGATAAATTAAAAAAAAATTAAAATTTGGGAAAAGATCTCCTTTTTTCTAAAATATTAAAAGTTTTGCTCTTGTCAATTAAGCCCCACAAATTTTATCATAGAATTCGGCTGTCTTGGTCCCTTTGGGCTGCTATAACATAGATGTGTTGTTGTGTTCAGTTGCTCAGCCGTGTTTGACTCTTTGCAACCCCATGGACTAGAGCCCACCAGGCTCCTCTGTCCGTGGAATTTTCCAGGCAAGAATACTGGAGCGGGTTGCCATTTCCTACTCCAGGGGATCTTCCTGACCCAGGGATCTAGCCCGAGTCTCTTATGTCTCCAGCCTTGACAGGCAGATTCTTTACCACTGAGCCACCTGGGAAGCCCTATAACAAATGTATATACATTCCTGAGATTCATTCTAATTAGGTTGCTTCAGTCACATGAGCCAGTGACTCTAGTCATGGGCTGATTGTGTTAACACAATCCAGAGCCCACCTTGGAACTGAGGTCCAGCCCAAAGAAAGGAAGCAGCCTTTCTCTGGGTCAACTGGCAGTCTGAGAAGGGTCATCAGATATGTGGATACCTGAGGAGTGATGTCTACTGGGCAGACACTCAACTATTTTCACTGTGCTCAGAAAGGGTCTTGCTGGGCACACCCCTGAGAAAGGGCCCAGGGAGAGTGCAAATCTCCTGAGTGCCTACTCTGTGCTAGGCACTTGACCAACATTATTGCATTTGAATTTTACCATAGCCCTGTGAGGTGATGTCATTACACTTACATTTCACATTTGAAGCAACTGAAGCTCAAAGAGAGATGAAAAATTTGATGAAGCCGGATTTGCACATTTCCTCTAAAACTAGCCCCAAGCTCAAACAAAATGAAGCAGAATATGTTTTCCCCTTCCTTTTCATCTATATTTGTATATTTTCAAACATGTATTACAGTTCAAGGAGCTTTTATTTTTTATTATTTATTTATTTTGACCACATCACATGGCATGTGGGATCTTAGTTCCCAGACCAGGAATTGAACCTGTGACCCCTGCATTGGAAGCAGTGTCTTAACCACTAGACCACATGGGAAGTCCCCTATATTTGTATATTTTATACCCGCTCTTTTGATTGTGCTATTTGAAGCATGTAGAGGCTTAAATTATCTCTGTCAACTGAGGAAAAAGCCTTTAGGCATATCAAAAGAAAATGCAAAACAAATAATAGTTTTCTAAATGTTCATTGAGATACTAAAAAATAAATTTAACTAAAATCCACCCATTCTACATGGTGCCTAATATTTCTGTATCCATTATCAGTGGTTATTTTTATACTTGGGAGCATCTGTCATTGCCTTGTAGATTACCTGACTCAAGTCTCAAATTTCTATTCTTTTAAATTGTGTGACTGTCAACCTCATCGGTCAGACAGTCACATGTGGAAAGCTGACATTAGCTTCTTATTCTATTATCCTATCTGGAGCTTTTATTTATACAACTGTCTTGTGTATCAGCTTCTTGGGACAGGCTTTAAACTTTACTTTAAAAGGAATTTTATCTTCTGGAGGAAAGAATAAAGCAAGCCAACTTGGCAGAGGATTGATAAGAGTAAAAAATGTTTACCCTAATGAGATTTTCTACTGGCAAACCCAGTTTCATGCTGTAACAGGAGGCAATCTTTATTGCTTCTTTAAAAGTGTAGAGCTGGATTTTCTTCCTGGTTTTACCATGGGAGACGTCTGGAAGGAGATGCTGTTTTAATCTTAATGATATTAAAACCTCTATGCCGACAGCAGATGCAACTCACTGGCAGCCCCAAATCCATTTTGGCTCTGTAGCACTTATCTATATTTGTCAGGTATCTGGTAATTAAACAAAAGGCGACTTTTAAACTTGACATGGAGCGTAATGATTTTCTCAGCTTTTCAGTGAACTACCTGGTAAAAAGAGGAGCTACTCACTCTGTGAATATTTCCAAAATGAGGCACCTGCTGTTCCCTATGTTCAAATGTAAGGCAGGCCCAGGAGTAGCTGGGCAACGTTCACTGCGAGAGCCATTGCAGAGGAGGAAGGCTTGTCCCCAGGCATGCCCACATCTCCTCCTTGTGCCTACTTCACTCTTCTACATCTGCCTGCTTGTCTAGGACCCTTCATCTCTCTTCTTTTTTTTTTTTTTTTTTTCATCTCTCTTCTTAGGAAGCCTTTCTTTCCCATTTCTGAGTTTCTCTACCTCCCACTCAGAGATGGCTGTTTCCCCTTATTTTCTTCATTAGAACTACTTCCTAGATGGTGCTTCTTAAATATTCTGACCGCATGACCCACTACGGTGGGCACAGAAGCAAACACTATTAGAAGGCCTTGGCCTAGCACAGAAATTTATGCAAATCTCTATGCTATACTGTAGTAAAACATTCACTTTAAAGCAATATGTTCTTATTTACAAATCTTTGACTTTGTAAAACTTTGTCATGGAAGGAAAAGGTCTCAAGTCTATGCTGGCTTTTGTCCAGCTCCCCTCAGCCACCCAAAGCCACCTCATCCATGCCCAGCACATATCCTGTGCCTCAGGGGAAAGGCGTGCCTGCCTGTGAGGCAAAGAGCAATGAGAGGGAGTCAGTGACTGAAAAGGTGGAATGCATTTTCCCTCTTGGGGACTGGTCTTTAGACACACGGTCCTAGTTTGCCCTAATCCTTTATGCCCTGAACTTTTATATATTTCCATGCCATGTTTTATGAGGCTCCCTCACATAGATATACAGATCTTCAGTCTTCTGGAGTAATAATGATAATAGTTTACACTAATTTAGCACATATAACCTACTTGGCTTATTCTAAACACTTTATGTATATTAACTCATTTTATTGGCACTACAGTCTTACAGTATTGTATAATAAGACTGCTGTTCTTATTTTCTTGTTTTGCATGTGAAGAAACTGAGGCACAATAAGGGGAGTAAATTACTCAAGATCACCCAGCTAGTGTGTGTTGGGGCCAGGATTTGAAAGTAAGCAGTCTGGCTCCTGTCTGCTTTTAACCACAAATAACACTTCAGCAAGTTAGAAATGACAGACTTGTGTCCGGCAAAGAGAACCTAGAGGCCCTGATAGAGCATTATGGTTACATTTAAGGAGGGAAATGCTGATTGCAAAGCTCTTTGGGGAACCACAAGAACCTTGCTCTGTTTCCTGAGAGCAGCACGTTATATAGGGGCTGCCCAGTGTGCGTGTGACCACCTAGTGCTTCTCTGGGACATGGTTACACTCCCTGTCTGGCCTTCACTGCCATGCAGCGTTTATACATGAACCTCTTTCAATGCAGGACAAGTTGAAGGACAGACTTGATAGAAGTGCTGTCTATGACATACGGCAGGAAAAAGTAAGTGCTAAATAGAGAAAGAGGCATCATGCTATTCCAGTGAAGAGGGAGAGCTATTAACCCCATCATGACTTCCCTGGCTTCTTTTGTCTTTTAAACAAAGAGCAATGTTTTGCAAAAAATATTTATTGTGCTTCTCAATCGATTAAAAATACATTGGTTAATATATAAAATAAGTACCTGTACTACCAAGCTGATATATTATAAAATATATAATGGTATCCACATCTTGGCTTCAATATACTACTCTCCACTGAAAGAAACCAAGACCCCTTAGAGAAATGGCTAATTACAGGGCTGGGGAAAGCACAGGTGAGTTTGTGCTGGGAAGCCAAAAAAGTCCTTAAAAAAAGATGGAGACGTGTCAAAAAGACACAAAAGATGTGTCAAAGATGCTTCAACTGGCCATATTTGGGATAATTGCAGCAACAAATTAATGATGGTAATGAATCATAAATTGTAGAAAAAAATCATCCATGAGTTCATACTGATAAAAATAACTGAATAAAGTTATTCAATAATTGAATAAGTAAGTGAATGGAGGAGAAGGGGAAGCTCTTCCTTGCAGTAGAATGCCAACTAAAAAATTTAGATCATATGATGGAAATAGCAAAATTACCCTTTGGCCAACACCACAGAACTAGTTCAGACAACAATCGCTGAAGGGTACTAAAATCAAGTAGGCAAAATTGTGGTGAGAAACAAGATATTTGCCTAGTTTCAAAGTGTCTCTCCCAAAGATACTCACTGGGGATATAAATATAAACACACACACACACACCCCTAATATATACTAAAGGAAAAGGTACAAACTAGGAGAAACCTGGTAAGTATCGCCTTAACCAAGAGTGTAAAGCATCATCAGGAATGGGAAAATGTGACCATATGTACCCCCTGCTATTTTACACAGCATCATTTCTGTGGTACTCTTGCCAAAAATGCCTAACCTGAATGTAATCACTAGTGGACATCTGAAAAACTCCAGTCATGGGACATTCTGAAAAATAACTGGCTAACAGTCTTCTAAAGTGTCAAAATTACAAAAGACAGAGTGAGGAACTGATGCCGCTTTAAGGAGACCAAAGACACATTACAATGAACAGCAACCCATAAATTCTGAGTTGATTTGGACCAGAAAAGAATATTAGTGGGACAGTTACAGAAATATGAATATGATCCATAGATTAAACAATATTGTTGTGTCAATGTTAATTTCCAGATTTTGACACTTACACAATGGTTATATAGAGCTTCCCTGGTGGCTCAGATGGTAAAGAATCTGCCTGCAATTCAGGAGACCTGGGTTCAATCCCTGGGTTGGGAAGATCCCCTGGAAAGGAAATAGCAACCCACTCCAGTATTCTTGCCTGGGAAATCCCATGGACACAGAAGCCTCTTGGACTACAGACCATGAGATCACAAAGAGTCAGGCATGACTAAGTTATTAACACTGTGGTTATATAAAATGCGAACACTTAAAGACAGTTAGAACTGGACATGGAACAACAGACTCATTCCAAAATAGGAAGAGGAGTACGTCAAGGCTGTATATTGTCACCCTGCTTATTTAACTTATATGCAGAGTACATCATGAGAAATGCTGGGCTGGAGGAAGCACAAGCTGGAATCAAGATTTCTGGGAGAAATATCAATAACCTCAGATATGCAGATGACACCATCCTTATGGCAGAAAGTGAAGAAGAACTTGATGAAAGTGAAAGAGGAGAGTGAAAAAGTTGGCTTAAAGCTCAACATTCAGAAAACTAAGATCATAGCATCCAGTCCCATCACTTCATGGGAAATAGATGGGGAAACAGTGGCTGACTTTATTTTGGGGCCTTCAAAATCACTGCAGATGGTGACTGAGCCATGAAATTAAAGACCCTTGCTCCTTGGAAGGAAAGTTATGACCAACCTAGATAGCATATTAAAAACCAGAGACATTACTTTTCCAACAAAGGTCCGTGTAGTCAAGGCTATGGTTTTTCCAGTGGTCGTGTATGGATGTGATAGTTGGACTATAAAGAAAGCTGAGAGCTGAAGAATTGATGCTTCTGAACTGTGGTGTTGGAGAAGACTCTTGAGAGTCCCTTGGACTGCAAGGAGATCCAACCAGTTCATGCTAAAGGAGATCAGTCCTGGATGTTCATTGAAAGGACTGATGTTGAAGCTGAAACTCCAATATTTTGGCCACCTGATGTGAAGAACTGACTCATTTGAAAAGACCCTGATGCTGGGAAAGATTAAGGGCAGGAGGAGAAGGGGATGACAGAAGATGAGATGGTTGGATGGCATCACCAACTCAATGGACATGAGTTTGGGTAGACTCCAGGAGTTGGTGATGGACAGGGAGGCCTGGCGTGCTGCAGTCCATGGGGTCACAAAGAGTCAGACACAACTGAGCAACTGAACTGAACTGAAAACACTTAGGGAATCTGAGTATGGGGTAGATAGGAATCTTCTATATATTTTTGCTGCTTTTTAATGTCTGAGATTAAACCAGTAGATAGCTTAAAAACAGAAAAAATAAAATATATATAACAAATAGAAACTTTAAAAGTAATGATATATAAAATAAATGGAAATTATGTTTTCTTTTCATCTTGCAATATGTTATCCAGCACAGCCTGCTTTGGAGGCCACCAAGGGAGGGAGTCTGGCAAGGCTCATTTAGGAAGTGGTGGGTGGGTCTCATGCTGGCATATTTCTGGAAGGATGTGATGAGAAATGGGTTGGCTTCTCATCATGGAATCTGGGTAGGAAAATTAGCACTGAATGTGTATTTCTAACCTCCCAGCACTGTGCCTGGACTTGACAGCCACAGTATCATAGTTAATATTGACAACCCAATACCACTGGCATTTTTATCTCACTTCTGTGTATGTGTGTGGTTATTGTTTTAATGTCTAGCTTTATCAAAGTAACATACACAGAGTGTTTAAAGAGTTGATGCCAAAAGGCTCATAAACAAAGCAGCATCCTTTCGACTGTGACTGCACCCCAGAGGTGGAAACCACTTCCAGCATATATGTAGCTGTTTATTCTGATATTAATCTCTATGTTTCTGAACAATATGTACACATTACTCTCTTGGCCCAACTTTTTAAAGACATCATCCACTGACTTCTTGTGAAGGTGAGAGTTTTAGCTTCTGCCATATACCTGTCTATCCTATCTTCCCAATATATTCACATCTCAGTTTAGGGTTCAGCTCATATTCTCTGTGTTCATTTCAATGCCTGATGCTTAATGTCCACTGCTGAGCAAGTAGTTTACAATGATTACACTTCCTGTCTTCTATACCTGTTCATTTTCCTTTAGTTGACAATCACTTCATTATACTTCCCGTAGTTTGTGAAGTATCATGGCAACCCACTCCAGTATTCTTGCCTGGAGAATTCCATAGACAGAGGAGCATGGTGGGCTATGGTCCATGAGGTCGCAAAGAGTTGACATGACTGAGCAACTAACACTTTCTCTAAAGATACAGCTTTCTGTTTTGGTTAAGTTTGTGGGAAATTCAGTTACCCGTTTTTCCTGGCAGCATCCCGTCTAAGGCCCCCATCCTCCCTCCACAGCCTGCGCTGGCGCGCTCTGTGCCTGCCGCATGGCACCTCTAGCTAAGTCATCCTGGAAATTCTCTTTTCCACTTCAATGAGTTGGATCCACGGCTTTCTCTTCGTTGCTCTCTTTCTCCTGTTTTTTTATGGTGGAGCCCATTTTTCAGTAGCTTTTGAGGAATTTTGTTTGGGAGATAAGAAAGTCAAAAAGCTATTATTTACTCACTCCTGGTTGACAGTTTGCCTTCCATTTTTTTTTTTGCTTAGAACTTTGAAACATTTTTGCATGATGTTCTGGATCTCAATTTTGCTGTTGAGAACACCTAGACAATCCTTATTCTCAATCCTTTTTGTGTACATGCTATGAATTCTCTGGACTATTTTAGGATGCTTTCCCTTTATCTTTTCACTTGTGAAATTTCATTATAATGTTACTTTGTATGGGACTTGATCTATTTACTGTCCTGGGTACGTGGTGGGCACTATTGATCCAGAGATTCATGTTCTTTAAATTTGGAAATTTAATTTTTTTTTCTTTTGATAACATGGAAGGAGCTACCTCTCTTCCATTTAGGGATTCCCTGGTGGCTCAGGCGGGAAAGAGCCTGCCTGCAAGGAGGGAGATCTGAGTTTGATGCCTGAGTCGGGAAGATCCCCTGGAGAAGGAAAGGGCAACCCACTCCAGTGTTCTTGCCTGGAAAATTCCATGGCCAGAGGAGCCTTGTGGGCTACAGTCCATGGGGTAGCAAAGAGTCAGACATGACTGAGCGATTTCACTTTCACTTTCTCTTCCATTTTATCTATTTTCTCTCTAAAGATCTTTTAGTTAAATAAATGTTGGACTTCCCGGATAGAATCTTATTATTATTATTTTTTAGCCACATGGCTTGGGGGATCTTACCTCCCCAACCAAGGGTTGAACCTGGGCCCTCTGCAGTGAAAGCCCAGAATCCTAACCACTGGATTGCCAGGGAATTCCCAAGAATCTTAATTTTCTTATCTTTTCACTTCTATTATCCATTTTTTCCCCTACTGTCTGGAATATTTCCTCAAATTTAATGTCCAACATCTTTATTGATGTTTTAAAAAATTAGCTATTATATCTTTAATATCTAAGATGTTTTCTACTTCTGTTGTTTTTGGTCTCTTTTATCCTGTTCTTGTTTCATTGACACAATATCTTCTCTTATCTCACCAAGTATATTAATTATAGTTTCTTTGAACATTTTTATATCTCTCTGCATTACTCTGTTTTCGTTTCTTTTATTTACCTGAGCTCTTTTTTTTTCTCCTTCACATCTGCAGCTTTCTTTGAATGTCAGGTGATTTTTGGATTTCTGTTCACATTTAAGAGTGAAGCACTAAAATTGTGTGTGGCACCTGCCACTTTTTCCCAATGGGATTTTCTTCCACAAAAATGTCAAGATCTTTAAGATATTTTTTTATGGAATAGTTAATTTTCTCCAGAGTAATATTATATTATTTTCTGTTTGAGAAAGTGTATCTTGGTTGTGAGCGACCTGGAGGTAAATGAGAGGAGAGGTCTAGGGATCTCAAAAGTAATGATTTTTTTTCAGCCTGGCTTCACCTTTCTCTTGTGTCTGGTACCCCTCAGACTAGAGCATCTCAGCTCGGTTTCTTGATGTAATGTCTCTCTCGCCTCCTTCATTGGAGGAGAAAGGCAGGGCCCTGCCTCCAGACCTGGGGACATAGAGCTCGAATGGCTCTATGAAGGCTTTTGAACAACTGACTTGTTTCCAGTTCACACCTCACTCTCATCTTCTGCGGCATTTGTGCCTCTAATGCTTTAACCGTTCAGAGGTTTTCTGAGGTTGTGCCATACAAATGAACTTGCTTCTTACCTATAGGTACACTTTGAATAAATCTTTCCTTGGTTTTACTAAGTCATTTACAAGTCCTCCATCCCTATTCTCTTTTCATAAGTATTGGTCCAGGTTTCCACTTGTCTGCTACTTTCATCAAAAAGAAAGTTTCTATTTCTGCTCCTTGTATGTTATCTCAGTTCAGTTCAGTCGCTCAGTCATGTCCCCATGGACTGTAGCACGCCAGGCCTCCCTGTCCATCACTAACTTCTGAAGTTTACTCAAACTCATATCTATTGAGTCAGTGATGCTATCCAACCATCTCATCCTCTATCATCCCCTTCTCCTCCCACCTTCAATCTCTCCCAGCATCAGGGTCTTTTCTAAAGAGTCGGTTGTTCTCATCAGGTGGCCAAAGTATTGGCGTTTCAGCTTCAGCATCAGTCCTTCCAATGAACATTCAGGACTTATTTCCTTCAGGATTGACTGGTTGGATCTCCTTAGTGTCCAATGGACTCTCAAGAGTCTTCTCCAACACCACAGTTCAAAAGCATCAATTCTTCAACACTCAGTTTTCTTTATACTCCAACTCTCACATCCATACATGACTACTGAAAAAACCATAGCTTTGACTAAATGGACATTTGTTGGTAAAGTAATGTCTCTGCTTTTTAATATGCTGTGTAGGTAGGTCATAGCTTTTCTTCCAAGGAGCAAGCATCTAATTTCATGGCTGCAGTCACCATCTGCAGTGATTTTGGAGCCCAGAAAATTTAAGTCTTTCACTGATTCCATTGTCTCCCCATCTATTTGCCATGAAGTGATGGAACCAGATGCCATGATCTTAGTTTTCTGAATGTTGAACTTTAAGCCAACTTTTTCACTCTCCTCTTTCACTTTCATCAAGGGGCTCTTTAGTTCTTCTTCACTTTCTGTCATAAGGGTGGTGTCATCTGCATATCTGAGGTTATTGATATTTCTCCCAGAAATCTTGATTCTTGTGCTTCATCCAGCCCGAAACATCTCATGATGTACTCTGCATTTATGTTAAATAAGCAGGGTGACAGTATACAGCCTTGATGTATTCCTTTCCCAATTTGGCACCAGTCTATTGTTCCATGCCTGGTTCTAACTGTTGCTTCCTGACCTGTATACAGATTTCTCAGGAAGCAGGTCAGGAAGTCAGGAGGTCTGGTATCCCCATCTCTTGAAGAATTTTCCACAGTTTGTTGTGACCCACACAGTCGAAGGCTTTGGCATAGTCAATAAAGCAGAAATAGATATTTTTCTGGAATTCTCTTCCTTTTTCTGTGATCCTTCGGATGTTGGCAATTTGATCTCTGGTTCCTCTGCCTTTTCTAAATCCAACTTGAACATTTGGAAGTTCACAGTTCATGTACTGTTGAAGCCTGGCTTGGAGAATTTTGAATATTACTTTGCAAGTGTGTGAGATGAGTGCAATTGTATGGTAGTTTGAACATTCTTTGCATTGCCCTTCTTTGGGATTGGAATAAAAACTGACCTTTTCCAGTCCTGTGGCCACTGCTGAGTTTTCCAGATTTGCTGGCATATTGAGTGCAGCACTTTCACAGCATCATCTTTTGGGATTTGAAATAGCTCAACTGGAATTCCATCACCTCCACTAGCTTTGTTCATAGTGATGCTTCTTAAGGCCCCCTTGACTTTGTACTCCAGGATGTCTGGCTCTAGGTGAGTGGTCACACCATCGTGATTATCTGGGTCAATAAGATCCTTTTTGTATAGTTCTTCTGTGTATTCTTGCCACCTCTTCTTAATATTTTCTGCTTCTGTTAGGTCCATACCATTTCTGTCCTTTATTGTGCCCATCTTTGCATCAAATGTCCCCTTGGTATCTTTAACTTTCTTGAAGAGATCTTTAGCCTTTCCCATTCTATTGTTTTCCTCTATTTCTTTGCATTGTTCACTGAGGAAGGCTTTCTTATCTTTCTTTGCTGATCTTTGGAACTCTGCATTCAGATGGATATATCTTTCCTTTTCTGCTTTGCCTTTAGCTTCTCTTCCTTTCTCACTTATTTGTAAGGCCTCCTCAGACAGCCATTTTGCCTTTTTGCATTTCTTTTCCTTGGGGATGGTCTTGATCACTACCTCCTGTACACAGGAAGTCACAAACTTCCATCCATAGTTCTTTAGGCACTTTGTCTATCAGATCTAATCCCTTTAATCTATTTGTCACTTCCACTGTATAATCATAAAGGATTTGATTTAGGTCATACCTGAATGGTCTAGTGGTTTTCCCCACTTTCTTCAATTTAAGTCTGAATTTGGCAATAAGGAGTTCATGATCTGAGCCACAGTCAGCTCCCAGTCTTGTTTTTGCTGACTGTATAGAACTTCTCCATCTTTGGCTGCAAAGAATATAGTCAATCTGATTTTGGTGTTGACCATCTGGTGATGTCCATGTGTAGAGTCTTCTCCTGTGTTGTTGGAAGAGGCTGTTTGCTATGACCAGTGCATTCTCTTGGCAAAACTCTATTAGCCTTTGCCCTGCTTCATTTTATACTCCAAGGCCAAATTTACCTGTTACTCCAGGTATCTCTTGACTTCCTACTTTTGCATTCCAGTCCCCTATAATGAAGAGGACACGTTTTTTGCGTGTTAGTGCTATTTACTGGGTGGTTTTTTTGTAAAGAGGCTTTTTTTTTTTTGTAAAGAGGGCATAAATATATTACTTGGTCTTCCTAAATCAAGAGGTTTCCTTACTGTTTTCCAAATGAGCAAACTGAGACTCAGAGATCAGATGGCTTTCACTTCCTCATCCACTCCCTATTTCACCCAAACTGCTCTTTGTCAAAGCTATTGACGATCTCCACACTGTAGACACCAATGAACAAATATTCAGTTCTCACTTTACTTAACGTATCAGTAGCATCTGATACAGTTGATTACTTCCTCTCCCTTGATGTATTTTCTGTACCTTCTCCTTGAGCAGCACACTCTTCTCCCCATGCCCACAACTTCCTAATACTAGAATCTCCAGGCCTTAGTCCTTTGTCCTTTCTTTCTATGTTCTTTTTCATATTTTTAAAATCTTTCTTTCTATTTTTACTCCCTGTGTGATTTTATCAGTTCTCAAAGCTTTAATACCATTTACGTGCAGACAACCTCCAAATCTGCATCTCCATCCCAAGGCTGTCTCCTGAGTTTCAGAGTCAGTGTCCAACTACCTACTCAACATCTCTACTTGGATGTCTCATGAACATCTCAACTTCAAGATGACTAAGCCCAGGCTGCTGATCTTCCCCAACCAGCCACCATCACCTGTAGTGTTCCCATATCAGTTGATGGCAACTCCATTCTTCTGCTTACTCAGGTCAAAAACCTTGGCATCATTCTTCACTCCTTTCTTTCTGTTACACCCACATCTAGTCCACCAGGAACTTCTGACTCTACATTCAATACTTCTTCAAATGAGACCACTTTTACACTTCCACAGCTAGCTCCTTCATCTGAGCCACCGTCATCTCTCACCTGCATGCCTGTGTGCTTAGGTGCTTAGCTGCATCTCTTTGCGACCTCATAGACTGTAGCCCACCAGACTCCACTGTCCATGGGATTTTCCAGGCAAGAATCCTGGAGTAGGTTGCTATTTCCTACTACAAAGGATCTTCCCTACCCAGGGATCGAAACTGTGTCTCTTGCCCTGGATCTCCTACACCAGCAGGTGGATTCTTTACCTCTATGCCATGGGAAGTCCCATCTCTCTTCTAGATTGTTACAGTTATTTCTGAACACATCTCCTTGCTCCTACATTTGCCCCTTTATAACTTATTTTAATTCCAGGCCAAAGAGATTCTTTAGAAATGTAAGTCAAATCACATCACTTCTTTGTCCAAAATTCAGTGAGTCCCCAAAGATCTGGTCCCTGTAATCTCTCTAAATTCAACTTTTCCTATACTCCTTCCTCACTCTGCAGCCACACTGGTATGCTTGATGTTCCCCAAACATAGTGGGCTTCTCCCATCTTCATGTCTCTGTACTGTTTCTATAGCCAGAAACACTATCCTTACCTACCTTCCAATTACTCACTTTACTCCTTCAAGTCTCTTCTCAGTAACCACTCCTGACTCCAAACATCCCCATTCATGCTACCCTATTCTACTTTTTCTTTATTCCATAACACTTAGCACTTTCTAATATTATATATGGAGTTCCCTGGTGGCTCAGATGGTAAAGAATCTGCCTGCAATGCAGGAGACCCAGCTTAAATCCCTGGTTTGGGAAGATCCCCTGGAGAAGGAAATGGCAACCCACTCCAGTATTCTTACCTGGAGGATTCCATGGATAGAGGAGCCTGCTGGCTAAAGTCCAGGGGGTAGCAGAGTTGGACACAACTGAGCAACTAACACACACATACACACATAATAGTCTATACAAGTTCATTTTTATTGTTTTCCTGTTTATTTCCTGTCTCTCCTGCTAGAATGAATGTGTCCCTCAAGGAGAGAAATCTTTGTCTATTTTGTTCTCTTGTCTGTCCCATGCATCAAGGACAATGTCCAGTGTAGCAGGCACTCAAAAGTATTAGCTGAATATGAATAAATGAATGAGACATGTTTTAGACCTGAGTACTTTTTTTATTGTATCATGTTCTTCTCTGGGCCATCCTGAATATGGTACAATGACATTAAAATGCATTCTATAGGTGTTCTGAGGAAGGAGTTTGCAAGATTGGCACTGTGCTTGAGAAGGGAGTCAGAGAAATGGTTGGGAGAAATAAAATTTCATCCTTTTTTCCTTCCCAATTTTTCTTTTCAGTCCCCATATCTCCCATTTTTGCTTTCTGTAAAGTTTTGTGTGAACTTATGTCATTTGTTTTTTTCCTCTTGTCTTACTAGATAAAAACATTCACTTCTAGGGATAATTAGGTTCATTCTATCACCAAACAGACTTCCAGTTTCCATGCTAGTGATACATTTTCCTTTTTTGTCCAAGTGAAAGAGAATATTGACAATTCTAAACTTTCCTTTCCTTTCTATTGTTTCCCTGTACCCACACAGTCTGTCTACTGGCCCTTAAAAAAAACAAAAATGAATTTTATTGTACAAGTAAATTCTGAGTTGACTCCACTAAGATTTTAGAAAATTGTCTAAAAGGATCTCAGTTAGTTATTAATATGGTAAGATTGGTTTCACTGAAGCTAGTTCACACTGGTCATCTTTCAGAATTTAAAACAAGTAAATAAAATCTAGTATAAAAATGCATTTAGAAAGGATGGATCAAGTTCAAACTGCAGAAGCTAAGGTTTTGTGGCTTATAATCTTTTTTAGTATTTGAATACTGACAAACAGTCCCCAAAATAGTGATACTTTCAAAAGTTCTCAGATGCCTGGGCAGTGTTCATGAGGCACAAGGATGTCTGTGTTCCATGTACATATTTTAAACAAGTGGCCAAGGGCCTTATTTTATAATTTCTGGGGAATTAAATCTTTAGCAGAGAAGATTTTCCTGAATTTCCAATTATATTGGACATGATATTTTCTTATAAAGCAAACAAATTTGTTTTCTGAAACTAACAGAAAAGTTCATTTTTTTCATGTGTAATTTAAGTCAGATCAATTTAAAATTAGGTATTTAAACATACATAACTAGTATGTGGAAAGAGCATGACTCGTGATAATGTAATTATGACCCTGTTTTATTTTTTAATCTCCCACTGCCCCTTTACATTCAGTGGGAAGAATGAAGCCTCGACCCTGATGAAAATTCAGGCTGTCTCACAGTTTTTCTGCCCACTCTTGGGTAATGAACAGTCCTGACATCCTTTTAGATCATAAACACAGCCTTTACAGATATCAATCAAAACTACAAACTCAAATTCCTTTCCCTGTCCCAGCTGGGACATGCTTAGACTAACGCCTGCAGCAGAGGGTAATGAGAGGGGGCATGGCTGGCTTCACTATTTCTCTACTTTCTGCCTCTCCCGTGAACCCTTCTCCTACTGGCTCTGGGTGTCCAGCTCCAGCCCCAACTGTCCTCCTGGAGGACAGACCCAAGATGAACCCACGCAGGAAATACTCAAAGTTGCCCTCCTGGACACCTCCAGGCAGGGTACACTCTCCTGGCTCTACCATCAAGTAGAGACTCAGCCCACTTCTCCATCTCTAGATTTGCCAGGTGTGAGTCAGCTTCCAAGCCTCTTTACTCCCCGACCATGATGGTCACGCTGTCCACCCCCAACTAGGTATCACGGTGTAGTTTTTCCAGCTATGCCCTTCTCACTAGAGCCTCTCTCTTTCAACCTTTATTTTCCTGAAGCAAGTGGAGGGGAGAGGCACAGAACTCAGAGTGAATTTCCTCTTTGTGGCAGAATGCCTCAGTTGTATCTGACTCTGTGAACCTTTGGACGGTAGCCTGCCAGGCTCCTCTGTCCATGGGATTTCCCAGGCAAGAATACTGGAGTGGGTTGCCATTTTCCTCCTCCAGGGGATCTTCCCGACCGAGGGATCAAACCTGCATCTCCTGTGTCTCCTGCAATGCAGGCAGATTCTTTCCCTGCTGAGTCATCAGGGAAGCCCGTAAATGGGGAAGGGTAATTGTAATAACTTTCTACTGTTAATAACTGCTGCAGGCAGAGATCGGCAGCGGATGCCAACTCCAGGTGGTGAGGAACCAGGCTATTCACACGGTCTCGAAGAATCACACCCCAACTTATTTATTCATTACCAAGTCTTAAAGGTACCATCATGGTGGAGAAAACTGAGACATCATCTTAACCTAGTGATCAACTTTAACATGGCCAATAATGGAAAGTGACCCTCCAGGTCCCCCTGAGAGACACGCTAAGATGGACCCAACATGATCTGGGTAGTCTTCTTGCCAAAGATGCTTGATCTTAATCTAATCATGAGAAAACAATCAGACAAATCCAGACTGAAGAGACATTCTCGAAAACAACTGGCTGACATTTTCCCTAAAAATGTCATTGTCCTCAAAGAGAAAACAAGGTGGAGAAAACATTTTAGACTAAAAAAGATTAAAAAGCCATGACAACTTAATGCGATGTGGGATTCTTAATCAAATCACAGACTCACCTCCCTCTCAAACAACAACAACAACAAAATCCTTAGAGGGCAGTTTAGGAAATCTGAGTATGGTTTGTATAGGTAACAGCAGTGTACCAGTGTTAATTTCCGAACGTGATGAGTGCATGATGCTTGTGCAGAGGAATGCCAAGTCTCAGGAGAGAGAAGAAAGTATTTATGGGTGAAAGGTCACACTACGAGAGCGCAAGAGGGAGCAAAATAGAGGCAAAACAGCACAGTTTGGTAAATCGAGGTGAGGACTTGGCTGTTTATTTTTTCCAAACTTTCTGTAGATTTCCGATTTCTTAAAGCATCAGGGGAAGAAAAAGTTGTGGAGTCAGCTCTTGTCTTTTTCCTTTGCACGTATAGAAATGGAGATTTAACATCTCTCTTTGAAATTTTGTTGTGTCTCGATGTCTGGTTGAAACTTCAGGTATGACATCTTACTACGTGTGTCCACACACATGTAACAGTGACCATCTCAAAATATTTGTACAGATATTACAAATTACAATTAATCAAACATTTCCACTTATGTTATCATCACAACAGTCTTGGAAATAGCTAGACAAGGTACCGTTTTAATTCTTCCCATTTTCTAGATGAAAAACTGAGCAGCAGAAACTCTGAGCAGCTCAAGCAAGTTCACACACCTAAGACTAGTATTCTCATCCTCTGATTGCAGATCCTGTATTTTTTCACTGCACGTATTCAACACCCAGGAGGGCTTTTAAAAAGCCACTGAGTCTCTCATTACTTCATTTTTACAGAAAGTAAGAGAGAGACTTAAGGGTATTTGTTTATCCCCATTGTCTGAGAATTCCAGATGAGCAATGACACAGGAGCTCATTCAGCTCACTGAATCCGCATGCTCGTAAACCCTGATCAAGACTCTGCTTTGACAGGCAGCTTAAACCCACAGCCCCACCGATCTGGGATGAGGAGCTGGACAATGCCAGTCTCAGAGTCCTATACCCATGTGACTGCAGATCAGCTACAGCACCACAAGGAGCTTGCAGAGATGAACGCCCCTGGGACTGAGGCAACATCCCGTCAGAATGCGGAGGTGACTCTGGTTTTTCAGGGAGATGACAGCTCACACAGAAGGAAGCTCACATGAGTCACAAACCCACGGCCCCAGAATACTAAGCAGTTCTCCTTCCCCCTGACAGCTGGGGTGAGCAGAAGCCGTCTCCACTCTATTTTTTCTTAACTAAAAACAACTTAAGGGGGAAAACAAAAACCGAAAGATCACCCTTTCTGAGCTTGGTGGAAACCACATATTTGTGGTGAGGACGTAGAACGGGCCTCCAGACACGTGGCCCACATTGCTTCTCCTTTTGTGTCTTACTCATGAGAGCAGTTGTATGCCTTCACTGTCGACTGAAGATGTGAGGAAAGGGGAAAAGGGAAAGAGAATAGAGTAAACTGCACAGAATACCGCCAGGATCCTTCTTTGCAACAGGACTTTATTAAATGTGGTTGGGAGTATCTGGCTTCCCGAGAAAGCACAAGATACACCCTTAAATGATTACAAATTATTAATGGGAATACAGTTCCCTTTAAAGCCAGCTTGTCACGTATTTTCTGCAGCCTTGGCAATCTTAACTTCTCAGTATCAGTATGTCCTGAAACTCCTGTTCTCTCTGTGGGATCTATTTGGAAAATGAAAACTTGTTAACCAGGGCTCTGCTCTTGATAGATGGATACCACAGTGATCCATGGTCCAAACTCTGGAAATTTTTCCAGTTGCCCTAGAAATTTACTCTGCAAATCTGAGACAGCATGCCAACAACTAAGGGTAGTGAACTCTATACTGTCTGTAATGTGCCGTTTCTGTGTTACTTAAGATGATTCAGTTCTGCTCAAGAAAGTAAGAAATGTATAAAGAAGATAAATGATACTGGGTAGAGACACAAGGAGCTTGTGAGACAGGCAGAATTAACATCATGCTGATAGTAAGACTAAGTGGATTAATAATCTCTGAGTCATGGGGGCCGTGGACATAGGAGACAATGTGTGTACTGAGCATTGAGGAAAGGACGATATTCACAATGCATCCATTTACCTGTGGCATGAAACACCAAACAGTCCAGATACACTAAATATATGTGAACCGTACGAGGACTGAAAAGTATTTTTTTGTATGATTTTTATTGTTAAATGTATTCTTAAATCAGTCACCCACTAGTGATCCCCTTCTGGCCTCAAAAATCCTCAAAAATGTAGAGTCCACAGCTCCACATCAAGCTAACTAGTGAGCTGCAGTTAATGGTCAGGTAGATTTGTGCTTGAGTCTTTCTAATAGAGCAAGTGTGCTATTCACCGAGGCACCTTCTGCCTGCTAGTGCAGATATTCAAAAAATGCCAACTGAACAAATGAGTGGATCCTGTTATTGAGTTTTTTTCTAGATACACTTGCGAAAATAAAACCACAGGCTCAAGAGGACCTTTTGACTGAATAGATTAACCCTGGAAAAATCTATAATTGAATAATTTTAAAGGGCCTGGAGGATCTCAGAACAAAATTTCAAGGAGAAAAAAGTGAGTTAGAAGAAGATTCCATTGCTAACTGTGTACCTCGTTTCTACATGGCCTTACCACAGACCCTGGTTCATGTTGCATCGTGGCCATCTTCATCTGATTTTCATCACATTATAATTCTAGGATCTTAGTCATCTCCTATGCTCACCTTTGAGAGAGATCCAGAGAAAGGAGCATTTTATATGTACGTGTGTTGTATGGGGCATTCTAGAAGTGGGGCTCATGTGTCTTTCCCCTGCTGTGAGTGAGGTGCTGCATCCACACTATTAACTCCTTCAGAAATCACTGTATGTGTTACCTGCATTTTCAGATGAAGAGACTGAGCTTCAGTGAGGGTAGTAACTTGTCCTAGGTATACATAGGTAGCAAAGCCAGAATTTAATGCTGTGTCCATCTATGTCCCCCAGGTCATTTTACAGAAATATTGTCCTAAAGAGAAGGAAGCTCACAATGGTAGAAACATGAGATTTTTCTAAAAAAAAACAACAACAAAAACACAGGCAAACACCAGATACTGGAAGAACATTGCAGTCATTTCCGAATGTTATTTCTTAGAATGAATGAAATTAATTTCTTTTTTAATGACATGATTTGATATTCTGTAAAGGCTAAAACATCAGATGAATATCTCTAAAGTAGCAGTAAAATGTTTGGTGAATTCAGTTAAAATGGAAATAAAACTGATTTAGTAAACTTGGAACATTTTTTTACTTTAAACCATGGGCTTGGTAGGGTTTGGCTCATCCTCTTAGATAGGAAAATCATTTTCTCTAAATTAATTTCTTGAAAATTCAGCTGTCCCAGCCTTTCAAGCCAGGAGGTTAAATTGATCTGATCAACACCAGAGGCCTCAGAGTATCCTGGCCAGGGTCATAAATGAAATGGGTTAGATAATTTTAATATCTGATATAGTAATCCTCAGGGGCAACTGAACTGCCCAAGAATCATCCCTCCATTCATTTCTGCTCATTTAGGCATCAAGCAGATTTCTGGAGAGAGATCTGGCATCTGGATGCTGCTGTTAAGGCAGATGAGGAGAAATGGAATGTAACAGTGTCCTGGGATTCTCTGCCAGCAATCTATCCTTAATATCACCCTGAAATATGCTGAACCAGATCAAGTACAAGAATATTCACAGATGTTAGGAAACAAAAATAAGTTTTCAAGGAGAAAAATGAAGATGTATCTATTTAACTTTAGTTTCATTCAGCTTAATTCATTCACTAAAATGACTTGTTCGCTCATCCATCTAATCATCCATCCATGCACCCATCCATACAACAAATATTTATTGAGCACTTATTATGTGTCTGGTGTTCTGCTAGACTTGAACTAGAGTTTAAAGACTTCTGTGGTGAAATAGTAGCCACTAGCCACATGTGGTTACTCAGTACTTGAAATGTGGCTGGCCCAAATTAAGATGTGTTATAAGCAGGCATGGAACAATGGACTGGTTCGAAATCCAGAAAGGAGTATTTCAAGGCTGTATATTGTCACCCTGCTTATTTAATTAAATGCAGAACACATTATGTGAAATGCTGGGCTGGGTGAAGCACAAGCTGGATTCAAGTTCGCTGGGAGAAATATCAATAACCTCAAATATGCAGTTGATACCACTCTAATGGCAGAAAGTGAAGATGAATTAAAGAGCCTCTTGATGAAGGTGAGAGAGTAGAAAAGTTGGCTTAAAACTCAACATTCAAAAAACGAAGATCATGGCATCTGGTCCCATCACTTCATGGCAAACAGATGGGGAAAAAATGGAAACAGTGACAGACTTTATTTTCTTAGGCTCCAAAATCAGTGCAGATGGTGACTGCAGCCATGATATTAAAAGATGTTTGCTCCTTGAGAGAAAAACTATAACCAACCTAGACGGCATATTCAAAAGCAGAGACATTTCTTTGCAGAGAAAATGCTGTCTAGTCAAAGCTATGGTTTTTTCCAGTAGCCATGTGTGGATGTCAGATTTGGACCATAAAGAAGGCTCAGCACTGAAGAATTGATGCTTTTGAACTGTGGTGTTGGAGAAGATTCTTGAGAGCCCCTTGGACAGCAAGGAAATCAAAACAGTCAATCCTAAAGGAGATCAATCCTAAACATTCATTGGAAGGACTGATGCGGAAGCTCTAATACTTAGACCACTTGATGTGAAGAGCTGACTCATTGGAAAAGACCCTGATGCTGGGAAAGACTGAGGGCAGGAGGAGAAGGGGACGACAGAGGATGAGATGGTTGGATGGCATCACTGACTCAATGGACGTGAGTTTGAGCAAACTCTGGGAGCTGGTGAAGGACAGGGAAGCCTGGCGTGCTGCCGTCCATGGGGTTGTGAAGAGTCAGGCATGACTTAGTGACTGAACAACAAAATTAGTATGAAGTACATAACAGATTTCAAAGGCTTATTGTGAAAAAAATGTGAAATATCCCCTCAAAAATTTATATTGATTATATGTTGAAATTTTTTAACATAATGGCTTAAATTAAAATATATTTTTATAATTAATCTCATCTGTTTATTTTTACCTTTAAAATGTAAGCGATAGAAAATTGAAAGTACATATATGGCTTTCAAAATATGTCTATGGAACAGCACTATTATAGAATATTTGCAGAAGATTTCTTCCTTTCTTATGCTTTTTGTGGGACACACATAGGGTGTTTTTCAGGGAAGACAGTGAAATATAAAGACAGAAGATATGATCCGTGGTGGTTAGATAATACTGATAGGTTTGTATGTGTGTGCTCAGTTGCTCAGTCATGTCTGACTCTTCAAGACCCCATAGACTGTAGCCCACCAGACTCCTCTGTCTATGGAATTTTCCAGGCAAGAATCCTAGAGTGGGTTGCCATTTCCTCCTTCAGGGGATCTTCCCAACCCAGGGATCAAACCCACGTCTCTTGGGTCTCTTGCATTGGCAGGTGAAATCTTTACCACTGTGCCACTTGAGAAGCCCCATTTCTAGGCTTGGTGAGGGGCGTCATTAAATTTTTGTTCTGAAAACTTTACTTTGGATGCTAAAAATCCAGGTCCAATGTTCTGGAACTGAAATAGTATAGAAAATTTGGGATGCTGAAATGTTTGCCACTCTGGTATTTCCTGCACTATCATTGGAGGGATGTCCTAGTTTCCTGAATATCAATAGATTCCTGCTGGCACATGGGGACAGTAAAAAAGATGGCACTGAAAGAAGCAAATTCTTATGGAATAGGTTGTTTGACATGAGGATGTTATGGGAATTAAGCAATGCTAACTTTGATCTTGTCCCTCTTCTTTGAAATAAGACATCTGGGTTGTTTTATGTCTGCATTGACCTACTAGCAGGAAAATAAATAAATAATTTGAACTGTAATTAGGTTGGGAATAGCATCTAATGACTTAGGGAGTTTGTCAGATTAACTAGTTTTGGCAAAAAATTCTAAATAAATAAAAGTTAGAGGGCTCAATTCCAAACATTTTTTAAAATAAAAATTTAATTAAAATGTAATTTAATTTAAAACATCAAAATATTCTCAGATCAATGAATTTAGTAGCTTTTCTTCTTTCAAAAAGCACTAAAATGGGTCCCTTCTTTTTTCTATTATTCACAAGTGGTACATGGTTTATAAGTTCCTTTCATGACCACAATCAGGCTCAGTCAACCTCATCCCTAGAGCAATGAGAAGAGTATGGATGAGCAGTCTGGCCCTTGGGAATGACTGAAAAACCACACCGAAAAACTCCTCACGCAAGTCCCCAGGCACACAAATGCTCTGTGTCTATCCATGTCCAACATGGTTCATGATGGAATTAACTTTCTCTTGCCTAATGAGCTTCAGAGAAGATTTTGAAATATACTTGGGGGATTTATGGAAGTGAGAGACTTAAAAATATGAGTATCATGAAACTCAAGGACCTGTCAGTGACTCTACTGGGAAGAACACAGCAGCATAAAAAAGAAGAAATGGGACATGGGGGTGATTTTTTCTGGTATTGGAAAACATGCCATCAACACCAGATATATATAAGAGACAGATGGCATGGCAGATGCTCTGAAAAAAAAAAAAAAAAGACTTACTATTAGGTGAACCAGAAAAAAATAAACAAGAAGGACAGAGGGGAAAGCACATAAGTTCCCCTCTGATGTCAAGAACATCTTCCCGTAGCTGTAAAATGTCTAATTGCATCCCACAGGCTTGCACATTACAAAGGCAATCTCACCCTCTTTCTCCACTGATTGCACTTTTGGAGTTTAGGGCCATTCTTTTGAGAGGACTCATTTTTGTCTACTAGATTTCTAAGGAAGAAAGGAAGGCAACATCTAATTTGATCCATAATGCTAAAATATTATGAGAATGCTACTGCTAATTTTTCTCTGGTTCAGTTGCTTCCATCTGATATGCAGAACCTAGATGAAACTCACGTAGGTTTATTCTAGAAATGTTCCCACTTAATATCCTTTCATAATTGCCAATCAGGTGAATGGGGTTGGCACTTTAATAAATTTAAATCAAAGTTGTTTAAAATGAGTCTTAGAAAGCTGATCTGTGTTCTCTCATTGGTTCCCCAGAATTTAATATAGGTTCCTTGGCAAAATTATAAGTTAGGACGTGTTATGGGTCCATGGAATTGACAAGGAATGGTTGAAACCAATAAAGATGATCTACAAATGCTAAGGGTTTACTGTGAAGCACACATATAGACAATAGTGCCAACATATATAGAATTAGTATACAAAAATCCAGCAATATGCACTTGGAAACCACTGTTTCATCATTTATATTAGACAGAAATGGATGCAACTGAGCCTAAAATTGCCAATGTGAGTTGCTAAAATAAGAAAAGTATGTGAATAATATTAAGGCCATTGCCAAAAGGAAAAAAAAATATGTTTGGGAAAGTATCTAGTGATGATTTTGTCACTATATTTGGAGATGAAATTGAATAACTAAAGGCTATTGAGTAACACTGTTTAACAAATAACTATTATAGCTACTATAGGGTTTTCAAGGGTAATTTTAATTATATGTAACATTTACTTTTCTGTATTGTTTTTAGAAACCCTAATAGGTTTCCTAAGGTAGACCCCATTGTACACATACAATTTTCAGTAATACACACACACATATGATTTACAAAATCATTGCAAAAATGAAACTTAATAACAACATGGAGTCCAGACATAGCTTAGACACTTTTTTTTTTTTTTTCATTTTAGAGGAGAAAATGCACCCAAGATCACCTGGAAATCTCTGTCTATTCTATTCCTTATTTTCTTCTTTTTATTCTATTTCTTCTCTCAGTTGCCCAGATCTGTCCTTCCCTCTGTTACAGTTAAGTAGGAAAGACTACATGTGGAGAATGAGTTTCTAGAGACTAATATCAAACTAGCCCTTCCATCTGGCTTACCTTGGAACAAATAAGTATACTGTTTGAGGATCCACACTTTCTACAAAGCTAGGGAGACATCACAGAGAAGCTATTTCAATCTGGAACGAGTCCTACATGGAGACTTGCCTACCGTGTGTCCCTGCTAAATGCTCCCAGAGGAATAAGCCCTGGGGCTGATACACCAGCCAGGAGTGGATCTCCCTTTGGCGGGGGAGGGAGAGCAGGCTATATTCCAGCATAACGTGGCTGGTTGCCACAGAGCTATGAAATGCCATGTTCCTTGACCCTATCAACAAGTGCAAATCTCTATTTGACACCCTTTGTTAGACTTCCAAACTTGGACAATAACTCATGATAAAACAGCTTCCTATTCTGCTTTGTGGAATTTTCTGTAAGAAACTCAGAGAAAGTATAAATATTCCCTGATTCCAGCAGAGGCTGGATAATGCTGCAGTTATACATTCTATCAGGCAGCAATCTGTTTGTTTGTGTTTTTCTTAATGTCTTGAAGCTCCCTTCTAATAACGTCAACACATAATCTGTGTTTATACAAGAGTCACCATTATCTTATTAGCATCACATAGTTTGTCTCCTTATTGAGAATATCCTCCTTCCGTAGGTATATAATGCAGATTATAATGTTTTCTGCTTCAGAGACTTCTACTTTATATCCCTCAGATTAAAGATTTATACTTTATATCCCTCAGATTAAAGATAATGATAGAATGGGCAGAATGAGCCAAAAAAAAAAAAAATGCTGAAAAATCCCAGATGTTCCTCTATCCTGTACATAGCATAATTGCAAAGGACATTTTTCCTAAGAGGAAAATAGTTCACTAGGCACTTAAAATGGGAAGTAATTTCAGTCTTTAAGAGCTGCCACTACGTGGCATCTTACTTGACAATTATGCTCGCATGACAGCGTCAGTGCTGTTTCAACGTGGTATTAAGAATACTGTGACATCATACTATCCTTGCTATACATGCTTCTTACATAAATAAACTGTTTATGATTCACTTTATCAAACACCTATTCTTTGCTTTGACAAAAACATGCATTTTATGTCATTTCCATGGATAATTTCTTATAATGAATTTCCAACACTGATCTTGCTTTATAATAGACTTCTAATTTACTCAAATCAAAAAAGCAGAAAACTCTAGCAAAAACTAAGATATATAAATATATATTTTAGCCATTTACCTGTGGTTGAGAAAGAGAAACATGATAAGGAAAAAAAGTTTCCATACCTTTTTTTTCAGAAATTCAACCTACAGAAACATTTATATATACTTCAATCATTCAATCATTTACAGCTTCCATAACTTCTATAACCCTCTAGCAAGAACAAACTTTTACAGAAAGTGACTTATTACAAGATCCAGAACTACTTTTTGAATCATCAAAATTAAATTTACCTTTAGTGCAATTTTACATTATGTTCTAATTCATTAAAAATTTATAAATCCATGTCATATAGTAAGCCTTGAATAATCAAAATATTATTTTTCCCCTTCTTTTTCCCAAATATCTTCATTCTCATTTACCTCAGGTATGTGAAAATTCATATGAGCATAAATCTCAATTAACTAGAACCTTCCTTTAAATTTTTCCTCCCACACTGTCTTCTTTCTCAATTGGTTCCATAAATAAACACAAATTGAAGAAAACCTGGTTTTAGGAACATTCTGAAAGCTTTCACAGGGAGATGCTTAAATTGTCTTCAAACAGTTGTAACAGAAAGGGGATAAAATACTGCAGCTCCTTGAGACTCAAAAACCAGATTGCAACAAAGAGTCTCATTTTGAAATAGTCACTCCTATAAAGTCTCTGCTCGCGGTAGCACTTAGCACTTATCATCACAGATTGGAAACTAATCAGACCTAGAGTCATTATAAAATAAGAAGACCCTCAGAGAACTCCAAAATAATGATGGCTGGGTTATAAACTCCCCTTCCAATTATGTTTATTGTTTTAGTTGATGGAATCACAGGAGTGAAACGAACCTGGAGAAAATGAGTGCCATAACGGCAGGAGCCACACTCCCAGTGAGGGCTGCCCTGGTGGTCAGCTGGTAAAGAGTCTGCCTGCAATGCAGGAGACCCGGGTTCTATCCCTGGGTTGGGAAGATCCCCTGGAGAAGGGAATGGCAGCCCACTCCAGTATTCTTGCCTAGAGAATTCCATGGAGAGAAGAGCCTGGTGAGCTACCGTCCATGGGCTCGCAAACAGTCGGACCTAACTCAGCTACTGACACACACCCGCACACACACACACACTCCCAGTGCCTGCAGATGCTTAAAAATTAATGAATATGCAGGATGCAGAGCACTAACTTTGCGGGTAAATATTGAAACTGAAAGATCGACTGGAAAGGGTTTTTATTTTTCACATTCAATCAAATAAGTCTGAATATATTTCATTTCCTACCGTGAGTGGAATAAGTCATCAAGTTAGAATCAATAACTCCAGGGTCTTTTATTAAATTTCTTCACTCACCTTCCATGGGGGTGTTACTGTCTGGTCGATTTGCAAAAACAACATCCACATACTCAAGCTGCAGCCTCTGGAGGGAGCCCTTCAGTCCTGGGAACAGAAGCAGGAAAAAAATCTCAAAAAGTCTAAATTAAACATGAGCAATATTAGAAATTGCTGAAGTTTGCTTTCCTGCAAGAATTTACTTTAAAAAAAAACATTGGATTAGTTTCAAAAAGACATTGAATACAGTGATGTGTTCATTGGCCCCTAGAACCCCTTAAAAATACATCAAGGATTGACATTGTCCCCAGCAAAGAAAAGCCTTAGAACTTTCTCAGCAGCACCAGTGCTATACTGGAAACCCACACTTGGAAATGACCTTTCACAGTGGCTCCTGTGTGGCTGAGCTAGAAGCAAAGTTTAGAACAAAAAAGCAGCCTAAAAGTTTAACTTCTTTCTTTTTGAAACATGCAAGTTAATCTCACATTTTGAATTACTTAATGTGCTCATATTGTGATGGAGATATATTTATTGCACATCAAAACATTAAAATCGTGTGTATCACAAATAAATGACTGACAATCTCATCTTAATGTACACATGGGTTTTAATAGGAATAAAAGGCTTGGCAAATGAAGGTTTCACTCAACATTTTACTAATTGAAACAAAGTTTGGAGAACCTTAAATATAGCTGAGTCCTACCATTTCTACTATTCCCCCTTATTTTGAGAAGAAACAAAACCACTAGAAGCTCTAAAGATTTAAGGGGTAATATAAAGGAGAGAGTTAGAATTTTAAAACAAGTCGAACCAATAATCTATGTCTCAACTCTAACCACTGAGTCACATTCCTATGATTACTCACAAAAAAAAAATTAATTTCAGTAAAATTAATACTTCCCCGAAATAGGATGTATTGTATACAATATTATGCAACCAAAAGGATGACAGTGTTCAAGAATTACTTTTTCTCATTTCTAAGAGGCACAGCACTTCCTTATCAGCCTATTTAATTCCACAGGAAGACTGGAGGTTTTTCTCTTTTTATTATAGGCATAAAATTAATTGCATGTTAAATGAGGCTCTTATAAATTTAAATCTGGCATATTTAAATTTGATTTTTCAAACTGGTTTATTGGCCAGCCACAATTACTTTTCTGACAGGAAAATGGAGTGCTTGAATCCAGTTCCGGAAATATTTTTTCATTCATTGAGAAAGGATTGATTGTCTGTGATGGCAGCTTGTTAACAGAAGCCCTGATGAAGAGATGAGGATAGACAGGTATTGTAAGGGAAGGTCTAACGCCTATCCTTAAAAACTGTGGTGACCTTCATGCTCGGGGTATTACCAGCAATCTCAATGGGCATCTTGAAGTTAAATTTACATTAAAAAGCATTATGATATGAACCCCCTCTGGAAGCAGTTGTATGTATGGAGGAAGTCAGGAGAGGAAAAGATAACCAAGCAAACAGTCCACCATGCTCCGCTGTCCATGAGACTCTTCAGGCAAAAATACTGGAGTGGGTTGCCATGCCCTCCTCCAGGGGATCTTCCAACCCAGGTCTCTTATGTTTCCTGCATTGGCAGGCAGGTTCTTTACCACTAATGAAGCCCAAATAACAGGGTATCCCAAGGTCTGAAAGGTTGGAAATCTGTTCTCTAGCATGTGATCCCACTTGCTATCCCACAAAGTTATTTGACTTTTTTGGTGTGACTCGGTTCTCTAACCTGTAGTGGAGATAACAATCCTTATAACCTTCAGAATCACCACTCCAGAGAGCAAATAAAATCAGTTGGCAAGCACTTGGTAAGTGCAACAGTCTACAGAAGTGAGTTAATTATAACAGTGGTGCTCACATCTGGAAAGGTTCAGGATAAGCGGTGCCAAAGACCAAACGCCAGAGATTTTCACTGGACCTCCTTGTTTGAAAAGGAAGTCATTAGTGACAGTTCTGGCCCATGCCTGGCACTGGAAACAAAGTTCTCCTTTCTGATGATGATCTTCTACCTCTGTGTCTCTTCTTAACAGCTTGGCCAGGGCTAAGAGTAACTAGGAGAAAAACTATGACTAACTTGACCCTGTTGAAATGAGGTATGATCAGTGATGATGTAAGTTTTTTTCTTCAGTGTCCTAAACATGTACTGAGTCTCAATTTGATCCTAAAACTGTGGCAGGCTCTGGGTGTTTAAAGATGCATGGATGTAGTATTTATACTTATGGAGCAAACAGTACATATTGAGAGCATTTGTGGGTATAGGTTCATTGTTCAAGGTAATAGTGTGTATCCATAAATAATGACACTGAACTTGATATAATGACAATATTCTCTATATTCAGTCATTCCTCATTTCTCAGTTCTTTCTCTGAAATGCTCTTTTTTCTTATTTTTTAACATTTAGACCAAGAGTCAAGAGTACTCATATAAGAATATAAGAAATGATGGGTTGCATCCTGTCAGTGATCCACCGAGTCCCTACTCTGACCTTGAATTGAAGTAAAAAGAGGTTGTGTTCCTGAGAGGCACTGTCCACTCACTTTGAAAATGTTAATCACGTAAAGCCTTGTAATCCATGGTATGACTTTTGGAGTTTACTCCATGTGAGACAGCAGAGTGTTGGTGAGGGGTAAGGAAATGAGAGTTAAGCCAGGAAAATGATGTTATCAGATTTGTGTTCTGAACTGATACTCGGCTGCTCAAAGTGACCCGTGAGGGGCCAGAGAGAAAGCAGAGAAGGAGACCAGAAGGAGGTCACAGCAGCAGACCTCGCGTGGACCAAGTTGGTTAGAAGTGTTCATGTTCAGGACAAGTTGTATAGGTAGACATAAGAGGACTCTAGGTGTGCTGAATACGGAGTGTGGAGCTGGAGGTATCAAGGAGGACTCTTAGATTTTTGGCCTGAGAATGAAGTGACCGTTAGTAAATGAGGAACACAGGAGGAACAGATTCGTGGTGGGAGCCATGCTGGGTCTGAGCAGCACATCGGTCAACCCCACGGCGCTCTTGGCAGCTGGATGGGCCAGTCTGGCGTTCAGAGGAGAGGGGCAGGTGCGGGCGTCACAGCTTGGAACCCAGCCCTGGCTGGGTCTGAATGACCCTGCCAATGTCTTTTAGCCCCTTTGGCCTTTAGCATTCTCATCTTTCCAAACACAAAATGGAGTTAGATGATCTTTCTGTTTCCATTCTTCATGTGACTGCAAAACAAATCAGGTAGTCCTGCCTTTTTCTATTTGGATGCTTTAATCTTGTAGCTAAATTGCAGCAACATAAAGGCTTGCTAACAAGTGTCTCCTTGAGAGCCATTTAGAGTTTATCTCCAATAAACAAATAGTCATGTTCTATTTCCACTGAGCAAAAGTTTGTTGAGCTCTGACTTGGGGCCAAGTATTGTTTTAAGTAGATGTGTGAAAATGCATTAACCTTGGCTCCAGAGGAGCATCCAATCCGAATGGCTGATCGTAAGCTGAGGACATGAGTGCTCCCGTGCACTGAATGTACTTGCTGAAGTGCAATTTTGTTTTTGTTCTTAAATTTTCATTTGTTCATTTCTTTTCCTTTCGGCCATTCTGGGTCTTCACTGCTCAGGCGTTCTCTGGTTGTGGCACGCAGGTGCTCCTCTCCAGTTGCAGAATGCAGGCTTCTCTTTGCAGAGGTTGCTCTTGCTGCTAAGTACAGGCTTCAGAGCATGGGCCGAGGAGCTGTGGTGCGTGGGCTTAGTCGCCCCACGGCATGTGGAATCTTCCCAGACCAGGGATCAAACCCATGTTCCCCAAATTGGCAGGTGGATCCTTAGCTACTAGACCAGCAGGGAAGTCCGAGAAGGCACTTTTGACATTAGCCTGTAACTTGGCACTAACACAGTATCTGTGGGAGTGAAAACAGGAGGAGCAGGAAGAACGTTTCCTGCTCTCAAGGAAATGTCTAGAAGTTAACTGGAAATTCCTCAAAAGTCCACAGGAGGATAAATTATGTTATGTAAAGACAATAGCTTTCAAGTGACTATAATAAAAAGAAATCGAAGTTAATCTCCCTTTTAGGTTCTGAAGTTTAACAGGAACTGCATTGTTCATAGGGTGGAGCAATTCAGTTAAACCTATTTCACAGGCATCTATAGAAATATGCTCATTTCAGACATTAAGCAGGTTGGCAGGGTTAGACGTGGGTCATGTGTTCACTGTGGCAGGTTTAACTCTGTAGAAATAAGGCCATGAGTAGTTTGGAAATTCTGCAAGGGTTCTATTCAAATATGCTGGGTCATCATCTTCTACTCCTATGGCATATTTGTTTTTCCTGTCAGGCTTGAAAAAAGATGTTGCCTTAAATAATGTACACTGCTTCTCCATTTAATTTTCCAGCTTCTTCTCGTCAGAACTTCAGTCATGATTTGAGCTTCTTAAAAAAGACTGTCCTGTACCAGAATAAGTGGCTACACTTCCCATTATGAAACATGATTATTTGGGGTGGATGATTTCAATTTACCATGAACATGGTACATCAGAAAGGAACCCCGTAGTGAAGCCATTTGTTAAGAAATTTATTCTTTAATTGAAAATTATCACTTGTCTCTTTTTTAACAAGTTCAGATTGTAGGGTTTGATATTTGCCCTTCATTAAAAAGTCTTAAGCGGAGCTTTTTAAAATATTTTTCCTCTCCTACTCCTAAAACAGTGACAGTGTTTTGAATCACATAACAAAACTGTTGCTTACCTGAAAGGCAAATACAGACAGACACAGCTTTTGCTTATAAAAGCAAATAAACACTTTACTTGTGATTACAATTTGATTTACCAAACTATTTCCATTCTTTCATGTTAGATACTAAAGAGCTTTGATCTGCTTAATTTTAACACTGGCACAAATTTGAGTTTAATGAATGTTTGTGGAATGACTAAATTAATAAATAGACTTTCAGAGCCTGAGTGGATCTTGTGATTCCAAATGAATATAGTATAGAATATTCCAAATGAATATAGGAGTATAGAATATATTCACTCCTTCCTTGTGAATCTAAGGAGAATGTTGTTTCTAACTGGATCTAAGTCAAGGACTTAGGGCTTGTTGAAAAGTTCTTTCATAGATTTTTTTCAAAACTGCATTATACCCAAATTAAGCTAATTTTATACTCTAAAAATTAACTTAGGTAGCCAAGGTCATCTAGCACACAGGTGGCCTGAGCTTTACAAGAACTGGACTTCTGTCTCATTCTTCAAAAGTACTTCTCAAATTTAATGTGCATATGAAACTCTAATCTTGAATAAAGTCACCTTCATCACAGGACAAGTCCCAGTGAACCCTGAGGATAATGATTTGTAAACCTCTTCAAAATTTATTTTGGGTCTAGAAATCTCATGTCCCTTCTTTTTTTTTTCCTGTAAAATTCACTCAATTCCCTAATTTCAGTCTGCCTAGAAATATCCTTTGAGCTGACTCTCCTGCACGCAAGAGTATTTTCGTCTTTGGCTGACACTGTAAACTGCAAAATAACACCAACAGTAAGAACATTATAATTAATGTTATAATAATTAATCCCAATTCATCTTCAATCTGAAAAATTTGAAATTTTGTATTATTTTGAATCTGGGTCAGCTTGAATTTCAGTTGAACTGGTTTATCCATCCTGACAGATTAGCTCCTTAAGAGAATTCCCAACTTTTTTAAAGGGGGAGAAAATTTAAGGTATTTCTATTAAATTGTATGAGGCTTGAAGGAACCTGACTTAAAAAGGAGAGAAAAAGAGTTCTGAAATTATTCATACACACTGGTACATATTAAAGCAATGGAGATTCAGTGAAAAGACAGTAGCACAACTTCTCTATTCTTTTTCTCATCGATTTTCTGTCTCTTTGTTGATTGCTACTGTAAACCACTTTCTGAATCTCTTTTGGAATCAGTTAGATCAGAAAGAAATGAAAAACAAGAACTATCTAGGCAGCACACTGCCACCACATCTGTTCAGCTTGGTACATAAGCTGAAGACTTGGATTTTTTCTTGTTGACAATCTTTGTGGTAGATGACATACATCATTGGGGCAAATACTAGAGTAGGAACGGTAACAGTTTGGGGAGGAAGGCTGGGTTTGACTGTACAACGTCAAACTGGACATGTGGCCTGAGAAGGCATTTTGTGTGAGTGAGGAATTTGGAAGCTTTCTCAAGAGCTAGAAAGTGGTCATTCATTGTGGCAGTTTCAGAATGTTACTTACTTAGTGTCCTTATCCATAGAAGGAACACTAGTAGGTGCATTAAGAATGATGATGGTGATGATGATGACAAAAGTAACATTTACTAAGTGCTTATTATATGACAGACACTGTCCTCTATGTGAATAATCTAAGTTCAATCCCTGAACAGTGACCTTGTGAGGCAGGATATTTATAGCCCATCTTATAGTCCAGGAGATGAGCCTAAGTGAGACTAAGTAACTTTTACAAAGTACCCCAGCTCATAAATGACAGAGTTGGAACTTGAACCAATGTTCATCTGATTTCAAAACCCAGATACCTATAAATATACTAAAACCAGTTAGTGATCAATACATATATTTTTGTGTTTATAAGTAAGTGTTTGCAGGTAGACAGAGAAGTCAGTATAACTAGAGGGAAAAGTAAGGAAGGATATGCACTGGATTGTGAAACTATGGAATGGGATGAGGTGAGCAAAAGGAGGAATTTATTTTTTTATTTTTATTTTTAAAGTAGTGGGATTAGAGTACATCTTATGTTTTTTGGGGTGACTTTAGTATTTCATAAGTGAGATTAGTTTTAAAAAGGAGAAAAATCATTTGTCTCAATGATTAATTATGAATAGAAAGGTATAAAAATCTTGAATTTTTATGAAACAGTTCATGAACTAGTGTAAAGAAACATATGGCAGCCCCTTTTAACATTTTTTTCATTTATACTGATACATACCACAACATTGATGAAATTTATGCTAAGTGAAAGAAGCCAGTCACAAAATAGTACATATTATATAACCTCATTTATATGAAATGTCCAGAATTGGCAAATCCATGGAGACAAGAGTAGGTTGATGGCTGCCTGGCCTGTGGGAGAGGGTAAGGAGGGGATAAGAAGTGACTGAAGTAGGTATCAGGTTTCTTTTGGGGGATATGAAGGTGTTTTAAAATGAAAGTGTCAGGGGAGTGTAATCTCCTCGGTTCTGTCACATCTCAACAGAAATTTGAAGCGACGGACATTAAAGCCTTCGGCATGTCACAGCTCTCGGACAGTGCTATAGCTCCCTCAGTTTTATTTAGAAAATAAAGGAAAATACATCCTCGAGGTGTGGGGGCATGCCAACCCAAAAGACACGAAGAGAAGAGAGAGAGAGAGAATGTGTGCGTGCGCGCAGGATAAAGAGAGACCGCCGCAGCCCTTTGGCTCCTTTTTACATGTTTTTTCCTCACCCCTGGGCCTGCCCTGTGTAAACTGGGCTAGCCAGGAGTGCTGTTTGTCCCGCCTGAAGTCCTCACTCTGGTCCTCGACCTGCCTTTGTTCTGTTTTCGCGGGCTTTTCCCTTCCTTGTCTTTTAGCCATCGCCATTCTGGACTCCTGTTTCCTATTCTAACCACCTAACAGAAGCATGGTGATGACTGCATACTCTGTAAATATTCTCAGAGCCAATGAATTGTACGTTTTAAATGGGTAAACTTCTATGGTACATAAATTATAGCTCAATAAAGCATTTTAAGAAACCTTGTGGAAGTGCTTTATTAATGTTAGCATAGTTGTAAAGAAGAATGCTAGAAAATCGAGTCATTTTCTTTTGAGTTCTCATTCTCCCCTGTATATTACTTCACCCCTCAGGAAGAAACATAGGGTTGACTGTGGCTCTCCTCATAGAAAAACTTTTCCCCCTTCCAGTGTGTTTTGAACTTATTTGGTTGACACGTTTCTTGAATTGGCAACCCACAAACGAAAATAAAATGGTAGCAGCAGTACTCACCTTCAATAATATGTTTTCTTGACAACCCTCTTTCTGTTTCAGCTCTGAGAAGAAAGAGAAGCAAGTGACTTTGAGTGGGGTGTGCTTGTTTAAAAATCACTGTTTCATAAGTACAAAAGAATAATCATTCTTGACTGAATTTTTAATGCTATTCCTTGTTCTTGGCAAGTCTGTACCACTGCGGGTTGGGGAGAGAAGACTGGTGGGCAGTACATCGAGAGGCTTTTCTTTGGAGACCATCACTGTCGTCATACCATGTAAATAACAAGTCAGCCATGTATGCCTGTCCATATATAATTTGATACTTGACAAATGGCTCAACCTTCCCACTGTGTTCTTAACCAATCCTAAACCAAACAAAAACAAAAAATAATGACATCAGTTTGTGAGCTTACTATAAGATTGTTAGGCTACTGATAGCATTGACTTTTCTGAAAAGGGAAGTAAATTTGAAAGTGCCTTTTGCCTTTCAAAAAAAAACGAACAGCTATTTTCTTTTAAAATGTGATGTACTAAGTCTTCTTTAAATTAGTTTCCTAACAAGAAAAAAACCTTTAACTAGGATTTTTGCCTGCCAAGACCATTTTCAAACTCTAGACAATTAGAAAGAAATGTGGTCCTTGAAGATTTAAAGCACTGATGAATTATTTCTTTAACATCAATACCTTTGGCAGCCCCTTTTTAAAACACAGTAGTCTATCATTCACCTTTGGTGATTTTATATCTTTTAAAAGTATATTAGATAATATTGTATGTAGTACTCCACTACATACTGGTTCTTGCAGATTGTCATATTTCCTGTTTATTTCTAAATTATAGGCAAGGTTTTCAGTTCCACTGCAAAAGCACCAAGCCATGGTACCATGAATCGGAGTACACACAATGTAAACCTACATTTCTTACAAGTACCATTGCTTTTATTTTTTAATAGACTACAGTAGGAATAAAAATCTAAAATCCATGTTTCTATCTTCATATTTGTCATAAAGAAACTCAAAAACAACAATAAAATATGAGTGTGTGTTTTCATTAGAAGATTCCCCTTCAATTTTATCTTTAACTGTTTTGTATGAATTATAAGGAAGTAAATAAGGTTCTGTTTGTTTGTACTTGTCTTCTTTTTTTGTTGAGGCTCCATGAAAATCTTTGAGATTTCCATGAAAAGTATATGAAATAGCCTGCTATTTCCTCACATGTTTGTCAAAGAGGCCAGTCTCCTAAGACCTGCTGAATAATGTAAGCACCATTTCAAACACCAGTCGGCCCATCAGAAGCCAATTCAACTTGGGAGATTTGTTCTGTATCCCACAACAGGGAGAGGACCACTCTTTCATTTAACCTGACAGAAAGTGATACAGGCAGCTTCCTGTTATTCTTCGATGAGATAGTCCTTTTGATCAGCATTTTCAGAGCCCTCTGCAGAAATGATCAGAGACTTACATGTGGGGCCAGGAAAGATATTTTTATCACTGTTTTCTGTAGAAGTCTGAGTTTTGGCAGATTTAAGTAGCTTTTCTTCTGTGATGCTGTGTGCTTATTTTCTTTGCCTGAAATTTGAACTCTATTTTGGAAATGGTTCTAAGTATGAGGTTGGTATTTGAAAATCTCCATGAATCACTTAGTAACAAGTGACCACATGTTCTGCACTAAACTACTTTGAGGGTATCTTGCTAAAATTGAATCGTAGGCTAATTGCTATTTCCTTCAAGTAAGAAAAAAAAATCTTTCTTTCCAAACCAATTAATTTTAGTATGTTAGATGTAAAATGGTTGCCTAAAATGATCAAAGCATGAACTACTAGTCGTTTCCTGTCAAGCAGAGAAGAAAAGACATTTGACTTACTTTCCACCCCAGTAGAGTTTGGTTGTTATGACCAGGCTGGACCTCCTATATGTTGAACAAACACAGAGAGAAATATTTTAAAAATTGATGGTATTGAGTCATATTATTATTATAGCACTAGACATAATTTACCATACCTCACATTTTAAAACTGGTGAAAGGATAAATTTGTTCATTCATGTCATTGAAATGTAAGGACAAAGGGAAGCTGATGACTGGGGACTTGAAGTCAGATCCTAGAGAAAAAGGTCTGAAGGGAAGGAAGCTTTGCCTGGAAGACCCGGGAGAGGAAAGACTATGGCAACACACAGGTGACTGGGTGGTGGCAAAGCAAAGGTGAGTGGTAGGCGTGGAGAGTCAGGATGGAAAATGAGAAGAGTAAGTAAAAAAACTTAAAGGATGGACTGCTTTAGGAACTCAAATAGACAGCCACTAATACTCACCAAGCATCTGACACAGTGTTGATTGATCATGAACTTTCCATACACCCCCTGCCAAAGACCATGGACCCTAGTGTCTCTGAATTATGACTCTTTCCAACCAATTGGAAAGAGTCATACAACCAATTGCCTTCACAGGAAAGTACCAACTACATGGAAATAGAATAAATTTAATCAATAAATAGGAATAAAATTTCTTCCCATTCTTCTTATTAATTGAAAATGTTATTTTAGGAAAACAACCCTAAAACCCTTAACTCAAACTTCTACCACTTTATTCCTAAGGGAATGAAATGTGGAAATCTTGTCAGCAAATTCATTACCTCCTCAAAACCACACCCAAGGGCAGGAAATGCAATTGCACTATTTTGATGGTGGAATATGAAATATGTCTTGAGAACTATAGTCATATAATTTAAAATTGGGAGGTAGAGCTCAATACAATTTAATTTCTCCAGGTATATAATTCAGTTGAACTGGCTGAGGAAAAAAAAGGCATTTGAGATTCAAAGGTTAAGACCAAACTTCAAGAGTATTTGAAATAAGGCATTTATTAATTCCGTCAGCTGTAGAGTCAATGCCTGAAGCCCTGACACATAAAAGACTAGTATGATTAATGATAACCAATGGGGAATGATGGTGACAACTCTGACAACTTGGCTGCAACAAGAAAAATTTGTAGAAAATGTCAGTAACCCTATCCCACTGAAGTTAATTCCCTGAAAAGTAATTTGAATCACTAACAGAAGGTCTACAGAGATATACATCTGGAAATTACATACCCCAAAAGGGTTGATGCACTTTCCAAGTTAATCCATCAACCTCATGATACCTAGTATAATAGCAATCTGCCACGGGGAAGTTGGGTCTAAGAGACCTTCAGCAAGTGTTCTCAGAACTTCAACAAAAAGCTCTGGATGGAAGCTTATTAAAAAATGAGTGCAGCCTTCTGGATTATTCAGAGCAGTTGGCCCTGCCAAAGCCATGCATTCTACCCTTAGGCCACCATAGACTTATTTTTCCCAAATTAAGCTTTCTATAGAATGTTTGGACTCTGTGGTTGTGCATACCAATATTTATGTTCAAATATAAGAGTAGACAACAACCTGATGAATTATCATGGACTTCAGGGGGGCATCTAGAGCAACTGTTCTGTGTGGGTGAAGAATGATACTATGAGGATTTCACATTGATATAGCACAGCTTTCAAGATTCTTTTGTTCACCTTATCTCACTTTATCAGCACAATGCTCCGTGAACAGTTATGCCACCCATTTTACAGGTGGGTAAATTGAGGCTCAGCAAAGAGAAGTTAACTGCTCTGGACAAAACAGCTAGCAAGTGGTGGTCTTGGGACAAAAAGCCAAGGATGCTAGTTGAAACCTGCTTTTGTAGCCTTCATGCTATGATGTTATGGTCTATCTTTTCAACAACCTCAGGTTGAACTGTTATGACCTGATGTCATAACAGCTGTGAACTGTTATGACCTGATGTCAATATTCTGTAGCATGGGGATAGCCTGAGTGTTTATTTGCAAGATTGAAAAGCATTTTGCGAAAGATGCATGTTAATCTATTTTCTACAAAAGGTATGTAAGAAGTTTTGCAAAGTATGATGAGTGATGACTAAGTGTGTTGTGGATGCAGAGGGGAAGAGAGTTACTGCACCAAAGCTTCCCCTTCATCCTCAGGCGTACTCTGCCAGCCTGCACCATGCTGTTGATGTCACTGGACATTACTGGACTCATCTCCAAAGTGTCTGTTATAGGTTGAATTTTGTCCCCCACAAAAGATAACGCTAAAGCCCTATCCCCCAGTACCTCAGAATATGAGCTTATTTGGAAATAGGGCCACTGCAAATGTAATTAGTTAAGATGAGGTCATGCTGGAGTAAAGTGGGCCCTTTATCCAATATGACTAACGCCTTCATAAGACACACAGACATACAAAGGGAGAATATCATATGACAGAGGCAGCATTGAACAGTTGCAGCTATAACGCACAAAATGTTAAAATGCAGCAACCACTAGAAGCTGGGAAGAGGTAAGGAAGGATTCAGAAAGAGAATGCTCCTGCCCAAGTATTTATTTTGTACTTTTGGATCCCAGAACGGAGAGAATACATTACTGTTGTTTTAAGCCACCCATTTTGTGGCACATGGTTACAGCAGTCTTAAGAAAGGGATACAGTCCTATTTGAGTAGTGATGGATGGGTCAACATTCTGAGTGGAATGGTAACTCAGGCAAGGTGGAGGACTGGGTGGGGATGTGAATCTCTTTCCGTATTTAAGGTTGAATACAATTTTCTCTTCACACTCTTTACAGTCCCTGGAGTGGGGAAAGAGAGGAAGGGAAAGGGAGAAAGTAGGTCACCAAAGTTCATTTGTTTATATTTCCAGGAACTTCCAAGTTTCCGTTTCCACTTATATTATAGAACTGTTATCTGTTATTTATTTGGCCATCAGCAGATCTTATACAAGAGCAGAAGTCAACTCCAATTTAACCAGTGGTCTTTGCTGGTCTTTGCCTGAGTCTGTACTCATGCTGGGAAAGAAGTGGCTACGGGGGGCTGACACGTGTAGTGAAACGGAAAGGGTTTGCTGCTCCCCCTCCAACATTACAGCATCCATCATTACTATTAGCTTTGCCTCTACAAGGTGATAGGAGGCACTGTAACCCCTCAGGCACGGCAGATGAAGCACTTTCTTGAATGTCCAGATAATAGGGCTCCCAGCACACAGGAGAGATGCTGGCTCAGACAAGAAAGCTTTGGGATATTTATCCCAAGGGTTTCTTGGGTCATCATTTCTTTGCATCCAGAGTTGCTAATAAAATGAACAATGCACATAAATACACGTATGGAGATAATTAACGTTCTGTAGCTGGCTTCCTTCACCAGATCACCACACAGGGCAGTCAAAAACCATGAAATGCCACTTTATTTTATGCACAATTATCTCATGAACATTCTCTGCTCAACCCATGGTAATTCATTGTGATCAACGACAAGTTAATTTTCGAAGTGCAAGTAGTGAGCTCGCTAATATTTACTTTCAAAGCACTGTAAATTATTTCTTTACTAAGAATTGAATTTTCTGACAGTCTTTTTGGTCAGTTGTCATGCAACTTTATTTTCTCTTCTCTGGTACAAAATAGTAACAGTTTTTTTTAAAAGGCTATTAAATGAGTATGGTGAATGCATTACCTCCAGCCTTTCTTCTTGATGATGCTCCCCAGAATCACTTCAGCCCTGGAGGGGAAACAGATAATGTCTCAGGATACAGTATTCTGGAAATGCAAGAGTCAATCCAAAACACCAGATCCCTTCCTTGTTTGAACTGTCAGTGCCTACATGTCCCGAAAATAGAAGCCACTCTCGGCTGGTAGCGCAGTTTCTGCTGTTTCTGCTTGTGCCTGCAGAATCCTGCTCCCGGAGCATTCCAGACGCACCTGCCAAATCCTGACACTCTGGCAGGAGACTGCCTGTGGTCCTGATACTAGGAAACAGTGGAGTCATTTGGCAGGTTGGCATTTTTGAACCACTGATCCTATATATAACTGTCTAGCTTGGTGGTATTCAAAGGGAGTCAAGGATTTCTTTCTAATGGCCATGGTCTCCGATTGTGACCAGAGAGGATAGTGAGACCTCATGCTTTTCAGACAGAAAATACTGACGCCCAGGCGATCTTGCAGGGTTAAAGAACCCATGTGTGGCTTTGGGCCTCCCAAAGCCAGGGCTGCAGTGGCCTGTAGAGAGAATGTCCTGGGTTCCAGTGACAAGCGTTGTCAGAAGAGCAGGATATACGAAGTCATGGGGGAGTGTCCTTCCTGCCGCTGGTCGTGGAGAGTTATACTGAAGACTCTCTCTCCGTCCTCTCCCCCTCCACCTACCCCAGCTGGGACCCAACCTTATGGATACTAAAACTTTCTTCTAGGTTCCTCCCAGTCAGACCAACATTGTGAAAAGCGGGTGGGCTCTCAGAGGCTTTGTGAATGGAGACATCAATGTAATCAGTGCGTTGTCCATTAGCATTCTATAGAGCAAGTCATCTCTAATTGTGATTTGTCTTAGCTGAAAAGTCCTGTCTTTGTTGTAAAGCCTGGCAATAAACCCTGAGTTGGGTTAGCTGGGGAGCATAAACCGAGGAGAAACACATTGAAACTGTTACCTCAGGGTTCTTTCTCCCTGTCTCTCTTGCAACCTTGCATTTCACAGCGGGAACCTCTCTCATTACACACTGACAAACAATCAATAATTAACCAGGACCGGTTATCCTTCACAATAGGAATACAAACAGAACCTAACAGACTTGTTAATCACTCCCTCTTTTTCAGCTTTAGCCCCATTTTGTAATAAGCAGGATTCAACAAAAGAAGAAAACACTGAGATAAAGTAGGATGTGGAAAGAAACAAATCCGTATCAGTTGTATTTTCTCTCCTTGGACACAACAGAAAACATCAAGGATGTGGGCTCTGAACCTGCCTGATAGTCCTTGAACATAGCCCTGCCCTGGAAAAGGAGGAAACCCAGGCTGGGAAAATGCACTTTTATCAGGCAGTGACGAACTTGATTCAGCAGTTTGTTATTCTCACCCAGAAGGGGAGGAATTAAGCCTGCAGGTGACTATGTTCCTCAGCCCCGTTAGAGAATTGCAGAGCTGCTCCAGCAGCAGTCTAGATGTTTAGTTTCTTTTCTGCATCCGTGTTCATAACAGGAGGCCAAGGCGTCCACTTCTGTTGAATGTGCTTATTGTGTGGGACCAGAGGCTGTGGATACTGAAGACATAGTACCCATGTGCTTTGACTTATCACTGAGCCTTGTCCTAGAGCTCCAGACCTGCTCTAGGGTCCAGAAGAAGGTTGTAGCCAGTTGGGACTTGTCCAGAAAAAGAAGTGAGGCCTCTTCACAGCCCTGTCTGTCCTCAGCATAGAGCCTGAAATGCCCTCTTATAAAAGATATTCGGTTTCTTGGCATCTTTGGGAATCCCTCCTTTAATCTCTGCTTCCCTGCAGAGAGGATGTGCCTGTTCCCCTCAAGGTTGAGGAACTACATGGGGTGGTTATAAAATAAAAGACTAGCTTTGGAAAAACCACGCTGGAATCTGCTCACTTCTATTAATTACATTCAGCTAATATTTATGGTGAAGAAGGAATTCATAGGGCCTGGACTCCATCTCAGGCCTGTCCGTGCTGGCCGTGCTCGGCTGCCTCTCCAGCGGACTCTGAACTCTCTGCTTAGTGCCTGTGGGGACGACAATGGAAGGATAAGACCCCCTCCAGACAGGGGAATCTTGAAGATCACATCCAGGCTACTCATTGCCTAAGAGGAAGCATACCGTAATCACCCCTGTCTCCGGACAGGTCATAAACTTTTTTTCGTATCTATCAGGATGTAATCACAGGCTTGTCGATTATTAACTGGTTGGAATGTAACTGCGGGCTTATTGACTATTGACCGTTTGGACACGTACACATGGGGTAGGTGGTGGGTTTAGACACGTACACATGGGGTAGGTGGTGGGTCTGGACACGTACGCGTGGGGTATAAAAGATTTTCACAAATGCTGGACGGCCTTGGCTAAGAGGAGACTCTGCCTTGGGCCCGCCGGCGTAATAAACTGCACTCCACTATCTGCATTGTCCTTCTGAGTGAGTCTGTTTCCCAGAAAGCATGGCTATAACAATGGTCTGCACTCTCAGCACTGTGGTCACAATCACTTCTGCCCCTCAAGTACTGACAGATTGTGGTGGTCGCTTCCAGCCCTTTCTTCACACAGGGACCAGGGGTGGGAAGGCCTGGGTGGGCAGAGGGGTCCAGAGATGGTCAGTCGCCCCGATTCTGGTGGCGGTAGGTCAAGGAGGGAAGCAAAGCAACGGCATCAGCATGTGTGGGAAGGACAGACCCTTCTCACCAATGTGTCAGCAAGGGTCTGGGGGGCGTCTCTTGGGCCCAGAACTGAGAGTCGAGAGACGCGTCAGGCAGTGACTTACTTTCCAGCGGCATAGACCTCGGCCGTATCAAAGAGATTCACTCCGCTCTCATACGCGATCGTCATCAGCCGCTCAGCAACCTGCAAGAGGATGTGAAGGTCAGTGGGAAAAGCCAGATGCTTTACAAGCCTGGGAAGCAACTTGGAGTCCTCTGGGGGTCTTTCAGAACATGGAAGTCTCACCGACCCGTCTTGTTTTTCTCAGTTGTATTAAAGAAAGAAAGAAAAAAAAGAAGATTCGACCAGCCTGAAGATGGTAGAATGACCCCTTCCCTCAGACCTGTCCTGGGCCCTGAGGGATTTCCTTCAGCGTTGAGAACACCTAGCCACCAGAGCACCGTGAGGCGGAGGGACTTGTGTTTCTCACTCTCCTTGGAACACCTGGCTTGACAACATCCTCTGTGGCTCTGGAACCTCTCTGACCAAGACGGTCGTCTGGATCCCTGGTCACTTCATTTCTCGTCTTTCTCTTTTTCCCAGGCCAATAGGTCCTGGCAGCTGGGTGACTCCTGACCTAAAAGCTTGTGCCTTTATCCCCCCTGGAGGCTTAGCAGACTATGCTGAGGAACCAAAAGTTAGACAGAGCTGGGACTGCTGGAAAACTCTCGTCAGCTCAGCACAGCCCCGGGCACCGTCAGAGTGGCCAGCAGCCACCCCGACCCTGCGTGGAGAGGAAAGGCTGAGCGCTCCAGTTCCTCACAGGTCAGCCCGAGACCCCCAGGCTCCTCGTTCCTTCCTTTGTTCTGCTGAACATGAGGGCCGAGTGTGACGAAAGAGCCTGGGAACATCTAGAAACTGCGCCTTGACGGAGGTTCTGGGGGGACAGCAATAGACAATGCTGGAGAAAGGACATTTTTTTTCATTTTGTTGATAGACTTCTTAGTTAATTGAAAAATTACACACCTCACAAATAATTGAAATTGATTCTCACATCATGTTTTTCATTGTGGGCTAAGGCTGCTTCATCAGTATTTCCAAGATAATCTCTTTTCCTATTTTTTTTTTTTAAAGTGACATCCCAAGAAAATTGTCAGGCTAGCACAATGCAAATCCTTTAGAATAATAGTGGCTAAAATGTTATTGTGTGTGCTTAGTCTTGTCTGAATCTTTGTGACCCCATGGGCTGTAGCCCGCCAGGCTCCTCTGTCCATGGAATTTCCCAGGCAAGAATACCGGCATGGGTTGCCATTTCCTTCTTCAGGGGATCTTCCTGACACAGGGCTTGAACCCCTGTCTCCTGCATCTCCTGCACTGGCAGGCAGATTCTTTACCACTGAGCCACCTGGGAAGCCTATTATTACTGCTTCTAATTTGGCACCATTATGACGTCTCTCCTAAGTGTAAATTAAAATTTAAGACGTACCATAATTGCCATATATATATATACAATATATATGTGTGTATATATATATATATATATATTCACACAGACACACACATTTATATTTTTTCCAGCTAGGTAGTACAGGATGCAGGATGCTAGTTCCCCAACTAGGGATCAAACCCGAGCCCCTGCAGTTGAAGCATGGAGTCTTAACCACTGGACTGCCAGGGAAGTCACATGCCATATACTTTAGAGATTATTGTGCTTGTATTGTATATCATCCTTGTGTTATGTCATGTGTCATACTAATGGATTATTATTAGGAAATGTGCATAATAAATCTCATCTAGGGAGAAATTTTAAGATGTAGGATCCTGGATGGAGAACTGATCTAAATGATAAGACATTTCCCAATCATGAGATCTGAAGATCTGAACATGGAATAAAGGAAATCACAGGACTAAGTCAGAGGACCAGTGTCTAAGCTTGAGCGTACCACTTACTAGATAAATGCATGCGTGCTCAGTAGCTTCAGTCACGGCCAACTCTTTGTGACCCCAAGGACTGTAGCCCGCCGGGCTGTCCATGGGATTTCCCAGGCAAGAATACTGGAGTGGGTTGCTATGCTCTCCTCCAGGGAATCTTCCTGACCCAGGGATCAAACCTGCATCTCCTTCATCTCCTGCATTGCAGGAGGATTCTTTATCACGGAGCCATCAGGGAAGCCCCTATTAGATAAATACATGTTGGCAAATCATTTGACCTCTCGGTGTTTCAGGTTCATCATCTGCAAAATGGGGATGCTTCTGTCCTGCCCGCCTGGGGAACCTGCAGATCTCACGGGGAGCTGACCTTACCTCCCTCTAAGGAGGGCCTGGTGGGCCTAACGTGGTTCAGGGAAGGTCATGTCACACATTTGGGCCAAAAAATGTGAGAGGAGATTGACTGAGGACTTATGGGGACATGTTTCCTTGTTCTTCTTGCAGTGTTTATGCAACGCTTTCCCTGGAGTTACTTTTCTAACTGAGATCTAGAATGCCTGCCGCTATCTTACTGTTTTGTATGGATGAAATTGACATACACAGGAACACAGGGTCAGGAGAATCACTAGGAAATGCAACGGAGGCTCTGACTGAGTCAACCTGGAAGCTGGCTCTAACTCTGCATTTCTAATGTGAAAGTAAAAATAGTTTTTTCCCTAATTTGTTCAGCCAGTTTGAATTGGATTTGCTGTTACCTGCAGTTGAAAGAAGCCTAACAACATTCCTGCCAAGTGGCTATTCAATAAATGGCTGAACTCACACAGTAATGGGGACATCACCACCTCCCAAGGTGGCACGGATAATGATGTCACTCAGCATATTGTGGTGAGTATCGGCTCTGTGCCTCCACTGCCAGAGGGAAATAGTTTAACTTGACCAGCTCAGCCATGGGGGTGACTGCGGTCAGGCTGTGTCTCCTGTCTTCCTTGCTGGCAATCTCTCTGTTGGGCCCTGGGGAAGAGCCACAGCTGCTCTCCAGAAAGACAATGGCTATTTGTCTGGTCCGCACTGAGATGAAAGTCTCTGCAGTCATTCACAACAGCTTTATTGTGTAGTTTTTAGAATCATAATTTTAAAATGATTTGTTTCAGAGGCTGGCCCAGCGTACTCTGACCTGGGCAAGCTGGGCTCATTGCAGCAGAGAGCAGACACTGTCAAGGGCCGAGCAAAGATGAAGAGGGGAATAATATGCTTACAGTTGACTCCGCTACTCTGAAAGGGAAGGTGTATCTGTCTTTTTCTGCTCCAAGTACCATACCAGCCAGTAAGAGGTTATGCACATGCTAGATACAGTGGATCATTAACTTTAGACCTCCCTCCTTCCTTGTCACTTATTTTGCATCTGATTGAAGTCTGCAACCATTGCTTTGATATCTGTGCACTTGCCTCTCTGCTGCCTCAATTCTCCTTTCCCGAGATGGCCCTGGAGTGGACCTGGTGATGACCACCTTTAGTCCTTTAGAACTCAAGGACTTATTTCCCCAGCTCTTAGGAATGCTGTCATCAGAAAGCCCTTGGCTAACGTGAGTCACCTAGCCCAGGGACACACCTGCCTCCTGGGGCAGCCTCTGTCCAATGACTGGTCATACAAGGGATATAAATACTCCTCTCTCCCCAACTTGGGGCAACTCTGCAGGGCCATCTGAGCTTCAGAGATCTCCATGGGGTCAGCTGAGGTCACTGCTGAGACTGCATCACAGCCCAGCTTCCTAATAACTGTTCTGCAGGCTAATTTCCACCTCAGGTCTGCCTCCCAAGTACTCCCCACCGTAACAAGCCCTTTGTGATGACCTATGCCCAATACTGGGAACAGGCATTCAGACAGATAAAAATAAGAAGATAAGACCCCTCCCTATGGATCTATTAAATAACAGGGTGACCTTGTGAGCTGTGGAAAAGACCCTTTACCTCCCTAAGTGTCTCCTTAGGAATGGTAGTAAGAACTACCTTTAAACGAGCTTGTCTTGTGTCAGGCACCAGTGAGTCCTCCATTAATCTTAGGGGCCATCATCTGCATTTTACTGATGTGGCAACTGTTGGTAAAAGTAAATGTTAACAAATCTAGTTAATGCAGAGTGAGTTGAAGCCCAGGGAGTATCCACTTAGATACACTATCCCTGACTCCTCAGTGGTAACAAGGAAGCCAAGGAAGGCTTGGAGGGACCTGAGGGGGTTTCTTCAGGGAAGTTGTTGGTACTCAATGCCTCCATAGCTCTCTTATGCCATGAAAGTAACCATTAAAGGCAATGGTCAGAATTATAATTTTGATAAGCACCGTTCTGAATGTGTGAATGAAGGTGTAAAGAAGTTCTGTAGTAAATACGACTGTTATAGGCCCCATTTATTTAGTGTCTGTGACCTGCTAGTCAGACGGCTATATAAATGTCAGACATGCATAACATGGTTAATATTTTCAACAGAGCTTCCCATTTTGCACATGAAAAAATGAGGAACAGAGGTTGAATTAACCTGCCCAAGTCTGGGTGACCCAGTTTTCCTAATACTGAGAAATACTAAAATGGAAACAATGCAAACGGACCAGTTGGTCTAGGTGAAGCTAAAACACATATGTATACACATGCCAGCAATACAATCTTTTCATAAAATTACTTAATACTAATTCCAAAATTGATCATTCTCTAATTATTGAGCCTGCTCATTTAATAGACTGACAGCTTCAAGGGCTATTAATAGTCTAAATGTGAAGAATACAGGAAGCAAGATAAAGTGGAAAATAATCTCTGAGTCAATCTTAGCCATTTCGGGTGATTGAAATATTATCCTTTTAAAATACCAGAATCTCAGAAACTGTATTGTAAAATACAGTTTGCTCTGCATTTTCTATGATCAGCATAATCGAAGACAAAAGTAACTCACCTCATCTGAAATTTGACCTCCAAATGTCACCCATGTTCCTGGAAAAGAATAAATATTTGCATGTTATTCATAATCTTTTTTCTCATGTTGGGCATTAAGGAAAACACTTCTCTTACATCGGGGCTACTTCAGGAGGTTGCTCATGAAGGTACGTGGACAGGAAGTTCTGCCCATCCTCCTTCTATCGCTAAGTTCCCCAGCAGGGATCTGCATCCCTTTCCTTGTCTTTTCTTCACTTAAAGGCCCAGGATATGCTAGTAACGGCCCTGTCTACTAAAAGCTTTTTCTTCTGACTTAGCACCACATATACTGCTGTGTAAGAAGGCAGTGCCCCAAGCCTGCATCCACTGCACACTCATTTTCATTCCACTTGGCTAAGAAGTTAGCAGTTCTGAAAGGGAAGGGAAGACCTCTGGTCAACTTTTCCCTTCCTTTGCCTCCAGTGAGGGACTCTATTTTGCGTTCTCTATTCCTTCTCAGAGGTTCTTCCAGTCCCCACTTCCAAGCTGCAAGGGGTGACAGTTAAGCTTTTTCTTTCTTATGACCTGCCATTCCAGAATGGAAATCGCCATTGGCTTTGGGGTGGGATAGAGGCAGTAGCTGCTGAGTGAGGTTCGGGAAAGCAAGCAGAAGAGGCATAATCAGTTGTCAAAGATCTGCATTTGTAAAGCAAGAGAGAATCAGGCACTGAGTGGGCTATTGCCTCTCAAGTCTATAATCACCCCACTCATTCATAATTCTCTCCTTGATCCTTTTTTTTTTTTTGAGCTCTAATTACCTGCCAGGCAAAGGCATTGCACCCACGTGCTCAGTATAGCGAGGTGATTGCCCTAGCTCCTCTGTTCCAAGAGCTCACAATTGACAGCCGCTGCTGTTTAGTCGCTAAGTCGTGTCTGACTCTTTGTGACCCTGTGGACTGCAGCCCACTAGGCTCCTCTGTCCATGGGATTTCCCAGGCAAGAATACTGGAGTGGGTTGCCCTTTCCTTCTCCAGGGGATCTTCCTGACTCAGATCAAACTCACATCTCCCGCATTGGCAGGAGGATTCTTTACCGCTGAGTCAGCTGGGAAGCCCTCACAGTTGACAACACTAGACTACAAATGATATGAGGAAGGCAAATACAAGGCAGGAGGGGAAGGAGTGCTCCACTCTGACTGGAGGGAGGTGGCCCTCAAGAAAGACTTCCGAGCAGAGGTTGAGTCTCAAAGGAAGTAGCTGAATGAAGAAGGGAGGGACAGGCCTTCCAGGTACAGGTAAGGGCGCAGGCGAGGCAAGCGAGTAGAACACTCGAGGGGCTGATGCGCTGTGGCTGGGCTTCTGCGCCAGATGAGGAAGCATGATGTGGGGAGGGAGGGGTGACGGGACGTGACTGGGCACAGCTCATATTTGTGGGGGCAACAAAGAAATATGGTTGGAAACTTATGCTTTGTAATAACAGGATCGCTACCATTTATGGAACATCTTCTAAATGCCAATAGTACGCTGAGAAACATGTATACTTTCATCACTACAAATGTGAACAAACTTACAAGGTAACTTTATTATCCCAATTTCCAGATGACTACTCTAGCATCAACCAAACTAATAAGTGATATACTCAGGATTCCCCACACGTGCTGGGCTTCAAGGAGGATATCTTTCTCACTGCATTTTGCCACCTCATCAGTAAATTTCCAAAATTAATTACGGTATTTGGATTCATACCCCCATAGAAGCATGCTGATGTAACTATACCTTTTTTCTTCTTACTTCTCAGGGACTAAACAAAGGGAGGATATATATTATTTTACTGTTACTCTCTCCATCCCCAGAGGTTGTAAATGGGAGGTTTACAGACTGCACTCAGATTGCAGACTTGTTTTGCCCGGCAAGAACAATGTTGTCCCATTTGGTATTTTAATAAAAGCTACCAACATTTTGATAATTTAGGAGATTAATCTGCTTAATCTTGGGAGATTTTTCTTTGAAATGTCTGATTTCCAACTCCTCTTAATGACAGAGGATCAATGTCCCCACATAGCTGACATGCCCTGAATCTGAGCGGCAATGTCCTCCCTGTTTATTCAAAGGCCATACACCTTTCTTTGTATTTTCAACACTGAGATGAAATGGCAGTTGTTATTTACTCCCACGTGTTTACTGCTATTTTTTAATTGTAGAATTTAGAGAAAAAGAGACTTGTGCATCTCCTAAAAAACAGAGTTCAGTATTTCAAGAAAAAATAGGGGTGCACTTTTTTGGTAGATGTGAAGAATTTCCAACAAAATTCTTTGTTGTAAACAAAGAATGTTTACAAAGAATGTTTACAACAGAAAAATTGAAACTTAAGGCACCATAATAAAATAAGCCATGACTGGTATTCAGAAAAGATGGGCATTTAGAAACTTGATGGACTGAAGAAATGGCACTGTTTGTTTTGAATGAGAATAAAATAAAAGATCTGCTGTGAAGTGCAGTTCTCTATTAAGTGAAAAAATTGCCTGGGCAACTAAACCTTTTTACAGACAACACTTTTATAAAAGAGTTTCTTTTGAATGTAGCAGAAATTATGTGTCCAGAGCATAACAAGCATTTTCAAATGTTCCTATAATCAGAAACATTGCTGCTCAGCATGTTGAAAATATGGCTGAGAACTTTCAGGATAAGTTAAATTACTGGTGGCATTTTCTATTGCAGCAAATGAGCTCATATATATAAATAATAGCACACTGTTAGCTATATTTATTTGTGATGCTTTGAGAATTTTGGAGGGGTTAAAGAATTTTTGAACAAGGAGTCTCTGCAAGGCAAAACATCAAAATTACTTTGTGATGAGAAGGGTCTCAGACCATTGGATATAGAAGGCACTGTTCCAAATTGTGTTACTACAGATCAGGTTCTCGCAAAGGGTAGGGCTAAGCTTGGACTCGTCAAGCAACAGATCTGAGGTGGCAGTATTTTGAAGGGGTGCTAAGCATAAGTCCATTAATTTCATTTATCAGGAATGGCTTTGGGCTAAAAAGTTAAAAGGAAACAAGCCACTGATTTGGTAATTAATACCATGAATCAGCTATTCTTCTATATCTTGGAGAAAAATCAGGTCAGCGTTTGCTTAATGAATTTGCTAGCTTACTTGTGCTGTGATCTTGGAGAGCATTTTTTTTTTTTTCTGTTCATATCGTCAAAGGAAGTCCCATATCCATTTAGCAGCAAAGATTGGCTCACAGTTCCAAGCTTCTTGCTGACATTATACGCCTTCGACACCTTGTGAATAGTTTTCTATTGGGACATTCAGAATAATTTACACAAATACCTCATTTGCTTTTCTCAGTTCTGACAACACAGTCTTTGGAAAATTCATTTGTTAAAGAATAATTTGGTTCACTCTTTCAACATTGCAGTCAGTTCCCAGATTTGAAAATGGTGACCTGAAATTTAATTTCTAAAATGGGACCTTTGAATGTTGGATTTCATGCTTTAAGAAAACAAACCAGCATTATTTAGCTTGTTGTTGTTGCTCAGTTGCTAAGTTGTGTCCAGCTCTTTGTGACCCCGTGGACTGCAGCACGTCAGGCTTCCCGGTCCTTCACTATCTCCTGGAGTTTGCTCAGACTCATGTGCATTGAGTTGGCGATGCCATCCCACCATCTCATCCTCTGTCACCCCCTTCTCCTTTTGCCTTCTATCTTTCTCAGCAGCAGGGTCTTTTCCAATGAGTCAGCTCTTTGCATCAGGTGGCCAAAGTGTTAGAGCTTCAGCTTTAGCATGAGTCCTTCTAATTCAGGGTTGATTTCCTTTAGAATCAACTGATTTGACCTCCCTGCAGTCCAATGGACTCTCAAGAGTCTTCTCCAGGACCACAATTCAAAAGCATCAATTCTTCAGCTTATTCAGCTTACCTTTCTTAATTTTTGATAGTACAAATGAAGGGCTATGAAGTTACCAAACTGTACTACAAAATGGTATTGAATACTATGGCAACGTCGAAAGATAGAATGGTATTTCTATCTTGGAGGATATAACCCTCCTTATAAGATCCTAGCCATGTTGGGAAAAGCTTATGTTTAGGAGCAGTTTTATTCCAAAATTAATCTGAAAAAAATTACCAACCCTAGTTTACATACTTAAGGCTTCTTACCATATATTACAGTAAATAGACCTGGCTGACATTTTGGTACAGAAGAAAAGACATCAGGTTTCTGATTCCAAGTCAGAGCAATAATGAATTATAAGATAACAATAACAATAAATGTTTTTCAGTTTTGGTTTAAATTTTTAAATATAAAATAAAATATAGATATTATATATATACACACACATAAATATATATATATATATATATATATATATATATATATATATATATAGTAGTATATATACCATAATGTAGTATACCACCATAAGGTAGTAAAAATGAAGAGTCTGGTTCCATTTTGGGGATTCTGTCATTCTTCTATTCAGCTTATTTGATTTAGGAGGGCTTCCTCCCTGACCTTTTAGACATTTGCTATTTATTTCTTTTATAGTTGTTTGTTTACAAACTTTAAATCTTTTACCAAAGAGTAAGCTATTTGGGTTTGGGTGGAATCCGGGAGTTGGTGATGGACAGGGAGTCCTGGCGTGCTGCATTTCATGGGGTCGCAAAGAGTCAGACATGACTGAGCAACTGAACTGAACTGAACTAAAGCTATTTGAGGTATAGGGTTTTATTTCATTTATCTTCTTGACTCCACAGTCCTAGAATAAAACAGTCTTAGGAAAATGGTTGATAATTATCTGGTTAAATTGAATTGAATTGGCTTTTTAGCTATCATTAATGTACAAAGTACTGGGAGAGTTTCCCACCAAATAAACATGTATATTTTGATTTATAGAAACATGAAAAATGCTCATCAACAGTCTTCAGTTCTAACCTCTATGTGATTGATGCATTGCTCCTCACCCCTGTACCTCCACATCTGTGCCCTCTCCTGGAGAAGGGCAGGGGAAAGTCCTTGTCCCTGGCTGCAAGGCCCCTAGGGATTGGAGGGGCACAGGATAGGTAGGGTCCACCACCAACCACGAGGAAGAGCTGACACTTATAAATAGGAAGCACTCCCTCAGGATGGAGAAGGACTGAGGGGCAGTTTTTCAGACAGGAACACTCTACTGGTGATTTTACTTCTACTACCCCTCTTCACAAGATCTAAGGTGGTTTATTACTTAATACAATTCTCAAAAAACTTCCATGGCAGTTTCCTTGATCATTTTTCTGCCTCTAATGAGAACACGCCATCTTGAGACCTAGGATGGCATATGATTATTTCACTGTGATGTTTCAAATTAGTGAGATGCTATTTAGGAGATCATTCTACTTAACTGACACTTGTTGTTTCTAACTTTTTGAACTGTTATTGTGTCTTCTGATGAAATTTCTTCATGGACAAAGGCAATATATGCTTTGAAAACCTCTATTTGAGGCCCTTGGCATATACCTACCAGAGCATAGAAAGTGATCAGTGAAATGTAAAAAGAAAACGAAAACTGGCTTTATACACACATGCACACACACACACCCCTCTATTTTGGTTACTTAATTACCTTGTTGGTGGTTTACCGGGTAATTGCTAAGCATAAGGAAACATGCTTATCATTTAAATAATCTCCTTGCTTATATGAAGAAATATTTAGATACTCAGAAGTAGTAACATTTGGGTCTTTTTTCAAAAGCCACTTTCCTTGTGAACCTTATCTGGTCACCCATGTAGAACCTCAATACCCACCTCCTGACATTTAACTACCATATCCCTACAGTCAGGCTACCTGCAGGTAGGCTATCTCCTTGGCCCTTTAACATCTCACATCACTGGGGTGCAATTATCATAACTGGGAAACTAACACTGGTACAGTAGTAACTAAATTACAGACCTTTTAATTTCATTGTCCTTTTTTCCTGCTCCAGGATCCTATACAGGACACAACATTGCATTAAGTTTTCATGTCTTCTTACTGTCCTCTGTTGTGTCTTTCCTCATCTGTCTTTCATAATCTTGACATTGATCAAGTATTTAATAGAATGTCCCTCAGTTTGGGTTTAGATCATCTGTTGGATCATAGAAAAAGCAACAGAATTCCAGAAAAACATCTACTTCTGCTTCATTGACTACACTAAAGCCTTTGACTGTGTGGGTCACAACAAACTGTGGGAAACTCTTGAAGAGATGGGAATACCAGACCACCTTACCTACCTCCTGAGAAATCTGTATGCAGGTCAAGGAGCAACAGTTAGAACCAGGAATGGAACAACTGACTGGTTCCAAATTGGGAAAGGAGAACATCAAGGCTGTATATTGTCACCCTGCTTATTTAACTTCTATGCAGAGTGAATCGTGCAAAATGCTGGGCTAGATGAAGCACAAGCTGGAGCCAAGACAGCCGGGAGAAAAATCAATAACCTCAGATATGCAGATGACACCACCCTTATGGTAGAAACTGAAGAGGAACTAAAGAGCCTCTTGATGAAAGTGAAAGAGGAGAGTGGAAAAAGCTGGCTTTAAGCTCAACATTCAAAAAAAAAAAAAATGGAGATCATGGCATTCAGTTCCATCACTGCATGCCAAATAGATGGGGAAACAGTGGAAACAGTAACAGACTTTATTTTCTTGGGCTCCAAAATCACTGCAGATGCTAACTGCAGCCATGAGATTAAGAGACACCTGTTCCTTGAAAGAAAAGCTATGACCAACCTAGACAGCATATTAGAAAGCAGAGACATTACTTTGCTGACAAAGGTCCATCTAGTCAAAGCTATGGTTTTTCCAGTTAGTCATGTATGGATGTGAGAGTTGGACTGTAAAGAAAGCTGAGCACCGAAGAATTGATGCTTTTGAACTGTGGTGTTGATGAAGACTCTTGAGAGTCCCTTGGACTGCAAAGGGATCCAACCTGTCCATCCTAAAGGAGGTCAGTCCTGGGTGTTCATTGGAAGGACTGATGCTGTAGCTGAAGCTCCAATACTTTGGCCACCTGAGGCGAAGAACTGACTCACTGGAAAAGACCCTGATGCTGGGAAAGATTGGGGGCAGGAGGAGAAGAGGACGACAGAGGATGAGATGGTTGGATGGCATCACTGACTTGATGGACATGAGTTTAAGCAGGCTCTGGAGGTTGGTGGTGGACAGGGAAGCCTGGCATGCTGCAGCCCATGGGGTCACAGAGAGTCGGACGTGACTGAGCGACTGGACTAGATGGAACTGAGGGTGTAGATTTGGTGGCTTCCACTTCTATACTGCAGTTTCACTTGCTTCTGTTTTGGGTGTATTCAAGAAGGCAATATAAAAATGCAATTATAATATTTATTATGTCACAATTAACTTTTCTTCATTCTTTTATTCAACAAGTCCACTATTTGAGTCTACTCTGTGCCAGGCATTGTACTTAAATTATAAGGATACAACAGTGAGAAAATTATTTCTCCCATAATGGAGCAGCAGACTTAAGAGGCAAGACAAAATAATGAGAAAAACAAGCTAAATATATGGTGTTGATTTATGAGTGTTAATTTCACAAATAAAATATGAAATGTGTAAGTTGATTGATGAGTGTTAAAGAGAGTCATGTTTATAAGGTGGGATTTGGTAGCTAAAATGTTAGGGGATGGGTACTGAGATTCTACATGGGGTGACCAGATAATGCCACAAAGAAAGTGGCTTTTGGAAAAAAACCCAAAGAAAGTAAAAGAGCTTGTTAGAAAGCTACCTTGAGGAAGAACATTCCAGCAGGGGGGAACAATGTGGAGGGGGCTTACTCGGCATGTTCAAGGTCAATGAGGAGACCAATGGCCAGAGAAGAGTAGATGAGGTCTGTGGGGGTCGTGGGGAACAGATTGCATGGAGTGATCTTAATCATAAGAAGGACGTTGGAGAGGAATTTTGAATAGAGAAGTGACAGAGTCTGATTCTATGAAGAGGAGCCTGTGTTGTGGAGTTGAGAGCTCACCTCTGAGGCTGAGACACCAGCATCAGCTCCAGTGAGGAGGCTATCATGATCAATCTAGGTGAGACGTGAAGGTGGTTTGGCCTGAGGTGGTGGAAATGAGGATGGTCAGAAGTGCTTGAGTTTTTGATAGATCTTGAAGGAGAGGCGATAGGATTTATTGATTAAAGGGATGTAGGGTGTGAGAGAAGGTGAGACTTTGAGGACAACATCAAGGTCAGAACCAGGGGAGAATGGAGAGCTAACTCAATGCACTGCATTCTGGATTTAACAATTTTTAAGTCTGGCAAATAGAGCACACATTGATACCAGGTTAATGCAGTGAAAGCTGACCAAACAGTTGAGAGGTACTTAATCTAGAGGTGTTTAGAGTTATTCATCTGTTACATCACTGAAGAATTTAAGGTTAGCAATGCAAACTGCAGCTCTCACTGAACTCAGACTACACGCTGCACAAAATTAATGTGTTCACTATCTCATTCAAATAGAATTATTTCCAGAGAGAGGTAGAACTGGGGTTGGGAGTGTCCCCCCAAATTTCATGGAAAGCAGGAAACAGAATGTAAGTCTGAACCAGGGCTGATTTGGAGGATGAGATGATAAGCTGTTGGCCACCTCCTCCACCAGGGCCAGAGCATTTTCCTGTGTGCATTTCCCTCTCTGAGCTGTGGGCAGAGTCTTCTGAGAATGGAACCCTTCCCCGTGTCTTTAGATCCAAATTCTACTTATTCTTCAGGACCCAGAATTTCAGCTTCAGAGTCCAGTGCTGCTGGACCTCCTTAACACCTCCTCTCCTCTAGACCTCTGTTGCACTAACTCTGTGACCCAGGAAAGTCCCAACCTCTGGATTTCAAGTTTCATCACACACAAAATTAGGGACCTTAACCTTTCTTCATTACTATGACTTCATGATTCTGTGTCTGGGCTTTGAAGGGAGAAGAGCTCATCCCATTCAACTACTACGAACAAAGTGTTATTACACCAAACATATCACATTGTAATTGCATTTTTTTCCCCCACATATGACACCCCCACCAGATTGCATCTGTCCTGAGGGCAGGGACAAAGTTTAATCTAAGTGTTTAATTCTAGCCACTGAAGTGAAGACTGACACATAGTAGGTACTTAATAATCATTCACTGAATCAGGAAATAAACACTTTAAAAACTCAGGCATCAAGCCCTGAAAGAAATGTCTCTAACATGAGAACATGTGCAGCATGTTGATTGTTTCCCTGATTCACTATCTTGGATCAGAGGTTTTCAAGCCTGGCTGCATATTTGAATATCCCGGGGGAGCTTTCAGTGGTTCTACTGACCTAGTCCCTCAACAGACCAGTTCATCAGAATCTCTGGGAACAGGACCCCAGCATCAGAATTTTTAAAAGATCCTCAGATAATCCTAAATGCATCCAGGGTTGAAGACCATCATTCTGTTTCTTAAAAATATGTATTCATGTATAGTTAACTTACAATGCTATGTTAATTTCTGCTGCACAGCAAGGTGACTCAGTTATACACATAAATATTTTTTCATATTCTTTTCCATTACGGTTTATCACAGGATCTTGACTATAGTTCCCTGTGCTATATATTAGGATCTTGTTACTTATCCATCCTATATATAATGGTTTGTATCTGCTAATCCCAAAGTCCCAAACCTTCTCTCCCCAACCCTCACTCCAAACTGGCAAACACAAGTCTGTTCTCTATGTTTGTGAGTCTGTTTCTGTTTCATAGATATGTCCATTTGTGTCACATTTTAGATTTCACATATAATGAAATCATACAGTATTTGTCTTTCTCTTTTTGACTTACTTTGCTTATAGTATGATCATCTCTAGGTTTATCAATGTTGCTGTAAATGGTGTTATTTCATTATTTTAAATGGCTGAGTAATATTCCATTGTGTGTGTGTGTATATATATATATATGTATATATATATACATATATATGCATATTTATCTATTATACCACACTTTTTTTTATCCATTCATCTGTTGATGGATATTTAGGTTGTTTGCATGTCTTGGCTATTGTAAATAGTACTGTTATGAACATAGGTGTGCATGTATCTTTTTGAATTATAGTTTTGTCTGGATATATGTCCAGGAGTGGGATTGCTGGATCATTTGGCGACTCTATTTTTAGTTTTTTGATGAACCTGTTTGAATACTGTTTTCCATAGTGGCTGCACCAGTTTACATTCCCACCAACAGTGTAAGAGGGTTCCCTTTTCTCCACACCCTCTCCAGCATTTATTATTTGTAGATTTTTAACGATAGCCATTTGGACCAGTGTGAGGTGGTACCTCACTATAGTTTTGATTTGCATTTCTCTGGTAATTAGTGACGATGGAATCTTTTCACGTGCCTATTGGCCTTTGTCTTTGGAGAAATATCTATTTAGGTCTTCAGCTCATTTTTCAATTGGGTTTTTTTTTTTGTTATTGAATTGTAGGAGTTGTTTATATATTTTGGAAATTAAGCCCTTGTTTGTTGTTTCATTTGCAAGTATTTCCTCCTAGTCCAAAATGAAAATGTCTTTTCATTTTGTTTATGGTTTCCTTCGCTATGCAAAAACTTCTAAGTTTGATTAGGTCCCATTTGTTTATTTTTGCCTTTATTTCTATTGCCTTGGGTGACTGACCTAAGAAAACATTGGTGCAATTTATGTCAGAGAATGTCTTGCTTATGGTCTCTTCTAGGTTAAGTTACTTGTCCAAAGTCCATAAATCAGTAATTGGTAGAGTTGGAGCCAGGATTTCACCAACTTCCCACTGTTAATCACAATATGGTATGGAAAGCGTGCTGCTCTTTTAATAAGCCGGGTGAAGTGAGTTCATATTGATGGAGGATCAAACAAACAGAAAGCAGATACCCTAGAAACCTGGCCTGAGAGAAGGTCTCAGAAGATGGGCCTGAGACGTTCAGAGAGGTGACAGAGGTGAAGAATTGGCTTTTGCCTTCGGTGCCCTCTTAAAGGGCGTGGAATACAGCTGCCTTCCTACTGGGGAGGCAGCAGAGTGAACGGCTAAGTAGCAAGGCAATGTTCTGAGCAACCCCGTTGCGGTCATGGTAGATAAACTGGAAGAAGACCTACGCCTGGGCATGTGGGACACAGCTCAAGGCCCTAACTTTTTCAAATGGTACAGACAACGCATCTGCAGATGTTCTCTACCAAGCCTGGCCTTTATTTTTGGATCCAAGCTGCAGCCTGGTCTCTCATTTTTGGCTTTGAGTGTATTGCTAATGAGCATCTGGCCTGGGATAACAGCCTAGCCTTTACATTTTCACTCTGGTTACCTTTTCTTGCAAGAGCCAATAATTCTATTTAAGGTCTGAGCAGGGAGGGGGGAGATGAAGGGCTGCTTTCACATCTGTACTTTATAAAAGAGCTTGAAATAGCAAGGCAACTGGGCAAGGAAGTGGTAACGCCCACACAGAACAAAAGTGGGCTCTCAAGGCAGAGGACGTGTACTTTAAGAAGTATTCTCATTCACAGGTGGCTCTGCAGGACCTGAAGACTCCACATATATACAGACGAGGAAGTGAAGTGGTAGAAAAGTGACTTTCCACAGTGGGTTAGTGGTGGGGTATCCAAGGGCATGGTTTTCCCCAGCCTCATGCTGTCTTCTGGTGATGACCTCCCATCTCCCCCGTGTGTCCTGTTCCAGCCAAATGGTGTGGTCTAGGTTTGCTCTGAATGCTTGTAACAATATCTTGCTTTCATGAATCTTCCAACATTCCTCTCTCTGCCAAAAGCTTCCTTATTGAACCTTCCTTATGGTAAGCTTTACATCTATTTCTGCCCCCAAACTTCCTCTAATGGATGAAGAACAGGCCACTCGCTTGGGCCACCTCCCTGCTCCCAGCTTCTCCCAAATGCACCTGAGGACAGGTTTAATCTTGTCTTCCCGTGAGACCTCATGCATAGAGCCATTCTGGACTTTAAACTCTGAAACACTTAAGAACTTCAGAGCCAGGGCTGAGAGCTGGACCATAAGGAGCTGTAGTTGTCAATGAAGGAATTCTTGGGTTATATCCTTGGGTGTGTGAGTGTACCATACAGAGTACACAGGGGCAGAGTGTACCAATGGACAAGGCAGAGGGGAGCCTAATCTTAGCTTAGGCATGGTTGGGATAGGGCTGGGTCTTCTAGAAAAGTCTGTGGACCTTCTAATACTTGTCTGAAGGCTGGAGGTTTTGAGGGTTAAATGGCTAGGATTGACATTACATCCTTTATGATCCTCATAGAGAATGTACAAATATTTGATGTTTTCCTTCTTTCTTTGATTTAAAGTACTTTTAAGTGCCAAGGGATGCTGCTAGCTCCATTTTAAGACTTGTTTCAGAGCAAATCTGCCTGGAACCGTTTTGTTCATTTTCTCCATTAATCTGACCAGTAAAGTTTAAAGGCAAGGCAGTAGCGATGGGAGTAGGATGAAGGATGGTGGGGCAAGAAGTTTAGAAGAGGTAGTTTTGTTCTATAAAGCAGGAGCTGCTGTGCATATAGCATAGGAATGAACTTTCAGTGTCTTAAACTTTCCCCCAGAAAACAGGGACCCACTCCCCACATTAAGATGTTAGAATTAATGATACTTAATAATGTAAATCCATGGCTAAAGCTCCTTACATTTTCTCATGTGCATATGACTCCCAAATGAATTGATTCAGCACCTTGAGCCTGTTAGGAAATTCTTAAATAAAATAAAACCAAAAATTCTTTGATGAGTTTTTCTTCCGAGGGTGTTTTAATCTTCTGTCCACACTATTGAAATGAATATTATTACTTTTATAATAAGAAGCAAAAGTTATTTAAAAAAAAAAACTCTTATTGCTCTTTTGGGAAATTCATTCATAAAAGATTCTAACAAATGATAGCTCTTCCTATTTCCTGAACATGGAAAAAAGGCAGTGTTTGTATTTTGTTAGTATATTGTCCAAAATTCCTTGGTCAATTTCTCATATCTTTTTGTACTAATATTTACATGTTGAAAATTATTTCTTACGACAAAATTTCCAGGGTACTTATAACCAGCATACATCATTAATGTGCCTTCTTCATTTTGTTCTTTTGGAAGCACTTGTGTAAGAAATGAGTGGTGCTGGGAAAACTGGACCGCTGGACATGTAAAAGCACAAAATTAGAACATATTCTCACACCATATACAAAAATAAACTCAAAATGGGCTAAAGACCTAAATGTAAGACCAGAAACCATAAAACTCCTAGAAGAAAACATAGGCAGAACACTCTTTGACATAACTTGTAGCAATATTTTTTGGATCTGTCTCTTTAGGCAAAGGAAACAAAGGCAGAAATAAACAAGGGAACCTAATTAAACTTAAAAGCATTTGCACAGCAAAGGAAACCATCAACAAAATGAAAAGACAACATACAGAATGGGAGAAAATATCCGCAAATGACATGACAGATAAGTGGTTAATATTAAAAATATATAAACAGTTTATACAATTCAATATTAAAAAAAAGAAAAACAAATAACCTGACTAAAAAATGTGCAGAAAACCCAAATAGATATTTTTCCAAAGAAGACATACAGATGGCCAATAGGCGTGCGAAAAGATGCTCAGCATAACTAATCATCAGGGAAATCCAAATTGAAACCACAATGAGATATCACTTCATATCTCTCAGAATGTGTATGCTTAGTCACTCGATTGAGTTTGCCTCTTTGTGACCCCATGGACTGTAACCCGCCAGACTCCTCTGTCCGTGGGGATTCTCCAGGCAAAATATTGGAGTGGGGTGCCATACCCTTCTCCAGGGGATCTTCCCAACCCAGGGATCAAACCCAGGTATCCCACATTGTAGGCAGATTCTTTATCAGCTGAGCTACCAGAGAAGCCTCCCTCAGAATGACATCACCAAATAAATAATAAATGTTGGCAAGGATGTGGGAAAAAAAGAACCCTAGTACATGGTTGGTGAAAATGTAAATCAGTATATCCACTGTGGAAAACAGAACATAGGTTTCTCAAAAAACTAAAAACAGAACTAACATATTATCCAGCAATTCCACTCCTGAGTACATATCCAAAATAAATGAAAACAATAATTCAGAAAGATATATGTACCCCAATGTTATTAGCAGCATTATTTCTAATAGCCAAGATACGGAAGCAAAGTAAGTGTTCATCAACAAATGAATGGACAAAGATGTGGTATATATATATGTGTGTGTACACACACACACACACACACACACACACACACACACACTGGAATACTATTCAGCCATAGAAAAGAATGAAATTTTGCTATTTGCAGCAACATGGATAGACTTGGAGGGCATTACGCTGAGTTAAATAAGTTAGACAGAGAAAGACAAATACTGTATGCTATCACTTATATGTGGAACCTAAAAAATAAGATAAACAAATAAATGTAACAAAACAGAAACAGACTTACAGATATAGAGAATGAACTAGTGGTTACCAGTGGAGAGGGAGAAAAAGGGAGGGGAGCAAGATAGGGGTAGGGAATTAAAAGTACAAACCATTATGTATAAAATAATTAAGCTACAAGGATATATTTTATAGGGCAGGGAATATAGTCAATATTTTATAATGATTTTAAATGGAGTATAGTCTAGGAAAATATTGAATCACTATGCTATATACCTGAAACCAATATAATATCATAAATCAACTATAATTAAAGAAATGTACAGAATAGTAACACAGGTGAAATAACACAGTGTTGAAATAAATTAGACACTACAGAACACTAGGACTAAATGGTAATTTCTGTTTTTTAAAACAAATTGAAATAGTTTCAATGTTTTATTCTGAAGTGGGATCTATCATTAAGGTTGAAAGCATATATATACATATTTTTTTTCTTTTTCTGTGAACTCCTAGAATGGGACCTGGAATACAGCAATACATATTTTTATTCTTGACTTTATACCTTGCCTTTCCATAGTAAGTTACTATGAATAAGAACTCTCTGGAAAAATGCTGCTGTCAAGGTTTGAAAGTCAAGGTGACCTCCTTTACACTTACTTTTATCTCTAAAAAGTTCAAGGCAAATTTTTATCTTTGTGCAGGGATATATTTCTTTGATAGTTCAGTGAGTTATTCTCCCCCAAACAGTAATAATTTTGAGTTACTCTGGTGTAACTGTACATTAAAAAATGTGTGTTCATAGGACTATCCGGATATGTTAGGAAATAAATTTTAATTCCACAGTGAGGCAAAGAAACTCTTTTAGTGAAAATAAGACAGGGATAATATATTGTGAAAAAGAATGAAAAAATTTTTTATAACAGTCCTTTCAAATTCTCCCTCTTGTGTTGTTGAGTTTCATGGCGTTCATAGTATTAAGTATCACTAACGAAAACTCAAAGTTGGGATATAATACAAAGTGTTCACAAACTTTTTGTCTAAGACGCTTTTGAAATGTAGAGAAATTAAAACTGAGGAAATAAATAAGGGATAATTTAGCAAAAACCTAAAGATTTTTCAAAAAGTTCTCAAACCTATTACATTCAAATTAACCCAGTTCCCATGCTTCCCTGTAGATTTATGAATTTGCATATAACGAGTAGCTCATTTTATCCATACTTGATGGTTTCCAGCTGTTAATGATTTCAGCTTTTTCTTTTTAATCTATAATATCCTTTTCCTAATGAAAAATGGATAGCCGTATCAAGCAGATGAAGTATTTTAGCATTTTCCATGGAACTATGCATGAAAATTCTTATGCACTGACTCTCTATTTCTAACTAAGCTACAGAGATCGTCCTTTTTCAGTAATTGTATGTAGAAATTTATCATGTTAAATAAGAAAATGTGCAAGCAATACTAAATCATGAAACCATGTTGGTATATCTTAAGTTTTAGGAGATCCCATTTAATCCAAACTCTACATAGAGTCCCTTACCTTTGAAAGGATATTTTGTACTATACTGAGAATATAATAGTATCCTGAGAGTATACTATACTGTGGTAAGGAAGAAGCCCAGAAGAGCTCCTGGCGGTATCACTTGGACACTGGTGCTCCCATCCAGGCTTTGGCATTGAGGAAATGTCAGTATTATAACCACACAGTCCCAACTTTACAGGTATGGAATGAAATTTCCTAATGTACTGTACAGAAAGCTATCTAGAGATTTAGGTAGTCAGAAGCATCAAGGAATATAAAAATTACATTTCTGCATCAACAGTACTTGAAGAGAACAATGCAGGTCTCAAACACAGAGGACAGGCCACCCTGAGAGATTTTTCAAGACAACTAACATCTTAGGATAATCTTTGTAAACCCAGAAACTACATAAAGCCTGGTACATAAGAGGGGTTTATTAAATGTTTCATGAATGAATGAATTCAAGAACAGCAGAGAAGTGATCATACTAGTAGTAATGTTTGATAAACTTTTACTGCCTGATGATTTTCTTTTCATTTATTCATTGCTTGGAAATGAGTAAATCTGAATAAATTTATCTGTGGCCCTTATATGAGTTTGTGGCTTGAGTATCCATCAGCTACCATATGGGTATACACAATGACAGAATATTCTGAAGGGTGGCTGGCACATTGGCCTGGGTCTCAGGAGTCATTATGGTAGGAGGCCACTTGCATTTTCCATCTTAAAGCAGTGCTGGTACTTATTTCTCCTTCTGTCAGCACCAGGAGTCCTGGTTTTAAGAAGCTAGGATGGCTGTGCCCAGAAGAAACTCCTGGGGCAGCAAAGATAACCTCCTGAAGGCTCTCCATCTTTGATCATTTGTGATTAGTCAAGAAACTTAGGGATCACCCACCATGAAGAGTTTGAACTCTCTATTAACGAGGTAAGAAAAAGAGTACCTAACTGAGGAGAAGAATGTGGGACCAAATGGTCTGGTGTGTCCAACCCCTCATGATTCCTGAAGGCTAGGTAGAGAGTTCAGCCTGTCCTCCACAAGGACAGGGCATTTCTCTGACCTGTTCATCACTGCCTCTCCAACACCTCAGACAGATTTGACTTTTGCAGATCAACTCTCTCACATGTCTTACTCGGTGCCTTCTAAAATTAATTCTCTTATATTTTAAAAAAATCATGAAGGGTAGGCATTTTCAATTTTCTTTCAGATACACATGAGGTTGAGTATGTCTGTGGCTAAATAGATTCACCTTTGAGACTTGACTCATCTCTAAAATAGATACTGATACTTACTCCAGTGTTGTTGTGAGAACAAAATAAGATGATGATGGAATACTTTTTCTATAACTTACAAGGTGCCAGGCACTGTGCTACATACTTTTAGACACAATCTCATTTGGAACTCACAACCACTCTGATTTGAGTTTATTTACTGGTGGTGGGGGTGGGAGGGAGGGGACAGCTGAGATATAAGCCCAGGCAGACAAACGTCACCGTCCATGCTCTTAATGATTTCAATAGCATATACCAACTGTCTAGAACAGTACTGCACATACAATAGGTGCTCACTAAATCTTACGAGATTGCTGGGAGAAATATCAATAACCTCAGATATGCAGATGACACCACTCTTATGGCAGAAAGTGAAGAAGAACTACAGAGCCTCTTGATGAAAGTGAAAGAGGAGAGTGAAAAAGTTGGCTTAAAGTTCAACATTCAGAAAATTAAGATCATGGCATCCGGTCCCATCACCTCATGGCAAATAGATAGGGAAACAGTGACTGACTTTATTTTCTGGGCTCCAAAATCACTGCAGATGGTGACTGCAGCCATGAAATTAAAAGATGCTTACTCCTTGGAAGGAAAGTTATGACCAACCCAGATAGCATATTAAAAAGCAGAGACATTACTTTTCCAACAAAGGTCCATCTAGTCAAAGCTATGGTTTTTCCAGTGGTCATATATGGATGAGAGAGTTGGACTATAAAGAAAGCTGAGCGCCGAAGAATTGATGCTTTTGAACTGTGGTGTTGGAGAAGACTCTTGAGAGTCCCTTGGACTGCAAGGAGATCCAACCAGTCCATCCTAAAGGAGATCAGTCCTGGGTGTTCATTGGAAGGACTGATGTTGAAGCTGAAACTCCAATACTTTGTCCACCTGATGCTAAGAGCTGACTCATTGGAAAGGACCCTGATGCTGGGAAAGATTGAGGGCAGGAGGAGAAGGGGCTGACAAGAGTATGAGATGGTTGGATGGCATCAGCGACTTGATGGACATGGGTTTGGGTAAACTCCGGGAGTTGGTGATGGACAGGGAGGCCTGGCGTTCTGCAGTTCATGGTGTCGGTTCAAGAGTCAGACACGACTGAGCAACTGAACTGAACTGAAATGTTACTTTCCTTCTTATCTTCTAAAGAGACACTATTTGAAGCAAAAGAAGTTCCATAGGAAGATATATAACCTTTCCAGAGGTGGTAGTGAAAGCCAAAGTCAACATTGGAATGTATGAATTCTTAGTCTACTCATCTCAACAAATCTCAAAAACTTTACTATTTATTATATCATGGATCATTTGAAATGACACGTGGAGAGTGATGAGTAGACTAAAACATTGAAAATGCTGTGAAATTCTGAATTTTAATAGACTAAAGCTAAATGAAACATAAACACCTTTCCTTTTTCAGTGGGCACAAAAAGTGGCATCCACCCTGCTCTATGGTTGTGTGTCCTGCATGCTGCCTGGGAATCAAAATGTCTTAGGTGCTCAAAGTTTCCAAGGTGGACTTAGTCATCTGATGAGCAAGTAACTTGGGTGGGGAGCCAGGAAGCAGAGTTTGTCCATGCCAGCTATCCTCAACTCTGGCCCCGTTAGTAGGACCACCTGGGAGCTGATGCCATGCTCCCCCTGAAGATTCTAGTCTGGTTGATCTGAGGAAGGGCCCAGGCAAGTATTTTTAAAAGCTCCCAGGTGACTTTATAATGACAGCCCAAGTTGTGACCTGGTCATTGAAATGGACTCAATCCCTCTTCAAGCTCCCAGTTCGATGGGAAACCCAGAGTGGTAGGAAAAGAGACATTAAGTACTGACCCTGCAGAGGGTAAAAAAGAATTCAATAAAGGAGGTAGAAGTTGGTCTTGACCCCAAACTGGAGATGGTAATGCCTTGCAGAGTCTTCAGCCCTGACCACACAAATGATTATAGACTATTCTTTCAAGATGCGCTCTTTGGTGCTTTGCCTTTCTTTTTTATTAGCACTATTAACCTTCTGCAAAAATCCCAGTGGAAGTAAATGATTGCAACAGAAATAGCTTAGTGGAAACAAAAAAGAGCATCAGCAGTCTTGTTTTCTGGGACAAGATTACAAGGGCCACCAATCCTGAAAGAATAAGGTGCCAGTGAGACACATCGGTTTGGTGGGGTCAGGGCAGAATTTCTCCCACTAGTGCTACATAGAATGATTAACTCATTACGGAAAGTCAAAAGCTTAACTAAAGCCTAGTCAGAGATGGGCTATGAGATCATTATACTGTTCCTACAAATTTTATGACCTCTAGACAACTCTTTATTTTTCATGACTATGGCACCTATATGCAAAAGAAATACAAAGTTCATTCCAAAGAAAAACATAAATGCATTTCCAATATTCTGTGTCCCTGTTCCCTTTTTATCAGAGTGAGTTGAGAGTCCACTGTCTGTTCCCTGTGTCTCCAGGAGGTCAATTGGAAGATCAACACAGAAGCCACCACAGTGCCTGAAGAGAGTGCTCAGACTTCTTAAAACCACACTGGTATAGAAATTATAGACAGTTAGCACACCCTGGATATTGTAAACTCTCAAGTAAAGGGAACCCTCTTACACTGTTAGTGGGAATGCAAACTAGTACAGCCACTATGGAGAACAGTGTGGAGATTCCTTAAAAAACTAGAAATAGAACTGCCATATGACCCAGCAATCCCACTCCTGGGCATACACACCGAGGAAACCAGAATTGAAAGAGACAATGTTCATCGCGGCACTGTTTATAATAGCCAGGACATGGAAGCAACCTGGATGTCCGTCTGCAGATGAATGGATAAGAAAGCTGTGGTACGTATAGACAATGGAATATTACTCAGCCATTAAAAAGAATTCATTTGAATCAGTTCTAATGAGGTGGATGAAACTGGAGCCTATTATACAGAGTGAAGTAAGCCAGAAAGAAAAATACCAATACAGTATATTAACGCATATATATGGAATTTAGAAAGATGGTAACGATAACCCTGTATGCAAGACAGCAAAAGAGGCACAGATGTATAGAACAGGCTTTTGGACTCTGTGGGAGAGGGCGAGGGTGGGATGATCTGAGAGAATAGCATTGAAACATGTAAACTGTCATATGTGAAATGAATTGCTAGTCCAGGTTCGATGCATGAGACAGGATGCTCAGGGCTGGTGCACTGGGATGACCTGGAGGGATGGGATGGAGAGGGAGGTGGGAGGCGGGTTCAGGATGGGGAACACATGTACACCCGTGGAGGATTCAAGTCGATGTATGTATGTATGTATGTTACTTTACAATATTGTAAAGTAAAATAATAAATAAATTTAAAAAAAATTTTTTTAAAAAGACAGATGAGTGGAACCATAAAAAAAATGTAGGCAATGACTATTAGAAGAAATGATGTATGGTTGATGAGGTGGAAATAGAAGACCACAAAGATGCCATGAAATACAGAACTGAACTCACACACAAGAGAACTTGGGTAGAAGTGTGCCTCATTTGTATTCCAAATATATGCATTAAAGTCCAGGTCATAAGTCCTCACATGCTACAAGCTCTCACTCTTGCAGATTTTATTTAGTGTCATCCCTACACACTCTGTCCTCAGACTCTTTACCTTCTTCTAGTCCATCTATTCTATCTTCAAGTTCTTCCTTAACCAGGGAGATTAGGATGGCTAGATGACATGTTTCATCATTTAGAAGATTCTTTTGCCCTATTCTCAGCTCCATTACTTCAATGTTCCTTTATTTCACCTGCCTGGCAAAAATTTACACCGAGATGAATCTGACTGTCTGGCTACTCATCACCTATAACCAAGATGCTGAGCTGTCCTGGAGAACATCACAAACGCAGCCATGCATTGTAAAGTCTTGGTCTACAGTAACTATACATGGAGTCCACCAGTCCTCTGGCTCTTAACTGTTACCCCCTGCCCGTTTAGTTTTCAAACCTGCCCTATTTGTCTCAACCTCAGTCCTACCTCCTCTTTAATGTCACCAGATAAACCTACCTCCTGCTTCACAGAGAACATAAAAGAAATGAACTGTAAACCCCTTCACTTCCTGCTACCAAAGTTGCCAAACTACCCATAGCAGATGGGACTGGGGTCTTGCCCATCTTCCTGTGGGCTTCCAGCTGCTTCCAGTATTTCAGTGGCTCATCTTCCTCACCCTCAGGTGGGTGTGCACTCCACACTGGCTTCCAAGTTAAGGGAACACAAACTAAGACAACATCCTTCCTTTCCTCCCTCTTTGTGTCCCTGTGGAAGAGGGTCCCTTCATCTTCCCAAGGCTGTTTCTTGCAGGCCCATCCCTGGCTCCTTCTCGGGGCCCCCACTCCACTGATTACCATCTCTCATTGCTGCATCTTATCTTTGCTTGAATTCTACTTTATTTCATTAATTTACACCCACATTTCACTTCTTCCCCTTTTCTTCATATTTGTCTGATTTTTATTTTCCCATTTAAAAATTTTCCATTTATCTCTGTTATTTTCCTTAAAGAAGGTATCTAGGAAAATTTTTTACCCAATCTTTGAAACTTAGTACCCTGACACCTATGTTAGTTCTTTTCTTCAGATACTTTATTTTATACTTTAAAAAAACACTTCCTTATACATTTTCTTTACCAGTTTTTTGCTAATTTGGTCAAGCCTCATTTACTTCACAGCCCCCCTAGGTATTCTGCACAGGCTCTGTGTATAAGCTCACAGTGTGATGAACTGGGCTCACAGTTAGTGGGCAATTAACTGACTGTTACATTTAATCTTCTGTAAAAGTGAGAATATTTGAGTCATTTGCAGCTTGTCTCCTTGCCTCTATTCCCAAGCCTCTCTAATTTCCTGTCTGCAGTGTAACCACAGCGACCAGAACGGGCTTCTTACAATGCATCTAGCCAAACAACACCTTGAAATATTTCAGTGACTTCTCAACACAAAACAAATAAATTCCAAGCTTCATGGCATGGTTTCCAATAGTCTTCATAATCTTCCCAAGGTCATCCCTCATCACTTTCTCTCCCATGTAGTTCTTTCTCCAGCCATGCTGGTTTAGACTCCAAGGCTTCCCTTCCTGAAATTTATTTATCAATTCACGTAGAAAATACTTGTTTTTCAGTCGCTAAGTCGTGTGCTACTCTTTGCAACCCCATGGACTGCAGCAAGCCAGGCTACCTATTCTTCACTATCTCCCGGACTTGAGCTCCATAATTTTTCAGGGCCAGGCCAGATGGTGGGGTCAAAGAGGCAAATATATAATAATAATGGTTTCTCTTTCCTGGAGCTCTCAGCCAGTGGGGAAGACAGAAAAATACCACATGCTGGTAGAGAGGTTCTGGTGAGAATTAACAGGAAGCCTCTGGCTAGATGTGGATGGCCAGGAAAGCAATCATCAAGCCTAGATCTCAGAGAAGGGACGAATGGATATTTTCTTTTTTAAAGGAATGCCTGTGGCTTTTTTCTATTATTCACCTGACAGGTTCCTATTCATCCTTCAACATCCAACTACCCCTACCAGCACCTTCTCCATTCCCCAGAAGAAGTCACTTCATCATAGGTGTCATTTCCGTGTCTTCTAACACAGAGTCGAAGAGAGAGTCTTACACCTCTCTTTCTCTGTCTTTCTACCTCTGTCATTGCTGGACTGCTTTTTTCCTTATTTTCTCTTTGACCTGGCTCTATTCTACCCTAACTCATCCTCTCATACTCAGCTCAGATATCTCTTTCTCCAGGGAGCCTTCCATGATCTCCTCTTAGGCAGCCCACGTATGAGTGAACACAGACCTTCATATTTCTCTCAGAGCACTGGTCACACTATGATTCATTCATTCATTCATTCCATAAATGAGTATATATGAGCATCATGAATGAGTGCTTCCTCTGATCTAAGCATGTATTCTGAACTGATAATCCAGCAGGAAATAAGTCAGACTAAATAAAAGCTATCACCAGCGAGTATAAATTCACGGTGTCCTCTGGGGACACAGCCCAAGGAGCTCATCCTGCTGGGAATCAGGCCGCTGCTCCTCCCCTGCTCCCTGCAGCGTGAGGGCAGCCGTTGGTGCTCCGGCGCATTTCTTGTTTCCCCAGCATGGTGTCTGGCACAGTCCTTGGACACACAAATGAAGGACAGGAGTGCAGGTCCCATGCTTTCCAGGGATGATGGAATCAGCTGCAGTTTCTGCCCTCTAAGAGCTCAAGCTGAGACACGGGTGGCATCTGAGGCAGCCCATCCACCAGCAGGACCAGGGCAGCCAGCCAGCCCTCCAAAGAAAAGTGCTGGAAGGGAGGGCGACTGGAACGGTGTGACCGGTCACAAAGTCGGGCAGAGGATCACTTCCAAAACTGAGTCTCAGGGTCAGTCTTGCCTCCTCTCTGCAGCCAGCAGCCCTTCAAGTATCACCAAGCAGGTTGGCTGAGTTGGGCCACAGTTTCTGCTCAGAACGGAACAAAGGAGAGGGTGGCTAGAGCAGAGGGCAGAGAAATGGGAAGTGAGACAGAGCCAGAGACTAAGAAGAAACTTGTTTCCAGTAAAAATTGCAAGTAGACCCAAGCCAGGACTTTCATCTCCTGTTTCCTGCTCTTCAACCTGAAGAAATCCCCATGGTTAAACTGTCAGCTCTAATGTAGCTACTGCTCATTACTTCAGGCACTTTCTGTGATTGAATGCTGGGGCACCTCTTCTTCCTCTCATTTAATTAGTTGGCAGATGTAAAGTGAGCATTGATGGTATTTTCTGTTGCGCCCTCCTGGAGGTCTTCCTTTGCATATTGTCATCACTCAGGTATTAGGATGAAGTTTCTATTTGTAAATGAGGTCTCACAGATCCTTCAAGATGATAGGGGGAGTATTAAAAAGGCAAAGCTACGTATCGTATTTACCCTGCTGAGAAAAGTTTCGTCCATTAGGCAAACAGGTGGCAGAGGGCAACCCAGCAGAGCTGACCCAACAGACCCTGCACATCCCTCAGGCTACAGACAGTCCGGGAGGATTCTCGTTTCCAACCTTGGCTACCGTCGACATAGAAAAAGCTCAGATAAGCTAAAACAAGTGCCGGGAGGAATTTTAGGATCCAAAGGTCTCTTTCCTTAACTCAAGAGCAGAGGAACTCAGAGCACTTTAAGCAAGAGCCCTCTAGGTTTCCTTTAGGAATCTCATTCTGTGGTTGGGGGTGGATTGAAACCCTTCCCCTGCCTCAGGGGTGATTCCTGATTGCCGGAAGTTCTTCAATGACTGATTCAGAGATGGATTTATAAGCTAGTCAGAGCCAGTGGGATATGACACTTGGAGTGTGTGCAGCCATCTTGTCACCCTGAGAGCAGTCTGAGAATGCACCAACCTTCAGCTTGCAGAGCTCACAATCTGATCCCCGGATCAAGTCATTTGGGCTCACTGTCCCTATGAGTCTAAAATTTTCTGATTTGGGCTAAGCTGACAGTTTTGCTTTGCTTCGAGCTGGGTTTTCCGTTCACTTACTCAAGCAGGCTCCTGACTAATTTACATGCAATAGTTCTAAAAAGAACTGAGATTTTATTCCTAACTTCATCCAGCTGAGGCCTCTAAGGCCTATATACAAATCTCCACACATTTCCCCTCAGTGTGCTGACCCACAGCAGCCCACACCTCAGGCGTTAATGCTGCCCTCCCCGTGGTCCTGCCTTGATGAATCCAAGCCCATCAGAAGCACAGCCCCACCTGCACAAGAGGCCAGCACCCCAACTGATTCCCTCATTTTTTACCCTCACTATTAGAGTAGCTCGGTTGCATGTTTGACTGAAATTGAAACTTTCGTTTGGGTTCTTACATTGCAAAGAGTATAGGAGGGACTTCCCTTGCAGTCCGGTGGTTAAGACTCTGTCCTTCCAGTACGGGGGGTGTGGGTTCTAGCCCTGGCTGGAGAACTCAGATCCCATATGCTGTCCAGCACTGCCAGAAAAAAATTCTTTTAAAAAGAGTACAGGTCCCATGTATATGCCTTAATATATGATAATTGTCTTTCTCTTTCTGATTTACTTCATTTTCGATTATAGGCTCTAGGTTCATCCTCCTCATTAGAACTGACTCAAATGTGTTCGTTTTCATAGCTGAGCAATATTCCATTGTGTACATGTACCGTAACTTCCTTATCTGTTCATCAGGAAGGAGGAGACACATGTATGCCCATGGCTGACTCATGTTGATGTACAGCAAAAACCACCACAATATTGTAAAGTAACCTATACGCAGGTCAGGAAGCAACAGTTAGAACTGGACATGGAACAACAGACTGGTTCCAAATAGGAAAAGGAGTACATCAAGGCTATATACTGTCACCCTGCTTATTTAACTTCTATGCAGAGTACATCATGAGAAACACTGGGCTGGAGGAAGCACAAGCTGGAATCAAGATTGCTGGGAGAAATATCAATAGGCTCAGATATGCAGATGACACCACCCTTATGGCAGAAAGTAAAGAAGAACCAAAGAGCCTCTTGATGAAAGTGAAACAGGAGAATGAAAAAGTTGGCTTAAAGCTCAACATTCAGAAAACTAAGATCATGGCATCCGGTCGCATCACTTCATAGCAAATAGATGGGGAAACAGTGGAAACAGCGGCGACTTTATTTTTCTGGGCTCCAAAATCACTGCGGATGGTGGTTGCAGCCATGAAATTAAAAGACGCTTGCTCCTTGGAAGGAAAGTTATGGTCAACCTAGACAGCATATTAAAAAGCAGAGGCATTACTTTACCAACAAAGGTCCGTCTGGTCAAGGCTATGGTTTTTCCAGTGGTCATGTGTGGATGTGACAGTTGGACTATAAAGAAAGCTGAGCACTGAAGAATTGATGCTTTTGAACTGTGGTGTTGGAGAAGACTCTTGAGAGTCCCTTGGACTGTGAGGAGATCCAACCAGTCCATCCTAAAGGAGATCAGCCCTGGGTGTTCATTGGAAGGACTGATGTTGAAGCTGAAACTCCAGTACTTTGGCCGCCTCATGTGAAGAGTTGACTCATTGGAAAAGACCCTGATGCTGGGAAAGACTGAGGGCAGGAGGAGAAGGGGACGACAGAGGGTGAGATGATTGGATGGCATCAGCGACTTGATGGACATGGGTTTGGGTAAACTCCGGGAGTTGGTGATGGACAGGGAGGCCTGGCGTGCTGCAGTTCATGGGGTTGCAAAGAGTCGGACACGACTGAGCAACCGAACTGAACTGAACTAAATTATCCTCCAATTAAACTTTTTAAAAAGTATAGGAAAATAATCTTAAAAATGTACTCTTTATAAATGTAGATTGTACGGGGAAAACTCTGGGTGAATAATATGAACAGATGGGCATGTACAAAACTATGTTTCTTGAAGACAGGAGCTACAGCAGGACTTCATGAGGTCTCTAGGGCTGCATGTACGGGAGGAAAAGTCATTCAGGGCATCCACAGAAAAACAAAATGTTTGCACTCAGCTGCCTTCTCACTTTGAAGTCTTTTGATCACCTGGTCATGGACCACAGATTCTGACCCCCATTCTGTCTGTGGAGCTTTGACGGATCTCTGTCTGCCTACTCTGGAGAGTGACGCAAGGAGTTGTTTAGGCTCTGAAAATTTCTAGTTCTAAAGTAGAGTAAAGGCACTTTCCCCCAGCTGCCACGCTGGAGTCACAGTGAACTTGATTGCTGCTCATATCACGACTGTTAGAGCTGGCAGGGGCCTTACATGCCTGGCCCAGCTGCTCTCTTTTCAAGGAAGAGAGATGTGGAGATGGCAGTGACTATGGGCATGTGGAGACTGGAGGCAGGTAGAGTGGCAGCTGGTGGAGGGGCCAGGGGCAGGAAATGGGGGCTCTGTCATCTCTATCACTGACCTTGAACAAGACATTTCCCCTCTTCCTGACTCTATCTTTCTCATCTGTAAAGTGGGTGATGACTGCAAAAACGAACTCTCCCTCTCACAGCTGTGAGGCCATGTTTACAAATTGTCATCAGTTTCAATAAAGTGCCCATATCTGAGTCTGGAGAAAACTTAGCCTCCCCTAGTATCTGATGGCTTTGCAATTACTTGTTTCATTTTTGGATCATAGGTTAACAAATGAGGGCTACTCATCCTTTTAGAACTGCACTGAGGGAGATGAGGGTGTGTGTGTGTGTGTGTGCGTGTGTGTGTGTGCAAGTGTGTGATCTTAGGGCTGTGTAGACTCTTCTCCTTTCTCTTCTCCAGTTCCCCCCGGAAACTAACGCTGACAGTGTGAGGAGCATCAGGTTGCCCATCTGTCACCCCAGCTGTGTCTCAGCTCCTGACACCCTCTATGAGGGAAGCAATAGCACATGAATGACAGCCACTGGTAATTCAGAGGGCAGCCAACCTGTCAGCAATTCTGAAGAAGGATTTTATCTACCAAAGTAGAAAACCCAAAAGAAATATTCTAAAACCCTTTTTAAAAAATATAAAATGCCTCTTCATTTTTAATGTGTATGCACCATGGCATTTACTCAAAGTAGACATTCCAGGAGACGTGACAAGCCTAAAATTCACTTGTTATATGTTTAATATTCATGCACCATTTAAATTCTGTGGGTGTCATGGTCTTAAGATAGTTCACTCTGTGTTATGCCGAAAAACTGGTAAACTCTCTGACAGAAGAAATTGCCCTTTAAATTTGCTTCTCATTTCTTGGAGGCAGTTTATAAATACTTAATGTTGTTGTTGTGTTATTATAATAATATAAGAAGTGGCTAGTTTATATCGGCCATAACAGCAAGAATGAAAATCATGAAGGGTGTCACAAAAATTATATCAGCCATGGCAAACATTTCATGTCATGTTTTCCTAGTGTCAAAATACTTAGTGCACTGAGAGCATTCCTAAGGCAGAGGGGGACGAGCCAGGAGCACATTCTGCACACAGCGACACGTTGTGGAGAAGCCCGCGTGGCTTGGGCTTAATATTCACTCCCTTGGCTCTAGAAGGTTCCCTCAGTTAGGGCAGGGCACGAGGCAGATGGGCCCAGGTGTCAGGTGCTGAGTGGAAGGGAGGTGAGCTCGACCTGCCTACTCCAGGAGCCTTCCCGGGACGCAGGCTCCAGAGAGCCCCAAGGCCAGCCCTGGGCTGGGCAGGTTTTCCTCTTGGCGACCACAGTTCAGGTGCAGAGGCCTCGCCAGCTCCGAGGCCTGGGCCTGAGCAGAGCAGCCAGCTAGGCAGATAGAAAGCGTAGCCACCGCCTGGTTCACGGGTCACCAGCCCACGTAAGTCACTATCGCCTTCTCTCTGGTAAGGACAACGAGTTCCAGTCCTATAACTGCCTCAGAATCGTTGGAACAGTCTTTTCAAAACACCTGTGCCTTGGCAGACTCTTATTCAAAAGGTCTGGGTGGAGACTGGTTATCTGCATTGTAAAAAGCACCACAGGTAATTCTGCTGTCCAGACCGAGTTGAGAAGACACACTTCCTGAGAGACTCAGTGTCTCCAAGATGTCAAATATTTTACTTTATGACTCTATCCCTTCAAGAATGAAGAGCGAAAGGGCTGTCTGAATAAACACAGAACAGGATGATCATGGAGTCAGTTTGCTCTGCAATGGAATTAACTGCCTTGAGGTTTGTAGAAATCAGGGCCCTGAAGGCATGGGTGTTCCTTCTTTTCTTCACTGTTTAGATCCAGGCCCAGCCCAGTCTGGCAGGAATGCATAAAATGCCTCCTGACCAGTGAACAGCCCAGGAGGACTCCTTAGGGGATGATGGTATCCTGCATGAAGGTCCAAATGTGCTCAGCTAAAAATTGAGCAAGTGATCACAAACCCCCCTCATCTGTGCTCCTTCCATCTTCCCATAACCTTGATCACTTCCTAGAAATACCTGACTATTTGCCTTGCCACAAGCACCTATGTGATATTTTTACAAAACTAGCAAAATGCTTTTATTAGTTAGAGTTCTCCAGAGAAATAGAATCTTATAATTTCTATAAAATTCCTTGCTATATATCTTTTTATATGTAATATTTATATATGATTATAATATATAATGGGTTTCCTTGGTGGCTCAGATGGTAAAGAGTCTGCCTGCAATGCAGGACACACAGGTTTGATCCCTGGGTTGGGAAGATCCCCTGGAGAAGGGAATGGCTACCCACTCCAGTATTCTTGCCTGGAGAATTCCATGGACAGAGGAACCTGGCGAACTAAAGTCCAGGGGGTCACAAAGAGTTGGACCTGACTAAGTGACTAGCACACATAATATATAATAAAATATAGAAAATATATTTTTATATATAGAAATTATACACACACACACACACATATATATACACACATGCATAGAGAGAGATTGATTTCTTATAAGGAATTGGGTCCCAGTTGTGAAGGCTGGGAAGTCCCAAGATCTGTCATCTGCAGCTCAAGACCCATGATAACCCATGCATAGTTTCAGTCCAAGTCTGAAGGCCTGAGGATCAAAAGAGCTGATGGTGTAAATTCTAGTCCAAAAGCCGCAGGACCCAAGAAAAGACAATGTTTCATTTTGAGTTCAAAGGCCAGAAAAATCTGATGCTCCAGCTTGAAGCAGTCAGGCTGGAGGAGTCTGCTCTTGTTCATGGGGGCTAGGCCTTTTTGTTGTATTTAAGCCTTCAGCTAACTGAAGGAGGGCCACCCATCTACATTAGGGAGGCAATCTGCTTTATGTAGTCTACAAATTCAAACATTCATCACATCCAAAGTCATCCTCATGACACACCTGGAATAATGTTTGACCAATCCAGGTACCCCGGGACCCAGTCAAGTTGACAAATAAAATTAACCATCACACGCCTTTTCTCTTGCCAGCCTCTTAAGTGGATAGAGGCATGTGTATCTCAGAGTGAGTGGCAGGATGAAATCTGCCCCTTTCCAGCACCTGTAGGAACAGCTGCCCCCTGCGGGGCATGACCTCCTGTGGCATGAATCAGAAGGACTTCCTGCTCCCAATGTGTGTGGGCAGACGCCCTTTCTATCTGCAGGAGTGAGAGCTCTGAGCTCAGCCCAGTCTGGACTCGCGTTGCTATGTACACAGTAGATTCCCCTGGTCCTGACATGTGTTGGGTTTCTCTCTACGCTCTCTCCCCACCTCCCAGCTCCACTTGGCCTTCTTTGTTTCTGTGTTGATACGCTGCTGGAGAAAGCCAAAGAACTGGGCTGGCTAGACCTCAGCAATTCATCATTTCTGACTTTCTCTGGATCCTCACGGCTACCCACTGTGCACTTTGTCATTCCTTAGCAATTGACCCACTTACCCAGTCTTCTATTCAATAACTATTTTTGAGCACCTACTACTTGCCAGATACCATGATCTGTTAACAGGGATGTAGGAAAGAAAAAAAAAAAACCAGAGGAGATCTCTGCTCTCAGGGAGCATACAGCCTGAGAGACTCCAAAAGGCAGGTGTCCTAAACCTGTCTGAACACCTCAGTCTTCTGTATTTGCAGGTGACTTCAGTGACAACCATGGATTCACCCCTGTTAGAAGCTCCTGGGTCTTTACTGCTGGTTGGAGCTCTCTCCTGCATTCCCTGGGCCCTCTGGATATCTGAAGCTGATGCTGGCAGGCTCTTGGGTCTCCTCTAGCCAACGGTGCTTCTGCCTCTCCTCTTCCTTTTTCTTACTGCTCCCTCCTACATTTCCTCCTTCTGAGATTTCAGCCTGGCCACCCACATGCCCAATCCGGAACTCTGTTCATGGAGACCTCTCATTCTGAACCCCAAGGTCACTAAGTCCTGTTTATTCTTCCTCCTTAAAAAAAATCACCTTCTTCCTGTCCATCTTTATTACCACTGCCTCATCATCTGACCCCAGGCTCAACTCTGTCCCCCTCTAATCTAGCCTTCACATCGTTTCCAGAAAACAATTCAAATACATCTTATCATGTCCTACTCCTGATTCAAGTTTTTCAATGTCTTTTCACAAGCTGGAGCAGAGCTTTAACACACTTTTTTTTTTTTTTTTGGAAGAAGGATGCTGTTTTTCCTTCAAAATGTAACATGAAGCACTAAAAAGAAATGAGCTATCAAACCATAAAAAGACATGGAAGAAACTTAAATGCATATTACTAAGTAAAGGAAGCCAATATGAAAAGACTGCATACTATAGGATGTGCATACTACATGAAACTCTGGAAAATGCAAAGCTATGGAAACAGTAAAAGGGTCAGCGGTTGCCAGGGGTTAGAAGTCAGAAAAAATAGGCAGAGCACAGAGGATTTTAAGGGCGGTAAACTACTCTGTATAATACTATGATGGCGAATATCTATTATGACATTTGTCCAAACCCACAGAATGTAAAACACTAAAGTTATACATATAAGTATAGTCTTTGGGAGATAACAGTATGTCAGTGTAATAATACATTCACGGTATGTATGAATAATACATTCGGCATGTAATAATAATACATTCATTACAGTAAGACTGTAATGAATGTACTACTTTGATGTGGGATGTTGATAGTGGGGGAAGCTGTGAGTATATGATGTAAGGGGAAATTTCTGTACTTTCTGCTCAGTTTTGCTGTGAACCTACTCTTGTTCTAAAAAACAAAGTCATTTATGATACACTACATTAAAATTTTTAAATTTAAAGTACTACATTTAAATTTACCTTTAAAATCTTATATTCGTGTTCACATTTAGAAAAGTAGAGCTGTTTTGCTGAAGTGGTGGCAATGGAAGGCGAGTAGGGAAATGTGTCTCCTGTCTGTACCTCGTCTCCCAGGTGTTCCCCGAGGCCTTGGGGCTGCAGGACTTGGAGGAAGCCCAGAGACCTGGAGGACTAGAGCTCAATGCCTTAGTGACGCAAATGATGGCCTTCCTAATCAGGCCTAGCTTTCTTTCCAGGCTCAGCTCTTGTGGTTCCCAATACCCTGCCTTCCCAACATTCTACACAGACACTAGTATTCCTCCAGTATCTCCCACTCCGTGGGTCTCCCTCCAGGCCATTGCTCACGTTGCTCCTTCTGTCCTTCATCCTTCCCCACTTTTCTCTACTTGATGACCTTCTTCAAGTCTCAGCTCAAACAGCATCTCCCCTGTGGAGCTGCTCCAGATTCCCCAGGAGACCTTCTTCATGCCTGGTTCATCCTGTACCCTCTATTATGACATCCGTCCAATGCACTGTCTGTTTTTGCGTGCCTGACTCCAATTGCACAATGAGCAATTTGAGAGCGGTTTTCATCTTGATAGCCTTGCTGTTTTCATCTTGATAACCTCTGTAGCTAGCCTGATACCTGGTTTCCTGAATGTTTGCTGAGAACAGAGGAGTGGAAGAATGAATGAATACGTAAATTCTCCTCTTTCTCTCTCAGAAGATAATCCCACTTCCCGCTAGACTGAGATGATGCTCAATCACTCTTTGGCGGCTTTGCTACCTTCCCATCAGTTTCCTTGATTTTGGGCCAGTGTATTTACAAACCAGTCTAGCCACAGCAGCTCACGGCTGGGTCTCCACTTGACTCCCACCCCCTACTCTTCTGTTGACAGAGCTGTGTTCCTTTAGCTGGATCTTCAGTTCATCCTTGAGTTATTTCACCTTTCTGCTTCCATTTGCATATGGTCTTGCGTATGCTTGGCAGGACGAGAAATTTGCAGCCTGTCCTTCTCCAAAGTACTTCAGTAAAAGACATCTGTAGTCCTATGATTGCTTGGAATATTTAATACTTAATTTTCAAAGCCTCAGTTGAACACATGTTATAACTGAGCTGATATCCCAAGTCCGCAACAGTAAATCCGGCTCCACCAGGATTTGACAGCTGAGGTATGCAGAGCCTGAAAAATTATCTAAAGTTGGTGCATTATTTCTTCCTATGAATTTCTTTTTGTCTCCTATGTTTTACAGAAGTAGGTAACTCAGAAACGTTCTCAAAGAATATTTATTCAAGCTTTGCTACCTGTTTTTAATGAAGCCAGTCAATCCCATGAACTTCCTTATTTCCTCCTATTTTTTCATGCCATGTCTTATCACAAGTGTTCAAGCTCTTAGAAAAAAAACCTAAAGCTCAAATCAGCACTTGCTCCTGAATCAGGTCTGTTTCAAAATTCACCAAAATCCCTACAGCTCATGCACAGTTTTAAAAAACTAGTCTGCCCCCTGGAGACTCACTTAGATGTGGCACTTCATAGGCACCTGAATTTTTTATAGTCTTCAGGGCTTCTGGTTGAGTTTTCTAGGTACTTTTGATGAAATATTTTCCACTATAGATACTGACTCTATGAGACAATTGTCCAAGACTGTTCACTATATTTCTTTTTTTAGAAACTTTTTATTTTGTGTTGGGGTATAGCTGACTAGCAATGTTTTGATCATTTCAGACGAGCAGCGAAGGGACTCGGGTATACATATGCATGGATGCAATATCCCCTAAATGCTCCCCTCACGCAGGCTGCCACGTCACGTGGAGCAGAGTTCCACGTGCTGTACTGGAACACATAGAACTATGTCATGTCCATCCTAAACCTTCTAACTATCCCTCCCCCCCCCCCCTCCTCCCTGCCCCAAGCAACCATAAATTCATTCTCTAAGTCTGGATTGTTCACTACATTTCTTAGTCCATATTTTCTTCAGTTGCCGTATTCCTTAACTTCTTTCAGTCACAAGTAATGACACAAGTAGTGAACAGCTATTTATCATTTGTTGCTGGTGTTGCTGTTATTGTTTAGTTGCAAGTCATGTCTGTTAAGCACTCTCAAAAACACTAAGGTTAGGACATCCCTGACAATGAATCTACAGGGTCTTTCCAGTACAAGTAAACAGTAACAAAATAAGAGCCATAGATTGAGCAAAAGTCAAATTGCCTTAGTATTATGGTGAAAAAAGACCACCTTCACTTCCCAAACCATGTTATTAAGGAGAATCAGAAAAACTCAGGCATCATTAGCCTTCAATATTTTTGCTATACTGTGAAAGGGGGAAGAATCAGTTGCCACTATCTTTTATTCATTCACTATCGTCACTTCATCCGGTCTCCACATTCACAAAGTTCAAGAAACCTTACCCCCAATTCCTCCTCCCAACCTGCTTTGCCTTTTTCATACTGTTCATGGGGTTCTCAAGGCACGAATATTGAAGTGGTTTGCCATTCCCTTCTCCAGTGGACCACGTTTTGTCAGAACTCTCCACCATGACCCATCCATCTTGGGCGGCCCTACACGGCATGGCTCATAGTTTCGTTGAGCTAGACAAGGCTGTGGTTCATGTGATCAGTTTGGTTAGTTTCCTGTGATTGTGGTTTTCATTCTGTTTGCCCTCTGATGGAGAAGGATAAGAGGCTTATGGAAGCTTCCTGATGGGAGAGACTGACTGAGGGGGAAACTGGGTCTTGTTCTGATGGGTAGGGCCATGTTCAATAAATCTTTAATCCAATTTTCTATTGATGGACAGGGCTGTGTTCCCCTCCTGTTGCTTGACCTGAGGTCAAACTATGGTGGAGGTAATGAAGATAATCTCTTTGGAAAAAAAGGTATGACCAACGTAGACAGCATATTTAAAAGCAGCAACATTACTTTGTCAACAAAGGCCCATCTAGTCAAAGCTACGGTTTTTCCAGTAGTCATGTATGGATGTGAGAGTTGGACTATAAAGAAAGGTGAGCACCGCAGAATTGATGCTTTTGAACTGTGGTGTTGGAGAAGACTCTTGAGAGTCCCTTGGACTGCAAGGAGATCCAACCAGTACATCCTAAAGGAAATCAGTCCTGAATAGTCATTGGAAGCACTGATGCTGAAGCTGAAACGCCCAATACTTTGGCCACCTGATGCAAAGAACTGACTCATTGGAAAAGACCCTGATGCTGGGAAAGATTGAGGGCAGGAGGAGAAGGGGAGGAGAGAGGATGAGATTGTTGGATGGCATCACTGACTCAACGGACATGAATTTGAGTAGACTTCCAGGGGATGGTGATGAATAGGGAGGCCTGGCATGCTGCAGTCCATGGGGTTGCAAAGAGTCAGACACGACTGAGTGACTGAACTGAACTGAACTGAACTGAATGAAGATAATGGCGATCTCCTTGAAGCTATGACCAACCTAGACAGCATATTAAAAAAAAGCAGAGACATCACTTTACCAACAAAAGTCTGTCTAGTTAAAGCCATGGCTTTTCCAGTAGTCATGTATGGATGTGAGAGTTGGACTATAAGGAAAGCTGAGAGCCAAAAATTTGATGCTTTTGAACTGCGATGTAGGAGAAGACTCTACAGAGTCCCTTAGACTGCAAGGAGATCCAACCAGTCCATCCTAAAGAAAATTAGTCCTGAATGTTCATTGGAAGGACTGATGCTGAAGCTGAAACTCCAATACTTTGGTCACCTGATGTGAACAACCAACTCATTGGAAAAGACCCTGATGCTGGGAAAGATTGAAGGCAAGAGGACAAGGAGACGACAGAGGATGAGATAGTTGGATGGCATCACCAATGCGATGGACATGAGTTTGAGTAGACTCTGGGAGTTGGTGATGGACAGGGAAGCCTGGCGTGCTGCAGTTCATGGGATCTCAAAGAGTAGGACATGACTGAGCTATGGAACTGAACTGAACTAAACCCGTTTTGAAACTCACATCACCAGTCCCCCCATGTTACAGTCACTTACTCATTGCTAGTCAGTCCCTCTCATAGGAAAAGTTTAGCTCTGGTTCATTGTCACTCTCTCCCATATTAGTTTTGCCATACATTTTAGTGATTTCAGTGACCCCAAAGGTAATCAATCCTTCCTTACACCTTTATCTCTCAGCTTCTTGACCTCTTCTGGTCTAATTATCTTGCATTCAGCACAACCTCAGTCACTCTCTCCCAAGGGACATGCTTTAGACTTTAACAAGAGCAGGACTCTTTATAACCTCAATTTCAAGAATCTCTCTTTCCAACCACCACTTTCTATTCTTCTATTCTACTGTCTCTACTCATCTTACTCCAACAGTCCCTTGGTCCTCTGCATGTACAGTTCACTAATCCTCCCCACTTTTCACTGTCCTTCTGCCTCCTCCTTTTCGTGGCTTTAGTCCTCATTTTCTTGCCTGCTCAGCTTCAACCCCAAAGTCCACCATTACGATCACCCCTTTGCATAAACCTTCAGCATCATTGCCTCTCTTTTGTATCTTATGCCCTTGAAAAACCCCACCTGGACTTGCATGGCTGAACATGACTGGAAGAAAAACACCCAACCATGGAAATGGTCTCTTCAAATTTATTAGCACAAATCTCAAAAAGATCCTTAATGCTGTCTAGCCACTCTGATGCATTCCTTTGGCCCATTCACTCTTCTACTCTCCTAGAAATTCTCTCTCTCCTCAAACTTTCAACACCACTCTTTCGTCCTCCCTAATAGCTGATATGACCTTGCTTCTGATTTCACTGAGCATACAGAAGCGGTAGAAAACAACTTCTACAAGATACTGCTTCTGTCACCCTATCAACCCACCTACCAGCCTCAAAGCCCGTGCACTCTGCCTTTTTTCATGTTACTCTCCTCTTGGGTCTTCCAGAAATCATTGCAGGTATTTTTTTCTCTACTTGCCTTAACCATTGTTTTCCCTTCTCAAAAGAATTTCTCCATCAGCATGTGAGTGTGCTGTTGTTTCTTCCGTGTGTTACAGCACCCTCTCTGACCACACCTGCCAGTCCAGCTTCCATTCCATTTCTCTGCTTCTCTTTATAGAAATAGTCATCAAAAGAGCAGCTGCCAGTCCTTCTCTTTATATGTTCTCTTGAACATATTCAATCATGTGTCAGTGAACCCCTCACTGCTTCAAAATGGATCTTTTCAAAGTCACTAGTGATCTGCATGCAGCTAAACTGAATGATCAATTCTTGACCCTCATCTTGCTTGACTCATGAGCAACATTGACAGAGTTTGGCTCTATCCCCCTTGAGATGTTGGATTCTAGGATTCCCTATTCTCCTGGTTTTCCTCATCTGTTTTTTGGAAAACAAAACAAAACGAAAAAACAAAAATCCACTGCTTGTTTTCAATGTTCTTTGTTGGCTCTTCCTCATTTTCTCAACTTCTTAATGGACTTCCCAGTCACAGACCATGTTCTTCTGCTTTCTGTACTATTTATACTCACTCCCTTAATGTTATTATCCAGGTTCATGGCTTATACAATATATACATGTTGATGACTCCTACGTCATCCTACATCCAGCTCAGATCTCACTTCTAGACTCAAAATTCATATGTCCTTTTGCCTATATACATGCATGTCTTTTCTTGGATGTCTAATAGGTATCTCAGACTTAATATGTCCCAAACCAATCAGCTCTCTCCCCTCCTAAGTCCCCCTTCATTCTTCCACATCTCACTTACTGGCAATTCCATCTTTTCTGTTGCTCAGGCAAAAAACCTTAGCATCATCTTTGACTCTTCTCTTTTCTCTTGCAACCCAAATAGAATCCGACAGAAGATCTGCCAGGCTCAACCTTCAGAACATAGCTATAATCTGACCACCTCTCACTACGTCCTCAGCTACCATCCTGGTCTAGACTCTCTTAGGTTACAGAAACAGTTCTGATGATGTCGAATTGACTCAACAGCAAAGTGGCCGTTTCCCTTATCTGGGGAATGTCAAGAAGCTGTATGATGCTCTAAGCCCCACACTCAGATTTTACCATTTCAGATGTATTCTTATGATGTTAAAATTGCCGTCTCTTCTTAGTTGTCTTTAAATATTTATATTTTGCCTAAAGCACTTAAGGTACATTATAAAAGTATATGTGTGTGTGTGGTAGTCACTCAGTTGCGTCTGACTCTTTGTGACCCAACGGACTGCAGCCCACCAGGCTACTCAGTCAATGGAATTCTCCAGGCAAGAATACTGGAGTATATAAATACATTAAAATAGAAAAACATGAGAAAATTAGGGAAAGGGGAGATAAGGATAGAAAAAAATTCATATGATGTCGCAGGTGAATTGCGCACACAACCCACATGCCATGAGGTTCTGTACCCTTGCTAGAAAGGGAATAATAACAGAGACGTCTCTTCCTCTAAGATGTGCTTTAATATCAGATTTCTTTTTGCTTAACAGGCCCCCAGAAGGCATCATGATTGCAGTGGCTCCTTGGGCCTGAGTGGCAGAGGGCTGTGTAGGGGAGGAAAGGAGAAGGGTTGTGTGCTCAGAAGAAGTGAAGCAACATTGGTCAGGAAGACTGGGTCCTGACCTACACCCCAATCATTCCCTGGTATTGCCTCCAATCTCCCACCTCCCAGCTCACCCCTACGTGTTACCCTGAGTACTTACCAAGACCCAAGCAAGAAACTCTGAGTCCTGATTTTCCAAGGTTCCTAAAATAAAAATAAAGCAACACATGGTCATTGTTTCCTCAGGTAAAATTTTAACTGTGAGTATTAAATATCACTTAAAAATTTTTTAATTGAAATATAGTTAATTAACAGTGTTGTGTTAGTTTCAGGTATATAAACATTTGATGACATTCTTCTTGACTAGCACCGTGGTAGGGGCAGAGTTCCAGATGCAAGCCGGTGGTTTGGGGAAGAGGCTCTTTCATCCCTGTCTGGGCACTAGAAAGTCCAAAATGTCCTTAGGCTCAGCACAACAACAAAGGGTCCCCCAAAACACAGCTTTTCAGCCCTATTGGTCTTCTTTATCAGTTTCTTACAAGTGTAATATCTCTCTTCTTGAGGGCAAGATTTGTAGATTATTTACCCATCAGTCATTCTTCATTCATCAATCGATCCTGGCCCATAGTGGACCCTTAATAAACATTTGTTGGCTGAGTAACAGATGAACTGACCTTTAAAACAAAGTATTCCTACAGATGGATAGGGAATATTAAAAGAACAAATACAAAATAATCCTTTAGGCTATTTAAACTAAATTAGATTACTTTTATTAAAAAAGCTACACAAAATTCCTACAAAAAGGTCAGACAGTCCTTAAATGATTCTTCCTTTCCTCAACATTTTTGCTTTGCATCCTTAAAAGTTGATCCAGGGAGAGGAAATATATTTTCATTCTCTAAGTAGAAAAAGAACTAGGTGCTCTAATCTTAACTGTAAGGTGTTTGTGGAAACCTAGACCCAACCCATCTTCCTGTCATCTGCCTAAATGCCATCAGAGAAGAAATTGAATTCTCAGAGAAAGGATGTCTCGAAGATTTTTGTAGAGATCCAATGTGAAGAGATGAAGCTGACATTATTGAAACATGGTAGAAAAGTGTATTCTTTACTTTCTGATTAGATGCTTTTATGAGAATACAGCTTTTCTACCTGCTTCTACCCAAAAAAAATAGAACCAACTTTTCTAAAAAGTTTTCTACAGCTCGGTTCTTCCAGATTCTCTCTTGATTATCCCACAGTTTGGTTTCTTTAGAGCTAGTAATCAGTGCTCTTATGTTTGCATCTATTTCTTTTTCCTGCTTGCTACTGTCTATAAAATTCCACCTAGGCAACACAGTTCCTTTCCTAGCATGGTCCAAAGGACATTACACTGCCAAGAGTTGAAAGATCCAGATTTTTGTGACTTTGTTGCAACCAGCTAGGGGACCTTGGAGATATCACTTCCTTCCTTGGACTTTAATTTCTTCATAGTAAAATGGGGTAGTAATGTCTATGCCATTCATCCAGCATCGCTGTTGTGGGACTGGAACATGATAATGTATGCTAATGTGTTCACAGTAAACAAATGTAAAAGCATAATTATTTTTGGTGCCTTCTGACTCTTCTTATGCTGTCAGAGACATAGCGCTAAATTTTCCATATGAATTGGATGTGTCCACCTGGCAGGAAACTATTGCATAAAGGTGTGTGAAAAATATTTTGAACTGCTAAGTAGGAGAAAAATACTTGGACCTCTCCCATGAAATTAATTTGCATAAGGAATTGTTCTTTTAGTAGTTTCTCAGAAAACCACAGGATGTACAGCCAGAAGCTTTGCTTTGTGGTCTAAAAGTCTACTGATTTTAAAGGGTAGGAATCTAGAGTGAAAGCTATATGGTGGGGAGTATAAAAAAAGCCCTACACCAGAATAAAAAAAAAAAATCAAAGAAATATATAAGTGAATAACACTCTTCCAGGTAGAGATATTTGACATTGATGAATTACTGGTTTATTGACAGATTACCATGTTCAAAGCAATGGGCAAGGTCATGAAGATACAGAAGAGCAACCGTGTAATCACAATGCAGTGGGGGGTGTCCTCCCATGGAGGTTCTTGGGAGTACATGGAGGAGCTACCTCAGGTTTGCACTTGCATAACTATGTGGGTGTCATGGGGGGAAAGATCTAGGCAAAGAATCTCATGTAATTTTAATATCTTTCCGTGACTTTGAGCACAATAGGGAACAGGAACTTGGTGCAGAAAATGAAGCAGAGGAAGAAATTTTTCTAACAAACTCAAATAGGGCAAGATTCTGACACTGGGCACTTACTGAACAACATCTCAGCACCCAAGGTAGGGAGACCTGCTCTAAGGTCCCTTATGCCAGGGATCTAGGGAGACAGTGATCACTCTGATATGGGTTTGGAGGGCCAAACTTGAGAAACTTGGGACTGCCAGCCAATACAAACTGCAAAGTAGCAAGTACTCAACCTAGCCCATGTTATTGCCACTGCTGTTTGAACACCCAGGCCAGCTTTTCTGGAATGAAAGCCTTAGAAGATTTTGCACTATCAGAAAAGTTCAATCACAAATATTGATAGAGAGGTGATAGGTCTCACATTGAGCCTTGGTGTCTTAACTTTATTTAACTTTTTCACAGATTATTTCTTTTTTCTCTCAAGTGGAACGATTGGGCTTCCCTGTTGGCTCAGTGGTAAAGAATCTGCCTACCACGCAGGAGACGCAGGTCTCATCCCTAGGTTGGGAAGATCCCTGGAGAAGGAAATGGCAACCCACTCCAGTATTCTTGCCTGGAAAATCCCACGGTCAGAGGAGTCTGACAGACTACAGTTCACAGGGTCACAAAAGAGTCAGACACAACTTAACAACTAAACAACAACAAGAATAAGTGGAATGATTACCAAATTCAGTTAGCTGTTTTTTAAAGTGAGAGGTATTTTCTGTGCATAAGCTATACCCGGTCTCTAAGTCCATTGCCCTTACTTTTTGCAGGGATAACTCTCATCGTGAGGCTCCTACCCAATAAAGCACTCTTGCCACTCACTTAGCAGATGGTGAAGATAGGAGGAAATAACTTCCTCCAGTTCATGTGGATTTCCAACACAATTTCCGTGATTCCAAATGGCATATCTCCACCCAGCCCACGTTCCTGTCTGCACAATACTAAGCGGAGGTGGGGTGACTGTTTAGCCACTTTGATCCATTTAAGCTCTGCTGGGTAATAGAAGCCCAAATACTTGACACATTTGATCTAATGAGTCCAGAATACATCATCCAAAAGCTTGTTTGTGTGGCTACAGCACCAGACAATGGCCAAGTTTACACATCACACTGGAAGCTTCTCTATCCAACTCAATGGAATTTTCATGCATACTTCATGACCTTGTGTGACACTGTGCATTGAAACAACTTAATGTAATTGCATTTTATCTCTTAATTCCTCAGCATTAGCACAGGTGAGGCTACCAAAAAATTCTGGAAGCACATCAAATGTCTGAATAGATAGAATTTCTCTTCCATTTAATTCAAAGCAGTTGCACTGCACTAGTTTCCCTATTTTATCTGTGTCAGACATACCAGAAGAAAGTCTCACTGTGTTCATTTTTAGTATATGCTCCTGTTCAACTCAAAATAAAAGCTCCTCTTTCCCAAGTGAACCTGAGCTGCTCAGCTGCTAATATTAGAAATGAATGACATCAATATGGGGGCACGGGACACTTAGCTTTGTCAGTCAAATTTTGGAAATCCTAAACCTTAAGTCAAAGCCTTGGGAAGGTTACTGGAGAAGGGATATAGCTTCTTGAGAAGCCAAAGGTTGTATTTCTTCTTTCTAAAGACAGAATTGTCCTCTCGGTGGCTGATCTTGTTTTAGGACAATGGTTAGTCCCATGACAGATTCATTAAATATAATTTCTAGTGTTGTTTTGTGGAGCAGCCATCATGCTCTTTTTATTTTAAGACAATAATAGAATTGTAAGAACTGCAATCAAGTGTCACTTAGGCACAGTATCAAATGCCATTTGATGTTTACAGGTCCTTTACAAATCAAAGATGCTAAAAGCAGAAAGTTAACGCCTAAATGTGTTGTTTTAAATTGCTTGCTCCCTCATACGTGTATCTTAGACACTATTTACAGTAAACTGCTTGGAAGAAAGGAACAGTTGGCTAAAATAGGTACCTTGCATTTGACCAAGAAAGATGCATGTTGCACAGGAGAAAAATCCCTTATTTGGAGGCTGACACAGCAGAGATGAGCTGAAGGCACATGTAAAGGGCTCAGTGGCCTTGTCAAACCAGCAGAAACAAATTTGGCTTGACCTGGTTTTCATGGGCTCAGATCATTACATCATCTGCTGTTTTAGTCTAGCTGAACATCTTTCTGATCCTTCTAAATCACATTCTGCGGTGTGCGGGGCCTTATCTGGAAGCTACTAGTCAAACGTGGGGTGTGGAATGGAAAAAAAAAGAAATGTACAGCTAACCTGTTTTGAAAAATACAGAGCAAAAGGTGTGTTCATTTGTCAGCCAGCAGGTTTTTATAGTTGTATGAGAACATACATTTTAAGGACCATGAAGGTGACTACAAATGGTAATAATGTTTTCTTATGAGGGCACTGTTCATCACTGCTGACGGTGATAAATGATTCATTTGGAAACCACCAGGCATATAAATGATTTAGCCATGCATTTTGATGACAGACATTGATAAGTAGCACAACGAAACTTTGTTTCATTCCTTTCTTTATCTAAGTAGCAGCAAAGTAGAATGGAATTCTTCCAAATTCTTTGATTTAGAGGTTCAAGCCATTTATCTGTTGTAAATTCCAACTAGATTCTTATTCATTTTCTTTGGACATATAAAAATCACCTGTTGATCTGTGCACTCTAGAGAAGTCTATACAGGTATAGCAAAAAGTGATTTCCCTATAGTTAATTAATTAGTTCAACAGAACTGTGTGTGACATTGGGAGGGTTACTTAAACTTTTTAAGCTTCTTTCCTCATTCATAAATGGGGATGTTAATAGCTCCCTGCTTTTTCTTTCTTTCGGAGATTGAGAAAATATAAATCCAGAACCATTCCCAGGAAACTTCGGTGTTCAAAAAATGATACTTACTTTCTTCCTTTCTTATTTTCTAGGAAAAGTGGCGTCTCAAACACTGAAGCTGGTGGGGTTCCGATTTAGGACTAAAGCTGCTAGAAGGCTGCTTCTGTGGCTTTCAAGACCTACTTCTGTGACCCTATCCTCTTACTTCATGGATTTGTGCTTAGACATTGCAAACATCTTCAACCTATTATATGTGAATTGTGAGTCATTTTGCTAGGACCATTAAGACAGTGGGAAACAAGGGCTAAAGATAGATAATGGAGGTGAAAGAGAAGGTGGTGTTTTGTTGGGAAAGGCAGTTTGGAGAATTCATGTGGGTCTGAGACACTTAGAACTTTTCTTCTGTGACTGCCAGGGGGAGGGAAATGGAGTTGGAACACAAAGTTGTGCACAAGAGCAGAACCTGGATGATCTGCCGGGGTGGAGATGGTGGTAAAGGTTGCGAAATGCTCATCAAAGTCCACTTATCACTTAAATAAAAGTTACTCACTGCTTTTTCTGTCCCAAGTATCTAAGGCATCAGAATAGCTGGAAATAATTCAGTCTGAAGTCAAGAGAATCTAGCACCTTTTTATCTAAGGGCATATCATTTGGGGTTCATGAACATTTGTGAGAAAAATACATTTTTATTTTTCACCAACTTCTAACTGAAATTTAGCTCCTCCTTCAAGTATAAATGTTGGCAAGAAACCACAGAAGTACCCACATTAACTGTTACTTTGCCATCAAAAGAAATTACAGGTATTTTTCTACCACCTCACAGTTACCTCAGAGATTTCAAAAAAATAATTTGCACTCGCTATTTATACCTATCACTTTTTGGAAATTTGGTATTCAGCCTACTCCTAGAGCTTGTTATTTAATATATTGAGAAAGAAGTGCATGTCTTATTAGGTCACAAATTTGGATTTTAAATATTTTGAACTATATTTCTATTTAATCAGATTCTTGTATATTTTGTGTTATGTGTTTAAAAGCACTTTTTCTAAGGAGTCTGTAAACTTCACCAGACTGCCAGAGGGGTCCATACATCAAGCATCTTGAATGAAGCTAAAAGAAAAATGTTGTTTTAAAAATGCCTCTTGGTGCATCCATCTGCCACAAAGCAACATGGGTTTACAAGCATCTTTTTCAAACTATGAGGGTAGGCAATCCTGAAAAGTTTTGTAAGTGAAATATGCCATACCCTACAGCTACTCTTTAAAATGTGTATAATAAAGTTGACAGTGTTGGTGTTTAGTATTCCTTTGTTTAATTTCAGTAAGTTACAAAATATTTTTAGGCCCTTGCTGAAATTACTTCCAATTCAGGCTTGCTGCTTGTATTACCTCTACATGAATACAAATCTTGACCCTAACGTCTCCCATTACAGGGCTCCTCAAAAGCCTCATCCATCCGCCTATAGCTGGGCTTACCCACTAGGGCAGAGGAGACAGAAGAGGATTTGCCATCCCCAGGGTTCTGGGGTTTCAGCCTCATGCATGATATTCCTTTTATAACAATTTAATTTAGTGTGATTCAATCATTTCACATTTCATTCCATATTATATTTGTGTTTGTTTTAACATAAAATAATGTTTCCTTATTAATTCTTCAAGTAAGTTTGTTGTCTAAGAGATGTGCCATGTTGGTCCCAAAGATTACCAGATGCCCCTTGGCACCTTCTGCTGTTTGAGAGATTTGGTTATAAACTCTTATCAGTTATTTATACCTTACTGTGAAGAAGTTTCAGACTTTTTCTTATGTCAGCTTGGAGGGATTAGAAGAAACAGTCAAGAAATAAAGCACTCAACTTCTGAAAGAATTGGAAGAGGGAATAAAAGTAGGGTGGTGGGGCTTCTCAGGTGGTGCTGGTAAAGAACCTGTCTGCCAATGCAGAAGACTTACGTGCCGCAGGTTCAATCCTTGGGTTGGGAAGATTCCCCTGGACGGGGGCATGGCAACCCACTCCAGTATTCTCGCCTGGAGAATCCCATGGACAGAGGAGCCTGGAGGACTCCAGTCCATAAGGTTGCAAAGAATCAGACATGACTTAAGCAACTTAGCACGCACACATGGCAGGAAGATGAAGGAAGCGGCCCCACAGGGGAAATTAAACTTTGCTGCCTTCTAAATTTTGTCCAATATCACATCTCTCTTAACAACCAAATGATCACACTTTCCTGCGTGAATATCACACATATACTTGCATTTTCAACACTAAGAAGAAAGACTCAAAAGCTTTCAAAGTTTTCTTCACCCTGGGGTGATGATTTGTTTTCAAAGAAGTTCCACAAGATGAAGCAAAGGTAAAGCCTTCTGTGTCATCCACTTTGTAATGAGATTTGTGTTAGTTTCCAGTGTAATGAGCTGTGTAGTTTTCAAAGGCAAAATAAACAAAAAAGCATCTAAGACAGATTTCATGCTCCAAATCTTCCCAATTCCATTTCTTACTTTCCCGTTAGAAAGTAAAATCAGCCACATGACTGAGACTGAGGCGTGAGCTTGACTGAAGGGTGGGGTGATATTTAAATATGCACTTAATCAAAAGCAAATGCTTCCAGGCATCATGCATTAGTTTGCCATTCACTTCCTCTGACAGAGGAATGTAAAATTAATGCCTGTTCTCTCTGCGGGCTCAGTCCTCTACATCTGCTTTCAGAGAGCCATACATCATGGTGCATGTTTTTTTTGTTTTTTTTTTTTCATTTATTTTTATTAGTTGGAGGCTAATTACTTTACAATATTGTAGTGGTTTTTGTCATACATTGACATGAATCAGCCATGGATTTACAGGTATTCCCCATCCCGATCCCCCCTCCCACCTCCCTCTCTACCCAATCCCTCTGGGTCTTCCCAGTGCACCAGGCCCGAGCACTTGTCTCATGCATCCAACCTGGGCTGGTGATCTGTTTCACCATAGATAATATACATGTTTCGATGCTGTTCTCTCGAAACACCCCACCCTCGCCTTCTCCCACAGAGTCCAAAAGTCTGTTCTATACATCTGTGTCTCTTGTTCTGTTTTGCATATAGGGTTATCATTACCATCTTTATAAATTCCATATATATGTGTTAGTATGCTGTAATGGTCTTTATCTTTCTGGCTTACTTCACTCTGTATAATGGGCTCCAGTTTCATCCATCTCATTAGAACTGATTCAAGTGAATTCTTTTTAATGGCTGAGTAATATTCCATGGTGTATATGTACCACAGTTTCCTTATCCATTCATCTGCTGATGGGCATCTAGGTTGCTTCCATGTCCTGGCTATTATAAACAGTGCTGCGATGAACATTGGCGTGCATGTGTCTCTTTCAGATCTGGTTTCCTCGGTGTGTGTGCCCAGGAGTGGGATTGCTGGGTCGTATGGCAGTTCTATTTCCAGTTTTTTAAGAAATCTCCACACTGCTCTCCATAGTGGCTGTACTAGTTTGCATTCCCACCAAGAGTGTAAGAGGGTTCCCTTTTCTCCACACCCTCTCCAGCATTTATTGTTTGCAGACTTTTGGATAGCAGCCATCCTGACTGCCGTGTAATGGTACCTCATTGTGGTTTTGATTTGCATTTCTCTGATAATGAGTGATGTTGAGCATCTTTTCATGTGTTTGTTAGCCATCTGTATGTCTTCTTTGGAGAAATGTCTGTTTAGATCTTTGGCCCACTTTTTGATTGGGTCATTTATTTTTCTGAAATTGAGCTGCAGGAGTTGCTTGTATGTTGTTTTTGTGTGTTAGTCACTCAGTTGTATCTGACTCTTTGCAACCCCATGGACTGTAGACCACCAGGATCCTCTGTCCATGGAATTTTGCAGGCAAGAATACTAGAGTGGGTTGGTATTTCCCTCTCCAGGGGATCTTCCAGACCCAGAGAGTGAACCCAGGTCTCCTGCACTGCAGGTAGATTCTTTACTGACTGAGCCACCAGGGAAGTCCATATTATACTCATATGTAATATGAGTTTCTCCTTCCAGACTGAGATCTGTGAGGGCAGGAACTGTGTCTAAAGTATCTGCTTATTCCCAACATATAGCAAAGTCCTGTGCACATAGCAGGTGTTTGATGATGCTGAGAGGGATGCTCTTATACTATTCTTTTGCTGTGGATAAAGACTGTTGTCACTCACTTGTTTCACTCTTGTTGGCTAAGGAGACTCTGTGGTTTATAGCCAACATACGCCTCCATCAGAGACTCCTGGACAAAACAGTCCGAAATGCAGTACTTGGATGCAATCTCAAAAAAAAAAAATGGAATGATCTCTGTTCATTTCCAAGGCAAACCACTCAATATCACAGCAATCCAAGCCTATGCCCTGACCAGTAATGCTGAAGAAGCTGAAGTTTAATGGTTCTATGAAGACCTACAAGACCTTCTAGAATTAACACTCAAAAAAAAAGATGTCCTTTTCATTATAGGGGACTGGAATGTAAAAATAAGAAGTCAAGAAATACCTGGAGTAACAGGCAAATTTGGCCTTTGAGTACAAAACAAAGCTGGTCAAAGGCTAACAGAGTTTTGCTTAGAGAACGCACTGGCATACAAACATCCTCTTCCAACAACACAAGAGAAGACTCTACACATGGACATTACCAGATGGTCAATACCAAAATCAGATTGATTATATTCTTTGCAGCCAAAGATGGAGAAGCTCTATATAGTCACCAAAAACAAGACCAGGAACTGACTGTGGCTCAGATCATGAACTCTTTATTGGCAAATTCAGACTTAAATTGAAGAAAGTAGGGAAAACCACTAGATCATTCAGGTATGACCTAAATCAAATCCCTTATGATTATACAGTGAATGTGACAAATAGATTCAAAGGATTAGATCGGATAGACAGAGTGCCTGAAGAACTATGCACAGAGGTTTGTGACATTGTACAGGAGGCAGTGATCAAGACCATTCCCAGAAAAAGAAAAGCAAAAAGGCAAAATGGTTGTCTGAGGAGGCCTTACATACAGCTGAGAAAAGAAGAGAAGTGACAGGCAAAGGAGAAAAGGAAAGATATACCCATCTGAATGCAGAGTTCCAAAGAATAGCAAGGAGAGATAAGAAAGCCCCCCTCAGCAATCAATGCAAAGAAATAGGGAAAACAATAGAATAGGAAAGACTAGAGATCTATTCAAGAAAATTAGAGATACCAAGGGAACATTTCATGCAAAGATGGCCACAATAAAAGACAGAAATGGTATGGACCTAACAGAAGCAGAAAATATTAAGAAGAGGTGGCAAGAATACACAAAAGAACTGTACAAACACAATCTTCATGACCCAGATAACCATGATAGTATCACCCATCTAGAGCCAGACATCCTGGAGTGTGAAGTCAAGTGAGCCTTAGGAAGCATCACTATGAACAAAGCTAGTGGAGGTGATGGAATTCCAGTTGAGCTATTTCAAATCCTAAAAGATGATGCTGTGAAAGTGTTGCACTCAATATGCCAGCAAATTTGGAAAACTCAGCAGAGACCACAGGACTGGAAAAGGTCAGTTTTCATTCCAATCCCAAAGAAAGGCAATGCTAAAGAATGCTCAAACTACCGCACAATTGCACTCATCTCACACACTAGTAAAGTAATGCTCAAAATGCTCCAAGCCAGGCTTCAATGGTACATGAACCGTGAACTTCCAGATGTTCAACCTGGATTCAGAAAAGGCAGAGGAACCAGAGATCAAATTGCCAACATCCGTTGGATCATCAAAAAAACAAGAGAGTTCCAGAAAAACATCTACTTCTGCTTTATTGACTACGCCAAAGCCTTTGACTGTATGGATCACAACAAACTGTGGAAAATTCTTCAGAGATGGGAATACCAGACCACCTGACCTGCCTCTTGAGAAACCTATATGCAGGTCAGGAAGAAACAGTTAGAACTGGACATGGAACAACAGACTGGTTCCAAATAGGAAAAGGAGTACATCAAGGCTGCATATTGTCACCCTGCTTATTTAACTTATATGCAGAGTACATCATGAGAAATGCTGGGCTGGAAGAAGCACAAGCTGGAATCAAGATTGCTGGGAGAAATATCAATAACCTCAGATATGCAGATGACACCACCCTTATGGCAGAAAGCAAAGAACTAAAGAGCCTCTTGATGAAAGTGAAAGAGGAGAGTGAAAAAGTTGGCTTAAAACTCAACATTCAGAAAACTAAGATCATGGCATCCGGTTCCATCACTTCATGACAAATAGATGGGGAAACAATGGAAACAGTGACGACTTTATTTTTTGGGCTCCAAAATCACTGCAGATGGTGACTGCAGCCATGAAATTAAAGACACTTGCTCCTTGGAAGAAAAGCTGTGACTAACCTAGACAGCATATTAAAAAGCAGAGACATCACTTTTCCAACAAAGGTCTGTCTAGTCAAAGCTATGGTTTTTCCAGTAGTCATGTATGGATGTGAGAGTTGGACTATAAAGAAAGCTGACGAAGAATTGATGCTGTTGAACTGTGGTGTTGGACAAGACTCTTGAGAGTCCCTTGGACTGCAAAGAGATCCAACCAGTCCATCCTAAAGGAAGTCAGTCCTGAATATTCATTGGAAGGACTGATGCTGAAGCTGAAACTCCAATACTTTGGCCACCTGATGGGAAGAACCGAATCATTTGGAAAGACCCTGATGCTGGGAAAGATTGAAGGCAGGAGGAGAAGGCGACAACAGAGGATGAGGTGGTTGAACGGCATCACTGACATGATGGACATGAATTTGAGTAGGCTCCGGCAGTTGGTGATGGACAGGGAAGCGTGGCATGCTGCATTCCTTGGGGTCATAAAGAGCTGGACACGACTGAGCAACTGAACTGAACTGAACTTCAATAACTCCGGAAAAGAATCTTTTGATTGGATACTGTAAGGCTAAGAACAAAAAGAACTGAACATAAACACTATTATCTAGTTGGCAAATTTTTTTCTTACAGGGGTATGAGTTAATAATTTTCAAACTAAAGTTGAATACTAACGTTGACAAATAAGAAATGCAGTGAGTGAACAGTAGGCCCAGAAATTAAACAAAAACAGAACAAAATTGAGGACCCCTTGAAGCCAACATCCCTTTATCATTTCATTTCATTTTTATATAAACACCCTCACATTGACAGAACATTGTGTTTTGTTTCTTCTTGCCTTTTTGTTTTTCTAGTTTGGCAAATGTTCACTCAGCAGCTACTAAGATGCATCCAGAGCTTGTAACTGATTTTGAGGTTAATGAACACTCCTTCTCTCCAGCAGAATAATACATCAAAACTGATCTGTGAGGTCAGTGAGATCTGAATGCAGTGAGAACGAGTGAGAGCTGAATGCCCTTGGCCTGTGACTTTATTTGGAGCCCTATTATAAACGGCTAATGATTGGTCAGCTTAGAGTGCTGAATTTAGTTTATTTTCATCCTTCAGCCTCTATGTTGGTCTTTTTAATTGGTCTTTACATTGATCTTTTTACCTGAAATCTTAGTTTGCAATGTCTCAAAAGTAGGGAAATTTATCTCGTTCTGTGGTGACGGTGCAGTGGGACTCACTGGAGGGCAAAAAACTGCATCTTCTTTTTTTTTTTTTTTCAGAAAACTGCATCTTCTCATGGTGACCAGGAGAATACACACCCACAGCTGCAAGAACAGCTCTCCTAGATACAGAGCTCTCCCTACGCCAATCCTTTCTGATTGTGTTTGACAGAAAGGGAAAGCTCTTCCGATAGATTCATGAAAGGGAGGAAGAGAGAGAAGACCACCCTTTTGTGAAACAGTAAGGCATCGGAAGAATATATTCTTCAGGACCCTAAGATATTTGAAATTCTTTTGAAGTTTGAAAATGAAGTCAAATTTCTCTCTTTGGGCTTGGGTAAATTTTTACTAAAATATACAATTAAAAAAAATTGACTCCAGGCATTTTAAAATAATTACCACAAGGCGACGATAAAATCCTGTGAAATAACCTTGCTTTATGCTTTTGTGAATCAGTCCATTGTAAGAAATTAGTTAATTTCAGTTGGTTAAAATCAGTAGCAGTACTTCATTCAAGGTGACTGACTTCACTAGTTCTAAGCAAGGTTTAGATGGCAAGGATTCATAGGATAGGGCCCAATATTGATGACAAAATAGCAGGGGATCTGACAATTCTTGGATGTGGCCCCAAAGAAGTCAATTTCCAACTCTAGTGTCATCATTATGTGATGAGAAAGAAGACCATGGCAGGAAATAGATGCTGTCTATACAGAGGCAGCCGAATAGCTGGTATTTTAGTAAAAACTCTGATGAAGCCTAATTTTTGGCAGCATGATGCCAAAGTGGATGATTTAGTAAAAGTTTTGAATCCATTTTGAATCTACCAGGCTGTTTAACATCTGTAACACAGCTTTGACTTTTAAAATGGAAAAGCACAGGCAATCATAACTTATTTTTTGTTTGTTCTTCATTTATTGAATAAACATAAGCACACTTTATTTTCCCTGTGGCTGAACTCAGCTTTTTGATAATAGCAACAATTTATAGAGCACCTACCATATGCCAGCGTTATTCTAGGTGCTTTTACACACAATTCATGTATATAAAGACATGCAGTCTTTCCAATTAGACACTCCTGTGCCCATTTTATCCATGAGGAAGTGGAAGCTGAGAGAGGTTAAGGGTCACACATGTAGCATGCATGACAGTCAGGAGCAGAGCTCTGCGGTTGAAGTCTGTGTTGCTTCCCCTGTTCCACTCTGCCTTCAGGGGGCCTGCCATCTGAAATGACCCAACTGTTAGCAATTCCCTAGAGAGACAGGCAGTGATGGGGTCCCTGCCTGGGGCAGGCCATTTTGGGAGGCCTAGACAAAAAAGAAAATGAGTTTCTGCAAATCTTTTGCTAGGCTTCCACACCCCCTCCTGGCACCTCCTCATCTGCTTTAGGCCCCCCAACCTCCCAGCCCTGCCGATAGCTTCCCACAGTCTCTGTGATTGATGCCACGGCGGTGGTGGGAGTTGGTGAACTGCCACTCAGCTCACTCCTCTGCTGATCAGCCTTCAGACTGAAACAACAGGAGAGGAAAATAGGCAAAAAAAAAAAAAAAAAATGTAACACTCATACTGGTTCAAAATTCAACAGAACTAAAAAAAAAAAAAAAAATTCAACAGAACTGATTTCATCCTGTTCTCTGCTTCTTTGAAAAGAGAAAAAAATGAAGTCACTAGCATGGTTTGCTGATTGGAGATGGGATGAGGAATGGGACCAAAACAGACCACTTCACAACTTGTGCGGTGTGGGATTAAGGGCATGGGAAGGGGAATGAGAAGGAAAGTTGTGAAAGGCTGAGGTAGCCTTGCCTGAAAAAGGAAGTTGGATGAAGAATGATTTTTAGTACAAGGCATCCAATGAACACTTTGGAGCTACCGTGGGATCTAAGGCCATAACTTTGAATAACTCACACTTTAAAGCCGATGTTATTCATACACTCAGTATGTGTTTATTGAGCACCTACAATTAAGACAGGCACTGTTCCAGGTTCCAGGGCTGTGACACTGAACAAAACAAATCAAATTCCTGACCTCATGAGGCTTACATTTTAGTGGACTGGCCAAATAAACAAGTAGGCACAGTAGTAAGTTCAATGACTGAGAGGTGCTCTGCAAACACAGACGCTGGCTGATGGCAAAGGCAAGGTGGTCGGGGCAGCCCCTCGGAGGAGATGACACCCAAGCAGGGGCTCAAAAGATAAGAATGAGTTATGTCAGCCCCCAAGAAGGCCTTGGGGAAGAGAGTAACCAGACAGAGAGATAAGCAAGGCCCGGCGGTGGGATAAGCCCGAGAAGCAGAAGGAGGTGGGTGTGGCAGAGGTCAGCGTGTGAGGTGGGAGCAGTTCAAGATGAGAGAAACAGATGGGAGCCAGGACTTACAAGGCTGCTGGCAACCAGCTTAACTCTCTATCCAGGCAGAAAAGAGAAAAGGTCCCCAGGTTGCTATGGACTGTCTATTAAGAACTAATTTATTTAAACAGAGCTGTCAACAGCACAGGAGATGAATCTTTGCTGGAAAAGTTTTAGAAGAGAACTAAGACTTTGTGGATCAGACTAAGGAAGCTTCCTTTGGGGTGGGGTCCTGCCTTCCCAGATGGGTTACGGTTGTGGTATTGGGACCTAGGGTCACACAACTCTGGGGCCCCACTGTATTCTTACGTGCATAATCTCCCTTTCCCAGCTGTGTGGCTCAGTGGGCCTGTCTCAGGCTGCTTCCCCTTTTTGTACCTTTTCTTTATTCTCTCTTGCCCCTTCTGGTCTCAAGTATCAGCAGCTCCCAGACTCTGTCTCTTTTCCCTTTATGAACTTCTGCTCCCAGGAAAGGCAGAACAACTTATTCTCACTAAGGTGTAAATGACTGACAGGAGCAAAGTACTGCCTTGAGTAGGGAAGAGGAAACTAGCACCCTATGATTCTCAGGGATCAGGAAGAAGGGCTCTTTGCACATGCATTTGTTTGGAATGCTTTTCTCACATAGTCTCACTCAAGACTCAGCTCCAGTGGCCCCTTCCCAAGGAAGCTTCTTGATGAGGCGCTATTCTTCCACTGAGCTGGCATCTCACTTCTGCCTTTCTTTGTTACTTTGTGCATAGTCTGGTTGATCTGTCCCTCCACAAGCTCATGGGCTTCTTGAGGACAGATATCATGTCTCATTTACCTGTTTCTTTGGCCCTGACACAATGCCAGGCTCCTGTTGATCATCTGACCAAGGAGCTGGGCAGAATCATAAGAGTTGTGTTTACTTTGATCATAGTAAGCTATAGTCTTCATGGGCCTGAGTTTAATTAATGCTTGATAGAAAAACTGTCTTTCTTGACAGTTCTATATTCATTACAATTTTGATTTCCTCAATATTACAAATAGTGTTGCCTAAATTCCTACCAATTTGAGATGCACTGGTTGACAAGTCTCCTTTTTTAAAATGCAAATAGTCATAAAGGGGTTAAGTCCTTTCATTCATACAAAAGACATTTATTGTGTCTCTGCTCTGTGCAACACATTATCCCATCACTCACACCAAAATGCTAAGGAGTTTACAAGGAATTGCTTTTTTCTCCTGATGCAGTGTATCAAGAGTCCCAAGTCACAGACTGCTAATTCTACTTTTAACGATCTACCTAAAAGAAAAATTCAAGGATTGCAATTAGTTTAATGAACAAAAAAATATGGATTGTAGTCATTTATAATGATTAAAGGAAGAAAAACATCCAACAATAGGAGGAGAATCAAATTAAGTTTCATCAGTATTATTGATTATTATGTAACTATTTAAAATTCATTAAATAGAATGCTTTACTTACAAAAGAAAATGCCTGGATTACCATGGTAAATGAGAAAAGCAGAATATAAAGTTTGTTGCATTATTATCTTTTATAATGCACAGAAGAAATCCTGTGAGGAAATTCACTAAAAATGTAAATCTGGGTAGTTCTTCTAAGTGGTAAGATATTGGTTGACTTTTAGTTTCCATATATTTACATTTTATAAACTTTTTGTTTTAGCATGTATTGCTCTTGGAGAAAAGGGCATTTACTGCATTGGAAAACCAGAACCACGTCCCTCTTGTTGCTAGATCAGTCACAGAAAAGGGATGGGATGGCAGGGGATGGGGACGACCTTCTGGGCAAGATGAGCCTGCAGCTGAGTGAGGACAGCATCGGGGGCCCAGCCGGCAGTCTGGGGTGCTGCCCCCTGCAGGTGGAGTTGGGAAGAGCACATACCAGGAGATGGGAGGGCACAGCAGATGCCTTCTGGGGTAGCTCCACCTTGCCTAGCCTTAGCCTGGGATGGAACTGGGCCTCCGCCAGGTTTGGACAAGAGGAACAAAGGCTCTGGTTCCAGACTGGCTGCACAGCTGGGCAAGAACCATCTTTCTGGGTATGTTTTCCCATAGCCATACTGAGCTTATAATCTCAGCCAGGATCACTTTCTTTTGGCATTTTGCAGCTTAAGTTAGTGTAGTTTACCACCATCTAGCAATGTTAACTGTTAGCAGGAGCTGGACTTCTAGGCTGAACCTATAGGAACAAAACACCCACGTACAGCTCCAGACCCCAGTGAGTTCTCTCAAGTTTTGCCTCTGAATCTTAAGCTCATCTCTCTAATGGCTGATACCTTCTTTATCTCCTTCTCCCCAAATAGACACTTCAGCAGCAATCCATCAAATTGTTTTGCAGGAAATCATTTCTGACTACTCTTCCCATAACACCTGTAGCCCCCTCAAAAAAAAAAAAGACTTCAAGTGAAACTGGAGACAAGGAGGTATAGTGTTGAGAAGCTGGAATCAGCAGCAAAGGCGTGTGATTTTAAAGCTTGTGAAAGAGACACGTGCACCCCAATGTTCATCGCAGCACTGTTTATAATAGCCAGGACATGGAAGCAACCTAGATGCCCATCAGCAGATGAATGGATAAGGAAGCTGTGGTACATATACACCATGGAATATTACTCAGCCGTCAAAAAGAATTCATTTGAATCAGTCCTAATGAGATGGATGAAACTGGAGCCCATTATACAGAGTGAAGTAAGCCAGAAAGATAAAGACCATTACAGCATACTAACACATATATATGGAATTTAGAAAGATGATAACGATAACCCTATATGCAAAACAGAAAAAGAGACACAGAAATACAGAACAGACTTTTGAGCTCTGTGGGAGAAGGTGAGGGTGGGATGTTTCAAAAGAACACCATGTATACTATCTATGGTGAAACAGATCACCAGCCCAGGTGGGATGCATGAGACAAGTGCTCGGGCCTGGTGCACTGGGAAGACCCAGAGGAATCGGGAGGAGAGGGAGGTGGGAGGGGGGATCGGGATGGGGAATAAGTGTAAATCTATGGCTGATTCATATCAATGTATGACAAAACCCACTGAAATGTTGTGAAGTAATTAGCCTCCAACTAATAAAAAAATAAAAAAAAATAAAGCTTGGCTCCACCCATCACTCACACCAGGATTCTGGGCTAGTCACTTAACTTCCCCAAGTTTCAGTGTCTCTGCCTGTGAGATATTCATAAACACAGTGCCCACCTAACCTGCTCACGGGTGGTTCTGAGAGTCAAATGCGATACAGTATGTGAAAGGGCCAGAGAGTTTTAGAGTTCTTTACAAATGGTAGGTATTGTCCTGATCATAACTAATGGGATTGATCATTTCAGGAGCTGTTGCATAAGGTGAAGTGGTGGTGAAAAGGCAATCTGTCATCTATGTGCTTTCACAGGGAACACTAGTAGCCTTAGGTTCCGTGGGCTGGTGGACAGACTGGGTAGTGAATCAGATCATTCACACTGTTAAGAACCCCGCTGAAATGTTCTGTGTTATGCAGCAAAAAGAAAAATAATGATTAATAACTATTCTGAATAGAGATGAAGACAAATATTTTGTGGAAAAGAAATTTTGAATTCCCTCTTTGCTCATTAAGACCTGCACTCAAATTCAGGACAAGGAAAGAAATTAGGGAGTGAATTCACTTAAATTATCAAGGTAATAAGTACTCTGTGTATATATATACACACACATATATGCGTGTGCATGTGTGCATGCACACATGTGCATTGGGGGTTGGAAAGAAATAGAAGCAGAATTGAGGGGAAAAATGGGAAGGAAAAATAAAATATCATGTTCTGGCTAAACTGAGGTTCATTTGTGGAATTGTAAATTATTTTATAAATAGTTATTAGTCTCCTATTTCATTCATTTATTCAACAAATGTGTGCTAAGCATCCACTGTATGCAAGGGCTGACAAGGCAGTAAAAAAGATAAACACACCTTGCCCTCATGGCCTGTAGAGTCTAGTTGGGGGAATAAACATTACAGAAATGATTATGTTATTACATTATTTGGTAGCTCAGTTGGTAAACAATCCGCCTGCCAGTGCAGGAGATCCAGCTTCGGTCGCTGGGTGGGGAAGATCCCTTGGAGAAGGAAATGGCAACCCACTCCAGTATTCTTGCCTGGAAAATCCCATGAACACAGGAGCCTGACAGGCTACAGTCCATGGGGCCGCAGAGAATTGGACACGGCTTAGACTAAACCACCGTTACGTTCTTTTAGTGTTACAAAGGAGAAGCACTGTGTACAATGAGTACATCTCCCACATCATCAAAGGCTTAGGATATCACAGCCTAAGGCATCTTTATTGTAAACCTCCCCACCCAAGAAGCAGTAGTTATTGTGAAATCTAGAACCAAAAAGGAGTAAATTTTTTTTTAACATTTAAGGTAGAGAACAAAGGCTCTCAAGGTCAGTTCCTCTATCTGATTCTGGCTTTTTTACCTATTCTCTTTAAGACTTTATTTCCACATCTATAAAATGGGTACTTTTTAGTTTTTATCCCTTAGGAATACTGCAGAGACTTAAAAAATTATTCATGTACAAAGCCTAGCTCAGTACCCACCATACAGAACTCAGTAAGTGCTAACTGTTCTAGTTATTGTTACCTTATTAGCTATTACCTAGTGAACATTAAGTTGTGAAACTTGCAAGAGGTTTTTGATTGGCTTCTAGAAAGCTTAGAATGAAATTTATGGACCACAGGACATCAGTTTTAAATTGTTAGATTTGCATATTTAATCTCATTGGCTCCATTTTTGGCTCCACTTTGTTTTTCTTCACTAGACCAATACACAGTATGAACGAATGAATGGATGGAAGGACAGCATGATGGATGGATACATGAATAACCTCTCAACTAAATCAAGGAATAGTTCTTTCAGATAAATAGTGCTCAGGGGTTGGACATTCTCTCTACAGTTTCACAGAAGAGAACTCTGACTCCTACTAACTCATTCCTTGACTTTTATATCTATTCAGACATGAGTGAATATATTGCTTCCTGGAGTTAACACTGAATGTATCTAAATGCTACATAACAACCACCACCACCACAAGAATCAACTGAGTAACCAATTCATAAGGTATACTTAGAAAATGTTTTACAGGTCAAAATTCATCTGTGCTCCTACCCCCTAATGTTCATGTCTTTCTTTCTGTGGCTATAATACAAAAGCTGTCAAGATGATTCTATTACTGGGTTCAGCCAATGGCCACTTATGTTTCCAGACTCTTGGACATACACTTCCACAGGTAAACTTTCCTTTCAGAACTCCAGTATATACAAAGATTTTGCTGGAGGATCTCTTGCTATATCACCATACACTGTTATTTAGGAAGAATAATAGAAATGAGAGGCAAAGAATCCTAAATCTGAAAGTGGGATATATGAATTTAAGTCTCACTTAACTAGAGAACATATATCTTGGTTAACCCAGGCCAGCCTCTGAATGCACCTGTTTCTTGGTGCACAATTATTCTTGGGACAACCCATCCTTTGACTTTCCAAAGTGTACTACTTTGAATAATAAATTACATGATCACCTACTCTAATCCAGTTGCTAACTCTGACCTTGAGTCTCAGACTGGAAGGAAAATAGAGCCTTCTGCTAGAGAGGGGAAGAGAGAAAAAGAAATATCAGAAGTGAGTGATGACTAGGCTCACACCTTCTCACTAACCACCAGCCCCCACCCCAACCCCAATCTGGCTACTATGATTAAGGCTCTCCAGAGTAAGAAAGGATTAGAAATAGTCAGAGAGGTTCATGGGAATCCCTGACCAAGTACATGCTCCTTGGGCCCCAGGGTGCCCAGGAGAATTCTGAGTCCCAGCAGGAAGCTTCACACTAATCTCAGGTGACCGACAGATCAGGACAGCTTGGTGGCCTGGAAGCTTCCTATGCTTTCTCCTACTCATTGACACCATTTGGAGAAGAAGGAAGGAGAAGGGAAGAGAGATTCCTAATGGAGAGTTTAACCCTGGAAATCAGAAGAGACAGAATTATCTTTGAATGGAATATTTTAAATGCCCTCTCGTCTACCTTAGCAAGAATGGGGACATTAGAGAAAAGTAAGATCAACTGTAAGAAGCAAAGAAATGTCTTTCTTCATTCACATGTAAGTAGTTAGGGGCAAATATCATCCAATCTACACTTATGTCCTCAGATCTCAGCTCAGGGCCAGGGGCAGGGCAGACACTCAACAAATGTTCATTGAATGGAGATTCTAACTTCAGATCACATCAAAAAAGACAAAACAGCTCTGGACTATTCAAGTATAATCCTGCAGAAATATTAAAGTGCTTCCTTGAACTGATATTCATGACTCAGTTACCATAACAGGGAAAGAAAAAAAAAAACAAGGAATTTAGAGGATCATTTTTGTGAACTACCGAGGCTTAAACCCAGCTATGTCTCCCCATGGTATCATGTTACAAGCTAGTCTCAAATATTACAAGGACTTAACCTTCCTCTATGGCATTTCCTTTATAGGCTCTGCCAGAGGCAAGCTAGTAGATTATAGCCTCTATTGATCTTGCTTAGATAAGGAAATCCTAGTATCCCAATTTCTACATTCAAAAATACATTTTGAGTAATTACATATCATTGCCTCTTCTGTTCTGCAAAGGGAGAAAAAATACATATACTCTAGATTTATCATTAAAATACCAGGTACCGGAGGAATGTGGATTACATTGTTGAGAATTTATTTATCTGACTCTGGGCAGTTTGATAACAGAATTATTTCTTTCAGTGAACAAAAAGAATGTATCTCTTAGGTTAACTGGTAAATATAACTATATTTAGACATATTAGATCCTGGTAGTACTTATTATTGGTCTCAAGGGTCATAGAACACTATGATTATTGCAATTCTTAACATGTTCCCACCCACAACACTTTTTCTTTTCTTTAAGTCAAACTGCAATTTGCTTTTCCAGTTTTCTAACTAGGGTGAAAAAATAAAGTTGAAAATTCTTTGGGAGACTCTGCCCTTTTCTCTTATTAGTGCCTTGCTTAGCAGTCATTCTTTTACAAATGTAGAGAGAAGCGTGTTCCGGAATGAGCTTTAAGTTTAATTTGGCTCACTTTGGGAAACTGGCTGTAAGCCTTTGTTGCTGTTCTGTAAAAGATTAAGACTCCATTGGGGGGATGGAGCCTTGGTGTGGTAAATTGTTAGCTGAAAGGAAAGTGGGTTCTAATCCTTAGACCAAGAGAAAGGAAATCTGGACTCAGACCTTCCTGCCGTCTTTTCTATGGATTAAATGAATGAACTTGGACATTGATGGGTCAAAGCAGCCTCATTTCATTGCCAAGATGCATCGACTAGCCAGCACCATTAACTTGGAATTCACTGCTTCTCTATAAAATTGGCAGGAAAAAAGACAATCAAGACCCAATTCAGTGACTCATTAAGTACATCTTCAATGTCGAGGGCTAGTCCAATCACAGAACATCAGATGCAGAGATGCTGATGAAATCCAATTTGCAGCTGGCTCACCCCGGGATTTATGCAGTTTGCACATACATGTATGCATAAAGCAGAACTAACTTCTAAAAAGTGGCCAATATCTGTGGGAGGACGAATTATCACTGAAGGACACTTTCTGAATAATGTTGCTGTTTATATTCTATTTCAGTTTGAGGTTTTACAGAAAACCGTATAATTTGATTCAAGGTGTTTATAGAGAAGTGATGGCTGAGTCTGAATTCCTCCATGCCCAGACCTGGGGACTGGGCCATCTACAAACAATGATTATATAAACCCCCAGGAAGGAAATTTCCTTACTGGGAAACCTTAAAATCATTAAGTACCTTTTAGTGCAGTCACTCATGGAGGATTTATTGAGTAGCCACCGTGTCAGGTTCTGGGGGTAGAGAGGCAAAAAGGATAATATGCAGGCCAGCATTAGTGTATGCCAATGGTAAAGTGCACAGCAGGGCTAACTGGGAGGTGGGGTAGGAGCAGAAAAGTGGGTGAGGACCACCAGCTTGGTGGTAGTTGGATGAGGTTTCAGGAAGGAAGACTCTGAGTTAAGAACTAAGGAGAGAGGAGGTGTTCACAGGTAGGGAAGTGGAAGAAGGTGCCTGAATCAGAGGAACCAGTTTGAGTAGAGAGATGCACCTAAACAAGATGCTATGTTTGGTGTATAAATAGTGGGGATCTTGAAACAGGGCTAGCCAGGTCAATGGCAGCTAGAGTAAGAAGGGTTGGAATGCCAAGCTTAGTTAATTTGAAATGTAACCTGTAGGTGATATAGAGCTATCAGAGTATTTAAGTAAAGATAAAATATCATCCAATTTACACTGCAGAAAGATACTGGCAGCAGTGCGGAGGATGGCTTGGAGGCGGCAGTGATTGGCGGGAGGGAGATCAATTAGGAGGTGATTTCGGTAGTCTGCAGAAGAAAGTCTTAGAATATAAACAAGGCAGCTGCCTCTGATTGACAAGAGGTCTGTAAGGGATCTGGGGTACAGCAGCTGTTGTCTTTGCAGACTGCAGAGTTTTACAGGCTCTAAAAACATTGCGTGTGTGTGCTTGATGAATGAAGGGAGACCAACTGAGAAATCATCCTCAGGAAATGTAGACATCTTTTTTTGCAATAACCTCAGACCTTTGCAATCTTTTCTCCTCCTCTCTATGTCAGTGATGGATAACTTCTTTTCTTTTCTTCCCTAGGAGGCATGGAAAGCAAATGGAAAACTCACATAGGGAAATCCTGCAAAGAATTAATTATAGATTGGTCTTGATTCTCAGGTGCTTAGTACCACAGAAGGGGGTCCCCCTTCTGATGCCAGTGAGTGAGGAGCGCAGTGTTACCTCTCTGGGGTGTGGAGAATAACAGAGAGTACTGGGATCTGAGGGCTTCCCAGGTGGCTCAATGGTAAAGATTCACCTGCCAAGCAGGAGATTCGGGTTTTATCCCTGAGTTAGGAAGATCCCCTGGAGAAGGAAATGACAATCCGCTCTAGTCTTCTTGCCTGGAAAATCCCATGGACAGAGAAGCCTGGAGGGCTATGATTTATAGGGTCGCAAAGAGTCAGATGTGACTTAGCGACTGAACAACAACTGGGATCTGAGCTGGAGAAATGGATGCCAAAAACCAGAGGGAAGAATGATGGTTGAAAAGATGAGGCAGTGATGTGAGATTGCTTCTGAAGTGGATGACTGCAGACTGTTTTACGATTGAATGAATTTTATTTTTCTGCTTTTAGTGACGGAAAATTTTCCCGGCAATGAGACTTGCCTACCTCTTAAATTTTGCTTTGAGGTCTGCTTCTTCAAGGCTGTTTCTACTCATCAAGAATGGCCTCTGGAACCACTGCAGTGGTGTGTTCAAGACCCTGTTCAGTATGAGTTTCCATCTCTGACCAACGTGGGCATCTCTTTGGGAAGCAATGGTCTCATAAGCTGTGTTGGCAGGACTCAAATAGGACATCAACATCTTCCCCTGGATGAGTCTGCCACATCCTGTCAATGCCAGCTGCTTGGCAAGTAACTTATTTTCTCCAGTCCCCACTTTGTCTTCACAGGAAGACTGAAATCTCCCTGAAAGGAATAACCCTGTCTTGGAGTTCTCAGCCTGTAATAGGACCTCAGTACATGTTTGGTGAGAGAGCGATTGTGTGGGCTTCCTAAAAACCTTCAATATGGCCCAGGTTCTACGGTCACACGTGCCCCAGCCAACCCCACCACCTCTTTACCACACCACCATCTGCACCCTGGAATGAAAAGCCAGACTGTTGCTGCAGAGAACTTTTCCCGCGATTTTTGTGGGCGATCATTCCATACAGTACACTTAACATGACTGAATAACTGGGCAGACTGTGGAATCCTCGTGAACCATAGCCTCCAGGGCATCTTGTGTTTATTAGCAAGAAGGGAAAATGCAGGCTGCTGGTGCACCTTTTACATCCATCATGAAAAGCATGAGTGTAAGTTAAGTAAGAAATTAGTCACCTAGATGTTCCCCCAAATCCCCGAGAGTCAGTGTGTCTGCAGGAGGGAGACGCTAAAGACAGAGAGCATGGTGGGCAGGGGACTGATTGGCAGAAAAAGCTACCAGGAGTAGATGTCTGGGTCCTGGGTGGCCAGTGTGACTGTTCAGTCCTGAAATAAACTGGACCCATTCCTCAGGGCTGGGGGCAGAGCCTCCAAAGGCATGAACGTACCCTACAAGACAGCTCACTGTGGCATGGGGAGAAACGTCCCAAGTACCCATATTTGCATCTGTAATCCCTTCTTTTTACAATGCCTACTTTAAAATACACTTTATAATTACTATAATATTGGCATAGTAATACATGAACATATTTTAAAAATAAATATTTGTTTATTGGAAGTGCTTAGCTTTCCCAATTAAGGCACACAATGAAGCCAGCATGGAGATATCTGCTATGATACAAATAAGCCATCCATCAAAAGCCCTGTTTTCTAAGAGTTTACATTCTAGTTAGGGAGCTGAAAATACGCATACACATAACATACACTCAGTAGCTGTTGTTTCCCCAGACACACACACACAGTGAGTACAGTAATGGTTTTCAACGATCAGGACAGACATAACAAATAGAGTGAGCGGAATGGAGATGAAGAACAAAGAGCATACATTTTACCAGTAATAGGATGGGTCCCCGGGGGTTGATGTTATTATTCTTGTGTGTATGGGATTCTTAATACAACACAGGAAAAGAGTTTTTAATGCCCTATAAAAGGAAATAGAAAGGAAGCAAAGACATCTTCACATAGGCTGTTGGGAGGCAAGCCATTCCAGTTCCCCAGGAGGCTGCGCACATCATTACAAAGCAGAAGAGAAAGGCATGGAAAATTTTGATAATTCCATTCTTCACAAAGGCAGCTTGACTTCCCACGTGAACTGTTCTAGAGATCTTTCTTCAAGTTAGTGTAAACTGAAAGCATACAGGAAATTTCAGAAGTTTTCAATGAGATTCAGATCCGCACAGTAGGTCCCCAGTACTGGTAGTAATGTTCTCTTTATAGAGAATTTGTGCCACACTCTTTACATACATTTCTTCATCTACGCCTTATTCATAACAACTGAGAGTTGATAGCTCTCCCATTTTTCAGAGGAGAACACTGAATCACAGAGAAATGTAGTGACTGATAGAAGTGTTATGCTAGCAAGTGTTATGAGAATTCTACTCAGCATGCCTGACTCTGCCATGTCACATAACTCTTGGCGCGTTGTAAAAGGATTCCCGGCTTCTGATGACCTGGTAAGGTTTCTGGTGGCCAGAGGGTGTTATTTCTCTTGTGTAAGGCACAGCGGTGATACCTACTCCTTGGCCCAATATTTTTACATGTATACATCAATGTATTCTAGTAAATACCACCAGATCAGCAGCCAGCAGTCTTCCCAAATGTTTTATAATTCTACCATATGTGTTTGATCGTGTCATTACGTCGCTTGTCCTAATTAAGATGAAAGGAATCTGAATCGGAATAACTGGTTCTGTGAATGCCAGAGCCACCCAAATAGAATCCCTGCGAACCTCAGGCTTCCCAGCCCCAGTGCTGCTTGTGTAGACTTTCTGAGTGATTACACATCTGCTGTCCACCCCCGTTTTTAGGATAATTAATTGTCACTGAAAGTGTTGAAAAAAATGAATGTTTCTGTCACATTTATACCCAGACAGATAAGGCTTACTTAGAAAACTTAGGGTGGTAAAAATCATAATTGTGTGTTTGCCAGAAAGCTTTAGACTCCTCTATAATGTTCTTTTGGTCCTAAAATTGATGGGAGGACTTAGAGTCACAGGAGGCAGAGAGGAACAAGTTGAAATATTAGGCATTCTATTTGGTTGATTGGTTCTGAGTCATGATTGAGCTCTTTGGTAAATGAGGCTAATCTAAGCAAAACATGGTGAGAATCCTTTGCCTCATTCTGGTAGAATGAGGCATTCTGGTAGAAAAGTTGCATTTTAAGTACAGGAGAATGAAAGTAGCTGCCATGTTCAATAATTATATTTTGAATTTTAATTTTACAGTTTTTGTGGGTTTTTTTTTTTTAATTATACAAAAGAGAGCTTCTGACTTATTTTTGGGATTTGCATAAGGTCCTCTGAGTCAGCTTAAGCTACCTGCAAACAGCAAGGTTAGTGCTTGAAAATCCATCAAGGGCCAATAAATGCAGTGGAATGACTAGAGCTCACTTCCGAGAAGAAAACAAACAAGACCTTTTCAAATGGGGAAGTCTTTAGTCTCTCAAAGTCATCTAGAAACAGGGCTTACATAGCCAGATTGTCCCGCCAGGACCTTCAGAGTTCACAGTACTATTGAAACTTCTTTTTGCTAGTCCCTGACACATTGTCCCTAACCTTCAGAGTAATTGTCGTCTAGTTCAGTTTGACTGTCCTTTGGAAGCACCAAACCTGGGCAGGGCTTAGCAGGTATTTCCCACACTGGTTGTGATGTGTGAAGGAGGAGGGAAGGCAGCTGCTTTTCCTGAGTATTTGAGGCTTTTCATGGTCCTGAATAAAAGACCATACCCCCCGACCCCCTGCTCTCTAGGGGTTCCTGCAGACTCTGACAGTGTACATATTCAAACCTGGAAAGAGAACGCCTCCTCAAATGGAACATTCTGTTTTGGGGATGTTTACCTTAAACCCACAATCTATTGCTTTCTTAGGAGAAAAAGAAAACAATAAAAATGTTAACACCAGCTTCCTTTTGAAAACAGTCTGCTGGGACTGATAATGGCCTTTACAAACCCAAACTCCTGGTGGTGAGGCTGCAAGTACTACGTGGCTGAAAGTTTATTGATTAAGTACACACAGCATTTGTCTTGATAAGTGAAAATTGGACCATGCATGGTAAGCAATTATACTGGAAAGAACGATGACAGCATTCTTAGGATTAAAGAGCACAAGTCCGTTACTTCAATATCTTGAACAAAGAAGGCCAAGAAAACTAATTTAGAGAAGTTCTACTTTATATCTGAAAGTTACATGAAATAGAATGGCAAAATAGGAACAAGAGCTTGCATTTAAAATAGTCCAGAAATTTCTGTCTTTGATTATAGGAATATGTCCATTTTTGCAATGAACAGCTTTCAATAACACTGGATGATTGACATAGAATTATTACGTTCATTTATATACTGAGACATTTCCAAGTTTCACAGAATGGAAAATAGGGAGCTCCTACCAAATGCCTTCTTAGACTTGAGGTGAATAGAATAAAGCTGGTAAACAAAACTATGCGAAACTTGGAAATTAATTGGTCGTTACAAAAATTAGCACGGTAACTGTGTTGGGGTGCGGGATTTAGGGGTGACACGGGGGCTAAACAGCTTGACAGTATCGACCTGAGGCAAACATGTTGAATTCCTCTAAGAGATTTGGCCTCAAACATCCCTTCTTTCCAGCCTTACCATGTTCAGTAGCGGGGAGAAGCTGACAAATAGTGTGGGGGCATCCCTTCCCTGGCACAAGTCAGCTGAGGAGGAAGTTCCTCTTCTCTTCTCTGCCCAGAATCACACTGTGCGACACCCCCGAGGGCTGAAACACCTCTGAAGCTTCTCGTTCTTATCTTAGCCTAACTGCCCCCAGCACTTCTGGTCCCTACCTTTGAAAATAGGCTTCACTCCTGCAGGCTCAGTTTTAAAATATGGCAGAATCAGCATTGTCTTATTCCAGGTCCCTCACTACTGCTGAGCCCCACTCTGCAGAGGATAGTATAGGTGGTGAGGCTAATAAAGACAGAGTGTTTATTACTAGGGTTGTTTTTTTTTTTTTTCCCCACTGAGCATAAGCCAAATCCCGCCTCTGTGAAAGAGCCACTGTGTATCCATATAGAGCTGTCTCTTTGAAACTACTAGACTCATTATTCTGATTCAAAGTGGGCAGGGTAGGTCCTGCTCTGGCCTCATGGATATCTAATTGATACTCCAGGGGTTAACTGACTTTGCAGAGAAGAAAGGGCAGGAGAGAGGCTGACCTCAAACCCAAGTCGTCTGATTTCTAGGCTGGTGTTCTTTCCTTAAGCCACTGCGCTGCTCTCATCAGGGGAAGAGAAGGTTTTAAAGATAAGAAAAAGTCTTTCTCCTTAGCATCTCCTTCCTGGCACTGATGCAGTAACCATTTTCAGCTTGGCAATTTAACACAAGTTCCAATTTGCGCAAATGAATAGATTAATCACATATTTCTTAACTAGATCGAGCTATTTTCCTTAGAACATCCCGTCTTCAGCCCTCCCCAGAATGACTGTATGGAGGGAGAAGTAAGACCTCACTACTTATTCTGTCACTCACTGGCTGTTATTTTTTAATTCAAGAGCATTTATTTAGAAGGGGGTATGTAGCCTCTGCTGTACCATATGAGGTGGAGAGGCTTGATCCATGCACTGAAGCAGATGGCCGTAGGGGTTGACACACAGGAAGGGTGACTTGGAAGAATAATTACAGAAAAGCAAAGTGGGAAGGAGTAAAAGGCTTAGGTGTGCAGTGCGGTTGCTGGGGCTGTGAGAAGGTGGTGGAGCCTGGATAAGTAAAAGGAGGGTCCACAGAAGAGGTGCGGCCTGGCAATAAGACGGGATTTGAACGGCCATGGGCTGGGGGCCCGGGGAGACATTCCGCCAGGTGTGGACGTGGAGAGGAACAGGTGGGACTGCTGAGGAAGGGGATGTGCCGAGGGGACCAACACACCAGGGAGCCAACCCACTCTGCAGTAACTGTAGAACCATCTGTTCCAGCCCCTGTGGGACCACCACTGACCGTCACCAGACAATACTGGCAGAAAGATACTATAAAGTTGTTCCACAGAACAATATTCACAGCACAAGCTTAACACTTTCACCATCATTCTAGTTTAAGAATAACACAACAGCATGGTTTTAATCAGTTAATTGGAAAACAGGTGATAAGAAGCCTAGATATCATCAAGACCTGTGAAATCCAATATGATACAAACCAGCCATGTGTGGCTATCAACCTCTTGAAATATGATGATAAATATATATCAAATTGCAAAGACTTAGTATAAAAAGGTATACACAGTATGTCCTTAATACTGTTTATATTATTTACATGTTGAAATAACACTTTTGATATATCAAGTTATATAAAATATTCAGTACAAATGTACTAATAAATAAATTTAGCTTCATTCACCCAGATAAATGCCATCTTCATCAGAGAATGTCCTTGGGAATCTAAACACTAATTCCTATAATCCTGCCTCCTGCAAGCTGGTCCTTGAGAAGCTTTGTGGGGGATCCTCTAACTCCTTTCCATGTTTTCCCAGCCTTAACATAAGACTCTGAATATTCCCAGTAGTGTTTTCTTTTCTTTAATAGTTGCTGAAATTAACGAGAATAAAGTCTGTTTTTCCCGTCTCTTATATCTTATATAACTTATTCCTCCAGTTCTCCTATATCATATACTGTAATAATCAATGAATGTTTGTTCCGTACTAAGTATTGTTTTCTGCCCTTTATAAGCGACAGCTCATTTAGTTAAGCTATAGAGGTAGAAACAATCATTGTCCCTATTTTACAGAAGAAAAAAGGGAGACCTAGAAGGTTAAGTAGCCTGACCAGGAGAGTGCTATCAGAGCCAATATTCTCATTCAGGGTGTCACTATCTTCATGGGGGTGCCTGATGGCCTCAGCTTGCCCCTGCTTCCTCTTTGCACTCTTTGTCTTCTCCCTGGAGTGACGATTCCTCCTCTTCTCTACTGTTAAACTTCTGCTCCTCCTTTAAAGCCTAGACTAGACTATAGCCTACTAACTAGCTCCTCCGGCAGAATCAGGATGCTGTCTGTCCTCTCTATGCAGATAACCTCACATACTGTCTCTGTAACAGTGCCTGCATTTTACTCTAAAGTTTCTGTCCTGATGGCTGTCTCTGCGGTAGACTGTGACTCCTGTTATTCAATTCTGTATGCTTAGTACCTTACACAGGGCACCCAGTACCAGGAGGAATTCAGGAACACTTTTTGAATTGATTTTCACAACGCAGCATGGATCAAACCTGACTCTGAAGATGATGCTAATAAGAATAGCCAAAGAGGTTTTTTTTTTTTTTGCAAATGTAGCATCTTTGGAACACGTATGTGGACCACCAGGACCAGCACAAGTTATTACTTTGAAAGACTTCACTTAGGTGACCAGATTCTAGTTTGCTTTTTCATTTGAGGAAGGAAAAACCAAACTATCTGGTAATAGTGGACTAAGAAGTTCAGGAAAGCTATCCAATTGAAGAAAATAAGAAAACTGGTCAGAATAAAAACACGTAGGTTTGAAGACATCAGAATGGTCATAGGTCGAGCGGAGCATCGCTGAACCAAGATCTAGAAGAAGCTGGAAACCCAGGGCGGTAAGCTTGGCTTCAGGGGCTGCCTTGCCCCCAGTTTCTTCTGCTGGTTATCAAAGGAAAAGGCTGATGAGCTGATCAGCACTTCGGACATCCTTCCTGGGCCAGGATGATGATAGGGGCCTTAGTAAACTCCCTATGCTTCAGCCTGGGACCCCCAACAGCTAAACTCCAGAAGTCAGAGTGAACTGGAAGTAGACTGGTCTTTGAAGGGACTACAGTCCAGCTCTGAAATTGGGTTAATAAGATCTACTGCTTTCCTGACACCTGAGAAGCACAGGAAAACTCAAGGCCTAGATGATTTTACTAGTGAATTCTATCAAATAATGCAGAGAGAAAAAACATGCATCCTACGCGAACTTCCAGAAATTAGAAAAAGAAGGAATATTCCTACTTTATCTATGCAGCCAACATAACCTTGATATCCATACTGGATAAGGACATTATGAGAAAGGAAAATTACTGGTCAATCCCACTCACAGATGCCAAGATGCTAAGCAAAATATTAGCAAATTAAGCCTAGCAAAATATGGAAAAGATAATATATCATGACCCAGCTGAATTCATATCAGAAAGGTAAAGATGGCTTAACATTTGATAATATAAGAGAAAAGTCCTATAATCATTCTAATAGGTACAGGAAAAATATTTGTTTATTATCTATATATAATTTAAAAATAACTTAGCAAACTAGGAATAGAAGAGAATTTTCCAAATTTGACAAAGAGCATCCTATAGCAAATATCATACTTATTGGGAAATATTGAAAGCTTTCCCTTTGAGATCAGAAATAAGAAAAAGATGCCTATTATTAAGATTATATTCAATACTGTACTGACTGAACCAGTACAGTAAGCCTAGAAATAAAGGCATAAGGATTAGAAATGAGTGAATGAATGATAACCACCAACTCAACAGTAGAAGAAATTCTTTCTAAAACAAGAGACTACATCATTTAGGCTTTAAAGTTCCCTTTTTACAGTGGAACTCAAATTCTAACCTTTTTTTTTTTTTTCTCTAACCAGATTTTTAAAAATCGTTTTGGGAGGAAATCAAGTCTCTCATCAAATACTTGCTTATTGAGTACCTGTCAGATACAACTCTGAGCCGTGAGGATTCTACAATGAATAAGGCCAAGGAGTTTTTCATTCTGGTTGGAGAGACCAAAAAGAAAACAATCAGATAAATAAATCATATCATTGCAAGTAATGATACAGTAATGTGATTAGGGGTAAGAGCATGATGGTTGGAGAGAGGTTACTTCAGACTGGTAAATGGGAAGTCCTCTCTGAGGAGGTGAAAGTGAGCTTTGCCCTGAATGAGAATTCATGTTGAATAGCAAGGACACAGCAGTTCTTTTCTCTACACTAATTAGCTTATTAAATTAATCTGTGCTTAGTCACTCACTCGTATCCGACTCCTTGTGTCTCCATGGGCTGTAACTTGCCTGGCTCCTCTGTCCATGGGGATTCTCCAGGCAAGAATATTGGAATGGGTTCCCATGCTCCCATCCAGGGGGTCTTCCCAACCTAGGGATCGAACTCAGGTCTCCCGCATTGCAGGTGGATTCTTCACCATCTGAGCCACCAGGGAATTTAATGAATTTAGCTTAATAACACAGAGTCTTTAATAACCAAGCACCTACTGACAAGATATTTTTATTTCTGGAGATCACAAAGATTCTCCTCTTTAATGGATGGGTATCAAAAAATTACAGAGGCTGAGATATTAGTTAATAATTATTACCTTAATGGAGCTGTTAGATCTTATCTTTGATAATTCTGTTGGAATCATCTCTACATGTAGTCCCCCACACCCACACACAGGTGTTAGGATGTGCTTTGAATCCTTATCTTCAGCCAGGAATTTCTCTTTCAGCATCTTATAAGGATGTTTAACACAGGACCAAGCAATTTCAAAGACAGCCACCCAGGAGAGATGAATAAAGGGCTCCTTTCCTTCATATTAGGGACATTCTTTCAGCTCTCCTGAAGCAGCACAATTTGTTTCCAAAGAACCACATCTTTCTTTTCTCAGTTCTTCTAAATTTTCTGAAATTATAAAACAAAGAAATCCTAAAACAGAAAAGGAAGAAGTTCTATCAACAGGCCAGAGGAACAAATGAAGGTAACATTTATTGAGTGCCCCTACACCACATTAGGGCTTCCCTTGGGCTCAAGATTAAGAATCTTCCTGCAGTGTGGAAGACCTGGGTTTGATCCCTGGGTTGGGAAGATCCCCTGGAGAAGGGAAACGCTACCCACTCCGATATTCTGGCCCAGAGAATTCCATGGACTGTATAGATGCGAACACAACTAAGTGATTTTCACTTTCCTGATACCACATTAAGTTTATCTTTGATTTAGATATGATTATCCTTATTTTATAGATGAGGAAACAGGTTCAGAGAGGCAAGAAGGAACTTGTCCAAAGCCACAGCAGTAGAAAAATACAGGACTGAGATTTCAATCTGGGTATTCAAAAATTCTAGCCAAATCCCAGCAGCTATTTCTTGCCACTCTACCAGATTGCCTTCTTGACCTTCAGAGTTTGCTGTCTCAGAATGGCTATTCCCATTTCGTGTATTTCTTAAGATAAAATGAAAATATCCTTGTTCAAAGCAGAGGATGTCCTCCTTCTCCATGAATTTCAGAGACAGAAGCACACATCTAAACTGGAAGCCTGACCTAATGATACTCTCCAGCTTTAGACATTTACAGATTGCTCTTGTTCTAGACAAGCTTGCAACTAGAAAGTGTGGGAAAGCATTTTTAATCACTGTAGACAGAGTCAACAGAGAAAAAATGGGATTTCTTAGCTGCTAAGGGAAAGAATTCAATTATCCCTCTTAAAAAAGAGCCCAAACTAATCAAATATGCTTTTACTTTAAAATCTTTCATTTTTTGGACATGTTGATCTGAAAGAGCAATGCATATGTTGCCTTAAAAAATCTGTAGAGTTGCTTTTCTTTTAAAGTCAAGGAATGCTTATTCCACTAAAAATTAGCTTCTTCTGTACATAACTGACAACCCAGCATTTCTGATTATCCATTTCTGTGCACTTGCAAATTCTGCCACCGGGCTAGGCCCCAGTGCTGGGGTAGCTCCAGCCACACAGCCAGTGATCGTCTCTACCAGAGACTTCTGGTCTCAGCTAGAGCTGCACTCATGGGTTTGAGGAAAGCCCTTTCATTTCTGGACAGAAGCAATAAGCAAGTGTCCAGTTCCCCACTGTTATTATTGTTATTGTCTTTGCCTAAACTCCCATTTGGCAAGGAGCCATGTAGTCTGTGCCAGAGGATATGTCTGTATAGAACAGGGGTCAACCACATTTATCTATAAATATTTTAAGCTTTGCAGGCTGTATCATCTTTGTTGTAACTATTCAAGTCTGCCACTGTAGCATGAGAACATCTACAGTCAATATGTAAATCAATGGGTGTGGCCACGTTCCAATAAAACTTTATTTACAAACAGTGGGCCGGATTTGGACCACAGCTGTCCTTCGGCAAACCCTGGTAGAAAATAATTTCTCCAAGCCCATGAACAGTGGTGCTCAGGGTGGCCTTCAAATCAGCAGCATCAGCATTACCTGGGAAATTGTTAGAAATGCAAATTTTCAAATTTTGACCTATATCAAAATCATCTGGTAGTCTTGCTAGATATAGAATGCTGGGCTCCAAAAAAAAAAAAACCCCAGAATGCTGGGCTCCAATCCAAGTATTTCTCATTTGGGAGGTCTGGCTTGGAGAATTTGTTTTTCTCAGAAGTCCCCAGATGACACAGATGTTACAGGCGAGAGACTACACTTCGAGAACCACTGCAACAGACGTCTTCCTGAGCATAGGCTCTGGGGAGCGAGGCACACAGTCCTAAGACGGTCGTGGCAGCAGGGGCTGTAAGGGAAGGAATGGCTGGGAGACTCAGAACTTGCCTGTTCCTAGAATGGACTCCTTGGTGAGTGAGGGTAGTATGGCCAAGGAGCCAAGGTCATGGCAAGATGAGAATATTCTGATTGCGGTACATATATATAGTGGAATATTATTCAGCTATTAAAAAACACGTTTGGGTCAGTCCTAATGAGGTGGATGAACCTAGAGCCTATTATACCAAGTGAAATGAGAAAGAGAAAGACAAATACTGTATATTAATGCACGCATATGGAATCTAGAAAGATGGTACTGATGGACCTATTTGAGGGCAGCAATGGAGATGCAGGCACAGGGGACAGACTTGTGGACACAGTGGGGGAAGGAGAGAGTGGGACAAATTGGGAGAATAGCGTGGAAACACATACATTACCTTATGTAAAACAGACAGTGAGTGAGAATTTTCTGCGTGACAACAAGGAGCTCAACCCGGTGCTCTGTGACAACCCAGAAGGCTGGGATGGGGTGGGAGAGGGGAGGAGGAGGGTTTAGGAGGGAGGGGACATATGTATACCTGTGGCTGATTCATGTTGATGTGTGGCAGAGGCCAACACAATACTGTAGAGCAACTCTTCTCCAATAGTTGTATTTTGTTCAATGCTTCTCAAAAAAAGAAAACAAAAACAAAAACAAAAAACGAGGAGCTTCCGGAGCTAGTGCAACCGGCAAGCTCTGCAGAGAGAAAAGCTTTGAAGGAGTTGAACTGTCCCCTCTCCAGGCTGGCTTGCCTGACTGCAGTTGCTTGTGTCTGGGTACAGGAGAGAACAGGGGAACTTTCTGAGCCAATTGCATAGTGCTCTGGGGGAATTCACAAGGACCTAGCTCACTCCGAGTGGGCTGCAGCACAATCAGGCCCCTGGTACTTTGCTGCAGGATCAGATCACATACCTTCAGATGTGATTTACTAGACTCGTCATTGTTGAACTGCAGGCTGCAGTGAAACATCTAGGGGGCCATCAGAGGGACCCTGCCAGAACACCCATGTCAGATAAGCCCCAATCTTTCTCACCTGCCAAGCAGAGTTAAGATTCTTTGATCATCAAATGCCCCTGATGTGAGAGGACAGACTTGTCAAAGCCAGAGGCTGGTGGACAATGACCTTGGATACTAAGCCCTCAGTCCTTGTGAACTTGTCAAGGGATTTGCAGGCCAGCTGGTGAGCAGATGTTGCAGATGATGGGAGCAGCAAGAGGAGCTGCCCACAGGATTCCAGATATTTCAGCGTGTCCTAGGCTTCTACTGGGAAGAATGTGGGTGAATCTTGATTAGGGGCCCTACAAGGGCTGCCTAAGAGGGCAACTGAAGAGAATCAGCTCAAAGTCACGCTGCACTGGGAACCACAGTGTTGGGCTATTATCAGGATGTCTAAGGCATGATGTCAGAACCAGGCTGGGAGAAGCAGGATGTCCTGGCCACACTGCTCTTCTCCCTGTGAAAGGGCTCTCACAGCCCCAGTGCTGAACTTCTCTGCGTTCTCCCAACCTTCCAGGAACTCTGAACCAGTTTCCTTCCTGGTTTTTGTTAGAGACCTTGCTCAAGTATTACTTCAGAAGCAAAGATATTTTTAGATGTGATTGACTCCAGGTACAAGGTCCATCTTCTTGCTTTTTACTGGCTTGCAAGGAGGGTCCTAGCCCTGGTTACCATACCTGCCTTTCAATCAGCATTTATCAGGTGATGGGTGATGCTCCCTTGGGCTTCATGAGCAAATTGATTGGCCTTCCCAATGCACAGACAGCAGAGAGCATTCCTTTGGCCATAAATCACGTGTTCCTTGTCTACAAGACAAAAACTCAGTACAAATAGCCTCAAAGGTTTTTAAAATTAACAAATGGCCCTTGAATTTAAAGCAAGTTTTTTAAAAATGCAATAACAATCTGAGGTGAATCTTCTTCACCATCTAATTTATCCCTGACTTTATTTATTCCTCATTAAAAAAGAAAATCTCTAACTTCTTTCCATCTACAACATTTTGTATTAAGAAAAAAAGTACATATCTTGCATATGTCTCCAAGATTTTGCCGATTCATTCACTACTTTTTTCAGGATTTAGAGTTACTTGGTGTCTAAAACACGGATCATCCTTATGGCTTTCAGATTTCCCCTACCTCTTAAATGTATTTATATTGTTAATGGTGATTATCTCTATTTTTCTTCCTAAATTGGCAAATTTAGATATATTTAGCAATATTCCTTTTTAAGTGTATGAAAAATGAGAATCAATCTTAAAAATCACTCATCTCACAATAGGAGAATGACTGAGGGTCTTATACTACAGACATATGACGGAATATACGCAGTCGTCAAGAATCCTTTAAGATACTGGATAATGTAAACACACCATGGACTGGATCAAAAGGCAGGAGTCTAAATTTTCAGCTAAGGACATGGAGTCGTCTTGAATCCCCTGCCTTTCTCACGCTTGGTCTCCATTCCATCTCCAGCCTATCTGTTTTCTAACTTTTAGACTTGTCTCTTATCCTAGCTCTGTGCTCATTTCCTAGGATTTGATCACAGCATTCATTTTCCCCAGCTTGGCCTTGGGCAATCCCTAGATTTTTCCCCTGGCTTTTCCTGCCCTGGGTTACTTCAGTATTCACTCAGCTTCATCGGCTTTGGTCACATGGGACCTCAGCCCTGCACCAATCATCCACAGGCCCAGTACCCTGCCTACATTAGAGGCTTTCAATTTTAGGAAGAATTTGTAATTTAACAGAAATTGTAGAGTAGCATGCCGACTCTCTTAAAAAACAACAAAAAAAGTCAGGCTCCTCAGATCCTCCAAGATCAGCAAAATGTGGAAAATTGGTATGGAAGGGAAGCGGAGCTTTGTGCCCTGATTCTTGCTCACCAAGGTACATCCTTTCTTTGGGATCTCTCTCATTTGCTCTAAGTATGATGGTGGCCACTATACTTTAAGAGAGTCTTAAAGGAACTTGACTCAATTTGGTAAAAGAGTTAGACTTTCTCACAGAACTGAGATGACTTCAACCAATACTCTGTGTCTAATGCATACATTGAGTCCAAATTGACATTGATATCAGAAATGATAGTTGAATCATTTGAACTACCCACTGGTTGAAAGCTTGGAGGCAGTAGGAAGGATCATATCACCTCTTTAGGTTCCTTCTTAGAGGCCTAAGGAGGTGATAAAATCTTTAATAATTTTATAACCAGAAAAATTACTTAAAAATAATTCAAGTCTAATCTGCAGAATGAAACAAAATACACAAGATCAAAAGTGCTCACTTGAATTTATAAATATACTTAATTAGCTAGTCATTATATGAAAATCTGGAGAAGGAAATGGCAACCCACTCCAGTACTCTTGCTTGGAGAATTCCATGGATGGAGGAGCCAGATAGGCTGCAGTCCATGGAATTGCAGAGTCCGACACGACTGTGCGACTTTCACTTTCACTTTGAAGCTTCCCTCATAGCTCAGTTGGTAAAGAATCCGCCTGCAATGTGGGGGACCCTGGTTCCATTCCTGGTAGGGAAGATCCCCTGGGGAAGGGATAGGCTACCCTCTCCAGGATTCTTGCACTTCTCTTGTGACTCAGCTGGTAAAGAATCCACCTGCAATGCAGGAGACCTGGATTTGATCCCTGGATTGGGAAGATTCCCTGGAGAAGGGAAAGGCTACCACTCCAGTATTCTGGCCTGGAGAATTCCATGGACTATACAGTCCATGGGGTTGCAAAGAGTTGGACATGACTGAGCGACTTTCACTTCACTTCACCATATGGAAATCATTATTTATGAGAATGAATGCACTTCTGAAAGATTCTAATATTCTGAAAAACTTCAATTATTTACTCTGCTACTAAAATTCTTATATAAATTAAATTTCATTTGCTGGTCTTATCTGAAGTAATAGTCTGTAAAAATTCCCTTTTACCGTAATCTGTTTTGCCTTCATTTATCTTACATTAGGTAGCTGTTCCATATCTGACTTTTTAATCTAACTTTGAATCAATATTTAAAACATGTTCTTTTGAGGACTTCCCTGTTGGTACAATGGCTATGAATCCGACTGCCAGTGCAGAGGACACAAGTTCAATCCCTAGTCTGGGAAGAATCCACATGCCTTGGAGCAACTAAGCCTGTGTGCCACAACTACTGAAGCCCATACACTTAAGAGCCCATGCTCTGCAAGAAGAAAAGCACCACAATGAGAAGTCCCCGCACCACAAGGAAGAGAAGCCCCCACTTGCCACAACTAGAGAAAGTCTGCACACAGCAATGAAGGGCCAGTGCAGACAAAAAAAAAAAAAAAAAGGAAAAATAAAAATTCATTAATTTTTAAAAACGTACTCTTCTGAAAAATGCATTAAAATAATCAATTTTTATTTTAGGCAATATCTACATCTTCAATTTAAAAGTTTTTCCTTTTTCCTCCATTCAGTCAGATATTTGTTTTTTCTAAAGGAAAATGCAAATTTGTTCTTTCTCTGATAAGCTCCTCTTTCTAGAGCCACAGACTTAAAGATCTCAAAGGTGTTGGAATCCTAGTGTTCTGAGTGAATGACGTGGCCTGTCAGAGACAGATGAGATTCCCAGGATAGCTTCCTCTAAGAACACATTCCTCAAACAGTGGTGTCTCCCTCAAAGCCCGTGACTTAGAAAGCTATGAAGGAGGCTCACCGGCTTCTTGGAGTTAAAAGGAAAAGCCAAAGTCTTGCAGAAATAAAAGACATGAAGGTGAGATCTGCTTCCACAAATGCTACCAAGGTTAAATTCACCAGAAGGCTGGTAAGGAAAAAGCCCAGTCCAAACAATTTTTGGCTATTGGAAAAGTGTTGAAGTAGGGCAAATACTGTTTGTTGCATTGCACAATATTTGTTCCTACACCTTTTGGCCTTCTGGTTTCCCTGCCCCTCACAGGCCATGATCAACTGCCAGCAGAATAAAACCTATGTGATCAATCCACTCATATACACACGTTATCCTAGTCCCAGGGACAGTTGGAAATAATACAAGTGCTCTGAGGAGGACTGAACTCAATCTGAAAGAAGAAAGGGTAAACTTTTTCCAGAGTGAATGTCTGAAAAAGAAGCCCGTTTTAACATTTCACAAATTGTGTTCCCTAGGAACCCAGTGCCTCTGCCTCCCAGTGACTCTGGGCCTTCCCGGACTCGAGACTGCCCTCACGTCTCCTCCTTATCTTTCCACTCGTGGTGACTGACATCTCACGCTGTCACATGTCTCCCTAATTTTGTCTCCCTGGAAGCAGATAGTTCCTTGGGCACTCTGTTTCCCTTTGTACATCGTTCCAGGGGCAAACTGTGTCTGCAACAACCTCTAGTCTGGGACTCAATACCTCTGAGAATTAAAAGGAGGAGAGGGGAATAAAACTAGAGGTGATCTGGCCTCTCCTCGCATCCCTCTCTTTTCTATTGGGCTGCAGAGTAGAAGGACGTCCAGGCAAATAGTTCACTTCTGAGTTATCTTCTTAAAGTTCAGTATAATCCCCTTAGTCACTTCATAACACCTTATATAAGCCAGAGGTGGAACAAACGGTGTATCAGCTTTAATCATTCAGGGTTTCAGTCATTTCCTACATCTCCCCTTCAGTTCTTCAAAACCATTTTCAGCAAAAGGTCAGTGCATTGATTTAATTGCAGAATGAAAAGTATCTAACCATGTAACTATTTAAGCAGACTCTTTAAGTAGTATACAGACTAGTCTCCAACATTTAATATTTTCTGAAGCAACTCTACTTTGGGGCTCATCTATCTTGAAAACAAACCATGCAAGTACTAAATACCCTTCAAAAGACATCTTGTCTAGTTGTCGGAACAGGAGAATTCATAGCAGCCCTGATGGTGACAGACTGTGGCATCCCTGCCAGCGTCTGGAAACCTGGACGCCGTCAAGTGGCAGAGCCTTGAGGTTCAAAACCAGATCGGGGGCGAAAATCTCCCATTGGAAACCACCCGTTGCTGCCGTTGCCTATTAGGCTGGCACAAGACTCAAGCTGAGAATATTTTCTTCTTTTTGGCTGGCATATTGAAATCTGTAAACCTCTTTCTGTAGAACAGAAGCTGTTGAGGGTTTATTTTTTCCTGACTTGAGCTAGAGCACATGGAAAGATCTTGAAATCTATCTTTGCCAGCAACCAGAGATCAGGGTGGGTGGGAGGTGGGGTGGTGGGAGTTCACCTTTATAGTGATGTAACTGGAAAGAAACAAGGAGGCCTGTATAGTGACCAGCTGTCCCAGTTTGCCCAGAAGTGAGGATTTCTCTGGACACAGGACTTCCAGGGCTAAAACCAGGACAGTTTTGGGAACACCAGGATGATGATTCACCCTAAAAGTGGGTTGTTAGCTGCTCAGTCATGTCCGATTGTTTGCAACCCCATGGACTGTAGCCCACCAGGCTCCTCTGTCCATGAGATTCTCTAGACAAGAATACTGGAGTGGGTTGCCATTACCTTCTCCAGGGAATCTTTCCAATCCAAGGACTGAACCCAGATCTCCTGCATTGTAGGCAGATTCTTTACCATCTGAACCATCAGGGAAGCCCAAAAGTGGGTTGGGGTGACCCAAATTCTTATACTAAGGAGAATAGTCCTCAAACTCACAAAAGAGTTTCCAGGCAAGTGAATTTCAGAGGACTATCTTTACTCATGATGAATCCCTAACCCCCTATCCCCACCCCAAGGCAGATTATCCACCCATTCTAAAATTTCTAGTGCCAGGAAATGTTGAAATGGTAAATGCAGGAATTGTAGCTGCCCAGCTGGCCTTTGGCCCAGTAGTGATCTGAGTCTTGGGAATGTGTCCCCTTGCTCCTTCCTACCTAGAGTTGCTCTCTGAGAGTTCTGCTCTGCTCTAGATATCCCCATTCACCAGCCATTATGCAGCAGAAATACCTCAGAAGGGCTTTACCAATCAGATGGCCAGTTAGCATCGTATCAGCAGTTAATATCTGCTTCCAGAACCAAAAACGTTTAGATATGGAAGGCACCCGAAGGTCACCTAGCCAGAGGTTCTTAGCCAGCATCAGGCTGACTGTATAAGAATCACTGCAGGATAGTTATCAGTTGATCTGAACCAGGCTATGCTGTGCTAAGCCGCAAGCTCCCCATCCAAGTAGCTTATCGTGACAAGAGTTACTTTTCCCTCAGGCTCTGTATCTGTTGCAGGTGGGCAGGGTGCTCTACTCCTCGTGGGAACTCAGAGACCCCAAAGTGGCTGATCCCAGGGCCAGAGGGAAAAGGCAATGGAGGACTATCTCACTCTGTCCATCCAATGCTCAGCCAGGAACAGACACTGCCCTTTCCACTCAGAGCTCAGTGGCCAGAATCAGTCACACGGCCCCACACAACCGCAGGAGGGCCATGCAATGCAAACTCCTCCTGGTTCCCAGAAGTGAGCTGGACAGGAAACAGCCAGTGAATAGCAGTGAGTACCACAAAAAGCCTGTACAAGGCAGGCAGTGAATTCAGTGAGTCTGAGTGGAACCTGGAAACCAAGGTAGATTTAAAGACTCTCTAGGGTTTTGGAAGGGGGCAGTCTGTTGAGAAACTACAGATGAGGTGATCTGCTTAGGTGAAGAGTCAAATGAGGTCAGGCTTTTGGACTCTTGATCCCGTGTTCTTTTAAGCTACCCTGTTTCCTCAAAAGAGTTTGCATTTTATCTTTTTTTTTTTTTCCCAGCTAAAAGATTAAGCTTTTTCATGAAATATCAAGCATCTGTGTGAGACTAATGGGGCAGTTTGGGAAATCTTGGGGACTTCCTCACCTGTCAGATGAGTGGATGGGCCTTCTCAGTTTTACCCAGGCCCCACCTTTTTCAGAGGCAAGAGGATATTGGGGTGAGCAGGGAGGATCAAGGTAGCAGAGTCTGTTCGCTCCACTTCCCTGTGTGTGTCCGGTCGGCTGAAGCTGCTCCCCTTCCCCAGACCGGCTCTTTTGCTTACTTTGTGTTTGCGGCCTAGCTGGTAACCGCCGTCTCTATGTGCACTGACTCAGTTAGATGAGGCATTCCATACGTTTCCCTGAAAAGCCCAGGAAGGAGCCCTGCCACAAGCCTCTCCCTGCCCATGTGTCTCTTTGGAGGGTACCACATAAGAAAGCCACCTGTGAGAACTGCACCCCTCTGCCCCCCAACACACACACACCTTCAGCAGTGAGTGAATATGCTTGCTATCTCCACAGGGATGCTTCACTCCCTTAGCTGACCCACCTTGTTATCTCCTCCAGGGCTGTTCTCCAAAACTGCCATATGCTTGCCATTCTTTAACTAACCACCCTAATACTGCCCCCTCTCTGCAAAGTCCCCTAGTCCCAAAACTCAGTATTAAATGCTCATTTCTCAAGATACACGCACCCAATGTTCATAGCAACATTATTTACAGCAGCCAAGACATGGAAGCTACCCAAGTACCCATCAGTAGATGAATGGTAAAGAAGATGTGGTATATATAAATACTATTAAGCCATAAAAAAGAATACTATGCTGCCATTTTCAGCAACATGGATGGATCTAGAGGATATCATAGTAAGTCACATAGAAAAAGTCAAATGCTATATGATATCACTTACATGTGAAACCTGAAAAATAATACAAATGAATCTATATACAAAACAGAAATAGGCTCAGAGACACAGAAAACTTACAGTTACCAAAGGGGAGAGGGGCAGTGGGGGAGGGACAGATGAGGAGTATATGGTATTATCAGATACACAATATCATACATGAAACAGATAAGCGACAAGGATTTACTGTATAGCATAGGGAATTACACCCAGTTTCTTGCAGTAACCTATAATGAAATATAATTTGCAAAAAAACACATTCATTATGCTATATATCTGAAACTAACACAATGTATTGTACTGTAAATCAATAAGAATACTCCTTTCTCTAGTGTCTAATGGCTCTTTGTTTATGGTTTTCTTCTAAAACTGACTTTTTTCCATTCCCTTTTGTAAGTTCACCTGAAGGCCAAAGTCTCCCTCAGCAGAGTGCCCTTCAAGAGCAGAGACAAGTCCATTTTTTCTGTTTGTATTAATATCTCTAGCATCTTGCATGATTCCTATAATGTTTGACATTGAATACATCTTTCTGGAAGGAAGGAAGAAAGAAGGAAAAGAGGAAGGTTATTCCAACTTTCTCCCTAGATTCCAAATCTAAGGTTGTATGTTATTCATCTTTGAATATATATCTCATCATCAATCAATCAATTTAGCAATGACTTCATATGGTAAGTTTCTTAGGACTTTTTTTTTTTTTAATTTGGAGACTGGGATCTAATCCTGCTTTCCTATGAACTAACTGTGTTGTTTTGAGAGCTCAGACCTTAGACCTTTCTCAAATCTAAATCAAAAGGATTCAAAATACACTCCATGGCTTCTCAGATGAATCCTCAGTACCAAAAAGGAATGCACATTACTTACAAAAATAAATAATGGCCAAGAACAGAATACAGTTTACAAGCCAAGTCAAGTTACTCTGAAGGAGAATGTTGGTGAGCATTTCTCTATAATCCAAGGCAGCCAAGAAAACAAAGTTGATCCATGTTTGTCACCTTGACTTTTGTTCTCTTCCCTGGCAATGAAAGATAGAGAGGAAGGTGCTGGAGGAGGACCAGTTGCTGTTAGAGACCTCAGCTGATGGGAAGGTGTCAGGAAGCAGAAAGTCACCTATCCAGTAGCTGACATGCTTTCAAAGGCAATTCCCATATCTAGAAACACAAGCTATTGAAAGTGGAACTTGCTGGAGAGATTTGGAGCAACCATACCTTCTAGTCTCTCAGGCTAAAACCTTAGCATGTCATGATCTGAATGTTTGTGCCCCACTCAAACTCCAACCCCCAAATTCACATTTTGAAATCCTAATGCCCAAAGTGATGGTGTTTGGAGGTGGGGCCTTTGGGAGGTCATTAGGTCATGAAGGCTGTCATGACCTAATGAGACATATCCTTATTAAAACAACAACAACAGAAAACTCTAGAGAATTTCCTTGCCCCCTTCCACCACGTGAGGGCACAATGAACAGTCTGTGACTCAAAAGGGAACCATCACCTGATTATGCAGGCTGAGGATCTTAGACTTCAGCCTCCAGGACTCAGAGAAATAAACTTTGTTTATAAGTCACCCAGGCTGTGGCATTTTGTTATCGCAGCTTGAATAGACTAAGACGGCAGCAGTCCTCATTCCTCTCTTCATCTCACACCCACACCCAGCCCGTCGGGAATTAAACTCTGCTTTTTCTTCCTTGAAAACACGTCTGTGCCTGAGTCATTTCTCACCACCTCCATGACCACCACCTCTCTTCTAGATCATTGCGATTGCCTCGCAACAGGCTCCTTGCCTCTAACCTTTCTCTTACGCGGTGGCCAGAGGAGTATTGTTAAAACACAAGTCAGAACTCACTGCTGCTGTGCCCAGAAACTTCTGGTGAATTCACATCTCCCACCACGCAAAGCAGAGCTCTCCAGGGCCTGGCCTCTTAGCTGCCTCTCTGACCTCCTCTGTAATCTCCCCTAGGTCCCTCTGTGGTTTCCACCCTAACCCCTCGTCCTTTTCCAGGACACATTCCTGCTCTGGACACTTGCCCAGACTATCACAGGGCAGACTTCCCCACCTCAGCTCACATGTCACTTTCCCATGGATGACTTCCCTAACCACTTTGTTAAAAAAAATATAGTTCTTACACGAATGCTCTCATCTACCTTCCTTCTTTTATTTTTATGCACTTTACCTGTATCTAATAATACACATTTCTCATCTTCTTTATAATCTGTTTCTTTCAAGTAAAATGTAAACCCTTTAAGGGCAAGGAGTTTTGCTGGATTTTGCTTTTGCTCTATCCCCAGTGTCCAGAGTAGATGTAACAGGGGCCCAGGAAATATTTGTCAAACGAATGAATGACTGGCTGGAGGTAGCTCATAGAACTGATGGGGGGAACTCTAGAACTCAGCTCAGAAGTGAACAAGAACCTGGCATCTCCCAGGAAGGAGTGTCACCTGCCTTTGTAGAGCTGCCATGGAATCCTCACACATAATAATTTTCAGAGGGGTTAAAGCAAATGAATCAGTAAGCCCTGCCCTGCTCACTGCCCCAAGCCTTCCTAGCAAGTGGTCGGCTGGAAATCCCACAGGAAGCATGATTCCTGCAGTCAAGGACCTCCCGCAGGTCTAGGGAGTTTCTGGGATGGCTCCACAGAAGCTGTTGCGGGTATTTCTCTCTCCTACGTCCTCCTCCTCTTGTCCTTGGTCAAGGCTCCTGGCTTCATTTGAGGCTGGTTTGGCTTTGGGTCCTCCTGGTTCCTGAGCTCAGAGTCACCTTAAAGCAAAGGAGCATCCAACCAATAAACATGTTCTGAGCATCAGCTACCTGCCAGGCACTGTGCTAGGCTCTAGGGACCCCAAAAGAACCAGTCAAGGACCCTGCCCTCTAGGATTCTACAGCCCCACTGGAGAGATGAGGCAAATGCCCATAGAAAGCAGTGAAGAAGGACTCAATTTAAGTCTTAAATGAAGGATCCACCATTGGAATTCTGGGAAGAGACAAGGGAGCCCTGGAACATGGATGCCCAGAGAAGGGTCCAGAGTCAGGCAAGAGGGAGGGTTGAAACTGGCTTAGAAGGGCTGAGAAGAGACAGGCCAATTGAAGGATCAGGTTTACTGAAGACATTTAAACATCCATGGTTCAGTGCCCAAAATCTAGGGGCAAAATTCTGGGGTGAGCAAGGTCAGGGGCCCACCTCCAATTCAGGTCTACAGGCATGCGTCTACCTGCTTTCTGGGTGGACTCTAAGGGTGGGGCAGCTCCTCAGAACAATGGCTTCTGTTCTTACTTCCTCCCAATTTGTTCCAGGACCATGGAGGTGCCCTGGTTGGCAGACCCAAACACGCACCATCTCTACTTCTGAGTTCTGCAGCATTCAGATTCTGGAGAGCTTGTAACCTTTATTTCTGCCCCTGGGTCTGTTCCTACAATTTGGTCCTGGCAGATCCATTTTCCTCATAATCAGCTTTGTTTGCTTTTCCATTCCTGAAATATATTCTGAAGATAATGCCTCTCTGCATGTCCACAGACACACTAATGCTCCTTGTTCAGAAAGCCAGGCCGGCTAATTATCCACACTTACCAGCACCTTCCATAGCACCTTCCTGAAGACTTTCCTGTAAATATTTACACTGACAATGTCCCTCACCACCCAACATTATTGAGAGAGAGGAAGAGTTGAGTTAAGTTATAAAAATAGGGAGACTCACTGAGAATAAACCAGCTATTCTCAGCACTTTCCATGAGCTTAGCTTGTTCTTCTGGAATCTTTACTTTTTTTCCGCCCCCCATAGGTAGTGAACTTGAAAAGCTATTTCCCCTGATTGGTATGGCTTGTTTTTCTTTGTACCTCCCTAACCCACTCCCATCACACTCACAGGCATTTCCACCTCTGTATGAGACTTTTTTCCCAGCTCACGGTAGGCATTTCTTTCATTCGGGGTCAATTCATCTTGTTAACTTTCGTTCCCCCTCACTCCTGAGGAAAGGGGGAGAGGGAGATCTGGGTGGGGGGATGGAATCTGTGGGGGTTGCTGCAAAGCTTCCATAGCACCATGAGTCAGGTCTCCTACTGCACACACAAAACAGAGGCCATGAGCCCAGACTTCCTTGGTGTCCTCTCCTCCAAAGTATCCTCATCTCCTGGTCACAAGCGGTAGCAGACACCTACTTTCTTGGGCTTTTGGTTTTTTTAAATATTTATTTATTTTTCTGATCCAACAGCACCCTGGTTTTCCTCAAGAACTTCACCCTCAGATCATGTGTCTTAGGAGGGGTTCCACCCACTTCTAACGCAAGACATAGGCATGTGACCCTGCCCAACCCACTCAGCTCTTCTATCCCCCTAACTGGGATCATTGGTCAGGAACAGGCACGTGATCCAAATTGGCCAATAAGAACTGGTTCTGATAATGTTATTTAAATGGAAGAGAATGCCTCTTGACAGCCTCCATGCCTGAGAATGAAGCCAAACAGAGAAATACAGAGCTAAGAAACAAAGGGAGATTAAGTCCTAATCCCCTCGACCCTGTTGCTCTTAAAACTAGATCCAACTTTAGACTTTTCAGTTATAGAGCCTATTAACTTCTTTTGTTTAAGCAGGTGGCTTCATTCTGCACACCAGTGATTAATTTCTGTTTTTGAAGTTATTTGCAACAAAACAAGAGACCTATCCCTATCTTGGGAAAAAGTTTCCTTACTTTTATCCACCAGTGTGCTTGATCATATCTCCTTCAATCTCCTTGGGTCCTTATTCTATCATTATCTCCTCTCTCATCTTCAATGCCTTGTGTTTTCTTCAAGTCTCTTACACTCTTACAAAATACAAAAAAAAAAAAAAACTAAAAAAACCTTCCCTCAGTTGTGTCCTGAGCTCTCCCATTGCCTTGATGACCTTAGAGCTTCCCCTTTCTTCCCAGCTAGCCTACTGAAGTCATCTATCTCAGACTCTTTCCTTATTTACCCCTCAATACTCATCAGCCAATAACTGTTCTAGGTTCTTCCCCAATACATCATTAAAACTGTGCTCATTAAAACCAGAGGTGACCTCCCAACAGTCCTTTCCTGTGATTGCCTTTCTGTCCTCACCTTTTTTAACTCCTTCAGAGGATGTTGTAGTGTTGACTTCATCTGTACTTTTCATCCTCGCCCTCCTGACTGTCCTCTGCAGTCTTTGACCTTTGTTTTCTAACCTCTGCTACCTTTCATCTTCTGCCCCCTGCTTCGTGTTGGACTCTAGGGCTGGCCCTTATCTCTCCCCAGTTCTCTCACTGCTCTCTCCTCTTGGGTGTGATTTCATCCACTCCAGTGCTTTCTGCTGGTGTTCACAAGAAGCCTGAGTTTCATGTAGACATTTCCAATTGCCTGTGGATACCCTGCTAAACAGGTTACAGGTACCTCAAGCTTACAGAGCCCCACACATAGTAGATGCTCAATAAAGAACTGTTAAAAGCATACATGAAAGAATTCTCAATGAGTAAGACACTGAACACAGGGCACAAAGAGTTTCTTGCCATTCTGGCAATTGGACGTCCCTTTGCATGTGGTTTTCCCACTACCTCCTTTTCTTTCAAGTGCCTACGTTGCTGCCTATTCTTCCTTCGGATATCAATCCAAGCACTACTTCTTCTGGGAATCATTTCCTGGATGACACACACCTGCACATGTACTGTACATACAATTATTTTCTTTTGCCTCTGGGATCCCATAATGCCTTATAATTCACTTAAATAAGAGTTGTAACACATTAAATTGCCTTGAATTGTCTATTTATGTTTCAATTTATGTCACTAGATAATGAACACGTTCCAGTCTTATCTCTACCCCTCACTGGCCATGGGACATTCACAGAGCCATTGAATGTGAATGCCAATGTACTCATGTAACAAACAGAGGAAAAAACACCAGCCCAGCTTCCATCACAGAGTGGCTGGGAATGAGAGGCTGCATGTGGTAGGCCTTGTAAGCTCAACAAAGGAGACCTGTAGGCTTCTGCAAGTAACAGAGAGTCAGGCAAACAGCATTTTATTTCTCATTCTGCTGTTCATCAGCCTTGTGAAACTAGAGTTAATTTTCATGTTTGAAGAAATCTGGCTTGTGGAATATGGGAGATAATGCATGTAATATTGCTTGGTTAAACGTGTCCAATGCATGACATTGTTGGGGGGAAAAAAAAAGGGAAAGTGATGGTCACTCAGTTGTGTCTGGCTCTTTGCAATCCCATGGACTGTAGACCACCAGGCTCCTCTGTCTATGGGGTTCTCCAGGCAAGAATACTGAAATGGGTTGCCATTCCCTTCTCCAGGGGATCTTCCCAACGCAGAGATCGAACAGGAGTCTCCTGCATTGCAGGCAGATTCTTTACCACTGAGCCACCAGGGACAAGGCATTGTTAGTTTATTATTATTTTATCTTAACCTATTCTAAACACAAAACTAAATTAAACTGTATTAGTGCAACCCAGTAAACAAAGGAAGAGGCAAGGGAGACTTACATGTTGACTATGCCCTTGTATATTTATATCACAGGAATGACATTGGTTTAACATTTTAAATTTACATTGCCTATTGTGAGAGTTCACTTTTATTGAGCACTCACTTTGAACATCATGCTAAGGACTTAACCTACATTAAAAAAAATCTAACTTTTACAACAACGTGTTGAAGCAGGCATTGTTAATACTCCCACTTTATATATAAGGAAAGTGAAGTGCAGGAAAGCTGAGTAACTTGGCCAAGGCCAAACAGGTGTTAGTAGCCAAGCCAAGTGTGGCCCCCACATCTGTCTCAATGTGGCGGAAGTCTATACCACTCTCCACTACATCCTGCCCCTCATCTCTCGTGGGAAAGGCAAAGGGATTTGTTCCTGGGACTCAAGAGATGCCAAAAGCTTGCAGCCAGTGGAGTCCTGCTTTAAGTTCTCTACCCAATGGACCATAAAGGCTGACGTTTCTGCTATAATTTTCCCACATAAAGCTTTTGGACTGAAACTATCTAGTGCTGGAACTAAACCTCCTTATTAGTCTACCTTCTAAAAAATGATGTTTGAGAAATAAATACTTGCTGTTTGCAAACTTTCATGAATAAATCAAGCTTCCCGAGACAAGTAAAATGTCCTCAGAATGATATTCAAACACTGAAGTAACTCAGGAGTTCATGCCAACATAAGTGAGAACAAAAAACAGAAGTTAGCCTTCCACTCCTCTCCACCCCTTTATTTCTCTTTCTACTTTAAGAACAGGAAGGTTCTCAGAGATAGACTCATCCAACTGCCTTCTTTGAGAAATTGAAGCCCAAAGAGGCTAAGTGAGTTTCCTAAGGCCACACCACTTGTAGGCATCTGGTTACTGTCTATCGTTGAGTAATATTTAAGACTTAAGTCACTCTGTTAACACAGCTCAATAAGGAAGGTACCTCACCCTCATTTTATAGACGAAGATGCTGAAGTATAGAGAGTTGGTGACTTGCCCAGTGAAGGCAGAGCCAAGAGTCTACCCTAAGCTATTTGGCTCCTCTTGGTTGCTTCTTTCTCCTGGATCTTCAGTGACACACCCCTTTTCATGTAGGAGAGAAACAGCTGGGGAACCTGCTCCCTGTCTAGCCTGGACAGATCAGACAGAAACCCTCCTCGATCAATATACGAGGTAAGGTCAATCTCTTTTGTTTCTTGCTTACCAAGGCCTATCCCGGTGGAGGCCAGAAACGCCATGTGCTCCAGGCCTGCTGACCATGAAGCGCCTCATATTGAGATCTTAACATTCCTCTTACTGTGGCCATACCTCAGAGAGACATAAAGAAGGTAGAAACAGATTATCTCTATCACACAGTCTGACAACAGGGCTTGTCTGTAAAACAGAGTGTGTTTTGTTTTTTTTTTTAGACATAAAATTTTTTTCTTATTCTGTAACTGACAATTACATTTAATGTTAAAAGGGTGGATTTATAAGATATAAAGATTTAAAAGCACTTCAACTTTTGTAACCTTCATTTTCCATTTCTTCTTTCTTTCACCCTTGAACTGCTAAGGTTTTCTTTAAACTGGAAAGGGTTTGCCTCTTACTACCTGAAGCCTCTCTAAGTTATTCTTCATGGAAAATAAAAATGAGATTAAGCCCTCCATCTAAGGATGGGCTGCAGCAAGGGTGATTAAATCTGCCTAGGTTTCATATACCCTGGCTCTCAGGAAATTTCCAAGGCTTTTGTGACATTCTTCCCTCACCCAGATGTAATTGTTTTTCAGTAGATAAAGTTGCTTTGTGGATTTGCCCTATTCTATTGGGTTGAAATAACAAAAAGAGACAGTTTCAGCTACTCACTTGCCCTGAAATCTTGTGTTTAGCCTAGAAGTTCAGGGCTGCCTGTGTTTTTCAAGTTAGGAATTGCTAACTGGTCAGATGCAGCCTTTTATAACTTTTATAATAAAAAAATGTGTTACCCCTCTAAGCTAATATAATATGCACTCAGCCTACAAGCATTTATTAAACACTCATGATGTATCTGGCATGTGCTGCCCTCTGGTAGCTGAAGACTTGCAAGGGAGGTAAAACTTGAGAGAGAAGAATTGTATGTTGTATCCAATCTATAATCTCTCTTTTCATATTTTATTATTATAATAAATAACTGTAAGTCTCTTGTTTGCCAGAGACCAGTGAAGTCCTCCAGGACTGAGATGCTGCAAGTAATTCAACTTAAACCCTGCTCCTGGTCTGGCACAGACAGTCTATGAACATTTGTTTAATGAATGAAAAAATGAAACAATCACAGGGTTTTATCAACACTTTGCTGCAAAAAAAATCAGCTTGAAACCATTTTGAGTATTCTTTAAGAGGCAAAGATGTAAACATTCACCATTTTTTTGTTTGCTTCATTGCCTTTTGGTTATTAAGAATGGTTTTTGTAAGGAAAATGGGGTTGGGCTCTGCTTTTGTTGCACACAGACTTAGAATGACCGTTATAATTTGTTTCAACACCTATTGGTTTTACTGAGTATTTATCATAGGCAAAATACTGTGAAAACTGAAGGGCAGATTTAATTGGGTTTTACTAACATTGATTAACATTGCAGTTAATTTAAATGCTAGTTTCCCTGGTTTCTTTTTCTCATGGGAAAAATCTATCCTGAATACCCTGCTTCAAATTGGATTTCTATAATTTTCCAAAGTTATTGTAGACCCTAGTCTGAAGTATCTTATTTTTCTCTAGATAGAATCACGTCTTAGGAAGTGAAACAAGTGTCAGCAGGCAAGATGATCACCAGTGGAAGAAAGGGAGTACTGACCTGCTCAGGGTATTTGAGCAGAGAAACAGAATGGGGCGGGGGAGGAGGGAGGGAGAAGGAACTAACATTCGCTGAATGAACTTCTCTATTTGACTTCATGTTCTCAGTTATCCCGTGGTGGCCACTGTGGACCCCACCTTCTTTTCAGATGAGGAAACTGGAGCTTAACAGGTTAATCTTTGCAAAGTCATAGGCTGGTAAGGGGCAAGGCTGAGATTTGAACCTGGTCTGCCACCTTCCAGCGCCATGTTGCCTCTAACCAATTTCCTTAACTCCTTGCGGGAGACCTTGGGAGAGGCACATTCAGGGAGGACTCTAATTCCCCAATCCTAGAGGTCAGAGACCAACTCTCAGCTTCTTTTGTCTCTGGTCGTCTTCCCTGTCCACTGACCTGGTTCAGTCCTGTACACCAGTTCCTGTTAGATGGGTTTTGAAAGAACAGATATCATGCCAGAACCCTCATCCCTCTTAGTGTCCTGGGACATTAAAATGTGTCCTTGGAGTGCTTAATCTTATAATCCTGGCACTGGGCTTTTGGTATTACTGACTATTTCTGTGCTAAAAAAAGAGAGAGAGAGAGAAATATTGCATGGTAGCAGTTATATGTAGAATTGGGAAAATAGTACAAAGGAACTTATTTACAAAACAAAAACAGACTCCCATACATAGGAAACAAACATGGTTACCAAAGGGGAAAGGGAGGGAGGGATAAATAAGGAATATGGGATTAACCGATACACACGATCATATATAAAATAGATAAACAACAAGGATTTACTATAAAGCACAGGGAACTATATTCAGTATCTTGTAATAACCTACAATGGAAAAGAATCTGAAAAAGAATAAATATATTTTTATATACATTCTATATATAGCCTATGTATATAACTGAATCACTCTGCTGCATCCCTGAAACTAACACATTACAAATCAATATACTTCAAAAATAAATTGAAAACCATAAATTTAAAGAGATATATTTTTAGATAGAATAATACATTTCACAATAATCTATAAATTACTTAACTTTACAACTCCATTCTTAACTTTTTAGAGTTTTGTTGGCAAGACCTCTTCTTTTGGTCTTTGCTTCTCCCTGACCTTGTTCCACAAGCCTCCCTCCCTGAATAGTTCCCACAGCCCAGTCCTGTGTGGATTAGTACCGGTCTCAGAAGAGGATGAGTGTAGGCAGTGATTCAGCTCAAAGTCAATCCTCCTCCCTCCTAGTGCCAAAATGCAGCACTCACTGTCCTAACAGGAGGGAGAATTTTACCCCTAAACCGAGGAATTATAGTAAGAGGCACAAACTGCCCGAGGAAATTCAAAGTGAACTCATTCTACTGTCTCTGCTTATGAAAACTTTGTTTTTGCATGAAATTCAATATATTTTCTTTCTTTCCCAAGTGGAGACAAAGATATTTAGTATATCATTGACCTTTAAAACCCTGTCTGTAGACTAAGTGTATAAGGCCAAAGACTCTCTGTGGATTCTGTTTTCTGAACTGTGTCAAAGAAATTCTCCCTGTAAATCCAGGGGCTTCTCCTACAGTGAAATGTGAGTTTAAAGCATGCACCTCATATAGAGCGCTCTGATGAAGGAGCTAAGTTAACAGTTTCTTACGTTTTTCCTTATTTAATTCTTCCCTACCTCCATCTCTTTTTAAAAAGACATTTGAAACTTTACAGTGCAAGCTGTGCACTTCTGCTCCACCTGGAGTTGGAAAGAGTGAGCACATAGATATGCCCCAGCTATTCTACTCCTTTGCATCTTAGAGAAATGAAGGCATTTGCCCAAAAAATATGTGAACAAAAATGTTCATGGCAGGTGGATTTGTTAAAAATAACTCAATGGGAATAACCCTAATGTCCATCAACAATAAAATGGATAAGTAAACCATGGTATATTCAAATAATGGAATGCCACTCTGAAATGAAAAAGGTGAAGCCACTGATAAACAGAAGAGCGTGGATGAATCTCAGACATGTAATAAGAGAAAGAAGCCAGACCCAGAGGAGTACATTCTGCTTGATTTCATTTAATGGGAACTTTCAGAACAGGGGAAACTAATCTACGGTAGAAGTCAGAATAGTGGTCCCCTCTGGGGAGGCGGTATTGACCGGGAAGAGGTATGAGGGAAGCTTCTGGGGAGATGGAAATATTGTTAGATCTTAATCTGCCCGCGCTCCACAAGTGTATACAGATGAAAAAATCTATCAAGTTGTGCATTGAATACTCGTACACTTTACCACATATAAATTATACAGCAATAGAAATATTAAAGAAAGAAACAAAGAGAGAGCTATAGCAGGAAAAAGCTACCCATCAATGTTTTATCAAGAGGTTTGGAGATATAATAATTCCTGCGTTTTCTTTGCTAAAGGGCAAATTGTGAATCATTTTGAATACTGGGCATTGTCTCAGTAACTTTATTTTCCCTTTGAATTCTCAGGGAGAATTCTGGGAGGTGTGCAGAATAGGTATTTATCATCCCTAGGTTAATTAGCTTGAGGTGCAAATAGATGTCAGAGTGGGAACTACATCTAGGACATGTTGTTGCCAAGATGAGTGCCCTTTCATTCTATCGAGCTGCTTTCTAAGGCAAACTTTATTTGCAAATAAAGATAAAAAAGCAAAGGATGATGTTCTCTTCAAACAACAAAGAGTAGCAGAATACAACAAAGGGTCTTCATCGGGAGACACTCTGGCCCTTCTGGGGTGGTTGACCAGGTCTGTTTATGTACAGGTGGACTTACTGAGATTTCAGGGGCATCGGCACTGCTACTCCCAGGGGTTGCCAGATAAAATAGACGATGCCTGGTTACATTTGAATTTCAGACAAATGATGGATAATTTTTTTTATAAGTATGTCCAAAGTATTACATGTAGAATACTTATACTGAAAAATTATTGATGACCTATCTCAGACCCAAAATTAACTAGGCAATTATGTTTTCATCTGCTAAATTTGGCAACTTACCTTGTTCCCATCCATCTTTTTTCAGGATACCCATAAGTCTGAGAGTCTTTCATTTCACAGTTAGAGCTTAGGTGCAACTAACCAAGCACACATACAAAAAAAAAAAAAATTTTTTTTAAACTTTTGCTGAGGAAAGAAGACTTGTTGAGCTCTTGGGGTTCAGGGTAGCAACAGGGCAATTTTACCACCAAAATTTTTGTCTTGTTCATACTTTGCTAAGAGATCTTTAGACTTCAGAAAAAAGAGTGGGGAGATCTCCTAGCTTTGTAGATGAATTATGACAGAGCTCCTTCACATTTCTGGTTTATTTGTCCATAGTGTTGGAAGCTAGGAGGTGGAGGGGTTAAAGGTTAAACCCTGGGCCTCTCTGATGCCTTCATGGTGTTGTGTTATAGCAATTTCCATTTGGCAATTTGTTAAGGAAAATGAAATGTCTCCTCAAAATCACCAACTAAAACAGCACCAGCTTTAATTTTAAAATTATTGATTTTTTGAGGGGGGATTGATTTTTCATATTCTCCAGACAGCATCTTTTATAAATAGCTGATTTTCGTTAAGGTGGTTGGATGCCTCTTAGATGCTACCTACTAGGGAGGGGAACTGTTAAGGGTACTAACCGTTCATGCAAAGGACTTTGATGAACTACAGAAATCTCAGAAATTTTCCCATTTAAATTCAAGAATCTAATCAACCTGCTCAGATATCAAATTAGCCACAATGACACAATGATGACTTCCTGCTTCTCTTGCAGGTTTCTTGAACTACTCCAGGGACCAGGTCCTTTTCTTCTGCTAACTATATGCTTATTCTCAGTAGTTAAATAATATTATTCTTGAGAGTCATGTGGTTTAAATGTAAATGCAACGAAGATTTTAAAATGAGGCACACACAACCTACATGCTGCCTGAGAGGTCACAGTGAGCCAAGTGGTTTTCTATTTGAATGTTAATAAAACAAAATTAAGATGCAGAGATACCAGATTCTCCTTCTAACTAGGCAATGATTCCAAATAATAGTGCTAAGTGTGGGCTCAGATGGCAGTGCAACATTCTTTGCTGCTGACTCTGGAGTGTTCCTCCTGTTAATTTAAGGAACAAGAGACTGGGAATTCTCAAATCCTGATTTGGAGTTCTCCCTCAAATATTTTCAAAGAGAAAATATTATGGCAGCTGAAAGCTGGATGTTCCATTGGTATACATTCCATTCCAGTGGGAGGGGCTATTATGCCCAACTTCATCAAACCTACAATCTCAGGAAGTCAAAATTCTGCTGTCCATTTTCTTACTCTTTTTTTTTTCTGTATTGATTTTTTATTGCAGCTATAACAACTTTACTACAAACTTAAAAGTTTAGCCAACATAAATTTATCTTCTTACAGCTCTGTCAGTAGTTCAACACAAATTTCACTGAACTAAAATCAAAGGTCAACAGGGCTACAGATGTCTATTGAGTACCTACTGTGGACCAGCCCTCATCGAGTTGGAGGGAACTTGAACATGGCTGCCAGTATCCTCACTGCTAAGGAGTTCATGTTTCAGCAGAGGAGACAAACCACAAACCAGTGACTCATCATGATCCCACATTTTATCTCTCTACCATCCTCTAGCATTGTCCTTCTACACGTTCAATTTCTGCTCAGTTATTCAAATTCCACCCTCTTCTCATCCTGTCATTTATTTTAAAGATGATAAGAGAAATGGAGGGAACATACATTCTCAAAAGAGAAACGGTACAATATGAATGTTTGCAATTTTCCATCCTCAGTATTCATGAAAATGCCATATTGCATACATGTTCTTGAGGGCCAAGAACTTCTTTCTTTAACTTTTATTTCAGTGGCCAAGTATAGAACAAAATACAAAATGCTAAGTGTTCAACAGAGAGAAAGAAAAAAGCTTGGAAGAGGAGCATTTTGCCCTCCTGCCCCAGCCTTTCTGAACAGTGAGCGCACTCTGCCAAGCTGGAACTGTGTTCACCCTTTGCGCTTTCTCAGTCTGCCCGCACGATTTAATTTCTGCCATTTTTCAAAACTTGTTTGTCTGGGTCATGTCTGATCTGCATCCGTTTGGACTGTATAAGATTGTAAACTCCTGGAGGTTGGGACCTTGTCTATTTTAATTCACTCTGGGAATGGTAAGGCTCGGGCTAAATGCTTTGCAAGATCATGAGCAATCAGGAATTGAAATTCAAGATGAAAAGGCTCAGGCTCTTCCTGGCTAAATAGCTTGGTTTGTCCTGGTCCACCAGCCATTCCCCAAATCACTGCAAACAAAACAGCACAAGCCATGGCCCAGCAGGAGCCTAGACCCAAAGGAAAACAAAAAGGAAATACTCAGTACAGAAGTCACTGTGACAATAATTATGAGAAAATATGGGTGCATAATAGCAAACAGCAGGAAAGGGTACAAAGCTAGGAGAGTTGTATTGGAAAGGGAGAATCTGTGGAGTTTTAAAGTGCCTTAACAATGATGCTGACGTTCTGTGGGGCAAAGGGAAGTTTAATGGAAATGAGCCCCTTCCTGAGGTCAGGAGAAAGTTGAGCCTCTTGCCCTCATTTGTCTCTGATTCTACTCTATACAGAGAATAGAAACCAATGGTTATTGATGCTATTTATGTACTAGGCATCTTATACATGTTCTATCATTAAGCATCCAAGCCACCTAGTCACCCTTGTTACCACCAATTCCATTTTTAATGGTTTTCCCATTTAATAAATGGGAAACCAAGAGCTTTGGCAAACTGAGTGGGCTCACATGTTAATCACTTTAGAGGCAGAGTATGAACACAGGCCCTGTTAGTCCACAGCTATGCTCTTAACTCTTTCCCAGCCTACACTGGGAAAGAAGTACATCAAAGCTGTATATTGTCACCCTGCTTATTTAACTTATGCGGAGTACATGAGAAATGCCGGGCTGGATGAAGAACAAGCCAGAGTCAAGATTAGTGGAAGAAAAATATCAATAGCTTGATACGCAGATGACACCACCCTTATGGCAGAAAGCGAAGAAGAACTAAGAGCCTCTTGATGAGAGTGAAAGAGAGGGTGAAAAAGTTAGCTTAAAACTCAACATTCAGAAAACTAAGATCATGGCATCTGTTCCCATCACTTCATGGCAAATAGATGGGGAAACAGTGGCTGACTTTATTTTTGGGGGGCTCCAAAATCACTGCAGATGGTGACTGCAGCTATGAAACTAAAAGACGCTTGCTCCTTAGAAGAAAAGTTACGACCAACCTAGACAGCATATTAAAAAGCAGAGACATTACTTTGTCAACAAAGGTCCATCTAGCCAAAGCTATGGTTTTTCCAGTAGTCGTGTATGGATGTGAGTGTTGGACTATAATGAAAGCTGAGCACTGAAGAACTGATGCTGTTGAACTGTGGTGTTGGAGAAGACTCTTGAGAGTCTCTTGGACTGCAAGGAGATCCAACCAGTCAATCCTAAAGGAAATCTGTCCTAAATATTCACTGGAAGGACTGATGCTGAAGCTGAAACTCCAATACTTTGACCACATGATGCAAAGAACTGATTTATTGGAAAAGACCTGATGCTGGGAAAGACTGAAGGCAGGAGGAGAAGGGGACGATAGAGGATGAGATGGTTGGATGGCATCGCCAACATGATGGACATGAGTTTGAGTAGGCTCCGGGAGTTGGTGATGGTCAGGGGAGCCTGGCATGCTGCAGTCCATGGGGTCACAAAGAGTCGGACATAACCGAACGACTGAACTGAACAGAACTATATTTGGGCAAGCTTCTGATCTCTGGAACAACAAACACTAGAAAAATCCTGAACTTCCTCTTCCTTTTCCCAGCTCAGGTCTAAGTAACTATTATATTTAATTTCAGGAGAAGATAATCCACATCCTCACCAGCAACATATTGTGTTTGATATTTAGCTTTGATTCTAGTAATACCTCCTTCCTGGGTGTTGTGGTTCTCATGATCCCTCCTTGGACACCCCGTCTCTGATAGTTAAGCACAAAGGTACTTTTAATGAAACAGATTTTTGAACAATGCTACTTTTCCCCACTCAGATGGCTATGTTTATTTGTGTCACAGCTTTAAACCCCCAGAGGCATCCTCGATTCTGCGCCAAGAGGAGCCTCCTCTAGATTAATTCCTAATACATGCTGTCTTGAGCTGATGATCATTTGATATTCATCAAAGGATTTGGTTTCATGCTCAGCTGAGGTCTGAGGGGAGAACTGCTGACATGAAAAATGGACTTGAGCTTAACTAGAACTAAGCATCCTACCCTGATGTTCAAATACACCTCATTTATCACACAAACATCTCAATTGCTTGGAAGAGGGTAAAAGACTGTGCAAGACTCTTAATTGTCCAACCCAGCCTGAGGCCAGAGGAATGCGACAGACTGCCTCTGATACTTCCTTCAGATTGAAAATTTTGTACCCTTGATGGCATGCTACCCTGGTATTGCTCTTAAAATTACAAGAATTGAGCAAGTAGTGACAGAGAGTACTAAGTATTGTGTTGGAACAGAGAAAAAAATAAGCATTCAGATGTCAAGTATATAAGCAAAGCACCTAGGCTACTGCAATGGGCTTGCAGCTTATTTAGCGACTGAAATGGAAACAGAGTTGTAGACTCTTGCTTTGGAGCATCCTAGCCTTGGGGGGCATGGGTTAATGTTGAGAGTTTGCACCATGCTATGTGGTTGCCTTGCAAAGGGGAGCAGAATATGCCACCCCAAAATGTGGCTCTTTGGCATATGGATTATTTTGAGCCGAAGGCAATCAAGACCCAGCAGACTCAGGAAAAACTCTTCTCTCTTACCTATCTAAAAAAACTTAGATAGGGGGCCTGGCCCAGAAAAAGAGTTAGTACCAGAGATATGTTTTTACCTGGAAGACTTACCTGCATGACAGGACAAAAATTTGCTTTTCTTATCTTCCTGTGAATTACTCTCCTCCCTCTTGAAGCCCAGGGCCCTATACCTTTCCTTAGTTCAGGATGGTGTATAAGCCTTAGTTGGTGGATTGTCCTTGGTCTCATATTTTTATAGGCTCCTTTAAGTACAAAACTAAGTTTATTTTTCTCCTGTGATCCATCTTAAGTCAATTTTTATTGTTAGAACAGTCACAGAACCTAAAAGGGTAGGAGAAAAATTTTTCCTCCCCTATACTTGTAAACACCCCTAACTGCAATAAACATGACCACTGAAGTATAGAATTCACAGATGTCTTCACACTTATTCCTGTAATAAGCATGATGCTTGATCAGATTTAATTGGATTATTTGTAAATGAGTATAACAAAATGTTAAATGAAAACATTTTCAAGTAATAATATAATTGGCTTGGGGTGGACATACAAGCAAAGAAGCAAAAACAAATGAACAAATAAATGATTACCAAAGTACTAAAACCTTCAAGGTTGAACTTAATAAGGTATAACCACTTGTCAAACTATGGGTCATTTGAATAAGTTTTTCAAAGAGTTACCTATATTTACGTGATTCACAGTAATGTTATGAATTTTACATGTGATCTGGAGTTAAATATTTTTTCTGAGATGACATAATGGTTTCTCTAGTTAATATAACTACCTTCACATCAGATATCCAGGCATTCACACTGAAGTACCAGTGACAGAAATTCATTGTCACTGCTCCTTCTGTGGCAACTCAGGAGGCAATATCCTAACTCCCTACTCATCACCAGAGAACTGTCTTATGAGAACTGGACTGGACTTCTCAAGGTGGACTGCTCCTATCCTAAGAGCTGTTCTTTAGATCCCAATGAATTCACCATCAGAAGACATTACTATGAAGAAGTTGTTCAGATTTATGAGTGAGAATAAAATTCTAAACAGTATTTTTTCTAGTAACCAATGGATGCATAATTAAATGGAATGGTCTGGAGAATAATATCCCCCCTTAATTCAATAATAATAAAGATAACTATAATGCCTACAAAAACAATTACAGTGTGTACCACTGATTGAGTATTAGTTCTGTGCCCTGTACTTTTCTAAATACTTTACATGTATTAACTCAATCCTCATATCAACCTATGAAGTAGATACTATTATTATTTCTAATTTCAGAACAGGAAACTGAAGTACAGAGAGCATTTAATTAAGGTCATATAACCAGTAAGCACTAAAACCTACACAGTTTGTCCCCAGCAATCTTGCTCTTCATTTCAATGCCACAACTGCTTCAAAAATAACAGGAGGAAGTTCCCTGGTGACCTAGTGGTTAGGATTCTGGGCTTTCACTGCTTCAGCCTGGGTTCAAATCCTGGTCAGGGAACTGAAATCCTGCAAGCTGTGCAGCCAAAAAAAAAAAAACAAACAAACCCCAAACCAAAATAAACAAAAAACAGGAATAGAAAGGCTTGATACTTCATTAGACGTTTGACGAGCACAGGATAGATGTTAAGATTTTTCCTCCGCATTTAAAGGTTCCTTCACTCCTCTTTCCGATCTACATAGTTGTTTCTGATTACAATAGCAATCACCCAACAATTTAGAAAACTAAGAAAGTTCAGAAGAGCACAAATATGGAAAATCACCCATAATCCCATCACTGTACACTTTCCAGTGTTTGATAAGTAGACAGACATATGTAAATATAGATTTACATATCGATGTAGATATATAAACACAAGTACAGGTAGAGATAGATGATAGAAAGACGGATAGATTGATAGACAGAGTCTCCAGAAGAACAGTATCTTTATCCACTTTATTTCCTGTCGTATTTCAACCTCCTGAACGATGAATGGCACAGAGTGGGGGTTCAGAGGCATTTGTTTAATGAATATAGATAAGTAATTAACTTAGTTATTAAAAAAATTCATTCAGAGCCTTTTCTATGCCAGACTCCATTCTGAGTAGTGTGGCTACATCAGTGATAGAGATCCCCGCCCTCACGGAGCTTATATGCTAGTGGGGACTGGCTGACAATGAACAAGTAAACAAACTACACATGTGCTTGTGTGTGTATGTATGTGTAGGTATACGCACATACATAGACACATATACACACACCAAGTGTTAGTAATGTCAAATGGTGGTACATTTCACGAAGGAAAATGAAGCAGGGACGGGGCGTGAAGAGTCTAGGGTAGGGGTGGGGTGGCTATATGAAATAGGGAGCTGTGAAGACCTCACTGAGAGGATGACCTTTGAGAGATGAGATCTGAAAGTGGAGAGGGGACAGCCACGTGATCGGCTGAGGAAGAGCAGGCAGGTAGACCGGGAGAAGGCTCTGGAGCATGAGTGGACTTGTCTGTGTCAGGAACAGCTAGGAAGCCCATGAGGCAGGAGCAGAGTGAGCAGGGGCAGGAAGAATGAAGAGGGCCCGGAAGCAGAGAGGAGCTCGGAATGTCAGGTCAAGTCGGGCTTTGTTAGACCACTGGAAGGGCTTTGCCGTCAACTCAGTAGATGGAGAGGCACTGAAGGATTCTACACAGAACAGTGAGGTGAAATGTCTTGGCGTTTAAAAGCGTCCTTCTAAAAAAAAAAAAAACAAAAGCGTCCTTCTGACTTGTGGGTTACACGTAGGCTGTGTAAGGGCGGCAGCATTAGGACCAGTTAGGAAGCCGTGGCCGTAACCCAGGGGAGGGATGGGAGCTTGAGTCGACTGGCTGCAGTGGACGAACTGAGGAACAGCTGGAATTTGGATCTATTTTGAAAGAAGAGTACGTGAGATTTGCTGACAGATTAAATATAGGGCAGGATAGAAAAAGAAGAGCCAAGAATGAGTCTCAAGTTTTGGCTTCTGCAACTGAAAGGATGGAGGTAGAAGGATGGAGGAAATAAATTGACATTAATTGAGATGGAGAACGTTGGAGGAAAGGCAGGTTGGATGGGAGCTGGGAAGATCAGGAGTTTGGTTTTGGACATGGAAAGTCTAAGATCCAAGCAGAGATGTCAAGTGGGCAGTTGCAGGTACAAATACAGAGCTTGAGGGAGAAATTCAAGCTAGTTACCATGATGTGAATATCTAATTACAAAATTTGAATTATCTTATGAATAATATGGTAATCTACTATTTTCATTTAACAGTATAACATGACATTTTCTCACATGGTTAAGTAAAACCATATATGTTTAAAATGAATATCAACCAGACACTTGAGGTTAAGAATAGCCCTGAAAAACCTCCTCATTTCTTATCTTGTTTAATCCTTACACAAACACCACAGTGTAGTTATTTTGATGCTCATTTACAGATGAGGAAACTGAAGCTTCAATGAAGTAAAATGACTTGCTCAAGGTCACCACAGGTACATGTGGGTATAGGATACAAACATATTTTCCAAGGCTTTTTCTATACCACACTTGCCTAAGGTAACAAACCTAGTTTCACTTTCAATCATAGTTTCAAACTATGACCAATCTATAGAATGTTTTGATCTTCCCTTGTGGCTCAGTTGGTAAAGAATCCGCTACAATGCAGGAGACCTGGGTTCGATCCCTGGGTTGGGAAGATCCCCTGGAGAAGGGAATGGCTGCCCACTCCAGTATTCTGGCCTGGAGTATTCCATAGACCATATAGTCCATGCAGTCACAAAGAGTTGGACACAACTGAGTGACTTTCACTTTCACTTTCATAGAATGCTTATTGCAGCTAAATATCTGTTAAGTGTCTCAGGATGTTGCTCAAAAATAGATTCTATAATGACACACTCTATGTATTGCATAAGATGGCAATGTGCAATTTTAATCTGATTATTTGCAGATGGTGTAAATTTGCAAAGTGGTACACACACACCAGGGCCATCATTTCCTCAGTGTTACATAAGCAAATCATTTGTTGCTTTCTTGGTGTTCGTGTTCATTTTTGTCCTTCTGGATCTTGGTTGAAGGTCACTGACCTTTCTAATCTCAAGGCAGTAAAAGCCCATTGATCCGAGCTTATAAACTAGAGGAAATCATTGCTTATTCACAGGGCCTCACCTTTTGAGTCCCTTTAAAAACCAGTGTCACTGTGTTATGGGAGAGGAGGGACAAGATGTAAGGTCATCACAAATTCTCTAAGAGACACAGAAGCTTGGCCTCTTCTATCTTTTCTGAGTCAGACCTAAAGCCTGTGATACTGAAGGGTGCTGGCAAGGAAGTTTAGAAGAGGAGAAATTAACAAGAAAAGGAAAAAGTCATCAGTTCATACAGAAGAGCAGATGAGTGACCACTGACAGGATTTTTATTTTCCTGCAGTATACGGAGTTGCATTCATTTTTAATGCACACCAATAGAACAGCTCAATCCAATTTTGAAAGAAGGTCTGTAATTAATGTACAGTCCTCTTCAGAATGGAATTGGAATGGTGTTACTGCTAGGTACATTCACATGAAATAAGCCCAAGATCTACTTTTTGTCTTTGCCACATCATACAAGACATCTTCTCTTTTGAATACTATAGGATGTACTGCCCTTACTCATATTTTGTGCATAGTGGTTATACATTTCTTTTCTGACAAACTTTGTAAGCATCTGTAGTCTGTAGTATATAGCAATAATGATAAGCTCTCTTGTTTCTTAAGGACTTTCCCATCCATCAGATCTCCTGAGAAGCGCTTTAAATACCGACTTATTTTATTCTCATCGAAACCATGTTTTACTGATGGGAAAACTGAGCCATCTTTTCTCATGGGAGCCCGCACGAGTGGAATGAGGTAGGGTGGAAGTCTGACCCAAAGTGGTCCAGGCTCTTTCTCCAAAAAAGGGAAGGGGGTTTGAGGATAACACTGATTTCGACAGGTATATGCAGTAGCTTCTCACTTGTGTGAAAACCTCTAGCCCGTCCCAAGGGACTTCCAAGGAAATTTCAGAGACCCAAGTTGTTACAGTCCGGTTTGCAGTAACAGGCAGGTGATGAGAGGGGAGGAAACGGCAGAAGGTGAGAACACAGTGCAGTGGGCAGGGCCTCGCTTCCTCTGTGCCCCTTCTCTGGCCTTTCGGCTATCCTGGGCAGGGCCCAGGGCACAGCTGCCTTTCTCCCTCTTGCCTTCCCTCCCCTAACATGCAGACCTCATAGGAGAAATGGAGTTTATCTGACTCTGGAGAGCTGTTAACTGCTAGAGAGACAGAAATGACCAATCAAAATTATGTCATGACCTTTGGTTTGGGGTTTTTTTATTTATCATTGGTATTGGTTTGATTTAAGTGAATGGATAATATGGAATAATCAGGAAAAATTCTTAAGCCTCATTTTGCCAAAAGTTCTAATCCTTTAAAATAAATTCATTCACTGGGATATTCATGACGGGTCAAAGGACGAAAAGATTCTTTGTTCTAAACCTGTGCTGTCTGATAGGTGGCTTCTAGCCTCATGTGGCTATTATTTGCTTGAAACGTAACTAATGCAACTGAGAAATTGAATTTTTATACTTGATTTTCCAATCCCTATCAAAATGCCAGTGGTATTTTTCACAGAACTAGAGCAAATAATTTTAAAATATGTATTGAAACACAAAAGAACCAGAATAAACAAAACAATCTTAAGAAAAAAGAACAAGTTGGAGGTATCAATATCCCTGGTTTCAAACTGTGCTACAAAGTTACGGTCATCAAAACAGGATGGTACTGGCCCCAAAACACACACATAGATCAATGGAACAGAATAGACAGCCCAGAAATAAACTCACACTCACAGGGGCAATTAATCTACAACAAAGGAGGCAAGAATATACAATGGAGAAAAGACAGCCTGTTCAGTAAATGCAGTTGGGAAAATTGGACAGCTACCCACAAAAGAATGAGATTGGATTACTTTTGCACACCATGCACAGAAATAAATTAAAAATAGATTAAAGACCTGAAACCATACAACTCCTGGAAGAAAACACAGGCAGTATGCTCTCTGACATTGGTCCTAGCAAGATATATATATATATATTGTATCTGCCTCCTCAGGCAAGGGAAACAAAAGCAAAAATAAACAAATGGGGCTATATCAAATTAAGAAGTCTTTGTACAGCAAAGGAAACTACTCACAAAATGAAAAGGCTATCTACTGAAAGAGAGAAGATATTTTCAAAGAACTCATACAACTCAACATCAGAAAAACCAAAATTTTGATTAAAAAATGGGCAGAGGATCTGAAAAGACATTTTTTTCCAAAGAAGACAAACAGATGGCCAATGGGCACATCAAAATATGCTCAACATCACTAATCATAAGAGAAGTGCAAATCAAAACCTCACACCTATCAGAACGGCTCTCATCAAAAAGAGAACAAATAACAAGTATTGGCAAGGATGTGGAGAAAAAGGACCCCTCATGAACTGTTGGTAGGAATGTAAGTTGGTGCAGGTACTACAGAAAACAGTGTGGAGATTCTTCCAAAAGTAAAAATAGAACTACCATATGATCCAGCAATTCCACTGCTAGGTATTTATCAAAAAAAAAAAAAAAAAAGAAAATACTAATTAGCAAAGATATACATACTCTCGGAACTTCCCTGGTGGGCCCAATGACTAAGACTTTATGCTCCCAATGCAGGGAGCCCAGGTTTGATCCCTGGTCAAAGAACTAGATCCCACATGCCACAACCAAGAGTTCACGTGCCTCAACTAAAATAGTCCACATGCCACAACGAAGATCAAAGATTCCATGTGTCAAAACTAAGACCCAGTACAGCAAACCAAATAAGTAAATATTAAAAAAGAAAAGATATATATACTCATACTCATTATAGCACTATTTACAAAAGCCAAGATATGGAAGCAACCTAAATGCTCATCAATAGATGAATGGATAAAAAAGATACCATATACATATAGCATATCTATTTTATGGCTGAGATATGGGTATCTATATATACATATACATATACACACACATATATACATCAGTCCCTCACTCACTCAGTCATGTCCAACTCTTTGCAACCCTATGGACTGTAGCCTGCCAGGTTCCTCTGTCCATGGAACTTTCCAGGCAGGAATACTTGAGTGGGTTGCCATTTCCTTCTCCAGGGGATCTTCCCAACCCAGGGATCAAATCTGTGACTCTTGTGTCTCCTGCGTCTCCTGCATTGGCAGACAAGTTCTTTACCACTGAGCCATCTGTGTATACATATACAAACACACATATGTTGTTGTTTAGGGACTTCCCTAGTGGCTCTGATGGTAAAGTGTCTGTCTACAATGCGGGAGACCCGGGTTGGACTTCCGTTGTGGCTCAGCTTGTAAACAATCCACCTGTAATGAGGGAGACCTGGGTTCAATCCCTGGATTGGGAAGATCCCCTAGAGAAATGAAAGGCTACCCACTCCAGTATTCTGGCCTGGAGAATACCATGGACTGTACAGTCATGAGGTTGCAAAGAGTGTGATAACAGATGGTAGTCAAACTTACTGTGGTGATCATTTTGAAATGTATAGAAATATCAAATCATTATGTTGTGTAAGAGGAACTACCATAGTAGTTCCTAGGCCAATTATACCAAACAAACAAACCATAGAAAAAGAGATCAGATTTGTGGTTACCAGAAGCTTCAGGGGAAGGGGAGATTGGGTGAAAATACTCAAAAGCTACCAATTTGCAGCTGTAAGATAAATAAGTACTAGGGATGTGATGTACAACATGATAAATATAATTAACATTGCTATATGTTATATATGAAAGTGGTTGAGAAAGTAAATCCTAAGCGTTCTCATCACAAGGGAAAAAATTAAAAGCATCAAACAGAATTCTAAGCATTAAATAGACTTTGGTGATTTTTTAAGTAGTGAAATAGCCTAGAAGAAAATGCAGTATGAATCTTATACTATACACAATGCATAGTTGTTTGGTTTAGGAAACATTACACCATCATACAGGAAGCAAGAAATGGAATTCTTGAGGGGCTCATAAAAAAGAATTAATATTTCTCCCTATCAGTTCAGTTCAGTTCAGTCGCTCAGTCATGTCCAACTCTTTGCGACCCCATGAACCGCAGAACGTCAGGCCTCCCTGGCCATCACCAACTCCTGGAGTCTACCCAAACCTGTGTCCATTGAGTCGGTGATGCCATCCAGCCATCTCATCCTCTGTCATCCCCTTCTCCTCCTGCCCTCAATCTTTCCCAGCGTCAGGGTCTTTTCAAATGAGTCAGTTCTTCGCATCAGGTGGCCAAAGTATTGGAGTTTCAGCTTCAGCATCAGTCCTTCCAATGAATATTCAGGACTGATTTCCTTTAGAATAGATTGGTTGGATATCCTTGCAGTCCAAGGGACTCTCAAGAGTCTTCTCCAACACCACAGTTCAAAAGTATCAATTCTTCAGCACTCAGCTTTCTTTATAGGCCAATTCTCACATCCATACATGACCACTGGAAAAGCCATAGCCTTGACTAGACAGACCTTTGTTGGCAAAGTAATGTCTCTGCTTTTCAATATGCTGTCTAGGTTGGTCATAACTTTCCTTCCAAGGAGTAAGCGTCTTTTAATTTCATGGCTGCAGTCACCATCTGCAGTGATCTTGGAGCCCAGAAAAATAAAGTCAGCCACTGTCTCCACTGTTTTCCCATCTATTTGCCATAAAGTGATGGGACCAGATGCCATGATCTTAGTTTTCTGAATGTTGAGCTTTAAGCCAACTTTTTCACTCTCTCCTTTCACCTTCATCAAGAGGCTCTTTAGTTCTTCTTTACTTTCTGCCATAAGGGTGGTGTCATCTGCATATCTGATGTTATTGATATTTCTCTGGGCAATCTTGATTCCAACCTATGCTTCATCCAGCCCAGTGTTTCTCATGATGTACTCTGCATATAAGTTAAATAAGCAGGGTGACAATATATAGCCTTGACGTACTCCTTTTCCTATTTGGAACCAGCCTGTTGTTCCATGTCCAGTTCTAACTGTTGTTTCCTGACCTGCATACAGGTTTCTCAAGAGGCAGGTCAGGTGGTCAGATATTCCCATCTCTTTCAGAAGCCACACAGTCAAAGGCTTTGGCATACTCAATAAAACAGAAATAGATGTTTTTCTGGAACTCTCTTGATTTTTCGATGATCCAGCAGATGTTGGCAATTTGATCTCTGGTTCCTCTGCCTTTTCTAAAACCAGTTTGAACATCTGGAAGTTCACGGTGCACGTATTGCTGAAGCCTGGCTTGGAGAATTTTAAGCATTACTTTACTAGCATGTGAGATGAGTGCAATTGTGTGGTAGTTTGAGCATTCTTTGGGATTGCCTTTCTTAGGGATTGGAATGAAAACTGACCTTTTCCAGTCCTGTGGTCACTGCTGAGTTTTCCAAATTTGCTGGCATATTGAGTGCAGCACTTTCACAGCATCATCTTTCAGGATTTGAAATAGCTCAACTGGAATTCCATCACCTCCACTAGCTTTGTTCGTAGTGATGCTTTCTAAGGCCCACTTGACTTCACATTCCAGGATGTCTGGCTCTAGGTGAGTGATCACACCACCATGATTATCTGGATCATGAAGATCTTTTTTGTACAGTTCTTCTATGTATTCTTGCCACTTCTTCTTACTATCTTCTGCTTCTGTTAGGTCCATACCATTTCTGTCCTTTATTGTGCCCATCTTTGCATAAAATGTTCCCTTGGTATCTCTAATTTTCAAGAGATCTCTAGTCTTTCCCATTCTGTTGTTTTCCCTATTTCTTTGCATTGATCGCTGAGGAAGGCTTTCTTATCTCTCCTTGCTATTCTTTGGAACTCTGCATTCAAATTAGTATATCTTTCCTTTTCTCCTTTGTTTTTAGCTTCCCTTCTTTTCACAGCTATTTGTAAGGCCTCCTCAGACAGCCATTTTGCTTTTTTGCATTTCTTTTTCTTGGGGATGGTTTTGATCCCTGTCTCTTTTTTTTTTTTTTTTTTGATCCCTGTCTCTTGTACAATGTCACAAAACTCCATCCATAGTTCATCAGACCTCTGTCTATCAGATCTAGTCCCTTAAATCTATTTTTCACTTCCACTATATAGTCATAAGGGATTTGATTTAAGTCATACCTGAATGGTCTAGCTCCCTATAACTTAAATATTATGATTTTCTTTTCAACCTATGTCTCCACTTGAAAGCTCCCACTCTTTGCACCATGAGCCTCTTTTTGGACCAGCCAAAGGACTGAGGAGTTTCAGCATTCTTCTTAAGCAGCATGCATCTATTCAAGCTTAGTTAACAGAATCCAGAGTCTTCAGAACAATGGTGTATATGCGAGCATGTGTGTGTGTGAGAGAGAGGGAGAAAGAGAGAAAAGAAGTGAAAGAAGTAGGGAGTGGTAAGTACATGCTCATTAAAACATTCATATTTGATGACTTTGGGCACAGGCACTTTCATTACTTCCACTTCAGCATTTCAAATAAAACACCCACCATATCACAACACACTGGAGGCATTCTACCAACTGAGTAGGCAGTTCAAGAAACTCCCCATTACTACAAATTGGGGAAACAGAGCCAACAAGATAAAAATTCATCTTGGGAGCTACTTCTGACACCACAGAACCTCTCCTCTGACATGGTCCTGTCTCTGTGGGGTTTCATCATTGCTGGAAAATCCAGAGAAATGTTGCTCTTTGAGACCTTCTTTTTCTACAACAGTAAAAGACATTTCTGCAGAAATTTGTGCAGCCAGTAAGGGAATTTACTGAGAACCCCAGGGTGTATTTTGTGGGGTCAGTGACTATAAATCCCCATGTTAATTACAGATTTAACTTGTGCTGCTTTTTATTGTATTACTTGCATAGAAAGCTCAGGGAAAGGAAGCTTGGAGAGTTGCTTACTTTCTAAATTTGAAAAATAAGAGCTTCCTGGGTTTATAAAAGGCAGTGAATGAAGATCAGAAATCTTGGGTTTAATTAGTGCTTGATTGTGATGCCAGCCCCTTTGTGACTCTCTTGTACCATCAGAAACCTGGTCAGGAGATCCCTGCTGTGGTCAAAGAAATAATATAAACAACCTTAAGTGAGCTCTGGAAGCAAACATCATATTTGAAAAATGAAGGCAGAATTTAAATTATTGTTTGTGGTTACTACCTTAGCTTTCCTTAACATGTCTCTTGTGAAAATTTGTTTTGCAAAATGAAAAGTTTTCATGCTCATGTTTGCCCTCTCTATAAGTGATATATTAAGACAGTTTTCCATGTTTTTCTTCTTCGGTGATCTCTAACTTGGGTCATTTTCTATATTGTGAAACCCCAAGCAGCTTAGAATAATGAAATAATATCTGAGGTTCTGAGGGGTCAAAAATCAAACCCCCTAAAGGTGAATGTAGGTGAATATCAGAAAACTTGTACATTATATGTAATACTCCAAAACTGAATTTTGACCATAGAGACAAATTTACTCCTTGATGAAATCAACAAGATTTTAAGTTTTGAATTATAGAGTAAGTATGTTTTTATTCTATTTTTGTACTAAAAAAACCCTCCTCTATGAATTTGTTATAGTACTTCAAATAACAAGAACCTCTATAGTTGATCAACATGTGTGGAGCTAACTGCTTTGTAGGAAGGCAAGCAGAGCACTGCCGTGAGTGAGGACTCCAGCCACCGCGGGACATCGCCTTTACCTCCTTACCTCTTAGAGGGCTTTCAGGGCCACGGCATTAATGCTTGCGAGTCTGAGTTGGAATCTAAGGACATGGGTCTCACTTCAATGCTGGCAGCGTATAAATTAAACATAGTAGATTCTTCGGTGATGTGTGATCAGGTCATGCATTCTGTATAAAATATTTGGTTCTTTCCAATCTGCATTTGTTTCTCTAAAAATGATGGCCCAAATGCGAACATACTCTTAAAAATCTTAAACAAATTGCACCACAGAATCCATTTGTATGATACATTATTAATGTTTTAGAATGAAACATGTGTCCCTATAAATCAGGTCTAACAGATGCTGAAATATCAATCTATTCCATTTCAAGTGCCTTATCCCAAGGCAGCCAATTAAGAATACCTTCGATCTTTCATTTTACGCTGTAAACAAATAACAGCTGGGTTTGTAGGCTAAATTTTTGAATGGAAATCTTTCATTTGGGTACTTTGGGTGAACTAGTATTCTTCTTAAGGTAGCAGGTTTTGCTGGTTGGCAGTCTGAAGACAAAACATATTGAGTCAAAATAGATCACAAGCTATAGAGACTTAGTTTTTCTGGAACTAAATAGGGACAACTATTGAACTGAATATTTAATATTCAGTTGACCATCCTCTTCTTGCCACATTGGCAGTGGTTTTTGGGGGAGAATGGGTGGGAGGAATATGCTTAGTCAAACAGGATTGGTGAGGTTATCTCAACTCTCCGTAAGAAACAGAAATTGAGCTGTAAATTTTGGCAGGGTTGGGAAACAGGAATAATAAAACATCTTCATTCTACCTTTGGGGCTTTATTTTAGTGCTCTTTAAGTTTCCCCATTTAAGCCCTTTTCACTGCCTCTTAAGGAAAGGGTAACTAATGTTTTTAACTCACTGTGTTTGGGTCAGGTGATTTGAGGCTCAAATGTTTTTAACGACATTATGGCAACACCTTCATGGTAGAGAGCCTGCAACATCCTCCAACGACCCCTTCCCTGCAGTATTCACACCCTCACGTAATCCCCTCCCTTAGAGTGTGGACTGGACTCAGAGACTCGCTTCTAACAAATAGAATACAATGAGTGATGGAATGCCATCTTCAAGACTGGCTTGCCCAAAGACCCTGGCTTCCTTCTACTGTCTCTTGCTTGCTCTCTCTTGCTCTCTTACTTGCTGTCTCCGAGGGAAGCCAGCCTCTATGTCATGAGCTATTCTACAGAAAGGACCGCATGGCCAGTAACTGAGAGAGAAAAGGCCTCCAGCGAACAACCAGCAAGGAGCTGTCCTATGAAGGAGCTTGTGAGTGAGTTCAGAAGTGGATCTTTCCCCAGCTAAGCCTTGAGATGACAGCTGCCCAGGCCAACCCCTGTCAGCTGGTGACAGGCCTGGAGCCAGAAGACCCAGCTAAGTCATACCTGGATTCCTGAGAAACTGTAAGATAATGTGTGGTTTTAAAGCCACTACATTTTGGAGTAATTCATTACACAGCAAAAAAAAAGAAAAAACAACTAATACAACCTCCAACACTTATATATTCACTTGTCTGTAAGCTCCTAGAAACCAGAGTCTGGGTCTGGTTTACCCTTGTATGTCTGGTTACCAGCACACTGCCTGGCACATAACGGAAGCTCAATAAATATTTGAGAAATGGAAAAAGAAAAAGAAGGAGAAAATGACAGGGAGAGGGAGAGAGGAAGGGGGAAAGGTAGGTATCTGTGAAAGAATGGAAACTCGGGCTGACAGAAAGCTGAGCATTAATAGCCCACTGCCTCTGACAGATTTTACCTCTACTTCTAATTAACTTTATATTTGGTAAATGGCTTAACGATTCCTCCTGGCACAGTTTTCCCCTTGGGGGTGTACTGAAATCATGTCAGGAGCTTTTGTCAAACATGTGAGCTCAGAATGCCAGACCCATTGTTCTAGACTGCCCACCACTCCAGCTGAGAGGCCCCAGTCTGACCATCAGCAACAAGGAGTCCACAGTCAGGCTTGATACCATGGAGCCAATCCCACCCCCAGGGCGGTGAGGAACTGGTGGGGAATCCCTGAGGGGAAGCTTGTCAGAGAACAGGACAGACAGCAGGAAGGCGCCAGCTGGCTTCTGGGGGGCGCTGCAGGCTTACCCTTCCCAGGATCAGCCAAAGCCTTTCTCCTCAGGCTGGGTGGGGGCGGAGAGGGGATTCCTTTTCCGGCTGCTCCCCTGCAGCCTGGGCAGCCAGGAGCAGCAGGAACATCAGTGAAGAGAGCCAGTGAGCAGGACCCCAGGGCAGAATCCAATTGCCAAGGCTTTGGTAAAGAGGAGACTGCCAGCCACTCAAAGGATTATCCTACCGTCTAGCGAGGTACCTGCCATTAAAGGGTTAGACACATAGAAAGGGCCGAACCAGGGTGAGGAACTGGGGTAGGTAAACTCTGAGGTCTTTTTCAACAGTGTAAACACTGTGTAGACATGATACTGTGACATATTCACTGAGGTGTCGCTCCCTAACATTCCCCGCAATCTCGACCACCTCTCCCCTCCATGACATTCCATTTAAGAAGATGGAGTTGTAATTTTCATCGTCTCTGAGTGATTGTGACACCACAGAACAAGGATGTTCACCCCCAGAGGAGAACAGAAAAAACTCTGGGTATAAATAACAGCTTTGGAAGAGTCTGATCCTCCCAGCCTGTGGACAAGACTCTGGAGAGGGAAGAAAGAGAACTAGACATTGATGTCAATCCTGGAGAGGAAATCTCAGGAGAGGCAGAGAGATACTTTATATAGATTGGGGGATTCTGAGACTCTGAGCAGAAGTATGGCCAGGGGAGGCAGCAACGTGCCCCAGCTCAAGCCCTGGGTCTCACTGTGGACTCCAGCTGAAACTGGTGGGAGGCCTGGGCAGATGAGCCTGGGCCAGCCTTCCCAGGGCTCCTCAGGGCCCTCTAGTGGTGAGGAGGGGAGCTGCAGAACCTGCCCTGGGCCTCGGTGAGTAGCCCAGGCCAGAGCATCCTCTCTCGTGGGACCTCCTGGGATGGAGACTCACGGCTGAATGGGACACTCTGGCACCAGGAGTGTCCCCCGAAACAGAGGCACAGACTCAGAGGAAGGGCAGGAAGAGACCCCGATTTACCTGAGATTGTTTCACACGCCCACTGGGATGAGGGACAAAACACATAAAAATTAATCCTAGGCGCTAGTGGTAAAGTACCGGCCTGCCAATGCAGGAGATGTAAGAGACTAGGATTCGATCCCGGGGTCGAGAAGATCCTCTGGAGGAGGGCATGACAACCCACCCCAGTACTCTTGCCTGGAGAATCCATGGACAGAGGAGCCTGGCGGGCTGCAGTCCATGCGGTCGCAGACTCGGATACAACTGAACAACTGGACACGTACCCACAGAGCTGAGAAGGATGTTACAGGTTTCCCACAGCTCGCTTGGTGAGTGAGACTCTTACCCATCTCGGCGGCTTCTACTTGTCAGGAGGGCAGATAAGAGGGTTTATGGAGCATGGAGAGCTTCTGCTGCCGCTGCTGCTAAGTCACTTCAGTCGTGTCCGACTCTGTGCGACCCCATAGATGGCAGCCCACCAGGCTCCCCGGTCCCTGGGATTCTCCAGGCAAGAACACTGGAGTGGGTTGCCATTTCCTCCTCCAGTGCATGAAAGTAAAAAGTGAAAGTGAAGTCACTCAGTCGTGTCTGACTCTTCCAGACACCATAGACTGCAGCCTACCAGGCGCCTCTGTCCATGGGATTTTCCAGGCAAGAGTACTGGGGTGGGGTGCCATTGCCTTCTCTGAAGGAAAGCTTCTGCCATAAACCATTTAAACCCCAGGCCCCTTCATCTGTACACAGGCTGGGAGAAATTCTCGTGTGAGACCAGAAGTTTGTACTACCAGTTAAACCCTAAATGAGGATTAAGAAGTAAAAGGAAACTAGGGGTCAGTGAACAAAAGGATAGTAAGTGCTGAATTAGAGATAAACTGGGGTTTCATTAACATAGGGGGCAGGGACACTGAAAGATTATGGGACAGACAGCCTGCATCTGTTCCTACCTCTTCCTGGGAAGCCCACGCTCTCTGTAATGTAGGACTTTCCTTTGTTATCCCAGAGCTGTCTGCTTAGCCCCGACTCTTCTGTTCAGGAGAATTCTATTTGCTCTCTTCCTTCCCTTCCCCAACGCATACGGCACAAGATCCGCTCAGCATTGCCAACTTGGAGAATAACAAAAGCCTTGCTGCGTCTGCTGAGATTTCTCAAAAAATTTCAGAGACTTTTCATATGAGAACTTCCAGACTAGTTCAGGTTTTCATTTCCTTTCCATACTGGATGAATTTTTAAAAATATGTTGTTCCCCACCTTACCATCTTTTAATCTGTTTGTCTGATTCCGTTCACCCGCCATGCCTCCTTGGCACCCTGTGCATACCTCTTGAAGAAGCTTGAACACATGGTGTTCCAACTGCTCTGTCCTTGCTCTCCTGCTTCCCCGTGGGCGGAGGGCAGCGGCTGTACCTGGCGACACTCCCCCAGCACCTAGCCCCATGCCAGAGACCTGGGGGGGGCGGGTGGTACTTGGAATTCTCAACCAGGTTTTATTGAATACTGAAGTTGAGCTTGTGTTGCAGGGTCTCTTGTACTACATACACAATGCTTTCCTAGAAATCTGAGGGAATCAAAACATGTATCTTCATGGACTTCTGTTTTAACTTCTAAAATGCTTTGTTTTCATTTATTGCCCATCTTTAGGGGGCCATGGCTATGAAACAAAGTGGACTTCTAGTTTTCCTCATGCAACCTCTCTGTCAAGTAAAATGCTCTATGAACAAAAATTTTAAGGGATTAAGAACACTCCAACTAATAAAGACCTACTTATAGCACAGGGGACTCTACTCAATACTCTGTAATGGCCTTTATGGGAAAAGAACCTAAAAAAGAGTGGATATATGGATAGGTATAACTGATTGCCCTATGCCTGAAACTAACACAACACTGCAAATAAAAGTTTTTGTTTTTTTTAAAAAAGAACACTTTTGTCCTGAGAATCATTTTTCCTCATGAGGAAAATCACCTCCTTTAACTAATCTGTTTGATCAATCAGCTTATCTAATTTACTTAAAACAAACAAACAAAAAATACACTTGTCCTCATATGTGTTCAGCACTGAGGTGAAGTTTAATTACCTTGGTACAATTACTGTCCATATTTGTTGGATCATGGAGAAAACAATGGAATTCCAGAAAAACATCTACTTCTGCTTCATTGACTAAGATAAAGCCTTTGACTGTGCGGATCACAACAAATTGTAGAAAATTCTTAAAGAGATATGGGTACCAAACTACCTTACCCGTCTCCTGAGAAATCTGTGTGCAGGACAAGAAGAAATAGAACCGGACATGGAACAATGAACTGGTTCTAAATTGGGAAAGGAGTACAACAGGCTGTATATTGACACCCTGTTTATTTAACTAATATGCAGAGTAAATCATGCGAAATGCTGGGCTGAATGAATCACAAGCTGCAGTCAAGATTGCCAGGACAAATAACAACCTCAGATATGCAGATGATATCACTTTAATGGCAGAAAATGAAGAGGAACTAAAGGGTCTCTTGATGAGGGTGAAACTTTGAAAATATTCACAAAACTAAGATCATGGCATCCAGTTCCATCACTTAATGGCAAATAGATAAAGGAAAAGTGGAAACAGTGGCAGATTTTATTTTCTTGGGCTCCAAAATCATTGCAGATGGTGACTGCAGCCATGAAATTAGAACACTTGCTTCTTGGAAGGAGAGTTATAACAAACCTCAACAGCATATTAAAAAGCAGAGACGTTACTTTGCCAACAAAGGTCCATAGAGTCAAAGCTATGGTATTTCCAGTAGTTATGTACACATGTGAGGGTTGGACCATAAGGAAGGCTAAGCAGGGAAAAACTGGTGCTTTACAACTGGAATGCTGGAGAAGACACTTGAGAGTCCTTTGGACTGCAAGGAGATCAAACCAGTCAATCCTAAAGGAAGTCAACCCTGAATATTCATTGGAAGGACTGATGCTGAAGCTGAAGCTCCAATACTTTAGCCATCTGATACGAAGAGCCAACTCATTGGAAAAGACCCTGATGCTCTGAAAGATTGAGGGCAAAAGGAAAAGGGAGTGGCAGAAGATGAAATGGTTAGATAGCATTACCAGCTCAACTGATACAAATTTGAGCAAACTCTGGGAGACAGTGACGGACAGAGGCGCCTGACGTGCTGCAGCTCATGAGACTGTAGAGTCAGACACGACTTCACGCCTGGGCAACAGCAAGGGTTTCCAAAATAAAGTGACAGAAGACAGATAGCAAGGTAAAAATAATAAAATTACAAATGCTGTGCATGTAAAATAGCACATTTAGCTCTGCATTTTGAAAGTAGTTTGAAAAAAAGATGAACAAAACTCCAAATGCTCCCTATCTTAACAAAAGAAGAAAATTCATAAATTGTCTTGTCCAACAGCAATAGGGCTAAGCATGTGTAAAAAATAACAGGGAAACAAGGAAATTAGAGAGAGGAGACAAGAACTCAGTAGGAAATAAAAACTGAAGAAGAAATACAAAGCAAGAAGTCAGAGAATTTGAGGTAGTTGGGTGAAGGTCACCAACAATTGCCTCAATGCTACTGGTTATCTTTTCTTCAGTAGAAGGTACTTGTGAAACAAAGTAACAAACAAACAGGGAACTTTGACCTGTGGAATTTTAATGGGAATATTAGTGAGTTGGTGGTCCAATATGGCGCTGGGCTAGAGATAGAAGTAAAGGTTTCTGGGGTGGTCCCACCACTGGTTGGAACATGACAGAAAGGTACTGCTTTGAAATTTCTCTACTTTTGCTTTTCTTCCACTTTCCCCAAATAACCTCGATAAGCACAAATAAAACAGTGCTTCCGGAACTGAATATCATTTCTATTAGTCAGTGTGGTAAAATGAAGAGTTTTAAGAGTTTGAGAACCCCAAAACCAAGCACAACTTACTTAACCTCCCTGTGACTTGGTTTTATCATCTGCCATTGGTCAGCGGCCTGACTTGGTCCAGAAGAGCGTTTTGGAAGATCCAGCGGGTATGGAAGGACTCTGTAAATACCAATTTTTAAGCTGAAATTTTGAAAATGAAGGGACTCATTAAGAATAAGTCCCATGGAAGACCCAGAGGGATGGGATGGGGAGGGAGGCGGGAGGAGGGATCGGGATGGGGAACACATGTAAATCCATGGCTGATTCATGTCAGTGTATGGCAAAAACCACTACAATATTGTAAAGTAATTAGCCTCCAACTAATAAAAATAAATGAAAACAAAAAGAATAAGTCCCATGAAAGGAAGTTTTCTCCCTTCACACACAAGAGACCCCATCCTAGGTGCATGGCTTTGAGGGAATCATATCAATTCCCATGGGTTCAATAGCAATACTGAATTTGTGCTGGGGACTCCCAAGGTTATTTCTTCAGATCAAAGCATTTTTCTGAGTTCAGACACAAGTGGTAACTGTCTTAAAGCGTCACATATTATGCAGATACCTCAAAATTACATGTCCAAAATGGAAGTCTTAATTTTTTTCCCCCAAACCTATTCTTCAACACAGTAAATAACACCACCATCCTCCCATGACTCAGATCAGAAAGCAGGAAGAACTCTTGTTTCCTTATCTCTCATGCCAACTCACTGCAAGAAATGTTAGTTCTGTCCTCAACATATGTCTCAACCCTCACCTCTGCCCTAAATCTCTGCTGCAACCACCCTGATCTAATCCCTGGTATCTCTTGTCTGAACTGCTACACAGCTCTTCATTCCTTCTCCCACACCCGTGCAAGCCCTTCTCCCAAGCCAAGTTCTCTCCCAGCTTATGGCCTTTGCATATGCTATTCCCACTCTCAGGATGTTCTTCCACCCACTCTTGCCTGTCTCCTCATTTTTAGACTTCAGTCTAAATGTCACAGCTTCAAAGAGCCCATCCTGATCACTCTGTCTAAAATAAGTCTCCCATCATGTTTTATATCTCAACTCCTGGTTTGTTTTCTTTTAGAGCCCTTACTATCCCCTGGATTCCTTTATTCATGTATTTGTTGTTGTTTCTTGTGACTTGAGGACAGGGGCCCTGTGGTGTCCTGTTCTTTTTTTCTCCCCAGTGACTAGAACAATGTCTGGTCCTTGGTAGATAGATGGCCCATACATATTTCCTAAATAAAAATGAATGAAGAATGGGTCAGAATCCTCCTAATTGATCCCTCCCTCTGTTTCTGGTTTCATTGACTCTGCCCTGTCAGATTTACACTGCACTTATTTTGAGAAATTCCAGTGGAAATTTCACAGAAGCACCAACTTACTTTAAAGTATACAAAGATGTGAATCTTGAAAAAATTTAAAGGTCACAACTTTAAAGAGCTAAAGAAAATAATGTTTAGAAGAAAAATACCACTCAGAAATGATGGACAAGCTCTCTCAATTACCTATTATATGAGTCTATGAAAGAATTTGAAGGCTGGACATTTCCAGATTCTTAAGTGCTATTTGACTAATCTCCTCACAGAGGCAATAAACTACTATAATAGACGCATTTCTGTGGATGTGGACATAATGTGATAACTAACAGATGAGTTTTTTATGATGTGAAATCAAGAAAGCCCAAGAATATCGATTCTCTAGCTCTTTCTGGTGAATCAGGTTCTCATTGATGATAAACCCATGAAAGACAAAAGTGTCTTCTCAGGATCTCAAGGAGTTTGCAGAGGGCTCAGGCCCAAAAAGACGACCTTCACCTCCGACAGCAAGTGCCCCTGCCCCAACCCACCTGTCAGGGCTGATTAAAATTTGTGTTACTACTTTTTTACCTTACGGATGTGTGCACGCGTGCTAAGTCACTTCAGTCATGTCCAACTCTTTGCGACCCTGTGGACTATAGCCCGCCAGGCTCCTCTATCCATGGACTTTCCCAGGCAAGAATACTGGAGTGAGTTGCCACGCCCTCCTCCAGGGGATCTTCTCAACCCACGTATTGAACCCACGTCTCTTACATCTCCTGCATTGGCAGGTGGGTTTTTTTTTTACCATTAGTTCCACCTGGGAGTCCCTACCTTATGGATAAAATATTAATAAAAGCATGTTTCCTATCTCAGGATTGTTTTTCACCTTTATGTATCTATGTCACAGAGACTCTTGAAAATAATAATATCATTTAAATTCGTCTCTCTCTTGCTCTTTTTAAAATACCTCAGTAAGAAGGCTGGGCTTCCCTGATGGCTCAATGACAAAGAATTTATCTCCCATATGAGATCCCGGTTCGATCCCTGGGTCAGGAAGATGCCCTGGAGAAGGAAATGGCAAGCCACCCCAATATTCTTGCCTGGAGAATCCCATGGACAGAGGAGCCTGGCAGGCTACAGTCCATGGGGTCACAAAGAGTCAGACATGACTGACACACACATGCAGTAAAAGGATTGGGCTTATTCTAGCACTCTGATCACTCTATTCATAAGTTTTAAAATAGTAGCAAACTGGCAAGAAAAGAATCAGGTGGGCAAGATATCTAAAAAACATCTACTGAAAATTCATCTGCTGAATTAATAATGTAAGGGCTAAAATTGAAAAAAAAAAACATGTTTTCATAATATTAATCAAATTCATTTTTCCTAGAGTCCTTCATATTTGACTACTTAATTTTTGATGATTATCATAGCTAGCACGGGACAGTCATTTATTATGAATAAGATAATTTACATATGTTAACCTTGTTTAATCGTTACACAAATCCTGAGGCTTACTATACTGTTTTTTAGAAAAGAAAACTGATACTAGTAAGATTTCTGATTATATAGCATTTTAGAGACAGAATCATGCTTTGAACTGAAATCATGGTCAACTACAAATTTTGAGCCTTCTGCCACCAGGTAACAAACTCCGTGGGGGCTTCCCAAGTGGCTCAGTGGTGACGAATCCACCTGCCAGTGCAGGAGACATAAGAGACATGGGTTCGATCCCTGGGTCAGGAAGATGCCCTTGAGTAGAAATGGCAACCTACTCTTGTATTCTTGCCTGAGAACACGCCTGCACAGAGGAGCCTGGAGGGCTCCATGGGATCACAAAGAGGTGGACAAGACTGAGACAGGCTGAACATGAGCACCACGCTCCTTAGGAACTCTTCCTTCCTTGCTTTGAGATGATGTTCCTGCTGATCTATTTCCTAATGGACTTTATAATGTGACCATCAGGTGTCATGGACTGCATGTACATCGGCACTTCATACAGGACAAGTTACATGATTTCCTCTGAACTTCTTTCCTACCAGTTCAAAAATAATGAAATATAGAGCTTAAACTGTGGTTGACTTGCTTTATTTCTCTTCAGGTGTCTGCTATAAGAGTTTTTTGCTAATAACTACTCTAGACCATGTAATTAGCTATATGAACATGGAAAATTTATGTATCAGACTATGACAGACACAAATACCTGCTGTTATTTCAGGTAGTGTAAATGCTTAATGCTCATTTAATTCAAGATTGCTCTTATTCCTTCAGAACAATGAGATGGCTCCAAAAATTAGGCTTAGCAAAATTAGATTTGTTTTAATTCAGTTAGGCTATGGTGGGACACTGTTCAGCAGCACAGCATGAGACATCCTCATTGATTTGTTTTCCTTTCTCTTTTCTTTTTCTTTCCCCTTCCCCTTTACTTCTTTCATATAGAGGCTGGAATTGATCGTTATTCTCCTCTCTGTGTCTAGTTCAAATTACGGTTGGTTGAGACTATTCTAAAAAAGAACTTTCACATCAGTTAAAAAAGGATTCCTGCCTCAAGTTTTCCCTCAGCGTCCCAACCACCACAGTTCCATTACCATCTTATCCCACCATCTGCACCCACCAGCCAGAAACTTGGTGGCTAAAACCTGTTCCAACACCAGGGCCAGTTTATCAACTCTGCTTCTAATAGAGTTTGTTCCAGCAAAATATAATAATTCAAACAATTTTTCACATTTGCATTACCTTGAGACTAGGAATCTCAAGTGGTACATTTTTGAAGTAAAATATTTTTATTTTGTAGGCTACGATATAATGTGTTAGCTATGGAGATACAAATCCATAAATCTTTTTAAAGTTTCATAATTTCAAATTCCAGGGTTCTTGAACTTCAGTCAACTTGAGTTTTCTTTGTGTTAAAACTACACTTGAACAAATAGGTTATTACTTTATTTTCAATTATATGATAAAGTTAGAAAAATAAGGATCAAAACTTTAAAAAGTTACCAAATTAAAATGCAATTTTAAAATTGGTATATTTATTTTTAAAACATCAATCCATTTCTTTTGCCCCCAAACAAACATTATTAATACAATGATTTGTTTTTTCCTTTCATCACTAGGAAAAGGAGAATTACAAAGCCTCCTGAATCTTATCCACTGCTTGCTGCACACAGCATGCAATTAAAGTACAAATGGATAAAAACAAATTATGCTACTTATTTGTTTATACTTCTCATTCCAGACAAGATTTTAGACAGCTTGTTGTTTGTTATGATGGAGAACGCCTAGGAACAATTTGATTTTAGTTTCTTCAGCCTGTTTAGAATGTGTGCTCTGGGAAGAAGGGCCCATCCTCCTAGTTACCATGCATACACTAGCAGGTACCCAAGAGGAAGATTTTCATCAGAGAGGATGGATAATGTTTGAAGATGACCAGAAATATTGGGTGGGAGAAACAAAAATTTAGAACAAAAATAAATCATTTTGTTTAATATTAGCTGTGTGAACTTTTAAATTGATTCTTTAATGACCCATGGCACATTCCCACCCTCCACTCACTGATACTGTATGTCTCTGCTTCCTTTCTGGGCAGGTATTAGACACGTTATATTGGGTTCAGATATGGTTATCCTTTTGACTCAGTGGCATAATCACCTACCCTTCTGTGGAGAGTAAGGCCCTTTTTAAAAATAGAGGGTTTCATTATCAATCATTAAGGAAAGAAGCCAGGCCTCCACACCTGGATAACTAACCTTGACAGAAGGGAGCAGGGACATCCCTCTGTTCTGGATCGCCCCCTCGGGGTCTAGACTGATAGGAGAGTGGAGGGCTAGATGGGACAGAGGGATCTTGGGGCCTCAGATCATAAACTTACAAACAGATTCTATTTACTTGTATGCTATTCTCTGTTTATTTCTTCTTTATATTTAATCTCTTAGCTAGTATTTCTCAAAGTATGACCCATAGACCAGATCAGAATCATCTAGAATCATTCAAGAAGCTACCAGAGGGAATCTTTGGGATCAGAACTTAATGACCTGATGTTTAAAGGGCCATCCAATTTGGCATTCACTATCCTGGTCTTTTGTCGAGCTTCCTGGGTAGCTCAAACAGTAAAGAATCTGCCTGTTATGTGGGAGACCTGGATTCGATCCCTAGGTCGGGAAGATCCCCTGGAGGAAGGCATGGCAATCCACTCTAGTATTCTTGCCTGGAGAATTCCATAGACAGAGGAGCCTGGCAGGCTACCGTCCATGAGGTTACAAAGTGTCAGACATGACTGAGCAAGTCTTTTAGGCTGGTTTAAATATTCTCATTTTCTCAGCTGTGCCTCTGAGTCAATTGTAGGTACACCTGTGGTTACATATGTGGCAAGAATGTTACGAGGGAACACCTAGCATCTAAGACCCACAGGTAAGGGATGGATGGTTGATGGCAGCTGATGATAGTTTCTAGAAGGAGAAAGTCACTCTTGGCAAGAGAGGATATAACAGGCAGAGGAGAATTAGGGCTGGGAAGCAGAGAAATCCTTTTCTACAAGGCAAACTTCCCTCCCTTTCCAACCTTAGAGGACTGAACTTGATTTTTTTTTTTTTTTAAGGAAAATGGTCATTTTCTTTACAATCCTAGTATTGCTTGTGGTTCAAATAAATTACCCCTTTGAGACGCTAACCAGAAAGAGATAAACTCAAGTGGCAGTGATACAGATCTCTCTAATAAAAAGAAGCTTTTTGGGTGGGTGTCTCTGGCCAAGGTGAGCTTCAGTGAAAGAACCAATAGGATGAAGTGGCTTTGTTCCAAAGAAAGGGTTTGTTCAGGCCATTCTGGGAAGAGGAGTCTGACTTACTGATTATCAAGCTCAGATGGAATCAAGACACTGCTGCAATGTTAGCAAATTATCGAGTAGGAAAGCAATAGGATAGTATTAATATCTCAGCCAGGGCATTACGTGCTAAAAAGAAAAAAAAAAAGCTTCAAGAAGAAGCTGAACATGTGAAAGCAAATCTTTATACTCCAAGAAGAGGCAGTATACATTTTCCACTTGGAAGTTTCTTGTTTTCCTTGGCTTCTTGGTATTTCTGAATTTATATATTTAAGTAAATTAGCCATTATGGGGTTACTATAAATAAGTAGCCTTTTTGTATAGGCTTATTAAGTTTTCTAATTCTAAAGATGCTGGCACCTAAACCTTGTTGCTTTTGATATGGTCAGAACCAGCTTTGAAGTTAATCAGCCAAGAGGAGACAAGAAGGGAAGTTCTCAGCAGAGCAAGAACCAGGTAGGGCCTTTCCAGCAAGCCCCATGCCCTCCCACAAGCTGGGAACACTGAGAGGGCCCTGATCTGGGCGGTCAGTTCATTGAACGAAGCTTCTCTGCACCTCTCCACTGGCCCCAGGTATCTGGCGCTGACTTCATGAGATCATCAAACTCCCACATGGCCTCTGGCCTGCTTACAGCCGTCATGTAGGGAATCCCTGGCCAGAAACCGATCTGCTCCAAGACCTACATGCAGAGTGGGACAGCAGCAGCAGCATCACATGAGAGCTGAATGCAGAACCTGGGGCCCCACATCAGACCTACTGAGTCAGAACCTGCATCTTAACAGGAATCCTTGGGTGAGTCCTGGGCGTGTTAAAATTTAAGAACCATTGGCCAAAGGCACACAGAGAAGATGTTTCAAAGCTGTGGCAGTTAGAGAGCTCGTATTTGGAACCCTAAGATCTAAGGTCACAGCCTGGAAGGTAGAGATTGAAGAAGGGGGTGGGCAGAGGGGGGCTGACACAATGCTTGGTAAGAATGAGGGGGTGTGCAGATTATGTTGCCTGTAAGAGAGTTCTTTTTTCTGAACGTGCATGTAAACTGCACCAATTCTAATAATTAATGATTTGTCTGGGAGAAGTCTCTGTGTCTGATTCCATCGCTCGCATCTGTGTGATCAAGCGCTCTCCTTGTACAGCTCCAGGTGGTTAGAACATCTTAAGGAGAACGGAGCCTGGAGACTGAGACCCCTGGACTTCATTCCTGAAGTTCCCCCCAACCCCAGTGTCAGCCAATCCCAGGGTTGCTCCACCCTGGTTGTTCATCGGAAACCCCAGGGAGCTCTCAGAAACTCCAACACCCATACCCCACTTCAGGCCACTTAAACGGGAATTCCTAGGGATGAGGCTCTGGGCAGGGGTATTTTTAAAAAGCTCTTGTGTGTGCAGGTCAGGCTAACTCCCTTCAGAACTGAAAAGTGAACAGGGTGTGACAGACACCACGAGGGTGATGGAGGTGATATTCAGACACACCCCTGGGACAGCCTCAGGGGATGGAGGTCCACAGCATCAGCAGAAATAATGCAGAGATACAGAACTGGGAGACAGGGAAGGTAGACCGGGGCCTGTCCATAAGGAGAGCCTGTGTGAAGAGATGAACTTCTTCCAGTGCTTCCCTTTCAATTAAGAGGACAGGGATGCAGCTTACAGTCAACTTTTCAAACTGAACATTTTCATTCCTTTGGGGTCTCCTCAAACCAGCAGTGTAGTCTCCCTTTACCATCACCTGTAGTACTGGCGATGTAGAAGGAAAAGGAAATAAAGGCACAAAAGGAAGTTTGGCTTCCTCCACAGTCACACCTTATTAGAGATTCATGTATTTGCAGGGAATAGGGTATTACTGAAGGGACCTCACCAGGCATTTGGGTGGTGCCCCTGGAGGAGCTGAGGTTGGCCCAAGCTCAACTGGGATCATAGGCTATGTGGGGATCAAGAAGTAGCTGCCAGGGGGTGGCTCTGATATAGTATAAACCTTTCCCGATATACACTAGGTAGTGTTTTTCAAGTTGACAACTGTGACCCATTAGCTTGCCATAAAATCTATTTTAAAGGTCACATACAGTAGTTTTAAGATGGATAAAATGGCATGGAGTGGAATAGAATAGAAAATGTCAAAGCAAAAGAGTCCTTCTTGTATGTAAGGATAATTACTGTTTTGTGAACCTTTGGTTAATGTTCATGTATGTGTGCATTGGTTTACAATAGAGACCATATTTCTTTCCATGGTAATAGTCAAACAATTTGAATGCCACTGGATCAAATTTCTTGTCAACAAAATAAAAAACAAATTTTATTAGGCACAGTGGGAAGATAAGCCACTCAGTCTGACAAAACTTAGGGACTGATTGGGCTGTGAGGGCAACAGGCATCAGAGGAGTAGAAGGTATGACAGCCTGAGTACTGATGCTCAGTGGCCGGCGGCAGGCTTTAACTGCAGTACAAATTCAGAGCAAGACAATTCAGACGCTGGGAGCTGAGTCTACCACCTCACCCTAGCTTTTTCTTGGTACTCACTGCAAACTTGCTATGAATCTGAAGGGTTTATGGGATTAAAAAGAACTCCACCCGTGGTCTAGATCTTTTTTATTTTATAAGGTTCCTTCATTGAGAATCAACAATTTCTACCAGATTTCAACCCTATAAATTATGCATAAATATAGGTATATTACCCTAAGAAAAACTAACATGTATGTGTTAATATATATCTATATAGAGAGTGCTTTTACATTACAAAAGAAGTTTTTGTATTCCTTGTACAGTCTAGGTTATAAGTGCATTTCAAATGATTAAATTTACAATAAAAATATGCTTACATGTAAAACTATCCTACAATCTCCAGATGCATATTGTATAAAGAGAGGAAGGTCTCTTTTTATTGATAATTATTTGATAAGATTTCTCTACTACTCACCCTAATTTTGGGCATTGGGTAGCAGTGAGGAGGGGTGTTAGGAGAGTCTAATGCTCTCAGTAAAAAATGACAACAATAAGAAAAGTGAGATTCTGCTATTACATGTCAGGAAGAAGCAACAGTATCTTGGCAGCAAGACGATCAATAGGAAATAGCAATAAAGTCTGGGCAGGCACACAAATTATAAAACCTATTTCCTCTCCTCACACTCACTGACTTGGTCTATCAGTTGAGATCATCGCAGGCCCATTGAAGATGCAGCTGTTGACTCTGCCTGAGAGACTCCTGCATTGGCTATTTCTGATAGCTTTGTCTGAGGGGGGCAGGGCAGGCGTTCTGGCTGGAAGCCTGAGGGAAGCACCTGGAACTCTCAGGAAAGGAGCTGCCCAAGGGGGATGGTGGGTTGTGGTGGTTCTCAAAGCCGCCCTTGCTCTGAAAGAGATGTCATGGGGACTTGGTGATCAACAGTTTTTCCTCCCTTTCAGAAAAAATTCCTGAGTCACTGCTAACAACTCTAGGGATTCTAATTTTTTAGCTTATCCAGAGTCAGTTTCCATTGGATTTTTCCTTTTACTTAAGCTGAATACTAGTCAAGATGGACTTTTTCCATTGGGCCCTAGTGAAGGATATTTCAGAGCTGCACTGATACCCAGGCAACAATATATGTATGATTCTTCTGTGGGTCCCTCAGAAATCCTTCTGTTCTAAAATTAAGAAATATTGCCTCCCCCCAATTACCTTTGATACAAAGCTTGGTAACATACAGTATTTAACTTCAGAAATTGTTTTTACATTCACAGTCATACTTGATGTTAATAATAAGCTTGAGAGAAGCTGAGCAGATGTTGTTATCCACCGTCACACATGAGAGAACAGAGACACAGAAGCCTGAGAGGAGATTCCCTCATCTGACTGGGCAGCGGAAAGATAGGGAATGGACCAGCATCCCCTCTCCCTAGGACCCACACAGAGGGAGGACAAGCAGCCACAAGACCAGAGTCAGGCTCATTATCCTGATGCCTGTGAGCTCTCTACCCTCCACTGGGTCCTGTAGGTCCCAGGGGCAAGAGGGCAAGAGAAGGCACCCAGCCTGGGGCAAGTCTGCCGCTGCAAGTGGGACACTCCACAGCAGACGCCTGCTGGCCGCCTGGGAAAAGGCAAGTAGATGGACACGGGTGTTACTGTAACTGAACTGGGCTGGTATTTTGGCAAACTGAAGCAGGCAGAGTTGTGGGGAGAGGCCACAGTAACTCAAGCACTGCAGTCACAGATCTGAAGTTCCAGGCATGGCCCTGCCACTTATTACCTGCGAGACTTTGGGCAGCTCACTTCACCTGTCTAAGCCCCAACTCTTATTACATAAAATGAGGAATTTGCACATGGTAGTCACTTAAATAACTGGGGGGAGGGTGTTGTTACCATTTTCTTGGGTCCTAACTGGGGCACACCACATTTGGCATAAACTCTCTTGCTCTAAATTTTATTATGAGAAGTAAATAAGGTAGCCTTTATGTTCCAGAATGTCAAAAGAGAATGACTATGGAACAAAACATTATTAACTACCTGCTAAAATAGACATACCATGCTTCTACGGGAATATATCGAGGCCCACATTCCTAGGGTAAAACATCACAATCAATTAGTATAGACTAGCCCCTCTGGTCCAAAGAAGGTAATGGCACCCCACTCCAGTACTCTTGCCTGGAAAATCCCATGGATGGAGGAGCCTGGTGGGCTGCAGCCCATGGGGTCATGAAGAGTCGAACACGACTAGCGACTTCACTTTCACTTTTCACTTTCATGCATTGGAGAAGGAAATGGCAGCCCACTCCAGTGTTCTTGCCTGGAGAATCCCAGGGACGGGGGAGCCTGGTGGGCTGCCATCTATGGGGTCGCACAGAGTCGGACACGACTGAAGCAACTCAGCAGCAGCAGCCGCCGCCCCTCTGGCCATTCATGCCCCTGTCCCTCAAGCCTGGGCCGGGTTTCTGTCTTCCTCTTCCGATCTGAGCTGCCTCCCCACCCCATGCTACACCCGCTCCTGGGGATAATTTTCCCATTCTGGGAATTTCTCTGTCTATATTTTGACTATGTCTTCTCGAGGGTGTGTGTTAGAAGCGTTGGTGTGTTTTGCTGGTGGTGTGGTGGTATCACGGTCAGGAGTCCTCGGAGTGCCTGACCCTGCCCTGCGGCATACTGCCTGCCCATCCCACGACCCCGTGAGGGACCAGGACACGACAAGGACACATTGGAGATGAGCGATGAGCTGAGTGGTCACTCTGCCACCGGCTGGGGATCCACTGCCCATCCCAGAGCAGAATCACGGGAAAACGATAGAGATCTAAAGGGTCTGTTTTGCCCTCCTTAGGTTTACACCTGAAATTTGCCATGTGCTGAAAAGCTTAATGAAGTGAAAGGAGGTGGAAATGTCCACAGAAGTATAAAATGACTGCCTTCTCAAGTGAAAGCGGGCCATCGCTTTCTAACCTAAAAGGGAAAAGAGAGTTCCACGCTCCTACGCAAAACCTTTGAACAAGCAGAACCCTGCCCACCAGCAACCCAGCAGACTTGACCTAATTCTGTTTCCTGGAACTTGATCAGTCAGATTTGTGACTCCCTCCCCGAGGGGCAGGCAGTGAGGGAGGGGCACAGAGAAGGCTCTCCCGTCATCTCTGGAGGCCAGTGGCAGTGTCCTGTGCAGCTGGCGCCTCTGCGCTGGTGTGTACTTCCTCTTCCTAGCCAGGTGATGAGCTTCCTAAGGATGAGGTCTGCTGCTAGCTCATATTGCATGTCTGGAACAGAAAAATAGGCAATAAAACTGGTATTTATCAAACACATGCCATGTAGCTATGCCAGGCTCTGAACTCTCACTGTATTTAACTCTCACAACAGTCCTTGAGATAGGTGTTGCCCCTGCCCCTCCAAACACGAGGTTGGATAGCTTACCTAAGGTTACTCATGACAAATACCAAGTGGAGAGGGTAGGGCTTGCATCCTAATTTGCCTAACTCCACGTCCGTGCTCTTTATGCTCACCATACTGTCCTGGAAGCTCCCAGAACAGAGGGACGTGTACCAATGCCCATGCATGCTCCACATGTGCATGTCATGGGACGTGGTCCAATGGCCAGAGGGCATCACACATCACTGGATGTGCTATGCCTCCACGCAGTGGAGAAAGCAGTCTACTGGTGCTGCTGCTAGGCTCCTTCGGGAGGATGGAGGAGAGAAAGAAGGAAAAGGAAACAGAAGGAAGGGTGAAGGAATAAGAAAAAAGAAGGACTGAGGGGATAAAACACAAAGACAGGAAAAAAAGAAGAAAGTGGGGCCAAAAAAAAAAAAAAAGAAAGAAAGTCAAATGTATTACTCAGCTCTCTGACTCCAATAATAAATGCTCTCACTTCTCTTGGAATATAGCTCTGAAGCAATCCACCCCCTACTCTTCCAAAACAGCAAATTCCTTTTCTCCACAATCTCCCAACTCCAGGGTCCCCAGATGATGATTTATTTCCAACTTATCTCACTTATATATAACAAAACTTTATTTCTAGAGGAGCAGTTGTGATGTCTTCAGGAAGAAGTAAGGAATTTGAATAATTTCTGTGCATCTAAATGCTATGTGAATCATGTTAAAATTAGTGAGATTGGAAGCAAAAGCAAAAAACGTGAGACAATAATGGTGACGGTAATAATAGTAATTCAAGACACTTCACTTGTACTTGCCCACCAGTTCTGTTACACTGCAATAGCATTCTCACGGGCACTTGTGCCCCATCGTTACACAATCAGTGGCTTTAAACATATACTCTATAGTCTAATCTGCACTTATCATGAAAGCTATTAGTTTTGAAGTTTTGGTCCTTGGATATCTCATTTGAAACTTGCTTACAGACCTGAGTATGACCGAGTTGTGATGTATCATTGAACGCCACAACTGTTTCCACAAGCTGGGCTGCCCAATGGGCATCCTCCTGTCCTTCCTACTCCTTGTTTTCCCTTCCCATGGTTAAGACTTGTTCAAAGGAGAGAAAAATCTCCAAGAGAAAAGGACTGACAAGCTCTCTTATAAGGTCCATAAACCATGCCCTGGTTTATCTCTGGAAATTTACCAGGGTCACATATGTACAAATAAAGTATTCTAATTTTTCATCACTGTAAACATCAGCAACCAAATTTTAATCTGTGCCATCCTGAACATGTAAAATCTACAGATCATCAGAATTAAGCTCCAAATTCTCTTCAAGTTGCTGTCCAGAGTTTTAGTCTGTAGATGAGCTTAAAAGAACCCTGGGTGTTGCTCCCCATCAGTCATGAAACTAAAACAATAACAATCAAGATTTTAGCACTGTGGTTAGCTGTATTGTTACCCTTAAATATATTCTCAGTTACAAAAATTAAATTAGACATACAATTATAGTTTCTTGGGTTGTAACCAATGTTTCTGGTATTTTATTTCCAAGTAGATAACCACAAATCAATTTCATAAAAATGACATCTCACAGTAAAATGTAAGATACACAATGTTAACCAAAGGGATTAAAGTTATTATTTTCAGATAGGTTTGAAGCACCAAAAAACCCCCAAAAATGTCAAATCAGCTTTATAGCATCCCACCTAAAAAAGACCTTTATGCCTTTTTTGTGTCTAAGCAAAATTCTGATTCATTAGCTAATGCTTTATAATAGGTTCACATTATAAAATACCAAACAACAGATGAAGTGCTGACAGAGAAAATGAAAATGGAAACTCTTCCTTGAGGTATCTTGGCATTAGTTGAAAATCATGTTTGAAAATCCTAACTCAATCATTCTTTACCTGGAGACCCAGAAAATGTCTGGATATTGACAGGTTAGTGCTTTATTTTTAATAAATAATTTGGAGGATGTACTATGTACTAGGAAGTGTGCTGGTGTTAAATAGAGCTGTAGCTTCAAATGCAAACAGTTTAAGGGAAAATCAGACATGAATATGAGTAACTGAGTCCCATGCAAGGACAATAGAGATGTCATGCGGTAAGTGTTGTAATCTGTGCATGTATGAAGTAAAATGGGGACTCAAGGCCACCCTCCCTGGGTCAAGGTGGGAACAAAAGCAAAGTGATGAAGGATGGTAAGGAGGAGAGGAACGCGAATTCGCAGAGAGAAGGAAGAGAAGGAGGGAACAGGGCCTGTAGGAATACGGGAGAGTTTTCCAGCAGAAAGAAGAATAAGGGAAAGAGCATTCTGGGATGGAGGAATAGCAAGGGACAAGTCGGGAGGTACGGAAGGGAGGTATGGAAAAGAGTGCAGTGCTGGGGAATCTAGAAGCACCTGGAGAGAAGCCCCCGACAGCAGAAGTGAGCGCATGGACAGCTATGTCTGTCAAGAGCCACTGGGGTTTCAGCCTTCAGGCAGGGAAATAATGAGAAATGTTTTGTTCTGAGAGGTAGAATCTAGCAAGTTAGCAGCAGGTTCTAGCAAGAATTTGGAGGGCGGGGCAAGGCTGGAGCCAGGGAAACAATCAAGAGGAAAGTGTGTGATCTGAGCACCGAGACAGTCTGTAGCTGAGGGAATCCAGGCGGAACGCCAGGTTCAGGCTTAGACTTTCACAATAAGGGGCACATTGTCCACAGCAAGTACTGATGGGTGTGGTGGGGAGGGTCCCAGATTCTGAGAAAGTGGAGGTGCAGAGGTTGAAATGTGAAGGAGGCCAATATGGCAATCTAGGGATCATGATTTCTGACTAGGCTTGACTTCAACTTATACAAGAAAAAAGACAAACGAAAAAAGGAAAAATTAAAGCTTAAACTAACATTTATTAGACAGCTTTTACAGGCGTAGAACAGTGCCAACCAACATCACACACCTTTTCTCTCTTAACCCTCATAGTAGCTACCATGTATAGGAACTGGTGTCCTCACTTTCACAGATGCAGAAACTGAGATTCAAATAACTTGCACAAAGCTTCACTATTCACAAGGGAAAGCAGACCTTTGCTCCCGGGTCCGTATGCTTCTGAATCTATGCTGCAAGCAGGAGGCAAAAGAAAGAGAAGGCTTTTTCATGGCCATTGGTGTTGAGGAGCCCACAGTATCATTCTGTCAACACATCATTTGTTTATAAAAAGCTTGGAGCCAGGAAGATGCATCCTCCAATCATCGAAGGCTACTTACTGATGGTGTAGCTAGGCTCTGCATCTCTGTTTCCCTGACTCTGTGCTGCCACAATTGGGGATGTTCATTTCTTCCAAAACAGAGGAAAATACTCGCTACACCAAAATTAATTTCAGATAAATAAAACACTTAAATATGAAAAAAAAAAAAGAAAAGGAACCTAAAAAGTTTAGAGGAAAATTTGGGACTTAAAACTGTCCCAACAAAATTGGGAAAGGAGCACATCAAGGCTGTATATTGTCGCCCTGCATATTTAACTTATATGCAGAGTATATCATGCAAAATGCCAGGCTGAATGAATCACAAGCTGGAGTTAAGACTGCCAGGAGAAATATCAACAACCTGAGATGTGCAATGATGGCAGAACGTGAAGGGGACTAAAGAGCCTCTTGATGAAAGTGAAAGAGGAAAGTGAAAAAGGTGGCTTAAAACTCAACATTCAAAAAACCAAGATCATGGCATCTGGTCCTATAACTTCACGGCAAATAGATGGGGGAAAAGCAGACAGTGGCAGATTTTATTTTCTTGGGCCAAAAGCACTGTGGACATTATCACTGCAGTGACAAAATTAAGATGCTTGCTCCTTGGAAGAAAAGCTGCGATAAAACTAGACAGCGTATTAAAAAGCAGAGACATCACTTTGCTGACAAAGGCCCATATAGTCAAAGCTATGATTTTTCCAGTAGTCATTTATAGATGTGAGAATTGGACCATAAAGAAGGTTGAGCATAGAATAATTTATGCTTTTGAATTGTGGTGTTGGAGAAGACTCTTGAGAGTCCCTTGGACTACAAGGAGATCCTGCCAGTCCATCCTAAAGGAAATCAGTCCTGATATTCATTGGAAAGACTGATGCTGAAGCTGACACTCCAATACTTTGGCCACCTGATGCAAAGAACTGACTCATTTGAAAAGACCCTGATGCTGGGAAAGATTGAGGGCGGGAGGAGAAGGGGATGACAGAGCATAAGATGGTTGAATGGCATCACCGACTCAATGGACATGAGTTTGAGTGAGCTCTGGGAATTGGTGATGAACAGGGAGGCCTGGCATGCTGCAGTCCATGGGGTCGCAAAGAGTTGGACATGACTGGGCAATTGATCAAATACAAAAAGATAATTTTTTTAATAAATAATAAAGAGCTCTAACACACTAATATGAAAAGACCAACAACCAACTGAAAAATGAACACTCTCACAGAAAGTTAGAGAAAATGGAAACACAAGTGAATTTAAATATCAAAAGACAAAAATTTAAACTTCATTGAGATACTACTTTTTACCATTAATCTCATGGTACCATCTCATTAATAGAGATCAAAAAGTTTGATACTATTGTTCATTATGAGAAACAGACATTCTCAACCATCATCAGTAGAAGCATATTATGAAGCTAGCTTATTCCAGAGTGATTTGGCAATACACATAGAGAATTTAAATGGACTTTCCATTTGATCATGAAATTCTACTTCTAGAAATTTCTTCTATGATTATTCTTACACCTCTACATAAAAATGCTTGTGTCATGCTGATCAGTGCAGTGATTATGCTTGCATACAGAAAAGAACTAGGAACAATTTAAATATTTATTGATAGGAACCCTGCTAAGTCAGTTATAGCTACACAAAGAATACTCTATTAATACTAAAATGAATGAGGAAGACACATACTGATGCAACCTGATTTCCAAGATATATTGTTAAGGAAAGAACAAAGATGATGAATAATGTGTATAATATCTCATCATATTTTAAGGACAAAGGTATACATATATGTGTGTGCACACTCATAAACTATTAAGATGCATGGAAAACAGGTAAAAGTTGAAGGCAGAGAAACTAAGGACAGATTAGGGAGGGAGATTTACTTATCACTCGGTACCCTTTTTAAATATTTGAAGTATCTTTACCATGTGCATCTACTTCCTCTTTCAAAATAAAAGGAGGAGGGCAATAAAGACGGTCAGAGGGAATGAGCAATGATGCACAAGGATAGGAGTGCAGGAACCCTACACAATCAGATTTTAGTCCTGCTCCCTGGGGAGCTTCAAGGCTCTTTATGGCCTCTTTGTGGCCAATCCCACAAAGGGGATGAAGGGACGAAGGAAAAGATAAATCCTATTTTACAGTTAGGCTTCCTAGCAAACTTGGTTGTGAAAATTTAGAAAAGAACAACAAATCATAAAATCCAGGGTGAAACTAGTCCTCCCAGAGGAAGCCACAAATCATAGACAGCGCTGTGTTGTGTTTTATTTTTATTTTTAACCTAAGGATAAATCCGTTTTCATAATGACCAATCATAATTTCATTATTATTTTACAATTTTACCAAATGGGTTTGTGTCACAATAGTCATCTTTTTCAGGACCAAAAAAAAAAAAAAAAAATCAGGCCTCTTGGTCTGACCATGGCCTTGTTCTGATCGTGGTCTGAGCTCTGGATGGAAGTCATGCATTCCCATTTCAGTTCAGTTGCTCAGTCATGTTCAATTCTTTACAACCCCATGGACTGTAGCACACCAGGCTTCCCTGTCCATAACCAACTCCTGGAGCTTGCTCAAATTCATGTCCATCGAGTCAGTGATACCATACAACCATCTCATCTGTCGTCCCCTTCTCCTCATGCCTTCAATCTTTCTCAGCATTAGGGTCTCTTCCAATGAGTCAGTTCTTCGCATCAGGTGGCCAAAGTATTGGAATTTCAGCTTCAACATCAGTCCTTCCAATGAACACCCAGGACTGATCTCCTTTAGGATGGACTGGTTGGATCTCCTTGCAGTCCAAGGGACTCTCAAGAGTCTTCTCCAACACCACCGTTCAAAAGCATCAATTCTTTGGTGCTCAACTTTCTTTATAGTCCAACTCTCACAACCATACATGACCACTGGGAAAACCATAGCCTTGACTAGAGGGACCTTTGTTGGCAAAGTAATGTCTCTGCTTTTTAATATGCTATCTAGGTTGGTCATAACTTTCCTTCCAAGGAGTAAGCGTCTTTTAATTTCATGGCTTCAATCACCTTCTGCAGTGATCTTGGAGCCCAAAAAAATAAAGTCAACCACTGTTTCCCCATCTATTTGACATGAAGTGATGATACCGGATGCCATGATCTTAGTTTTCTGAATGTTGAGCTTTAAGCCAACTTTTCCACTCTCTTCTTTCACTTTCATCAAGAGGCTAATTATTTCCTCTTCACTTTCTGCCATAAGGGTGGTGTCATCTCCATATCTGAGGTTATTGATATTTCTCCCAGCAATCTTGGTTCCAGCTTGTGCTTCATCCAGTCCAGCGTTTCTCATGATGTACTCTGCATATAAGTTAAATAAGCAGGGTGACAACATACAGCCTTGACGTAATCTTTTTCCTATTTGGGACCAGTCTGTCGTTCCATGTCCAGTTCTAACTGTTGCTTCCTGACCTGCATACAGGTTTCTCAAGAGGCAGGTCAGGTGGTCTGGTATTCCCATCTCTTTCAGAATTTTCCACAGTTTATTGTGACCCACACAGTCACAGGCTTTGGCGTAGTCAATAAAGCAGAAATGGATGTTTTGGATAGAAACGTTAATCCATAAACTCAACAGAGGAACTTGGTTTTAGTGGCACTCAGTTTCAATCATCTACCAAAAGGCAGGACGTCCTCCATAGAAAAGCTATGCTTAAGCAGGAATAAAGTGTAAGTCGCTCAGTCGTGTCCGGCTCTTTGGGACCCCATGGACTGTAGCCCACCAGCCTCCTCTGTCCCCGTAATTTTCAAGGCAAGAATACTGGAGTGGGATGCCATTTCCTTCTCCAGGGGATCTTCCTGACCCAGGGATCCAACCCACGTCCCCTGTGTCTCCCGCACTGGCAGGCAAATTCTTTATCATCTGAGCCACCAGGGAAGCCCATGGAAGAATTTGTTGTTCAGTCACCCAGTCTTATCCAATCTTCGTGACCCCATAGACTGCGGCAAACTAGGCCTCCCTGTTTGCCCACCATTTCCCCATTTGCCCAAGTTCATGTCCATCGCATTGGTGATGCCATCCAGCCATCTCATCCTCTGATGCCCTCTTCTTCTTCTGCCCTCAATCTTTCCCAGCATCAAAGACTTTTCCAATGAGTCGGCTGTTTGCATCAGATGACCAAAATACTGGAGCTTCAGCTTCAGCATCAGTACTTCCAACGAGTATGCAGGGTTGATTTCCCTTAAGGTAGACTGGTTTGATTTCCTTGCTGTCCAAGGGACTTTCAGGAGTCTTCTCCAGCACCACAGTTCAAAGGCATCAATTCTTTGACATTATGCCTTCTTTATGGTCCAGCTCTCACAATCAGAGAATGAATCATGACAAATACTGGCTGGAATTAACCCTCACACTAGAGGGCGCACTATCCCGTTGCAGACCGTTCCAAGTAAATGAAAAGGACAGGTGCGCGTGTTCGTGGCTCAGTCAGTCATATCCGCCTCTGTGACTGCATTTACTGTAGCCCAGCAGGATCCTCTGTCCATGGGATTCTCCAGGCAGGCATACTGGGGTGGGTAATCATTCTCTTCTCCAGAGGATCTTCCCGACCCAGGGATCAAACCCAGGTCTCCTGCATTGCAGGCAGATTCTTCACCGTCTGAGCCACGGGGGGTGGCATACCAGTAAATACAGTACAACTGGGCTGGTTAAAGGGTCAGAGTTTAAAGGATCCAGTTTCTGAAAAGAAACTGGATGACTAAACTTAGTGAAGACTCTTTGATGAAGGAATGGGATCCTGTGTGAAAGCAAGAAAAATTTGGCATCAAATGACTTAAGTCTGACCTTTTTGTGCTCAGGTACTTCAGTCATGTCTGACTGTTTGAGACCCTTGGACTGGAGCCCACCAGGCTCCTCTATCCAGGGCATTCTCCAGGCAAGAATGCTGGAATGCATTACCATATCCTCCTCCTGGATCTTCCCGACCCAGGAATCAAACTCACATCTCCTGTGTCTCCTGCATTGTGGGCAGATTCTTTATTGCTGAGCCACTAGGAAAGCCCCGACTTTTTTACTCACATAAAAATTTTCATCAGTGTTTCATATTTTAAAATACCCATTCAAATAAAAGCACATCAAGAATCTCTAAGAAACCAGACATACAAAGCTAAGAAATAACCTTTTCAAAAACCAACTTATTGTAATTTAAAAATTCATATTATTCACGGTTTATTATTTTAAATAAAGTTGTTAAGAGGTGTAATTGATTAAGATTAGGCTGAGTTAATGTTTACATGTCGCCACTTAGATGAAGGCTGTAGGGAAGTCATTCTGTATCCCAGCCTTAGATCTCTGAGCTCAGCAACGTTTTGACAGGAGCAGGGAGAATTTCCAGATCCTTGCTCATCTCCACCTAGGTGTAGATTACACCCCTCCTTTTTTGGGCTGCACAGCGAGATTTGTGAGATCTTTCTCTGACCAGGGATCAAGCCCAGACGCACAGCAATAAAGATAAGCGGGGTTAAGTGTTCAGAATAGACTCTCCGATTTTAAGAATTTGTTAAAAAAATATGTTTGCAAAGCCAACTCAGTCACTTCAAGCCTTCAAGGAACTGACTTCCAGTGCCCAGGTGTTGACCCTGGATGAGAAGCCCATCTCCAGCAGTGCACTGAGGCTAAAGCCACATCCATGCCTGTAAGAATATGTTCCCGGACTGCAGTGACGGCTATGCTCACAATGAGGGAGAGGTTTAGTCTCCTTGCCTTTTTCTTTAAAAACAGCTTGAGTAAGAGATGACGGGCAGACTCTAAAAGAGGGGGCCAAACAAGAACCTAGAAGCAGGAATACCAGGCCTTTTGCCACAAAGTCTGGAAGACCTCAAAGCCTGCTATGTCCTGAGAGAAGATGTTAGTGAGCTGAGGTTTACCAAAAGCCTGAAGGACCACTAAAAAGGCTCACGGGCCACAGGAACCACTCATTCACTCCACAGAGGTTTTCTTGTGTTGGGCATTGTCCTCAGGAGTCATGAAGAACTGGTCACTGCTTGGAGCAGCTAATGTCCCATGGCTGGTGACAACCAGAGGAAAACTCCTCAGCTCTCTTTTCAAGACCATCTTTCTCCTTGAAGGACAATGTTCTCAAGGTGAAAATGTCCAAAGAAATGGCTCAAAGGAGAACTGAGACCCAGCACTGGGGTCTCAGTTCTCAGGGACAAGAATAAAACAGCCCTGGGGCCGTATAAATGCTCTGTCTGGAAGACTTCCAGGTCAGCATCCATGAGCTTAGAGATTGGGACTCCAGAACTGGTCAAGAGTTTAAGAGAAATCATAGTGAGCAGAAGAATTATCGAAGAACAGAGATAAGCAAATTCTGCCCTGATTTTTTTAAAATGAAAAACTTTTAAAAGGAAAAACTGGGCCCTGGAAGTGTTACACTGGTAAGTCGAATGCTGAGTCCTGGACCAGTGATGTGTACCTAGCAGAGAAAAAGGTGATAACTCATAATTAGCCACCAGTGTGGATAAGCTATACAAAGCTAGTCCTATTTTCTCACTTTTCATTGTTTTACTATGAAAATGTGGCAGATGGGATATAGTTTGCAAGAAAGCAAGTTTTAAATTTTTTATGTAACTATCTCAGGGTCTCATTTTCTGAAAACTTAACCTAATTATATTGGGGGAAAGTCAATGAAATGTTATGATTTCAAAGTCATTTTGCAATTAAAACCCAGTCTTATTCAAGATTCCTCTGGCTATTCACCTCCTTTCCCCTGGGATTGATTATAAGCTCTGGCTTTATGCAAATGCCTGTGTTGAATGAGGGAAAGCATTTACTTCTACATCTTAATTTAGCCTGGTCTGGACTCTTTTGAAATGAGAATTGACTGGAAGTAATCAAAGGACAGTTGCCCCCATGTCCACATCTGCTAAGGGTCTCTGGCCCTCCTCCTACTGTCTACTGGATGATCCGTGCCACTCTCTTCTCTGCTGTTCCCTCTCTGCAAAAGCGGAATGACTCTCTCCTCCCACCCGCTAGTGTCTCTCAGTTTTACCTGGGGCGCTGGGAGAGCTTAGCTACTCTTCCATTCTCCCTTGGGACTACAGAAAGCTCTGTGTGGTTGCATGAGAATCCCCCGTCCGAGAGACCCCTCCCAGCCCTGTCCGCTCAACCACCCGCACCATCCCTCTCTCATGCTTCTGGTGCATAAGGCCCGTCTGCAAGGCAGCTCCCTCCCAAAGCCCCAACTCAGCAGCAGGTCCCAGGTTCCCTCTACTCTTGGATCTCTGAAGGTGGAGTTCCCTTATCTCCATCCTCTTCTTGACCTATGGCTGTAGGCAGGGGACCTGCTTTCCCCACCACAGCACCAGCATCTAACTCTCTTGCTTGCTTTCCACTTTCTCTTTCCTCTTTCCAGCTCAGAGTATCCTGATTTCGCATCTATATAAGAGGGATAGTGGGAAGAAAATGTAGTAGGATGGGGACTACCACAATCTGAAGGCATTTAAAATCTTTTCCCCTGCCTTTTGGCTTTTTGATCTTTAAAGTTAAGCATTTCATGGGTTTTGTTCCTGGTTCCACAACTCCTTGCATGTATTGACAAGTTTAGGTTGGCTGGCTGCGAGCAAGGTACACACCACCAAACGGAAAGTGCAGCAAAAGTAAATTTGTAAAACTTCACCGTAACTTTGCACCTAGAAAACAACTCACTAAAGAAAATTTGGATAATGCAGAAAGGTAAATTAGTTTCCCATTTAGATACTAGGTGCTTAGATAAGCCAGATTTGAAGATTATAAAAATGATATAAATATCAAATACCTTCATTCTGATAAGACAAAAACTCACCAGATGGACTGTGGAGTCAAGTGGTTTTATAGCTGACTAAACAATTTGCTTGAAGCTTATTGAATTATGGATCAATTTCTCCCTGGGAGAAAATCTTTAATGCTGTGCAACACTGTTTTCATACTGCATTCTGTTCAACAGCTCTATTAATGATTTTGCTGAGAACAGATGTGATTATCAAATTTGTAGATGGCCCTCAGCTAGGAAGGACAGACTGACTGCACAAATGGACGGAGACTAATTTGATGAAACAACTCAATAATAATTGTATCTTGAAGTCATACTTAATACAATAACGTCATAACTACAGCAGAGCAGTGACCCAGTTAAATAACAAAGGAGCAGCAAGTTCATGTCCTGGAAGACTTTACCATTATAGTAATACGTGCCGGGAATAAGACCCAACAGTGGGGAAACCTAATGAGCTGGGGACTGTGACAATAGAAGATCCGCTTCCATAAGAAGCGTGTATTTCATTAGAGCCTATTCTAGAAAACTACATCTTCCCTCAACCCCACGTCCAAGTGTCATGGTTTCCCCTCAAAAACATTCCATAGCTCCTCACTGCCTCCAGGAAAAAGCTCAAGCTCCCTTTCCAGTACATCATACCCTCAGGACCTATTTCAGCTATCCCGTTTCATGGGCCATCGTTCTGGTCTCCTACCTGCTTCCCATTCCAAACACGCAAGTTCCTCCTTATGCTTTTTTGTGCCTTGTCTAAAATTTCACCCTGACTATGAGGTACGGGAAAGTGTGGATGGGAAGGGATGTCAGTTTTGGGTCAGAATTAGTGGCAGTGGGTGGGTGCAGGGAACAGAATCCCATGGAGTGAGGAACTAGACAGCCTGAGAGCACAGATGAAAATAACAAAGACGGGGGCTGTGCACATTTGGGGAATCCCAGATGCTGGGTGGGTGCCAAAGGGAAACACGAAAGCTGCGGTAGAGAGTCAAGGAGCTGAAGCTAAAGGGGTAAGCAAGAAGGAGGGGAGCCAGCTCCCTGTGATGTTTGCCTTCTCTGTTACCTTAATCATTTCCCCAAACTTTCAAAATCTTTATCTCTTTCATCTCTTTCGACTTCAAGACAGAGGTGACTACTCTCTTCTTTGTGGCAATTCTGTACCCCAAATATTTCTCTGTTAGATTGCATATGACCCAGGTTTTCAATTATTTGTTACATTTCCAACTCTCATATTATACTGAACACTTGCTTGATGGTGGGGCTGTGATTTACCTATGTAATCCCAGGGTCCAGCCCATAGTACTGTATCAGTAACACAGTATCTGACACATAGTATGCACTATATAAACATATACACACACCTGTGTATTTATCTGTATGTATGTACACACACATGTGTATATATATATATGTACATAATATATATTTAATAACTTAATGGTGAGCCTACCTTGTTAAATCATATTTCTCAAGTGTAATGCCAATATTGGAATGCAGAAATCAGTGCATCCTGATCTATCTCATTATGAGAGAATTATCCTTTTAAAAATTTCATTATTGAGTAGAAAATGCTTTCCAATCCATGTTCTAAATTAGTCGTACCTATTCAGAGGCAAGGCATTTGGATCACATGGCTTCACCATGTGCGTTCCTGACTGCTTAGGGCCTCTTTAGGTGAACTGTAAGTGTTCTGCTTAGAAGGAAATAAAATACCTGATATTAACATAAAATCTTTCCACTGTCCTTCAAATCTTGCATATGTGAGTGGGCTAAATCCCTACCAGAGAAACATGCTATTTTAAGGAAATGGCAACCCACTCCAGTATTCTTGCCTGGAAAATCCCATGGACGGAGGAACCTGGTAGACTACAGTTCATGACGGTTGCAAAGAATCGGACACAACTGAGCGACTTCACTTTCACTTTTCACTTTTCTTACATTTGACTTTAGCAGATTTTTAATATGCTAGGTGAGTAAGCTTTGAAAAGAATGATGCCTTACTTAGACACATAGAGGTTCATGGGCCAGCATTCCTGTCAGTTGTTTCTTATCTGCTTTTCAGAGTGTAGAATCTGAGCTGCAACATTATATTCTTTCTACACTCAGTGCTAATAAGCCTTAGTCATTCATTTGTTCTACAAATGTTTATTGAGCACTCACTATGTTAGGCACTATTCAAGGTACTGGCAATACATCAAACAACATCCTGCCTTTAGGGGCCTTATGTTCTAGTGGGGAGGGCAGACAAGCACATAATTCAATAAATATACAATGGGAAGATCCCCTGGAGCAAGGCATGGCAACCCACTCCAGCATTCTTGCCTGGAGAACCCCATGGACAAAGGAGCCTGGCGGGCTATAGTTCACAGGGTCGCAGAGTTGGAAGACTGCAGCAACTGAGCATGCATGCATATCCTAGGTAGTGAGAAAGGCGGTAGTGAAAAGTAAATGGGGTAAAAGGAAAGAGAAAGACAGCAATCGCCACTTTAGATAATGTGTCCAGACAAGACCTCAAGGAGGAAGCAATATTTGAGCACAAAATCAAGTGGGAAAGGGAGTTATGCTCATTGCTGGGACACATGCATCCCAAGGAGAGGAAATAGCAAGCACAAAAGCCCTAAGGCAGGAGCATGCTTGCAGTATTTGAGGACTGGTAAGCTGAGCACCAAAAAATTGATGCTTTTGAACTATGGTGTTGGAGAAGACTCTTGAGAGTCCCTTGGACTGCAAGGAGATCCACCCAGTCCATCCTAAAGGAGATCAGTCCTGGGTGTTCATTGGAAGGACTGATGTTGAAGCTGAAACTCCAATACTTTGGCCACCTCATGCGAAGAGTTGACCCACTGGAAAAGACCCTGATGCTGGAAGGGATTGGGGGCAGGAGGAGAAGGGGATGAGAGAGGATGAGATGGCTGGATGGCAAGATCGATTCGATGGACATGAGTTTGAGTAAACTCCAGGAGTTGGTGATGGACAGGGAGGCCTGCCATGCTGCGATTCATGGGGTTGCAAAGAGTCAGACATGACTGAGCGACTGAACTGAACTGAACTGAACTGAAGACTATGACAGGATTGTGAATGGGGAAATCAGTGATAAAAGCTGAGGTTGGAGAAGATGCCAGAGGCCAGACCTTGTGAAGCCAGAGCAGAATTTTGGATTTTATTATCAGTGTGATGGGAAGTCATTAGAGAGTTGAGGAGCCTTGTAACATGATGTGATTTGTAATTTAAAAGGGTCACCTGCAGCAGAAGGGAGTATAGTGTAAAGTCAGATGCTTATAAATGATAAGGAACGTAGTAGGACTGATGGGCCCAACAGGCACCAGCTTCTTTTCTTCACATTGTTTATAGTAGAAAGAGCCTCGTTGTCAGCAAATCTTCCTTCCCAAGTTTCTGCCCTCCTGGAGGACTGCCCCGTGAGCAGCCCCATGATGATGGCCAGTCCTCATCTGCTGGTGTCAGCAAATAAGGCAAGTCCATCTGTCTTCTCATCCTTTGCATCCTGGTCTGGGATTTCCTTGAGGGGCTGACACTTCTGTTACATTGGCTTGAGTTAATAGAAACCCCTATTTTTCAAGCACAAAGCTTTTCTGTGAATACAATTTATGAGAACCTTAGTTGCCTGACATTTTCTTATCTAGCAACTCAAGTTTATTAAGCCCAACCCCAAGATGACATGAGTCAGATCTGCTGGCTGACTGCACTGTGAAAGAAGAGGGGCAGAAAGGCTGTGTCTGTGGGCCCCAGGGCCTTGTCTCGCAGCCGCTCTTTCGCACACGACTAGCTTCACGATGTCTCAATCAGACCCGCCTGTGTAAGGTCAGGGTGCAGGGACTCTGGGCCACGGATTAGTGCTTGGTGGGGCTCTTCCCAGTCCATTCTCAATGTGGTTTACAATGGTGAAACAACAAATTCCACTTCCTGTAATAGACAAATAAGTTCCTATCAGAACGATCCTCCTGAGGATAACAATAATAAATTCTGGCTGTTACTGCTGTTCAGTTACCCAGTCATGTCCGACTCTTTGCAACCCCATGGACTGCAGCATACCAGGCCTCTCTGTCCCTCACCATCTCCTGAAGTTGCTCCAAGTTCATGTCCATTGCATCAGTGATGCCATCCAGCCATCTCATCCTCTGACACCCTCTTCTCCTGCTCTCAACCTTTCTTAGCATCAAGGACTTGTCCAAAGAGTCAGCTGTTTGCATCAGATGACCAAAATACTGGTCATCTGGACAAAGTATTTAAAAAGCCTAACTACCTGAAGGCACTGAGGAACAATCAAGAGAAGGTACACTACGGAGCACGTTGGGAGAAATCACCTGCCATAAACCCGGAATGACCCTGCATGTTCTTAATCTGCCTGCAATACAGGAGACCCAGGTTCAATCCCTGGGTTGGGAAGATCCCCTGGAGGAGGGCATGGCAACCCACTCTAGTACTCTTGCCTGGAGAATCCCATGGACAGAGGAGCCTGCGGGGCTACAGTCCGTGGGGTCACACAGAGTGGGAACATAACTGAAGCGTCTAAGCAGCAGCAGCAGCTAGGAGGGAAGGCCCAGACTGCTCATAACCCGGGCCATTACTCAGGGATGAATTTGCAGTGAGAAATCTTGAAGAACTATATATGGTCTCCCTGAGGGACAACGAGTGGGCGTGTTAACTGCTGAATGTAGAAGAAGTAGATTCTTCAACCTCAGTATTACATCCGTATAATGCAACCCGCTGTGTGTGCAGGCCTCCATCTGGGCCCATGAAGCCATCCATGTAGGACTTGAGAGCAAGCGAAATCAATGCCAACATGCTGATACTCATGACGCTTGCTGTGTTCTTGTCCCTGACCGTGAAATATTCACGGGCTTATTTACTGGCTTATATGAACATAAAATCAAATCACATCTTGACAGAGGGAAGCAGACACTTAAAAGAAGGGAATGACATCCAATCAATTTCTCATTTTCATGACTTCTGATCTGAAAGCAGGTCTTAGTCTATGTTTTACGGAGTAGCTAAGACTCTGATAGAAATCCTGCAGTTTTTCTGGCTTAAACAATCAAAGGGCAGAGTTTGGGACAACGATAGCCACTGGGAAGTGAAAGGGGGATCACAGAAGTCAGAGAGTCAGAGGGAGGAATGATAAATTCTGTGTATTAATTCTGCCCAAATGTCTGCTGACTCTGGACCATGCATTTGCAAAGCAGACTCCAAATGGCCCAGGAGAGACTACAATTTCAGAAATAAGCTTGCAGCAGCTGCCCAGCAGCAGAGTTTGCACTTCAATCAAGATAACTGACTGATGTAAAACAAAAACAAAAACTCTGTGGAGAAATATAATAACATTCAGTCTTTACAACACATTTACAATGTCCAGAACATAATCAAAAATTATTTAACATACAAAGAAACAAAAAAATATAAACCATTTTCAAGATAAAAATAACCAACAGAGAAAGACCCTAAGATAACCTAAATGTTGGAATTAGCAGACAAAAATTTTAAAGCAGCAATTATAACTCTGCTCAAGGATAGAAAGGAAATATTGTCATAATGAGAAGAAACAAGTCATTTCAATGATAAATAGAAGATACATAATTTTAAAAGATACAAATTTCAGAATTAAATAATGCAATGAGATATGTATTGTATCACATACAATATGTGAGAAGACAATTACTAGAATGGCTTAATATAGGAATGGAAATAACAGAGGAAAAATTCAATAAACTAAACTCAGTAACTGGAGCTAGATGAATAAAAGATATACAATTAAAATAAGAGGAAAAAAAAAGGTTTTAAGAAATAATCAGACCTTCAAAGACTTGGGAGATAATATTCAAAAGTCTAACAATATGTAATTGAATGTGAAAGAAAATATATTTTAAAAAGTAATGACTAAAACTTTCCCCAATTTGGTGAAGACATTAGCTTGCAGACTCAAGAAGGTCAGCAAACCCTGCATAGGATAAATACAAAGAAAATTATCTCTAAAAACCAAAGATATAGAAAAAACTTGAACGCAACCAAAGACACATGACACATATGACAGAGTAGCAATGATTCCAATCAACTAATTTCTCAGCAGAAAATATGAAAGCCAGAAATCAGCAGAACAACATCTTCAAATTACTGGGGGAAAATTTCAACTCAGAATTCTACAGTATGTGCTACAAAACAAACACAAAATAAAAATATTTTTTCAGATAAAATAAAACCAAGAAAATGTATCACCAGCAGACCTTTACTATAAGAAATGCTAAAGAAGTTTCTTAAAGTAGCAAAAGAAAATAATACCAGACATAAAATCTTTAGGAAGGAATGAAGAGTGTTGGAAATAATAAATATGTGGGTAAATACAAAAGATGACTTTCAGTTTCTTTAAAGTACACTTGACTCTATAAATTAAAAATTATAACACTATCTTGAGAGTTTTAAAAAGTACATACTCTAAAGCGTATGCAGTAGCTGTGAATGGGTCTATATGCTTGAGTTTCCATATTCTAAATAAAGTTTTAAAACATTAACTCTAAGTAAATTGTAAAAAGTTAAGGATGTATATTATACTCCTTAGAGCAAGCGCTTAAAATAATGCAAGGTGGTAGAGCCAAAAAGATAATAAGCAAACTAAAATGCAATTTTTTTTACAAATGCAATTTTAAAATGCCATAAGACAGTATAAAAAGATCAAAACATCAAAAAAAGAGGAGACAAACAGAAAACATAAATCCAACAGTATCAACAATTACATTAAATGCTAATAGACCAGACACTCCAACTAAAAGGCAGAGATTGTTAGAACAGATAAAAAAGCAAGTTCCAAATATATGTTCTCTTCAAGAGATGCACTTCATATATAAAGGTAAACTGAAAGTAAGTAGATGGGTAAGCTTACACCGTGCCAACAATAAGAAAAGAATGTTGGGGTGGCTACATTAATATATATTACTAGATAAAAATAAGCATTAAGATAAAGAGTATATCAGAAATAAAGGGACACATTTTATAATGATAAAAATGTTAATTAATCAGAAAAACATAACAACTATATACATTATAACAATAAGGTTCCAAAATAGATGAAACAACAACTGAAAATTAAAGAAATAATTCCACCTTCAGCAACTTGATAGAACAACTAAGCCCCCCCCAAAAAAAAATCATTAAATACATCATAGTCTACATTGAAAGCTACCAACTAGAAAGCCCAGCCTACACAGTTGTCACTGGCAGTGTTCTGGGGGCAATTTTGAAATTTCGCATGTGGAAATAAGAGTTCAGAATAAATTAGACATGTCCATCCTGGGACCACTCATACCTCTAGTTGCCCTTAGTGGGAAACATCCCACTCCTGACCTTGCTCTAGAAGCACTGAGGAAGTTCTGTTTCCAACATCAAGGGACTCCTTCTCCCTGCTATTATCATCCTTGTACACTGAGAGCCGCTGGGACCAGAACCGGTGAGTACCTTCCTACAGGCACTGAGACGTCTATATATACTCGCCAGTGTTCTGACATATGGTGTCAAGGAGTCTTCCTGAACAGAGATGATGATCATAAACTGGACCTATCTGATGCTGTCTGGCAGAAACTCTAGCTAGGAGATACTGAGAAAATGAAGTTATTAGCAGGGAGTATGAAAAGACGCACAGAAATGTCATGGCAGAGAAAGTTGCGAGTTATATGCAGATCCAGTGTGACAGATGAAAACACACAGGAAAAGAAGAAACGAATAAACAAGCCAGAGACGCAGCAGGCAGCAGGCAGGAGCTGAATGTGACTGAGGGGGAAGCACGCACCCTCCAGAGGTGGGTGATGCGATAACTCCTGCTGCAGGGGTTTCTAGAGCTGCCTGGCACCAACTTCAAGGGAGAGTTGGCTCTTCTGTGGTTATTTTCTGAGAAGTCCATGAGACTCTTATCATTCAAGGTCCATTACATTGGGAGTATACTAATAGTAAACCCCATCTTCTTTAAGGCAAAGCAAAGGGGACTTCGTGCAATTAAAACATCTAATTAGGCCGAAGTTATTAGCAAAATCCAGGCTCTACTCAGGGCTTACCAACTTTAGTAGCTGGTACTAGAATTTCAATTTAGTGATGACACTAATTTACAGACTCAAGAAGGTCAGCAAACTTCAAGCAAGATAAATACAAAAAAAAAAAATAAAAACAAAAACACAGCCATCCCTAATCGCATCATAGTCAAACAGCTAAAAACCAAAGACACAGAAAAACTTGAAAGCAACCAATGACATGTGACACATCTTAGGCTTTCATGTTATGCTGAAACTTTGTTTTCTTAATACAGAAACATCACTATATTAAAAGATAAAATATGCATTTCTTAATAAAGTTCATTTTTTAAGAAGTGGAACACATATTCAAAGGAAAGCAAGAAAAGCTATTTTCTTTATTTAATTCCTAAATCTTTCTGAATGCATTAAACAATAGTACCTACTTCTTCCTGGCTCTGAGTCACATTTATTTGGAAAGAGACTGTAAGAGACATATGTTTCTCAATAAAGTATAACAATAAAAATAGTGGCATGAATATCCTAGTTTATAAATGGCAGTGGACACTAACTAGAATTAGACCCACGACTTGCAATAGAGGGATTTTGGCCGCACTGAAGCGTTTAACAGCTTGGGCAATGGCGTCAGACAAAACTGAATTCGGCTCCCGGCTTTTCTACTTCGTTACCTGAGAGACATCAGAACAGTTTCTCTGAGCCTGTTTCCTCATTTGTAAGCCAGGGATAATAGCAGTCTCTATCATGTATGATTTTTGTCAGAGCTAAATGAGACAATATGTGTAAAGTGCTTCACACAACACGCAGCACATAATGAATCCTCAATAAATGAACACTGCTGTTCTTTGTACTATTAGGCACACCCAGCAAGGGAAGATCAGGGCCATGATTTTAGGAACTGCAACCTGATAAGCCCTTGCTTGGAGGAAGAAAGAGAGGGGGGAAAATGAAGTGACTGGAAGAGTGTGAAGAAAGCTTAAGTGTGGCTGCAGAGAAGTCAATATGAAAACAAGCTTCTCTGGGTTCACACTCTCAAAGGCAGGATTCCAGAAGGGTGTTAGGGATTCCTAAGCCTCCTGGGGTAAGGACTACACTTGTCTTTATATGCCTGGAACATGGTGGAGAGCCTGGCCCAATAAATGCTGGTTGAATGAATGAATGATATGATGATTAAGAGCCATTGCAAAAAAATGGCAATACTGTGAGGGTCTGGAAGAAGGTCCCAAAGCTACTAAAGCCCCAGGGAGCATGGGTGACTTCTGACCACTAGCTCCCAGTTGGCACCAGTTCTTGAATTTGAGAACTCCACTGCCAGGTGAGTGCAGGGCATCACATTATCATCATTGGGACAAAGTAGGTATTCAGTAATATCTACTGAACGCATGACTACATGAATAAAAAATGACATCCTCTGAAAAACCTGTTCATCAAAATCACTAAAATGTCACTGATTCATGGGAAACATATGGACAATATTTTCCTGGAGATGGATGGAAATTATAGAACAAGGTCTTAACAAAATCACTTTGTACTTATCTATTATGCTTCCTAATTAAAGTGCATTGCAATATAGATGAATTTATAAAATACAGCTTGGCCCACGAAAGACACAAGAAAGCCAAACTGTTGCCAAGGACAGGATGAACTCGAATTATTTAAATGAAAATACTTGTCTATCCATTCGCCTTAAAAAAGTGCTGACACAGCAGCATCTGGATTATGGTTTCTATTTTTCTATTAATTCTGACTCATATTTATGATCAGACCCTGACAGTACACCCAATTCCTCATGCATTTTCATAAAACATATATGTTTTGAACAAAAAGAATTGAGAGTGAAAGTTAAAAAATAATGCAAAAAATTGTTCCAGTCCTTGACAATTATTCTACATGATATTCCTTGACTTTAAGATGTAGTAACAGTGCATAAGAGAAGGAATTAAAAAGACAGCACTGTAAATGTTTGAAATGCTACAAAAGTCATGAGAATTTTGTTTCTCTGTAACACCTAATATGAAGCCATTTACATAGAGATTTTTTTTTTTTTTTACATGTTCTAAAAGCAGCATGTGGTAGGAAAAAGGCAGCCTTGGGCTAGAAATGCAAATTCCTGTTATTATTAAGTATGGAAAGATTGGAACCAAGAAAAGTCAAGTTCTGCCCAGGCTATAATAACAGGAGCCCAATACGGAGTTGCCACATGCAATGTTTCTGATGCACTTCTCCCAGTATTTCACAATAAGCCATTACCATGGCAACTTAACCTCCACCACACAAAAGAAACACCTCAAATTCTTTCTTCAGAATGACACAGGTCTCATACAGAATCAAAGGATTTGTTTGAAAAATACTTCTCTAATGCTATTTTTAATAGCCAAAAGATAAGATTTTAGGAAGCAGGTGGTCACATTATAATATAAGCAAAATGAAGAACCAAGTATGTGAATGATTATCATACATTTTTGCAGGTTTAAGTGGCTTGATGGACATGCATTTGAGCAGACTCCGGGAGATAGTGGAGGACAGGAGCCTGGCATACTGAAGTACATGGGGTCATAAAGAGTTGGACATAACAACAAACAAAGTGGCTTGAAGTTCTACTGTAATGATGGAAATTAATACAAATCTGTGTACGCTGATTACAAGAACAACTTAATGAAGGTGACTGCCATTCCTTCCCCCACCCCTCCCCCAAATACCAATGGAATAGAAGTGCTTCAGTTTTACGCAGCTTTCAAAGGCACATGCAACCCACTCCAGCCACGGGTCCTTAATATCAACCGTCTTATCTAAAGACTCTTTCTGGCAACCACTCGTTTATATACACACAGCAATGTGGGTGGCAAAAAAGAACTCATTTCCCGTGTGAGTTTCAAATGATGAAAACTTGAGAAGAATTTAGGAGTCAAACAATGGAGGGTAAATCCATCAGAGGGTTGTTCTGATTAGGACATTAAGCAGAGATCAAAGAGAAGGTGGGACTGGTTGATGCGGATCATTTAAATGATCATTTAAAATGTGGGCCACCTCTTAGCACATCCATAGCATCATCTTTTAGAAAAAAGGAAGGCTTCTATCTCATAACCCAAGTAGCTTCCTTTCTAGCATAACATGTCCTCAGACATGTCAGCTTGAAAGACCTGAGGCCTGGCATGAGCTCAAAAAGCAGGCTGAGTAAGTGAGAGACGGGAACTCAGAGGCCCTTTGAGCGCTCTGGTAATTCCTCTGTTCCTTGATATCGTGTTTCTAGTAGAAATTCTCTTGAAAACCTGCTAAATATTAAAGTGCTCTTCAGAGATGAATGAACATGTAAGAATGAGAGCTTGTGTGAAGCTTTTAAAATAATTCTGAAGCCCTAAGTTTTTTAGCATCCTGTTTACTCTGCACATATTTCAAGTTCAGTCACATCAAACGTCCATTTAACATACTCAACTTCAACAAAAGGCACTGGATCAGAAAATGGAGAGGAGGAAAAACAATTCAAGCCATTCTGCCAGCGATTTCCTTCCTCTAAGGATTGTTCTGGAATGGGCAGAAGGTGGGAGGGTCTGCGTTTCCCCAACTGAACCCCATTTCTCCTGGCTGACACAGAGTGACCACCTCACGGGCTTAAGCCATCCTGAAGTTCATAGCCCTAAACACAAGCTGACTACTTCACCTGGGGTTCAACAGCACTGAAGAAAAAAGGAGGCTGAGAAGTGGTATGTTGGCTTCCAACGTGAAGGGTTCCTAAAGGATTTTCAAGGGTAGCTTTAACTATACCTTGTTTTTAAATTACCCTTTGACTTTGGAACATACCTGGCATGTAAAATGCATCGCCACTATTTTTAATTCTAGGATATGTCAGAGGACCTTGATTTTCTGGAACCAGACTTTCTGGTTCCTTTCAAATGAAGATATTACTACCTGAGATTTGAAATGAACTTCAAAAAATATCCAGCTTATAAATAGATTGAAGCTCAAAAGTTTGTTTGCAAGCTGGCTGTTTGGAACTCAGAATGCATTCTGCTATAAAAACAATGTTATAAATGGTGCAAAAGGTATGTGGGTTCCAAGAATAGACCGCATACATCTTTGTACTGAGATTCATGTATTTGCCAAAGAAGAATAGAAGGACTTAGAGAAGGAAATATAATCCAGTGGCTAAAAGTGCTCGAACCAGGCTGTATGAGTTCAAAGGCAATCGCCCACTAACATTTGATCTTAACCAACTGCCTCAGTTTGCTCACCTATAAAATGGGACTAATAGAATTTTTCTCTCAGAGGCATGAGTCAGGATATAGTTAGCCAAATAATGCACATCACACATTAAAAAGCTCTGTGTTTGCGCCTACAATCATTTCTCTGGGTGTGAACTGCTTGCACACTGCAACATTTCTACTACTGGTGTTTCTTTAAAACCAGCCATTCTTGAGAAGGGGAAACTCAGAAACCTTAACCAAACCAATATTTGATGGAATTTGAAAGGTGGAAAGGAGAGGATGTGCTCAGGGAAGGGAGCTGGGAGAAGTTCCCCTCACCCGCTCCTACACCAGCTTCTTTCCTTCACCGACCACTGGGCTGCCCCTGTTCTGCTCCCCTCCAATCTGGGGTGTCTGCAACCAGGGGCAGACAAGGATGTGAGGTGATGAAGAGGAGGAGAATTCCTCCAGGCTTCCCAAAGTCCCCTGGACCATCCTCCTTGGAGGTATCTTAATAGAACAATCCCAGAGAAGTGAGGACAGGGGAAAGCTTTTCCAGCTGCTTCCTGGGGCTTCTCCTGGGCCCTGCCTCCTTGCGTCCCCACTCCTCTTCACCACACTGGTCCACTGGCTGGCCTCCCACTTCTGGATCTTCTCATGGTTTCCCAAAGGTCCTCCATGGAAAATGGCAGAAGAGTGTGGATTATACACAAGAGAAAAACACCCAGAATCTTATGTGGACCCTCATCACTTTCTCAATCTCAGCAAACATATCCTCAAATAAAAACATATTTGGGGAAAGGAAATTATATTTCCCGACCCTTTATAGTGCATTTAAGTACGTCCCAATTGCTTGCACTGTTCATCCATTTATTCCCTTAACTCAGTAAATCTTTTGTGTTTAGCTTCTGAGAATACCTTCTGGAACTTCAATAGTGTGTTATCTGTAATATGATATTTAAACTTTTTAAAAAGTTCAGCTTAAGTATAATTGCATTCTAACTTTGTATGTGAAGTCAAATTTGTAATAAAACTGTTGCTATAAAGTTTTTAACATTAAAAAGTTTATCTCCACACCCTATGGAAACATATATACTACCATATATAAAGTGGATAGCCATTGGGAATTTGCAGGATGACTTAGGAAACTCAAACTGGTGCTCTGTGACAACCTAGAGGGGTGGGATGGGGAAGGAGGTGGAAGGGAGGCCCAAGGGGAAGGGGACATATATATACTTACAGCTGATTCATGTTGATGTATGGCAGAAACCAACACAATATTGTAAAGCAATTATACTTCAATTAAAAATAAATAAAAACTTTAAAAAGTTTTTAACGTTTAATTGTTTTTATTTAAGGAAAATTTCCTACCCTCAAAGAGCTCACAGTTTAGATCAGGGAGAACATCAACTTTGATTAGGGGCAGCCTTATGTATCTTCAGCTGGGACATAGCAACTCAGCCTATGGTTTCCAGAGTATGGTTTCCTGGTCTTGTCTGGGCACAGCACTGCTGAGGGCCTGGGGGTTACTCAGAGTCTGAAGAAAGGGCAGATGGTGTCTCTGAATACAATTTTTCATTTTCTGGAGTGAACGTAGCTCAACTCTTGCCCAGAATGAGTATACTGGTCATGTGTACGTTTAAAGATGCTCTTGGAGTTGTGGGGGGAGGCTCTATGATCAGCATTAAAACTGGACTTCATCAAAGCAGACTGCATACTTATTTATTTATTTATTTGGAAATCCAGTGTATTAACAATTAAGCCAGATTTCTAAGTTTTTTTTTTTTCCTTCCATCTGCCCAAAGTACTGGAGCCACCAATATGGTCCCCAAGGAGATCAAATCAGTCAATCCTAAAGGAAATCAACCCTGAATGTTAGAAAGATTAGATGATGATGAATTATTAGAAGGATTAGAAGGATTGATGATGAAGCTGAAGCTCCAAATACCAGGATATTTGGAATTACTTGCAGAAGAATAAAAGAGCATAAGAGAGAATATACGATAGGAAATGTTGACAACAAGTTGAAGATTTTCCTTTTACTAAGAAATAAATTTAGGTGGGTCAGTGCTTTTCAAGGGGTGCCTTTTCCCCATGGTTCTTGAGCTGTGTTAAGCAATGTCTTTTAACAGTGGCTCTGCCCCCTGCATCTCTAACATGTGGTAAAATTGTTCCTTTTTGCCCTTTTTAATTTAGGTGTGGGCATGTGACTTGCAAGGCCAATGTCATGTGAGCAGAGATGCCAGGACTCACTTCTGGGCAGAAGCTTTAAAAGCCAGTGAGCCAGTGTGCATTCGCCAGACTCTCTTTATGAGTCTGCCTGAGCAATGGGCAATGTCCCAGAGGTGGGTCATTGTGGGTCACAGAGAAGGGACAATGCAGAGCGTCCCCAGCTGTGGGGGCGAGGGAGCGAGAAATAAACCTTGTGTTCGAAGCCACTGAGATTTGGGGGCTGGGCGCTCCAGCAGCAAAACCTGGACTTCAGGTTCTCATAGATAAAGAGCAGGAGAGGAGTCTTTTTCACTGCTGGGCTGGCTGTGCAGGAATCCCTGGAGGGGCCCTCCTCTGTCCTTCTGTATAACTTCATTGACCTCCTTGCAATTATCTTTTAATTTCAAAGCTCTCATCTATATAATTTAACATCTTATAAAGCATATACCTTTATTTTTTGATCTTTCATTGGTACTGTTGCTTTGAAGCAGTACTGAGGTACGATACAAATCCTAAAGATGATGCTGTGTAAGTGCTGCACTCAATATGCCAGCAAATTTGGAAAACTCAGCAGTGGCCACAGGACTGAAAAAGGTAGTTTTCATTCCAATCCCAAAGAAAGGCAATGCCAAAGAATGTTCTAACTACCTCTCAGTTGCACTCATCTCACACGCTAGCAAAGCAATGCTCAAAATTCTCCAAGCCAGGCTTCAACAGTATGTGAACTGAGAACTTCCAGATGTTCAAGCTGGATTTAGAAAAGGCAGAGGAGCCAGAGATCAAATTGCCAACACCCGTTGGATAATAGAAAAAGCAAGAGAATTCCAGAAAAACATCTACTTCTGCTTGATTGACTACGCTAAAGCCTTTGACTGTGTGTATCACAACAAACTGTGGAAAAGTCTGAAGGAGATGGGAATACTAGACCACCTCACCTGCCTCCTGAGAAACTGTATGCAGGTCAAGAAGCTACAGTTAGAACTGCACATGGAACAATGGACTGGTTCCAAATTGAGAAAGGAGTACGTCAAGGCTGTGTATTGTCATCTTGCTTATTTAACTTATATGCAGAGTACATCATGCAAAATGCCCCGCTGGATGAAGCACAAGTCAGAATCAAGATTTCAGGGAGAAATATCAATAACCTCAGATATGCCCATGACACCAGCCTTATGGCAGAAAGTGAAGAGGAACTAAAGAGCCTCTTGATTAAGGTGATAGAAGAGAGTGAAAAAGCTGGCTTAAAACTCAAGATTCAAAAAATGAAGATCATGGCACCCAGTCCCATCACTTCATGGCAAATAGATACGGAAACAATGGAAACAGTGACAGATTTTATTTTCATGGGGCTCCAAAATCACTGCAGATGGTGATTGCAGCCATGAAATTAAAAGACTCTTTCTCCTTGGAAGAAAAGCTACAACAAACCTAGATAGCACATTAAAAAATAGAGACGTTACTTAGTCAACAAAGATCCATCTAGTCAAAGCTATGGTTTTTCCAGTAGTCATGTATGGACATGAGAGTTAGACCATAAAGAAGGTGCCAAAGAATTGATGCTTCTGAACTCTGGTGTTGGAGAAGATTCTTGAGAGTCCCTTGGACAGCAAGGAGATCCAACCAGTCCATCCTAAAGGAAATCAATCCTGAATATTCATTGAAAAGACTGATACTGAATCTGAAGCTCCAATACTTTGGCCACCTGATGCAAAGAGCCGACTCCTAAGAAAAGACCTCGATGCTGGGAAAGAGTGAAGGCAGGAGGAGAAGGGGATGATAGAGGATGAGATGGTGGATAACATCACCGACTCAACGGATATCAGTTTGAGCAAGCTCTGGGAAATGGTGAAGGACAGGAAAGCCTGGCATGCTGCAGTCCATAGGATCACAAAGAGTCGGACATGACTAAGCGACTGAACAACGAATTGAGGTGTGAAGGAGGAAAAAAGCTCTAGATGGGGAATGAGAAGGTGAAGGCTGTTTTGCTGGTTTACTGGCTCTACCATTAACCATCTGTATGACCCCTGAACAAAGAATTAATGTTTTGAGGCTTCAGTTTCCTTGTCTATGGCATAAAGATATTGAATTAGACCCCAGGTAGCAAAGTAGCATCCAGTGATGATTTTTACATAGCCCTGAGATAGATTTTTATTCACTCCACATAGGCATGGCTCTTCTCCATCTTAATCAGACAAGCACAACATTAAAAATCTATTTGTTAATATTATAATTCAAAATAATTCACATAAAATCCAGCTTGCTGATTGTTTGCTTGCTTTTCTATGTGCATCATATTCAACAAATATTTACTGAGTGCTGGCTGAATGCCATACATTCTTCTAAGCACTGGATATACAGTTACACACAGTACAAGCAAAAAATCCATGCCCTCCTAGGGTTGACATTCTAGAGAATTTCCAGTTTATCCTGAAAATTTGGAAGATCTTGGAACATGGGGCCCATATTTCAACATAGTAAGAATTCTTGAGAAGCTGGGTAGTAACTATACCTTTAGACTAGATATTGAGTCCCACCTCTGTGGGTTTGGGAATGACCAGCAAGGCCCTCCCTTTAACTTCTGGTCCCTATAAGCTTCTGAGTTTGTGATGCTTGGACTAAGTGACGTCTAAGGGTCCTTTATTCCTAACAGCCATGATTCTAAAAGTACATGCAACATAAAACGAAAACTAAGTATATTCAACACCTATATCTTATGGAACATCTTATTATGGAACATCTACATCTTAATCCCGTTACTAATTTTAATACTGAGATGTGGATATATGTTTAAAAAAGAAAAAAGATATGGCCTCTATCCTCTCTCCCTCCGAGCCCCATTATCATTCACTTGACTGTCCAATTCTACAAAGACAGAAATATACCCAGCACATGCCAAGTCTGCTTGGCTTCAGTCTTGTTCCTTTTCTCTCTCTGCTGCTGCCCTCCTGGAAAACGTTTCATTCTGGAAATGCAAGTTAGCTTTGTAAATAACCAGGGGTGCACATACCGTAGGTATCTTAAATATTTAACTACCTGTCTAAAATTTTAGTTCAGTAGTTAGATGGAAATTAGCATATGTCTTTAACAAGATTCTGGAACATCCATTGTTTGCTCTACAATGTTATTTACTAACTGCATCACTGTTTTCCTTCATAGCAAATGCAAGAACACATGTGGATGCTGAGGAATGGTTTGTGTTTCAGCCTCACTGGGAACAGGCTTTGTAGAAAAAAATATGTAGGCTGGTAGATCCTAGAAAATAATTTGCAAGGTTATTACAAGTCATCTATCCTATAGCTTTCCTTTTTATTTCTTTCTTGTTCTTGTGCTCTTTCTTTTTTCTCTCTTCCTGAGGGGTTGTAGATGAGTCATCTTTTTGAGTCATTTCCTTATTAAGTAGCATGGTTAATGGTATCAAGAATAGGGAAGAAGTAAGTCAGAACACCAAAGCTATTACCACACATATTAATGGATATATACACACATATATACACCCACGGCACACACACACACATACATTCCATTACTCAAGTGAAAGACAATTAAAAGATCATTTTTCTCTGCAAAAATTTTCATCTAATAGGTGAGACATAGTAAGCCAAATTTTCACCAGAGCAAAATTTTATAACCAAGTTACAAAAGCTTGAAAATAGCAAGACACAATGGAAACCTTGACACATTCTTAATTATACTGTCACCAGACACAATGTTAAAATGTACATATAAATATTCCCTTTTAATCCTATGAATTAGTCCTGTAGATGTGTCTAGAATTACTTTTCTAACGTCTGACATACCTATCCCACCTCTAAGCAGAATAATTATTCTAAGTTCCAGATTAAAGTGAGTTCCTTTCAGTTAAGTTTCTATAAATATCTCCCTGAAGCTGAAAAACACTACCAAATATTAATGGCAATAAAGAAAATAATTTCAATAACTAACATTTACTGAGAACTTGTTATGTTCTAGGCCCTGTGCTAAACATGGTACCTGCCTTATGTTGTATAACCATCACAACTATCCTAAGACATGGTTCTTTTGCAGTTTATTCTCCATTTGCCCCTTTGGGTCCATTTTCCACCTTTTATTATCCCATTCTGTGCCCTGGGTGCCAACCTTTACAGATGTCATCATCAAGTGCCTATGCCGTCTGGCTTCTGTCAGCTTCCCAGAGTAGGATGAGCATGAAGTCGGGGCATTTATTCTTCCATCTCTGTCTCTTGGGCCCCTGAGCTAGTTTTCTCTCTGTCACCCCAGCTCCTGGTCAGAGGCCCTTTCCTAAAGCCACCACACTCTCTGAAGCTTCCAGTAACTGCTCCCCTCCTTATCCCTTCAGATACGGGAGTTGCTTTACTTCACCCAAGATGTTTTTCCACGCTTTGCTGAGTGCTCTAACTTTTGCCTACACTCTTGTCATTAGTCCCTCATTAAACTCTCTCAGTTACTTTGAGTACGCTGTTAATTTCCTGGACTCTGAACAATACAGGACTACCATTTCCCTTTTTTAGGTTGGAAAAAAAAAAATTGAGACCTTGACATGTCATGTGATTTGTACAAGATTGCTCAGCTAGTAAATGCTAGAGTCAAGATCTGAACTGAGGTGTCAGCCTGAGCTGACTTTAGTTTACTACTGTTGAGCTGGGCCATGTTGGTTTTCTAAAGCCACCTTGGTTTTATCATCTATAAAATGGGGGAAATAGATGGTAAATAGACTTAACTGTGGTGATCATTCGCTGCAGATTCAAACAGAAAATCATTATGTTGTACACCTGAAATCTACATATAGACAGTGCAATGGTTCAACCTGAAATTTTTTGACAATCTTTCTGACATTCAGTAGAAGCTGTATTTCAAATTTTGAATGTTGGTCTTTTCCTGAGCTAGTGATATGTGGTACAATGCTCTCTCTCGGGATGTTAGCGGCAGCAGTGAGCCACAGCTCCCAGTCAGCCATGATATCATGGGGTGAACAATGGATACACTCACAACCATTCTGCACCCAGACAACCATTCTGTTTTTCACTTCCAGTGAATTACATGAAATATTCAAGACTTTACTATAAAATGGGCTTTGTGTTAGGTGACTTTTGCCCTACTGTAGATTCATGTAAGTGTTCTGAGCATGTTTAAGGTAGGCAAGGTTGAGCTATGATGTTCAGTAGATTATGTGTAGTAAAGGCAGTTTTGAGTTACTTATAATGAGTTTATCAGGATATGTGTTCATTGTAAGTTGAGGAAAATCTGTAATGCTATATGTCAATTATACCTCAAGAAAAAGTAATACATAAATTAAAATGGAGGATATAGACCTATTCCAATTATTACTCAGGATTCTTTTAAGAATAAAAGTGAGGTAATACATGTGAAAAGACATTAAAAGGATATGAGTGCTATGTAAATACTAAGTTATTTTTCCTTGGGTAAAACTATTTGTATGGGCTTCCCTGGTGGTTCAGTGGTATAGAATCTGCTCACCAATGCAAGTGACGTGAGTTTGATCCCTGGGTCAGGAAGATCCCCTGGAGAAGGAAATGGCAACCTACTCCAGTATTCTTGCCTATGAAATCCCATGGACCAAGAGGCCCAGCGGGTTACATTCCATGGGGTTGGACACAAATTAGTGACTAAACAACAATAAGAAAACAATTTGTAACAGTATTAAGATGTAGCTCTCTCTATAAATACTTCAGTGTATGTATGTATGCATGCTCACACATGTGGACTGTGTCATATTCATTCTGGTGGTTAAAACAATGCTGTTCTTCCATAACACAAACCCTTTGTTAGGGCATCTACTACTATCTGTCGACAGTTCAAAGTCCTTTCTATTAGGATCCCACATTTATATTCAATCATTTTAAAAAGTAAGAAAATTTCACTTACCATTGATAATTCTCTGTGTAACAAGATATACCTATAACTTTAGGGAATATGATGATATAGACAGGAAGATATATTTCATAAAATGGCTTTACCTCAACATGAACAGCAATGAGGAACTATTTTTCTTAAATTGGGCCCATTTATGCTATAGTTGAGATACAAAGTCCATAGTAATCATGGTTGAGATAAAAAATAAATAAACATAGGCTTCTGTAAGGAATAGTGAAAAGATGGGTTCTAGTCCTTTACATACACTGGGAAGTGGATAGATACTTAACAATATTCTGGGACACTGGCTTGGGATGAATCATTGTTTCAATCTGTAAAGCCTCAGGTCATGAGGAATTCCGGGACACCTCAGTGAACAGGGTGCTCCCTACTGTGGAAAGGGTGACCAGGCGGGATCCCAGAGAACTCAGCAACTTGCCTGATGTTCATTGTCAAGTAGAGGCAAAGTCAGAGCTCCTGAGTGTATCCTGTTCACCAGCCTACTTTGCTTACAGATCCATTGACAGTGACCTCCTCCCCCATTGTTGGCTGGTCGCAGTCAGGAGGTAAGAATGCGTACTCTGTACCACAGAGATAAGCCCCACCTTCCTTTGACCTCTTTCTGGCTCATTCTCTGATAATGGGACTATCACTTAATTGACTGATGACTCAACTTTCTTATCAACAAATTAGGTACCAGCTTTCAGCCTCTTGCTCACAAGATTACTAAAGAATATTTTAGAGGCCTAAGAAAATGTTGCCTCAGAAAGATGAAGGACAATTAATTCTTTGTTTCTTGAACTGGAGTTATCTATGCACTTGTCACAGGCTCCTATTCCATGACCAGCTTTTAATTAGACAACTTATCCCAGAAGCTCCTGCTCACACAGCTTTCTAGCTGGGCAGATATATTGAAGCAATAAAGCAAAATAGTTATGAGGCTGACCTCTGGAGTCAGGCAGGTGGAATGACCTTAGACTGATTTCCTCTCTAGGCTTCAGTTTACTCACCTATCAAATGAAGATAAAAGCACCAGCCTCACAGAGTTTTAAGTAGAAAAAAGGTAAGAACTTAGCAATGTGTCTGCACATAAGAATGCAGTGAATGGTAACTCCCACCTGTACGTTTCTGACATAGCACTTAATGCGTTATATAAATTTACTGAATTTTTGCCTTTTCACACCCACTCTGTCCTTCCAGTGCTTTAAACTGTGCCTAGTATATGGCAGGTATTCAATAAATATTGGATGAGTGGATCAAGGAAAAGTATAAGATAGGGTCTCTGCTCTTCAGGAATTTATTATCAAGTTGACAGATAAGACATTTACCATACTTGGCAGAAAATTACGAGGTTTGTGAGTTATATACACAGAGGCAAAAAAGAGAACTCCCTTCTGACCACATAGGAAAGAAAGGATAAGTGGAGAAGGGGGCTTGGAGCTTAAATTATTCCTCTCCCCCAGTGCTCAAAAAGAATGTCAGTCCGCACTCTGGTCACTCAAACACTGACAACGTTTCCCCTGCATTTTCCCGGGTTTAGCTTGATAGGTAGCTATATTAGTTTCCTATTGCTTCTATAACAAATTATACCACAAACCTAGTGTTTTCCAAGACACATTATTATTCCCCTGCAGTTCTGGAGGTCAGTCCCAAGTCAGTTTTACTGAGTCAAAGTTCAGATGCAGACAGGGCTGATTCTTTCAGAGACTGTAGGAGAGAATATATTTCCTTGCCTTTTCCAGCTTCTATAGCTTTTTCATTCCTTGGCTCTTGGCCCTGTCCTTTATCTCCAAAGCCAGTGGCATAACAACCTCAAATCTCTCATTGCTTCTGTCATCACACCGCCTTCTGCCTAACTCTTCTGCAGTCAAATTCCCCTCTGCTGTCCCCTTGTAAGGATACTTGTGATTACATTTAAGACTCATTTGGATAATCCAGGATAATCTTCCCATCTCAAGATCTTCAACTTAATCACATTTGCAAGTTCTTTTTGCCACAGAAGGTAATATTCACAGGGTCCAGGGATTAGGAATTTAATATCTTTGAAGGCCATTATCCAGCCTTCCACCGTAGCCAATAAAATAAGGAGGAAGGAAGTTCCTATCAAACAATGTGGGTGTGTCCCAGTCCATCTTAACAATGAACCCAGAAAATGCCAGTGGGTCAATAAGACGCATACCCAAGTGACACTGTGTCTCCTGTTAATTAGAATTCATTTAAATTCTCCCACTGAATTTCATTTGAATGTATGGATTTAAGCTAATGTTGTTTGCTACTGGTGCCATGGAAGGGTAAGATAGACGATATTTCCTAAGAAATAGAAACGTGAAGCAAAAAAAGATCCAATTAGAGATACTGGGTGAGAGGTTAAGGAGACTCAGGAGTAGAATGCTCAAACAGTGAGAGAAGGCTTCAGGGCTCATTCTGGCTGGACCCAGGCTTGTGATCATTTCTGACACACACACAAAAAGGCAGCTGCTGACATTCCTCCTTCCTTGAGAGGAATTTCCACCAAGGTGGGAAGAGGGCCAGATGAGCAGTCAGCTGGCACCCCTGAGCTTGCAATAACAATTCCATTACTGCACAGAGCATAGGCCATTCAAATACACACAGAACTATGCTCGTTATACCCTGGAGGAGGAAATGGCAACCCACTCCAGTGTTCTTGTCTGGAAAATTCCATGGACAGAGGAGTCTGGCAGACTACAGTTCATAAGGTCTCAAAGAGTCAAACACAACTGAGCGACTAAGCATGCACGCTCATTATGGTGAGATATTTGACATTTCCACAACTGGTTTTCGCACCCATGTGTTGGGAAACGTTGATTGGCTTTAGCATGTTAAAAGTCTCCCTCTTTGTAGTATTCTCAATACTTTATTCAACATTGTATAAAACCTCTGGAACTGGTCTTCTTCAGGGTGAAGATGTAGCCCCATTTTCTTCTTAAGTTCAATAGCCATAACTCCTACCAGAGGTGATAGTCTACATAAATGTGGTCACAATACCTGCCACCTACTTGACTCAGAGAAGCTATTCACATTACCAGCTGTTGTATAGAACCACCTTACCACTGTTCCCCTGGAGGAGGAAATGGCAACCCACTCCAGTATTCTTGCCTGAAAAATTCCATGGACGGAGGAGCCTGGTGGACTACAGTCCACAGGGTCACAAAGAGTCAGATACAACTGAGCGACTGAACACACACACCCATACACACCCCTTAATCCTGCTTATCACACTGTGCGTGTCACTAGGCTCTGCCCGCTCATAGCATCATGTTTCCATGGAGACTAATACATAGAGCAGTGTAAAATTACAGATAACAGGAGATAAGTAAGTAGCATAAATCAGATGCATGCTGCACATCTGGGGTGCTCCAAAACTTATCACTGCACATGTGAGGACAGGGAGTCTTGACTTCTGTATGGATACCTATCAACAGTCTACAGAGCTCCAAGCTCCCACCTCTCTAACCAATTAGCTCTTTACCTCCTAAAAGCAGGGACTCATACACAACTGCAATATCTGTAGCCAACAAACGGGGCTAGATAAAGGTTCAGTGTAACAAGGCAGAGTCACACCTCTGAGCCCCTCTGCCCCCCACACAGTGGGTGGAATAGCTTCCTAAGAGCACCTTTCCCTCCTCTCTCTGTCACAGACGAGTCATCTTCCGTAGGCACTCTTCCTATTACATCACCCATGATAAAGGACATGCAGTGGCCACCTGCCAGCTTCTGGTTGAGCCCCAATTCCTCATCTGGGAACTTGAGGTACCCCTGGTCCAGGTGTCTTGAGGTTGGACTCCATCCAGGCTGGGCTCCTCACTCACCCCACGTGGTTCACCTGTTCTCCCAGCTTCACTCATCAACTACTCACCCTTCAACAGAGGACTCAAGCCTCACCATCTTCCTGAAGCCTTCTTGCTATCTCTCTGGTCAAAATGACCTCTCCCTTCCCTGCCCTCCCACCACAGACTCTGACTTCACTGGATTATAAATAATTTCCCCAGTCACTGCTTCCAACTCTACTCCTTGACCTACCCTACCTCCTTCACCCAGCGATGTTTTTCATGAGGCTGTGCTGGCTCAATTCCATATCTTTCTAGGCAATTTTCTTAAAACACTTCCTAGACTCAGCCCTGCTCCTTTTAAAATGCCTACCTCATATTTAATTCACATCTCTCTTCCCTTCTCATCCCTGACTCTACCCTAGTCAAAATACTGTGGGCACACAAGAGGGGAGGATGACGGGGGCCTTCTGCCCCTTGGATACATCTCCCCTCTCCTTCCTGCATGTTTCTCCTAGTGCTAGTCTAGGAGAACAAGGGAAAAGAGAGAGAGACGTCTCCCTGCTTCTCTGCTTGTGGGGAGTTCCTGTCCTCTCCACATCCTTTTTGTGCCCCACACACCCTCATGCCCCTTCATGCCCTTGCCCCAGGTTGTGCCAGCCAGCTTTCCCCTGATTTTTCCTCCACACCTTGGCAGTTGCCATGGCTTGATAACTATCAGAATAGCATCCCTCACTGTCCCTGATTTTGAGGATGGTGGGTGGTTTGGCAGGTTGGTAAGTGATTCTCCTGGAGTCTCCTCTTGGCTTTGGGATGGAACACAAAATACCCGCTTCCCTTGCAGGTGGTTAGTGGAAGGAGGAAGACCACTGCACTACTTCACAAAGAGACCTCTCATTCTCTCCCTAGTCAGCCTCTCTATATGAGTTTGGCTGAGTGAGTGGTAGAGATGGTCCCAGGGCTGGTTTTACTGGAATCCCACTCCTCAGCAAGCGTTACAGGACATGGTAGACCAGTATACTCAGCAGCTTTCTGTACGGGACTAATCTCAAACCCTGAGCAATGGGAAATTGCAGTTGGCACCTAGCTCTCTCTCTAGTTTCTAGAATTGTGAAACCCCAGTCTACTGCCCCTTCATCACCTGGCATGTGACACTGGATAGATCAGGTTGGTCACAAGATGGCGAGAAGATTGGGGGCATCCAGCCTTCTCAAGTCTCCTCCTTTTGTGAGGTCAACTAACTCTTCTTTCGTTGATGCTGACCACAAAAACTGGGTGAGCTGGAATCTGTGGTTAATAACATTCAACTTGATTTACTATTATAATTATACTGAGTCACCTATTTTATATTACTGCTAGTCTCAATTCATTTAAGCAGGTGAGTCTTGTCTTCCCAATAAGGTGAAAGCTCAGTCACGTTTGACTCTTTGTGACCCCATGGACTGTAGTCCATGGAATTCTCCAGGCCAGAATACTGGAGTGGGTAGCCATTCCCTTCTCCAGGGGATCTTCCAAACCCAGGTATCAAACCGAGATCTCCCCCATTGCAGGCAGATTCTTTACCAGCTGAGCCGCCTGAGATGATCTTTAAGGAACAAGCAGTGTTCTGTATTTCCCTTGCTTTATGTACAGATCCTACCAGATGGGAACTGGATATAAAGACGTATTGACTCGAACGAGAAACAACAGGAGTGATGTCCCCAGCAGGCTGTGCTGTGGCAATCTGCGATGGCTATGGCTACTCGACTGCCATGTAGAGTCAGAGAGAGCTGCTGACTCATGCTGACCTCTCAGGCTTTGTATACGTGATATTCAAGATTAATTCTGGTCATCCAAAACTCAAACCATCCAGAATTAAAATCCAGATTTCTGGCATCAGGGAAATAAAATATACATAAGATTGGATGCTTTCCTTTTATTTTTTTATAAAAATATTTTATTTTTTGCAACTCCATAGAGTGCCAGAGAGAAATAGGCAAGGTCAGAAAAAAATGCTCACTAGCATTCTTAAAGAAATACTGGTTTTCCAGTTTTGAAATTTGAGGAAAGGGGGTGGTTTTCTTTCCTCTTTGGAAGGGGGAAAATAAGGAATGGATCCCTAACTAAAAGGGAAAAATAACTTCAGTGCAAATCTGAAAGCTAGTATTAATGAATCCTCAAGATGTGTGTATGCTCCAATTGTTTATGTTGATACCCTGTATTTCTTAATTTCAACTATTACATCAATTGAAAATGTATGGACCATTTGATAATAGCTATTCAGAACAAAGAAATATAACCATAACAAGCCTTGTTTTTGTTCCAAGAGGCTTCTTAACACTGACAAGATAGAGTTAAAGTGTTGAAATGTTAAGATCAGTGCTGTACTATGCTCTTTATCCAACCTTCTTAACAACAAACTGTGGAGAATTCTTAAAGAGATGGGAATACCAGACCACCTGACTTGCCTCCTGAGAAATCTGTATGCAGGCCAAGAAGCAACAGTTAGAACAGGACATAGAACAACAGACTGGTTCCGTCCAAATCGGGAAAGGAGTATGTTAAGGCTATATATTGTCATCCTGCTTATTTAACATATATTCAGAGTACATCATGAGAAATGCTGGACTGAATGAAGCACAAGCTGGAATCAAGATTGCCAGGAGAAATATCAATAACCTCAGATGTGCAGATGACACCACCCTTATGGCAGAAAGCAAAGATGAACTAAAGAGCCTCTTGATGAAAGTGAAAGAGGAGAGTGAAAAAGTTGGCTTAAAGCTCAACATTCAGAAAACTGACATCATGGCATCTGGTCCCATCACTTCATGGCAAATAGATGGAGATACAGTGGAAACAGTGGCTGACTTTATTTTGGGGGGCTCCAAAATCACAGTAGATGGTGACTGCAGCCATGAAATTAAAAGATGCTTGCTCCTTGGAAGAAAAGTTATGACAAACCTAGGCAGCATAATAAAAATCAGAGACATTACTTTGCTGACACATGTCTGTCTAGTCAAAGCTATGGATGTGAGAGTATGGATGTGAGTATGGATGTGAGAGTTGGACTATAAAGAAAGATGAGCACCAAAGAATTGATGCTTTTGAACTGTGGTGTTGAAGACTCTTGAGAGTCCCTTGGACTGCAAGGAGTTCCAACCAGTCCATCCTAAAGGAAATCAGTCCTGAATATTCATTGGAAGGACTGATGCTAAAGCTGAAACTCCAATACTTTGGCCACCTGATGCAAAGAACTGACTCATTTGAAAAGACCCTGATTCTGGGAAAGATTGAAGGTGGGAGGAGAAGGGGATGACAGAGGATGAGATGGTTGGATGGCCTCACCGACTCAATGGACATGAGTTTGAGTAAACTCCGGGAGTTGGTGATGGACAGGGAGGCCTGGCATGCTGCAGTCCATGGGGTCGCAGAGAGTCTGACACGACTGAGTGAATGAACTGAACTGAACTGAACAACCTATAAAATAGGTACTGTCATCCTCCAGACTGATAAAAAGCTAATCCAGCATCAAAGACAGTGTAAGTAGCACAGCTGAATTTAAACTCAAGTCTAAGTATTACAGTGAACAGACCTCCTTGTAAGAGTATGTCCCCATTTATCACCACAGGCTTGCCTACCTGAGATCTGACTACTTCCATCCCTTTCTCCCCAGTTCAGGCCAACTTCATCCTCTTGAAGATGACTGTAGCATCCTCTTTAGTGGTCTTTTGACTTGCACTTGTACCCTACAGTCTATTATCCACCAAGATACCCAAGTAACCCTTATAAAGCCTATAAAAAATCTGTCACACTTCAGCTCAAAATCTCGCAATGGCTCCATCTCACCCAGAATTAAAACCAAGGTTCTAACCATGGCCCACGAGACCCTCCAGATTTGTCTCCTGGCTGCTCCTCTCTTTCCCTGGCCCATTCCAACCTCACTGGACTCTCAGCTGTCCCCAGATGCAGCAAGGGCTCAAGGCCTTTGCACTTGCTATTTCCTCTGTCTGCATTAGTCTTCCCACAGATACTTAAAAGGCTTGTTTTCTCACCTTCTTCCAGTTCATGATCAAAAGTCATCGAAAAACATTCCTGTCCACCTTCTTTCTTTTTTGATACAACTTTTGAAGTTTACTTTTTTTTTCCACTTATTTTTATTAGTTGGAGGCTAATTACTTCACAACATTGCAGTGGGTTTTGTCATACATTGATATGAATCAGCCATGGATTTACATGTATTCCCCATCCCGATCCCCCCTCCCACCTCCCTCTCCTCCCGATTACTCTGGGTCTTCCCAGTGCACCAGACCCGAGCATTTGTCTCATGCATCCCACCTGGGCTGGTGATCTGTTTCACTATAGATAATATACATGCTGTTCTCTCGAAACATCCCACCCTCGCCTTCTCCCACAGAGTCCCAAAGTCTGTTCTGTACATCTGTGTCTCTTTTTCTGTTTTGCATATAGGGTTATCATTACCATCTTTCTAAATTTCATATATATGTGTTAGTATGCTGTAATGGTCTTTATCTTTCTGGCTTACTTCACTCTGTATAATGGGCTCCAGTTTCATCCATCTCATTAGAACTGATTCAAATGAATTCTTTTTAATGGCTGAGTAATATTCCATGGTGTATATGTACCACAGCTTCCTTATCCATTCGTCTGCTGATGGGCATCTAGGTTGCTTCCATGTCCTAGCTATTACAAACAGTGCTGCGATTAACATTGGGGTGCACGTGTCTCTTTCAGATCTGGTTTCCTTGGTGTGTATGCCCAGAAGTGGTATTGCTGGGTCATATGGCAGTTTACTTTCCATTTACAGTTATTACAAAATATTGGTTATAACCCTTATGTTGACAATACATTCTTGAGCCTACCTTACACCCAAAAGTTTGTACCACCCAATTCCCACTCCTATATTATCCCTCCCCAACCTCCCCACTGGTAACCATTAGCTTGTTCTCTGTATCTATGAGTCTGCTTCTGTTTTGTTACATTCACTAGTTTGATATATTTTTTAGATTCCATATATGTGATATCATACAGTATTTGTCTTTCTCTAACTTATTTCACTTAGCATAATGCCCTTCAAGTCCATCCACGTTGCTGCAAATGACAAAATTTCACTCTTTTTTACACCAAGCAGTATTATATTGTATGTACGTATCACATCTTCTTTATCCATTCATCTGTTGATGGAGACTTAGTTTGTTTCCATGTCTTGGCTATTATGGAATAGCACTACTATGAACATAGGGGTGCATGGATCTTTTCAAATTAGTATATTTGGTTTTTCCAAATATATACACAGGTGTGGAATTGCTGGGTCATACAGTAATTCTATTTTTAGTTTTCTGAGAAAAATCCATCCTGTTTTCCATAGTGGCTGCATCAATTTATATAGCCACCAACAGTGTACAAGAGTTCTCTTTTCTGCACATCCTCACCAACATTTGTTATTTGTAGACCTTTTGCTTATCTGTCCACCCTCTTTAAATAGCACCCTCCAGGAGCCTCTGCCTCTAGCCATGCTTATCTTCAAATAGCAGGTCTTACCTCCAGATATGCTAAATATTTCCTTTGTGTCTCTTTCTCCTTGTTTTAAAATTTAAGCTTTTAAAAGACAAAGACTCCATTTGGCTTACCCGCTTATCCTGAACACCCAGAGCACAGAGCAGGTGTTCAGGGAGTTTTTGTTGAATGAATCCATTCTTCTGAAATCCTATTGGCCTTAACAGTTAAGGATCCACATATACGGGCATGATGCTCTTCTAGGCACTGTTTATTCTGCACAATACTTACTCCGTTCTGTGCTTAGTCGTGTCCAACTCTGCAACTCTGTGAACTGTAGCCCATCAGGCTCCTCTGTCCCTGGGATTTTTCAGGCAAGACTACTGGAATGGGTTGCCACTTCCTCCTCCAGGGGATCGTCCCAGCCCAGGGATTGAGCCCGCCTTCTCTGTATCTCCTGCATTACAGGAGGATTCTTTACCTGCTGAGCCATCCGGGAAGCTCCACTTACTCTTTGGAGGAGAATCACAATTACATATGCAAAAGCTTTTATGTCAACAGTTTAATACCGAGATTTGCCCTCTAACTTCTATTTCATGGTTAGAACACTGCATGGTATTTTAATAATAATGTGGTCAGTCACAGCCCCCCTGAGATGGTATCACTCTGCCTTATCTATACATCTGCCCTTTCTTGGGCCAAAAGGCTTAACTTAATTTGCCACATGTTGGTAACTGTTTACATAGCATTTACATTGTATTATGTATTATATGTAATCTAGAGATGATTAAAGTAAATAGGAACCTGTGTGAGGTTACGTGCACACATGTACTAGGCCGTTTTGTATAAAGGACTTGAGCATCTTGGGATTTTGTTATCCATGGGGTTACTGAACCCCATCATCTGTAGATACTAAGGGACACTGTAGTCTCCGTAGGATGAAGCCTGGACATTAATGTCTCCAGCAGGAAGCATTTGTCCTCTTCCTTGTCCTTCTTACTTTGGTTGGCTGGTTTCCCATCTTGAAATGATGCCTGGATTGTCTTCCTGTACAACTTGTCCACTTTCCAAAATGTACACAAAGCAACTAAGAGTCTCAGGCCACAAACGTAGATGTTCAAGAAATATAGTGTGCTAAAATTTTTCTATAATTTCACTTAATTTCAGCTCAGGGAGCTTCTCCTGCCAAGCTGACAGGAAATTTAACTTTCAGACATTACTAGCTCTCTTCTTGCTCCCTCTATACTACTGAGGTCAGGTCAAGGTCCCAATCTTACCCTCCAAGGTATTAAGGAATCCCTCCCATTATTGGTCATCTGTCCACTGTTATCCTAGAGACAGCCTTTGTTCCAGAACATATGGTCCTTGACTCAGCTACCTTCAAGCCACGCAGGTAACTTCATAGATTTGGGGAGAAGATGAGCCCCTGCCTGAGGACCCAGTCTCTCTGATACCATGGGGCCCTTTCCTCTGAGATCCTAACACGTTCCTTAGATACTATCAGGGAGGAAGCCTCATGCAGCCAAAGACCTTCCACTGAACCTCTCATCCATCAGAATCTCAGCTTAATCTGGCAAGTGCCTTTGCTCTCAAACCTGAGTCTCTTCAACAGGCTTAGAAACAAAATCACACTTTCTGCAAATAAGAAAGCATAAACTACTTATTTGAATGGAGAAAAGAAAGTAGAAAGATGCAGGGAGAAGCCACATATGTTAGTATCTTTCAGCAGATAATGAAATCCCCCACTGCAACCAAGCCAGAAGACCCCTTCTCTGTTCCTGCATCTCAGAAGACAACATTGTAACTCACTGTGGCTGGAATGAGTGGACCTGGACTCAGGGTTCAAGAGGACCTGTTACCTGAACCCCTGAGGAATTCAGGCTCTCCAGCTGCTGCATCCCTTGATAAAAGGCCAGAGTGATTGGATGTGTCATGGCAAGATTCAACCAGCTCCAAATGAACATCATGGTGTGTTCACAATCCAGCTCATTGAAGGGATTTTGAAACAGCTATCATAATTGATCAATATGAACCTATGAATATCAATATAAATAATTTCCCTACAAAGTCTGGTATTTTTGCATTCAAGTATTCTTTTTATGCTTTAATCTATTTATTACCATAAAGATTATAGTATTATAAACTATCTTGCTTTTATTATCCCCTTCTTTGTGAAGGATCAAGTGATAACTTGGGAATCACCATTTTATGCAGACCCACATTCATAGCAGAAAGCCAACAAAAGCAAAGACTCAAATGGTCTCTTCACAGCCCTCCTCCCAGGATCCCGCACATAGATGCACTTTTCTCTTTTGAAGCAACACAGTGCATGGCCAGTAGATCTTTCTCATGGAATATACACATTTTAGAACAAATGATTACAAGTACCCTTAATCCCTGTCTTTACTCTGTCATTTTAGTTTTCTTTTTTCATGTTTTAATCCATGCCATTTTGGGAATCACCTTACATTCCTTTCTGGTACAAGGCTGGGTATAAGTAGATGTAATAGAAACAGTGGGGGACAGGAAGGATAGGTCAGGCTCTTCAGTAGCTAAGGTCAGAAACAGACAGGATTCCTGCCTTCAAAGGAGAGAACTCATCATGGATGTGAAGAGGACAAGTCTGATAAAGAATAAAGCCTGCACAGGAAGCCAAGAGTCTTACATTGCAGTACAATCCCACAGAAACCTTAGAAACTGATGAAAACTGGCTCATTAATGCATCCAATTATCCATCCAGTGAACTTAATTGATCACCTACAAAATCCCAGACACTGTGCTAAGACTGGGGCTGATTAAAATATGAATATTTCAAAGCAAAAAAAAAAAAAGATTAAAGAAAGATCTATTGTGATGATATTAACATGTGCTCACAGAGCCTCATTCATTCTTGTCAACTTTCTTTTTGATGTTATTGAGAATTTTAACGAATAACAGTTGGTACTATACAATTGCATGTAATCTTCCAAAGCAACCCCATAAAGGTCCATTTTACAGATACTGGAGCACAGAGAAATTAAGAAATTTGCTAGTAAAGGCAAAGCTAGGTACAATTCCACTCCTGGCATATATCTGGACAAAACTATAATTTGAAAGGATACATGTACCCAATGTTCACTGCAGCAGTATTTACAATAGCTAAGACATGGAAACAACCTAAATGTCCATCAAAAGATGAATGAATAAAGAAGATGTGGTGCATACACACACACACACACACACACACACACACACACACATAATGGTATACTGTTGTTGTTTGTTGTTTTTTACTTGCTAAGTCATATCCAACTTTTTTGTGATCCCATAAACTGTACCCCATAAGGCTCCTCTGTCCATGGGATTTCCCAAGCAAGAATACTGGAGTGGGTTGCCATTGCCTTTTCCAGGGGATCTTCCTGACCCAGGGATCAAACTCGTTGTCTCCTGCATGGCAGGTGGGTTCTTTGCCACTGATCCACCAAATAAGTAAGCTCATAATGGAATATTACTCAGCCATAAAAAGAATGAAATACTGTCATTTGCAGCTACATGGATGGACCTACAGATTATCATACTAAGCAAAGTAAGTAAGAAAAATAAAGACAAAGACCATATGATATCACTTATATGTGGAATCTAATGACACAAATGAATAGATCTATGAAACAAAAGCACATTCACAGACACAGAAAACAGACTTGAGGTTTTCAAGGAGAAGAAGGGCAGGGGAAGGTTGGTTTGGAAGTTTAGGACTAGCAGATGCAAACTATTATATGTAGACTGAATAAACAAAAGGTCCTATTGTATTGCACAGAGAACTCTATTCGATATAGTTGAATATACATCAGCCAACTGAATATATAAAAACCTGTCAGAAATCATGGTGGAAAAGAATATATATATATATATATATATATATATATATAACTGAATATGTGTGTGTGTGTGTATATATATATATGTGTGTGTGTGTGTATATATAAACTGAATCTCTTTGCTATACACCAGAATCTAACATAACATTGAAAATCATCTATACTTCAATTTTAAAAAAAAAAGACAAAGCTGGGTAAACGAGTGTTGCAGTACTGGGAGTTACTGCACATGCTCCTGCAGAGCCTGTTTACTACTAGTACTCCACGTTTTGTGTTTGCATCTTAAATACACACACACACACCTTGCTGTACTAAATATGAATAATGAATACTGGCCAAAAATTCACCTTTAAAATACTTGTTACTTTCTTGAGCTATATATAAATGTATCTACTAAGACCTGAAGATGTCCTTATTCCCCACTCAAGGAAAACTTCTAATAGTTTGAACTGCCAAAAATAAATATAATGGCTGCTAAACTTTCCATCTTTCAGTTCATGGGGTTCTCAATAACCTCGGATATGCAGATGACACCACCCTTATGGCAGAAAGTGCAGAAGAACTAAAGAGCCTCTTGATGAAGGTGAAAGAGGAGAGTGAAAAAGTTGGCTTAAAGCTCAACATTCAGAAAATTAAGATCATGGCATCCGGTCCCATCACTTCATGGCAAATAGATGGGGAAACAGTGGAAACAGTGGCTGACTTTATTTTTCTGGGCTCCAAAATCACTGCAGATGGTGATTGCAGCCATGAAATTAAAAGACGCTTACTCCTTGGAAGGAAACTTATGACCAACCTAGATAGCATATTAAAAAGCAGAGACATTACTTTGCCAACAAAGGTCTGTCTAGTCAAGGCTATGGTTTTTCCAGTGGTCATGTGTGGATGTGAGTGTTGGACTATAAAGAAAGCTGAGTGCCAAAGAAATGATGCTTTTGAACTGTGGTGTTGGAGAAGACTCTTGAGAGTCCTTTGGAATGCAAGGAGATCCATCCAGTCCATCCTAAAGCTGCTGCCCCAGCTGAGGAGAAGAAAGTAGAAGCAAAGAAAGAAGAATCTGAAGAGTCTGATGATGACGTAGGCTTTGGTCTTTTTGACTAAACCTCTTTAGTAACACACTCAATAAAAAGCTGAGCTGTTTGGAAAAAAAAAAAAAAGGGAGATCAGTCCTGGATGTTCATTGGAAGGACTGATGTTGAAGCTGAAACTCCAATACTTTGGCCACCAGATGCGAAGTGCTGACTCATTGGAAAAGACCCTGATGCTGGGAAAGATTGAGGGCAGGAGGAGAAGGGGATGATAGAGGATGAGATGGTTGGATGGCAAGATCGATTCGATGGACATGGGTTTGGGTAAACTCCGAGGGTTGGTGATGGACAGGGAGGACTGGCGTGCTGCGGTTCATGGGGTCGCAAAGAGTCGGACACAACTGAGTGACTGAACTGAACTGAACTGAAACTTTCCATCAGCTTATAGATTCTGAACCAGCCCTGAGCTCCTGCATATACGTACTTTGTACCATTATGCTGCTCCAGTTCAACCTCTGCCCTGATTTTCTGGTCAGAGTAATAATGAAGGGTACTCTGTATCTGGACCATTCCGTGGCTCACGCCAACAAGGGAAAATAGAGCCTCACCCAGAAATGCCACTTGCTCATGTTGGATTCCTTTTAGTCTGAGTCACAACTGGTATAAACAAATGCTGGGGCACCATAAGAAAAAGTTGGCCAGAAATTGTCTGAACTTAGAATTGAAATGGAAAGCTCAATATTTGGGATTGCACAAGATGTCATTAGGCTCTGTTTTTATGCCTCAGTTTCTATAACTGAAAATGGACATAACACTACTTGCTAACCCCTTTCAGAATTTTGCTCAAGGATAAAAATAGCACTAATTAAGTTCTTTCAACTCCTTGGTATAAATGTATATGTGAGGCAATCACATAAATTGAGATTTTAGTGGAACAGACTGTTACTCAGACATTTTGATAATTAGTATTTGTCTTTTGTCAAACCCTGTCCCCAAGGTGTTTCCATCTCAAAGTAGGTATACATCAGGCTAATATCCTAAGCAAGAGTAACAAGCAAGAAAAATTACAAACTAGCACTTTATGAATGTCTTTATTTCTAAAACTAATCATTATTAAAAGTCAAATACTTTGATCAATGACATTGTCATATGATACCACTTTCCTGCTAAGAAGTAAAATTGAAGTACACATTAAACTCATCACATTTGCTTCATTAGTGGCCATCAATGACCTATAATCAAACAGGTTTATTAGCTGAATAGACTTTCAGACTTCAACCTGTTAATTTTTTTTCTGCTGTTGACATTAACCAATGTTGTTATTGTTGTGTTTGCATTAGGAAAATATCTTCTCTGAGTTAGAAAATAGACCCTGTTGGCAACAATTTTGTGGGCATCAAGGATAGGTCTGGTTCTTCCCCATCCTGCCCTCAATGTACTATTAGAGGGGATTAGTTCACTGGTGACTGTAAATACACTGACACGTTCATATAAAGATGGTCAACTGAATTGAAAATGCAGGTGTTGTTATGTAGCCCTGTAAGAGTTCTACAACAACACTTCCTATTCCTATTGTAGAATTACTTCCTCCACCATTGCATTCTAACCCATTCTTTGCAACTCAGCTCTATAGTTCAGAGTAGTAGCACAGTCTGCAATCAGCAAGGTCCCAAAGGACTCATTTCCCCATTTCCCTCTCATTCAAGTATTGTGTCCCTTAAAGGCTCCAGAAAACAAGAGCTGGTCATGAATGAGGTAATCATAATCCAAGGGTGAGTTTTAACTCTTGACACTTCTGATTTCTGAATTCCAAACGAATCTTTTCTAACTCACATTGATCTACAGCCACTAACACATCTCTCTATCTAATATAATCTGGGACTTATTGCTTCAAGGCCCAGAGAAGGTATGCAAATTTAAATGATTTGGCATCAAGAGTGTAATTCTTCAAAATCCAATATTCTAGGCAGTGATAGAGGAGCCGTGGGTCTTGGAAAACAATGAAGAAAACTAAGGAACAACCAGCTACTTCTTATTGGTATGTTAGGCCAAATATCACAGAGGGAAATTGCATGAGTTAAAACATTTGAAAATTCGAGGGCTTCCCTGGTGGTCCAGTGGTTAAGAATCCACCTGCCATTACATGGGTTACATCCCTGGTCCAAGAAGATCCCACATGCCTAGGGACAACTAAGCCTGGCATAGACTGTGTGCTGTGTAACAGGAGAAACCACCAGCAGGAGAAAACCATGCACTGCAACTAGAGAGCAGCCCCCACTCACCGCCGCAACTAGAGAAAGCCTGTGCAACAATGACGACCCAGCACAGCCAAAAATAATAAACAAAACACCTGCTAAACATTTTGAAAATTTGTGTCAGAGTATGTACAAATTTTATGAATAAGAATAAAAATGTCTTTGTCATCAAAATAAAATGCCTGACCAACCTAATGAGTTCAAGAAAATATTTACTAGAAGGGTTCAGAAAAAGAAATTCATATCCCTGCAAGAAACTCCTACTTTCCTGTTCCCCAAAACCACCATTAATTGACAATACTAGGCAGGCAGGGACAGTATGAGTTTTCTTGAAAGGTTAAGTTATATTATGTTTTATTATATGATATTATATTACATGCACTGAGCCTCACAGATACATCATATCAGGATGAAAGATGCGCTGCCATGGCTCCCACACCCCAGGTGCTTGGAAGAAGTGAGACTCCCTAGCTGACTGACTGCAGTCACGAAATTTGGAAGCAGTTATATATATTTCCGGAGTCATGAGAATTTTAATTACAGCTTGATCTTTACGGCTATCCATTGACTTTTCTACTACTGTCCACTTACCAATTTTTACTTAGGCCTTGGAATTAAAAAAAAAAAATAACGGAATATTTCTAGCAGATGTTGCATTAAGGGGCCTAAGAAACAGAACAGATTTCAAGCAATAGCTGCCATTATGGTAAATACCGAGGTCAAGACAAAACTGTTCCAACTTTTTCACACTGAAGCTACACACATACTCATAAAATATGAATTTTTATTCTGAGTCAAGCCTAAGCTATAGCCTTAGACAGAGAAAAATCCACATCACCCTGCATATTCCATGACCTCATTATTCCTGTTGTTGTCTTGCCTCACCTGAGTGAGTCTCAGATGCTAGAGAAAGTAATGAGGATGCAATGCTTGATACTTTGGTTTCCTTTACTTGGCCCTCTTCTGCATAACATATTTGCATGATACATGTGGTAGAACTGTATAATGGCCACTAAAAGATGTTCACAGCCTAATCACCGGGAACTTGTGAATAATGTTAACTTATGTGGTAAAGGGGACTTTGCATGTGTGATTAAGTTAAAGATTATGAGATGGGGTGATTATCCTGGATTATCTGGCTCGAACCAATGTTGTCTCAGCAGTGCTTATAAGAGGGAGGCAGGAGGATCAAAGTGAGAAAGAGGAGATGTGCAATCTCTCCAGAAGTTGGAGAGAGGTGCTTAGAAGACAGAGGAAGGTGCCATGAGCTAAGAAATGCAAGTGGCCTCTGGAAGCTGGAAAAGGTGAGGAAATAATTTCTACCCTGCGGCCTCCAGAAGGAACAGAACCCTGATGACAACTTGATTTTAGACTTCTGGCTTCCAGAACTGTGAGAGAACACATTTGTGTTATTTTAAGGCACTAACTTTGGGGAAGTTTATTGCAGGAACAATAGGAAACTGCTGCTGCTGCTGCTAAGTCGCTTCAGTCGTGTCCGACTCTGTGCGACCCCATAGACGGCAGCCCACCAGGCTCCGCCATCCCTGGGATTCTCCAGGCAAGAACACTGGACTGGGTTGCCATTTCCTTCTCCAGTGCATGAAAGTGAAAGTGAAGCCGGTCAGTAGCCTCCAACTCTTCGCGACCCCATGGACTGCAGCCTACCAGGCTCCTACTTCCATGGGGTTTTCCAGGCAAGAGTACTGGAGTGGGGTGCCAATAGGAAACTACTATAATAGAAAATGCCCAGCTTTACTTCCTAAAGATACTTGCACGTCTCCTTCTAAATTACTTCCTGTTTTGAAATAGGACCACAGAAAGTCCTGATGAAGACCTTAGGAAACATCTGGTGGAGTCTGGAGCCCTCAGGCAAACATATACTTGCTTCTCTGGTTAAGGAATGATTCTGTTTTTATGGACTAAGATACCCAAGCCTCCTGATTTCTGAAAGATAGCTTTTGGAGAAACTGTATTTGAGTGTAATTGAAATCTTCAACTTCTTCTTTAGAAATGAAAGATAAGCCATTATTGAGTGAGTAGTTGTATGCTAGACCATGAATTTCCCAACTCCCACTTTCTATCTGAGCCTCTTTGAACTGTTTGCTTATATTCTCTTCATCATAATTGAACAAATATGTTTTCCATTAAGATGAGAACCCTCTGTAATCAGATGAAGATATCTTCTGAGCATTTCCATTCTTTTCAATAAGTGCAAAAACTCAGTAATGCAGAAGTGCTTGTTCATATAGAGGTAGAAAATGGAGAAGGAGTGAGTCAAAAGGTCTATTTTCATCAAATGCCTCAGAGGAATTCTTTGCTGGTTTTTGTTGAGAGAGAATAGCATTCATTAAAGCCATGTTATTTACACAGTTGATTTTTATAACAAGCTTGTTGCTGTGGTCTCAGGCCAAAGACACTAACAACAAAAACCCTGTAACACAAAAACCAAGTTTAATGTGGAAATTAATTTCAAAGAAGTGGAAAAGAGGGTGCCTTAATAGCATATGTTCTTCAGGGAAAAGCTCACTTTTCTTATATAAGAGCTCTGTCAAAGCAGATGGGCCTTCCAATAGATACAAACTCATCATGGAGAACACTATGCTTGGAATTTCCTGCGGTTAAATCCCTTCAGGGACACTGTCTTGGAAGATGTTAATTACCAACATAGAAAACTTTTTCTGCTAATAAAGCCAGTCATGCACAGTTGCCTTTACATTAAAACCTGCTAGATTAAAAGAATCTCTATAAGAACATATCAAAAGGCAAATTAATCATATTGCAAGCTGTTAGTTTTTCTATCTAGATACTCAAATGCTATTGAAACTTACATGTCAGAATTAACCTTTTTCATATTTCTTTAACCCAAGAGATTTCAACTGTCACCATTAAAACCTTTAGAGCATATTATCTCATAAGACTTGCTACATATCAGCAGAGGGATCCTCCATTATTCAAATAAATGGGTTAGAACATTTAAAAATGTTTCACAGCAATTTTTTCAAAGATTGGCTCAAAATGTTAAAAGTTGTTGTTTTCTTCTAAAACAGTAAGCATAACAATGGAATGCAGGCAAGAGGACAGAGCATATTTCTGTTATCAGGCAATCTTGTGATTCTGTACTAAAAAGTCTAGGTCTTTACTTGGAATTGTATCCAGCTCTGAATGGATAGAGGCTTTAGGTGAGAGTCATATTGCAGCTGGGAATCAGAAAATGAAGTATAGGAGGAAGAACCAGCCTAGAAATTAGAAGGCTGAGTCATAGTAATGGTTTTCAAGTACCAGAGGACTTATGAAGCAGATAATTATAGCTATCTCAAGACCCGGGTTCAATCCCCGGGTTGGGAAGATGCTCTGGAGAAGGGAATGGCTACCCACTCCAGAATTCTTCCCTGGAGAATTTCATAGACAGAGAAACCTGGTGGGCTACAGTCCACGGGGTTGCAAAGAGTCAGACACGACTGAGTAACTAACACTTTCCTTTTCCTTTCAATTGAGGACAAACCAAGAAGCGTCCAGTGCAGCTTGAAAGGAGCTGAGTTGATCACAAGGAGGAATTTTCTCATGGTGAAGTATCTTTTTGACTTGGATCGTTTAGCAGCAGAACAGTCAGGCCAGGAGAGCAGGTGCTGGGACCAGAATGGGAAAGACTCTCCCTCCCAAGATATCAACAGAAGGTTGGGAACCTCCGGCACATCATGGCGCTCCCCACCTTGCCTCACTGCTGTGCCCTTGCTTTCTTGGCTATCAATTTTCTATTACCATTTTCAGCCTGATTTTGACTATTAGGGTCCAGACGACAGACGAGAGTTCTAAGAGCCCTCACTTTATTGCTCCCTCTGAGGATTTCAGAGCTTACTGAATGATTCTAATTCATAGAAAAATGAGCCAAAAAATTTTTTTCATGACTGCTGTGAAAGGAGATTACACAATATTTCTTCAGGGGCCTTTACAAGTAGTTGCTGCACACTGCAAATTGGAAAAACAGGACAGATTTCTCATGAGAGCTGGACCAGATGGCCTGTGTGAGGGCTCTCAAGAGTCCTCCGTCATTGTCGATTCCAAGAAAAAAAAAAAATCACTGCTGGGCTTCTGTTTTGGTTTCCAATCTGAGTAACTGAAAATCAACCTGCAAGGAGGATTTTTTAATGTATTTTGATTCTGAGTCTCAGGAGCAAGTTTTCAAAGTAATCTCTCAAAGTATAGAGGAGAGTGAAGTATGTTTAGTGTTGAATGCCCTAAGGAGTATTTCATATCTAGGATTGACATGTATTCCTGTCCTATCACCTGCGCCCAAGGGTTTGTAGATTTCTTTCTGAGACACCAGTTATTTAGAAACTGTGATACCAAGTACACTGACATCTGAAAGTTAATTTATGTTCAGCTTCAGAATTAGTACAAGTCGGGAGCTGCTGCGGGGGCACTTTGGGGTCCTCACGACTCTGCAGGAGACGAGGGAAGCTGGTTTGGCTCTGCGAATGCACAGCAGGGCTTTCCTTCTTCTAGAGATAAAAGCTTGAACTGCAGACTGTGCACACGTGTAGAAAGGAACTGTCCCTTCTAGAAACGTTTCATACCCTGTGCTTCTCTCCTGTGTTAAAAATTGGGGCACGATCAAGGAGCTACCATGTAGAAGCTAACAGAACATAAGGAATCCTGCTCTTGGAGCCAGGACCTGAGTTTGACCTTGACCCTTTCATCAGCTCCTTGAGTAACTGTGACCAAGGAACTGGTCATTCTGTATAAAATGATATGACTGAGCCAGATGGAATCTGAAGTTTCCTCAGTGCCAACAACCACTGATAACTCATTTATTTCTGTGATTACATAGAATTAGAAATTCTCAATACTGAAGTGGAAATTTGAAAGACTTTTTTTGGCCTTAATCCCTATCACTCTTATCTTCTAATTCTGAAAAGAGTGGAAAACTGGTCATAGAAATATTTTTAAGCACACAACATGATTAAAATTGCAGCATCAAATTATTTTTTATTATTTCTGATGACCCCCAAAATGGCTTTGAAATTCTTACAAGAAAATGGATACATCAATACATGTGAATTCAGTTCTTCTCATAAAATGGTGTTCTCTTTTTTTCAAAACAAAAGTTTTGAAAGATACTCAAAGAAACCAGGACTCCTATATTTCGATCAATTCACGGGACCCAAGTCTCATCTGTTCATGAATTCATCTAGTAATGACAAACTATGCATTTGATGAAATGAATTAAAAAATCAAAGTGAAACTTATGAAGCTGATTTTCCTTTTTAATGTAATGGATTTTTTTCTCCTTCTCTCAGAACATTTCTCAAATTACCACAAGTGCAAATGTTTACAGAAATTTTTTAAAAAAAGAATTTCTATAACGAGTACACATCCAAAGAGGGTCATTGAATGGATTTAGGATTCAGGGCTCCACATGTAGTAAGCCAACTAAAGATCTCAGCTAGAAGACAAGTTCTTTCTGGAAACAGCTTGGATAGATCCCTTTACTTGGGCATGTGTGCACACACAGACACACATAGATCGTGCATACATACATTTCCAGAGCTGCAGTTCTGGAACTACGTTTGCCTACCAGTTGCAGGAGGCTCCCTCCCCTCCTACCATTTTCTCACCATCCCATGGATGCCAGACTTCTGGCTGATGCCTTGCAGAGGTGGAATAAACTCTATGAGACTGAATCAGCAACCAACTTTCAGGAAGGTTTCTCCACCTCCCCCATTTTCATCATTTTGCTTTGAGGAAGAGAGGCAAGCCCACACCCATGGGTATAAGTGAAAATGACAATGGCATTCTTTACCCGCTCTCCCTGCTTCCCCCAAAACGGCATTTTAAATATCCAAGCTGCTCTCTTCTCTGGACTCAAATCAAATATTTCTATTTGAAACACAGCCACAGAGCTGGCACTTGGCCCCTTCCTCCTCTTCAGCCCACCTATTTCCTCCCACTTTTCCCCATACGGAAGCTCACAAGCACACGCACATACACACACACTCACACACACTCAGCGCCTTTTACGTAATCAGCTGACAAGATTGATCTTTCACTTCAATTGCTTTGATTCAAAATCTGCCCACCATTCGTGGGAGGTAAAGAGCTGTGGATGAGATGTGTGCTTTAATAAAGAGGCTAGAGGAGGAAGGGCCTGGGAAAGGCATCTGGTCCGAGCCTTTTTTATGTAGTCTTATTTTTTAATAGGAAAATAGAAAGTGCTTTGGAATCCAACATAAATTCTCTTGTTTCAAACTTACAACTCTTAGATTTTTTTTTTTTTTGAACAGCTGCCAGGTTAATTTCTTCTTAATAGAACTTTGTAACCAGACACGTTGTTCAAAAATCTGAAATAATTCTTCACTGCCGATGTTCACCTTACATCCAACTCCTCTCTGCCTCTGCAGGCTGCCCTCTCACCACTTCCCTGAATGAACTCTCTGCCCTATTCCATTATTTCTCAGGACTCCACGCATAGCCTTTGGGACAGGCTGCTCCTCTGCTGCAGTCTATCAGATCTCATCCTCCGTTCTGCTCATCTTGGTATTTCTCCTTTCTCAACACCAAGATTCCCTGATCGTCCTCATGAAACTGGAAATACTCAAGAGAGGACCCTCACTCTGTACCCCCAGCATTTCACACAATATCCTGCATGTGTAGTCATTCATTTTCCAAGCATTCATTGAGCAGTTATTATGTGCCAGGTGCCAGGTTAGACTCTGGGGTTATAGAGATGAGCCAGAGTCAAACCTAAAGCTGTTTACAGACTAATGGGGAAGATACAGATGCAAATGAATAATAGCAACACTACATGATCAATAATTTCCATAACAGAAATAAGAATCAGATACAGTGGACGCACTAAAGAACAAGTATTTAATGCTGTATGGGGTGAAGCCAGGAAAGATTTCACAAAGAAGGTTAGGCTAGAGTTGGGCCTTAGAGGAGGCATAGTAGTTTGCCTAACTGTTCAAAGGAGGTAGGAGAATTCCAGGGTAGGAGGACCAGCATGGAAAATGATACAGAGGCATAAAAAACCAAGAAGGTCCAGGGTACTATAAAGAATTCTCTCTCAAGTAAGGACTTCTGATAAAACAAGTTGTCAGAGATAAGAACAGCATAGTGACTGTAAAGCTTGCTCTATGCCAGACCATGAAGGCTCTCAGGTACCATGCTAGGTAGCTGGGATTTTACCCCCCGAGCTACAGGATGGCAATGAAGAAATCTGGGAATAATTCTCTAATCTGAAGTTATCTAATGATGACAACAACCCAATTGTCCTTCAGTGAATGAATGGTTAAAAAAATCATGAAACATCCTTACCATGAGCTACTACTCAGTAAGAAGAAGGAATGAACTATTGATACACACAATCTGGATGAGTCTCAAGAGAGTTATGCAGAATGGAAAAAGCCAATGCCAAAATATTACAAACTGTATGATCCCATTTATATAATGTTCTTGAAACCACAAATTATAGAGGATCAGGAACTAGTGGATGCTAAGGATTAGGGACTGCGAAAGAGGACATGGATGTGACTGTAGAGGGGGAATATGAGGGACTTCCTTGGTGGCTCAGACGGTAAGGTGTCTGCCTACAATGTGGGAGACACGGGTTCGATCCCTGGGTCAGGAAGATCCTCTGGAGAAGGAAATGGCAACCCACTCAAGTACTCTTGCCTGGAAAATCCCATGGACAGAGGCGCATGGTAGGCTACAGACCACGGGGTCCCAAAGAGTTGGACATGACTGAGCAACTTCACTTTCTTTCTTTTTCACTTTGTGGTGATGAAGCAATTCTAATGCTTCATTGTGGTGGTAGTTACACAAACTTATACATGTGGTTAATTGCACAGACATAGAAATACACACACATGAATACATGATAACCAGTAAAATCTGAACAAATTCTATGGATCACAGTAATGTCAGTCTACTAGTTTTGACTCTGTGCTATAGTTATACAAGATGTTCTCACTGGAGAAAACATCATTTAGTTACATAAAAATTCCCTGCATTTTTTTGTGAATGTCTGTGATCTATAATTATTTGAATTAAAAAATTTAATAATGCCAAAAAAGGTAGAGTGGATTGACTCCAAAAAAGGAAAAGTTTTATAGTGGAATTAAGGATTATTGCTCAGACAATTTCCTTCTTGTAAATAATTCTCTTAAGAATTTCAAAGTGTGTTTTATGCAACTATATAACACAAGGTTATATTGATATAAATGTATATGTTACAAATAATACTTTTTTCATGAAATTGGGTTCATTGACATTCAACTTGTTCTGGAACTAAAGTAGAAATTTTGGAATAGAGGAGTAGCTTATCAGCACAAATGTGTTCAAACATGAATAACAAAAGCTCTGAGATCATGTCCATCACTAGTAGCTGGATAATTCTAAAAAAAAAAAAACAAAACAAAAAAAACCCAACGAATCAATCAAACAAAAACAACAAAAAAAATCTGAGTGATTTGCCTCTCTAGGATAAAAGGTTCATGTATGTATCTACCTTTATGTGATGTCCATCACATGTATATATATCATCACATGTATATATATCATGTAAACATCTATCATGTATACCTGCAGAGTGTATATCAAACTCAAACAGTGTGATGAACTTTAATATTAAAAATATATGCAAAACTAAGATAAAGGACCTCTCATGTATTAATAAGGCACAAGTATAAAATCTATAAGAAACACAATAGTCCTGTATTATCTATACACAAGATAGTTCCCAAGATGGAATTTTGTTCTCTTGAATTTACAGTGACATTTGAATAGCAGATTGCTCTGGTGGATTTTTTTTCTCACCATCAGCCTTGAAACAATAGTTAATTTTATGTAAGATTCTTGCACAATGCTAATGTGAAGGTAAAAGTGGCTTAGAGTATTCTTGCAAAATTCAGATGCTTCATACAAGTGTATATTAATTCTTTCTAAAATCCCAAGTTCACAAGTTCCTGATTAATATCAGGTTGGCAATGTCAGGATGGAAATTATAAGCTATGAGTTTTGCTTTAAAAATCATATGGTATTAAATGAATAGAAAGCATTCTACTCAGGGTTGCAAGTAGGTCCTCAATGGCCAGGTAGCCTCCTACAGCAAGGTTGAAACCTGAAAGAAGTCCCTGGGATGGCAAATAGGTGGCAGATATGGGCACAATGACTCATGCCCCAAGATGCAACCACAACAGAGACAGTGACCTCAAAATGGACAAATAGGTTGGTTGAGGTCTATGAACCCCCAAAATACGGCCTTCATAAAAACATCTTACAGTAGAAAATTATTATGTGTTTGTGAGTTTGCTTATTCATGGTCTGTTTTCCTAAGAATGCAAACCCCAAACCTTATCTGGTTTCTATACGTTTGTATACCCATTTCTAATAGGGTTTTTGCCACAGAACAGGTGCTCAGTAAATATTTGTTGATTAAATGGATATCTCTTTATTCCATAACATTTTTTTGACAATTATTGAGTGGTAGACACTTTAAAAATTCTGACCAATGCTATGAACCCTCTCCTCAAAAATATACACAGGAAGACAATATTTTATAGGATTCATGGATCCCAATTAAGTTGTGCCAATGGAAATCATTTTCAAGGATGAGGAATATTATTATAAACACAATTAGCCACTGATTTTCCATTCTAGGTCCTTCAGGCATTCTCCTGATTGTTTACCCAAGCCAATTACCTCCCCAACTCTATGGCATTATTTTTTTAATTTTTTGCTAATTATTAGTAATAAGTAGTTTTTGCATACACATCAATGTCAAAAAATATAACTAATATAACTACTAAAATATTTGTATCATTTTTATAAAGTATATTATAGGCTCTTTCCCTCCCACTTCTGTTTTTCTCTTCTTTCTTTCTCCAACCCTAAGAAAGTCTTAGTGTACATTTGGCATAATCTGATCTCTTTCCTAAAAGGTCACTCTAAGTAGAATTTGAAAGACAAAGGAGTTAAGTCACACTCACAGACACACAAAGCCATCTGCCTGTCATAGATGGAACAATTCAGAATAAGAGAGGGAGTGGAAACCAGGTAATGTCCAGTCACCATAAACAACAAATACTTCAAGTTATCCTGAAGATTGCAGATGGCTAGCTTTTTGTCAGGAAAGAGCTGTCCTTAGTTGATAGTAATGAAAGATGCCCAAGTGAATCTTATACACTGAGTTTTTGGTGTGTATTATCATTCAAACTGAGCTGAGCTATATTACCAGAAAAACCTTAATGGAAATCTCCTGCCTTCGTAAGATGAAACTCTTCCAATACCCTGATTTACAAGCAACTATGAAACTCTGCCACAAGAAATGAAGGGTGTTACTATTTATCCCTTCTGGCTTACAAAAAGAGCTCAAGGTGCTGCTGAAGGCCACAGTTTGAATTACCTCTGCAGTCTGCTTTAACCCTGAGTGTCCCGTTCCCAGGGGCCCTGCCCAGGAAGGCGGCAACTCTTCTCCATCTCCATCAGGGCAGCGGAAGTGCACGCGGAGAGGCACCGTGGCCACGGGGCAGAGGCTGGGTGTGAGCCCCAGGAGCAGCAATGGAGAATGCCAGTGCGCTCAAGACTGCAGTCCTAGTTGTCAACCTGTCATGGGGCCCCATTCTCCACCCTGGAAATAGCAGGAGAAGCAGAGGTCCTCACACCAGTGATACTTCAAGGAGTTGCCTGGAGTTAGGCTGCTTGCACTGTACTGCAGCTGGGGGAAAGCGCTTTAGCTATAAACTTTTAGTGAGTATACCCCATCAAAGTCAAGGCTTTATTTCTTAATGGCTCAAAAATATACCAAAACAACAGGGCTTGCTGTTTTTTCAATGAGATTCCCTGTTAACTCTGCAAAGAAACTTGTTTCAAGAACAACTTTTATAGAAATTGGTTTGAATGCTTATTTCAGAATCCCCATAAGGAAAACCTAGTCTTAAGTGTTCACGGGCATTATTTTAATTGTATTAAGTTCCTTTCATCCTAAAACCTGGTTCCTAACAAAGATGAGGGAAAGTTAAATGTGAATAATTGACAGTCATATCTGCAAACTAGATCACCAAAGCCTTTGGAAAACACATCATAAGCTCTTCTCTACATCTGCAAAGACTTTTAGAGACAAAAAGCACAGGAGTTTTAAAGAAATAAAGTCAGAAAGATTCGGCACAAAATGAGTACAACGAGGAGGCAAGAGTCACAGAATTAAATAATGAAATTTTCTACTTATCAAATTTCAGTCATTCCCTATTAAAGAGAGCATCAACTATTACCAGGAAGATTTCCAACTCTGGAAAGCAGCATAGAGGAAAGGGGAGCTTAAAAATTTATGAAGAAATCAATAATATTACAACAATTGACTTTTCCTCCATATTTCATAAGGTATTTCAAGAATACTGTATTTCAAGAATAATTTAGGTTTAAGTATGTCAATGTTCAAACTAACTTACCAGTATAGGTGTTTCATCCCTGTAACAGAACTTCCTTAAAAGACTGCCCAGCATTTGTCACCTTGGGCTTTTAAAAAATAAATAAGAATACAGTACTAGATGGAAAACTATTTTTAATAGTATAATCACAGAAACTACAGTCTGTACCATAAAATAGAACAGGCACATTTGCTCTTGAAAAGCTACTCTCATCTCAATACCAGTTTTCAGCTGCTGTGTTATTCTCTGAAGACGAAATTCATACAGCTCCTAAGGTGTTCATAACACTTAAGAATATACAAAATGAGCCACAGTTTTTAAATCCAATACATAATACAACACCACACAACCACCTTGGGTTTTCCACTTTCCTAAGGAAAGACACCTTTTCTATTTTAAAGACACCGAAAATTCTAAATTAAGCAGCCCACCAATAAGTAAGTCACTTTTCAAAACCGAAGAATTGTCTCCACTACACCTCTAATAGAACACAGAAACCCGGGGCAGAGGGAATCTTATCAATAACGTCCATACCTATATTTCATGCCAGTCTGCTTTGCAGTGGACTCTTTGAGAGAGATGTGATGCTGAGGGGTGAAGGTGCCCAGGCTGCGAGCGATGATAGCAACCGTGCGGAATTTGGCCCGGGCTGCGTTCACCACATTGGGGGCGGTGGAGCTCTGCTTGCTCAGAAGTCTGTCCTCACCATTCCGACTCTTCAAATTATGCTCGGTGCAGGCTATGGAGACTTGCATTGCTTCCCCGGGCACCGCGCGGTCCCTCTCAGAACCCCAGAACACAGGCAGTCAGGAGAGATCGAGCAGTTGGGAGGGTCTGCTCGTCTTTTAACCCCTCCTCGCTCCCTCTTCCTCGGAATGCCGGCAGAGGAGTCCTCGCGGCTGACTTCCGAGTCCGGGAAAGTGGCAGGAGTGTCCGCGGTGCAGGACAGGGTCCCAGACACCAGCAGAAGTAAACAGCCAGCCCTTAAGTTGTCACGGCAGCTGGAGCGCGGATCAGGCTCGCAAATCTTCCCAGGCAGTAATCTCGCTTGATTAAACAGCCAAATCCGTGTAGTCGGGAGGCTTGGGCAGACGCCTGGAGCTAAGCATTCGTGCTGACTGCACGCAGCCCTGCCAGAAGCCCGTCCGCCGTGTCTGAATGCGGGCTCGCCTCTGGGCGATGGCTCAAATCCACGCAGGCATACCGCAAGATGCGCCGCCAGCACCCTCTGGACCACAGGCAGGATGCTCTACTGGCGCGTGGAGCATCCCGAGAAGCAGCTAATGGCAAGCCGCTCCCCAGGGACCGGTGCTCCCCATCCACTCAGGCTGTCTGCTCCCTCCCTGGCCCACTCCGGGAGGTCCTGGGAGCTCCTCAAGACCCCTCCCCACTCATTTTCAGGCAAAAGCCTGGGTCATTGAATCCGTACCCACACCGTTTGCGGCTGCAAGGAGGAGCAGGAAGGTCCCTTTAAAGAGCCCCTTGCCTTTGTGTGCGAGGGGAAGGCAAGAATCACTTTCACCAGACTCTTGCTGTAAAAGAAGCTGGAGGACTGCTTTTCAAGAGGGACTCTGCCCAGACTCAGACCAGATTCTGCTGCAGCACAACAGTTGGAATGGGGGAAGGAAGGATGGGGGTGCTTATGCCAGAGAACATGCCAGTGAATTAACACGTGAATACTCTGTGACTGGTTTGTTACAACACAGCTTGAAATCCCTGCTATTAGCCTTACCAGCGTTGATTTCACATTTGCATGTTACTTACTTCTTAAGCAAATTAGTTTGAAGTTTACTGAAAAGACAGTGCAGACTTTTCAGTCAAGTAACCTAACTTGCTGCAAAATCTATTCTGGCTCACAAAGGAGGGTGAAGGATGGGAGAGGAGGCAGCGATTTGGTAGCACCCAGAAGGTGGCTGCACGACGTAAGCAGAAGGTCCAAGTCACCATCCAGAAAGGTCCAAGGCAGGTGACTGGGACTATGAACACTGCCTGCTGGTCATCTGTGACCAGCTGGTAAGGACAAGCATTATCCCCAGGTCAAGGGTAGGCAGCAAGGCACCTCCTGTCTTCTCTGAATGTTCCTGTGAGGCAGAAACATTGCCTGGTTCCGTATCAGGTTCAAAGCAACTCCTCAGTAATTGTGATTGAACCAAACCAAGCAGCAGGGGGCTAATAATTTATCTCTTTGTTTGAAATGCTGGCAGTCAGAGCTTTTTTTAGATAGATGTGCTTACAATAAAACTGTGGGGCTTCCCTGGTGGTCCAGTGGTTAAGAACCCGCCCGCCAATGCAGGGGACAAGGGTTAGATCTCTGATTCTGGAAGATCCCACATGCAGGGGAGCAAAAAGTCCTTGCACCAGAACTGCTGAGCCCGCATGCTATATAACACCAGAAGTCCGAGTGCTCTAAAGCCTGTGTCAGCAGCAAGAAGACTTGCAATGAGAAGCCCGTGTACTGCAACAAAGACCCAATGCAGCCAAAAATAAATACAATTTTCTTTAATTAAGATTTTTAAAGTTTTAAAATTAAAACTGCGCCTTCTGCAAAATCAGCTCTCTAAAGGTGGTTCCCAACAGAAACTGCTGTCAAGAAAAAGGAAAGTGTTTAAATCAATGATATTTGTAAGCACCATCTCCGTATTAGGCATTAGAAAGAAATGTGGAGGAAAAAAATGAAGCACTCTCCTTCTCAAGGAACTGGCAACCTGGATGGGAAGAAAAAAGCAATCACCCTTAAAGAGATTAATTATCAAGGTTTGAAAGAGTGGTATGGACAGCAAGTACACTAGAGTTAAGCAGGGGAATGATTATAGGAGGCTAGAGAAAGTTTTTCATTTTGGTTTTTTTTTTCCCCCATTTATTTTTATTAGTTGGAGGCTAATTACTTTACAATATTGTAGTGGTTTTTGCCATACATTGACATGAATCAGCCATGGATTTACATGTATTCCCCATCCCGATCCCCCCCTCCCACCTCCCTCTCCACCCGATCCCTCTGGGTCTTCCCAGTGCACCAGCCCTGAGCACTTGTCTCATGCATCCAACCTGGGCTGGTGATCTGTTTCACCCTTGATAATATACATGTTTTGATGCTGTTCTCTCTAAACATCCCACCCTCGCCTTCTCCCACAGAGTCCCAAAGTCTGTTCTGTACATCTGTGTCTCTTTTTCTGTTTTGCATATAGGGTTATCATTACCATCTTTCTAAATTTCATATATATGTGTTAGTATACTGTATTGGTCTTTATCTTTCTGGCTTACTTCACTCTGTATAATGGGCTCCAGTTTCATCCATCTCATTAGAATTGATTCAAATGAATTCTTTTTAATGGCTGAGTAGTATTCCATGGTGTATATGTACAATAGCTTCCTTATCCATTCGTCTGCTGATTGGCATCTAGGTTGCTTCCATGTCCTGGCTATTATAAACAGTGCTGTGATGAACATTGGGTGCACGTGTCTCTTTCAGATCTGGTTTCCTCAGTGTGTATGCCCAGCAGTGGGATTGCTGGGTCATATGGCAGTTCTATTTCCAGTTTTTTTAGAAATCTCCATAGCGGCTGTACTAGTTTGCATTCCCACCAACAGTGTAAGACGGTTCCCTTTTCTCCACACCCTCTCCAGCATTTATTGCTTGTAGACTTTTGGATAGCAGCCATCCTGACTGGCATGTAATGGTACCTCAATGTGGTTTTGATTTGCATTTCTCTGATAATGAGTGATGTTGAGCATCTTTTCATGTGTTTGTTAGCCGTCTGTATGTCTTCTTTGGAGAAATGTCTGTTTAGTTCTTTGGCCCATTTTTTGATTGGGTCATTTATTTTTCTGGAATTGAGCTGCAGGAGTTGCTTGTATATTTTTGAGATTAATCCTTTGTCTGTTGCTTCGTTTGCTATTATTTTCTCCCAATCTGAGGGCTGTCTTTTCACCTTGCTTATAGTTTCCTTTATTGTGCAAAAGCTTTTAAGTTTCATTAGGTCCCATTTGTTCATTTCTGCTTTTGTTTCCAATATTCTGGAAGGTGGGTCATAGAGGATCCTGCTGTGATTGTAGAGAGTGTTTTGCCTATGTTCTCCTCTAGGAGTTTTATAGTTTCTCATCTTACATTTAGATCTTTAATCCATTTTGAGTTTATTTTTGTGTATGGTGTTAGAAAGTGTTCTAGTTTCATTCTTTTACAAGTGGTTGACCAGTTTTCCCAGCACCACTTGTTAAAGAGGTTGTCTTTTCTCCACTGTATATTCTTGCCTCCTTTGTTGAAGATAAGGTGTCCATAGGTGCATGGATTTATCTCTGGGCTTTCTATTCTGTTCCATTGATCTATATTTCTGCTTTGTGCCAGTACCATACTGTCTTGATGACTGTGGCTTTTTAGTATAGTCTGAAGTCAGGCAGGTGATTCCTCCAGTTCCATTCTTCTTTCTCAAGATTACTTTGGCTATTCGAGGTTTTTTGTATTTCCATACAAATTGTGAGATTCTTTGTTCTAGTTCTGTGAAAAATACCGTTGGCAGCTTGATAGGGATTGCATTGAATCTATAGATTGCTTTGGGTAGAATAGCCATTTTGACAATATTGATTCTTCCAATCCATGAACACGGTATATTTCTCCATCTGTTTGTGTCCTCTTTGATTTCTTTCATCAGTGTTTTATAGTTTTCTATGTATAGGTCTTTTGTTTCTTTAGGTAGATATACTCCTAAGTATTTTATTCTTTTTGTTGCAATGGTGAATGGTATTGTTTCCTTAATTTCTCTTTCTGTTTTTTCATTGTTAGTATATAGGAATGCAAGGGATTTCTGTGTGTTAATTTTATATCCTGCAACTTTACTATATTCGTTGATTAGCTCTAGTAATTTTCTAGAAGTTTTTCATTTTTATTTATCCTGTACATTTGTAGTGAATCCCTATTATGCACCTGATTGCTTGTTGCTGGGATACAAAGATAGCCTAGATGCAGGCCAGACCTCCAGAAGCCCAGGCAGCCCTCACAGACTACAGAACTTTGCCTGGGACATGAATCTGATTAGCTGGAGAGGAGTAAGTCTGTCTTCCCAGAGACTGACTGGGGTGAGGAGAACATACACTCTGGCTGTGTCAATGTGATACACACACACACACACACACACACATGTGTGTGTGTGTGTGTGTGTATATACATATGCTGCTGCTGCTGCTAAGTCGCTTCAGTTGTGTCCGACTCTGTGCGACCCCATAGACGGCAAACCACCAGTCTCCCCCATCCCTGGGATTCTCCAGGCAAGAACACTGGAGTGGGTTGCCATTTCCTTCTCCAATGCATGAAAGTGAAGTCACTCAGTTGTATCCGACTCCTAGTGACCCCATGGACTGCAGCCCACCAGGCTCCTCTGTCCATGGGATTTTCCAGGCAAGAGTACTGGAGTGGGGTGCTGTTGCCTTCTCCATATATATGTATATACATAGCAATTCTGACCACTTCTCCCCAAATTAACTTGTATGAATGGAATTTTCAAGTAGAGTACATACCTATTTTGAATTTCATTCCAGAGATGAATCATAATGCATCAAATCATAACATTTTATAACCTGCATATAAGGTTTAAATGACAATATGGAATCTCATCCTCTACCCTCCATGCTCTTCCCCCTCCTTATTTAACAAAATAAATATACTGCCTACCATTTAGTGTTTGGGAAATGACTTTAGGACAAGGTAAGGGTTGTGGAAAGGGACAGATGAACCTAGGTTGCCTTCTTTTTACCCTCAGCTGCAAGGAAGTAGCTCCTGAAGCAAAGTTTTGTTCCCTGGAATAAATAACAGTGGGCAGAGAGGAAGCAGATCATTAGAACTTTTATGTTTTTCACAGTAAGCTGGCTCATCGGGTATAATCAATGTGAATCAGTCAAAGAGTCAAAGTGAGAAGAGGAAGTAGTAGGAGGAATCAGACAGAACAGCTCAGAAAAGGAGGGAGAGGCAGAATAAAGCAGCCGGGGAAGCAAGACAGAGGAGCATGGTGGTCACCACAGGGCCAGAGGGGTCAGGGGCCGTGGCTCCAGCTGGGTACTGGCTGAGGGGGAAAAGGGATGGGAAGGCAGCTCCGGACTGAGGTCAGAGAGCTGCCAGTTCTGAGGGAGGAGGGACAGTGTGAGGGTGCATGAGGTCTGGACACTGTTAACTCAGTGGCTTTCAGGTTTGCCAAGAACTAGCAGAGCAACGCCTGAAAGCATAACCAAAACAAGAACAGGGACTAGGTTATCAGAATAAAACATGCAAGGCAGAGCGCTTATGAGTCACTTATTTATCCCCCAGAGGACAAAGCAAGGCGCCTTGTTCAGAGCAGGCCTTTCCTCCATAAATATTAATAATCGAGAGAAGATGATAAGGAAGCTAAGAGAGAAGGGAAGAAAGGAGAAAGAGAGGGGTATGGGAAAAATGCCAAAATCTTCTATAAACTTGAATCCTTAAAAAAAAAAAAAAAAGAAAGAGAAAGCCCTACATATTCTAGTTTTACACAGCCTGCTCACTTGAAAGGCACCAATAACTGCCCCACATTCATGTCTGCACCTCTTGTGTGTGGACGACTGTCCGCCTTTAGTACCTGCCTCAAAGAGAATCAAAGGACCGAGGCCAGAAGGACGCTCAGAGTGCAAGCCTCTTTCTGGTTGCCTGCAGTGAGCCTTTCCAGATCTAATGCTACATGGGCTTTCTGGCAGCCAGCCAGCAGCCTGGTGACATACCCCTAGCTGTGTTCACCCTTCCCAGCATTAGTGGAGCAGTTGGTCTCAGAGGCCCGGAAATTAGATAATGGTTGCTGGGAGAATGCTCTTTCCTCATAAGTCTGTGCTAATGGGTCACATGCTAATTAAGCTGGGAAAATTAGATTTCAAATGTGTACCTTTTCATTGTCACACAATCAGATCGGAGGATTCTCACTATTATTATTTCAGGTTCAAACAAGACACACAAATGGTGATGTAGATATATATGTAGCTATAGATATATCTATTGCTATGAGTCAAATTGGGTCCCCCCACCCAAACTCATATGTTAAAGTCCTAACCACAAATAAGTACCCCAGAATGTGACTATATTAGAGATTGGTTCTTTAGAGAAGCAACTGAGGTAAAATGAGGTCATGAGGGTGGGCCCTAATCCAATCTGACTAGTGTTCTTATAAGAAAAGGAGATCAAGACACACACACAGAGAAGATCATGTGAAGACACAGAGAGAAAGAATCCACTTGCAAGTCAAACAGAGAGGCCTCAGAAATCTGCCCTGCTGATACTTTGATCTTGGACTTCTAGCCTCTAGAATCATGAACAAATAGATATCTGTTGTTTCAGTCACCCAATCTATGGTATTTTGTTATGGCAGTCCCAACAAACTAATAGAGCTGTTAATATCATTTTTATTTTAATTTTTATATTATTGGTCAAGAGAAACTATTGGAATTCTCTGAAGAACTGCTCCTAAAAGTCATTAAAAGACCATGATGGATAATATTATCATGCCACTCCACAATTCTAAGCAAATATACAAATGTACTCCAAGGAAGACCTCCAAATACAATCCATTTATTCCTTTCCACCAAGTCATAAAGCCTCTGCATGGTGCCTCTTGATACAAAGAGGTAGTGGTCTTCAAGACACTTTTAGTACTTGTTCTTAATGGTCTCCTTATTTGGTGAACTCACCCTATTAAGACTTTGTTTTATTCTGGGCATCTGTAATCAATAACCTCAGAAATGTCATGAGGCAACGGAGAGAAGCCTGCACTGGCAGGGCTAGTCCTGGTTGCAAACCCAGCTCCATCACTTTGCCTGTGACTTTGGATGTCTTTATCACTTCCTATGCCTCTGCTCTTTCACCTGAAATAGGAGAGGTATATGTGTCTACTTCCAAGACCCTCTCTTGTGCTATAAGATTCCATGAGGTCCTTTTACAGAGAGATGTGAAGGTTGCAAAATTACATAGAGTTAAATTATCACTTATTCTGCAATTTTGCCTGGGTCTTAGCTGGTCTGTATTCATTACCTGATATTTGGGATTCTATACTGTTTATGTCAAAGGGTCACTGGGTCATGGTGACAGAACTGGTTGGGAAGAGACCACAGGCTGCTTAACTTGCATCCTATCTTTTCATGCTCAAGCATAGAGTCTTTTTGTTAACATGGAAGGACTCTAGGATATGGGGTCAGTTGGAGCTGGGTGTGAATCCCAGCTCTGCTGTGCCCCTTCCTTCTCATATGCCACTGAGTGGGACTTTTAACCTCCCTGTGCCTCTAACCTTATAGAAAACTAGGTGCCCGAACATGCCTCTTCGAGTGATTGTGGGAATGGCATGAAACGGTGCTTGAACCACAGCAGGCACTTGATATCTCAGTATCCATCTCAATTTATTAATAGCAAGGTTATTGGGAAGTCATTAATATTGCAAACAAGCTTACTCAGAGACCTCAGCAATCACCAATATCAGTGACACTCAAATAGCACTTCCTGTGTCCCAGGAACTCTTAGGAACACTTCATATATATGAGTTTACTTAATCTTCACATAATCCCAAAGGGAGATGCCTTGTTATCAACTCCAATCTACAGGTGACAAAATGGAAGATGCAGAGACGTTAAATAACTTGCCGAAGGTGACACAAGCTAAAAACTGAGATCTAGGATTTACCCCAGGGTACCTGCCTCCAGAGACTTGGTTTTTAACCACTGGCATACTATTCCTCACTGCAAGGACTTCCTATGAGAAAGGATTTAAATAGTGCCACTTTATGACCATAATTTGAAGGAAGTCCTAGTCTTATTATAAGTGAGGGAAAGAAATTCGATATTGAAAGTCTAAAAATTTCAGAACAGTTAACTCAGCCATACCTGGTAGCTTTTGAGTATACTGTTTAATCAACCTTTCCAAATATTTCATAATACATTATTCTTATTATGCAAGCAAAAAACTTTTACCTGGCAAATTTTTGATTGATTCGATTTCCCACAGATAAAGTCAGAGCCAAATGCCTTGTGCTCAGTCCTCTTAGAACTTATGCTTTATATTCTATTGGAAACCACAGCCCGCAGGAGCCAGGAAACATTTAATTATGCAGCCAGGCAAAACTGGTTTCATTCAAAACAGAAAAGAATCTGCTAATATCTGAAGAATTTTAAACATGCAAATGTACAGATGGCACGCCACTTTATGTGCCTATTATTTGTTATTAAAAGAGGAATTGTTAGGATGTAAGTTTCCTATTTATCAGAAATACTTAACACGTGGGTTTGAAGAACAAATTATTACATTCTGACAAGTTGAACCAGCCATGAAAATTCGCACAGGCCCACATTTGCATAGGCACAGGCTTTAGAATAATAAAGTAAAATTGAAAGGACAAACTGAAAACACTCAAGGCTATGCCAAATAGAAGAAACTTCCAAATGCCCACCCTTCTACTTCCCTGGAAGAAAAGTTTCAACAGAGAACCCCTACCAGGAACCCTGAGGACAGGCTCAATATAAGTATTCTCATGCCCCCAGCCATAAGTTCAAAACCAAATATAATTAAAAGATAGTTAAGATTTTCAGTGAACACAAACTATACCTTCAGCCATTGATAATAAGCCATTTCTTTAATCTGAAACTTCTGATACAACAGATGAATCAGCAATATCTTTAATATTTATCACTTTATACATTCAAGGCAAGGTCCATAGTGCTATAGAAAGCAGGTGTGGAAGAAATTCACAATTCAGATTATTTTTCTCAGCCTTCTTCATGGAAAGTAATTTTTTATAAGCTTTGTCTGGAACATGGATATAGATCTAGGAGGAAATAGGGACAGAGGTCTGTTTATGTTTTTTAACAAATGTCATTAATTCTTCCTAAATTATAGCCATTAGTATAATTTCTCCCATTGCCTTATGATACAACAAACTGGTCAGAAATATTTGCCATGTCTTTAGATAAAAGATTTTCCTAAAGAGCTTAACACAAAGAGAATTTGTTTTCAAAGATAATTAGAATTATTATACTTCATCCAATTTAAGATACCATTAACCACAAGACACATCGTTACTTTGTACACCACTAAAATAGAAATTGTCGCCAATTAACTATAACACAATCTTTTTCATCCCTCAGATTTTCCATTTTAAATTTATTAAAAGAGTCTTTTTACACTTAGACTATTCTGCCCAAAATTTCATTCTTGTACATACATACCTATAAAAGAAAATGTAAAGGGAATAAACTATTCAAAGTATTCCCAAAATGTGTTCACATTCAGAGTTTGATAGTTCTGGATGTTTAACTCATAGTCATCAATGTCCACATCTCACCATACAGTCATCCTTAGTGTTGGTAATGCAGGAACTTAGAAAAAACAACATTCTCAACTATAGTCTCTGGGAGTTTATTCTGAGCTGTTGCCATCTACTCTGAAAGTTGCAGTGCACATTTATAGGCATGGACAACCACATCATGATGGTCACATCATGAAAGTCGCTCAGTCGTGTCCAACTCTTTGCAACCCCATGGACTATACAGTCCAATTCCTCCAGGCCAGAATACTGGAGTGGGTAGCCTTTCTCTTCTCCAGGGGATCTTCTCAACCCAGGGATCAAACCCCAAACCCCAGTCACCCACATTGCATGTGGATTCGTTACCAGCTAAACCATAAGGGAAGCTCAAGAGTACTGCAGTGGGTAGCCTATCCCTTCTCCAGCGGATCTTCCTGACCCAGGAATCAAACCGAGGTTTCCTGCATTGCAGGCAGATTCTTTACCAACTGAGCTAACACATAGCCAGGAACAATTAGAGACCAAATAACTATTTCAGCAAAAGAAAACTATGTGCTTCAAAGAATTGGTGATTTCTAAGATAGTGTACTATAAACTTCTACATCATGGCAACTTAAATCCAAAATACTGTAGAAGGAAGGAAGAGAGAGAAAAATTTTTGAGCACCCACTATGTGTCAGGTATTGTGCCAAAGCCTTTTATACCCACTACCTCATTCCAGAGGAAAGGAAGAAAAAAAATTAGCCTTTATTAAAAGTTAATTGAGTTCTCAACTAAGTATTCTATAGGTGGATTTACATAAGCATTCATCATCACTCTTGCAAAACTGAGAAGTGAATCAAACTCCAAAAGGGCTTTCCATATAAATCACCCGTGCCCAATGAGGCTGAAAAAATAACCAACATAAAGGTCCTTCCAAAAATATGTAATAGGTATAAATTCCCTTGCTTCAGTTCAAATTTGTTGGTCTTCTTAGGGAAAAGCCATTATTACACAAGTCACTCTACGGCATAGTATCTAATACATTTTTATAAAAAGATGTATTCTCTCATTTCTCTAGTCAGTTCATTTTCAAAGAGAAGGTGTAAAAGAGCAGATCTAAGATCCTAAGGGATTCTTTCTCATTTAAATCTTTCCCTGTGGCAGATCACAGGAAGTCCTTGTAGGAGACACTTCAAGCTTTCCTCACATTTAAATGAAACTCATTTTGGGCTAAATAAACATCAAGTTCTCACCTTATGTGTCAACAAGGGCTGTACTGTCTGAAGTTTTTATAATTTACATGCATTACTCTCATAAGCAAAATGAAATTTTAAATTTATACTATTTTATTTATTATAAGCTTATCACAGATTCAACTAAGAGGAAACAGGGAGACATGGAGACAAGAAGGGAAAAAAATGTCACGCATTTATCCAGACTCCCAGTTTTTAACATTTTGTCAATATCTTCTTGGTTATCAGGTTTTTTCTTTTCCAGGCATAGTTTTGTGGTGGTTGTTACTGATGTTGCTGTCCTTGTTGTATACAATGAAATACTGTTAAAGGTATGTATCACTTACTTAATACTATCTCTTGGCATTTGTTGTTCATTTGTGTTCCCCCCCCCCCCACACACACACACTTTTGGACATTATCTATCCTTATTTCTCATCACCATGCATTGACCACCACAACAACATGCACTTTCCACTGTTTAGTTGAAGCCAAGAGGCAGAGGACTCAGCCCCTCCCCTCAGGGCTCCCCTTCCTGGCTGGGGCATGTGCAGACATTCAGTGATAATTACTGTCTACTGTATACGTCAGGACTAGTGGTATAGTCATAACACACTCTAGAGGAAAAGGGAAAGATCGTTAGGAGTTGCAGTAGTTACAAAAATCGTGGTGTACATTAAGTACAGAGAAGCTCCCAGGCAAGGAAAGAAGGTAGGGGAGACAGACAGTAGCCTTAGCAAAGATGAGGAGGTGGAGAAGCTTATTGGGAAATAACAAGTAACAATGTTAGATAGAATCTTGTTGAAAAAGGGATTTACAGAAGAAATTATGTAAAACAAATGTACATAAATCAGTTGGAGTCTGTTGAGAAAAGCCTGGAATAAAAGTCTGGGTGAAGACTCCACCCTCGGGGCAGTTGGGAGAGGTTGAAGGTAGAAAGTTCATCAAGGATTCTGATCCAGGGTGTGAAGAGTATTTTTGGAAGACCCATCTGGAAGCCAATAGAATGGCCTGGAGTTGTCAAAGACTCAGTAGAGGAAGACAGTAGGAGACTGCTGAATCAGCCAGCCATAAGGTAAAACTTGCTGATGGAAGAATGATACTTCCCACTGTTTGTTCTAATAAATGGGAAAATGTTCACAATGCACTGTGAGCTGAAAAAAACAGTTCACAAAATCATATGCACAGTATGAGCCTATTCTGACAGAAGCAACAATTATCTATCTCTTCAGAGAAATAAAAATATATTCCCAAATAAATTTCTTACATTGGATATATTTGATATACCCAAATATTATCAGTAGTCGCCTACTGATAATAGGTAGGGATAATGATAATGGGTGGTGGAACTATGGGTCATTTTTATTTTCTTATTTTGATAGTATATTATTTTCTGCTATGAGTACATATTACTTTTGTATTATGAATCAGAAATGTGGTACCCAGAGAAAAGAAGTGATGCTTGAAGCATGAGGAGCCTGTAGGCATACTTATCAGGAAGGAAAGACCAATGACTTTTTAATATTTTATTTCACAGCACCCAGTACTGTGGGATTGGAGAAGGAAATGGCAACCCACTCCAGTTTTCTTGCCTGGAGAACCCCCATGGACAGTGAAGCTGACGGGCCATAGTCCATGAGGTCACAAAGAGTCGGTCACAACTGAATGACTTAAGTACAGTACTGTGGGATAAATGTCACTAAGCCAAGTCAGCTTAATTTTTAACACACAAGTGTCTGGGAGCAGATTATCTTGGATGTGAGACCATTAAGCTTTGCTGACTGTTTCTCTGTAGACCAGATATGGATTCCTGCTGGGGAGGCAGGCAAGAAGTAGTCTGATCCACTAAGGAAAGCAATCGTTAAACATGGACTATTACAGAGACTTTGGGTAAGATGAACTAGAAATTCTCCCAACTAAGCCTGGCTGACCCTCCCGGGAATGGGCTCTACTCAAGGGAAGAGTACCTGTGCAAAAAATACGGGCTTCCCTTGTGGCTCAGCTGGTAAAAAATCCACCTGCAATGTGGGAGACCTGGGTTAGATCCCTGGGTTGGGAAGATCCCCTGGAGAAGGGAAAGGCTACCCACTCCAGTATTCTGGCCTGGAGAATTCCATGGACTGTATAGTCCATGGGGTTGCAAAGAGTCAGACATGACTGATGCAAGTCCACAGTTAATCAAATTAAGGCAAGCTGAGCTCCTTTGGAGAAAAGAGGGAATCATCCTATCATACAGCTATGCAGAGAGGTGCTTTACTAATTTCCCCTGACTGAATAAATGGACTTATACCAACCCCTGAAGTAGTGCTATAACCAGGTGGAAATCTGCTATATAGAAATCAAACCACTATGTTGAAACTTCTAAGACATCTTTAATAACTGTGGTTTGTCCCCAGTATTCTGTAATCACCCTTCTCCATACCTTTTACTTATTTTTTTACATACTTCCATTGTGATGAAACAAAAGAGGGGAGGAATGTAACAGGGTATTTCTGTGGAGATGTTAGAAATATTGACAAATTAGTCAAAATGAGGGGACAGAGAAAGAAAAAAAATGTAGCTAAAATCAAATGTAGAGATTGATTTGGAAGAGAGACACAAAGCTTGAGTAAAATCTGTTGACTGAATCCATAGGGAGGTGGTTGGTCAGGTTTGGGAAAAGGTTACTACATTTTCCAGGCAAGAGTACTGGAGTGGGTTGACATTTCCTTCTCCAGAGGATCTTCCCAACCCAGGGATCAAACCTGGGTCTTCCGCATTGTAGGCAGACACTTTACCATCTGAGCCACCAGGGAAGTCCAGTTAGTTTCCTAGGACTGCCATAAAAAATTATTACAAACCTGATGGCTTAAGACGACAAATATTTATTCTCTTACAATTCTGGAGGCCAGAAGTCTGAAATCAAGGTGTCAGTAGAGCTACACTCTAGGGCACAATTCAGTCTTTTCCCCTTCCAGCATCCCTTGTGACTATATCCCTCCAGTCTCTGAATCCACCTTCAAATGGCCTTCTCCATGTGTCTGTGACTTTTCCTCTTCTGTCTCTCATAAGGATGCTTGACAATGAGTCCAGGGTCCACCCAGGTAATACAGGCTGATCTCACTCCAAGATCTTTAACTTCATTACATCTATAAAGATTTTTTTTTTTTCCAAATAAGGTCATATTCATAGGTCTCAGGGATTAGGACATGGACGTATCTTTTGGGGGCTTCCCATTAAACTGACTGTGGTCAGCTTGGGAAAGGCATGGGTTAAATGGGAGGAAGATAGAAAAAAGATGGGGAGAGAAGAAGGCAGTGGACCTGCTTTCCAATCTGACAAGAGGGCAAAACTGAAAATACAACAAAACAGTCCAAGACTGTTTGAGGACATAAACCCATTGAGAATATGGGTTTGAGCAGCTCTTATCTGAGAGTGGTTTATATAATAAGGTGAGAAGAGAGAAACAAGAAAGTTTTCCTGGGTCAAATAAGGAAGGTTGGTTTGCCTAGGCCCCACACAGAAGCTCTTTGCCCAAGAAGAGCAGGACCAGCTTAGGCATAGAGATCACACATAAAGAATCCATATGAAAAGGTCACCAGTCATCACATTCATGTTGAGAATGGAATGGCCCACTAAACAGAGAGCCTCTCTGGAAGAGGAACTGGCCTGAGGAAGGGGCAGGAGGGAGATAATGGTGCATGGACTACTTGGGAGGCAATAACACAAGTCAGACGGGAATGAAACAAGTGAGATGGAAGCTGTGAGGCATACAAGCTATGGAGGAACTGGCAGTGAGTATGTCAGTCACTCAGTCATGTCCAACTCCTTGTGACCTGATGGTTGGGACCCACCAGGCTCCTCCGTCTATGGTACTCTCCAGACAAGAATACTGGAGTGGGTTGCCATTCTCTCCTCCAGGGGATCTTCCTAACCCAGGGATCGAACCTGGGTCTCCCACATTGTGGGCAGACTCTACCATCTGAGTCACTAGAGAAGGCTGTGATAAAACCCCAAGAAATGGTTGGCTTGTTGATATCGTTATTACCATATTCCTGATCAAGAGTAACCCCAAGGTTTATTGTTCATCTCTCTTTTGGGTAAAAATTTGAACTATCATGTTAGCACAGATGTTAGAATCTAGTAGTCATATAGCATTATGTGATCCAGGACTAGAGAATCTCAAATTTAACTGGAACTTGAATTCCAGACTCAGTTATAAGAAAAGAGACGTTCCGTCATATGACTCAGGATGAGACCAATGATCCAGGAATGACATTAAATCCATAAGGACTGAACACTTCTCATTAAAAATGAAGCTGTGGAAACTGGACAATTTAAGACAGATACTCAGGAGACTGATTCAGCAGAATGGTTACTGAGGTCAAAGTAGACCAGTCTCTAATATGGAAGGATAGTTCTAAAAATATTAAACCATAATTTATTTATGGGGAATGAAAGGAATTTGGACATAATATTAAAAGATATGATATTATATAAATCAATAATTTTAATACCACTTTGTTTGGATTATAAACTATAAATGTATATAATATACTAGATATTTTATATGTTTAGTAGTATAATGTATATGTAACAGTACAAAAGGTGGGGAATGAATGGAACATGAATCTCTACTGAAGCAAAATTTCTATGTTTTGACAGAACGAAGTTAATTTTACTCTGGAGTAGATTGTGAAAAGTTAAAGTATATATTGTAATCATTGTAGCAGTCAGTAATAAATAACTAAAAGAAATCATTTTTAAAAATCAACAAAGGAATTGAAACATTTATTTAACAGAAAGGAAGGCAAAAAACAAAAAAGTAAGCACTAGAAGTACAAAATGAATTTGATGAGGTCACAGAATATAAGATCAATATACCAAAATCTATTATATATGTACATACTAGCAATGAACAATTTAAGAAAACAAATTTATTTGCCACATCAAAGAGAATAAAAAACTTAGAAATAAATTTAGCAAAATAAATTCAAGTCATATACTGAATACTACAAATATTGCTGAGAATTTAAACATTTAACTAATGTTCATGTTCACAGATTGAAACAGTCAATACTAAGGACAAGTTGTCAAGATGGCAACTCTCCCCAAACTGAAATTCAATACAATCCCTATCAATTTCAGCAGAATTTTTTATAAAAAATGACAAGCTTACTCTAAAATTTATGTAGAAATGCAGAAATCTTAAATAGCCAAAATATTTTGAGTAAGAAGAACCAGAGGGGGAAAAAAAAAGAAGAACCAGAAGACTTATATGCTCTGATTTCAAAACTTACTACAAAGCTATAGTAATCAAGAGAGTGGTGTTGGCGAAGGATAGGCATATAGATTAATGGAAAAGAACTTAGAGTTCACAAATAAGGTTTTACATTTATGGCCAATTGGTTTTTAAAATTGTGTCCATAACAATTCAATTGGGAAAGTGTAATCTTTTCAAAGAAGGGTGCTAGTACGACTGGACATTCACATGCAAAAAACAAAAAAGAACTCAAGACACTTGCCTCACATCCTTGCAAAACTCCACTGCAAATGGATCATAGACCTAAATTTGAGAGGCAAAACTAAATTATCTGTAAGGAAACAGGAGAAATCTCTGTGAACAGGGGTTTGACAAGGATATGATGCCAAAAGCACAGTTCATAAAAAGGAAAAAAATATAAATAGGACTTCCTAAAATTAAGAATATTTTACTTAAGAACATATCATTAAGTAATGTAAAGACAAACCACAGACCGGTTTAAAATTTTGCAAATCAAATATTTGGTAAAGGATTTGTATCTAGAAAAATAACACAAATAACTAATTAAAAAGATTTACAACCCAATCTTTTTAAATGGGTGAAAGATTTTAATAAACAAGGTACCAAATGAAATACAGTAGGCATATGAATGGCTAACAAGCACATGAAAAGAAGTCAACCTCATTAGTAACTAAGGAAATGCAGACACACACACAATTCAACATACTCCTACACGACAACTAAGACGGCTATATTTTTTAAGCCATACAATACCAAGAGTTAGTGATTATGTGGACAAACCAGAATGCTCTAGTGAGAATGTCAAATAGTACAGCCACTATGAAAAACAGTTTGGTAGTCTCCTAAAAAGTTAAGCACAAATTTACCATATAACCAAGGAATTCTACTTCCACGTATGAAAACATATGGCTGTATAAAGATGTGTACATGAATGTTCATAATAGCACTATTCATAATAATTAAAACTAGAAAATTATCCAAATGTCCATCAAATGGTAAGTGGATAAACAAAATGTGGCATTTTAAATGTAATTCTGAAGTGAAGTATAAGTCACTCAGTCGTGTCCAACTCTTTGAGACCCCATGGACAGTAGCCTGCCAGGCTTCTCTGTCCATGGCATTCTCCAGGCAAGAATACTGGAGTGAGTTGCCATTCCCTTCTCCAGGGGATCTTCCTAACCCAGGGATTCAACCTGGGTCTCCTGTATTTCAGGCAGATTCTTTACCAATTGAGCCACCAAGGAAGCCCTAATGTAATTCTAATCAGCAGTTAAAAGAATGGACTATTGATACATGTGACTATCTGAATCATCCTCATAAACATTAAGCTAAGTGAAAGAAGCTAGACCAAAAGCCTACATATTATATAGTCCTATTTTTATGATAGGCCTAGAAAGTCACATTTACAGACAAAACAGATCAGTGGTTGCCTGGGACTGGGAGCGGAGACAGGAATTAACTCCAAATAGGCACAAGAGGCTTACTCCTTGGAGGGAAAGTTATGACCAACCTAGATAGCATATTAAAAAACAGAGACATTACTTTGCCAACAAAGGTCCATCCAGTCAAAGCTATGGTTTTTCCAATAGTCATATAGGGATGTGAGAGTTGGACCACAAAAAAAGCTGAGCACCGAAGAACTGATGCTTTTGAACTGTGGTGTTGGAAAAGACTCTTGAGAGTCCCTTGGACTGCAAGAAGATCCAACCAGTCCATCCTAAAGGAGATCAGTCCTGGTTGTTCATTGGAAGGACTGATGTTGAAGCTGAACCTCCAATACTTTGACCACCTGATGCAAAGAACTGACTCATTTGAAAAGACCCTGATGCTGGGAAAGATTGAGGGCGGGAGGAGAAGGGGATGACAGAAGATGAGATGGTTGGATGGCAACACCAACTCAATGGGTAAACTCCGAGAGTTGGTGATGGACAGGGAGGCCTGGCACGCTGTGGTCCACGGGGTCGCAAAGAGTTGGACATGACTGACAAGAACTGAACTGAACTGACTGAGGCACAAAAACTTTTTTCAGGTTATAGGAATATTCCAAAGCTGAAATTTGATTATGAATTTTATACATTCACTGAAATTATTGGATAAAATCATTTACTTGGGTGAATTTTATGGTATAGAAATTATATGTCAATAAAGTTGGGTTATTTTTTAGCAAAAAAATAAAGCATGACTTTGTTAAGAGAGAAAATGTCTTTTTTTAAGCCCCAGACTTCCCTTTCTATGTTAGAAAACTGGAGAAAAATTGGAAGTCCTAACATAGAATTTATCGTAAACTTTCAGGGTTCTGGGAAGTCTCTGAGAAGTTTCCAACAGGATCAGGAAGAACAGTGAGCTTAACTGTTGTGGGGTCCCCAGAAGAGTCTGTGCTTCCTGCATCATAGGGCTGAGACATTAGAAGCCCCACCAAGGTTGAGGGAGAATCCATGGCATCTCAAAGTTCCTTACTGAGCATGACCCTGGGTTTGATATGGTTTGCAGGAATGGAAGAGCAGCAAAGGGGGAGGGTAGCCCCAGAGGCAGCTTCAGTCACCCACATTTTCGAATGAGGCAAAAAGCAGTGGAGGATCATCAGGGCCTCTGGGGCACATCGAAGATCACAGAGCACAGAACTGGAAACTGAGGCAGCACAAGGATTGCAGTCAAAGATACAAGACCGAGAGAGGACTCTGGAACACACAGGCATCAGGTGAGCAAGGGACAGCTCAGAAGAGAGCAGCCAGAACCTGGAGAATGGCATCAAGACCAGTTCTGCTGGGGTAATGGAACTCTGAACTAGCTAAATGCTTAACCAAAGCTTTTATTTAAATAGGAAGTAGATGGATTGCCTTAACTTTACAGGCTTCTTCCGCCCTTAGCAGAACGAGGGGCTTTAGAACAAGCAGAGGGCAGTCAGTAAAAAAAAAACTCCTCTTTCTGACCATGGATGGACATTTGCAGGATATGAAAGGTTCCCAGTGAGCTGTTACCTTGAGCCTTGAGCCTCGTAGGCTGTTCTGCCAGGAAAAGAACATTTCATGTCCCACAGTGGCCAACTCTTCTGGGTTTAAAGGGACCTTACTTTACCAGATTAGGAAGTCTCCTTACCTATCTTGAGTGTCACTTGGGTCTTCTAAAGCAGAGTCTGAGCAGACAGGCAAGGTGCCCAGCAATAACGGCTGGGGCACTAGCTTCTCGTCACTGAAATCTTCCCACTTTGAGGCTCAGGCAAACCCCCTAGCTGCAGGAGGCTCTGCTGTGGTTTGCTTCCGCAACAAACACTCTGAATCACTAGATCCCAAGAGTGTTCTTTGGTTCATACCCCAGGTGTTTTAGATTCATTTACAGATCAATTAAACCATTTGGAACTCTTTAAGTGACATTTTGAAGTGAGGTATCATTAAACAAAAAACAATTGGAAGCAGAGTCATTCCATTTCCTTGCTAGTCAGATTGGATTGTCTGTATAAACGGCTATTGTGTCCCACATCCAGAGTGGGATTTGCCATTCCACAGCTAACACCATTATTCAGGCCCAGCATCACTCACTCAAGAGCACAACGCATTATTTATAGCAATATGGTTGGTTGTTAGCAAAGCTTTCATGTGGGGGAAGAGGAGAGAAGATATTTGGATTCCTAATGTTTTTGGCTTGGGGCTTTTTTTTTTTTTTAATTGAGTAGGATTGAGTTATTTAATGTTACTTGTAGGTAAATGAGAAAATACGCTCCTTCCAGCAAATGATTGCTTGATTTTAATATCCCTGTAATCATTCTTAATTGTTAAACTGTCTTCTGAATTCAAAAGGCTGTCATGTGGAGGAGGGAGGACATTTGGTAATGTTGTTATGTAGGACCAAGGAGAACTGGCAACAGGCAGGCTGGGGCATAGGGTAAAGGTCTGATAATGTGGGTTGTTCAACAGCACATCAGGCTGCCCACCTGGAGATGTGGTAGGCTTGATGTCACTGCAAGCACTTCAGTTGTGGCCCCGAGACCAGCTGTCAGCACATGATAGAGAAAAAAAAGAGGATCTACTTCTCAGATGGTAGTTGTGTTCCATGGGTTAGTTCAGGCAGTAAGAAACAGAAAACAGCTTTGATGACCTCGGTTTTTAGTTTTAGCAAGTCCAACATCCCTCTTCTTTTCTTTTGATAATAGCATCCTATATGTCAAGTGGGACAGACTCCACTCCCAAGCTCCTGGTGTGGTCACGGGATCCAGCCCAGATAGTGAAAGAGCGTCATCACCCACATTACAGTGATTAACTCAAGATAACCATGTGACCCTGCACTTCAATAATGCTCAAACTTTGGACTTTTATTGGAAAAGAGAAACCCTCTTTCTTTTGGACTTGTAGCTAATCAAGCCTAAAGTCACCTAGGTCTGTTCCAAGGAAAGGACTGCTAGAGCATGAACTGGAAGGTCAGTAGGGAGACCACATTCTCTAGAGGCCCATCTCCTGGTGGCATTCTTCAGGAGATGATTCCTGCTCTTTTCTACTCTGGTGCTTTATCTACCGTGTTATGGTGACTCCGCTACTTGGTCTCTGCTCCCACAGCTGCTGGGACTACAGACTTGACTAATTGTAAATCTCCTATTCAAATTCCCCAAGAAAAAGAACCTGACTGTACCAGCTAGTCATCATCCATGTGATGCACCAGCCACCATGGAATGCTGTCTTTATGTCAGGCACTGTTATGGACTGAATATTTGTGCCTCCACCTCCAAATTCATATGCTGAAACTCTTAACCACCAAGGTGATGGTATTTGAAGGTGGAGCCTTTGGGAGCAATTAGGTTCAGAGGAGGTCATGAGGGTGCCCATGACAGAATTAGTGTCCTTATGTTAGGTAGTAAGAATAGGAAACAGGAGTCCAGAATGGCGGTGGCTAAAAGACTAGGAAGCGAAAAGCCCGAGAAAATAGAACAAAGGGAGGTCCGAGGAAGTGAGGACCTCAGGTAGAACAAACAGCACTCCTGGGTAGCCCAATTTACATAAGGCATATAAACGTATAAAAAGAGGAGCCAAAGAGCTGGGGCTCCCCTCTCTTTTCTTTGCTTTTTCTTTTCTTTGAGTTGGCATGCCCTCACACATTGAGGATGTATTTTCCTGCTATTTTCTAAATAAAATTGAGCTGTAACACGGAGCTGTAACACTGATCTGTCTAAGAGCTATAACATGGTCTGTCCAAGACCCGAGAACTATAACACGGTCTGTCTGAGAGCTATGACATGCTGAGGGCTCTAACATCCGTCGCTTCAAATATTTGTTGAGACGAGACAGAACTGAGGAGAATACACTTGCCTGACACTTATAAGAGGAAGACACTAGAGCTTCAAACTTCTTTTTTATGTAACAATATTGTAGATGCTGAAGCATTACAGCTCTAGGCTCCCTCCTTAGACAATTACCAAGGTTCCTTCCAATTTTAGGTTTCTACAATTCTTTTTTCCTTTTTAATTCTCTTTCAGTTGTTCTGTTTGGGTTTTTGAAGGAAGTTGCCAAACAGAGACAGAGAAGGCAATGGCAGCCCACTCCAGTACTCTTGCCTGGAAAATCCCATGGATGGAGGAGCCTGGTGGGCTGCAGTTCATGGGGTCACTAAGAGTCAGACACAACTGAGCGACTTCCCTTTCACTCTTCCCTTTCATGCACTGAAGAAGGAAATGGCAACCCACTCCAGTGTTCTTGCCTGGAGAATCCCAGGGACGGGGGAGCCTGGTGGGCTGCCGTCTATGGGGTCGCACAGAGTCGGACACGACTGAAGCGACTTAGCAGCAGCAGCAGCAGCCAAACAGAGAATCTCATGCATTCTGCTCCTTCTGTCATCTACTACCCAATACCTGTCCCACTGAAGGCTTAGGCATCAGGTTTTAACACGGGGAAGGAGATTCAAACACAAAACCAAATCTGTACTAGCCAGGCTTGTCTAATGTGACATGGCGATTTAGCCAGGTCCTAGCAGGAAAAGGATGGTACTCCACAGGTCATCTGAGGAGAGTACTTCAACAATTATTGATAAGATATAAAGGGAGTGGTCCTCAAAGGGACTATATCTATAAACCACGGGGCTCCAGGCTTAGTAGCAGCTGAGTCTATTACCACCACTAGGGCGGAAGGGATGATTGAAAGGAAAGGTTACTAGAATCTAGAAAAGAAGGGGGCTGAGTGATGGCTACCTGGCAGAATTTGTGGCCCTTACTTAGGATAGAGAAATATGGCTGGCCCCACAGGGAAGCTTAAGGAATAAATATCCCTTTCCCCCAGTCTCCTGCCAATTGGCCGAACCCAGCTGGAAGCCAGTGGCCACAAGAGCATGAAGCAGATTTTTTGGAGTACAAAGTAGAGTAGAAAAGAGTGGGGCATGGCTCTGGAGCAGTAAACAGGGCGGGGATGTATTTCAGCTACATTTTCCTTCAAGTAGGCAAAAATATCTCAGCACATCATAGCCCACTGATAAGTCTTTACTGCAATAGGCCAATCCAGTCCTGACCAGACAATAAGCATCCACTTCTGTTGGTGGAGCCAGTTTGCCCTGCCCGAGGGTACCATGAAGTGAGACTCTACCCTCTCCACTAAGTGAGCATTGACCCTGGACAGGGAGGACAGTCTTGGGTGATCTGTTTGAAGTGGCACTAGTTATAAAGGCTTGGTTCCTGATCCTTCAGGCAGTTCCCAAAAGACAGTTGAATAGAATACTTCTGTTCTTTCAGTCAAATGCCTAATTTTAATCAAAATGTGGAGAAATATTATGTTTGAAAAGTAGGCAGTGAAAAATATTATAGAAAATAAAGGTCAGGTTCCTGGGAGCATTGCTTTGCACTTAAGATTAAAATAGGAATACAATTGGTGCTGAAAACATAATGCTTTCCATTTTTTTAATTTAAAATTAATCCCTAAAAACCTAAAGACACAAAAAATTCACTGAAATTATTCAAACTCAACAGTCAAACTTAGGCTGCTTTTTGTCTGCCCTTTTCTAGGGAGAATCTAATATGGGAGAGAAGTCTCCCATTACTCTTGCATTTAAATATTTGCCAAACATCTACTACTGAGCACTGTTCTAGGTGGTAGGAACAGAAGGAATAGTCTGATAAAAACAAGATCCTTCTTTCCTTTAAGCAGTTTAAATTCTAACAAGATAGAAAGGAAAACAGCTAACCACAACACAGGGCAGAATGGAATATATGCTAAAAGTTGCTCAGGTAATTTAGGGGCAGGGTGCCAAGTAGAGATTCATTCTGACTGTGGGAAATCAGAGATAAAGGAGGTGATGCTAGATTTGGACTTTGAAAAATGAGCAGGATATTGTTAGAGGACAGGAGCCCACTATTAGATAAGATAACGGCACCTCAAGTCAAGGTCAAGTGTGTGCAAAGACATGGAAGCACGATGTGGTCCAGAGGGGGCAGGGTGGCACAGGTAGATGGGATGATGAAAAGGATGTTAGAGGGAGATGGAGTGGGATAGACGTTTGGGGTCACATCATAGAGAATCGTAAATACCAGCTCACTTAGCTCTTTGAGGTAATAGGGACTCCTATCGGAGAAGGCAATGGCACCCCACTCCAGTACTCCTGCCTGGAAAACCCCATGGATGGAGGAGCCTGGTAGGCTGCAGTCCATGGGGTCGCTAAGAGTCAGACACGACTGGGCGACTTCACTTTCACTTTTCACTTTCATGCATTGGAGAAGGAAATGGCAACTCACTCCAGTGTTTTTGCCAGGAGAATCCCAGGGACGGGGGAGCCTGGTGGGCTGCCGTCTATGGGGTCACACAGAGTCGGACACGACTGAAGTGACTTAGCAGCAGCGGCAGCAGCAGGGACTCCTATAGGGCCATGTCTGGTCAGGATGAATGTTACATGTGTTTTGTGGTTTTATTTTGAGCATCACTGTCTATAGCTGCTGTATCTTACTGCTTTGTGTCTGTGCCCGATTTGTTTCTGTGATGGTAAAATCTATAGTGCATTCATCCCTAATGTCCCACATTAAATCCCTTCAACCAATGATATTAATGGCTTCAAACTGTAAATAAAATTTGGCTCACAGAGCCCTCATGGATAATGGAAATAGTTCAATACCAACCAGGCGAAGGAGCTAGAATGAAAGTGGTTTGCTGGAACAAAGTAGCCTATAAATAGTCATACTGTGGCAGACAGGCCACTGTTGCTAAAAGCCCTTCCAACTAATCGGCTGAATGTTCCATAATTCAATGTGCATACAGAGAGGGGGCCCACACAGTCAACTCGGCAAGGGAAAGAGAGGGAGCCTGCTAATTAATCTCCAAGTTCTGCCATTGTAACTCACAGCAGTTTCCTTTCTACCAGGGCAATTGGTATTAAAAATGAAAAGAAAAAAATCAGTCTGCTTCCTTTATAGGCTGTATTGCTTAACCCCAAAGGCCAAATCAGGAAATGCTACAGATTTTGATGTTCCAGATGACTGGAGGATAGAAAGGAGCTTGAGTGAAATCAGGATGACCATTGCAAAGTTACCTCTCTCACTGAGATGGAAAGGAAGCCAAAGACCCAGTTCAGCTCTTGGCAATAATGCTTCATCTGCTTTAAGGCCATTAGGAAAACAGAGCCAACTGAAAGGTCACATTTTCAGCAGTGAGCCTTTGTAACTAAATATCAAATACTGGGACGCCCTTGTGAGGAGTCCACACCGAGACTTCATATAAGCCTGGGAAGAACAGCAAACAGTCCTTGATGAGAAATGGTTGAGCTCTGCAAACACTGATCTTGGCCTGAGCAATGGCCACTGAGCAGCTTTGAAGACAACTCTGGGGACCCTCTTTGCCTTAGCATGGGAGAGCAAACTGATGTCCAAATAACCATTCTCCACCACCCCCAGCAAAGCACACTTGGGAGACAAAGCATTTAGCAAGGGATCTGTATGGAGTGAACAGCCCTAGCCCTGTAGTCAGTGACGGACCCTGAGGTGATATCAGTGCGTCCAGTTCTGGGTTGACTAAGGTATGACCTTGCTACAAATAGGCAGCAGAATAAGGTCTAACTGGGTCAGAATATTCCAAATAAATTCTTCACAGAAACTACTTAGTCCCTCCTTGGTTTTCACTTGTAACATTTTATGTTTTTCAAAGTAGTAATGACAAATATTTGTCAAACCTCTTTATAAACAACTCTTGATACATAAAAACCTTAGGTTTAACTGACTGGACATGTAAATGTCCAGAAGCAGAGAAAAGGAGGAAATATATCTTCCCTTACTGAGGAAGCCCCAGTTTCCCCTTCCGTCTCATTTACTGGGACTGCATCACAGGTCCCCACCCAAACTAATCACACAGCCAGGGACACAAGTTGCCATATTTGGCTTAGACCAGTGGTTCGCAAACTTGAGTGGGTGTTAGAATCATCTAGAAGGCTTGTGGAAACTCATTGCTGGTCTCCCTCCCAAGAATTTTTGATTTAGAAGATTTGCAGTAGGCCCTAAGAACTTGCACTTAACTTTTAATTTTATTTGAAGTATAGTTGATTAACAATATTGTGTTAGTTTCAGTTGTACAACAAAGTGATTCAGTTATGTATATACATGCATCTATTCTTTTTCAAATTCATTTCCCAATTAAATTGTTACATAATATTGAGCAGAGTTCCCTGTGCTATACAGTAGGTCCTTGTTGGTTATCCATTTTATTTTTTCTTTATTTTTAATTGGAGGATAATTTCTTTATAATGTGCATTGGTTTCTGCCATTCAACAACATGAATCAGCTATAAGTATACATATATCCCCTAAAACTTGCATTTCTAACAAGTTCTCAGATCAATGTTGATACTGTAGGTCCACACATGGAGAACACAGCTCAGACTAATCAAGGTTCTTTCTTAAGCTTCTCCTTAAACATATTGCTGCTTGGAGGAAAAAGAACAAAATCAGGGCTCCCTTAGCAAGGAAAAGAGAGGGTGTGCAGCTGTTAAATGGAAACCATCTTGAGCTTCCTAGGTTGGAAGCCACTAAAACCTAAACTTTTTCACAAAGAGCCAATCTTTTGTGGTTGAGGTTGAGTCTGGCTTCTTGCTCTCCTGATTAAGAACACCCAACTTGGCTGCTCCCAACAGGCCCAAGGCTAGAACTCAGGCATAGCTGACTGATGCCAGAGATGGCCAATGGCCCATGAGCACAAGGTGCAGCCCAGAGGACCCCATGGGACGTAACACGTTTAATGATGCACAGCTGCAAGTAGCACCAGCTCTGCATCTCATTCTAGTTCAACGTCTTGGGGGAACAACTTCCATTTTCTGAGATAATGTGATAAAAAAACAGTCAATTCATGATCTTGAACCTCTTTAAACTGAAATAAGACAGATTTTACAAATACAAGCCTGGTAGGGCAACCTGCGTTCTATGTGCCTTCTCTGTGTGTACAATAATACCCAAGTAGTTAATTATGGCTGTGCTATGAGCTGGGCCAAATACTATGCTCCACTGGTGCTCTGAGAACACAAACCATTCAATAATCTGTTAATTTGGTCTTTTCTTGACTGTTCCTCACAAGATAAGCTTTGCTCCCTGCACAATTTTGATTCTTATTAGTCTAGGGTTTACGCTGTGTTAAGAAGGATTGTCATTTAACCAAATTCAAACATGGAGTCACTGATCAGTGATCTTTCTTGTTCAGAAAACCTAGTAGACAGGACAAGAAAGATTATAAAACAATGTGTGTTGGGAAACTGTTGGTCCTCTTCTGCCATAAATTCCCATCCAAGCTCCCACACTAAGACAGGAGTCGCCCCTGAGTACTCTTGGGATTACAATGGAAAGCTCTACAAGCTATGCATCGTGGGCACTTAGCTTTTCACAGGCACCTTATCCAGGGCCCTGGGTATTTTCCCCATATATTTGAAGTGAGCCAAGAGGCACTTCTAATCTATTTGCCAATTCTGGAGGATGGTTGTTTTGAAGACAGCCTCAGCAAAATACTGAAGAGAAAATATATTGTATACTACACTAATACTGTCTTTCAACCAAAGGATATCAGCTTCTTGAAACAGAGTGCTGTCAAAGACAAATCCATTAGCTGTACCTTTCTCATGTAGATTTAAGCAAAATTTGAAATACCAAAAGAATAAACAATGAAGGAATAAAAGTTGGCTTGTCAACTGTACACAGTATTGCTCTACTTCCTGCCCAGCAGGAAAACAGGAAGAAAAATATACCGATGAGAGGTAAAAGAAAAGACACCACTTTCAGTCTAGTGATTTAGTTTTGGTATGGATAACATTAAGCATTGTGCCAGGGGACAGATCCACATCATATTGTTCTCTGCCTGGACACATGACTCCAGCATAGAGGATGCTGAGACAACATCCCAGGCAAGTGTCCTTGACTGTTTGGCTCAGTGATGCTCTCTGTTAGAGGAAGCCTGGTGCTTCTCATCTGTCATGCTCAACATGTAAGACATGTCCATTTCCTGGGAGTGATCAGAGCCCCCCAAAAAAGACCCAACTCACTAGCAGTGTGGAAACTAGAATTGTCACTGGAGGAGACCAGGGAAGACATACTTGGACAGTCAAGATCAAAAGTCACACTTCCTTCCAAAGAAGGCTAGGTGAAAAATATAAGTTCTTGGTCTCCAATGCAGATTTGACTAACAAGGATTTTGACAGACTCTCAGCAGGGTTTTTATCTACAATATAATTAGATCTGCCAAACTTTATAAATCTTTACAGACAGGTTTGAAATATAGTTAGAAGCCTAAATTTTAATTTCATCAGATATCTACTCTCCAGGAGCACACCTATGGAAATTTTAGGCTTCTTCTTGATGTTTAACTATACATTTAAATTTTAAAACATATGACTGGATATTTCTCATCAGTACAAATCCACCCACCAAGTGGGTGGAAATTCTCTACTGTATCATCCTCTGAGGCCACCCACTAATAGAAAAGGATACCCCTCCCAGGGTTTGTGGCCAGATGAGCAAAAGCAATCAGCTCTCCTGCAAATGCTGACAGCTACTCTACCCAGGGGCAAACACGTTTCTATATTTTTGCCAATATGATAATATATACCCAAATATTCAATGCAATTGCTGTACTTTTAGAAAAGACTTCATTCCTTCCTTCATTCCTTCCTTTCACCACCTTCTTTCCATCTCTCCTACCTTCCTCCCTCTTCCAAGGCACATAAGGGTATAGCAGAACATACCACGACCTTAATTCAGGTACGGCAAATCATAAATTCAAATTAGAGGGCTTGCCACCACCCTGCCCACTCCCTTCCATGAACTTTATCATTTTATAGCACCTAAATTTGATCACTTATAGCTGGAAGGAAGAAATTACCAACATAAATAAATACAACCAGAGAAAAATATTCAAACGTGTGTCATATTTCATTAAGAATAGCTTATTCAGATACATCCATAAGGAAAAGGCTGAGTAATTTTTATTTCAAGCAACCCCATTTTAGAGCAGACAACTGTTCCTTTGTGTACACCTGTCCAAGTAGGAGGTTTGAGCTTAAGGAGTGGGACTGGGTTTGAAGGGAGAGACAAGCCTCAGCTCTGAGCAGGTCAGAAGCGTGCATGATGCTGATGGAGTTCGAACAAGGCAGTTGTGATAAGCGGGTTCTGAAAAGAGAGCTCAGAACCAGGCAGATTCCAGCCGCGAGTCAGCCACCGTGCCAACAAAGAAAGAGTGCAGAGTGCCAGGAAACCAAACAGGTCACACCAACAGAGAACCGAGAAAGGCGAGCCAGCAAACAGGGAGGCATAGACAGTGGCCAGAGTGGCCTCCACAGTCTGTATGGATTATACTGTTTTCCCCCCAAGGCTGCTCCCACCTGTCTGTTTCAAGAGCAGCAGTTCTACCAGTTTAACACCTCTAATTTACAAAGGGCACCTTTTGGACCCTATGACTCTTGGAATTAATTAAGTTTCCCATTTTTCTTCTGGTCACCAAGAAGCTTAAAGCTTAGTTTGTTGCCCACTTGCAAGTACAGATAACTTTTTGTCATATGCTTCTCTGTACTAACTTTAGCCCTGATATTACTCTGGTAATATGACTATCCTTTCACCTCACCCAGAATCTTTCATATATTTCTGCTAGTTACCTTAAGTATTAGCAATAAGGACCATTAGGCAAATTAAGCATACTTCCTCTTATATGAGTGATCTGAATAGCAAGACTTTGGCTTCAATCCATTCTTTGAAGCTCAGAACACGTTTTACCGTAGAAATTACTTAAAGAGCCTATCTCACACAAACCTACTTAAACTTATGTTTTAAGCATACTCAAGCATTCTCTTTGCTGGCTGTGTCTCCAAGCATCCGTTTTTCACCTAGTGCATAGTAAGTTATTTATTAGTAATCCAAACTCTTCAATGAGCTGGATATCTAATTTGAGTTTCTATTTTTTCATAAAGATCCCTCTCTGGGTACCTTCCAACTTCTAAGTTATGCATCAAAGAATGATGCAAGATAAAGTAGACTCAAGAAAAAATTGTGCAGGTAAAAGAAAACATTAAAATAAGCAGAACTCCGTTATACATTCACAAAACCACTTGTATCAATTACTAGCAAGATAACTAGTCCTTAATGGAACATTCTAGTTAAGTTATAGAGGCACTGTCTTGAAGATGGTTCAGGTATTGAGAGAGGTCTGACTGTGACATTTGTCACCCATTCGTCCTCAGAGGGTTTTGGCTAACTAGCTGAGAGAGCAGAAATTCTCTTCTTATATCATACCCTGAGGCCACCCATTCACGGGAGAGAGTCCTCCTCCAGGTTAAGACCCAAGAATGTGTCCAGAGAGTCGAAACCATCAGCTCTCCTGGGAATGCTGACAGCCACTCTATCCAGGGGTGAAAAAGACAACGGCTTCTCACTGAGGGGTAAGCATCCCTCATCCACATGCCAAATCACACACTTGGGAATACTTTGCAGAGTGGGTGCATGAAGACTCTGTTGAATGAATAAATGATATTAGCTGGAACTACAGGATCTGGGAACAAAGGACAATAGGAGGAGGAGGAAAAGAAAGAGGAGAAGAAAAATGATGAAATTACTTTCCTGAACAAAAGCTGGCTTTGGACAAATTTAGGATTTAAGACAAAAACTGACTTGGATCATGATTTCAGCACTTACAAACTCTTTAAACTTGCTTTCCTTCCTGTTAAAAAGGAGAGCTATCCCTGATGCTATCTAGGGCCGACCACTCCCTGGTACACAAATCCTTCCATTCCTTCCTTCTCAAAGTTTTTGATCTTGCCTCTCTCCTAAACTTGTCTGTTTCTTCCTCCAAGCCAGATCACTCCTGATACCATTCACAGATGCTATAAAAACTCCAATAAAAAAAAAAAAAAGATCTCCCTGACCCAACATCCCTCCAGCCGCCATGCTATTCACTCACACACAATAGAAATCCTCTAAAAGTTACTAATTGCTCTGATCAAATCTTCCCCTGGCTGCCTAAGTATAGCTTTTGTCAAGGGCATGGGTTTCATCTTACTAAATCCAGAGGTCAGTTTTCAGCTGACCTTGCTGAAGCTAATTCCCCCAAAGGTGTGTGCTCCCCATTCCACAGCATGGAGCTGTGATGAGAGATGCCTGATGAACTAGAAATTGCCATCCTAAGCAACTGTTACCAGCCCCACAGCCATGTGTGGCCATTAAACTAGTTTTTGACAATGGACAGAGATCAGATCATAAAAGATCTTACAGAGCATGGTAAAGAGTTTGGATTTTATTTTACAGTTGGTAGGCAATCATTGGATTGTTTTAAGCAAGGCCCTCCTTCTCCTTGAACCGGCAAAGCTCATTCCTGGGAGAGTTCTCAGTGTTTACTCTTACTTATTCCCTCTTGCCATTGATCTTTGGCAAAGACCTTTACAGGTCTTTGGTCAAAGTCATCCCCACTAACTTACCTATTCAAATAGAGGGTGCCTTACACCCTCCTCACTCTAACATATGTTTCCCCATAGCACTTATCCTTGCTGACATTACACATTCCATTCACTTATTCTCAGACTTCAAAGTACATCAGATCATCTGGGCACTTGCTAAAAATGCATATTTATGTCCCAAATCCCCAGAAATTGGGAGATCTGAAAGGTGCCCAGAAATCTGCATGTAACCAGATGACTCTGAGCCACAGATAGGTACCTCAGATAGGTACATGGACTCCTGGTCCAGTCAAAGAAGTGCTGCCCTCCATACTTGGCCCCTGGCATGAAAATGATACATTTTCAAAGAGAATGAATTTCTACTAAGGTAGAACTTTTATTATATGGGACTATACCTGGCTTAACTAGAAGAAAAGAACCATCTGGCTGGGCAGCTTGTTTCTCTAGAACATTTCTAAATTATTCCAACTGCACAAACCCTGTTCCTAAAGCCCTAAAGTCATTGTATAACTTTGAGTATATTACTTTACCCCTGTGGCCCTCCATGTCACTTCTATAAAATAAGATTATATTGAACTAGGTGTTATCTCTGATCCTCTCAACCCCAGGAGTCTTAACCACAGGTACTCATTTTACAGAGCTTATACCCTTAAGCAATAATCTGCAATAAGAGATCAACACTGAGCAACAGAGAGGTTTGTTACAAAGGGGAAATGTCATTATAGACCCCCAGAACTATTTAACAACTTCCCATGGCACTAAATAGCTAGTTAACGTACTTTTGTTAGCTGAGTCTTGCACAACTGCTAAGGAGTTCTGAACATTTGATCATAAACATTTCTGTGCTGGAGATGCTAAGAACCAGGACAGGCACAACTGCACCAAAAAGGATAAAGAAGGGAGCCCCTCCCAAAGCAAGAAAATAATTAAAATAGAGATGCTACATTGCAATTAGTAAACCTCACAAATGCTCAAAACTCTAACTGCAAAACACAGAGGATTAGAGTGTTATTATTCCATTGATTACAACCTGTCAAATAGTACAGTGTTGTTAAGGCATTCAAGGGAGAGACATGAAGAGGGGAAAAAAGAGTTTCCCCAAGATGACAGCATCAAGACAATATGGATAGGGGAAGTAGAAGAACTGAGAAATGGCTGTAATGGCCAAATTATTTACTGGGCCAGGTACTGAGCTAGGCATCAAAGATATAAAGATGGTTAGAAAACAGCATCTGTCCTCCAGGCACTGAAACCACAAGCAGACAATAGCAATCTAGTTCAGCAGTGCTCACTCTGCTGGGGAAGGGCCAGAGGAGGCTTCCCACAGGAGATGATGCTTGAACAAGGACTTGAAGGATGAATAAGGAGTTTGCCAAGAAGTAGAAGGGAAACATGCCGACCTGGTACAGAAATAATACAGGAAGATATTAACTGTGTTATTGTGTTAGTACTTTTCTCTTTGCCATAGAATTCAGCCTGAATATGAACTGGCTTTGTGAGTTAACTTTGACCAATAGAATGCCACAGAAGTGACAGCGTGTCAGCTCCAAGCCTAGCTCTCATGAGGCTTTGCACACTTTTGTCACCAACTCAGACACTTGCAATCACCATGTGAACAAGCCCGAGCTAACTTTCAGGAAGATGAGCAGCCACATGGAAGAGAGCTCTCCTAGATCAGCCAGCCCCAGCCAGTCTGCCAACTGACCACAGATGCATGTCCAAGTGAAGCCAAGCTGCTCAAGATCACTAGTTTTTCTCCTGGTCAACCATAGACTCATGAACAATAATAAATGGTGGTTGTTTAAAGCCGGCCTGGTGCACTGGGAAGACCCAGAGGAATCGGGTGGAGAGGGAGGTGGGAGGGGGGATCGGGATTGGGAATACATGTAAGTCCATGGCTGATTCATATCAATGTATGACAAAACCCACTGGAAAACAAAAAAAAAAGCTAGCAAATTTTGAAATGGTTTCTCATGCATCTGTAGTTAATTGAAAAAGCTCCTTGCAACTTGAGTTTACAATTTCATTAGACAAGGCTAAGAAAAAGAAGAATAATATGAGTCCTAACAGTGTAGTAATCAGTCTCTCAGAGTTTCCATTAATTCTTTTAAACTATCATGGTTTCAAGTCCTTCAATAAGCAATTCTCACCCCCTACATCAGCACCACAGACAAGTTGAAACAAAAGACTATAGGGTAGAAAGGAAAATCTTTTCTCGTTATCATTCTGTTAACCAATGCCCACCACGTTCCTCACCTCCCCTGCTTGTTTCTGATCAAACTCAGTGAATGAAACCACAGAAGCAACCTCCCAGAAGAGTCCAATAAGAAAATAGGAAAAGTACAATAGTATTCTTCTTTCTTACTAAATACATTCAGATGCAGTATACACAAATGCTTAAACATAAAATGTTGGGTTTCTTTTACTGCCTATGTTAACTTTTAGTTTAGAAGTTGCCTGGTTTTGATGGTCTCAAATCGACTCAACTCCTACTTCCTGACTTTGAGTATTAGGACATGCTGAAAGTTTCCCATGATTATATCAAATTGAGTCCAAGTGGCCCACTGAGACAATTTAATCATCTGAGCGACCAACTACTAAGAGTGATTTTAGGGGATTCAGGTAGAACCACACGTCCAAGGATAAATCCCCAAGACCTCTCTGCTCCTACATCCTCTGCATTCTTTCTCCATGTAAAAATCAGAGAATAATTTTTTTCCTCTAGAAGAAAACATGAAATTAAAAAAATACTATAAGCTTCTTCTTATCCAAGCTTAATTAATATAACTCATCATTTATGATTCAGCAAGGACAAGACACCTACCACAGAGAAAATATATCATGATCCTAAAAAGTCTGTTTATTCAGTTTGGGGTTACAGAAATTTTCTCTGAGTGGATGAAAAATGGCAGTATATGTACAACCCAGTAAGCTAAACAAAAAGAGTTTTGTTAGCTGACCTGTCAGTCTGTGGGCAAGGTTGTAAAGAAGATAAAATTTGTTCACAAATTCAGAATACTCCATTGCTTTCTGTCATTCAGTTCAGTTCAGTTCAGTTCAGTCCCTCAGTCATATATGAGTCTTTGCGACCCCATGGACTGCAGCATGCCAGGCCTCCTTGTCCATCACCAACTCCCGGAGTTTACTCAAACTCATGTCCATTGAATCGGTGATGCCATCCAACCATCTTATTCTCTGTTGTCCCCTTCTCTTCCTGCCTTCAATCTTTCGCAGCATCAGGGTCTTTTCCAGTAAGTCAGTTCATTGCATGAGGTGGCCAAAGTATTGGAGTTTCAGCTTTAGCATCAGTCCTTCCAATGAAGGGCTTCCAAATCAGGACTGATTTTCTTTAGGATGGACTGGTTGGCTCTCCTTGCAGTCCAAGGGACTCTCAAGAGTCTTCTCCAACACCACAGTTCAAAAACATCAATTCTTCGGTGCTCAGCTTTCTTCATAGTCCAACTCTCACATCCATACATGACCACTGGAAAAACATACCCTTGACTAGATGGACCTTTGTTGGCAAAGTAATGTCTCTGCTTTTTGACATGCTGTCTAGGTTGGTCATAACTTTTCTTCCAAAGAGTAAGCGTCTTTTTATTTCATGGCTGCAATCACCATCTGCAGTGATTTTGGAGCCCAAGAAAAAAAAGTCTGCCACTGTTTCTACTGTATCTCCATCTATTTGCCATGAAGTGATGGAACCAGATGCCATGATCTTAGTTTTCTGAATGTTAAGCTTTAAGCAAGTTTTTTCACTCTCCTCTTTCACTTTCATCAAGAGGCTCTTTAGTTCTTCACTTTCTGCTATAAGGGTGGTGTCATCTGCATATTTGAGGTTATTGATATTTCTCCCGGCAATCTTGATTCCAGCTTGTGCTTCATCTAACCCAGCATTTCTCATGATGTACTCTGCATTTAAGTTAAATAAGCAGGGTGACAGTATACAGCCTTGACGTACTCCTTTTCCTATTTGGAACCAGTCTGTTGTTCCATGTCCAGTTCTAACTGTTGCTTCCTGACCTGCATACAGGTTTCTCAAAAGGTAGGTCAGGTGGTCTGGTATTCCCATCTCTTGAAGAATTTTCCACAGTTTGTTGTGGAAGGTTTTAGCATTGTCAATAAAGTAGAAGTAGATGTTTTTCTGGATCTCTCTTGCTTCTTCTGTGATCCAACAGATACTGGCAATTTGATCTGTGGTTCCTCGGCCTTTACTAAATACAGCTTGAACTTCTGGAAGTTCATGGTTCATGTACTGTTGAAGCCTGGCTTGGAGAATTTTGAGCATTACTTTGCTAGCATGTGAGATGAGTGCAATTGCGCAGTAGTTTGAATATTCTTTGGCATTGCCTTTCTTTGGGATTGGAATGAAAACTGACCTTTTCCAGTCCTTTGGCCACTGCTGAGTTTTCCAAATTTGCTGGCATATTGAGTGCAGCACTTTCACAGCATCATCTTTTAGGATTTGAAATAGCTCAGCTGAAACTCCATCACCTCCACTAGCTTTGTTTGTAGTGATACTTCCTAAAGCCCACTTGACTTCACATTCGAAGATGTCTGGCTCTAGGTGAGTGATCACATCATGTGATTATCTGGGTGGTGAAGATCTTTTTTGTACAGTGCTTCTCTGTATTCTTGCCACCTCTTTTTAATATCTTCTGCTTCTGTTAGGTCCATACCATTTCTGTCCTTTACTGAGCCCATCTTTGCATGGAATGTTCCCTTGGTATCTCTAATTTTCTTGAAGAGATCTCTAGTCTTTCCCATTCTATTGTTTTCCTATATTTCTTTGCATTGATCACTGAGGATAGCACTGATCCTTGCTATTCTTTGGAACTCCACACTCAAATGAGTATCTATTTCCTTTTCTCCTTTGCTTTTGGCTTCTCTTCTTTTCTCAGTTATTTGTAAGGCCTCCTCAGACAATCATTTTGCTTTTTTGCATTCCTTTTTCTTGGGGATGATCTTGATCTCTGTCTCCTGTACAATGTCACAAACCTCCACCATAGTTCATCAGGCACTATGTCTATCAGATCTAGTTCCTTAAATCTATTTCTTGCTTCCATGTATAATCATTAGGGATCTGATTTAGGTCATACCTGAATGGTCTAGTGGTTTTCCCTACTTTCTTCAATTTAAGTCTGAATTTGGCTATAAGGAGTTCATGATCTGGGCCACAGTCAGCTCCCGGTCTTGTTTTTGCTGGCTGTATAGAGCTTCTCCATCTTTAGCTGCAAAGAATATAATCAGTCTGATTTCGGTGTTGACCATCTGGTGACGTCCATGTGTAGAGTCTTCTCCTGTGTTTTTGGAAGAGGGTGTTTGCTATGACCAGTGCATTTTCTTGGCAGAACTCTGTTAGCCTTTGCCCTGCTTCATTCCGTACTTCAAGGCCAAATCTGTCTGTTACTCCAGGTGTTTCTTGACTTCCTACTTTTGCATTCCAGTCCCCTATAATGAAAAGGACATCTTTTACGGGTGTTAGTTCTAGAAGGTCTTGTAGGTCTTCATAGAACCATTTTACTTCAGCTTCTTCAGCATACTGGTAGGGACATAGGCTTGGATTATGGGGATATTGAATAGTTTGTCTTGGAAATAAACAGAGATCATCCTGTCATTTTTGAGACTACATCCAAGTACTGCATTTCAGACTCTTTTGTTGACTATGATGGCTACTCCATTTCTTCTAAGGGATTCCTGCCCACAGTAGTAGATATAATGTCCATCTGAGTTAAATTCACCTATTCCAGTCCATTTTAGTTCCCTGATTCCTAAAATGTCAACATTCACTCCTGCCATCTCCTGTTTGATCACTTACAATTTGCCTTGATTCATGAACCTAACATTCCAGGTTCCTATGCAATATTGCTCTTTACAGCATTGGACCTTGCTTCCATCACCAGTCACATCCACAACTGGGTGTTGTTTTTGCTTTGGCTTCATCTCTTCATTCTTTCTGGAGTTATTTCTCCACTGATCTCCAGTAGCATATTGGGCACCTACCCACCTGGGGAGTTCCTCTTTCAGTGTCTTATCTTTTTGCATTTTCATACTGTTCATGGGGTTCTCAAGGCAAGAATACTGAAGTGGTTTGCCATTCTCTTCTCCAGTGACCACGTTTTGTCAGACCAGGACTCTCCACCATGATCTGTCTGTCTTAGGTGGCCCTACATGGCATGGCTCACATTTTCACTGAGTTAGACAAAGCTGTGGTCCATGTGATTAGATCGGTTAGTTTTCTGTGATGGTGGTTTTTCAGTCTGTCTGCCCTCTGACGGAGAGGAGATACCCCATGTCCAAGGGCAACGGAGAAGCCCCAGCAAGGCAGTAGGAGGGGTGAATTCACATTTAGAATCAAACCCTGTTTCTGCCAGGGACGCTCAGAGGGCTCAAACAATCCTTGTATGCACCAGGACCCAGGGACCCCACAGAGACTGAGACAGAACTGTGTTTGAACATCTCCTGTGGATGTATGGGTCGGCAGTGGTCTGCCACAGGGACAGGGGCTCTGGGTGTGGGTATGGCATAAGTCTTCTTGGAGGAGGTTGCCATTAACCCCACTGTAGAGCTGCCAGAACTTACATGGGATTGGGAAACAGACTCCTGGAGGGAACAACAGAACATTGTGCACCAGGACCCAGGAGAAAGGAACAGTGACCCCATAGGAGACGTGCCTGTGGGTGTCCAGGAGTCTCCGGCAAAGGCGTGGGTCGGTGGTGGCCTGCTGCAGGGTTGGGAGCACATGTGGCAGTACTGCCTAGGATCTTTTGAGGGAGGTCACCATTAAATGGCAGCCCACTCCAGTACTCTTGCCTGGAAAATTCCATGGATGGAGGAGCATGGTAGGCTATAGTCCATGGGGTTGCAGAGTCAGACACGACTGAGCAACTTCACTTCACTTCACCATTCTCTTCATTACTTCCACCATAGTTTGGCCCCAGGTAAAGAGCAGGGAGGGAACACAGCCCCACCCATCAACAGAAAATTGGATTAAAGATCTACTGAGCATGGCCCCGCCCATCAGAACAAGACTGGTATCCCCCTCAGTCAGTCTATCCCATCAGGAAGGCTTCATAAGCCTCTTATCCTTCTCCATCAGAGGGCAGACAGACTGAAAACCACCATCACAGAAAACTAACCAATCTAATCTGTCATTGAACTTTCATATAAATATGGCACATGGAACACTGCATCTTATTTTGTTCCTTCCAAAACCCCACTAAATGATAGGAGGCTTTTCCCCCTCAAAAAAAAATATAAACACATATCATAAAATTGCATAGAACTAAACACATACACTGCCGCAGTCCATGGGGTCCATGGGGTCACAAAGAGCCGGACATGACTGAGCGACTGAACTGAACTAGCTGAAACATACACACAAGGAGAACATGGCGACCCCCTCCAGTGTTCCTGCCTGGAGTATCCTAATGGACAGAGGAGCCGGGTGGGCTACAGTCTGCGGGGTCACAAAGAGTCGGACGCGACTAAGCGACTAAGCACAGCACACAGCATAGCAAACACACACGCACGTACATGTAAAACTGATGAAATCTGAATAAGATCAGTGGATTATATTTATGTCCATTTCCTGCTTCTGATATTATATTAGGCAAGATATTTTAATTAGGAAAGCTCAGTGAAGGGCATATGGGATTTCTCAGAAGTCTTCTTTGATTTTTCAAATTGACATATAATTTGATGTACAACATTGAATTATTTCTTATAATTACATGTAAATCTAGAATTATCTCAAAATAATAAATCTAACTAAAAAAATAAACTTGCAAAAATAGGAAGAAAAAGAATGGGTAATATCAGTAAAATTTTGGAAGCAGTCAAGTAGATGGATATGAGATAACTGTCTCTGCTGACTCCAGAAACCAATTCCAAGGCAGCAGTAGGAAAGTGGAGAAGCAAACTTATTTAACCACAGAATCTTCAAAAGGTTTGGGAACTGGCAACAAAAAGCCCCCTGGAGATGCAGTGAAGAGGGAGGGAGGGCTGATGAAAGCAGGATCTGATAGACTCTTGTGGAAGCAGTTAGGTCCCTAGAATCCCTCCCCCTCCACTCCCCCCCTCCCCGTTCTTCCCCCTGCACGCTGCCAGAGACTGTTTTGGAGACAGTAAGGCAAAAAACCTCTGTACTGGGGACTCTGGTAGCAGATGAGTGAGGTAAACAGAGAAGCAAAGTCAATGAATGGATATGACCAATGAAAACCCCTCTACCATTTTTACCTTCTTGACTCCTTGACCCTTGACAGCCAAGAATTTACTCTCCAGGCTGGAAACTAAAAGAATAATTTGAATGGAATCTGACTAGCCCAAGAGAAAACACATGGAGATATTGAATTAGAAGTGTACCAATCAAGGTTCATTCTGGAAATCAGAGCCACTGTACATATTAAGGGACCATGGAGTTTTTCTTAGGAATTAGAGTTTGCACAAATATGGGAGGAGCTGAGGAAATGGAAGTCTGGAGGAGGGGAACTAGAAGATCTGGGAAAATCACTACCCGCTGTGGTAGAATAAAACTGTAACTCCCAAAGACATCCACATCCCACCCCTGCCCCCCCCCCCCCCCCCACCCCACCCCGCAGAACATGTTCCCTTACATGGCAATAGAAACTTCATAGGTGTGATTAATCTAGGGATTCTGAGTTGGGAGATTATCCTGGATTATCCAGATGGGCCCAATTTATCACAGAAATCCTTATAAGAGGGAGCCAGGAGGATCAAAAATGAGAAAAAGGAGATTTGAAGACAGACCAGAAGTTGTAGTGATGGGTTTTGAAGATGAAGGAGTCAGGAGCCAAGGAATGTATTAATAGTTGGCCTCTAGAAGCTGAAAAAGGCAAGGAAATGGATTTCTCCCCTGAAGCCTTCAGAAAAAACACCTTAATTTTAGAATTCTGACTCCAGAATTATGAGAATAAATTTTTGTTGCTTTAAACCAGTATTTTTGCTTAATTTGTTACAGCAGACATAGACAACAAATACACTCACAACATCTTGAAGCAAGGGTGTAGATGAAACTTACAGGAAATTTTGAGAAAGAGGACATGTTTGATCATCCAAGTGGAATGGGGCATGTATGACCCATGGCAGGCCATGGAAGCTATGAGCTTCTGTGAGCTCTGTGAGGCCTCTATGAGCACTGTGGTCAGTGCTTGATGGATTGAGGTTACTCTCAGTTAGCAGGTTCAGTAGGCAAGAGGAGAGATGGAGACCATGTGTGATATCAATATGTCATTGTCTCTGATCACTGTGACATCTGAGAGTAACAGCCCCCACTTCACCTCCACTTTCCCAATCTTACACAAGTTTGTCTCCTTGCTCAAGCTAATCACACAGGAAAAAGGAATCCGGAAAAGGTAATTCCCACTCCTAAATAGGAGCAGTAATGCCAACATGACAAAATACAGTTAAGCTCTGAGATTTCCTTAAATAGGGCTCAGATAGCTCAACCCTCAGCAAAGCTCAAAGTCAACAAGCCCCACCCCTATGCTCAGAGCTTTCAATCACAATTTTAGTTTCTCACTTCCCTGGTGGCTCAGACGGTAAAGAATCTGCCTACAATCCAGGGTTTGAATATTCCCTGGAGAAGCGAATGGCAACCCACTACAGTATTCTTGTCTGGAGAATTCCAAGGACAGAGGAGTCTGGTGGGCTACAGTCCCTAGGGTTCCAAAGAATCAGACATGACTGAGCGGCTAAAAATTTTGCTTTCTTTTTATATATAATCAAACAGTATAAGATTATCAAACAAGTGGGAAATGACAGAATGATCTCTGTTTATTTCCAAGGCAAACCATTCATTATCAGAGTAATCTAAGTCTATACACCAACCAGTAATGCTGAAGAAGCTGAAGTTGAATGGTTCCATGAAGACCTATAAGACCTTCTAGAACTAATAGCAAATAAAAGATATCCTTTTCATCATACGGGACTGGAATGCAAAAGTAAGAAGTCAAGAGATACCTGGAGTAATAGGCAAATTTGGCCTTGGGTACAAAATGAAGCAGGGTAAAGACTTACAGAATTTTGTGAAGAGAATGCATTGGTCAAAGCAAACACCCTCTTCCAACAACACAAGAGAAGACTCTACACATGGACATCACCAGATGCTCAATACCGAAATCAGATTGATTATATTCTCTGCAGCCAAAGATGGAGAAGCTTTGTACAGTCAGCAAAAACAAGACTGGGAGCTGACTGTGGCCCAGATCAAAAACTCCTTATTGCAAAATTCAGGCTTAAATTGAAGAAAGTAGGGAAAACAACTAGGTCATTCAGGTATGACCTAAATCAAATCCCTTATGACTGATTATACAGTGTAAGTGACAAATAGATTCAAGGGATTAGATCTGATAGACAGAATGCCTGAAGAGCTATGGACAGAGGTTCGTGACATTGCACAGGAGGCAGTGATCAAGACCATACACAAGAAAAAGAAATACAAAAAGGGAAAATGGCTGTCTGAGGTTGCCTTACAAATAGCTGAGAAAAGAAGAGCAGCAAAAGGCAAAGGAGAAAAGGAAAGGAAAGATATTCCCATTTGAACGCAGAGTTCCAAAGAATAGCAAGGAGAGATAAGAAAGCCTTCCTCAGTGATCAATGCAAAGAAATATAGGAAAACAATAGAATGGGAAAGACTAGCGACCTCTTCAAGAAAATTAAAGATACCAAGGAAACATTCATGCAAAGATGGGCTCAATAAAGGACAGAAATGCTATGGACCTAACAGAAGCAGAAGATATTAAGAAGAGATAGCAAGAGTCCATAGAAGAACTGTACCAAAAAGAGCTTCATGACCTAGATAACCACGATGCTGTGATCATCCACCTAGAGCCAGACATCCTGGAATGAGAAGTCAAGTGGGCTTTAGGAAGCATCACTACGAGTAAAACTAGTGAAGGTGATGGTATTCTAGTTGAGCTATTTCAAGTTCTCAAAGATGATGCTGTGAAAGTGCTGCAGTAAATATGCCAGCAAATTTGGAAAACTCAGCAGTGGCCACAGGACTGGAAAAGGTCAGTTTTCATTCCAGTCCCAAAGAAAGGCAATGCCAAAGAATATTCAAACTACTGCACAATTGCACTCATCTCACATGCTAGCAAAGTAATGTTCAAAATTCTCCAAGCCAGGCTTCAACATGAACTTGCAGAAGTTCAAGCTGGATTTAGTAAAGGCCGAGGAACCATAGGTCAAATTGCCAATATCTGTTGGATCACAGAAGAAGCAAGAGAAATCCAGAAAAACATCTACTTCTGCTTTATTGACAATGCAAAAGCCTTCGACAACAAACTGTGGAAAATTCTTCAAGAGATGGGAATACCAGACCAGGTAAACTGCTTCCTGAGAAACCTGTATGCAGGTCAAGAAGCAACAGTTTGAACTGGACATGGAACAACAGACTGGTTCCATATTGAGAAAGGAGTACATCAAGGCTGTGTATTGTCACCTTGCTTATTTAATTTATATGCAGAGTACATCAAGAGAAATGCCGGGCTGGATAAAGCACAAGCTGGAATCAAGATTGCTGGGAGAAATATCAATAACTTCAGATATACAGATGACACCACCCTTATGGCAGAAAGCAAAGAAGAACTCAAGAGCCTCTTGATGAAAGTGAAAGAGGAGAGTGAAAAAGTTGGCTTAAAACTCAACATTCAAAAAGCGAAGATCCTGGCATTTGGTCCCACCACTTAATTGCAAATAGATGGGGAAACAATGGAAACAGTGACAGACATTATTTTTGGGGGCTCCAAAATCACTGCAGATGGTGAATGCAGCCACGAAATTAGAAGACACTTGCTCCTTGGAAGAAAAGCTGTGACCAACCTAGACAGAATATTAAAAAACAGACTTTACTTTGCCCACAAAGGTGCATCTAATCAAAGCTATGGTTTTTCCAGTAGTCATGTAAGGATGTGAGAATTGGAATATAAAGAAATCTGGGCATCGAAGAATTGATACTTTTCTGGTGTTGGAGAAGACCCTTGATAATCCCTTGGACTGCAAGGAGATCCAGTCAGTCAATCCTCAAGGAAATCAGTCCTGAATATTCACTGGAAGGACTGATGCTAAAGCTGAAACTCCAATACCTTGGCCACCTGATTCAAAGAATTGATTCATTGGAAAAGACCCTGATGCTGGGAAAGATTGAAGGCAGGAGGAGAAGGAGATGACAGAGGATGCAATGGCTGGATGGCATCACCGACTCGACGGCCATGAGTTTGAGCAAGATCTGGGAGTTGGTGATGGATAGGGAATCCTGGCATATTGCAGTCCATGGGGTAGCAAAGCGTTGGACACGACTGAGCAACTGAACTGAACTGAATGTGCTCTACCAAGAAGTAAACCAAGAAGGGGAAATACACTTGGACCAGTAAAAAGAAGGAATCAAATTGGCACCACTATCAAGTCACATAATTATCATTTGTTTTTAGTGGTTGGAATAATTAAGAACTAGTCTCTTGGCAAGCTTGATGATTTTTTTTTTTTTTTTTTCAGCCCAGAGGCCAAGTGGGCCCCGGCCCAGTGGTCGACCCGGAGCTCCGGTGGCCCGGCGTCCAAGTGGGCCACGCCACACAACCACACACGCCACACACGCCACCACCCCCGTCCCTATCACCACCTTTCAGCATACCAGGAGAAACCCCTCTTGTGACCCTGACGACGGCTCTTTTGGGAAAAGCACCGTACAGCAACAGGACAAACAAAAGACGCACATACCATAAGCTTGATGATTATAATACAATATTGTTGATTATACTCGCTAAAAAAAATAAAGAAAGAAATAGTGCTATCATGAACCTCCAATAAATGTCTTTGGTATACATATGTAGGCCCACAGACATGGCCAAACTATTGATGTATGCATGCATGCATGCTGAGTCGCTTCAGCAGTGTCTGACTCTGTGGGACCCCATAGATGGCAGCCCACCAGGCCCCCTGTCCACAGGATTCTCAAGGCAAGAATACTGGAGTGGGTGGCCATTTCCTTCTCCACAAACTATTGATAGTGACATGCAAAATAGATAAAGCTCATCCATGATGATAAAAGCCTAATTAGTAATTGCCTGTCTAGATGTGTGGGTAATGACTAATAGGGATCAGAAGATGAAATTCTGGGGTATTGGTGATCTTTTCTATCTTGACTGGGTGGTAGTTACATGGTGTGTAAAGATTTGCCATCTGGAACTTAAAATGTGTGCACTTTACAGTTGTCAAAGCAAAATAAAAATATCTAAAAATGAATTTCTAAAAAGAAAGAAAGAAAGGAGTCCAGGTCAGAAGGCAAACCCCATTCATGGGATGAGCGTACAGACAACACCAGGATGTCAACTATGCAAAAGACCCTAAGAGCATGCAATCCACTGGGGACATTTGAAGCTGCCAGGAGTGTCTTGAAAAAAACTGGAGTTGACAGATTACTTGATGTGATTATCTTTGCAAAATCTCATGTTGAGAAACTGTTGGAAGTCATGGTGAAAATTTGCAATAGGTATCAAGAAAATTAAGCAAATTTTAAAGAGCAATTCTTAATTTCAGGGTAAAAGTATAAAGACAGAATCATAGTGGACTACATGGTTGGTGTTCTTAGCCAACTTTTAACTACCCGCATTTGCACACAGCAGACTGGAAGTGTTGAGGAACTAACAGTCCTTGGGAACAGCCCTCCACAGACTTCTGACAGGAGTTACTTTATCAACACCCCAGCTTCCTCACCTCCAGGTGGGATTCCATGAGTAGCGTGTCCCACGCCATTTCCCAGAATGCCCCTCACTGGGACTGAAGTTCCTGTTACCCACGGTGGTGGCCACTTGACAACGCACACTTTATGACTGTCTCTGCTTCCTCTGATCACTTTCCTGCTTCCCTGGTGGTGCTTCCTGTGCCTCTCAGATAATCTTTTACTGGAATCCTTGTCCCCAGGGTCTGCTCTGGGAAACCCTGAAACTACAGATTTCAGGGAATAAAATTTGCAGGTATACTAATGCTAATATAATATATATTTAACCAAAATTTATAATATAATTATATGAGGAGAATAAGGGAGAAGAAGAGGGCAGGGTAACATAAGAGAGTTAAGTCCTCATCTAACATATTAGAAGCTCAATAGATTGTTTCTAATTGATGAATCAAAAGAGAGCAATATTCATATATTATTTAAAAGCATGGAAATCTATAAATGCCAGAAGGAACAACTTAAAGAGTCAAAAGTGGGTGTTTCTTGGAAGAGGGAGTCAGGAGAATAGAGCGGTTGAGACAAGAAATTGCCATATTTTGATACTTAAACCCTTTGTTATCATTTGACTTTTAATAGTACTATTATTTTAATAGCATTACTACTAGCATGTATTATTTTGATATCATTTTGTTGTGAGGAGAAAAAAAAGAAGGGGTGGAAGGAAAAAAAAGAGAGAAGAGAAATGAAGTTCAAAAAGGAGAAGGATAAAGGAGGCTGGCTCTCTTAGAAACATCAAAGTGTTTTATGACTGAAGCTGCCTTTCCCCAGCTGGACAGTTACTCCTTAACCCCAGGGCTTGTGTTAAATCCAAAGTTAGGCAAATATATTTTAGAGAACCGTGAAGTCATAAAACATGTCTATTGCAGGAAATGTTTTAGACAAATACATCTGCTATTACTCACTAAAGTTACAAACGACCCCATTAATGTACGTGTGTTTCTCATTCTCTTCTCCACACAACACGCTTTTGTCTGCAGCTCCTGGAGCCTAAAAGGTTTCTCTGGCTCAGGAAGCTTTGTTTTTTCCCCATCCCTTCAGAGGCATTTTTATTCCCTTTCTAAATAAATACCCAAAATGAGGGGACAGAACTAAGTCCTTGTTGGTTTGGAGGGCAGAGGAGACACAGATGATGGAGGCAGAGTCTTTGTTTTTATGGGAACTATGTCCCATGGGGGAGGCTGAGTAAATGAGCAGATGAAAAAACAAGATACTTACTGGTTATGATATAAGCTATAAAAGAAAATAACAGAGGGATGTGATTGAGAATAAGTGCACAAAACGCTCACTTAGACCAGGTGCTGAGCAAGGTTTTTTTGAGAAGGGTGAATGCCAAAAGAAGAACATTCTGAAGGTCCACCAGAGAGCTGGGGTTAGAACAGGACTTTCAACAAGTGTAATGTCTCCACCACCTCAGAGGAGTGGTGGTTAGGGAAGGAAACCTAGGTGAGTGGAGTGGAAGGCAGCTTGGGATGAAAGAAGACAGGGACAAGGTTAACCTGCTTTACAATTTCACTAAGGGCTGATTGCTAAGCTCCTGATCACAAGAGCAACAAGATGCATTTCCTTAATAGTCACTTAGAAGTATAAACTACTACCTTTAAGCTGCTCTTTTCATTTTTATATGACACTTGAAAGGAAAGGCAATAAAAAGAAGTCTTTTCCCAACAACCACAAAATACCCAGGAAAGGAGGAGAATGGCCACCTATTTGTGTATAAATCCCTTAGGTATTTCACATGCAGTCCAGTGTGTACCCTGACTACTAGAGACACTGAATAATAGATAAAACCTACCAAGTTAATTACACTTCTCACACAAAAATTCAATTAAAATACTTGCTTCTCAATTATTTTATCTCTGAAATGGGAGTAATGACCCTGTTCTTACCCGCCCCCCACACACAAAGTATTAAAATTAAGAGACCTATAATTAAATTTTCTATCTGCCTCAAGTCAAGGTCTTATGTGATGTGAAAGGAAAGTATCACTGTAGACATTTTTCACAGTAACTTCATTGTCAGCTAGCTATTTTATAGCCTGGGCATTCATGCATAATTTTATATCTCAACATATTGTTCATTTTTCATAATTTTAAATCACAGACAAGGAGGTGCCAGTGAGCCGAAGCAAAGACACAAAAAGCAATACTATTTGGAAAAATTACCCATGTTTTTCTGGAGCCAACTACCGGAAACTGATGAGTAACCATAAATTTTCAGTCTAAACAATTAATCTGAAAGAGACAAAACTATAACTAAAAATGAGGTTATGAATCTAAATTTCTAGGGTAATTTTAGAGGCATTTGAATTGCAGGAAACCCTCAATCAGGGTCTGAGACAAACTTTTCTAAGTTTTGCTATTTGCCATTTGTTAGGTCCAAGGAAAATTCTATGGATAGAGGAGCCAGGTGGGCTACAGTCCATGGGGTCGCAAAGAGTCAACCACAACTGAGCAACCAAGCATGCATGCGTGCACACACACACACACACACACACACACACCAGCAGTGCTTTTAAGATCCCTCTGGGCCTATTACAAGTGATAGATTTTCCACAGTCAGTCATTGACTCACTTACTCCACAAACACCTATTAAATCCCACCTTTGGGTTTGCACCAGGAAGTTGGGATACGGTGAACCACAGGACAGAATGATGGTACTCACAGTGTAGCGAGGAAGACAGGAAACGAGAATGAACTATGGAGACAGCGACGTAGGAGGTGATGTGATGGAGTGACTGGAAAATGGGGTACAGCCTTAGATTGGGCAGTCAGAAGGGCCTCTCAGAAGTGACATTTGATCTGAGATACTGAATGATGAGAAGAAAACTTACGAAAGGGTAGGTGAAGCATTGCAGGCAGAGCTAGGTGCAAGAAATCCCAGTCTCTAAAATCACTGCTTTTACATGTTCCACAACAATATGTAGTTTGTGGTGTGTGTGTGTGTTCGTCTATGTATTAAATGTCTGAAAGGCTTTTCTTCAAAATATCAATAGTTGTTTCTTTGGGTAGAGAACTTTTATTCTCTTCTTCACATTTCTTGTAATTTCTAATTATCTACAACTCATATGAATTACTTATGTAATAAAAAGCAACTATTTTGGAAACTTTCCTTTTTCTGCTTAAAAACAATAAAGTGTAAATTCAGAGAGAAAATGACCATTTTATCAACTTAATAAACCTTCCTTAGACTTTTTAAATTCAAAATCTGGGATGATTCTGGCCACAATGAACTGAACTTTGCTATCATACATGAAAATAAATGACTGGAAATTATCCAAAGACAGTGATTAGTCCAAGGCAGAGCTAAAACTAATAACCTGTGTCAGGCTGCTCTTTTCTAGGCTATTCTTTCAAACACCATTTGTTGTCGTTGCTGTGCTTCGTCGCCCAGTCGTGTCCGACTCTTTGAGACCCCGTGGACTGTAGCTCACCAGGTTCCTCTGTCCCTGGAATACTTCCTCTGTCCAGGCAAGAATTCTGGCGTGGGCTGCCATGCCCTCCCTCCAGGGGATCATCCCAGCCCAAGGATTAAACCCAGGTCTCCTACTTTGCAGGCTGATTCTTTACCATCTGAACCACCAGGGAAGCCCAGAGAAGCTCTTTTCTAGGCTGTCCATTCAAACACCATTTGTAGTGACCACAAATGGTTGTCTACGTGCCTTCCTTACAAAAAGCCCAGCCCAGCCTCTGCGCCAGGTTATCACTTACACTTAAGAACAATGCCCCCGCAGTTCCTAAAGAATGTTCTTTTAGCTCAACCTTTTACCAGGTCCTGATTCCATCTTTGCCCCGGTTAAGGAACTGGCCAGAAGTTTTGCTGTGCTTAGTAAATATATCATGTTGAGAACAGCTCAGATGTCATATACATCTTATTATAGAAGCTAGACTCCTACAATCATAGGCACATATAACTCTGGGAAATAAACAATTCCAGTTTCAGTGACTGGATACAGTAGTGACAGGGCTCTGGAGTGGCCACATAATGGGGCAGGGGGTAGCATCAGTGAGGTAGCAGCAGCATCCTTGAACAAGGATGCTGGGAGCTGAGGCAAGATCATAGGAAGTTTTAAATTACTTCCATGGACAAGGATCTTAGTTACATGAGAGCCAGCACAAAGCGTCATGTGTGATGGGATCAGGAAATGTATCATTTGCAGGCTCATTTGCGTGTTGATCAGCCTGGCAGTTCCCAGAGCACCTCGAAAGGGCTGTTACGGCCCCACCACAGACTGGAAGGCTGGAAGGTTGCACCATGGGCGCAGACTGGTGATCCCCACACCCGCCTCAGACTTGTAGTGAACTGAGGTGTTCCTGAAAAGATGGGATTTCTGGACTCAACTCCCAGAGACCACAGCTTAGCAGGTCTGGGTTGGAGTTTCCAAATCTATGTTCTTCCAAATCTCCTGCAGGGTTTGGGAGGCTGAGCTTTAAGCGCAAAGCTGGGAGGCCCTCAGTTAGCAATTTAAGTTGGAGACGCGTCTTGAGGTAAAACTTGGCAAGAGTGGAACAACAGCCAGCGCCCTAAACGGCTGCTCTCTTGCTGTGTGAGAAGGTTTTCCAGCACAGAGGATCTTTTTCATATGAACTGGAAAAGGGCTTGGCACGAGGAACACGACATTTCCAGCCTGGATAATCCTCAGAATCACTTGAGAAGTGCTGTTGATTTTGTTACTGGTATTGTTCTGAAATGGGTATTATTGTTTTAACACAGTCTCAGGCCCCGCCCCATAGTCTGATACAGTGTGTCTGGGATGAAGCTCAAAAATCTGTACTGTAACCATCCTGAGAGAGTGGCTTAGGAACCACTGCTCCAGACTAGTAGTTCTCAAACTTCGGCGTGTCTACCTCACTGGCCCCAATTAAATAAGCAACGCTAAAGATTCTGGCCCCACCTCCAAAGATTCTGATTCAGTGGCTAGGACCCAGAAATTTCTATTTTTGACAAACAATTGTCTGGCAGAGAATTCAAATACCACCTTTTCAGAAACCCTGATTCTGAATAACTACGCTTCCAATCTCCTCTGCCTCACCCAGCCAGGCGAACAAGTGATCTGTACTTTGCAGAAATTTGTCATTCAAAAGCAGAGAAGTCAAAGACTTCACATTATTCACATTATTCTTTAGACACCCACACACAGTAGATATCTCATTGCTTTCCACAGGCTCCAGGCAGGCTTGTCATACATAACAAACACAGGGGCCAGCTTTATGGGCCACCAGCCACAAGGATTGGCCTATACTGGGTAAGGCTGCTGGCCAGGGCAGTTGCCGGTGGAGTGAGCTGAAAGGGAAAGAGCAGTTAATAAATGGAAAGGAAGGCCGAAGCAAGGCCACCTTGTCAGGGAGCACTTATTAGAGCAACATGAGGCAATAGACAGGATATGAAGATTAAGCTGAGGAATTGTGAACAGGACAAGGCAGGACACGAAATATAAGCTGGGGTAAAGAGCTAGAGTTGTGAGCTGGATGCAAACATAGCAAGCCTGCAAGGCCTTCAGTGTGCTGAAGTGAGGGCTAAGTGACAGCAGCAGAGCAGCCTGAGTGAAAGAAGGTCTGTGCAGACACGAACCGAGCAGAGACACCGCTGGGGTCTGTGAGTTCAGTGGCTGTGCCTTCCCAGCAAATGGGACTTCCAAGAGTCATGACTTGAATCCCGCACCCATGGCTACGGGGTCAGAGGGAAGCCCTTGGTCAGCAAGCCCAGTTATCTGAGGACAGCCATATCAGAGCATACGCTGGGAGTTCTGACTCTTTGCTGACATGGTAATATTCACATGAAGAAAGAGATCAGAGACAGTAATAGCTTTGAGAAGCTATTTTCCATTATATTTTAGCCAACAACTCTGGTACATACTGGCAGCTCCTGAGAGTTTGGATATCATGAGTCTTCTTTCTGGGAGAAACATTGACTCTGTTTAAATCTAACTCCTCCTTCTCCACACTTACACCCAGTTAGCTAAATGTGACTGAAACAAACCCACAGCCATACTGACTAGTCCTGCTGTAACTTCATGGCTCAGACATGCAGGGGCCTTTTGTGTGCCCAGAGACAATGCTCTGCTTCCCTGGTCCTTTCACTCTTCCCGCCTGGTCTTCCCTCTTCACACCTTCAAGACACCCCCAACCCATCCCCGGTCTCAGCCACAGACTTCACGTCTATTTCACTGAAAAACAGAAGGTGTGAAATACCCCCATCACCTGTCTCCTTATTCCCTACATAGGTGTCTCCTCCTTGTTACCATAGATGACCTGTTCTCTCCTAATTAACCATTTCCTGCCCTCCCCCCACTTGTATTCTGCACCCCGTCTCCTTGGGTTCTGATGGAAATCACTCCAGCAGTCATCCCTTCTTTCTCCTACAGGGTCAACTTTCCCTTCTCTACTGGCTCTTTCCCATAAGTAGACACGCATATTTTGCCAGACCCAATCACACTCTCCTCCTTCTAATACACTCCTCATCTGACTTCGAGAGCGCCTTGCACTCCTGGCTTTCCCCTTGCCTCGCTAGCTACTCCTTCTTACTCATCTTTGCCGCTTCTTGCCCTCTTCCAATCTCAGGCCCCTGCTTGGAATAATTCCCTTCTCTGTCCACATTATCAGTCTCAGAATTATCAATATCTTCTATGAGCTGACACCTCCCTAATTTCTATCTCTAAGCCGGTTTTCTCCCCTAAACTCCAGAATTAATACCCAACAGCACACTTGACATCTCTGTGGGGATGTCTAATGGTCATTTCTGATTTTACAAGTCCAAACTGAACTCTTTCTCTTCCTCTCAGCTTCACTTCCCCCACAGGCTTCCTTTCTCAGGAAGATACATGTGTCCCTTCTAGCATCTCGGATTTGAAACCCTAGAGTCATCCTCAAGGCCTCCCCTTTGTTCATTCCTCACATCCATTCAATCAAAAATTCTCCCAACTCTCTTTCTTCAAAAGAGATCCAGAGTCTGGGCACCCCTCGCCACCTCTACTGTGCTTCACCAGTTCAAGCCACCTCGTTCTTCACCTGGATTAAGAAAGAGATTCCCAACTGCGGTCCCTGCTTTTGCCATTACCAGTTCTGACTTGATTCTCAGCCTTGTATCCTAAGACACTCCTCAGCACATGCCTTCCCATCTCACATGAGAGAAAGCAAAAGCCCTTATGATGGCCTGCAAGGTTCTATACAACTTCACCTCTATCACTCCTCTGTTGCTTCTTACTACCTACCTCCTTCCAGCCTCACCTGCATCCTTCTGGTCCTTCTATTTACCAGTCACGCCCCTGCTTAGGGCTCTGGACTCGCTATTCTGTCTGCTCAGATCTCTGTGTGGCTCCCTCTTTGTCTCCTTCAGGCCTTTATTCCAGTGGCATCTTCTCAAACAGACTTTCCCTGACAGCCCCGTTTACAACTGCAGCCCCTTCATCTTCTATATCCTCCCCCATGTTTCATTTTCTTCCTTAGCGCTTATCACTATCTAATATGTTCTATGCTTAAATTAATAGTATTGTTTTCTGTACTCTTTGCCACTTATGTAAGTTCCACGGGGCAAAAATACTTATGTGTTTTGTTCACTCCTGTCCATGCTCTAAATTGTGCCTAAAACAGTGCCTGACAGGTTTAGTGCAGAACTATTATTTTCTGAAATGAATATAGCAGTTGAACATTGAGATTTCAGTCTCTTAAAGAGATGGCCCTCCAAGGTGTAATAACTCATGAGAGTCATGTAATAGCTCAAGGAAGGAAGGTCAGAAAGGAAATAAGCCAGAAAAAAAGGAAAAATCAAATGAAAACTTTTTCTCTGCAGTCTTTGTGTTTGTCTGAAAATCAAATACTTTCATAGTGTGGTTTTATTTTTAGAAGAGTGACTAAAGGTATTTCAATATTTATGTATTACTACCTGTCCTTCATGCTCCCCAAATGGTCTATAAAACTTTGGAAATCGCTAGAATTTATTTTAAAAATTCACTGCTCTTGATTAAAATTCTTGCACATTTGGGGAAAACGTTACAGTCTCACTTTGAAATGAAAGCTCAACCTTGCATTTCTGACTCCTGGGGCATTCACAAAGGCAGAAAAATAATTCTATGCCTCCTTCCCATGTGGGCTTGTTTGTTGTTCTGTTTATACAATGTCTTGGCCATGACCTTGCTCTCTTAGCCAAGCTTGAAGTGTACGAGTAGTGTGGGCACTGTTAAGAAATGTGTTTATTCTTGTAGACTAAGAAACAAAGAACTCACTGGCCTCCTTACACAAAAGCATCTGGGTAAGAGAGGAAGGAAGAGCCAGTCTGAAGTATAACTTCCTTGGACTTTGAGATCCAAAACAGAAGTGCCAATAAGTATTTCTATGTTGAAAGGTAAAATAATATTTACCAGAATTCAGAATAGTTTTATCTATTTTTAGGTTTGTTTGCATATGTTCACCACCCATGTAAATCAAATCTACATTTCCATTTAACCACTAGGATGGGGATGGGCGGTGGCAGAGAGAGTTTGAATGAAAGGAGAGTCTAGGAAATAAGCTATCTATCCAATTGCATAGTTACAGGTAATTCTTATTTACTATCAACGTCTAAGTAAGATTATTGATAGGTTTCTACATGCTATAATCTAGAATTTATAACAAACTATAAACTATAAATCATTTCCCTTCTTCCTTACCTTCTTTATTTTTATATTGGTAGCATTACTAAATAGTTATGATCTAATATTGAGATATCTAGCACTTTCTTCCTCTTTTTTCCCCCTTCTTCAGCAAGTGGCTTTTCATTCACACATTCATCTTCCATCCTGGGGACAAGTTCTTCTCTAACAGTTAATAGCTGGGCGGGGGTGGGGGAAAAGAACATTTTCCTCAGTAAGGAATACATCATTTGTAAGTATGAGCATTTTAGTCATAAGTTTCCCAGACTTCAGCAGGAGATTTATTCCTGATGTCCTTAGAACAGAATTTTTAATATGTAATTTCTTTATAAGTATGTAATTCTATAAAACAGTCAATGAAAACACAATAAACAGTGCCTTAAGTGATTTGCTGAACTGAAAGAGTTTATAAAGATTTTATAAAAGAGTTTATAAAAGTTTATGAAAGAGTTTATAAAAGAGTTTATAAAGATTGCCATGGTAATAAGACAAATTGGTATAGAAAATAGTTTTGAGTGATGAAGGGCAATGTAGTGGTTGTTGTTTTTAAGGTGTTCATCTGTAAAATTGTTTCCGTATCACTATCTGTGTCCATAAAATAAGTCAATTAAGGGATTACATAATTATTACCAAATTACCTACTTTGAACGTCAAATGAATACAGCAACTTCAGTTCATTTTTTTAACAATGTTGGTAATTTGTTGGGCTAAATTAACATGTTCTTTTGATTTTAAATAAATGAAATAAATAAAGTCAAGTCAAATGATATTAAAAACTGTTGTGAGAATGAGAAAAACATATTCAAGAATTTAAAGACTCATATGGGTGATTCTTAAGTTAGAAAAAATGATGTGACTTGTTAGATTCATTCCTAGATTAAAACCCATACCTTACTGTAATGCACAGCATCACCTGAGGGGAAAACAACAAAAAGGAACATTTACTTAGAGCAGCATTTGGGAATATGTCAACACCACATTTAGCACTTTTACTCTTCTGCCACTGAAGTACCTATAAGCTACCATCATGAAAACAAACAGGCCAGAGATAAAACCATATAAAAATTGCTTTCTCACTGCACAGTAATCCTTGGAGCCCGGGTCTACAAAAACCTCTGAGCAGCACTGAAGTTACTGTTTGTCTCTCATATGAAGGGCCTTTATCTCGCAGCTTTCTCCGTGTTGGTAGATAACACCTGCGTGCATCCAGTTGTTCAAGCAACAGCTGTAGCCCTCGCCCCTGTTACTCCTCTCCCTCATTTCTCACCGTCAGCAAGTCCTCTGTACACACTACACATGCTTTAGAGCCATGCATTTCTTTCTGTCTCTCCCGCCCCTACCTGGCCCCATGTTTGTTTCTTCTAGTACAGAGTGCAGCAATCTTGCTTGTTCTTCTCCAATGCATTCTCCAACAAACCAGAGAAATCATATTTTAAAACATAAGTCAGCTCATGTCACATCCATGCCTTGAAGGCTTCACATGGGAGCAGACAGATAAAGACGGGGGCTTAAACATACATACTGACTTTTATTCCCTTCTGAAACCTCACTAAATCTATAGCAAAGTGATTCTTCAAAAAGACATAAACCTACAAGATAGGGAAAAGAGAAAAGGAAATCACCGTCATAAAATTTTGGAGGCTGGAAGCAATGGAAAGTGTAAGAACTGATTGCAGTTCTGAGAAAGACGCCTCCTGAGTTGGCTCTATGTGGGCCGAGAAACACCTTCTTTACACTGCAGAATTCCAAATGGTTCCTAAAATGGTGATCCCAGGCACCTCAGGGAGTGGGATGAACGGGGGCATAAAACAGGGAACATAATTCAAAACTGTGTAAAAAGTCCCTCCCAGACTCTGCAACTGGGCGGCTGTTCTCTCTCCTGCCTGATCCTAGCAGGAGACCAGGAGTTTATCTCCAGAAGAGATGAAATATGGGACTCCAAAACAGGGAGCACCATGCTCCCTTGAGGGCAATGAAGGGAGTGAAAAGGCCTGCGTAATTTATGCGTAGACATCCTAGATTTCTTTCCCCCACCCTCACTCTTCACAAATTGACTGGAAAAACTTATTGGAAAACTGAATCTGGAAAAACTTCAACCCAAATGATGAACATCCAGGATTCTCCTACAAAAAAATCTCAGCCAGATCACCCTTGGAGTGACCTGCTTGGAGCTAATAAGCCCCACCCGCATGTTCGCATAATCAGCTTTTAGGCCATCACTCTTCAGTGTGAGCAGACAACACAAGCTTACCATCTACTTAGTGAAAGACTCAAACAAGACAGACAGAGACAAATTTTTAAGGAGTAGGGTTGCAGGGAGACTATTTGTGAGAAACAGAACTATGTAGAGAGAAAAAGAAAACTTACAAAAAAAAACAACACTAACAGCTCTAGAGATTAAGAGAAAATGATGAGAAAGAGGATGGGATGCTTTTTTTTTTTTTAAGGACACTCAAAGGACAAAAAATGGGCTCTGAAAATGAAAAAGAGGATAGCGGAAAAGAAAAACTGAATAGAAAATCTTGAAGATAAAATTGAGGGTATCTTCTAGAAAGATAAAAACCAAATAGATGCTAACTAGGAAAAAAATAAAATGAAAACATCAGACAAACAGTCCAGGAGGCCTCACATTTCAGTTACAGTACTTCTAAACAGAAAAGAAAAGGGAAAACTAACACGAGGAAATCAACAATGAAATAATCAAGAAAATTTTCCAGGAAAAAAGATATGAGTGCTCAGATTCAAAGGTCCCACAAAGTGACCAACATCATGTACAAAAGCAGACTCATACCATGGTACATTTGATATGAAATTTCAGTTTACTAGGGCCAAAGAGTAGGTCTTAAAGGCTTCCAGAGAGGAAAAAAAAAAAGAAAAAATAACCACAATAGCTCTAGACAGCTCAACACCAGCACCAGAAGGTAGAGACAAAGATTGGAAGGAGGCAATGCCTTCAAAATTTTTGGTGATGATTTCTGATCTAGAAAGCCTTACAACCAAATTACCAAACAAGGGTAAAGACAGAATAACGATATATTCAGACAGGTAAAGTTTCAATAAGTCTACCTCCAATGAACCCTTTTCCAAGGAGCTATTAGAAGCATGCTCCAGTAAAATGAGGGATAAAACCAACAAAAAGGAAAGATGTTCAATTGATGAAACCATTCCAACTGGGGAGTGAGGGAGCAAGGCGAAGGATGAGAGCTAGCCACAGGCACAGAGGCCAATCCCAGATGGCACAGCTTGGAAGACTCCAGAAAGGCCTTCTCCAAGAACATGAAACTGATAGCATGCCTGATGTGAATGGCTACTATGAGAGGATAGATCAACAACTGGAGGATAAGCAACAACAATCTGAGACTGAATAAGGGATACTCACATGGGAAATAGTTCAAAAACAATATAACTATTATTTCAAGGAAAAGCAAAAAGTTGTGCATAAAAAAAAATGTCATCTCATGTGATTATAAGTAATCACAGTTTAGCTGTGAATAGTGTACGTGGGGTCATAATAATATGAATATTGAATATTACTCTAATCAAACTGAAGATAAGTCTGTACCAGGAAAATTGGAAAGGTACATCTATGTCCAGGGCATGAGGAGGAAAGAAAGCTAAAATACCGCAAACCATAAACACAAGGAGGTACAACACGTCTAAGAGGAAAAAAAGTTTTTCCCCAAGGGAAGGGGAAACATAGGAGAAAGAGCGAGGTGGAGACTGCTGTTTCTCCCAGCAGACCCACAGAACTAGTTAAATCTCTAAAGTATGTGCACACAGTTTTAACCAGCCTTTTTGTTAAAGACAATAAATCTTTTTTTTCCCTGAAATATACATCCTGAAGATTGCCCAATTATGAAATTTTCACAAACAAACATATACTGTGTCTACTATCTAGATCAAGAAAGGACTTCCTTGGCTTCCTTTTCTGAAGGGCCACTCCCCACAATTATTATCTCATCATCCCACTTATTTACTCTTTAGCCCAAATCATGCTGATATATCTGTTTATTTAATATTTGGATGCTGACTTATCTGTTGTCTGTCTTTCCCTCTCATATGTAAACTCCACAAGTCAAGCTCCTTGTCTTTATTTATCAATATTTACCCAATGCCACTGTGTATGACACGTACAGTGCATAGACACATACCAATCTCTTAGTAAATGTTGTTAAATGAAGGAATAAATGAACACAAGTTTCTAAATAGGACTAAATCTTAAACTAGAAGAGACCCCTTGTAGCTTGTGCCTAATTTCAAATTTTGTAGATGAGGAAACTAGGTATCAGAGGAATGAATATCATCAATGACTTGTTCAAGAGAACACACCCAGTGAGTGGCAGAGTGAGAACTTAGACACAGGCCTGGTGATTGTCAGGCCAACGCTTTTCCATGACACGAGCCCTACTCAAGAGTGTCCACTCTCAGACAGATCAACTCGTAATTATTATAATATTCTTCAAGGTCTGCCAAGACAAAATGAAGTGCCCACACTCAGATGTTGATAAATTATAAAAACCTTTCATCCCCTTTCCCTTTCTCTAGGTTCCTTTTTCTATGTCTACTAACACTGGCAAAAAATCTGTTCTGAATTCCACGTTAGTGTGCAAAGCCTGCTAGTGCCTTCTAGGAAATGTTCTGGCTTATGCCATATAAACCCAGTCTGTGTTCAAGACAATGCCTGAAACATAAGTCCTCAATAAATATGCAACAAATATTGAATGAAATGTTTTCCTAGATCACACCAACTATCACATTTTTGGACATAGGAGGTAATCTGTGCTTTTAAGAAAAAATTCACTTTCAAAGTCATAAATTGCAGGATTGGCACTACCTCCCTCCCAAAGAAGGACCTCTGGGCAGAGCCAATATGAAGCCACGCCCAACTGAAGAGAAAGCTTTACCACCATCAAAGCTGGATGGTCTTCGCTACATTTCTGCTTGCATCCATTTTCTCTGTTTTCTGTATTCTCCCTACTCACCCCTTTATGTCAGATCTTTAATGCCTTCCTACTTTCTTCACCTCATTGTCCCGTCAAATTAACACATGATCTTACATCATTTTATTCTTCCACTGATTACATTTCAGGATGAGTAAGTGCTGTCCTTTCCATTCATGCAGCCAAACTTATCATGACACATCTTTTATTTCCAACCGCAGCAAGAAAAATTGTCTTGCTCCTTGTTAAACAGGGTTTCAAACCTGTCCAAGAGACTGCGTCCAGGACGGAGCCTCCCAAGCCTTCCTTCCAGAACAGAGTGGGAGCGCGCTGTGGGGTACAGCCAGGGCCCCCTCCCTGAACTCCCTGCTAACGTAGCAACAACTCAGCAAAGTCCCAACTGCTTGCAGGGGTTCAAGCATGCAGCAGAACTCATGAGTGGACTCCCCAAGAAGCCTGACATACAGAATTGACTGGCCTACAAGGGGGGCTGTGGGCACAGAGAGAAAAGTCACTCTATTGAAAAGGGACATGGTGGTAGTCAGAAGTGGAGGGAAATTCCGATGACCACACAGTGGCTGTCGCTGAGGTTTGTCTCTGGCCCAGAGACATTTCACATTGACTCCAGCTTGGGTCTAGGGAAAGAAAGCTGGGAATTCAACCTGAAAGAGCTATTTCCCTAAAAACTCTGTAAGCCATTGGAGGCCCTCCAGCAGAGGGCGATGCAAAGAAGGCCCTCACACCTCCTGGCTTAGCTCGTAAGCACTAGTTTCTGGTGGGACACATCAAAATCCAGAATAGGCAGGCTGGAGAGGAGAAGGAAGAAACAGCAGATACTACGTGAAAGCCAATCAGGCTTGTTTATGACCCCAGAGGAGACACATTCCAGGGGCTTCCAGAAACACTTGAGGAGAACATCACAGTCAGGAGGAGGCAAAACCATCCAATGCTGCTGTCATGTTCAAAGAGCATGATAGGGTTGGGGACAAGAGATATATGACTTTCTGGGACTCACAAGGTTTTAGCTGCACTGGCTTCTTTTCTCCCGCCTGTGTCCCCCGAAGACTGTGCACGTCCTGAGGGCAGGCTCAGGGTCTGGTCTCCATCAGGACGTGAAGAATAAGCAAAGGAAGAAACAGACTAGTGGGACCAGACCTCCTTGATTCGGGAGATTACTGAGAGGAACCTTATGGGAGAGGCATTTCTGGGTCTAGTTTCACTTTATCCAGTAAGAAGGTAAGGTTAAGACTGTGTCCTACCAGCCCCTGCCCCTCTTCCATGTCTCCAGGAGGCCACTTCCAAAAGTGCACCTGCTTCCCACACCAGTTGTTGACATGATGTCTTTCAGACTTCGAACTACTGATATGACAGAATGGGGGAGGGTGGGGGAGAGCCACATCAGGGCAGAAAAGTTCTGTTCAAGGACATCCCTCCTTAAGCACAGCTTGCTGGAAAAGCTCTGAATGGGGATGGAACCCTGGAAGCATGGTGCTGGTACTTGGGGTGAAAACCAACCACTGTGCCTGTAATGGGGGTCCTGGGCCCTTTACATAAAGAGAAGAATCATTTGTATCAGAATGACCCAGGTTCATGCTCAAGAATTTCTTTCTTTCTTTCTTTTTTTAACTGCATGACCAGGAGCAAATCTTTTAACTTCTCTGATTTCCATTTTCCTCTCCTCCTAAAACTGGTTGATAATGCCCATCTTACCTACATCACCTATTGTCAAATCCAACGTGAATCATAAGCTAGGTTGCACTTATAAAAAAACATATATAGATACTTCCCACTCTGGGCAAGAACATCATGAGAAAAGACAATTCTGCCTGAAATCAGAGAGAAAGCTTTTTCTATCCTCTCAGAAATGCCACACTTTACTGGATCCTCATGGATGTATTCCAAGCACTTTTTTTTTCCTCTAAGTTAAACTTTTAGGGCCAATTAAATGCCTTTGAGAACAATGTCCTTTGCCATTTTCTTTGAAATTAGTTATATTCTTACAAATGACCAGTCATTTCAGCACTAAATCAAAAGAGGTTCATGTTTAAAAGAATAAAAAAGACCTTTCTCCTTGCATAAGCTACTTGTCAGTGGATTAATGGCCTAATGCTATTCACAGAAAGACCTAATGGATAATATTTTTTAACACTGTAACCAAGCAATACTCAGATTTTGAAAACCATTAAAAATTATAGAATAGAATAACCCAAAAGTACTTGATCATCCCTGTGGCATTTTTTATCTATAGTTGGAATTCATTGTTTATGTACTTTTATTTCTATGCAATCCTTGCCAGCTCCAGGCTCTGGGCTTTTCTCTTTTAATAAATGTTTATCCCTTATGTCTGTATTACATAGTCCACCATGGTTTGACTTGCCCCAAAGTCAAAATACTCTCTTGATCATTGTGCACAGAATTAATCAAGACTGACAGGACCATTAATGGTGCTTATGTAAGAGACAGGAAGAACCCCAAGTAGTTAAGGCTTGGCTGCGGGTGTTTTCTGAATCTGGGAGGAAAGGATCACCCCCAAAACATGGAAGGCTGTTCACAAGCTTTTGGAGATAAACCGTTCTGCCACTGAGCCCCCAGAGACCCTATTCCAGGCCAGTGGAGGTAAATAACTCCCTGACAAGTGCATATCTGACGGGACATTAGTACAAGCCTGTTTCAGAGCCACAATAACAGGGACCTGTCATCCCCTTGAGGGAGGAACAAGTGTATTAAATGATGAGCTCCCTTTTCATATCAATAATAAATACCAAAGCAGCTCCAAGGTTTGTGCATTTTTTAAAGGATATGAAGAAAATCAGTTCTACTTATTACATCCCTGGCACCCAACTGAAAGAACTGTTGCTGGTTTTCTTTGTTCACATCAAACTATGGTGGAAATTCAATGACTTTTAAAAAGAAAATATCTTTTCAAGATGAATGGACTCATCAGTACATGTCTTTTTTACTCAAGACTGCAGAAAGTCATCTTTAAAATGAAGAAAATGGAATTCTTTGCATATTTTACCCTAGCTCCTGATTATGTATCTCAAAACATAATATGATAGGCAGCTTTAAACCATATAAACTTTTGCAGTTCTTTTTTTTTTTTAAGACATTTGGGATAGAGGAGCCAAGGTAATTTACGTCATTCAAATCAACAACATGACCTCTGGGTTACAACTTGTACAAATTCATCAAAACAAGGACTAAATCCTCATTATGCTTGCTGACTCTGAGCAATATCTTTGTACTTTCTCTTAACATAGTAATCCTTGTGGAATCTGTTTGGCTCCCAGGAATGCTGCTGCCTCAACCTTGGGTTTGAATTGCTGTTTTCATGCCTTTGGCAGATGTCACTGGCCTTGACAGTCTAATTCTATCTGTACAGCTTGTGTTGCTAGTGTCAACAAAATGGTTATGATTATACTCTTCTAGTTCCATTCTGGATGAAAAGAAAATAAGCCCCTGGACAAATAAGCATTTCATTCCCCAGGTTTGTCATGCAAAACCTAAAATCACTTCATGTTAGGAAAGTTGATGAAAGAACTAAGGCTTTGAAAACAGGTCCAGGCTTAAACCCCTGCTCCGTTCCCTTCCAGCTGGGTGACCCCCAGCAATTTTCTCAATTTCTCTGAAAGATAATTTCCACATCCGTTAAAAGGGGCTAACAACACCTAATTAGCTCAGAGCTGGTTGTTGTTTAGTTGCTCAGTTGTGTCCAACACTTTGCGACCCCATAGACTGCAGCCCACCAGCCTCTTCCTTCCATGGGATCCTCCAGGCAAGAGTACTGGAGTGAGTTGCCATTTCCTCCTCCAAGCTCAGAGGTGGAGAGGATTAAAAGAAGTCTGGGGACTTCCCTAGTGATCTAGTGGTTAAGACTCCACCTTGCAATGCATGGGTCCTGTGGGTTTGATACCTGGTCAGGGAACTAAGATCCCACATGCCTTTAAGCAACTAAGCCCACGGGCTACAACTGCTGAACCTACACTCCATAACTGGAGAGTTCATGCACTGCAGCGAAAGACCTGAACAATCAAATAAATAGATAAATAATTTTCTTTTAAGTCTGGCACCACATTGGCCTTTTCAAATGATCCTTTCTCCCATCCCACTCTTTCCCCACATGGAGAGATTTCACTGCCACATTGATGAACAGGATTATTAGTAGATAATCTTCCTGGACAACAGTTTAATCATCTGTTAATGATTATACTTTTCCCTACAAAACTCAAGAACTAGATACACAAAAATATATAATTTAAATCCACCATATCACCAGTGCCTAGAACTTTTCATGAAACATTTAGATACTTAGAAAGCAGTTTGTGGATGAAGAAATGTAAGCACAAGCCCCAGGACACCCAAGGTTACCTTGAAACATGGCTATGCCATGCTGCCTGTCCATGGCAGTCCACATCAGCCAGCGATTCTTACCATCAGCCCCTTCTTTAATCTCCATTCCTTATTCACCTCCTTTCCAGTAGATATCAGAAATTGCTGATCTCATCAACAACTAATCAGTACCCTTGATCTCCATGAAATGGCTGGGATTGCCATCCTGAGTTAATCTAGCTCAAGTCTAAAATAAATAAAATTTTACTTCATGCCTGATTGGCTAAACTAAGATATTAAAAATAGTCACTGGATACCAACAAAACTTCTGAGGGCCTCTGAAGGCCAGGAAATCCCAACTGTTTAGGCAAAGGCTTTTCCAGAATCAGAAACAAAAGGCCAAAATGTATAACATTGAACTATATAAAGCTGCTATCTTTGCAGGCCAAAATGGTGAAATGTCAGCGATTTAACAGAGTTCAATCTAGTACCTCACAAAGCACCAACAGCCACCCCTGAGAGCTTTGCTGTCCCACGAAGGAGTGTGATCACATCACTTTTCACCTTGACAGTTCTCACACGGCCACCCCTGCTGTATAAACCCCTCCGCCAGCACCGAAGGTCGTCCTCACCCCGCAGCCCAGCCTCTCTCTAAAACCCCTTCTTCCCTCCTCCCTGGAAACCTGTGCAGCTGGTCCTGAGTATCAACCCTCAGGCACCCTCTCACCGCAGGGCCTTCAATCAGCTGTCCCATGGATGTGGAAGTTCCTTCTGTCTCCTGCGCTCACTAACTTCTCCCCAAGCAGCTGAAGAAAGGGGCAGCTGCTCCAGATTGCCAGGTAGCAATTCTAATGAGTCAGGGAACTAAAGTCTGAAGTTTATCTTGGGTGCTGCAAGATGGGCTGGTCTCCACACTCGCCCACCAGAATCTTAGTTTATGCAGTGGTCCTCAGGGAGCTCAGTCCCATACACAGTCCCTGTGGTCTCAAGGACAAGTACTCCCTCAAGGCTGCACAGTTGGAATGCCTCCCACTGTGGAAATGGCGGACGGAATGTACATTCCATGGACACGGGTGAGGGTTAGGAGTCTCTGCTTGTCAGGGTGCAGCTTCTGGGTCAAATCGGAGGTCGCATGACCTCCTCCAGCTATCTCCACTACCTGCCAGATGTTTGCTCATTTTTCAAAATGCAACAGGAAAGAGAGTGCCTCTCTGAAACTTTACCAGGTGCCTTCCGCCACACCCCAACTCCTGTCAGAATTTACCTCTGTCACCTCAGTTCAGTTCAGTTCAGTCACTCAGTCGTGTCCGACTCTTTGCAACTCCATGAATCGCAGCAGCCAGGCCTCCCTATCCATCACCAACTCCCAGAGTTTACTCAAACTCATGTCCATCGAGTCGGTGATGCCATCCAGCCATCTCATCCTCTGTCGTCCCCTTCTCCTCCTGCCCTCAATCCCTCCCAGCATCAGGGTCTTTTCCAGTGAGTCAACTCTTCGCATGAGGTGGCCAAAGTATTGGAGTTTCAGCTTCAACATCAGTCCTTCCAATGAACACCCAGGACTGATCTCCTTTAGGATGGACTGGTTGGATCTCCTTGCAGTCCAAGGGACTCTTGAGAGTCTTCTCCAACACCACAGTTCAGAAGCATCAATTCTTCGGTGCTCAGCTTTCTTCACAGTCCAACTCTCGCATCCTTACATGACCAGTGGAAAAACCATAGCCTTGACCAGACGGACCTTTGTTGGCAAAGTAATGTCTCTGCTTTTTAATATGTTGTCTAGGTTGGTCATAACTTTCCTTCCAAAGAGTAAGCGTCTTTTAATTTCATAGCTGCAGTCACCATCTGCAGTGATTTTGGAGCCCAAAAAAATAAAGTCTGACATTGTTTCCACTGTTCCCCCATCTATGTGCCATAAAGTGATGGGACTGGATGCCATGATCTTAGTTTTCTGAATGTTGAGCTTTAAGGCAACTTTTTCACTCTCCTCTTTCACTTTCATCAAGAGGCTTTTTAGTTCCTCTTCACTTTCTGTCACCTCAGCGCTCCCATAACCTCTGCAGTAGCATTTAGTATAAAAAGTCTTGTGTCATGTGGCCGGCTAGGTTTTGAGCTGGTAGGGAAAGGGGCAAGGCACAACCACCCTTAAAGAATAACACAGCTCTAGAGGAAAACTGGATATGAGGGAAACCTGGTTAGAACCTATTAGATCCAAGATGGTGGAAGGTTCAACTTCCAGGAGACCTTGGGCCTCATTATGCACTCCTAATATGTTAGCATATGCAAAAGGACACATCCACAAGGGCCATGACTGTTCCCAGGACCAACATGAAAGCCAAAAGAATGGACTGTACCCCAATTCCTGGAAATTGCTGTTCCTTTTCCAGAATAGGTGAACTATTCCTCCCACTCATTGTCTGTAAAATTACCCAATCCATAAAAACTAACCACCCTGTATTTCAGGCACTCTCACCTTATGAGAGGGCCCACATTCTGTCTATGGAATGTGTATCCCCTCTGCCAGCCCCTCTACGAAGTGACTTTCACACACACACAGGGCCCCTCTTTCTGAGAAGAACAGCATTCTGTTTATAGAATGTGCATCTCTCTAAGTAAACTGGCTTTTACTGTACTGTTGCTCACTCTTGAGTTATTTCCTGTTCCAAGTTAATGACCCTCACTTGGTGGCTGGTTCCATGGACTTGCCTGAGACCTGGGGCATGACCATCCTCTCACGTCTCATTTCCTGCCACAGCTTAACTTTCTTTAAGTCCCATCAGTGAAGAAACTCAATTTATTCACCTTGTGTTCCTTATTTGGAGCACAGTACTTGGCACATAGCAGGTGGTTATTTAATGATGATTGACTGGGCCTCAGACCAACTTGCCATGACTGATGACCTATGCAATATCAAGACAAGGGCATAGGTTTTGTTTAACCCCCACCTCTGCCATTTAATATCTGAGCTACATTCTGTTAGTTATCCAATTTCTGTAGCCACCCTGTTCCCTTCTAAAACACAGGCTAACTGCCCCTACTTCTGAGTTGCTGTAAAGATTAAATGAGACAGTGTAGGAGGCATGGTTAGCGTACCACTTGTCATAGAGTAAGCACTCAGAAATGAGAACAAATATGATTTTATTACTCTTAGAATAATTATGGTTGCCTCTTAAATAACTAGCTGATGGGTAATGGGTTTTAAAAGGGAATAACAGCAGACAGAGGCAGATAGAGGAACAGACATTTCCAGAGAAGCCTACCTTCTTTGAAAGACTGGAGTTTTGAGAACCTGCTAATGGTGCATGACAGCCTGATATGCTTGCACCAAACACACAGATCCCATTATGTCCGGTGACAAGAGTGAACGTTTCAACCTTTATTTCTCACATCCACTGGGAAGATACGCCTGAATCTGAACTTTTGAGAAGTTAGAGTTTGGCTTGAATTGAGCTGTGAGTGCTTGTTAAATCACTCCATCCTGCTGCCATTCAAGAATAAGGCAGGGGTATTTACTGAGACAATACAGTCTGTGGTTGGGCCAAAATCATTTACCTGGATTGGATGCCCTGCCTTGAGGTCACTTGAGCCAGTAACCTCTTGCTTTGAGCTGACAAAATCTCTCCTTCCAATGATGAGGACAATAATAGAATGTTTGGGAACTTTGATCTTTAATGAGGCTTCATTTTTTATCTTGGGTAGGGACAGATCAGGAACGTGGCTTACTGTATGTTATCAGATTTCTCAAAACAAAGGCGAATCATATGAGTGGCAAGAGTTTCCCTAAGCAGTCCCAGCCTGCAAAGAGGAAACTGGGACATGACCCATGTCCCCCAGAGGCTGTGAAGATTTGTGGGTATGTAGCAGCCTTGGTGGGATCTTCCAACTGATTAGACTGATAAGACTCTCAGTACTTTATTTGGGTAACTAAGAGAATACAAACATAGGACTGCAGAAGGACAGCTCCCAATCCTTCACCCCATACTTGTGCATGTATGCTAAGTTGCTTCAATTTTGTCCCACTCTTTGCAACCCTAAGGACCATAGCCTGACAGTTTCCTCTGTCCATGAGTTCTCACGGCAAGAATACTGGAGCAGATTGTCATACCCTCCTCCAAGGGATTTCCCCAACCCAGGGATCAAAACTGAGCCTCTTATGTCTCCTGTGTTAGCAGGCAAGTTCTTTACCACTAGCGCCACTACGCCATACTCAGCCCATCATAAATCCAACCGGTTTTAGTTGCCAAGTAGCTTTGAAATCTGGCCCTGAACTCCCTTCTTTCCCTTTTACCCCACTAAATCCATTCTCAAAACAGTGATTGGAGTGTTTTCATTTTGAAGCATCCCTCTCCATTTCTTCAGAGCCTTCCATGGCTCCCCACTGCCCTGCTGATACACTCACAACGCTACATCGTCCAGAATACCCTGGGTCTGGCCCTTGTCTGCCTCTGCAGTGACACCTCTTATGTCCTTCCCTCTGGCCTTCTCCTTGTGACTCACACTTTCAGAGCCTTGCCCTCCCAAGACTCCCTCCATCCCAGGCCTGAGCCCTTGCTGGTCCTTCTTCTTGGCATGTCCTCTATGCTTACCTCTATGCTTACTTTGCAAATCTCAGCCAAATTTGGTCAAACCACTTTGCAGTGCACTCTGCGAGGAACAAGATTGTATCACCCCCTTTGCCACCTCGCGGAGGGTGCACATTTACAACCATTTACCTTACTCTGCATCCCACTGCAGCCACCAACTAAATGGTCACTTCCATGAGTGCCCCCATCCGTTTATGGTGCTCTCTAAAGCTTGGCCTAGTGCCAGGGCATAGCAGTGTGTACATCCTCAGTCACTCAGTGTCCGACTCTTTGTGATCCTAAGAACTATAGCCCACCAGGCTTCTCTGTCCATGGAATTTTCCAGGCAAGAATACCAGAGTGGGTTGCCATTTCCTACTCCAGGGGATCTTCCCGACCAAAGGATCGAACCCGCGTCTCCTGCATTGGCAGGTGAATTCTTGACCACAGTGCCACCTGGTGCATAGTGGACATCATAATTAGCTGTTGATTGTCGAATGATTGAATGAGAAGTATTTTATTTTTTATTCATAAAAAATATCTTTTTTTTATATCTTTTTCAAGTCTCCTAAGGAGGTCAGTGGGAGAAGGCAATGACACCCCACTCCAGTACTCTTGCCTGGAAACTCCCGTGGACGGAGGAGCCTGGTAGGTTACAGTCCATGGGGTCGCGAAGAGTTGGACAGAACTGAGCGACTTCACTTTCACTTTTCACTTTCATGCACTGGAGAAGGAAATGGCAGCCCCCTCCAGTATTCTTGCCTGAAGACTCCCAGGGACCGGAGCCTGGTGGGCTGCCATCTATGGGGTCACACAGAGTTGGACACGACTGATGTGACTTAGCAGCCGCAGCAGCAAGGAGGTCAATAGAACGAAATGACCCCTGGGAAGGATTAGAAATTTTTTCTCTGCTCACCCGAGTGGTCCAGATGAAGAATTTACTGCCTCTTCCATGGCACCGTGGCAGCCCCTATTCTCTGCATCACTCCCTCTTTTATATCCACATGTGTGGGTAAATAACCACCATTATTTAGAGCCAGAAAGATACTTGACTCTCTTCAAAAACTAACATGGCTGGGGATAAAGCGTGGTGGTACAGTGGGGATAGCAACTGCCTTCCTCACAAGGTTTTGAGTCATAAAGTTCTCTTACCATGTGTGCTTTCTCCCTGGCGGGGTAGGGGGAACCCCTTCCCACAGATCCCTGGAACCTTGGGGACAAAGCTCTCTGTGCAGCTACATTTATCAGTGTCACCATCTCCAGCCTGATTTCCCTTTCCGTTTTTTCTTTTTTTTTTTTCTTTTCTGTCTGTACCGCACAGCATGAAGAATCTTCTCTCTCCATCCAGGGATCAAACCTAGGAGTCCAACAGTGGAAGCTCAGAGTCTAGCCACTGGACCACTCGGGAAGCCCTAGAGTTCATTATCTTTTTAAATTTTCATCTACTGTCTTAATTTATGGCTGTGCTGGCTCTCGGTTGCTCCGCAGGCTTCTCGATAGTTGTGCAGAGCAGGGGCTACTCTCTAGTTGTGGTGTGCATGCTTATTGGCGGCTTCTCCAGTTGCAGGGTGGCCTCTAGGGCGCACTGGCCTTCCGTAGTTGCAGTTCCTGGGCTCTCAAGTGCAGGCTCAATAGTTGTGGTGCATAGGCGTTGTTGCTCCGCGGCATGTGGGATCTTCTCAGATCAAGGATGGAACCCACGTTTTTTGCACTGGCAGGCAGATTCCTCACCACTGAGCCACAGGGAAGCCTTCTCTTCCTATTTTGGTCCGAGAGCACAGCCTCTTCTTCTGATTCTAGCCCCAGCCACTCATCTTCCTGTAAACACCTCTTGCCAAACCTGCTGCAACTCCACTGCTACTCCATGGGCATCCTGCCGCATGCTTGGACACCATCTGGGACTGTCACACAGATACAAATGTATTCCTGAGTTTCCTGGAGTCATTCATTTCCTTTGAGTAATTACCACAGAATTATGAGAAGCATCAAAGCAAGCAAATCTGTCAGCCATGGGTTAAATAAACTAATACTTTTCCATTACGGCATCATCTCTTTCCATCTTCACTGGAGCATAACATGATAGCAATGAGCAAACTCCCCCTTTGAACATCTTTTCCACAATAGTGCTTAACTGATCACCCCGTATGTGTGCATTAGCATAGCACCTAAGGTTGTGAAGTTGAGGGAGTTATTTCAGGACTGAGTCCATTCCATTAGGCCTGAAGGGCATCTTTCTGTACCTTCTGATGATACCTAGAAGAACTAACCACTGATTGTCCAGACATCCAACTCATTGCAGTGGCCGTATGTCTAAATGCAATGCATCCCCGCAAATTCCAAGTATTAATCGCTGCAGATAATTACCCAACAAATCAGAAAATACTACTTTGCTGGAAAGCATCAGGCAATAAGCAAGCCTTGAAGACAGTTTCCCATCAGTAATTCATTTTGTGACTCTTTCCCTCATTCTCCCCTGTGAGTTGTAGTCCTCTACAAATAAAAATTAAGGAGTTAAACAGCACAGCTTCAGGTGCTATAACGTGATTCCTGTCCCTGACTCTTCTACACTTTCGTCCTCAGGACCCTGCTGCGACCCCTCTCTTCACTGTCCATGCTCACACTGAGGACCATCTCAGATCTTCCCTTGTAGGACATCAAATATAGCCTGACAGCTCAGATTTCATTATCTCTCACAAAGGAATGTTTCTTTTCTTTTTCCTTAATCTTTGAAATCTCTACTTTGCATTTGCTCAACCCTGCGTCCTGGACCAAACCTCATGGAAAATCATACTTGGAGGCACCCTCCCACTCGTTTCTCCACCCCATGTCCTCTTTGAACAGGTAAAATATAAAGGGAACTTGAAAACGGAAGGGAAGTTTCCAGAAGGGCAGCATGTAGCCGAGGGAGAATGAAAAGCAGTTCCAGATGCAGGCACCTGCTGAGGCCAGTCCAGAGCGCACTGAAATGCGCACGGTGGGGAGCAGAGAAAGCAGAGGGTCTGGGATCAGAAGACAGGACTTCCCGTCTCAGTGCTGCTGCTGATTCCTGCAATTTTAGGATCTTCTCTGAATTCGGTTTGGTGATGGGTAGAGTGCCATTTTAGTTAGCATGGCTGCTCCTAGCATGGTGCTTGCCACATAATGTGATCAGTAAGTGTCTTTTGAATGAGCAGATAAACAAATTATTTGAATGTTTTGTAAATGATGGGCAGTAGAGCCTCCTGTTTCCCTAATGCAGGCTGGGCAAATAACATCCATCTCCTCTAGCCCTCTGACCTCCAGAAATAACAGACAGAACCTAGGGGGAATTGCTTAAATTTTCTGTACTGCAAATGCAACCCTGCTCCCTGCATAGAAGAGGGGAGGAGAGGGAGGATCATAATCAAGGACGGTATGAAAACCAAGGATGAAATCTCTGCACATTCAAATCTGGCCTGAATTCTGTTTTTGATCCAAATGTCCAGAAAAAGTGAAATGCATACAAAGTTAAATGGAGGGGCAACTGGCTTCCTGGAGCAGGACCACATTCTAAAGCAAAGCAAGAGAAAGTAGAGGCATCCCTGGCCGGTGAGCCGCCCTCTCGAGAGCCCTCTGCACGCATTGAGGGCTCAGCCCGTGCCTCACTGTCTCCCAAGTCCATAATCCTGTATGACTTGACAGTTGCTCAGTGGGTGCCTGTAATGAGTCCAGACCATTGTGGATGCCCTGTGGGGGGAAAGGGGAAGTCAGCAGTCTACTGATGACTTAGGAGTTTTAAAGAAATAACAGCAAAGTAATGTGTTTAACAGCCTTTGTTCTCTAACGTAGAAGGAAGAGTTGACTTGTGGGAAATTAGCTGATCTGGATTTCCATCACCTACTCTAAGCCACAACTTCTCTTTCTTTCTGCCACTCTTGAAGAAGGTTTACTATGCAATGAACGGCATGAACAAGACGCTGGGGGTGTTTCACCTTGAAAGAGAATAAACTCTCTGAAACTAATTTCACAGGCTTGCTCACACACCAATATTAGCACCCATGTCAGCCCCCAACACAACATGTCTCGTTATGGAAATTTCCATACATTTTGTGATTTGGTATGTAATGTTTATATACTCATATTTCAGAAAGTCTCTGTGTCAGCATGGACAGACATGTATGCAGTCTGTATTTTGTCTAAAATATCAAAACTGTAACATCTATCAGGAAATATTTGCACAACCTGTTTTATCCTCAAAGGGTCTGCTCTTATATTAAGGTTTATTGACAGGGATGGTGGCTTATTAATTAATATAAATATTTACATATGAAGTAGCCCCCCAGGAATATTCCCCAAAAGAAAGCATTTGCCACCTTTCTGAATAAATCCTAAAGAACACAACCCATTAACATAAGTGCAATCTACTTCTCTGTTACAGTATGTATGCACATGTATATCACAATCCAACTCCAATTCAACTTCCTCCTTCCTTCCAGAAGGCTTCCCTGGCTCATGCCTGTCTTTCCACAAAGTGAAATTGTGTCTCCTCTGTGGACTGTTAATACCGTGCACACTCTGATTAGGACACATCAGCTCTAAATGTCACTGTATATAAATTTACTTCTCCATTGACTATTTCTCTTTTTTTTAAGTTTTTACGAATAAATAAATACATTTTAAAAACACAGAAACTATTCCTCTTTTAGTACTGAATATATGAATAAGAGTGGATAGTTATCCACAGGTAAGACGTGGCTGGGAGAATACCTGCCCCTTACGCATTACTGTTACTGTGTATTCTTGAAAACTATACATTTGAAATAAATATTCCAGAGCTGAGATTTCTTGTTAGGTCTCATTAGTTGTCACTTTCAATTGGAATGAGTGAATTTAAGTCCAGTTCAGTCTCTTCATTGTGTCCAACTCTTTGCGACCCCATGGACTACAGCACACCAGGCTTCCCTGTCCATCACCAACTCCCAGAGCTTGTTCAAACTCATGGCCATTGAGGCAGTGATGTCATCCAACCATCTCATCCTCTGTTGTCCTCTTCTCCTCCTACCTTCAATATTTCCCAGCATCAGGGTCTTTTCCAATGAGTCAGTTCTTCGCATCAGGTGGCCAAAGTATTGGAGCTTCAGCTTCAGCATCAGTCCCTCCTAAGATTATTCAGGATTGATTTTCTTAAGGATTGACAGGTTTGATCTCCTTGCAGTCCAAGGGACTTTCAACTGTGTTCTCCAACACCACAATTCAAAAGCATCAATTCTTCTGCCCTCACCTTTCTTTATGTTTCAACTCTCACATCCATACATGACTACTGGAAAAACCATAGCTTTGAATAGATGGACATTTGTTGACAAAGTAATATCTCTGCTTTTTAATACACGCTCTAGGTTTATCATAGCTTTTCTTCCAAGGAGCAAGTGTCTTTTAATTTCATGGCTACAGTCACCCTCTGCAGAGATTTTGGAGCCCATGAAAATAAAGTCTGTCACTGTTTCCATTGTTACCTCATCTATTTGCTATGAAGTGATGGGACCAGATGCCATGACCTTCATTTTTTGAATGCTGAGTGAGTTTTAAGGCAGATTTTTCACTTTCCTCTATCACCTTCATCAAAAGTCTCTTTGATTCCTCTTCACTTTCTGCCATAAGGGTGGTCTCATCTGCATATCTGAGGTTACTGATATTTCTCCCAGCAATCTTGATTGCAGTTTGTCCTTCATTCAGTCCAGCATTTCTCATGATGTACTCTGCATTTAAGTTAAATAAGCAGGGTGACAATATATACAGCCTTGATGTACTCCTTTCCTAGTTTGGAACCAGTCTCTTGTTCCATGTCTGGTTCCATGTCCTGCATACAGATTTCTCAGGAGGCAGGTCAGGTGGTCTGGTATTCCCATCTCTTTCAGAATATTCCACCATTTGTTGTAATCCACACAGTCAAAGGCTTTGGCATAGTCAATAAAGCAGATGTTTTTCTGGAACCCTCTTGCTTTCTCAATGATCCAACAGATGTTGGCAATTTGATCTCTGGTTCCTCTGCCTTTTCTAACTCCAGTTTGTACTTCTGGAAGTTCATGGTTCATGTACCTTTGAAGCCTGGCTTGGAGAGTCTTGAGCATTGCTTTGCTAGCCTGTGAGATGAGCGTAACTTTGGCATTGCCCTTCTTTGGCATTGGAATGAAAACTGACCTTTTCCAGTCCTGTGGCCACTGCTGAGTTTTCCAAACTTGCTGGCATGTTGAGTGCAGCACTTTCACAGCATCATCTTTTACGATTTGAAATAGCTCAACTGGAATTCCATCACCTCCACTAGCTTTGTTTGTAGTGATGCTTCCTAAGGCCCATTTGACTTCACATTCCAGGATGTCTGGCGCTAGGTGAGTGATCACACCATCATGGTTATCTGGTCATTAAGATCTTTTTTTGTACAGTTCTTCTGTGTATTCTTGCCACTGCCTCTTAATATCTTTTCCTTCTGTTAGGTCCATAGCGTTTCTTTCCTTCATTGTGCCCATCTTTGCAAGAAATGTTCCCTTGGTGTCTCTAATTTTCTTGAAGAGATCTCTAGTCTTTCCCATTCTATTGTTTTCCTCCCTTTCTTTGCATTGGTCACTGAGGAAGGCTTTCTTATCTCTCCTTGCTATTCTTTGGAACTATGCATTCAGATGAGTATATCTTTCCTTTTCTCTTTTGCCTTTAGCTTCTCTTTACTCAGCTACTTGTGAGGCCTCCTCAGGTGATCATTTTGCCTTTTTGCATTTCTTTTTTCGGGGGATGGTCTTGATCACCAGCTCCTGTACAATGTCACCAACCTTCATCCATAGTTCATCAGGCTCTCTATCAGATCTAATCCCTTGAATTTGTTTGTCACTTCCACTGTATAATCGTAAGGGATTTGATTTAGGTCATACCTGAATGCTCTAGTGGTTTTCTCCACTTTGTTCAATTTAAGTCTGAATTTGGCAATAAGGAGTTCATGATCCGAGCCACAGTCAGCTCCTGGTCTTGTTTTTGCTGACTCTATAGAGTTTCTCCATCTTCAGCTGCAAAGAATATAATCAATCTGATGACCCAGCAATCCCACTCCTGGGCATACACACCAAGGAAACCAGATCTGAAAGAAACACATGTACCCCAGTGTTCATCGCAGCACTGTTTATAATAGCCAGGACATGGAAGCAACCTAGATGCCCATCAGCAGACGAATGGATAAGGAAGCTGTGGTACATATACACCATGGAATATTACTCAGCCATTAAAAAGAATACATTTGAATAGTTCTAATGAGATGGATGAAACTGGAGCCCATTATACAGAGTGAAGTAAGCCAGAAAGATAAAGAACAATACAGTATACTAACGCATATATATGGAATTTTAAAAGATGGTAATGATAACCCTATATGCAAAACAGAAAAAGAGACACAGATGTACAGAACAGCCTTTTAGACTCTGTGGGAGAAGGCGAGGGTGGGATGTTCTGAGAGAATAGCATTGAAACAAGTATACTATCAAGGGTGAAACAGATCACCAGCCCAGGTTGGATGCATGAGACAAGTGCTCAGGGCTGGTGCACTGGGAAGACCCAGAGGGATAGGATGGAGAGGGAGGCGGGAGGGGGGATCGGGATGGGGAACACATGTAAATCCATGGCTGATTCATGTCAAAGTATGGCAAAAACCACTACAATATTGTAAAGTAATTAGCCTCCAACTAATAAAAATAAATAGAAAAAAAAATTTTTAAAAAAGAATATAATCAATCTGATTTCAGTATTGACCATCTGGTGATGTCCATGTGTAGAGTCATCTCTTGTGTTATTGGAAGAGGGTGTTTGCTATGACCAGTGCATTCTCTTGGCAAAACTCTGTTAGCCTTTGCCCTGCTTCATTTTGTACTCAAAGGCCAGACTTGCCTGTTACTCCTGGTATCTCTTGACTTCCTACTTTTGCATTCCAGTCCCCTATGATGAAAAGGACACCTGTCTCGGATTTTAGTTCTAGGTCTTATAGGTCACCATAGAATTGCTCGACTTCAGCTTCTTCAGCATTACTGGTTGGGACATAGACCTGGAATACTGTGATACTGAATGATTTGCCTTGGAAGCGAACACAGATCATTCTGTCATTTTTGAGATTTCACCCAAGGACTGCATTTCAGACTCTTTTGTTGACTTTAAGGGCTACTCCCATTTCTTCTAAGGGATTCTTGCTCACAGTAGTAAATATAATGGTAATCTGAATTAAATTCACCCATTCTGCTCCATTTTAGTTCACTGATTCTTAAAATGTTCATATTCACTCTTGCCTTCTCCTGTTCGACCACTTCCAATTTACCTTGATTCATGGACCTAATATTCCAGGTTCCTTTGAAGTATTGTTCTTACATCATTAGACTTTACTTCCATCACCAGTCACATCCACAACTGGGCATTGTTTTTGGTTTGGCTCTGTCTCTTTATTCTTTCTGGAGTTATTACTCCATGCAAATAGCATATTGGGTACCTATCGACTTGAGGAGTTCATCTTTCAGTGTCATATCTTTTTGCCTTTTCATGATCTTCATGGGGTTCTCAAGGCAAGAATACTGAAGTGGTTTGCCATTTCCTTCTCCAGTGGACCACATTTTGTCAGAATTCTCCACCATGACCCGTCCGTCTTGGGTGGCCCTACACCGCGTGCATCATAGTTTCATTGAGTTAGACAAGGCTGTGATCCATGTGATCAGCCTCGTTAGTTTGCTGTGATGGTGGTTTTCTTTCTGTTTGCCCTCTGATGGATACGGGTGTGTGGAAAGACAGCAGAGTAGAAGGATGTGCACTCATCTTCTCCTGCGAGAACTTCAAAATTGCAACCTGCTGCTGAACAACCATAGACAGGAGAATGTTGGATCTCACCAAAAAGAGATGCCCCCAGTCCAAGGGCAAAGGAGAAGCCCCAACAAGATGGTAGGAGGGACAAAATTATTTTTAGAAACAAACCCCATACCCACCAGAGATCCTGGGAGGGCTCAAACAAAACCTTGTGTGTACCAGGACCCAGAGAGCCCACAGAGACTGAGCCAGACCTGCCTCTGAGTGTTTTCGTGTCTCCTGGGGAGGCACGGCTCAGCAGTGTCCTGCCAGAGGTACAGGGTCTCTGGCTGCAGCAGACCTGGAACACTCGGCACGTGCCTTAGCATGTGCCTTAAGCCTTCTTGGAGGAGGTCGCCATTAGCTCCACCATCGAGTTGCCAAGCAGACAACCCATAAACTGCAGAACAATTATACCAAAGAAATTATCACACTGTTAAGAAAGTTCTAGGACTCACAACAGATTTCCCAACCTGGAGATCCGGCAAAGGGATGGAGAATCCCCAGGGAATTTGACTTTGGAGGCCAAAGGGATTTGATTATAGAACTTCCACAGGACTGGGGAAACAGACTTTGGAGGAGAGGGCCCAAACAAAACCTTGTGTGCACCAGGACCCAGGAGAAAGGAGCAGTATGCCCACAAGAGACTGAACCAGACTTGCCTGTGAGTGTCCAGGAGCCTCCAGTGGAGGTGTGGGTCGACAATGGATTGCTGCAGGGTCAGGGACACTGAATACAACAGTGTAGATGTGAGCCCTTTTGAAGGAGGTTGTTATCACTGCCATTACCCCTACAATAGTTTGTTCTCAGACCAAACAACCAGAAGGGAACACAGACCCGCCCATCAACAGAAAATTGGATTAAAGATTTACTGAGCATGGAATGAGTGAATAAGGTTTCAATATAGAACTTTTGGCTTGCCTTGAGTATATAGCATGTCCCTAAATAGCAAGAGTGCAGTCTAATTAGTGCCCATTGCAGGAAAAGGGCAGGTGGTCAGGATGCAGGCTCCGCGGACAGCTGACTTACCCAGAATTAACATTTTGTTCTATTTGCGTTCACAGCATAGAATATAGCTCATTGTCAGCATTGGCAAGTACTTTTCCCCTTCCTTAGGAACGCAAACACTCATAACACACTCAGAGTACAACACGGGAACACCTCTCTCCCTCTCTTGAGTTGTCAGAGATGTTCTTAGCCAAGCATGTTAATAACTCAGAAAGGTCATTTGGCAACCTAAAAGTTCTTAACACGCTTTCTGCTCTCTCCAATCCATCCCCCTCCTGGTCTCTAAAGATGTCTTTAATTCCACACTGCTACAGCTGTACTTCAGAGAAAGCCACGCTGAGATAGAGACTCAGCCCTGTCCACAGGATGGGAAGGAAGCAAGTCCTGGGCAGCATGGCTGTGAAAAAGAGAGGATGTCAGCAAGGGTCGACATCTAGAGAGGAGCTCTAAACACTTCTCAGAGAACAAAACTGTTTCAAAGGTCAAGTCCAGCCAGAAGTCACTCTAAGAAAAATAGGAAATCATGATGATCAGCCCCCTTTCCAAAGGGGAATGTAGGATGGGACAATCTCAGTTCTGATTAAAGTACTGTAAATCCATGGCTGATTCATGTCAGTGTATGGCAAAAACCACTACAATACTGTAAAGTAATTAGCCTCCAACTAATAAAAATAATTGGGGAAAAAAATAAAATAAAATTTGGAATAAGGTACTGGACAAGAATTCAGGGACTTCCTCCATGGCCCAGTGGTTAAGACTCTGCACTCCAATGTAGGGGGAGTGGGTTCGATCCTTGGTTGGGGAACTAGGATTCCACAAGTTGCACTCAGAGCTTCAAAAAGAGAATTCGGTATGGCAGGTCTAAGGAAACTGCAAGTTTTCCCAACTGATATTAGATAAAAATCACTATATAATCAAACCTATACCAAAACCTATACTACATCTATACCAAGCCATCCTTACACTGATATATAACTTTGGAGCTAAAGGAGCAAATTCTAAGCCCAAAAGAAGCTAACTAGTTTGCGGATTTCTTTTTCTCTTTGTGGCTCTTTCTTTTTTTTTAATTGGTGGAAATTGTTTTACAGTTTTGTGTTGGTTTCTGCTGTGCAACAGTGCAAATCAGGCGTAATTATATATGTATCCCTTCCCTCTTCAGCCTCCCTCTCTGCATCCCACCCCTCCAGGTCATCGTCTATTTTAACTTCACTCAAACAAAATTGCTTGATCTGCTCTCATTCTCTTCTTGACAAGCAGAAATGGTTCTGGTTGACAAACCTCCCTAAAGTTAGCCTGAAGCATCCTGTGAATGGGGCCCCTGGAGGGTGTGCAACAGGAAGACTTGCTTGAATAAAACCACTGTTTTAGTTGTTTTCATATAAGCACAGCTAAGTTAGACTCTGTTCTTCTACCAGTTTTAAAAGATAGGGTTTCCTGTAGCTGCATCAGAGTGCATTAGACTTGTTTCATGTTTAATTTTTAAATTTCTGAAATAAATATGTATCACTTGGGGTCCCAACAGAAAACAGATGGCACACTCAAATTAGTCAATTCAAACCAGGTTTATTCGCACAGGTGTAGAAGAATTATAAAAACACTATAGTAACCCAGGGTGAACAGCCGCAGAGAGGAGGGAGGAACTGCCAAGAGTGCAACCAACCAATTCTCACCAGTTGGGTTGGAAAGAGTCTTATACAGAAGGCTGTCATGAGTTCACTGCCAAGGACTTACAACTTTGACAATGGTCGAGGGATACAGTCAGCCTAAGGTGACCCCCTGCAGGGAAAGAGTCAATACCCAACCTCACTTACCGCCCCCACAGCTGGGGCTTCCCATTGACTAAAGCAGATGGCAAGGGCTCCCAAGGAAGCCGTAGAGGTCTGCCTCCTGGGTGGAGAGCGAGCTGGAGAAACCGAGGGAATGAATGTGGAGAAGCGAACAAAAAATAACTGGCACAAATGGAAGTTCTATTTTCAAAAATTAAAATTTTAATATTTTCTTTCACCTAGAACAGCTGCAAGTTCACAGTTTAAATTTCCATTCCCTCTAGGGACAGACAATATCAGGTTCCACAAACTTTTAAAAATATGCTTCTTGAAAAATCATGAAAAATGGAAATTCCAGAGGATTTTCCTTGTGTGAGTCTTTTGTTTTTAAGGACACATGTTCCACTCTTTGGCCAAGAATAAGATATAGAAGGATTGACATCTAAAAATATCAGAGTGACACTTTGCTGTTCACATTGCCAAGCATAAACTGCTTAGATTAATTTACAATTCTCCTTCTTTCACATTTCTTTAAACATTTGTTAAGCAACTACTATGCCCCAAGTGCACTGAGACATAAAGATAAAAGTAAACAAATAAGCCTTACCTATGTTGGCTAAACCAAAAAAGATGGCAGGTAGGTACTTTTTGTTTTGGGCTCACAAACAAGGACAAGGGGTAGTTCAGAAGGTAGGTCTGGCTTTTGACTTCACAGTTGAACTCAACAACATTATATGTACCCTGACAACTTGGTTTCTGCCCTTCTTCCTTTCACCTTTGCCCAGACCTGAAATCTTGGAAAAGGACCCAATAAATTCAGTACAGACTTATCTAAAATTCTATCAAGGAGGGAAAATACCTTCTTGAAAGCATGAACAGAAAACATCATGGAATATCTGTAGAATCACAGAAATCCAAAAGTAGACAATCTGAAGAACCAAAGAATTAAAGAAAATATTTTTCTAGGAAAGAGACTTGCTAAAAAGACGCAAACCTTAGAAATCTTTAATTTACAATTTCAGTAATATTTTAAAAGACATTGTCATTAATAAAAACGAATCTGGATTAGAAAAAATACTTTCAGATAAAAACTAAAATTACTGAATTTAAAAACACATTGTTGGACTTCCCTTGTGGACCAGTGGTAAAGAATCTGCCGGCTAATGCAGGAGACATAGGTTTGAGTCCTGATCTGGGAAGATCCCACACACACTGCAGAGCAAATAAGCAAGTACACCAGAACTACTGAGCCTGTGCTCTAGAGCCCAGGAGCCGCAACTACTGAGCCCGAAAGCTGCAACTACTGAAGCCTGTGCGCCCTAGTGCCCATGCTCTAAGAGAAGCCACAGCAATGAGAAGCCTACACACTGCAGAGAGGAGCACCCGTTTGCCACAACCAGAGAAAAACCTGTGCAGCAACGAAGATCCAGCAGAGTCTAAACACATAAATAAATAAAATTATTTTTAAAAACAAAGACTATATCATTGGCACCAACTAGGCTACTGAGTACTGCAGAAAACAAACCCTAATTTGAAGGCAGTGTCAGAAAACTCCCCCAAGCAAACAGTTGCATTTGTTAAGAATTCTTGGGTTTTTAGCATTCTGCCAAGTATTATGAACATGCACTGACATATTTCATCCTCATAGCATTATTTTAAACAAGTACAGTTATTATTCACATTTTATAGTTGAGAGAAATGATCCATAGGAAGGTGAAATGGTCCAACAGCAAGCACACCATTAGTAATGCAGACTGGTTATGGATATTAAGTTCAATGCTATTTTAATCTATAGCCCATGCTCCGGTTTCAGAAGTGAGCTTCTCTATACCATCAAGAAATGGATAGCATTTCTATACTACCTAAGTTGTTCTCGACCTGGGTCAGCAGACCTTTTCTATAAAGGGCCAAAGAGCAAATATTTTCCATTCTATTGGCCATACAGTCTCTGACAACTACTCAACTCTGCCACTACAGTGGGAAAGCAGCCACTGCTTTGGATTGTCATGTACATGAATGTTCATAAATATCTCCCAAAAAAGCAACTGAGATTTGGCCTGTGGGCCATAGTTTGCCAATAACCTATTCTAGAGCATATAAAGGGGCTGAAAAGATTCATTTTTAATGAAACTATCACAACACTAATCCCAAAATGAAAGAAAATGCAAAGAATCAAAATCATCTCATTTATGAATACAGAGACATATAGTATATAGCCATACACAAAATCTTTGCAAATTGAAACACAGCAAGTGAAAAATCATTACATAGTGGTCAAGTAGAGTTTATTTCAGCAGTATAAGGAGATTCAACTTTAAAAAAATCTATTATTGTAATAGTATAAATTAACAAAATAAATGAAACCTATGATTAGTTGTTCAGAAACAGTTTTCAGAATTCAGCATCCAGGACGTCCAATGGTTAAGAATTCTCCTGCCAGTGCAGGGGACGCAGGTTCAGTCCCTGCTCCAGGAAGATTCCACAAGCCACAATGCAGCTAAGCCCATGCACCACAACTGTTGAAGCGCATGTGTTCTAGAGCTATCTATGCTCTGCAACAAGAGGAGCCACTCCAGTGGGAAGCCTGCACACCGCAACTAGAAGATACCCCTGCTCTCTGCACCTAGAGAAAGACCACCTGCCACAACAAAGACCCAGCACAACCAAAAAAATAAATAAAAACTTTTTTAAAAATTCAACATTCATTTCTCATTTAAAAAATCTTGGTAGAGAAGGAATAACAGTATTATCTAAATATGATAAATAACATTTATGCAAAAAGCTTGGCTTTGTAAAAAAAAGTCTTTCATACTAAAGACATGTCTGTGAAAATCAAAAATAAGGTAGAGATAGCCTTCCCCAATACTTGTTTAACATTATTCTGAGAGTTCAAGCTGATGTAATGTGATCAGAAAAAAAACATATGTAGGGGACAAAATGACAATAATTTGTAGATGATATAATTGTTATAAGAACAAACAACAATAAAGTGAAAAAACAAGTTAGAGGTTTCAGTTTCTGATCTGGCACATAAGAAGCATGGAAGTCATCACTCAGATCTAAGTAAAAGTAAAATGCTGAACAACTGAAAATCAACATCTCTTCTTATATGTCAGAGAATTGAGATCCCAGGGCAAACCGTTGTCCCCAAATTGGAGAGACAGACTGGCAAATTCAAAGAATCACATGCACTGGAGCACAAATCCAGGAGCAGAAACCTCCATGGGAACTAGTGTCAGGGTAGAAACCCCAAATTACACTTAATGAAATGCTGGCGGCTTGGTGTAGGAAACTCTGAGAATTAAAAACTTGGGGAGGGGATACTCTTATGGGGACATCAGTGCTTTTGTTATTTTACCTCCAGGAGTTCTACCAAATTCTCTCAGTGACGATCAGAGAAAAATTCCTTCCTGCTTCTATCAAGGGAGGGAACGAAACCTTTCTGACATATGCCAGAGCATTCTGTTCAACAAGATCTGTTCTCAGAAGAAACTGTTTTACCAGAGACTAACCTATATGGGGCTTTACTAGAGCATAACAGATTGAAAGGAAGAAAGATGCGCAACTTCAGCTTCTTCCAGGCACCTAAGGGTAAAGAAAGTCGTTCAGCAGGAAAAAGCAACAACAAAGGAAATCAACATCTACACAGAGGAATAACCAGCATTGGGAGTGATAACTGCACATGCAATTTACAGGTAAACATAAACATCTTCCTAAGTATTTAAATCTTTTTAAAAGACAACTGACTGGTTAAAATAAATAATAGCAATGTGTTGTGAGTTTTATAGAATAGGTTAAAGTGTGTGAGAACAATTTACCAATGCAGGGAGCTGAGTAACAAAAGTGTGCTTTGTAAGGTTCTTGTACTAAATGTGAAGTGGTAGATTATCACATGAAGGTTTGACTGCAATAAATTAAAGATAGATACTAAAAACCCTAAAGCAGCCACTAAAATACCAAAACAAAGAGTTATAGCTAATAAACCAAAAAAGAAAGAAAAATGGAGTCACAAAAAATACTCAATCCAAAAAGAATTAAAAGGGAACATAGAACAGAGGAGACAAATAGAAAACAAATACAGTGATAATAGATGTAAATCTAACCATATTGATAATTCCATTTAATACAGATGGTCTAAGCAATTCAATTTACAAGGGCAGAGATTGTCATATTGGATTTAAATAAAAAGCAAGACCCAGCTGTATTCTGCCTACAAGAGTCTTACTTTAAAATTTAAATACACAAATAAGTCAAATCTAAAAGAACTGAAAAAGATAGCCTATCATAATACTAACCTAAAGAAAGCTGGACTGGCCACCTTAATAACAAAGTAGATTTTAAAGCAAAGAATATTACTAAGGTCATAGAAGCTCATTTCAAATTGATAAAAGTGTCAATTCATCATGAGACATAGCAAAACTAAATGAGAGGCATGAGAGCTTCCAGAAAGGCTGGTGGTGCTGAGGTGTGAGGATGGTGCAATGCAGGTAGCAAGCACTCCCTGTCGTGAGAAACATCTCACAGTTATGGAGTATGCATGAGGACCATGCCTGTCAAAACGCCCTATGTGTGTGTGCTCAGTCATTTAGCTGTGTCCGACGCTTTGTGACCCCATAAACTATAGTCTGCCAGGCACCTCCCACCATGGGATTTCCCAGGCAAGAATACTGGGGTGGGTTGCCATTTCCTGCTCCAGGGGATCTTCCACTCAGGAATCGAACCTGTGTCTCTTGCGTCTCCTGCACTGGCAGGTGGGTTCTTTACCACTGCACCATCTGGGAAGCCCATATATATACTTAACAACAGAGCTTCAAAATGCATGAAACAAAAACTGTAAAAAAGAAAAAGAAAAGACACACATATCTGGAGAACTTGATACCTCCCTCTTATAGTCAACAAAACAAAGAGAAAATCTGTAATGATATAAAAGATTTGAATGGCATTAACAACCAACTGAGGGGAGCTTTCCACTGGCTCATCAGGAAAGAATCCTCCTGCAATTCAGGAGACATAGGAGATGCCTGTTCAATCCCTGGGTTGGGAAAATCCCCTGGAGGAAGAAATGGAAACCCACTCCAGTATTCTTGCCTAGAGAATTCCAAGGACAGAGAAGCCTGGAAGGCTAAACAATCAACTTGTCATAATTGACATCTATAGAAAATTCTACCTAAGAACAACAGAACATACATTCTTTTCAAGTGCTTAGGGAATATTTGCCAAGACAGATCATACTCTGGACTATAAAAAAAATCCCGATAAACTTTTAACAATTCAACTTATATAAGATATGTTCTTTAATCCTCTTGGAATTATAAATTAATAACAGGAAGATCTCTGGAAAATCCTCAAAGATGCATACAAGAACACATACAACAACTTAAAATTACCAAATATCCATCAAAAGGTGAATAAATAAACAAATAACAATGTATCCATACAATGGAGTACTCATCAGCAATGCAAGAATGACTTTGTGCTACACACAACACAGATGAATCTCAGAACAATTTTTTTGAGTCAAAGAAGTCAGACCATTAAAAAAGTACATACTGTATGATTCTATTTACAAAAAGTTTTTGAAAATTCGAACTAAAGTGACAGAAGGCAGATTAATGACTGCCTGGGAATGAAAAAGGGGGACATGCCAAAGGAATTAAATTCTAACTGTAAAACTTCAGGTATTAGCCAGCTGGAGAGGAAGACGTTTGGAGAATCAGTTTCTCTTTCTTCCTATCAACTTCAGTCCCTTGTCTGGGAGGCTTGCCTCAGTCAGCATATGGGGTTGTGACTTCAACTCTCCTTGGTCATGGAAATAGCATTAAATGAAGCAAGGAAGGGCAGGTAATTCAGAGAAAATAAAAGTGCAACAAAAGCAAATGTTATGAACAGCCAGTAACTCTTTATGTAGGTTTCTATCAGTGGGACAAAAAAGATTTTTCAAAGTGATTTTTAATCCATTTCTCTTAATCCACAATAACTATAAGAGTCTGGGCACATTTCATCAATCTCTGCCTGAGACCTTTTCTGACATATAATAATTGTATTATCTGTCTCTAAACTGGATTCAGAAAAAAAAAAAAAAAGCATGGAGGGTACAGATAAGTTTTACAGACAGAAGCAACCGGTGTGAAGAACAAAGGTGAGAGAGGATTTAATAACACAAGAAAGCATTCCCATGAAATCCTCTTCAAGTGAGACGCAGGCCCAGTGCAGCAAGTGCTGTTGGTCTGCATGTCATTGAGATGTGAGTGCAGTTTCCTGGCAAGGATGAGGGACAAAGTTCCTTGATTACAGAGCACAATCATAATGTGCTGACCTTTGAAAACCATGGAACACTTATAAGGCTGCTGCCAGGACATGGCACAAACCCTCACTGGACCAGCTGTTGCCATGAGCTCTTTTCTGCATGTTCTCAATCTGATGCTCTGAGTTTCCCTCCTCTGTGATCTAACCATTTGGTAATTGCTTATCTCTACAAGTAAATTACAGTGAACTCATCTCTTCTTCAAATCTCTAGCAAGTGTAGAAATCCTCAAGTTATGAGACTGTTCCTGCATTCTGAAGGAGACATGTCTTTGCATCATGTCTCTTCCGTGTGTTTAAATTATTAAACGCATTTTCAAAGTGCTTTCCTACTTCCTAGGCATCACCGTAGTCAGCCCTCACACAGCCCTGTGATTTAAGCAAGGCCAGTGTTGCTGTTCCCATTTTGTGATGAGGAATCAGGCTCAGGGAGGGTTGATGGTTTCCCCTTAGTCACAAAGGGAGCTGGCAGACACCCAATTGTTGGACAAATAACAGCGATTTACTCCCTTTAATTCATGTTTGTACTTTCTAACTGACTGACGTATTTAGTAATGACCTAAATGATTCCTTTTTTCTGCTTTTTGAAGCTGATATTTTTGTGCTGTCATGAGGAACCCATTAACTTCTATAAATGAATAATATTAAATGTAAGGCTAAGCTTTTTATGTTTAACAAAGAATAAGGGGAAACAATCAGAATCCATTGGTCCTAGCAATAAAGAAGGGACAAGATGGCAATTGGTAACAGGTTGCGGCTACACTGGGGATGGATCAGCCCTGGGAGAAGAAGTCGAAGGAAGAGGGACTTTCAGATGCTCTAGGAAGTTGCCTGGGGAAACATGCAAAAGCAAAACAGGGGAGGTGAAGCTGTGATCTTCACAGAACTCCCCAGGACTCAAGCTTTTGAGTAATGAGTCAGTACAACTCAGATACTAATTATATTTGAACTTCTGTAGTATATTTTGTACATATTTTCCTGAAATAAATAAGATTTTTAAATTATTATTATTTGGGGGGATATAATATTTTTGGTTTTTCTTTTCATTAATTTCTATTGGAGTATAGTTGCTTTACAAAGTATTGTGTTAGTTTCTACTCAGCAAAGTGAATCAAGGATATGACTCTGTGTGTGTGTGTGTGTGTGTGCATGTGCGTGCGCACACATGTGCGCATGCTGACTCATGTCCAACTCTTCAGGACCCACGGACTGTAGCTCACTAAGCTCCTCTGTCCATGGGGTTTTCCAGGCAAGAATACTGGAGTGGGATGCCACTTGCTTCTCCAGGGGATCTTCCCAACCCAGGGATCCAACTCTCCTCTCTTGTGTTTTCTGCATCAGCAGGTGGACTCTTTACCACTAGCGCCACATGGGAAGCCCTACAAATACATATATTCCATCATTTTTTGGATCTCCTTCCCATCTAGGTCGCCACAGAGCATTAGGTAGAGTTCCCTGAGCTATACAGTAGGTTCTCATGTGATCTATTTTATACATAGTATCAGGAGTGTATATATGTCAAGTCCAATCTCCCAGCTCATCCCACTCCTCACTCCCCACTTGGTGTCCATACATTTGTTCTCTACATCTGTGTCTCTATTTCTGTTTTGCAAATAAGGTCACTTATACCATTTTTCTAGATTCCACATATATGCATTAATATATGATATTTGTTTTTCTCTTTCTGACTTACTTCACTTTGTATGACAGTCTCTAGGTTCATCTAAATTATTTTTAATAATTCCTTTAAAGGTTTAACAGGCTTCCCAGGTGATGCAAGTGGTAAAGAACCTGCCTACCAAAGCAAGAGACACGGAAGATGTGGGTGTGATCCTTGGATTGGGAAGATCCCCTGGAGAAGGGCATGGCAACCCACTCCAGTATTTCTGCCTGGAGAATCCCATGGACAGAGGAGCCTGTTAGGCTTGCAATCCATGGGGTTGCAAAGAGTCAGACACAACTGAAGCGACTTAGCATATTACTTGATCAAATTCTGTATCTGTCAAAAAGGCTCCTTCAATCCAGTATTACTATCAGAATCTGGAACAGATTTGGTTGGGGATTTATTTTGTAAGAAACTTGACAGGACCCCACTGCCACCTATCCCCAGAAAGTGACCTTGACCACTAAGGATGCCCTCCATCCAAAAAGGTTCCTATATGGCCTGCACATTTTGGAGACAGACGTTTTCTGACCTGTCCCTGGAAACTATAAAGCTTGTGCCATTGTGAATTTTTAACAATTACTAGCAATAGTAAGTTTTTCTTCCCCTGCATTTGATAACCGCCTCCATTTAGTGACATCTTCATTTTATGGGTGCACCAGATATTTAATTGGTGAGAGAAAGGGGGGAAATGAAAAAGATTAGAAGGGAAAGAAGAAGATTAGAAGGGAAGTTTCACAACTTGTCAATACATGAGCACCAACCCCAGCATCCCCACCCCTCAACACCCTTCTAATAAAACACTGGGTCTGGTGATGTTGCAGCCTGTACCGACCACAGCAGCAGTGTTCTGTCCTGGGTGGAGGGGCACAGAGCTCCTGACCCACTGTCTGCTCTTCCTTCCAGCAGAGCCAGTGGATCACGGCTCACTCACACACCCTCTCTGGGATGAAGAAAAGAGGTGTTGCCTGGATTTCAGGAGGATGGTTCTCATGGTGGAACAGGTTAACTGGACCACACAGAAATCCAGACAGCTCTTGACTCAGCCCCATGATCCTATCAGTTGAGCTCCAGTGACCCTGGCCAGGCCACAGTTCCTAGTCAGAAACTGAGGCTAAGAAGGTCAGGGAAAGGGACAAGGTGATCATTCGGTAGGCACAAAAGTACTACCAACACTTTTGTAGACAAGGAAAGTGTATCCTGGGATTTGGGGTGGGAGGGACCTGTCCTAGGGGAGGGCAAGTCCCAGAGCCCAGGGCTCACTCAGCCGACCCCAACCACACCTGGAAGAGGCCTTCTTCTGCCAAGGCCTGGCCAGTTCCTGATGTTCATGAGGACTCATCCTCCCCTTGTGGAGTGCAAATTCTTTGGAGAGAAGTAGCCATAACTATCTATCTGATATTCTCCCAAATCACTCTGAAAATAATAAAATAAGCCCACCTACAGGAAAACAGCTTGTCTTCCAGGGCCTCAGAGTGTAGTAGAGAGAAAAAAATGCAAAATGATCATTGCAATTAAGGCATAATTAATAATTGTGTTTTTTTGTTAAATATATTTTAAAAAAGAAATTTCCAGAACAGTGTGAACCATCTTATTCCATGAATACAAAAATTTTAATGTGTATTTAACTTAGTAGAAGCATAAGGAAAGTCTGAAAGAATATGCACAAATTATTTAAAATTTTATAACCCAATTATCGGAGAAGGCAATGGCACCCCACTCCAGTACTCTTGCCTGGAAAATCCCATGGACGGAGGAGCCTGGTGAGCTACAGTCCATGGGGTCGCTACGAGTCGGACACGACTGAGTGACTTCACTTTCACTTTTCACTTTCATACATTGGAGAAGGAAATGGCAACCCACTCCAGTGTTCTTGCCTGGAGAATCCCAGAGGGGGGAGCCTGGTGGTCTGCCGTCTATGGGGTCACACAGAGTCGGACAGGACTGAAGCGAGCTAGCAGCAGTAGCAGCAGCAACCCGATTATGAACTATTCTAAATTCTACATTTCAGTATTGTCTTCAATTTTATTTACCATGAGCATATATTTTTTGACAATGTAATATAAGAATAATTCTTTTAAATACACTCAAGCCTTTAAAGAACATTCAATTGAATGGAGAATTTTCTTGAAAAAACAAATTATAGAACAATATATATAGTATAACATTGATTTTTTTAACATTTTTAAATGGTTATAATAAAAAATACTGAAAGGAAACCCACTGACATTCTAAGAGTAAGCAGCTTGGGGATGAATGAGTTGTAAATAATTATCATTTTTTATTTTTCCACATTTTCCAAATTTTCTAGAATTATGGCACTTATTTTTAAAAACCGCAGTGAGATAAGCCCTAAAAAGTGGATTCAATAAGGGGAATCAGGAAAAGACTGATCCAAGGAGGTAATCCCCATGAGGAGACTGAAGCATTATAGAAATTTAGCCAAGACTGGGAGCAGCTCTCTCAGAGGACAGTGTGTGAAAGAACATGGAGCAAGAAAGAGAATGAATAGTGCACATAGGAAATGTCATATGGTTCAGCATAAGCTTGCGAAGTGGGAAAGAGTGAAACTGATGAGAAATTAAGTCATAAGGTGGGGCCCAGTGAAAGGGAATCTATGCTGTGCTAAAGATTCTAGAATGAGAGGGAGGGATAGTTGGAGGAAAGTGGTCAAAAAGTTAAAACTCCCAGTTATAAGATAGACAAGTACCAGGGATGTAAACTCAATCTGATGACTATAGTTAACATAGTTGTATGATATATTTGATAGTTGTTAGAGAGAGTAGATAAGAGTTCTCATTATAAGGAAGATTTTTTGTTGTCTTTATTTTTTATGTCAATATGATCAGTTCATATTGAGACGATCAGTTCAGTTCAGTCACTCAGTCATGTCTGACTCTTTGTGACCCCATGGACTGCAGCATGCCAGGCCTCCCTGTCCATCACCATCTCCCGGAGTTTACTCAAACTCATGTCCATTGAGTCAGTGATGTCATCCAACCATCTCATCCTCTGTCATCCCCTTCTCCCACCTTCAATCTTTCCCAGCATCAGAGTGTTTTCCAATGAGTCGCATCAGGTGACCAAAGTATTGGCGTTTCAGCTTCAGCATCAGTCCTTCCAATGAATATTCGGGACTGATTTCCTTTAGGATGGACTGGCTAGATCGCCTTGGAGTCCAAGGGACTCTCAAGAGTCTTCTCCAACACCACAGTTCAAAAGCATCAATTCTTTGGCACTCAGCTTTCTTTATGGTCCAACTCTCATATGCATACATGTTCAGTTCAGTTCAGTCGCTCAGTCATGTCAGACCCTTGTGACCCCATGAACCGCAGCACGCCAGGCCTCCCTGTCCATCATGAACTTCTGGAGTTTACCCAAACTCATGTCCATTGAGTTGGTGATGCCATCCAACCATCTCATCCTCTGTCCTCCCCTTCTCCTTCTGCCCTCAATCTTTCCCAGCATCAGGGTCTTTTCAAATGAGTCAGCTCTTCGCATCAGGTGGCCAAAGTACTGGAGTTTCAGCTTCAACATCAGTCCTTCCAATGAACACCCAGGACTGATCTCCCTTAGGATGGACTGGTTGGATCTCCTTGCAGTCCAAGGGACTCTCAAGAGTCTTCTCCAACACCACAGTTCAGAAGCATCAATTCTTTGGCTCTCAGCTTTCTTTATAGTCCAACTCTCACATCCATACATGATCACTGGAAAAACCATAGCCTTGACCAGAGGGACCTTTGTTGACAAAGTAATGTCTCTGCTTTTTAATATGCTGTCTAGGTTGGTCATAACTTTCCTTCCAAGGAGTAAGCGTCTTTTAATTTCATGGCTGCAATCACCATTTTCAGTGATTTTGAAGCCCAAAAAAATAAAGTCAGCCACTGTTTCCACTGTTTCCCCATCTATCTGCCATGAAGTGACGGGACCAGATGCCATGATCCTAGTTTTCTGAATGTTGAGCTTTAAGCCAACTTTTTCACTCTCCTCTTTCACTTTCATCAAGAGGCTCTTTAGTTCCTCTTCACTTTTTGCCATAAGTGTGGTGTCATCTGCATATCTGAGGTTATTGATATTTCTTCTGGCAATCTTGATTCCAGCTTCTGCTCCATCCAGCCCAGCGTTTACATGATGTACTCTGCATATAAGTTAAATCAGCAGGATGACAATATTCAGCCTTGACGTACTTCTTTCCCTATTTGGAACCAGTCTGTCGTTCCATGTCCAGTTCTAACTGTTGCTTTCTGACCTGCATACAGATTTCTAATGAGGCAGGTCAGGTGGTCTGGTATTCCCACCTCTTGAAGAATTTTCCACAGTTTGTTGTGATCCACCCAGCAGGTTGGGGGCACTGAGTGTAGCAGTGCCTGCAAGGGACTCTTTGAAGGAGGTCACCATTACTTCATCACCTCCACCATAGCCTCAGGTCAAATAACAGGGAGGGAACACAGTCCTGCCCTTCAACAGAAAATTGGATTAAAGATTTACTGAGCATGGCCCCACCCATCAGAACAAGACTTTCCCCCTCAGTCATTCTCTCCCATCAGGAAGCTTCCATAAGCCTCTTATGAGATGATGGGTATTCACTGAACTTATCATAATAATATAATCATAATAACATAATAATCATTCCATGTATGCTATAAGTTAATTTTTAAAATAATAGATGAAAAATAAAATAAAAAAGAATTCATTATGCTACACACTTTAAACATATATAGTGCTTTATGTCAGTTGATATACTGTTTATCTCAATAAAATGGGGGTTGGGGGGAGAATCTAGACTTGAATCTAGAAGCCAAGGAAGCCACTGATGGATTTTAAGTAGGGATTGACAGGATTTGATTATTGTTTGAAATCATTGGCTTCACTGTGGATGGTGGAGTAAAATGAGAGTAGATCAGGTTTTGCAGTGGTTAGAAGCAATGAGGATGAATCTGGATGTGCAAGATCTTTAGGAAATAGAATAGACAGGACTCAATAACTTATTGAAGGCTTCACTGGTGGTCCAGTGGTTAAGAATCTGCCTTGAAGTTCAGGGGATATTGGTTCGAACCATGGTCTGGGAGCATCCCATGTGCCATAGAGCAACTAAGCAAGTGTGCCACAACTACCCAGCCTGCATGCTGCAGCAACCAAAGCCAGCATGCACAGTTATAACATTAATAGTGTTGCCCATGGTAAACAATTTGAAAAACACCAAAAAAGTAAAAAGAAAGCATGCAAGTTAGCAATAATTCCCCCTGTAATCATTACTAACACCCTAATGTCTAACTCTCTAATCTCTTTGCTAGTAAAACTTTTTGTGCAATTTAATAATCTTTTATACTACTATCTTTCCCCCAAACTCTAGATCCAGGTTTCCAAATTCCTTTCCATTGAACATCACACATTCTAGATTTAGTTCCACATCTTTGGCTCCAAATAGAATTCCCTTATTTGTCCTCACTCCTGACCTTTCCTCTTGCCAGGGACAAGACCATTCTCTGACTCATCAAGCCTTGGAGCCACCTTTGACTTCTCCTTCCATGTCAAGTCCCACAGCCAATTAGGCAACAAGCTTAGTGAGTTAAACCTTTGTGTATTTCTCTGACTCAATTGTTCTTTGTGTACCCACGGCATGCACAAGCTGCCTCACTCATACTCCAAACCATGCTCAATTCTCCAACTAGACTTCTGGATAAGCCTCCTAAGTGACCTCCTTGCTCCCTATCACTATTTTTTTCTTACTGCTTGATTGATAGTCCCCAAGTACCACATTATCAAATTCCTCCCCTGATAGAGACTTTCAGTGGCTCATCATTGCCCACCAAAGTAAGCACCTACTTCCCACCCTGGCATTCAGGATTCCCCTAAATGTAATTTATTCTTCATCTAAATACTCTCACAAATATATTTCATATTTTTCCCTTCTAAACTCTGACTCTCCTTCTTTTGATAGTTTACCTACCCATCTGTTAGAGGTTGAACTGTATCATCCCCAAATTCTTGTGTTGAAGTCCTAGCACTAAGAACTTTAGAATGTGACCATACTTGAAGATGGGGCCTTTAAGAAAGCAATAAAGGTAAATGAGGTTATATGGGTGGGCCCTAATCCAATATTATTAATGTCCTTAGAAGAAGAGGAGATCTTGGTGCAGACCTAGGAATGACGCTGTGAGGCCACAGTAAGAAGATGGTCTCTAAGCCAAGGAAGTGAAGTAAAGTGAAAGTCACTCAGTCATGTCTGACTCTTTGCGACCCCATGGACAATACAGTCCATGGAAGTCTCCAGGCCAGACTACTGGAGTCGTTAGTCTTTCCCTTCTCCAGGGGATCTTCCAAACCCAGGGATCAAACCCAGGTCTCCCGCATTGCAGGTGGATTCTTTACCAGCGGAGCCACGAGGGAAGCCCAAGAATACTGGAGTGAGTAGGAAGCCAAGGAAAGGGGACTCCAAAGAATTCAAACATGCCAACTCCTTGCTCTTGGACTTCTAGCCTCCAGGACTATGAGAAAATAAACTTTGCTGTTATTTTCTGTTGTCGGTGCTTTATTGTGGCTGCCCCAACAAACTAACATCCCACCCTTCAAAGTCCGTATCTGTTTTCAAATTCTCCAGTGTGGCACTTTCTGCTCTCTCTCCCTGGAACCTACATGACCTTCTGTGACTGCTTATTTGCTTACTTGTCCTTCCGTATGGCACCTGAGACTCTGCCTTGTTCCCCACAGCAGACAATGTGTTATGTTTCTCTAAGGCGTCATCATGCCTAATGCAAGGTCTTGCAAGTGGTTAAATATTCAAAAAGCACCTACTGGATTGTATTAAAGGGAGTTTTATTGCAGAATAATTTAGTTAAAACATTTCTGTATCTCAAAAAAGGAATGAGATGAATCATTGTAAGCAATAACAAAAATAGCATACATTTTCTAGAAACTCTCCAGGTACTGAGCATTTTCCTCTGACATTGAATATCCAAGGAAATAAAGTTATTAGGCAAACCAAAATAAATATCTATTATTTTAAACGTGTAGATAGGTAAGTGCTTCCCTTTTTACACTGTAACATGCTGAAAGTGCGTGGCTGGTCAGTGTAGCAGAGTAGAACAAGCATTGGTTTATAAGTCAGAGTAATCTGGTTACACATCTGGCCACTTACTATTTAGTAGCTATGTGACCATGATCAGAGTAGCTCACTCTCCAACTCTGTTTCCTTCCCTGTAGAATGGAAATGTCCATTACTGCTTTATAGTGTTGCTGTGAGGACTGACTGAATCAGAAACAAAAGATTAGAAAACCTGGTTGGAACCCCAGCTTTCCACCATTTATTAGCTAAGTGACCTCTGACAGATTAATTAATCACTCTAAGCCTAAATTTTCTCAACTATAAAAGGAGGATGATGATAATAATGTGTGTGCTGAGTCGCTCAGTCATGTCTGACTCTTTGCAACCCCATGGACTGTAGCCCTCCAGGCTCCTATGTCCATGGGATTCTCCAGGCATGATTACTGGGGTGAGTTGCCATGTCCTTCTCCAGGAGATCTTCCCAATCCAGGGATCAGACCTGGGTCTCCTGAGTTGCAGGTGGATTCTTTACCATCTGAGCCACCAAGGAAGCCCTGATGATAATAGTTCCATGCTTATAAGGCTGATGACTTACTTGGCTGCCTGAAACATTCTGTTCAGTCAAGTAATATATTAAGTCAACCTTAAAGTGTCTAATGCAGAGCCTATCATATGGAGAATATCCAATAAGTAGTATTTTTATTACTTTTACTGGGAGGATTTACATCAAAAATACAATCATTATCATAAAGGGAAAGTAAAGTAGTCGTCTATTATATGCAATTATAGTGTCTAAGGGAGGATTCTAGTATTTGAAACAATTTAATCTTCTCCCAAATGAAACTGGTTTTGAGCTAGAGCACTGACAAAGCAATATGTAATCTCATCATTTTTAATCTTTTCCACTGACAGCTTTGATGCTTGTGGTTACCACCCTCTTTTCACAGTCTTTTAACTCTATTTGATAGAGTTATTTCCTGTAATGGTAGACAGAGAGATAAGGCTTTTGGTGAAACTGGCTCAATTATATGACAAATGGGCTGTTCCATTGGCCTAAAACACACATATATGACTGGGACCCTCAGCAAGAAGCCACAAGAACATTCAGCTGTAAAAACTCCAGAACAGTCCAAACAGGTGAATGACAAAGGATTAAAAAATATATATACATATCTTTCAAAGTATTTCTTCTCTAAACCATGACTTTTTCAGAATGTGGCTTACACATTTATTTATTGGCCATGCCACATGGCATGCGAGATCTTAGTTCCCTAACCAGGGATTGAATCTGTGCTCCCTGTAGTGGAAGTGTGGAGTCTTGACCACTGGACCTCCAGGGAAGTCCTTTTGTAGGGTTCATATACCCCATTCTGGAGCATGGAGGAAAAGCATAAATGGACAGTATATTTTTTCAATAGTTAGTACTTACAGATGGGTTTTGGGTTTAGCACAGGACTATAAACTCTCTTCTCAAATCTCTACTACATTGAAAACTGTGTGTCAAGCATGTAATAAGAGCTCAGTAAATATTCCTTGAATTTCAACTAATCACTAAATTAATATCTATCTCAATGATTTCAGTAAAATAAAACCTTAGACAATATTGATGATTCTCAACCAGAATGGGACAGCAGGAATTCATCACATTATCTACTTTAAAAGGTAATTAATGGGAAATAAATTTCTTTCATCCAAAAACATTTATTCTGTATCTATAATATGCCAAGTACACTGGCTTTCAAAAAATAAAGATATCTTGGATTCTCCATCCTCTCAAGATTAAACAGATAAACCCTCAGTTCACTGAGCTCTCAAGGAAAAGAGAATGTAGAAGGGTTCTGCTCCCTTCCCACCATTTACCTTCACTGAACAATGGAGCAAAGTTGTAAGAAAGGGAAAGCCCTGCTTCTGGCCTTCTCTGTCCTGCCACCCTTTTCCTTGTGCCCTAGTTCTTGGCAGAGCAGCCTCTCCACCTTATGGAGTGCAAAATTTCTCGAGCAAAACCTCAGAGTTGTAGAACACCAGAGCCAGAAGTCATCTTAGAGGTCTTCTTGCCTCGTGGTTCTCAAACTTTTGGGGCATATCAACTCACCTGGGGATATCTTTCAAAACATCATTTTCCTGTCCCCCAGGCTCAGATATGTTCTGGATAGTGTGAGGGTAAAATATGCCTGCAGTACTGTCCCTAGTTGAGAACCACCGGTAAAGTCCAAGGTTTGAAATAGTCCATAGGAACAGAAGGATTTTGCCCAAGATTCCACAGTGGAACCTCAAATCCAGGTCTGTTTACTACCAATACCAATCTTTCTCTAACCCTGGAATCCCAAGTTGAGCTCTGGAAAATCTGGTAACCCTCCTAAAACTGTGGATATGTGTGACTATGTACATTTAACTGGAGATAGGGTCCATGGCACTTAACAAATTCTTAAAAAGATCCATCACCCCATAATTTAAGAAACATAAATTCAAATTTTCATTGGCTATTTCCTAGGCAATTCTATAAAACATCTGGGTAGAGTAAGGCAGGCTCAGCCATGTTTGACTGGGGTTAAAAGCCTCACATCATGTAATTTGAAGAATGCAGTATGAGCCCCACTCTATAAGAACTCCTCAGTGTACCCCTGGACTTTTGCCTGAATTCTCCTTTTTACATAGAAATATATATAAGTAATATATAAGTATATATATATTGCCCTATTTGAATACAGATGCCCCTGGAGAAATAAAACAAGTCATTATCACACACGATAGAGATGAAGTCACCACACTACTTCCAAAGCGCACGTGGAGGAGCTGCAAGCAGTTGTGGAGGGTGGGAGGGAGGAGGCAGTGGGACCACAGAGAGGCCATGCCCAGAGGAGCAGGAACAGCCTGACACAGAAAGGGGCATGAGAATAAGAGACAAGTGCCCTCAAAAGCGCAGAGCATCCTTGTTTTCCTTTAATGACAACCCTGCAGGATAGAAATCTAAACCCACCACAAAAGGTCAGAAACCTCATGAGCAAAGTGATCATTTATTTTTTATTTATTTGGCTGCATTGTGTTTTAGTTGCAGCACACAGGATCTCCCTTGCGGCTTGTGGAATCTTTTTTAGTTGCAGCAAACTGATCATTTGATTGAGACCACTCAAAGCCCTGTGGCATCCTCCATCAAACAAATAAATAGGTAAGTGAAAAAATAAATAAATCACATGACAGCCAGAGAAACATCATGTTGCCCCGAAGGATTCCACTAGCATCTGGCAGAGTTAGCTAGCAGCCGGCACATCTTCTAGAAATGAGAGCTCACTAAGGATATGCCCTCACTAGCACCCTAAGCTACATGACTTCCCACTGACTCTTTACATGCCTGCATCTGTGGCTCCATGCCTTCTTCCCTCATTGGGCTTTGTGACCAAGAAAGCCAGTGGAAGCAACCACATTTGTTAAATAATCAGCTGTTCCAGTCCTTTGGACCTTACCACACCAGACTCTTATGGGCAGTTAGCCATCTGTACAGGCTTCCCTAGTAGCTCAGTTGGTGAAGAATCTGCCTGCAGTGCAGGAGACGCAGGTTTGTTCCCTGAGTCAGGAAGATCCCCTGGAGAAGGAAATGGCAACACACTCCAGTATTCTTGCCTGGAGAATCCTATGGACTGAGGAGCCTGGTGGGATACAGTCCATGGGGTCGCAAGAGTCAGACATGACTTAGCAACTAAACCACCACCGGCCACCTGTACATGACCTACAGAGGGATTTGACAGATAGGTGGGTTCCTGATTCCCTTGACTGTATGCTGATACTGTACGTTGATACTATGACTGTATGCTGAAACAATCAGGCTATCAGAGAAGGGTCCATCCATTCTTACGAGGCAGGTCACTGAAGGGAAAATTTTATTTTCTTGAGTGCCACAGAGCCTGCTGATGACCTACCCCCCTAACAGCTGTTCTCACAGCTGAAGAGCTCCTCCTGCTGAATTCTCATCAAGGAACTAGCTGCAAAAAGTAGCTCCACCTTATAAGCCCTGAATGTAGTGCATTGTCAGAGACATAATATTTCTAATTCTTACCTGGGAACAATCCATTAAAAATCAATTATTACTTGAAGAGGGCAAAGATAAAAAATATCAAATATTTAGTCCCTAAAATTATTTTCAATGAGACAAGAACACTCAGGCAATATCTTTTTCCCAAATGAATAAGGTGTTCAGTTCTGTAGGGAAACCAGACTGATAGGAGATGTGTGTGTGTGTGTGTGTGTGTGTATGAAGAGATTTATTATTAAGAAATTAGTTCATGTGATTTGGAGGCTAAGAAGTTCCACAATCATCTGAAAGCTGGGGCTCCAGGAGAACTGGTGCTAGAGATCTAGTCCAAGTCCAAAGGCCCAATGACCAGGAAAACCCATGGTGTAAGTCCTAGTCTGAAGACAGGAGAAGACCAATGTCTCAGTTCAAGTAACCAAGCAGAAAGCAAATTCTCCCTTTCTCTGCCATTAAATGTATTCAAGCCCTCAACTGTCTGCATGCTGCCCATTCACTTCAGGGAAGGCAATCTGCTTTACTGGGTCTACTGGCTCAAATGCTAATCTCTCCTGAAAACACACTCACAGACAAACCCAGAAACAGTGATTAACCAAATACGTGGGCATTCTTTGGCCCCATCAAGACAACACATAAAATTAACCATCACTAAGCTGAGCACCGAAGAATTGATGCTTTTGAACTGTGGTGTTGGAGAAGACTCTTGAGAGTCCCTTGGACTGAAAGAAGATCCAACCAGTCCATCCTAAAGGCAATCAGTCCTGAATATTCATCAGAAGGACTGATGTTAAAGCTGAAGCTCCAATACTTTGGCCACCTCATGCGAACAGTTGACTCACTGGAAAAGACCCTGATACTGGGAGGGATTGGGGGCAGGAGGAGAAGGGGACGACAGAGGATGAGATGGCTGGATGGCATCACTGACTCGATGGACATGGGTTTGGGTAGACTCCGGGAGTTGGTGATGGACAGGGAGGCCTGGCATGCTGGGATTCATGGGGTCACAAAGAGTTGGACACAACTGAACAACTGAATGAACTGAACACTTTGCTGCACTTCTGTCAGTTACATAGGCTGTTAAAGCTGGAAGAGACTTTAGACTTCAGAGTTAATGGTCTCATTTAGAGGTGGAGAAACTGAGGTCCCTAGAGGAGTTAAGAGACTTAAGAGTCTCACCAACAGATGATGGTCATGGTGGAAATAAATCCAGATTGACTATACCATATTTTTTCTTATCACCACAGGATGATAATTGTTATTACCCATATAGTTCTTCACCTATTTCTGGTGCAGTAACATTTTAGATTAAATTGTCCACAACTAGGAAGAGTCCTCCTTCCAGAGGATAAATTTTTTCTTCCATTTTCCTACTCCTCTTCCCATTGCCTTACCACATCCCTCATCATTCTTTCACCTCAGAGACACTTTGGCCAACCCATCAGCCATCTTGATAACAGTTCTGCTGCCTCCCACAGTGAAACCAGGTGTGCACTTCTTAAGACATCATAGATATGCTATGAGAAAAGTGATGAGTCCAATTCTACTGGACAGATTTCATGGCAGGGTCTTGTAACGAAGTTCCCTCTCAGAAGTTGATGGCAGTGGGTTGAGACCTCCACCATTCAGACCTTCTTCCAGGTTTCTGTTTCTCCTCAGAGAAGGTCTAGCTGTTTGCTAGACAGCTCTTGTCAGGTGCTTTTGTAAGCCCTACATGTCTTTCCCCAGCCCCAAACTTTACATCTAGAAGTTGTAAAGTTGGTGAAGTTGTGTGGGGCTACAGAGACAGGTTGGAGCCACTCTATCTTGAAAGGTACCAGATGCCCTCAGCTCTTTCTATGGGTGGTGTAACCCAGGCTCAGAGAGTCCTCTAGCCTCTGATATCACCCAGAGGTCATTCCAGATCTTACTTCAGTCCTTTAGCCAGAGAGTCATCTCCTAGGTTTTATGAGTTTGTTTGTTTGTTTTACTTTTGTTTGTTTGTATTTGTTTTCTTTTCTTTTCTTTTGGCTGCACTGTGTGGCATATGAGCTCTTTTTCCCCCGACAGGGGAGCAAACTCACACCCCCTGCAGTGGAAGCATAGTGTCTTAACCACTGGGCTACCAGGAAAGTCCTTTATTTCCTAGTCTTATCTTCCTATGTGACCTCACAAAGACTGCATCAGTCTACCTAGAAAAGCCTCTATCTTCCCTCAGTAATCACTTGCCACTGACCACTGGCCTAGATATCTGACCAACCATGTCACCATTCTTAATTCCCTTTTAAAGAATGTCATTTGAAGTATACAATAGGGAAATGCTCTAAAATTCTATTATAAAACTTCACAGTCCCTCTGCCTGTCACATCCCACCAGAGGGAATCAGACTGTGTTTGCTTGCAGCATCTAGTTTGATAGCTTCTGATGAATGCAGATACCAAAAGAATCACCAGGTTTATGTGTGAATCTACTGAGCATCAAATGCTCATCTTTTTCCAAGTTTGAGGATTTTTCTAAAAATATCTCTGAATCCTGTGTGTGTGTGTGTGTGTGTGTGTGTGTGTGTGTGTGTGTATTTTTTTTTACTTCGATGTATCAGGTATGTTGCCAAGAAATACAAAACCCTCTACCATGTCCAGGTTGAGCTGAAATGCGTTTTTTAAGTATTTGTGATAACATTTCAAATTAAAGAACCTCCTTGCCTGGCACACACTCACATTCTCAAATACATTCTACTCCCCCAAATCTCCTGCAGCTTGGTCCAATTGAATAAATACAAAGACTAGGGTCTGTGGTTTGTGAGGGAAGCTTACAAGATGGAATCCACCAATAGGTTGGGCTTTTCTGTCTTCGATTCTACAGGAAACTTTCAGAAACAGACTGTCCAGAAAGGACAATTACTTATGCACTTAAAGACTGTAAGCTCTGCACAGTTTAGCCCTCTAGAGAGTAAGGGGGAAATGGAGAGTCCTTGAAATAACAGAGCACTGAAGTACATACATATTGGACTCTTCCTTATGGTTGGTTTACTCAGAATGGAAAACTTTGTGCAAATACAAAGAACTGTCTTCAGGGAGGAGATATTTCACATTCTTGTCCTTTAATGGGTCTAATGATATAAAACTGCATAAAGTAAGTATTGCCACTAAATGAAAAGTATAAATCTCTTTCCCTCTTGCTTATCCTCAAGGAGACTCTTTCAAGCATTCTGCTTTATAGTCTTGCTAATTTCTCCATAGCCAAAGGACCACTGGGGAGAAATTTATATCTAAAATATAGTCATATGGATTAGGATTCCTCAGGAAAACTACTATTCAATGACAATTATAGAGGAGAAAAGCCAATATAGATCATTCTTACTCTTACAATGATGTCTGGAAAGGGCATCATATGTCAAAATGATGTAAGAGGAAATTGATTCAAGTGTGTGTATCTGATGCTCAGATTTAATAGAAATGGCCCTAAGCAACATATTTAACCAGTGATCAATTTTTATCCTCATGTAGATCACACAAAGGTAAGGACAACATAATTGGGTAAGCATAGAAACTCTGAGCTGATAGCCTGAAACAATCTTTGAATCATGACTCAGGACGTGTCCTCACAGGCATGTTTTGTTCAGTTCAACATGGAATTCCTCTCTTTATCCCAATTTGGGAAAGAGACTTAGCTGATGAGCAAACACAGTGTGCTCTGATCCAAGAGAACCAGGAAGCTGGGCCCTTGTGAACCCAGAGAGAAGCTACTCTCAGGATGAGCAACCTTCAGCAGTGGAGGAAAAATGGACCTCTTTGGAAATGAGGTTGATTAGGATACTGTGCTTAAGACAAACTTTGAACAGACACTGAAAGCAAAGGCCAATTTTTGTTGCTGTTCAGTGGCTCAGTCATGTCTGACTCTTTGCGACCCCATGGACTGCAGCATGACAGGCCAATAAGAAATAATCATACATCTCATTCGGCAAGAGCAGCTCAAGAAGGGAAATTTAAACAGAACAAGAACAGAAAGTGCACTTCGACTAAGGAGTTTTGCCAGTTCCTTCCTGAAGAGAGATAAAGCATCATTGTCTGCTGTATATAATGAGGCTTAAAATCACTGCATATGGTTTCTATTATACAGAGTGGGTCCAACCATTTTTTAGCTAATTCTTTTTCCATCTCCCTAAGGTCCCAGTGCAACCTCTCTAGATGAAGACATGGGGGCTGAGTGACCCTTATTCTTCACTTCTCTGGTGCACTTGAAGAGATCTCTAGTCTTTCCCATTCTATTGTTTTCCTCTATTTCTTTGCATTGATTACTGAGGAAGGCTTTCTTATCTCTCCTTGCTATTCTTTAGAAGTCTGCATTCAAATGGGTGTATCTTTCTTTTTCTCCTTTGCCTTTAGCTTCTCTTCTTTTCTCAATTATTTGTAAGGCCTCCTAAGACAACCGTTTTGCCTTTTTGTATTTCTTTTTCTTGGGGATGGTCTTAATCCCTGCCTCCTGTACAATGTCATGGAATGTCCATCAATAGTTCTTCTGGCACTCTATCAGATCTAATCCTTTGAATCTATTTGTCACTTCTACTGTATAATCGTAAGGGATTTGATTTAGGTTATACCTGAATGCTCTAGTGGTTTTCCATGCTTTCTTCAATTTAAGTCTGAATGTGGCAATAAGGAGTTCATGATCTGAGCCACAGTCAGCTCCCGGTCTTGTTTTTTTTTTTTTTTTTGTCATTTATTTATTTATTTATTTATTTATTTATTTTTATTAGTTGGAGGCTAATTACTTCACAACATTTCAGTGGGTTTTGTCATACATTGATATGAATCAGCCATAGATTTACATGTATTCCCCATCCCGATCCCCCCTCCCACCTCCCTCTCCACCCGATTCCTCTGGGTCTTCCCAGTGCACCAGGCCCGAGCACTTGTCTCATGCATCCCACCTGGGCTGGTGATCTGTTTCACCATAGATAGTATACATGCTGTTCTTTTGAAATATCCCACCCTCACATTCTCCCACAGAGTTCAAAAGTCTGTTCTGTATTTCTGTGTCTCTTTTTCTGTTTTGCATATAGGGTTATTGTTACCATCTTTCTAAATTCCATATATATGCGTTAGTATACTGTAATGTTCTTTATCTTTCTGGCTTACTTCACTCTGTATAAGGGGCTCCAGTTTCATCCATCTCATTAGGACTGATTCAAATGAATTCTTTTTAATGGCTGAGTAATATTCCATGGTGTATATGTACCACAGCTTCTTTATCCATTCATCTGCTGATGGGCATCTAGGTTGCTTCCATGTGCTGGCTATTATAAACAGTGCTGCGATGAACATTGGGGTGCACGTGTCTCTTTCAGATCTGGTTTCCTCAGTGTGTATGCCCAGCAGTGGGATTGCTGGGTCATATGGCAGTTCTAATTCCAGTTTTTTAAGAAATCTCCACACTGTTTTCCATAGTGGCTATACTAGTTTGCATTCCCACCAACAGTGTAAGAGGGTTCCCTTTTCTCCACACCCTCTCCAGCATTTATTGCTCGTAGACTTTTGGATAGCAGCCATCCTCACTGGCGTGTAATGGTACCTCATTGTGGTTTTGATTTGCATTTCTCTAATAATGAGTGATGTTGAGCATCTTTTCATGTGTTTGTTAGCCATCTGTATGTCTTCTTTGGAGAAATGTCTGTTTAGTTCTTTGGCCCATTTTTTGATTGGGTCATTTATTTTTCTGGAATTGAGCTGCAGGAGTTGCTTGTATATTTTTGAGATTAATCCTTTGTCTGTTGCTTCATTTGCTATTATTTTCTCCCAATCTGAGGGCTGTCTTTTCACCTTGCTTATAGTTTCCTTTGTAGTGCAAAAGCTTTTAAGTTTCATTAGGTCCCATTTGTTTAGTTTTGCTTTTATTTCCAATATTCTGGGAGGTGGGTCATAGAGGATCTTGCTGTGATTTATGTCAGAGAGTGTTTTGCCTATGTTCTCCTCTAGGAGTTTTATAGTTTCTGGTCTTACATTTAGATCTTTAATCCATTTTGAGTTTATTTTTGTGTATGGTGTTAGAAAGTATTATAGTTTCATTCTTTTACAAGTGGTTGACCAGTTTTCCCAGCACCACTTGTTAAAGAGGTTATCTTTTTTCCATTGTATATCCTTGCCTCCTTTGTCAAAGATGAGGTGTCCATAGGTTCGTGGATTTATCTCTGGGCTTTCTATTCTGTTCCATTGATCTATATTTCTGTCTTTGTGCCAGTACCATACTGTCTTGATGACTGTGGCTTTCTAGTAGAGTCTGAAGTCAGGCAGGTTGATTCCTCCAGTTCCATTCTTCTTTCTCAAGATTGCTTTGGCTATTCGAGGTTTTTTGTATTTCCATACAAATTGTGAAATTATTTGTTCTAGTTCTGTGAAAAATACCGTTGGTAGCTTGATAGGGATTGCATTGAATCTGTAGATTGCTTTGGGTACAATAGCCATTTTGACAATATTGATTCTTCCAATCCATGAACACGGTATGTTTCTCCATCTGTTTGTGTCCTCTTTGATTTCTTTCATCAGTGTTTTATAGTTTTCTATGTATAGGTCTTTTGTTTCTTTAGGTAGATATACTCCTAAGTATTTTATTCTTTTTGTTGCAATGGTGAATGGTATTGTTTCCTTAATTTCTCTTTCTGTTTTTTCATTGTTAGTATATAAGAATGCAAGGGATTTCTGTGTGTTAATTTTATATCCTGCAACTTTACTATATTCATTGATTAGCTCTAGTAATTTTCTGGTGAAGTCTTTAGGGTTTTCTATGTAGAGGATCATGTCATCTGCAAACAGTGAGAGTTTCACTTCTTCTTTTCCTATCTGGATTCCTTTTACTTCTTTTTCTGCTCTGATTGCTGTGGCCAAAACTTCCAACACTATGTTGAATAGTAGTGGTGAGAGTGGGCACCCTTGTCTTGTTCCTGATTTCAGGGGAAATGCTTTCAATTTTTCACCATTGAGGGTGATGCTTGCTGTGGGTTTGTCATATATAGCTTTTATTATGTTGAGGTATGTTCCTTCTATTCCTGCTTTCTGGAGAGTTTTAATCATAAATGAGTGTTGAATTTTGTCAAAGGCTTTCTCTGCATCTATTGAGATAATCATATGGTTTTTATCTTTCAATTTGTTAATGTGGTGTATTACATTGATTGATTTGCGGATATTAAAGAATCCTTGCATTCCTGGGATAATCGGTCTTGTTTTTGCTAACTGTATAGAGCTTCTCCATCTTTGGTTGCAAGAAAATAATCAATCTGATTTTGGTACTGACCATCTGGTGATGTCCATATGTAGAGTCATCTCTTGTGTTGTTGGAAGAGGGTGTTTGCAATGACCAGGGCATTCTCTTGGCAAAAATCTATTAGTTTTTGCCCTGCTTCATTTTGTCCTCCAAGCCAAATTTGCCTGTTACTCCAGGTATCTCTTGACTTCTTACTTTTGCATTTCAGTCCCCTATGATGAAAAGGACATCTTTTTTGGGTTTTAGTTCTAGAAGTTCTTGTAGGTCATCATAGAACCATTCAACTTTTAGCTCCTTTGGCATTAGTGGTTGGGGCATAGACCTGGATAACTGTGATATTGAATGGTTTGCTTGGAAGCTAACAGAGATCATTTTGTCACTTTTGAGACTGCACACAAGGACTGCATTTCAGACTCTTTTGTTGACTATGAGTGCTACTCCATTTCTTCAAAGGGATTCTTGCCCACAGTAGTGGATATAATGATCATCTGAATTAAATTCTCCCATTCCAGTCCATTTTAGTGCACTGATTCCTAAAATGTCCATGTTCACTCTTGCCACCTCATGTTTGACCACTTCCAATTTACCTTGATTTATCGACCTAATTTTAGTCAACCCTAAAGGAAATCAGTACTGAGTATTCATTGGAAGAACTGAAGCTGAAACTGAAACTCCAATACTTTGGCCACCTGATGTGAAGAACTGACTCATTGGAAAAGACCCTGTTGCTGGGAAAGATTGAAGGCAGGAGGAGAAGGGGATGACAGAGGATGAGATGGTTGGATGGCATCCCTGACTCTATGGATGTGAGTTTGAGTGAGCTCCAGGGGTTGGTGATGGACAGAGAAGCCTGGCATGCTGCAGTCCATGGGGTCGCAAAGAGTCAGATACAACTGAACGACTGAACTGAACTGAACTGATGGACCTAACATTTCAGGTTCCTATGCAATATTGTTCTTTACAGCATTGGAATTTACTTCTATCACCAGTCACATCCACAACTGGGCATTGTTTTCACTTTGGCTCCATCTCTTCATTCTTTCTAGAGTTATTTCTCCACTCTTCTCCAGTGGCATTTTTGGCACCTACTGACCTGGGGAGTTCATCTTTCAATGTCATATCTTTTTTCCTTTTCATACTGTTTATGGGGTTCTCAAGGCAAAAATACTGAAGTGGTTTGCCATTCCCTTCTCCAGCAGACCATGTTTTGTCAGAACTCTCTACCATGACCCATCCATCTTGGGTGGCCCTACACAGCATGGGTCATAGTTTCATTGAGTTAGACAAAGCTGTGGTCCATGTGATCAGTTTGGTTAGTTTTCTGTGACTGTGGTTTTCATTCTCTCTGCCCTCTGATGAATAAGGATAAGAGGCTTATGAAAGCTTCTTGATGGGAGAGACTGACTGTGGGGGAAACTGGGTCTTGTTCTGATGGGCAGGGCCATGCTCAGTAAATCTTTAATCCAATTTTCTGTTGATGGGTGGTGCTGTGTTCCCTCCCTGTTGTTTGATCTGAGGCCAAATTGTTGACCCACCCCTCCACTGGAGACTCCTGGACACTCATAGGCAATTCTGACTCAGGCTAGTCTGACTCAAACAATAGAATGGGAAGACTAGAGATCTCTTCAAGAAAATTAGAGACACCAAGGGAAAATTTCAGGCAAAGATGGGCACAATAAAGTACAGAAACGGTATGGACCTAACAGAAGCAAAAGATATTAAGAAAAGGTGGCAAGAATACACTGAAGAACTATACAAAAAAATCTTCATGACTCAGATAACCATGATGGTGTGATCACTCACCTAGAGCCAGACATCCTGTAGTCCAAAGTCAAGAGGGCCCTAGAAGGCACCACTACAAACAAAGCTAGTGGAGGTGATAGAATTCCAGCTGAGCTATTTCAGGTCCTAAAAGATGAAAATGTGAAAGTGCTGCACTCAATATGCCAGCAAATTTAGAAAACTCAGCAGTAGTCATAGGACTGGAAAAGGTCAGTTTTCATTCCAATCCCAAAGAAAGGCAATGCCAAAAAATGTTCAAACTACCACACAATCTCACTCATCTCACATGCTAGCAAAGTAATGCTCAAAATTCTCCAAGCGAGGCTTCAACAGTATGTGAACCAAGAATTTCCCAATGTTCAAGCTGGACTTAGAAAAGGCAGAGGAACCAGAGATCAAATTGCCAACATCTGTCGGATCATAGAAAAAGCAAGAAAGTTCCAGAAAAACATCTACTTCTGTTTTATTGGCCATGCCAAAGCCTTACACTCTGTGGCTCACAACAAACTGTGGAAAATTCTTCAAGAGAGGGGAATACCAGACCACCTGACCTGCCTCCTGAGAAACCTGTATGCAGGTCAAGAAGCAACAGTTAGAACTAGACATGAAACAATGGACTGGTTCCAAATTGGGAAAGGAGTACATCAAGGCCGTATATTGTCACCCTGCTTATTGAACTTATATGCAGAGTACATCATGTGAAATATTGAGCTTGATGAAGCACAAGCTGGAATCAAGACTGCTGGGAGAAATATCAATAACCTCAGATATGCAGATGATACCACCTTTACGGCAGAAAATGAAGAGGAACTAAAGAGCCTCTTGAAAGTGAAAGAGGAAAGTGAAAAAGCTGGCTTAAAACTCGGCATTCAAAAAACAAAGATCATGGCATTTGTCCCCATCACTTAATGACAAATAGATGGGGAAACAATGGAAACAGTGAGAGACTTTATTTTGGGGGGCTCCAAAATCACTGCAGATATGAAACTAAAAGACGATTGCTCCCTGGAAGAAAATCTATGACCAACCTAGACAGCATATTAAAAAGCAGAGATACTACTTTGCTGACAACAGTCCATCCATTCAAAGCTATTGTTTTTCCAGTAGTCATGTATGGATGTGAGAGTTGAACCATAAAGAAAGTTGAGCACCAAAGAATTGATGTCTTTTTTTTTTTTTTAATTGATTATTTTGAACTGTGGTGTTGGAGAAGACTCTTGAGAGTCCCTTGGACAGCAAGGAGATCAAACCAGTTAATCCTAAAGGAAATCAGTCTTGAATATTCATTGGAAGGACTGATCCTGAAGCTGAAGCTCCAATACTTTAGCCACCTGATGTGAAGAACTCATTCATTGGAAAAGACTCTGATGCTGAGGAAGATCGAAGGCAGGGGGAGACGGGGATGACAGAGGATGTGATGGTTGGATGGCATCACTGACTCAATGGATATGAGTTTAAGTAGTCTCCAGGAGTTGGTAATGGACAAGGAAGCCTGGCATGCTGCACTCCATGGGATCACAAACAGTTGGACACAACTGAGCGACTGAACTGAACTGAACTGGTGCACTTTAGATTCTGACTCTGAGAGTAAGCTCCCTAGGGAAGTAGCATTCCTTACAAAATGTTTCTTTAAGGATTTATTTATGTCTTGGGCTACTATTAAGTCCAAATGGATAGTATAAAGATTTAAGCATGCAAAAATTAATTTAACAATATAGCATGATAGTAAGTCATGTAAAATTATTTTATATGATATAGTTTAAAAGTGTTTCATAGAACACTCATTCCTAGTGGAAAAGAAATGACAGTTGAAGGAGCACTTTCATTAGTTATGAAATTAAGTTCTTCTTTCAAAAAGATTTTCATAGAAATGTGAAGAAAGTAACCAAGGCACCTTGATTACTAAAACTGATCTGGGAATCCTTATTTACCTGCCTTCCTTTTATCAGTACAAATGCCTGTGAAGCAAATAAAGATTAAAGTTCTGGTGATTCTGCTGTTCTCCAAAGAGGACAATTTTGCTGCTCTCTTCAAGCTGATTTTTTGCCAGTATCTCCAGCATCATGTTCATGTTGATGTTATGAAAGGCAAGTATATATACTTATAAAATTCCATTATTCAATACATGTTGATACATGCACAGCCAGAAATACAGCAGACAGCAAATTTGTATTTACCTATTGAATGAATAAATGAATGACTAGATGTGATAGGTACTCTGCAGGACTCTATGAAGAATGCTTAGATAAATATGATTTACTGTATATTAGATATTTAAGATATCCTTTTAAATATCTTTACACCTCTAAATTAGAATGCTTCTTACAGTCAATAGTCTTAAAATTATGATAGGCAATGTGGTTTTTTTTTTTTTTATAATTTTAGGATTTTTAAAATTTATTTTAATTGGAGGCTAATGACTTTACAATATTGTGGTGGTTTTTGCCATACATTCACATGAATCAGCCATGGGTGTACATGTGTTCCCCATCCTGAACCCCCCTCCAACCTCCCTCCCCAACCCATCCCTCAGGGTCATCCCAGTGCACCAGCCCTGAGCACCCTGTCTCATGCATTGAACCTGGACTGGTGATCTTTTTCACATATGATAATATACATTTTTCAATGCTATTCTCTCAAATCATCCCACCCTCGCCTTCTCCCACAGAGTCCAAAAGACTGTTCAATACATCTGTGTCTCTCTTACTGTCTCATATACAGGGTTATTGTTAACCATCTTTCTAAATTCCATATATATGCATTAGTGTAATGTATTGGTGCTTTTCTTTCTGGCTTACTTCACTCTGAATAATAGGCTCCAGTTTCATCCACCTCATTAGAACCAACTGAAATGCATTCCTTTTAATAGCTTGGTAATATTCCATTGTGTATATGTACCACAGCTTTCTTATACATTCATCTGCCGATAGACATCTAGGTTGCTTCCATGTCCTGCCTATTGTAAACAGTGCCGCGATGAACATTGGGGTACATGTGTCTCTTTCAATTCTGATTTCCTTGGTGTGTATGCCCAGCAGTGGGATTGCTGGGTCATATGGCAGTTCTATTTCCAGTTTTTAAAGGAATCTCCACACTGTTCTCCACAGTGGCTGTACTAGTTTGCATTCCCACCAACAGTGTAAGAGGGTTCCTTTTTCTCCACACCTCTCCAGCATTTATTGCTTGTAGACTTCTGGATAGCAGCCATTCTGACAGCATGAGATGGTACCTCACTGTGGTCTTGATTTGCATTTCTCTGATAATGAATGATGTTGAGCATCTTTTCATGTGTTTGTTAGCCATCTGTATGTCTTCTTTGGAGAAATGTCTGTTTAGTTCTTTGGCCCATTTTTTGATTGGGTCGCTTATTTTTCTAGAATTGAGCTGCAGGAGTTGCTTGTATATTTTTGAGATTAAATCTTTGTCAGTTGCTTAATTTGCTATTATTTTCTCCCAATCTGAGGGCTGTCTTTTCACCTTGCTTATAGTTTCCTTTGTTGTGCAAAAGCTTTTAAGTTTAAGTAGGTCCCATTTGTTTATTTTTGCTTTTATTTCCATTATTCTGGGAGGTGGGTCATAGAGGATCCTGCTGTGATTTACATCAGAGAGTACTTTGCCTATGTTTTCCTCTAGGAGTTTTATAGTTTCTGGTCTTACATTTAGATCTTTAATCCATTTTGAGTTTATTTTTGTGTATGGTGTTAGAAAGTGTTATAGTTTCATTCTTTTACAAGTGGTTGACCAGTTTTCCCAGCACCACTTGTTAAAGAGATTGTCTTTTCTCCATTGTATATTCTTGCCTCCTTTGTCAAAGATAAGGTGTCCATAGGTGCATGGATTTATCTCTGGGCTTTCTATTTTGTTCCATTGATCTATATTTCTGTCTTTATGCCAGTACCATACTGTCTTGATGACTGTGGCTTTCTAGTAGAGCCTGAAGTCAGGCAGGTTGATTCTTCCAGTTCCTTTCTTCTTTCTCAAGATTGCTTTGGCTATTTGAGGATTTTTGTATTTCCATACAAATTGTAAAATTATTTGTTCTAGTTCTGTGAAAAATACTGTTGGTAGCTTGATAGGGATTGCATTAAATCTACAAATTGCTTTGAGTCATATACTCATTTTCACTATGTTTATTCTTCCAATCCATGAACATGGTATATTTCTCCATCTGTTTGTGTCCTCTTTGATTTCTTTCATCAGTGTTTTATAGTTTTCTATATATAGGTCTTTTGTTTCTTTGGAGAGATTAATTCCTAAGTATTTTATTCTTTTTGTTGCAATGGTGAATGGAATTGTTTCCTTAACTTCTCTTTCTGTTTTCTCATTGTTAGTGTATAGGAATGCAAGGGATTTCCTAGTGTATATAGGAATGCAATTTTATATCCTGCAACTTTACTATATTCATTGATTAGCTCTAGTAATTTTCTGGTGAAGTCTTTAGGGTTTTCTATGTAGAGGATCATGTCATCTGCAAACAGTGAGAGTTTTACTTCTTTTCCAATCTGGATTCTTTTTATTTCTTTTTCTTCTCTGATTGCTGTGGCTAAAACTTCCAAAACTATGTTGAATAGTAGTGGTGAGAGTGGGCATCCTTGTCTTGTTCCTGACTTTAGGGGAAATGCTTTCAATTTTTCCCCATTGAGGATAATGTTTGCTGTGGGTTTATTATATATGACTTTTTATTATGTTGAGGTATGTTCCTTCTATGCCTGCTTTCTGGAGGGTTTTTATCATAAATAGATGTTGAATTTTGTCAAAGGCTTTCTCTGCATCTATTGAGATAATCATATGGTTTTTATCTTTCAATTTGTTGATGTAGTGTATCACATTAATTGATTTGTGAATATTGAAGAATCCTTGCATCCCTGGGATAAAGCCCACTTGGTCATGATGTATGATCTTTTTAATATGTTATTGGATTCTGTTTGCTAGAATTTTGTTAAGGATTTTTGCATCTATGTTCATCAGTGATATTGGCCTGTAGTAATGTGTCTCTTTCTTAATGGTACACAAATTAACGATACAACTTACAATTGACACTCTTTGATTTGATGATTTTTTGGTCACATATCTGAGATAACATGGCTTGTACAAAAATCTTGGACTTGTAAATATAGAAAAAAGCTTAGAGGGCATCTTGTTCAACCTCTCTTGTTTAATAGACATCAAAACTGAAACCCTAGGAGATCAAGGCCCAAATAATTCAGCTATTTCACAGAAATGCTGAAACTAAAATACAGTTTACCTGACTCTTGACTGAATATATCATACCACATTACTTGACGTGATAAAAATTTCATAAATTATCCCAATCTGCTCTGACATTTTTTTCTTTTGGTTAAAAAACTAATTGGTTTTTAAAAGCCTATTGGTTTTTATCAAAAGTATCAGAACTTACACATTTCAATGAGTTTTTCTTCAAAGTAAGCACCTTTGAAAATTAGACACTTTTATTCTATTGATATCATAGCACAAAACATCTCTGGGATTTGTTTGATGTCATCTTCAGAGAAAGTTTATCTATTAGAAAAAAAATCAGCCTTCTTACTTAGAACAGTAGTACTGTTACTTCCTAGAGGGCATTTCAGAAATTTGCAGAAGATTGTAACAACAGTGACGTTGCCACTACATTTTAGGGGATATAAGTCAGAGACAAGCTTGTGCCTAATTTTTATTGAAAGCTCCCTACTTTTCCATACCCTACTCCTTTAGTCTCTGTAAAAACAAAGCCTCATATGCCACCAGCTGCAGACATCCCAGCCCAGGTTGACATCCCAGCTTGTACTTCCACACCCTCCAGGGAATATATCCACAGAAGAGGCTGTGCATGCCCTCCAGGCAGGGAATTCTAGAATTCTGGGTATGCAGGGAAGATGGGCCAGAAAAGGGGGGCAGCTGGATGGTCGTATCCCTTGGATTCCAAGGACTCTTTGCTCTCTTGGGGTCAGAGTAGGGTCCTGGGCTGCCTGGGGCAGTACTGGTCATGCTTCCCTGCAGGCACAGTCCAGCACAAGCAAGCAGGGCCTATGTCCTGACAACTCCCAAATGTTCTGCCAACTAAATCACTGCAAATATAAACTGATTCATAAAAATCCTAAGAAGTCTTTATGTTAGTCAAAAAAAAATCTTCTAGAAGGACTTTATTTGGAAGAAAGAAGTTTATTTGGAATAAAGAGTTTGTCATAAAGCTTGTTGACCAGTTTATTCACTGTACACACTCTGTCTGCCAATTTCAACTATTCAGTTGTCCATACAATAGTGCAGTTAGCAAGAAGCAAACAAACTATTTGCAAACAGCTAACAGATGAAGATTTGAAAGCCTTTTAACAGATTTAAAACCACAAAAGTAGTACTGGGATCTCACTGAATTTCATTAATTAGGTTGTTTTCAAATATCCCATATTATTGCCTACTTATATACACATACTTTAAATTTTTTCTAGTGCAATGATAAAAACAACATCAACATTATTTATTTTGGGGTTACCTACTACTTTGCAAACTTACTCTGTTACTGCCCCTCTAATTCTACCACACGATTTCTTTTGAGGTCCTTACCTCATATTCCTATTTGTTTTCAAATGTATCATCTGTTCCCCTTGCCTATGGAAAGCTAAAACCTCCAAGGCCTTTGTCTGTACTGGAACCTGATGTGGCCTCCACAGACCACAGGACCACAAGGCAGGAACTATTGTGCCACCTCATTTCTATTTCTCCTACATCATAACACTGAGAATGATTTGTGTACTACACTTAAAAGGTATTAAGCCCAGCATGTTATTTGCCATATCTCATGTTCTCATGACTCCTGTGATTTATCTTGGCACATTACCTCTATTTCAAGTAAGCCGTTTCCCTTTCTCTTATATACATATCACTGAACGTCTGCAAATGGGAAGAAATGAGGGAGGTAGACTCCAGCCAGAAGCCAGGCCATCCCCACAACTCAGTTCCCAACATCCCAACAGGCTTTCTTCTGCACATGAGCATGACATAGGAACCCCTCACCCTCTTCCAGGAATCACTCTGTGATCCCGAGAGGAGGAAAGGCCTTGAGAGAATACAGTAAACAGTTTACCGATTTAACAAGATTTGAAACTTCAGTTCAAAAGATTTGAAAGTGTATTCAAAAGTGGGAACTGATCATCTGTGTTTGAAAACGAAAACAAGTATAGATCAGAAGTACAAAGGGAAGCAAACCATAAATACAAAAGTAATGTTACTCTGTAGCCAACTAAGCCAACCGTGCTCTTTTCCCCATGGGAGCCCAGGGGGCAATGGCCTCAAGCAGCAGCCTCCCCAGTGGTGTATGTTGCCGGTATAGCTTTCCCTCAGTGACCTGAGAGACAAGCTTCTCCAGTGAACGTGCATGTCTGATCTTGTGCTGTCCCAAATCTAGGCTTCAGACATGTATGTGGGGTACCTTTGGAAACCCTAGGCACAGTAGCCAAGGTCTACTTTGGCCAAGTCACCATGTCCATCCACACCAAGCTGAAGAACAAGGAGCATGTGATTGAGACCCTGCTCAAGACCAAGTTCAAGTCTCCTGGCTGCCAGAGGATCTACATCTCCAACAAGTGAGGATTTATTAAGGTTAACGCAAAAGAATTGGAGGACATGGTGGCAGAAAAAGGGCTCATCCCAGATGGCCGAGGAATCACATACATTCCTAACAGTGGCCCCTGGACAAATGGTGGGCCCCACACTCACAGGAACATTGGTGCTATTCCCTGCTTACTCACACCCAACAATAAGTCATACTTCCCCGTCCAAAAAACAAGGAATGTTAAAGAAAAACATTCGATAAAAGCAAAAATAAACAAACGGGACCTAATCAAACTTAAAAGCTTTTTGCACAACAAAGGAAACTATAAGCAAGGTGAAAAGACAGCCCTCAGATTGGGAGAAAATAATAGCAAATGAAGCAACAAAGGATTAATCTCAAAAATATACAAGCAACTCCTGCAGCTCAATTCCAGAAAAATAAATGACCCAATCAAAAAATGGGCCAAAGAACTAAACAGACATTTCTCCAAAGAAGACATACAGATGGCTAACAAACACATGAAAAGATGCTCAACATCACTCATTATCAGAGAAATGCAAATCAAAACCACAATGAGGTACCATTACACGCCAGTCAGGATGGCTGCTATCCAAAAGTCTACAAGCAATAAATGCTGGAGAGGGTGTGGAGAAAAGGGAACCCTCTTACACTGTTGGTGGGAATGTAAACTAGTACAGCCGCTATGGAGAACAGTGTGGAGATTTCTTAAAAAACTGGAATTAGAACTGCCATATGACCCAGCAATCCCACTGCTGGGCACACACACTGAGGAAACCAGATCTGAAAGAGACACGTGTACCCAAAGTTCATCGCAGCACTGTTTATAATAGCCAGGACACGGAAGCAACCTAGATGCCCATCAGCAGACGAATGGATAAGGAAGCTGTGGTACATATACACCATGGAATATTACTCAGCCATTAAAAAGAATTCATTTGAATCAGTTCTAATGAGATGGATGAAACTGGATCCCATTATACAGAGTGAAGTAAGCCAGAAAGATAAAGACCAATACAGTATACTAATGCATATATATGGAATTTAGAAAGATGGTAACAATAACCCTATATGCAAAACAGAAAAAGAGACACAGATGTACAGAACAGAATTTTGGACTCTGTGGGAGAAGGCGAGGGTGGGATGTTTCGAGAGAACAGCATCGAAACATGTATATTACCTAGGGTGAAACAGATCATCAGCCCAGGCTGGATGCATGAGACAAGTGCTCAGGGCTGGTGCACTGGGAAGACCCAGAGGAATCGGGTGGAGAGGGAGGTGGGAGAGGGGATCGGGATGGGGAATACATGTAAATCCATGGCTGATCCATGTCAATGTATGACAAAAACCACTACAATATTGTAAATTAATTTGCCTCCAACCATAAAAATAAATGAAAAAAAAAAAAGATAAACATTTGAGCATACTCCAGGAGATAGTGAAGGACAGCGAAGCCTGGCATGCTGTAGTTCATGGGGTTGCAGAGAGTCGGACATGACTTAGCGACTGAAAAACAGCTAAGATAAACATAAGTGAAAACATGAAACATATTAAACATATTCCAAAACAATTGCTCAGAAGAGGAAAGCTGGATGCAACATAGATCTGTAGAGAAGTTCTGATGTTTTTAACAGAGTCAACTTCATGCTAGATTTTGTTACTGAGCATGAACTCACGAGAAACACAAAGTCCTGCTGATTGTGGGGATTGCTCCCTCCTCAGTCCCCTCTATTCTGTTCACCTAAGCTCCAGCTCCCCTTTCTCTTGAATCTCCAGGCTGAGACCTTTAGAGCACTGACCACACACAGTATCACATGTGTGTGTCCACCAGTGACCAGCTAAACCATCCATCTGTCTGTGATCACAGCCCAGCTTACAGTATAATACTGCAATCACCCGTCTGCTCTCCTCAGGATCTCCTTTCACATCAAAAGGGTTTTAGACCACATCAGTTCAGTTCAGTCGATCAGACATGTCCGACTCTTTGCAACCCCGTGGACTGCAGCACACCAGGCTTCCCTGTCCATCACCAACTCCCAGAGCTTGCTCAAACTCAGGTCCATCAAGTCAGTGATGCCATCCAAAAGTATTAACAGCAGCACAGCTTTTCAATTCTTCCTACTTAAGCATTTGTAACCCACTTTTATTTCATATATAGGTACAACTCACTCTCCCTTTTATTGGACTAGCTACAGAAAGAAATGGAATTGTCTTAAAGAATCAGTGGCATAAAAAAATAGGAAGTTTTAGTGGGAAAGGTCCTATGAAAGGAGACCTGTGTCCTAGATCCAGCTCCCTCACTGAATATCTACTATGTGACCCAGATCATGCTAGACAGCATCTTCCTGGACTTGGGTAGAGCAAACACTCTAAGCAACAAAACCCAGCAGTAATGTTTTTCTCCCTTAAAAACATTCTAACTCCCTTATAGATCTTTTGTGTTACATTTACCTTTCTTCTTCTGGGCAAATGAACAACTCACATACTAGGTCTCATGCTAGATGCCAGGAAAGCAAGATGGTTATGAACATGGTCCCATTTACTTTCAAATCTAGTGAGAGAGATGGCCGTGTGTGCAAATAATTACACACAGAAGCAAGTGGAGAGGAACACGGGTGGAAAATGATCAATTCTTTTCAAGAGAGTTGCCTCATTTGAGGCAGCGAAACCTTCCCTGCTCATGTACAGAATGATGTGAGGCTCAAATGGGACACTGTATGTGAATGAAATTTGAAAATTGTAATACTCTCTCTTCTTGTGAGGCACTTATCTTACATTTCTTGTCTTTCTTATCTGGTCACATCTAAACTGTAGTATTTGGTAAACTGTCAACAGACAAAGGGGAGGTAGGGCAAGCCATATTTCATATTTCACTACTTTCCCAGATTAATTCACCATATTTAGGTAATAGATTGGTTGCAATCCTCCCCGCAGCCAATGGGTTAAGAACCAGTTCAATCTGAGAGTGATAATATGCAAGATGTTGCAAGCTAGATGCTCAGCATTGACTTTTGTACATTAGTATGCATCAAGCAACCCCTCAGTGGGAAGACAGGGTAACAAGTGATGAATCACCTTGTAGATCATAAGGTTGTATGCACACTAAATGAATCTTTGTACTGTGGCATCTATGCAATGTTTGGCCTTGATTTATAATTCAGTATAAAGTTTTTCATTGCTGCAAAAGGATAATGAAATAACAAGATAAAGTTGAATTAAAAGTGCTTTCTCATCTAAATGTCTATTCCAAGAAAAAAGTTATGGCTGGATTTGAACCGACAAGAATAAAGAAAAAAATCATATTTCTCTTTCCCTAATTTTAGGGTTCAGCTGGTGCCAGAAATCTGTTCAGTGTGGTGATTTAATCACCAAGTTCAAATAATACTTCTCATTGGCTTGAAAAATAGCTGGACACAGGGAGTGGCATAAAGCAAAATGCTTTTGGTGAGGCGCATTCTGACATCTTCTCCATAACAGAATTTTATTTTCAAATTACTGAATCAACCTCAGTGCCAGGTAATAATTTGATACTTAATGATCATTATTCTTATATTTTCACCGCAAGGTGGACATAATGGCTAACCAGAGCCCCCATGACTTGGCTTGGCTCAAAATAGGGGGCTATATAACAAAATTTTAATGACACAGTTCGTTTGAAAATCTGAAAAAAATTCATAAAAGCAAAGACAACCTTAAGAAGTTTAAGTCTGAGAGTCTTGTCTTGAGTTGCTATTTTAATGCAGAGCTATTCCACTGTGTGATGGAAATATTCTGTATCTTCACTGACCAAGACAGTAACCATTATCCTCATATGGGTATAAGCACTTAAATTTGGCTAATGCTACTTGAGGAACTGAATTTTAATTTAATGTTATATTAACTATAACTTACACAGCCATAGGTGACTGAAAATGAAAGTGTTAGTCACTCAGTCGTGTCCAACTCTTTGCAACCCCATGGACTGTAGCCCACCAGGCTCCTCTGCCTATGGGAGAGGCTGCAGTGGGTAGCCATTCCTTTGTTCCTGAATCAGGGATCAAACCTAGGTCTCCCACATTGCGGGCAAATTCTTTACCATCTGAGCCGCCAGGGAAGCCACAGGTGACTGGTGGCTACCATGCTGGATAGCATGTGAATTCTGTTCTTAAACACTATTGAATAACTATTGAATAACCCACATATAAACTCAAGTATTAAAAGCAATTTTCTAAACTACCTAATTTTTCTGCAATGAGTTACTAACTTCAGAGTGCCTCAGTTTTGTGAATCCCATAATTGACTTTGTACAATGCTTTTCCTTATTTTTCTGATCTTATTTCTTAAAGCAGGGTCAATGGGGATTCTAGTTTCCTCTGGTTTAAGTCTGAAGCAGCTATCACATAAAAGAGATGAAGAGTTGTTTTACTCAATGGGAGCTAGCAGATTAGGCAGACTCCCTGGCTGTTTCAAGGTCAAGCCATGTGTTTTTTTATTATTTTAACCAAAGGATGCCATGATGCTGCCTCGCAAACAGCTTCACGTTGAGTCACCAACAAGAATGATCTGAAGGAATTTCACAGATACAACATGTCTATGAGGAATGTTAGCAGCCACCCTATCAAGTAAAAGACTCCATGTCTTAATAACAGCTATGATTCTCTCCAATATGACTGAATTGTTGCAGACTCAGCTGAACATACAATGAAAATAAGGCAACAGTCCTCACAAGATGGTCAGGAGAGAGATGACTGAAAGCAGCTGATGGGACATTTTGAGAGCTAGTTAGCCTTATTAGTGTCTAGCATAATAGTTTGCATGTAGCAGGTGGTCAAAATTATTAACTGATTGTTTCATAATTGATAGACCTAAAATTGGAAGAGATGCCAGATTTACATATTACACAAAAATAAACAGATATAGCATTATTGCTACTATATGCTCTTTTTTGCTTAAAAGCATCCAGTATAAACATATCCTAAATACACAATCCTTTCAGTTTGGCTTCAAACAATGTTTAAAAAATCATGTGATGATTTCAAGTGATGAAAGCACTTCAGATGCAAGCTTTCCAAAGGTTTCTTTTATGTGCCCAATGCTGAAAATCAGGTATCCCAAGCACACTGTTCTAATGTTTGTTCTAAGGTTAGTGAGTTCTTAGAATGCTTTCAAATCTAAATCAAAAACTCACATGTCACTATAAGTAAATTGTTAGTAGTGTCTTTATAATACAAGTAGTCAAAGCACAATGATTTTTATAGATAAAAGTAGAAATACCTTGCCAATAATTCTTCACTCATTTTTATCTGATCTCACATATTTAGATATTTTGTAGGTTTTTAATTCAAAGATCAATCATTTTATGAAAAGTGTGAATCTACAATGATTTGTTTCTGTGGACTAGCCTTCAGAGATTATGCAAAGAAACCCATTTGTGAGAAGAATTAAAGCATTTTTCAAAATGTATAGATGGCTAGATTCAAAAAGAACAAAAGTGAAACACTAGTTAGATCTGAAAACAACACGAAATGAAGGCGAAAAAACCTCCCTCTAACTGGCACACCCGTGTTAGGAGTTTGGCAGTCACATAACATTCTTTTTCTTGCTATCAGTAATCTGGGGAGGGTGGGGCCAGGGGTGAGGGGTATCCTGTGTGTGTGTGTGTGAAACTAATGACTCCATATTTCAGTTTGATTATCAATAAGAGAACTGTTAACAGTACTATGAGACAAGAAAGGCAAACAGGTAGTAAAAGGCCACAGGTTTGGTTTGGCTTGGTTTTTTACAGGAAGTAGAAGAAGGTTGCAATTGGAGGTGACAGAGGTAGTAACAGTTGATTCCAGAGATTTGATGTGAGCTCCCCAGCACCAGACTGCACTCACCAAGCCCTCAATTCCTGTTAAAGAAGAGACATGGGCCAACCTTAGAGGGAAGTCTTGAGCTTCTTAAACGTAATGCATTGAGGTTTGCTCTCAGTTAACAAATAGTAGTGAAGAGATAATTGCCTGAAGAACGCAGTGGTTTAAGGAGCTGCTTTAAAGTCAGACAAGGGAGAAAAGAGCTGATGGTGCAGTGGCTCTCCGTGGTGCTTCTTATCCTGTGAATGAGGATGTAGATGAGTTGAGCGATTCTACGGAAGCACTTTAGGGACAAGAGAGCCATGAGCAGTGGCTGCAGCTGTGGAGCACCCCCTGTCTGCCTCCTTCCTGAGGCAGAGTGCGATGCCTCCTTGGGGGCCTAATTAGATCTGTGAGTGTTTTCCCTTCCAGACACGCGGAAATGAAAACCAGAATGCAGAGAATTAAACTATACCAGAATAGACCCTGCTCATGACACCTCCCAAATCATTCAATCCCTGCTTTCTTCATTCCTTTCCATGCCCTTGCTTATATCTTCAAGCCCTCTCACCTAGATTATTAAAATAGATTTCTATCAGTTTCCTGTACACAGTTCTTCCAAAAATACCTTTTAAGGATGTCAATTTGATCTTGTTATTTCTTACCTAGGAATGCCTCAGTAGTTTTTCATGGCCAGCTCCTCCAATGATCTATTTCTTTCCTGCCTCTTACCCTCTTCTTTGAGCTCTCTCTCCTTATCCAGAAGGTTTGCCGTGGCAAGGAGGAAGAGGAGAAGCAAGATAGAGAAGAATAGGTGCCTGCTCCTGAGCTCCTCCTATGTTATATGTTTTATAGTTGCAACATTATTCTCCATAACCCTATGGAATAGGTATCACTGTTTCCATTTTACTGATGAGAAAAGTGAATGGGAAGAAGGGATAAAATAGTGTAAGTCATCTACTTTGTAAGACTTAAGAGTCAGTAATCAATCCAGAGCTGTCTCCAGAACTTGTTTTACAGCCATCACTTCTGGGTCTTCAAATATGCTATTCGCTCCATATCAAATGTTCCCTCAACCTTCATTTTGAATCAACTATTATACTCTTATTCATCCTACAAAATCCTGTGCATGAATCAACTCTTCAAAATTATTCTTGACTCTCAAGAGATCATTCATCATTTGTTCTACTCTAATCTAATACATCACAACAATGTTGCTGTGTTTTAAACAGCAACATTGCATTTGTCATGCCAGATTCTAACTGTCTGGTTGACATGGCTGTTTCCCCTACTAGACTGCTCTCAGAGTTGCTTGAAGCCAGAAATCATGTTTTTCCCTCACTGTGAGCTCAGTGACTGGCATACTGCCCAGTATGGTGCTCTGTCAATCTTTGTTGATTTGAACAACTGTATTATGCAAAGAGTAAACTAGTAGATAAAAAGCCTTTGGTTAAATTCTTAACTAGAACTTAACAAACCATCTATGTGAGTATTAGCAGATTATTTAACTTCTTCATGCCTCAGAAAACTTATTTGTAAGATTACCCAAGAGATTTGGGGTGAGATACTAAATTGGCTCCAACATCTCCTCAGATTCTAAAATCTGTGCACTTACTCTTTTACATACAGTGTATGTGGAAGGAAAACTATTGTAATCAGACACAAGAGGAAACACGGCATTTGTAGAATTGCACTTATTGAACAGTTGATGGAACTTAACTGTATTTATGAGGCAATTGGTGGGTGGGGTGGCTAACCATCTTATAAATAAACCACTTTATGAGTTTTTAATGTGTTCCTTATTAAAAGTGCATTACTTTCCATACTAAATTAAATAGTATTTAAAGCCAATGTTTCTTTTTTTACCTTTATTTAAATGAGATTTCTGCTTGCTTTAGTTATATGATTAAGTAGCACAAGCTACTTGGGATGCAGACTAATAGAAGAAAATATCCCTTTAACGATAAAAAGAGGATTTTAGAGCAAGAGGAGAACTAAGACACAGATCCAGAGCTCAAGGAATGGAGACAGCTCTCAGGTGGTTAAGAGTGGAGTAGCCTCATCCCCAATTTCCAGATACTTGACTAACTGGAACCTTACTGCTATGATCTCATTGCCATTCCAGCTTAGGATTCATTGGTTCCCTCTAAATATGATCAGAAGAGAATGTGGTCAACACATGCAATCAATACTGCCACACTATAATCGACTTCCCTTTTCTCACATCAAGAGTAGTCTGCCTTTCCATCCTCCATAAGGCATTGAGCATGAAGCTACAGAACTCAGATAGCTTCTTCCATCACCCAGATCTGGGAAGTGGTCCATAGTGGACAGGTCATCCAATCAAAACCAAGGAATCAATGAAAAAAATGGAACTTCTAGGAAAAGAAAGCTACTTTTTTCCTTCTTTCCTTCCAGAAGTGAATGAGAGCTTTGTCATCCACCTTGAAGAGGAGAGAAGAACCTGAGGCTGCCACAGACCATCATATGGAGCTGACATGGAGCCATAATGAAAACGAAAAACACAAATGCGAAGAAAGAGAAACTAGATCCTGCCCACAGTGTTTGTACCTTAAATCTACCCTTCCCTGAAGTTTTCCCTATCTCTGGACTTCTTTTTAATTATGTGTGCCAGTTAGTTTTCTTTATTACTTAAGCCAGCTTGAGATAGATATATTAGTGTGTGTGTGTGTGTGTGTGTATACACACACACATATATTGCAAGTAACAGAAAAACTGATAAGAGATGGTCTGTGCTATTCAAGGTTATCTACAGAATGGAAGAATTTTGGTAGAATGTATTTCAATGTCTTAACTACATAAAAGGCCTAAACTTTTTTCCAGGTTAAATTCAGAACAAGAATCTTTACCTGTAAACCCTACTATAGATTAGACTACTGAATCTCAATATTTGTTTTATATCCAAGGTAGCTCAAAAAAGAACTTCAAAAGCATATATCTTAAATTCTTAAAACCTAATTTTAATTGTAATTTTCCTTCCTTTTATAATAGCAATGCAAAAATTTGGAAATGAAAAATAGAGGAAGGAGGGAAAAATCACACACATTCTTACCACATAAAATTTACAACTCCTAATGGTTGTTTTTCCTTCTAATATTTTTGCTATGATTTTCCCCTTGATTGAGCCCATTCAGATTGGTAAATGTAATATTTATTTGTCTTGATTTAAAAAGTAAATCAGTCAGTCAGTTCAGTCACTCAGTTGTATCCGACTCTTTTGCAACCCCATGGACTGCAGTACGCCAGGCTTCTCTGTCACCAGTTTCCAAAGCTTGCTTAAACTCATGTCTGTTGAGTCCGTGATGCCATCCAGCCATCTCATCCTCTTTCATCCCCTTCTCTTCCTGCCTTCAATCTTTCCCAGCATCAGGGTCTTTTCCAATGAGTTAGTTCTTCGCATCAGGTGGCCAGAGTGTTGGAGTTTCAGCTTCAACATCAGTCCTTCCAATGAACACTTAGGACTAATCTCCTTTAGGATGGCCTGGTTGGATCTCCTTGCAGTCCAAGGGACTCTCAAGAGTCTTCTCCAACACCACAGTTCAAAAGCATCAATTCTTTGGTGTTCACCTTTCTTTATAGTCCAACTCTCACATCCATACATGACTACTGGAAAAACCATAGCCTTGACTAGACAGACCTTTGTTGGCAAAGTAATGTCTCTGCTTTTTAACATGCTGTCTAGGTTGGTCATAGCTTTTCTTCTAAAAAGCAAGTGTCTTTTCATTTCATGGCTGCAGTCACCATCTGCAGTGATTTTGGAGCCCTGAAAAATAGTCTCTCACTGTTTCCATTGTTTCCCCATCTATTTGCCATGAAGTGATGGGACCGGATGGCATGATCTTTGTTTTTGAATGTTGAGTTTTAAGCCAGGTTTTTCACTTTCCTCTTTCACTTTCATCAAGAGACCCTTTAGTTCTTCTTCACTTTCTGCCATAAGGGTAGTGTTATCTGCATATCTGAGGTTATTGATATTTCTCCCAGCAATCTTGATTCCAGCTTGTGCTTCATCCCGCCAGGTGTTTCTCATGATGTACTCTGCGTAGAAGTTAAATAAGCAGGGTGACAATAAACAGCCTTGATGTACTCCTTTCCCAGTTTGGAACCAGCCCATTGTTCCATGCCTGGTTCTAATTGTTACTTCTTGACCTGTATACAGGTTTCTCAGGAGGCAGGTAAGGTGGTCTGGTATTTCCATCTCTTGAAGAATTTTCCACAGTTTGTTGTGATCCACACAGTCAAAGGCATAGTCAATAAAGCAGAAGTAAATGATTTTCTGGAACTCTCTTGCTTTTCCTATGATCCAGTGGATTTTGGAGATTTGATATCTGGTTCCTCTTCCTTTTCTAAATCCTGTTTGAACATTGGGAAGTTCATGATTCACATGCTGTTGAAGCCTGGCTTGGAGAATTTTGAGCATTACTTTGCTGCCATGTGAGATGAGTGCAATTGTGCAGTAGTTTGAACTTTCTTTGGCATAGCCTTTCTTTGGGATTGGTCTGAAAATTGACCTTTTCCAGTACTGTGGCCACTACTGAATTTTCCAAATTTGCTGGCATATTGTTAATAAGTGAACTTCTGGTCGATATGAAACAGTTAATTGATGTGGAATATCCCCTCACACACATACACACACACACACTCCAAGAAAAAGTATTTGCTGAATAAAGTGTAACAAAATAGGAGAGAACAAGATGACGGAGGAGTAGGTAGACTTGGAGTACATCTCTCTCCACAGATACATCAGGAATACACTTTCAGACACAGAAGTGCATGCAGAACATAAGCTGAGAGCAGTCAGGAGTACCTGACCAGCAGAAAAGAATACACAGACCCACGCAAAACTCAGTAGGACGAAGGAACTAGGGGGAAAAACAGGAGTGTTAGTAGGGCTGGACCTGCCATCAGTGTGTGGGGGACTGAAGCAGGGGCCCGATCCCCACATTGGGGCAACTGAGTCAAAGGAGAAATATTAAAGGCTGAGAGTTAAACAGCTGATCTGTGGCAGCCTAAATGGAATGAGAATCAGACAGTCCTTGCTGCAGCCAAACATACCCCGGACAGGGATGCAGGTCCCCTGGAAGGTGCAGCAGCTGGGAGCTGGAGTTTAGGGTTTATGGAGCAATCCCAAGGAGAGAGGCTGCCGTTAACTGCTGAGAGATGGATGAAGGGGATGTGAGGGAGGAGATTGTGGTGGGAAATGCCTGTGGAGGAAAGTCAGGCAACCATGGAAGCAAGGAGATACTGCTGAGTCACGCATAGGGGATGGAGCCATCACCATAGCCTCTCTCCCCACAAGCCAGCATTGGCAGCTGAACAATAGAGAGGCTGGCCCATCAAATGCCTGAGGCACTGAACTACACAGTAGGATGCCACCCACGGTGCCCCTTTAAGTGCCTGATGTGCCAGGCACATCAGGACCCCAGTCAGGGGAGCCCCTCTATGTACCTGATTCCAGAACAGCAGAGAAGGACCCCAGGCAAGGGAGCCCTCTAAGGGCCTGAATGGGCGGAGCTGTGAAGAAAGACTGGCCAAAGAGGCCTTGTGATCACCAGCTACAAGAGGCTCAAGAAAAGACTCTGATAGGGCGATAACTCCTGAGGCGGAGGCATTCCATGTCTCTGCACACTTGGTGCCTCCAGGGTCCCCGCGAGCCAGGCAGCTGCAGCAGCTTCCCGTACTCTCCCTGGGGCAGAGCTGCCACAGGCAAGAAAAGGCTTGCATCTACGCATGCAGGGTCGCTTCAGTCGTGTCCGATTCTTTGCGACCCTGTAGACTGTGGCCTGCCAGGCTTCTCTGTCAGGGGGGTTCTCCAGGCAAGAACACTGGAGCGGATTGGCCCATATTGGTTACCATACCTTCTAGAGCACTGTATTTCCTGCTGCCCCAGCCACCAACCCCCCTGAGCACCTGGTGCTCCCAGAACCCCTGCGACCCCAGCAGCTGCACCACCTCCGCACCTGGCCCTCGCAGGGGCAGAGCCAAGTCCTCCAGGGCAGCCTCAGGAGCAAACCCCAGTGGACGACCCACGTGCAGAGGTGGAGATAAAACCACAACTGAAACCCGGGGGCGGTGTGGCTGAGGAAGAAGACCCAAAACCTCCCACCAGCTGTACAATCTGCAAGTTAAATCCACACGACCAGCTAGGCAGACTCTGTCTATGGAATATACAAAAGGCCACTGAGAGCTCCCAGAAAAGAAAACGCACTAGTTCTGATGGCTGTGGACATCGGAGACAAGAACACAGGGGTAGGACCAGATTAGCATCTGAGCTGCCCCCGCAGCAGGTCCAGAGACCAGCGCAGTGTTGGAGGGCATCCTAGGGAGGCGAGGTGGACTGTGACACCCAGCGAGGGAAAGGACCCTAACAAAAGTGACTCAAAAAAAAAAAAAAAAATTTTCATTATTCTTATGTTTTGATTTGTTCTGCAGATCCTTTTGGATTTTTTCTTTTTTTTATCCCGCCTCCCACCGCTGCCATTGTAGTTGTCGATTTTATTGGCACTATGAAATCTAATTAAGCTTTTGAGTTTTTTGGTGTTTTTTTTTTTTTTTTTTCTTTTTTTTCTCAGTCACATTTTTTATTGTTGCTATAAACCACTGCCTCTACATTGGGCTTTTGCAGTTTTGGGGAGTTTTCCTTTTTTTTTTTCTTTTGTCTTTCTCTAATTTTAATTTTTAAATTTTTAAACCTATTTTTTTTTTCTGTATTTATTCCTTTGTTTGCTTTCCTACTGTCCTTTTCCCCTTGCAGTTAATCTTTAATGTATATAAATCACCTTTATCTACCTCTATTTAACTTAGTATATCTATTCTTTCTTTTATTTCTTCCCCTCTCAACATATTTGTTAGTTTCACTTTCATTGCTTTATTCCTCAATTGGCACCTTGCTTTAGTTTTGTTTTCCAGTTTGTGCTTTAGTTAGTTTTGTTATGGTAGACATAACTTTTGGTTTCCTTTGTTCACTGGGTCAACCTATTGTACTTTATTTTTGTTGAACTGTTTTGATTTTGCTTATGGGTGTATATGTGTAAGTGTATATTTAGTCACACTTTATTGTCGTTATAAACCTCTGCCTCTACATTGGGCTTTTGCAGTTCTGTGGAGTTTTCCTTTTTTTCTTTTTTCTTTCTTCTTCCATTTTTTTTTCTTCTCTCTTTTTTATAAATTTAATCCTTAATTTTTTTAACCTATTATATTTTTTTCTACATTTGTTCTTTTGTTTGCCTTTCCTACCATTCTTTTCCCCTTGCAGTTAATCTTTAATGTATATAAATCTTCTTCATTTACCTCCTTAACTTTGCATATCTATTCTTTCTTTCCTTTCCTCTCAACATATTTGTTAGTTTTATTTTCATTGCTTTATTCCCCAATTGGCACCTTGCTCTAGTTTTGTTTTCCAGTTTGTGCTTTAGTTAGTGTTGTTCTGGTAGATGTAGTTTTTGGTTTCCTTTGTCTGCTGGGTCAATCTACTGTACTTTATTTTTGTTGAACTGTTTTGATTTTGCTTATGGGTGTATATGTATATGTGTATATTCAGTCACACTTTTTATTGTTGTTATAAACCTCTGCCTCTACGTTGGGCTTTTGCAGTTCTGTGGAGTTTTCCTTTTTTTTTTTTTTTTCCTCTTTTCTTCCTTCTTCCATTTTTTTCTTTTTTTTTATAAATTTAACTTTTAAAACCTATTATATTTTTCTACATTTATGCCTTTGTTTGCCTTTCCTACTGTCCTTTTCCTCTTGCAGTTAATCTTTAGTGTATATAAATCTCCTTCATCTACCTCCATTTAACTTTGCATATCTATTCTTTCTTTCTTTTCTTTCTTTCCTTTCCTTGCAACATATTTGTTAGTTTTATTTTCATTGCTTTATTCCCCACTTGGCACCTTGCTTTAGTTTGTTTTCCAGTTTGTGCTTTAGTTAATTTTGTTCTTAACTGGTAAATATAATTTTTGATTTCCTTTGTTCTCCAGGTAAATCTATTGTACTCTATATTTGCTGGACTGCTTTGACTTTGCTCATGGATGTATGTGTATATGTGTATATTCATTATTTTAACGATTATTTGCCTGATTTTGTAACTGCCATTTGTGTGGGATTCATCTTTGGTTTCTTGATTTGGATATTTGTTTTAATCTCACTTAATGCCATAATGAACCACTTGTGGAATCTTCGTTCCTGACCAGAGTTCAAGCCCTGAGCCTTTGGAGTGGGAGCACTGACTCCAAGACCCTAGACTGCCAGAGAACTAACCCTAGGGAGTATCAATAGTGAGAACTCACACAAAGGAGACCACTTGAATACAAGACCCAGCGTCACCCAGGCACCAGCAGCACCCTGTGCAGGATGCCTCATCTAAACAACAAGCAAAACAAATATACAAACCCAGTCATCAGGAGACAAGATTACCACCTCACTCAGCCTTGCCCATCAGAGGAAAACAAACAAACAAAAACTCAGCACAAGCCTCACCCTATTCAGGGCTTACACAAACCACTGGACCAACCTTAGGAGGGAAGAAACCAAAAGGAAGAAAGAATTCAGCCTTGAAGCCTGGGAAAAGGAGACCTCAAACACAATAAGTTAAAAAAATAATAATAATGAAAAGGCAAAGAAATACTACACAAATGAAGGAACAAACCAGAAACACAGAAGTCCAAATAAATGAAGAGGAGACGGGCAAACTACCTGAGAAAGAATTCAGAATAATGATAGTAAAGATGATCAAAAACCTTGAAAACAAAAAGGAGAAAATGCAAGAATCAATTAACAAAGACCTAGAAGAATCAAAGAATAAACATACAGAGATAAACAACACAATTACTGAAATTAAAAATACTCTAGGAGGAATCGATAGCAGAATATCTGAAGCAGAAAAATAAATCAGTGAGCTGGAAGTAAAATGGTGGAAATAATTTCTGAAGAGCAGAATAAAGTAGAAAGAATGAAAAGAACTGAGGATAGACTCAGAGACCTCTGGGACAATATCAAATGCACCAACATTCAAATTATAGGGGTCCCAGAAAAAGGTAATGGCACCCCACTCCAGTACTCTTGCCTGGAAAATCCCATGGATGGAGGAGCCTGGTAGGCTACAGTCCATGGGGTCGCTAAGAGTCAGACACGACTGAGTGACTTCACTTTCACTTTTCACTTTCATGCATTGGAGAAGGAAATGGCAGCCCACTACAGTGTTCTTGCCTGGAGAATCCCAGGGATGGGGGAGACTGTGGGCTGTTGTCTATGGGGTCGCACAGAGTTGGACACAACTGAAGCAACTTAGCAGCAGCAGCAGAAGACAAGAAAAAGAAAGTGTAAGAAAATTTTTGAATAGATTATAGTTGAAAATTTCTCCAACATGGAAAAGGAAATAGTCAATCAAGTCCAAGAAGCACAAAGAGTCCCATACAGGATAAACCCAAGGAGAAACATGCCAAGACACATGCTAATCAAACTAACAAAGACTAAACACAAAGAAAGAAGATTAAAAGCAGCCAGGGAAAAGCAACAAGTAACATACAAGGGAAACCCCATACGGTTAACAGCTGATCTTTCAACAGAAACTGCAGGACAGAAGGGAATGGTAGGACATATTTAAAGTACTGAAAAGGGAAAATCTACAACCAAGATTACTATACCTGGCAAGAATCCCATTCAAAATTGATGGAGAAATAAAAAACTTCAGAAAAGCAAAAGTTAAGAGAATTCAGTACCACCAAACCAGCTTTACAACAAATGTTAAAGGGACTTATACAGTCAAGAAATGTGAGAAGAAAAAAGATCTACAAAATCTACCCCAAACAATTAAGAAAATGGCAATAGGAACATATATATCAATAATTACTTTAAATGTAAATGAATTAAATGCTCCAACCAAAAGACACAGACTGGCTGAATGGATACAAAAACAAGACCCACATATATGCTGTCTACAAGAAACCCACTTCAGACCTAAAGACACATATAAACTGAAAGTGAGAGGATGGAAAAAAAATTCCATGCAAATGGAAAGTAAAATAAAGCTGTAGTAGCCATCCTCATATCAGACAAAAACGAACCTTAAAATAAAGATTACAAGAGAAAAGGAAGGACACGCTACATAATGATCAAGGGATCAGTCCAAGAGGAAGACAACAATTGTAAATATCTATGTACCCAACATAGGAACACCTCAATACATAAGATAAACACTAACAGACATAAAGGGAGAAATTGACAGTAACTCAATAATAGTAGGAGACTTTAACATCCCACTTATATCAATGGATAGATCATCAAAACAGAAAATTAATAAGGAAACACAAGTCCTAAATGATACATTAGATGAGATGGATCTCATTGATATCTTCAGAACATTCCATCCAAATGCAGAAGAATACACCTTCTTCTCAAGTGCACATGGAACATTCTCCAGGATAGACCACATCTTGGGTCACAAATCAAACCTCAGTAAATTTAAGGAAATTGAAATCATATCAAGAATCTTCTCTGACCACAGTGCTATGAGACTAGATATCAATTACAAGAAAAAACCGTAAGAAACAGAAACATATGGAGATTAAACAACACGTTCCTAAATAACCAACAGGTTACTGAAGAAATCAAAAGGGAAATCAAAAAATTTCTAGAAACAAATGACAATGAAAACATGACAATTCAAAACCTATGGGATGTAGCAAAAGCAGTTCTAAGAGGGAAGTTTGTAGCAATACAATCCTACCTCAAGAAACAAGAAAAAAATCCGATAGAGAACCTGACTTCACCCCTAAAGCAACTGGAAAAAGAACCAAAAAACTCCCCAAAATTAGTAGAAAGAAAGAAATCATAAAGATCTGAGCAGAAATAAATGAAAAAGAAATGAAAGAAACAATAGTAAAGATTAATAAAACTAAAGGTTAATTCTTTGAGAAAATAAGCAAAATTGACAAACCTTTAGCCAGACTCATCAAGAAAAAAGAGAGAAGAATCAAATCAACAAAACTAGAAATGAAAAAGGAGAGGTTAAAACAGACAATGCAGAAATACAAAGGATTATCAGAGACTATTATGAACAACTATATAACAATAAAATGAATAACCTGGAAGAAATGGACAGATTCTTTAAAAAGTTCAATCTTCCAAGACTGAACCAAAAGAAATAGAAATTATGAACAACCCAAATACAAGCACTGAAATTAAAGCTGTGATCAAAAATCTCCCAGAAAACAAAAGCCCGGGACCATATGGCTTCACAGGAGAATTCTATCAAACACTTAGAGAAGAGCTAATGCCTATCCTTCTAAAACTCTTTCAAAAACTTGCAGAGGAAGAAACACTTCCAAACTCTTTCTATGAGGCCACCATCACCCTGATACCAAAACCAGACAAAGACAACACAGGAAAAGAAAACTACAGGCCAGTATCACTGATGAACATAGAGGCAAAAATCCTCAACAAAATTTTAGCAAACAGAATTCAACAACACATCAAAAAGCTCATACACCATGACCAAGTTGGGTTTATTCCAGGAATGCAAGGATTCTTCAATATACACAAATCAATCAATGTGATAGACCATATTAACACATTGAAAGATAAAAACCATATGATCATCTCAATAGTTTCAGGAAAAGCCTTTGACAAAATTCAGCACCCATTTATGATTAAAACTCTTCAAAAATTGGGCAAAGAAGGAACCTACCTCAACATGTTAAAGACCATATATGATAAGCCTACAGCAAACATTATTCTCAATGGTGAAAAACTGAAAGCATTCCCCCTAAGATCAGGAAAAAGACAAGGGTGTCCACTTTCACCACTATTATTCAACATAGTTCTGGAAGTCCTAGCTACAGCAATCAGAGAAGAAAAAGAAATAAAAGGAATCCAGATCAGAAAAGAAGTAAAACTCTCACTCTCTGCAGATGACATGATACTGTACATAGAAAACCCTAAAGATAGTATCAGAAAATTACTGGAGCTAATCAGAGAATTTAGCAAAGTTGCAGGATACAAAGTCAATACACAGAAATCACTTGCATTTCTATATACTAACAATGAAAAATCAGAAAGAGAAATTAAGAAATCAATCCCATTCACCATTGCAACAAAAAGAAATAAATATCTAGGAATACACTTACCTAAGGAGACAAAAGAACTGTACACAGAAAATTATAAGACACAGATAACAGAAATTAAATATGACATAAATAGATGGGGAGATATTCCATGTTCCTGGGTAGGAAGAAGCAATATTGTTAAAATGATGATACTACCAAATGCAATCTACAGATTCAGTGTGATCACTTTCAAATTACCAATGGCATTTTTCACAGTACTAGAACAAAAATTTTCACAATTCATATGGAAACACAAAAGACCCTGAATAGCCAAAGCAGTCTTGAGAAGGAAGAATGGAGCTGGAGGAATCACCCTTCCTGACTTCAAATTATACTACAAAGCTACAGTCATCAAGACAGTGTGGTACTGGCACAAAAGCAGAAATACAGACCAATGGAACAAGACAGAAAGCCCAGAAATAAACCCATGCACCTATGGGTACCTTATTCTTGACAAAGGAGGCAAGAACATACATTGGGGCAAAGACAGCCCCTTCAATAAATGGTTCTGGGGAAACTTGACAGCTACATGTAAAGAAATGAAATTAGAACACTTCCTAACACCATACACAAAGATAAACTCAAGATTAAAGACCTAAATGCAAGACCAGAAACTATAAAACTCTTAGAAGAAAACATAGGCAGAATATTCAATGACGTAAATCAAAGCAAGATCACATCCTAGAGAACAAAAGTAAACAAATGAGACCTGACTAAACTTAAAAGTTTTTGCACAACAAAGGAAACTATAAGCAAGGTGAAAAGACAACCCTCAGAATGGGAGAAAATAATAGCAAATGAAACAAATGACAGAGGATTAATTTCCAAAATATACAAGCAGTTCATACAACTCAATGCCAGAAAAACAAACAACCCAATCAAAAAGTGGGGAAAAGACCTAAACAGACATTTCTCCAAAGAAGACATACAGTTGGCTAACAGACACATGAAAAGAGGCTCAACATTGCTCATTGTTAGAGAAATGCAAATCAAAACCAGAATGATATATCACCTCACACTGGTCAGAATGGCCATCATTAAAAAGTCTACAAACAATAAATGCTGGAGAGGGTGTGGAGAAAAGGGAATGCTCTTGCCCTGTTGGTAAGAATGTAAATTGATACAACTGTTATGGAAGATGGTATGGAGATTCCTTAAAAAACTAGGAATAAAACCACCATATGACCCAGCAGTCCCACTCCTAGGCATCTACCCTGAGGAAACCAAAATTGAAAAAGACACATGTATCCCATTTTTCATTGCAGCACTATTTACAATAGCTAGAACATGGAAGCAACCTAGACGTCCATAGACAGATGAATGGATAAAGAAGTTATGGTACATATACACAATGGAACATTACTCAGCCATAAAAAGGAATGAATTTGAGTCAGTTCTGATGAGGTGGATGAACCCAGCACCTATTATACAGAGTGAAGAGAGTCAGAAAGGAAAGATAAATATTGTATTCTAATGCAGATATACAAAATCTAGAAAAATGGTACTGAAGAATTTATTTGCAGGGCAGCAGTGGAGAAACAGACATAGAGAACAGACTTATGGACACGGGGAGAGGGGAGCAGAGGGTGAGATGTATGGGAAGAGTAACATGGAAACTTACATTCCCATGTGTAAAATAGAGAGCCGACGGGAATTTGCTGTATGGCTCAGGAAACTCAAACAGGGGCTCTGTACCAACCTAGAGTGGTGAGATGCGGGGGTAGATGGGAGGGAGGTTCAAAATGGAGGGGATATATGTATACCTATGGCTGATTCATGTTGAGGTTTGACAGAGAACAAAAAAATTCCACAAAGCAATTATCCTTCAATTAAAAAAATAAATTTTAAAAAAATGTAACAAAATAAATTTAAATGCAAGCTTAAGGCCTAGAAATGGAAATCTCTAGATGTTAAAACAAAGGGAGCATCAAAATCAGAAAAGCAGACACAGGTATGGGTACCATGTCTTCCTACCCTCATTTAGGAAGCAGAGAAGCTCTGTTTCATGAGGCAGACATAGAGAATACCGTGAGTATTATCTTTAACAATCCAACTTTATAAACATAATTATTGTTGGAAAATCCCTCTATGTTCTGGTTATAGGTTGAGCCAGTTTAAGTTTTCAGCTCTGATTTTGTATATTTTTCTCAGGGTTCATAGGTAGAAGGAGGGAAATTCAGCGATGCTGTTCAGAGGATGGGAATCAGAGCTGTGAATTAACTTGCTGATTTTTCCTAAATACATACATTGGTCTTTGTTTTCTTCTATCAAGCTTATCTCTGGGTATGAACCAAAATATATAGCTCTCTCTGCTCTCGCTAAAGTTAACAGGGGCCTAGTACTTGTGCTCAGTCATACTGGACTCCTTGCAACCCTTTGGAATTTTGCCAGGTTCCTCTGTCCATAGGATTTTTCAGGCAAGAATACTGGATTGAGTTGCCACTCCCTCCTCCAGGGATCTTCCCAAACCAGGGATTGAATCCACATCTCCTGCACTGCGAGTGGATTCTTTACCACTGAGTCTTCAGGGAAGCCCTAACAGTGGCCTCCACATTCCTAAATCCGATGGTCTCTTCTTCGTTCCCCTCTCACTTGACCTCTCAGAAGTATTTAACACAGTTCATCTCTCCAGCTTCTTTCATTTGGCTCCTGATCCTCTCTCTCACGTTTCTCCTACTTTTCTGAGTGTTTACTGTCAGTGTCCTCCACTGATTCCTCCTCATCTCTCCCGCCTCTAACACTGGGGAGCAGGGGGCATAGTCTGAGTTTTTCCTTTTTTCTGTTAACATTTACTTACTAGTCTCATGGCTTGCCATTCTCATGATAGACTGATGACTTCATGATGTATATCTTTACATCTTGAACATAAATTTCCAGGCCTGACCACTCCTGTGAACCCCAGGCTCTTGTCTACTAGACATTTTATTTCTTGTAGTCTAGTAGGCATTTCAACCTCCCATGTCCAAAAATCAAGCTCCTACTTTTTCTCCCACCAGATCTTTTCTTGCAGTCTTAATTCATCCCATTTAAGGGTAAGATGGCTATCCCAATAGCTCAGGTAAAGTAATTTAGGATCATCTATTATTACTCCTTTTATATTATCCTACTTCCCGTTTATTTGCAAATGCTCTTTACTCTTAAAGTCTATCCAAAATCAGATTACTTCTCACCATTTTTACCCTCATTCAAGCTATCATTACATCTTACCTGGACCATGATAGTAACTTTTTAACCAGTATCCCTGTTTCTATCTTTCAGTCTATTTTCCAGCTCAGCTATTGGCATGCTCCTGTGACTCATTCCATCATGGTTCTGTTTAAACAAAGAAAAGTGAAAGTCACCCCGTTGTGTCCAGCTCTTTGCAACCCCATGGATTGTATGGAAAGGCCAGAATACTGGAGTGGGGAGCCTTTCCCCTCTCCAGGGGATCTTCCCAACCCAGGGATCAGACCCAGGTCTCCCGCATTGCAGGCAGATTCTTTACCAGCTGAGCCACAAGGGAAGCCCTAAAAACAAAGAAACTCTAGACAATTCCCTGGTGATCCAGTGGATAAGTATCCACCTGCCAATGCAAGAGATATGGGTTCAATCCCTGGTCCAGGAAGATTCCACATGCCATGGAGCAACTAAGCCCATGTGCCACAACTACTGAGTCTAAACTCTAGAGTCCTTGAGCTGCAACTCCCAAGCCTACACGCTGTAATTACTGAAGCCCAAGAGCCTAGAGCCTGTGTTCCACAACAAGAGCAGTGATCACAGTGAGAAACCTGCACACCACAATGAAGAGCAGGCTAGCCGCGACTAGAAAAGGCCTGCACAAAGCAACGAAGACCCAGCACAGCCAAAGATAAAATAAATAAACAAAAGGAAACCCTGTGTTAAAATAAATCAAATCATATCACTCTCCTGATCAATACTCTCCAAACTCGTCCTTCTCACTCAGACTAGAAGTCAACATCTTGTAAATGGCCTACAAGGACCCACGTGATTTGACTTCTGTGCTGTAAAGTATTAACCTTGACCAAAAAAAGGTTTGACCCTTTGCCCCCAGCTCCTGAGAGGTAATCTCTAAGCCTTTGTAATGCTCTACCCACCAGGAGTGTGTTTATCTATCCAGAGGACTTGAACCTTGCCTGATGGTCTATACTAAATGTGTTTTATAGCAACTCCGTGTATCTGAAAACCCAGTGGATTATCTGCCAGTGAAAAATGAGGGTTTATACCTTATACTCCTGCTTAATCATTCATTTATTCAGCAATATTTACACTAGATACACTAGATGAGTTCTACACTAGATACCAGGGGGCTCAGTGGTAAAGAGTCTGCCTGCCAATGCAGGAGACATGGGTTTGGTTCTTGGGTCAGGAAGATTCCCTGGAGAAGGGAATGGCTATGAACTCCAGAATCCTTACCTGGGAAATCTCATGGACAGAGGAGCCTGGCGGGCTCTAGTTCATGGGGTCTCAATAAGTTGAGTTGGACACAACTTAGGGACTAAATAATAACAACAACAACACTAGACACCAGATTCTGGGGATCCTGCAATCAACCCTACATACAGCATCCCTGTCCTCCTGGAGTTCACACTGGAGTGTGAGAGAAAATCAATACAGGAACAAACAAGTAAGAGTGGTAAGACCCCTGCAGTCCATGGGGTCGCAAAGCATAGGACACAAATGAGCAACCAAACTGAACTGAACGGAATGTCTTATTTTAAAAAGTCTTCCCCAAACGAGATAATATGTTTTCTCACAATGCATTCTAGCATATTTATGATTTCATTTTCCATGTGTAAGTCTCTAACCCAGGTGAAATTTCTTGTGGGGGTGGTGGTTTAGTTGCTAAGTCATGTCTAACTCTTGAGACCCCATGAACTGTAGTCTGGCAGGCCTCTCTGTCCATAGGATTTTCCAGGCAAGAATACTGGAGTGGGTTGCCATTTCCTTCTCCAGGGGATCTTCCCAACCCAGGGATCGAACCTGGGTATCCTGTACTGCAGGCAGATTCTTGACTGACTGAGTGTATGAGATAGCAACTTAAATTTACATGTTTTAAATCCCCAAAGTCATTTTTGATAGCCTAAATTTTCCCCATTGATTTGAAATTACAACATATATAGACCAGTTATCAAAAAAGATCAGCTTGTACATCTGTGTCTCTTTTTCTGTTTTGCATATAGGGTTATCATTACCATCTTTCTAAATTCCATATATATGCGTTAGTATACTGTATTGGTCTTTATCTTTCTGGCTTACTTCACTCTGTATAATGGGCTCCAGTTTCATCCATCTCATTAGAACTGATTCAAATGAATTATTTTTAATGGCTGAGTAATATTCCATGGTGTATATGTACCACGTGGACTCTGTGGGAGAAGGCGAGGGTGGAATGTTTCGAGAGAACAGCATCAAAACATGTATATTATCTAGGGTGAAACAGATCACCAGCCCAGGCTGGATGCATGAGACAAGTGCTCGGGCCTGGTGCACTGGGAAGACCCAGAGGAATCGGGTGGAGAGGGAGGTGGGAGGGGGGATCGAGATGGTGAATACATGTAAATCCATGGCTGATTCATGTCAATGTATGACAAAAACCACTACAATACTGTAAATTAATTAGCCTCCAACTAATAAGACTGAAGAAAAAAAAAAAAAAAGATCAGCTTGTCTTTTGAGCATCAAATGAATTAGTCCTGAACTGGAAACAGAATTCCTTCTACTCTCTGGATATTCTTGTGGAAGTGTCTGTTCATCTAGTTACCTTGGGTTTAAATGGAATGATCTCAGTTTTTGTTCGAAAGAAAACTGTATATAGTTTTCTTTTTCTTCTATTTGTTTCCCCTCTTACCACTCTTACTTGTTTGTTCCTGTATTGATTTTCTCTCACACTCCAGTGTGAACTCCAGGAGGACAGGGATGCCGTATGTAGGGTTGATTGCAGGATCCCCAGAATCTGGTGTCTAGTGTTGTTTTTATTATTTAGTCACTAAGTTGTGTCCAACTCAACTTATTGAGACCCCATGAACTAGAGCCCGCCAGGCTCCTCTGTCCATGAGATTTCCCAGGTAAGGATTCTGGAGTGCATAGCCATTCCCTTCTCCAGGGAATCTTCCTGACCCAAGAACCAAACCCATGTCTCCTGCATTGGCAGGCAGACTCTTTACCACTGAGCCCCCTGGTATCTAGTGTAGAACTCATCTAGTGTATCTAGTGTAAATATTGCTGAATAAATGAATGATTAAGCAGGAGTATAAGGTATAAACCCTCATTTTTCACTGGCAGATAATCCACTGGGTTTTCAGGCACACAGAATTGCTATAAAACACATTTAGTATAGACCATCAGGCAAGGTTCAAGTCCTCTGGATAGATAAACACACTCCTGGTGGGTAGAGCGTTACAAAGGCTTAGAGATTACCTCTCAGGAGCTGAGGGCAAAGGGTCAAACCTTTTTTTGGTCAAGGTTAATACTTTACAGCACAGAAGTGAAATCATACAGGTCCTTGTAAGCCATTTGTAAGATGAAGGCCCAGGAGTCTACTCCAACACCACAATTCAAAAGCATCAATCCTTCAGAGCTCAGCTTTCCTTATGGTCCAACTCTCACATTCATACATGACTACTGGAAAAAACTTAGGTTTGGCTAGACGGGCCTTTGTCAGCAAAATAGTGTCTCTGCTTTTTAATATGCTCTCTAGGTTGCTCATAACTTTTCTTCCAACATCTTCCAAGGAACAAGCATCTTTTAATCTCATGGCTGCAGTCACCGTCTGCAGCAATTTTGGAGTCCAAAAAAATAAAGTCTGTCACCTTTCCCATTGTTTCCCCATTTATTTGCCATGAAGTGTTGGGACTGAATGCTATGATCCTTGTTTTTTGAATGTTGAGTTTTAAACCAGCTTTTTCACTCTCCTCTTTCATTTTCATCAAGATTAAAGCCAAAAAACATAAAGGGGAAAAAAAAAGTGGTAAGAGGGAAAATAGGGGTAAAGGAAGGAGATGCTGATTTTATGAATTTTATGAAGAAGTTACAATGAGGATTAACCTTTTGGGAAATTATTCATAGAGATTCTGGTCTTTTCTAGTGATCATCTCAAGAAGCAATCATGGTTCCTTTTAAGCCATAACCAAGACTTCCCTGGTAGTCCAGTGGTTAAGAATCCACCTTCCAATGCAGGGGGATATGAGTTTGATCCCTGATCCAGGAAGATTCCACATGCCACGGGGTAGCCAAGCCCGTGAGTCGCAACTACTGAAGTCCTCACATTCTAGAGCCTGAGTTCTGCAACAAGAGAAGACACCACAATGAGGAGCCCATACACTGCAACTAGAGAGTAGCCCCAGCTCGTCCTAACCAGAGAAAGCCTGCATGCAGCAATGAAGACACAGTTCAGCCAAAAGTAAATAAATAAATATTTTAAAAAATAAAAGCCATAAAAAGCCATAAAAGCCAGCTTCTAAAGGCATGTGTTGTCACTATATGCTGAGTTACAGAATGCTGTAAAATTTCAAAAGCAGGGTGAATCAGTGACCTGTTACAGACCCTCCAAATGCTAAAGCAAGAGCTTAGATACTTAATGAGATGCACATTCTACACCCACACTCTATAATTGTCACAGCTTCTATCTCATTCTGCCTTAACAAATTAAAAGGGAAACCATGGAGGGAAAAATAGACTAAAGACAACTGGGTCAAAACTCCCTTAACTAAAAATAGTCTACATGACCCCCTGAGAAATCCTGTTTCCCTGGGGCCTCTCAGCTCCTCCCACCTCTCCCAGTGGGCTTCCAGGACCTGCAGCCAGAATCCACACTCTCTGCTCAACAGTTAGTTTGGAGGAGACCGCTTCCTTTGTCTGCTTCTTTAGTCTCTTGGGTTGGTTCCCTGACCAAGCTTTATGGGTGCCTGATTTGGAGGCTGGAGAGTTCCAGAAAACCACAAAATGGCTTTCCCTGCCCTTGCACTCTGCCCCCCAGTGGACGTGCTAAGCAAATAAACACAGGTGACTACATTTATGGAGGTCAATTAGGTCAGTATGTCTTGGAAATCCATCTCAGCTTTGAACCTAAATTTCAAAATGAAAATGTGGTGACCTCGCTGGGGAGCCGTGGAAGTCGCAGTCCTTGATGCAGAATTGGTAGCAGTAGCCAGGAGGCCTTTAAGATAAGCTTAGTGTCAGCACCACAGCGCCACCTCCCAATCCGAAGCAGACATTGCAATCAGTCACCACCCTCTTTCCCACTAACAGCCTCCCTGTGCTAACAGCTAATTCGTTTAAACTATTCCAGATTGAAGGAAACGAATAAGCCATGACAACAAAATACAATATGTGATCCTGAACTAGATCCAGTACTGGTGGAATAAAAAAAATGCTATAAAGGGCACTATTGTGTTGGCTGGCAAAATTAGAATACAGACAGTAGATCAGAAAAAACTACGTAATATGACTGAAGTTGGCAATTGTACTTGGGGGGTATATGAAAAAATATCCTTAGTCTTAGGAGGTACTGAGCGATAAAAGGGACATGTATGTAACTTACTCTCAAAAGGCTTGCAAAAATAAATTGGAGGTGGAGGGGATGCAGAAAGTAAGCTGTAAGAATATGAGCAAATGGAGTAAAATGTTAACAATATATCAAAGTGCCTACAGATATTCTATATGTTTTCCTTGCAATTTTTCTGTATGTTTGAAATTTTTTTCAAATAAAATGGGATGTTTTTTCATAATCTGATTTTAGGACTAGATAGCTTGGCTAAAATTAGCTCCTCTATCACCTGAACTTTTACCATTAGAGGTTTGTTTCTTTGGATATGACATGTTTTACAGATACTCCAGGACTCCATCTTCAACTGGGACTGCTCTGCTTCCACATGCTTTTCCATATCATGATTGTTTGAAACACACTATCCTGGAATGTATCTTCATCTAAACATTGGCACACATCACAAAATATGTAACTGAAATTTTGAGGCTCATCAGTTGACAACTAGCTAAGGGCATTCAGAGGAATCACTGATAAGAGGCCAAAGTGTTAGGCATGAAGAGGTGTCCCATGATAAGCAAAAATGAGCCCTGGATACAGAGGAGGAAGGGCATTATCATTCAACCACATTCTCATTTGGTGTGGAGCCAGCCCTGCAAGGTCATGGTTCTAAGAGCATCGTGGGTTCTGAGCCAGACTTCTCTCAGGCAGTCCTGACAACATTCTCCTTCCAGTTTCACTACATCTGCGCCATCTTAACTGTGCAACAAGTTGCCTGCACCTGAGATGGGTCAAAAGACAGCAACAGAACATTCTCTGAAGGAAAGCCAATGGGGTGATATGCCTGCCTTTCTTTTTTCCACACTACCTGCAGAGGTCTGTGGATGGTTCAGAATCCCATTCTTGGAAACTCCCAGATGTAGAAAATTTGCTCTATCAAATATCTAATAGATATTTGCTCTATCAAATATCTAATGGGGTTAGGTTATGATAACATATCACTGCTACAACATCAGGGCTTCTCAGAATCCCAAGAATTCTGGTCATAACTTCTTACTATTTCCCACTTAGAGCAGATTTCCCACTGTGGTATCAAAGGAGATGCTTCTAAATTTTCACAATCAAGGGGATATGCTGATTCAACTTTAAATTCTGGTCTAGGACTGTCTGGGAAAAATTTAAGGATTTCTACTTTTTGTGGTTCAGGGAATTGAATGAAGAGCTTCATTTTTTAATGAAATAGCACATCTTAGTGGCTCTTGCAGGCACTGCAGAGAAATTTAGGAAGAGGTTTTGTTGTTTGGTTTCTGTTTTTTCCCTTGAGTAAAAACATAATCATTGCTTGGACAGGAAAACCAGCTCTCAAAATGATTGTTTTTAATATAAAACAGTTATAAATAATTTCTATCTGAAAAAAGGCAGGTTCATATAACCCAGTGTTGTTCTTGAGCCCTGAATTTCCAGTGTTTCATTATGCATAAAGCAACTATCCTTCTGGGAAACCACAAGTGGAAATTTCAAAACAGAATGAAAATAATATTACAAATCCAAGGGGCACTCATCTCTCACCCTTGCTTACATTTTAAAGCATTCTCTATTTAAACTGACACTTAAAACATACTCGTTTTAGAATTTCTGTTCCGTTCCATAGGAAATAAACATTCGGCCCCATTTTGAAGAGACCCCCTTCACTAAGCCTTCTAAATCTTTCACTAGCCAGCTCTTTGGGTTTCAAATAATCACATAGGCTCTGAACCTGGACCATTTCAGTGTCAGCATCATTCCTCCAGCAACGTCGATGCCAGGAGAGCCGCAGTCAGAGGACCCAAAGCAAATTAGCACAGGCTCCAAGACTGACCAAAATGAGGCCAGTCTAAAATAAATCGTGTAGGCTTTTTTTTAACCATGGAAAATACAACCCCCTGCTCAGCTAGCATTTTTTTTTCTAGGCTTTTGATTTTCACAATCATGGCCATATCTACTTTTTAAAGAAGATCTGAGTGTGCAAGCGTTCCATGAAAAATGTAGGTCAGGAGAGTATGTGGTGAAGGGGTGTTTGGAGGGTTGGGAGAGGCTAGGAGGAAGACAGTGAGTTCAGCTGAGTAACAAAAATAATTTTCAACTTCCACAGCGGCATGGAAATCATGAAAAGCAGAAAAGGCAAGAAGCGGGTAGTCTTTCCTAAGCATTCACCATGTGCCCTTTGCATGAACAGCACCACACTGGGACGGATGCTCTGTGTGTATTTTCATTTCATGGACAAGAAATCAGAGGATCAGAGAAAGGGGTGGGGTGGAGGAGCTGGTCTGCTAATCCTCCAGCCAGGATACTCCATTCCCATTATGACAGAATCCAGGGAAAGAGTTTACAGAGCAAAAACTAGCTCTGACTTATCTTTAGAATCTTCATTTAGAGATCAGTGAAAGCTATCAGTTAACTAATATTTCCAAACGCTTCACCCAACACTTTTGAGACAAGTTAGTAGATGAGTGAGGTTTCGCTCTAGCTCTCTTTTCCTCTTCTTCAGGCCTCCTCCCTTGCATCCCTTCACGGTTCCTGCAGCACCGTGCTGTGCCCCGACAACCAAGCTTGCCCCCAGTTCCAGTCTAGAACCTTCCTTCCTGTCTTCTCTGTTTTCAGGTCAGCCTGGCCAATGTCCCGTTTCCTTCTTGATCTGCTGCCTATTAGCTTAGATCACACACCTCCATTTTAACAGGAGAAACGGAGCCTCTAGTTGAAGGAATTCTCAGGCAGTGTGGCAGGTGGATGGGAGAGGTACTGGAAGGTACCAGTGGGAGTTCTAGCCCTATTCATTCCATTCTGTCTCAAATTATTTCTATTCCAGACACAAGACTAGGCACTGGAAATATACTGACTGATGAAAAGTTATTTTTCTCTTTATATTACACCATTTGGAGAGTAATTTATTCCAATATGTCATGAGGCTGTTTTCATTAAATAGGAGACAACATGTGAAGTAAAAAAGAAAAAAAAAAAACACTTTATCAATAGATCCTAACAATATGTTCCAATAGGAGAAGCAAAGAAAAAAATGCATATAAGCAAATGAGGAAAGCAGAGTAATATGCTCAGAACTGTGCGAGATTTAATTACAGGTGGTTATTTTATGCTCCTCTCTCTTTTCTAAATACATCACCATACACTTTTTCTTTCAGCCTCTGAAAGATGACTAAATGATGGATTCCTAGGATGGTTAAGAAGGAGGTGAAGCAAGGGAATTCTGTTTGTTAGGCTCCCACTTGGGCAGACAGTGAGCTAAGCACTGTCATGAATGTGAGTTCATTTAATTTTTACAACAGTGTCATGAAGTAAGTTGAATTAGGCTCATTTTACAGATAAGGAAACTGAGACCCATCAAGGTTAAGTAACATTTTATCTAAGATACAGGAGAAAATATGCGGCTAGAGCACTATTAAAGGGGAAATGGGTATTCTTACTTGTCCTTGGGGTCTTTCTGTTTCCCAACTTCTGAATGCATATACCCCAAGAAGCAATACACACAGGTACAAAGCATGAGAGGATTACAAAATCGTATAAGTTCTAGTCGTTCTCCTCAAGATGATAAGAGCATATTTTTGAGACACACACCACATACACACGATCCAGACTATATGAATCAAAGACAAGTCATGCTCTGAGAGACAAGGGAGAGTCTGTGGGCTGGATTTACCTTGGCAAAGGGGACATATAAGAACATTCTAGATGGGAAAAGTTATGATGAGTAAGATGAAAGTAATGATGCATAAGACTCAATGTTTCATTACTTACAGTGAGTAAGATGAAAGAAATGGTGAGTGTGACTCAGCATTTCGGGACAGGGACAGAGGGTCAGTGTGCAAAGAAGGAGGACTGAAGCAGATCATAGAGCAGAGCAAGAACAGTAGTGCTTGGAAAACTGGGCTGAGTGGGATGGTGAATGTGACAAACTGCAGCATCCTTGGGAGGCAGGGTGTAGGGTGTGTGCAGCGTCTGTGGTGTGTGTGTGGAGGGTGGGGGGCAAGAAATGTGTGGGGAGTATGGGGAAGGGATGAGGTGTGTGGATGTGTGTAGGGGTGTGGGATGTGTGTGTACAACGTGTGTGGAATATGCGGTGCACGTATGATGTGTGGGTGTGTACATTTGTGTATGTGATGTGTGTGGTGTGTATGTGGTGTGTGGGGGATTGTGCTGGGTATGTGTGGGATATGTGGGGGTTTAGAAATATGTGTGTCAGGGTGGTATAGGGAAGGCTTTGGGGTGTGTAGTGTGTGGGAGGTGTGGGGGGTGTGGGGGGTGTGTACATGGTGTGTGTATGTGGGCTGTGTGAGGTGTGTATGTATAGTGTGTGGAACATGGGGGGGTATGTGTGTGATATGGGGGCATGTGTACAGTGGGAATGTGTCTGTGTGTGTGTAGGAGAGTGTGGGGGTGTGTGTGAGGTGTGTATGGCGTGTGGAATATGAGGGTGTATGGGTGTGGATGTGGAGGCTATGAGTGGGGTATGTGTGTATGGTGTGGGGGGTGTGAGGGTGTGTGTTGGCATGGGATGGGATGGGGTTGGAGGGGTGGGAATAAATATGGATTGTGGAAAAATCACTGGACTGGGACCAAAGGGCAAAGGCTCTAGTCCCGGCTCTGTTGTTGACTGGAAATGCAACACCTCTGAGCCTCAACTTTCTTCAGCTATAAGACCAGAAATTGGAGCAAATTATCTCCAAGGTCTGTCCCACATCAGCAATTCCAAAACACCCCCGCCCTACCTATCATTTTGCCATTTCCCACCTTCAATTCAAGGTTGTAGAAAATTTTGTCTTTGGTTGGCAAAAAGCATTCTTTTTTAATTTGAGAAAAAATTGTTTCATTACATGAACCTGTCATTATAAAACAGCAAAATCTGTTTTATTGTTAGTGAGGAACCTTTAGGTATAAAAAATTTCAGACTAATTGGAATGCTGTTAAACCGAGGCCATTTCTTCTACTGCACCTACTTGCTTTGGCTGAATTATTATTTGCTATGATGACCCTTATTAATATTAGGGGCCCCATGAGAGACAGCCTAAAGAATCTCAATGCTGTGTTTACTATAAGGATTTTTTTAAAGATGTTATTAATTACACCAAGGAGAAGAACTTTCTCTCTAACCTCCAGAAATGTTCCATCCCTGAACAGCTGGCTCCTATCCATCTCAAGGACTCTGTGATTTCGGTAAAGAGCTCTGCAGCCCCTTCCCAGTGTGGTACTGCTGGAGGGCCCAGAGCCAAATCCAGGTCCAAGTCCGTAAGTAAAGTGTGACTGGGACACAGCCATGCCCACTCCTGTGCTCACTGTTGATGGCTTCTTCCCTCGTGGCTCAGACGGTTAAGAATCTGCCTGCAGTGTGGGAGACCAGAGTTCGGTCAGGAAGATTCCCTGGAGAAGGGAATGGCAACCCACTCCAGCATTCTTGACTGTAGCCCCCCAGGCTCCTCTGTCCATGGGGTCACAAAGGGTTGGACCCCACTGAGGAACGAACACTTTCACTCTTCCCTTGCACCTACAAGGGCAGAGCTCAGTAGTTGGAACAAAGGTAGATGTGGCCCATGAGCTTAAGATATCCACTGTCTGGCCTTCTACAGGAAAATTTTGTTGACCCCTGTATTAGACCTTCAGTTTACATCTGCTTGAGTCCCTCTTGGCTTATGTATTATAAAATGGCTTCAAACCTGGGTGTTTATAGCATATTAATTCAGTCTATTTTGTGTGTGTGCTTTGTCCATAAAACTATTTCTCTATGTACTTTTACCTTGACCCAAAGAGGGGAAAACCACTAGACCATTCAGGTATGACCTAAATCAAATCCCTTATGATCATACAGTGGAAGTGAGAAATAGATTTAAGGGACTAGATCTGATAGAGAGAGTGCCTGATGAACTATGGACGGAGGTTCATGACTTTGTACAGGAGACAGGGAGCAAGATCATCCCCAAGAAAAAAAACTGCAAAAAAAGCAAAATGGCTGTCTGAGGAGGCCTTACAAATAGCTGTGAAAAAAAGAGAAGCCAAAAGCAAAGGAGAAAAGGAAAGATATACCCATTTGAATGCAGAATTTCAAAGAATAGCAAGGAGAAATAAGAAAGCCTTCCTCAGCGACCAATGCGAAGAAATAGAGGAAAACAATAGAATGGGAAAGACTAGAGATCTCTTCAAGAAAATTAGAGATACCAAGGGAACATTTCATGCAAAGATGGGTTCGCTAAAGGACAGAAATGGTATCGACCTAACAGAGGCAGAAGATATTAAGAAGAGGTGGCAAGAATACACAGAAGAACTGTACAAAAGAGATCTTTACCACCCAGATAATCACGATGGTGTGATCACTCACCTAGACCCAGACATCCTGGAATGTGAAGTCAAGTGGGCCTTAGAAAGCATCACTACGAACAAAGCTAGTGGAGGTGATGGAATTCCAGTTGAGCTATTTCAAATCCTGAAAGATGATGCTGTGAAAGTGCTGCACTCAATATGCCAGCAAATTTGGAAAACTCAGCAGTGACCACAGGACTGGAAAAGGTCAGTTTTCATTCCAATCCCTAAGAAAGGCAATCCCAAAGAATGCTCAAACTACCGCACAATTGCACTCATCTCACACACTAGTAAAGTAATGCTGAAAATTCTCCAAGCCAGGCTTCAGCAATACGTGAACCGTGAACTTCCAGATGTTCAAGCTGCTTTTAAAAAAGGCAGAGGAACCAGAGATCAAATTGCCAACCTCCACTGGATCATCGAAAAAGCAAGAGAGTTCCAGAAAAACATCTATTTCTGCTTTATTGACTATGCCAAAGCCTTCGACTGCGTGGATCACAATAAACTGTGGAAAATTCTGAAAGAGATGGGAATACCAGACCACCTGACCTGCCTCTTGAGAAACCTGTATGCAGGTCAAGAAGCAACAGTTAGAACTGGACATGGAACAACAGACTGGTTCCAAATAGGAAAAGGAGTACGTCAAGGCTATATATTGTCACCTTGCTTATTTAACTTACATGCAGATTACATCATGAGAAACGCTTGGCTGGAAGAAGCACAAGCTGGAATCAAGACTGCCGGGAGAAATATCAATAACCTCAGATATGGAGATGACACCACCCTTATGGCAGAAAGTGAAGAAGAACTAAAGAGCCTCTTGATGAAAGTGAAAGAGGAGAGTGAAAAAGTTGGCTTAAAGCTCAACATTCAGAAAACTAAGATCATGCCATCTGGTCCCATCACTTCATGGCACATAGATAGGGAAACAGTGGAAACAGTGGCTGACTTTATTTTTTTCGGCTCCAAAATCACTGCAGGTGGTGACTGCAGCCATGAAATTAAAAGACGCTTACTTCTTAGAAGGAAAGTTATGACCAACCTGGATAGCATATTAAAAAGCAGAGACATTACTTTGCCAACAAAGGTCCGTCTGGTCAAGGCTATGGGTTTTCCAGTGGTCATGTATGGATGTGAGAGTTGGCCTATAAAGAAAGCTGAACACTGAAGAATTGATGCTTTTGAACTGTGGTGTTGGAGAAGACTCTTGAGAGTCCCTTGGACTGCAAGGAGATCCAACCAGCCCATCCTAAAGGAGATCAGTCCTGGGTGTTCATTGGAAGGACTGATGCTGAAGCTGAAACTCCAATACTTTGGCCACCTAAGAGCTGACTCATTGGAAAAGACCCTGATACTGGGAGGGATTGAGGACAGGAGGAGAAGGGGATGACAGAGGGTGAGATGGTTGGATGGCATCACCAAGTCAATGGACATGAGTCTGGGTGGACTCCAGGAGCTGGTGATGGACAGGGAGGCCTGACATGCTGCGGTTCATGGGGTCGCAAAGAGTCAGACACGACTGAGTGACTGAACTGAACTGAACTGAAGCTCAGGTTCACTGTCTGGCTCAGAGGTCAATGGTTTGTATTAATACTAGAGATGGCCTCTTAGAAATGACTGCAGGACCCTCTTGAGTGACTCTTTTATAGATCTTACTAAAATGAATTCACAAAAACTTCTATTTTTGCTGAAAAATTCTAAGACAACAGAAGGATCAGCACAGCAACTTGGCACTTTTTACCGCACATGCAAACAATTCCTCCCATTTCTTTTCAGCTGATACATGTGTTTGCATATTTACTGATTTTTTTTCCTCCCCTGTTCACCCTTAGTTAGAAATATAACCAAGTCTCCATGGAAACACAACATAATGCTCTCTCGCAGATGATCAAGGGACCTGAGCAGCTGGTATTGGGCTGAAGGCTGCAATGGCATCTGACCAAATTAGGAAGAGAAACCAGCTTACCCAGCTCTTCCAGACCTTTCAGAATTCTAAGCTCAGCATGGAAACCTACACAGATTGAGAATTACTGCAGATTTTTTAAACTTCTCTTATTTTTAACAACTTTATTGATATATAATTTACATATATACAACTCACCCATTTGAAATGTACAACATAATGACTTATAGCATATTCATAGAGTTGTTACTGCAGATCTTCTAATTCTTTTTTTTCCTTCTGAGAATACTCTTATCCATCATATGTTTCAGCTATAGGGGGCTGTCATCTCCTGACATGAGGATGACTGACAGGAGTCTACAGAATAAGCAGGAAGTGGACCTACTTTCCGTGAACACCTACTGTGTGTTAAGCACTTTTGTGTCACAGCTGGCCCCTTGTCACACAGTTTGTAAAGCAGAAGCATTGGGATTTAAACTCTGGTCTCATCAGCTCCAAAGTCTATTACCTTGGCACTACATAGGAAACAATGCCCTTCAAAAAGAAGAAAATAGAAAAGACAGGTGGAATGAGGTATTTTAATGTAGCCGTGGTCTTGGAGGGAGGTAGAAAATAAAGTAAAGAAGAATATAAAAGTCTCCTCACCCAACCCCAGCTACACTTACAAGAAGTTAAGGTCAAAAGACAGGCTGGGAAGGAACCAAGAGATTCTGAATTCTCTTCCATTAAAATCTGTCCCTCATGCTTAAAGGAGAATGTTTGAAATAAGAACAGTCAGTGTGCCTTGAAAAAAGAACAAAGTACTATGGAAATTTCGAGAAAGAGGAGGAGGATGACGATATGTATCAGGAAGATATGGCAGAAAACAGCAAGTTCATAATTCAAAGACTTGGCTATTTTCTGGAGCCAATTATCTACTTCAGTTCAGTCGCTCAGTCGTGTCCGACTCTTTGTGACCCCATGAATCACAGCACGCCAGGCCTCCCTGTCCATCACAGACTCCCGGAGTTTACTCAAACTCATGCCCATCGAGTCGGTGATGCCATCCAGCCATCTCATCCTCTGCCATCCCCTTCTCCTCCTGCCCCCAATCCCTCCCAGCATCAGGGTCTTTTCCAATGAGTCAACTCTTTGCATGAGGTGGCCATTATCTACTCAACTGTACTTTTTTCTCCTCATATTCTGATCTAGGAACAACAATCTCCTAAGTCCCATTCCTTCCCTGAGTGTGGGCTAGTGGCACCTAGGCTGGCCTAAGAGCCTGCCTCTGTGAGCAGGACCTGCCAGTCCTGCTCTCCAAGGCACCTTGAAGAGTCTTCTCAGAACTGTACTCTCAAGTCGTGCAGAAGACAGGATCTGCAGGCGTGCCTGGGGACCCGAGCTGCTGTGACTGCTCCCCTCAAGCAGGTGGGCTCTAAGCCCCCAACTTCAACTAAGACACTTTTGCTCGTCTCTATTTGACGAAGGCATTCCTCTACTCCATAACTGCTTGAAAAACCACTGTCCTGGAACATATGTTCATCTGAACACGGACACACATCACAAAATATGTAATTGGTATTCAAACTGGGACTCTGAGCAAAAGAGGCATACCCCCTGAAGATTTACACAAGAGTTCATGGTGATACCACCCATCCTGGGATGAAGATGCAAAGACAGATTATTTTTTAAGCAATGAAACAGTCCATCCTTCCCAGATCTATACTCCACCACTGTTACCACTGAGGGTCAAGGAAAGAAAGGAGAAGACACTGAGAGGATGAGGAGAGACAGAGAGAAGGCAGCTCCTTCCAGTAAAGATAGATCAGGGAAGACAGGTGAGGACTGACAGCATCTCCTCGATCCCAGGCTGTGGGACCACGGATTCTTTTGGAAAGGCTGTTGGTTCTTCTCAGGCTCCACTTCAAAAGCACAATGGGATGAGTTGTCCGATGTTAATATACCCTATAAAACTCGAAGAGTTCATTCCTCTTCTGTAGGAGCCCTTTATTGCATAAAGAGTCTGTGTGAAATACTTTGCTCTCCAGAGAGGAGCCATCTCAATGCAAATTGCTTTATTAATCAAATTAGCTGGTAACTAGAGCAGTAGTTACTGCATTAAAATAGACCTTTAGATTATAGAATAAAATCACCTAGGGACATCTTGTCTATACAAAAGCAATCTTATTCTGTGAACTGGAAGTTTTGACTTGAACTAAGACAACTGTTCTTTATAAATGGTAAGGGATTTGGTTTGGGGTTTTTTTGGAGGGGGGAGGGGGAATTGTTTGTTTTCAGTACCCTTGTTCTTCCAAACAGCTTTTGCTCAGCTTCCTGGATGTTTAAAACTCTAGGCATTTGTCAAGCAAGTACTGAGGCGGGTATAGCTGGGTTATTTAGCTAAGCACAGACATACTTATAGAGGTTTGAACAATAATTGCTCTGAAAAAGAATGATACTTCCTATTTCAGAGCAATTTTAAAAGATTATACATCCAACCACATACTAGGAAAAAATTTCTCCCTTTTGTTAATCTTTCACAGAATAAATGGATGGTACTGGAGGGTTAGAGAACAACCAGTAATTTACGTTGGGCTACACTGATAAAAAGTGCTGTCATTTTAAGAACTTGTTCAGTCTCATGAACTGCTTTATTAGTTACTAGTATAACCACATGATTCAGGCTTAAAAGAAAATAACAGCCTTGAAGACCAGGCAACGTTAAAAAAAAAAAAAAATCCTATTCTTAATTTATAAATTTCCTTAAGAAGAATAGAGCTCCCATTCATCATTATGACCTGCAAAAACACATACTGTTGCTTCAGTATCAAGCCAAAGACATCTCTAATGGCATGAGGATGGGAACATCCACCGGTGAGCCTGACTATATGTAATCTTTGAGGCAAAGAGAAAGTGGACAATTTAAAGCTTGAAAAAATAAGGCAGCTCAAGAAGAAGGCTCACTGCATTCATTTTTCTTTTCCTTTTTCTATATAATTTTTTTTTTTTTTTTTTTGCTATTTCAATCCTTCTTTCTTTAATAACAACAACCTTTGATTTCAATGCAGCGCCCTGGCTGGATAACATTGCAACCCACAAGTACCTGTAAGGCATGCCCGTCTCTGCCCTGATGGTTTCCTGAAGCGAAATTCCATGGACACGTAAAAACTTCTCCAGGTATTTCCGTTCCACTGCTCCACTGGGCCTAACTGGCCAACAGGCTGCCTGCGGCGGAGGCTTGGTCACCGCTAGATGCCGTCTGCATTTCAGAGCCGATTCACTGGATTTGGGCAGACCCAGCTTGGGGCTGGGGATGTCTGCACAAGCAGGTTTATACAGATGCATGCTTCATAAACTCAAAGAAGCAAAGCTAATTTCACAGTACTTCACTCTAAGACTGGCTGTATCTTGCTAGGATTCTCTTGGGTTATCTGGCTTTGATGCGTCCCTAAAAGGGATCAGTTTGTTTTCCTTAGATGTCCCTTATCGTTCATGTATGCGAGCAGGCTCCTGAGCCCCTGGCAGAACTGTGAGTTAAGTCCCTGCTGAAGCCTGTGCAAAAAGAAGTCTGACCAAGACCAATCACATTTCTCGTCCCTGTAAAGTTTGCAAAGTCAAACTTAAGCAATCTCTTATTGGCCTTGGGGAAAAAAAAAATATGGGCACCCTTCCCCATGTCTTTCTATTTAGGTAAAAGAAAATATTTTGGTGGGATAGGGGCCAAATGTTCTGTTCTCATAAGGACCATAAGGCCCTGGGGATGATTCATGAGTATGTAATGAGACCTCTCTAAGTCATCAAACATACCATAGTCAAGTAATTTATTACACTATTCATTTGGGTGAAAGGCCCATTAACCTTTTTATTTTTCAGATGTTACAGTCAAATGACAGGAGATATCAATAAGGTGACTGTAACAAGCAAGGGACCCATACAAATATGCCCAACTGATTTTTGACAAAGATGCAAGAGTAATGCAATAGAAGGGTAGACTTTCTGACAAATGGTGCTGGAGAAATTGGACATTTATAAACAAAAACAAACTAAATGAACCCTTGACTTAAACACCTAGCATTTTTATAAAAATTAACTCAAAATGGATCACAGACTTAAGTGTAAAATGTAAAACTATAAAACCTCTAGGTAAAAACTTAGAAGAAAATCTTCAGAAACTAGGGCTAAGAGAAGAATTCTTGATATCAAAAACACAATCAATAAAAGGAAAAAATTATAAATTGGATCTCATCAACTTTCTGTAAATGAAAAAAACAAATTACAGATTGAGAGGAAGTATTTGCAAATCATATATCCAACAAAGAACTTATATCTGAACATATAAAGAAATAAAAACTCCCACTCGCTGGGTAAGGGGTATATGAGATCTCTCTGGGTTGTTTCTTACAACTGCATGTGAATCCATAATTATTTCAAAATAAAGTTTTTTTTAAAAAGCAAAGAAGTTCCTCGTATAAGGTCTTTCCACTTTGTGATTCCAGCTGTGACTCTCCTCCAACCATGACCTCTGGGCATGAATGGGTCATCCAGTTCACCACGCTTCCTGTTCCTAACCATATCCTTGCTCACATGGCTTCTCCCTAAACCTTTCAAATGTTCCCTTAAAGCTCATCTCCTCAAGGAATTCTTCCCCAAGCTCCTAACCCCTAGTACACAATCATTTCTTGAAATTCCTCTTGCAATTCACTTCAAAAGCACTCACTTCACATCTCCAAACAGTTTCCCAAACATCTGCACGCCCCTGATGATTTCTGCCATATTTTTGTACCACCTATGACAATATTTATTTAGTGTTTGGGGTTATTGATAACTTCTTTTTTAGCTAAACAAATTTACTTAGTGTTATGAATTAAATGTCTGTTTCCTTCCAAAAATTCCTATAGTAAAATTAATCTCCATTGTGATTGAGGTGAGGCCTTTGAGAGATGATTATGAGAGTGGAGCCCTCAGGATTAGGATTAGTGCCCTTATAAGAAGAGGCCAGAGAGTTGGCTTGCTCTCTTTCTGCCAGGTGAAGATGCAGCAAAGGATGATTGTCTGTAAAAAAAAAAAGGAAGAGGGCTTTCGCCAGAACCTGACCATGCTGACACCCTGATCTTGGACTTTCCAACTTCCATAACCATGCAAAATCAATATTTATTGCTTAAACCATATAGTCTGTAGTAATTTCTTACAGCAGCCCTGAGAGATTTAGTAAGGCAACAGTGTATTACTAGCATCATAAATAGAAAAACTTTATCACTTGCAATTAAATAGAGTCAACCTGGAAAAAATAAATACAATAAAAATGAAGAATAGTATTAAACTATAACCGGACATTATTGGTGTCCAAAGGTTCTCAATCAGAGACAGACTTATGTTTTTGGTTTTTACTGAGAAGATTGATAGGTGTTAAAGAGGTGTTTTAGGTATTTTAGCACAGATCTGAGAGGTTTTCTTTTTTTCTTTTAATCTTCATTTTTTTTGAGGTAATCAGAAGAGGTGAAAGAAATTGAAATAGGAATATACCACCTTTACAGTGCGAATCAAACTTATTTAATGCCCCTTCTGTGTACCAACTAAAATCATCTCTTTGTACACCGATGGCAACTTGTACCTGCTTTGGGAACACAGACTCATAATATATTGTCCCAGGACTTCCCTGATGGTGCAGTGGATAAGAATCCGCCTGCTAAGGCGGGGGACACAGGTTCAGTCTCTGGTCTGGGAAGATTCCACTTGCTGTAGAGCAACTAAGCCCCTGTACACAACCACTGAGCTCTTGCTCTAGAGCCTGAAAGCTGCAAAGACTGAGCCTGTTTGCTGCAACTACTGAAGCTCATGCGCCGAGAGCCTGGGCTCTGCAGCAAGAGAAGCCACCGCAGTGGAAGCCCAAGACCACAGCGGAGAGGAGCCCTCACTCTCCGGAAGTAGTGAAAGGCTCCACAAAGCAATGAGGACCCAGAGCCGCCAAAAATAAATAAATGACCATATATAGTCCCAGAGTAGTAGATACGTCCTCCTGCAGGTGCACATCTAACTCTCCTCTAGACCACCAGCTCTCTGGAAGGAGGGATGGACTGTATCTGGCATAAGCTTGTAACCTCCATAATAATCAGCAAGGTATTTTGAGAATGATCACCACTTCAGAGATATTACCGGTTTGCTTGCTTGAATTTTAAACTGCTCAAAGCCACCTTTCCCCTTGTTAATCAGCTTCTAATTTCACCCCAGCTGCCAAAGTTCTGAACCTCAAAGGAGAAATAAAAGCTTACAAAGAGAAAGCCAGAAAAGCTAGAAGAGCAATCCAGCAGTGGTATGGAGTTAAAGAGAAATTCGAATTCCCAAGTAAAGTTTGTATCTATTATTCAGTCACTTGCACTAGCCACTGTTTAAATCAGCCACAGAAGTGGTTCTTCCAGTGGAGTTCCACCAAAGAAGAAACAGAGTGAACCAGAAGAGCAGTCATGAACAGGGAGACGTGAGCCCGCTTCATTGTTTTCTTCTGCCCTCTGAATATGGATCCAGGCCCAAGAAGGGAGAGAGGGAGAAGAAAGCCAATGTTTACCAGAAGCTGAAATTTTTTACTAATTTCTAAAAGTTGATCATTGTCATAAAAGGTCCCAGTTTGAAGACAGGGAACAGAAACTATATTTATAAAGGAACTGTGTGTCCTTTGGCTGTCGATCAAATTCAAATAAATTTTAAATGATGTGTATAAGACTATAGGAAATGGCTCTGAGCAGCTGGGTTGGGAGAAGTTAATATCTGTCTTTCTTTCCATGGGATGTTAATTCTTATATATTGTTCAGAATCCTTACATGTTATACAAACCCAGGGTCAGCAGAGTATGGGAAAAATGACATGGCTATCTGATGAGAGAGAGGTGCTTCCAGCCATGTTCTGCTGATGGAATGCAAGAGGCCCTGGGACTTGTAAGTCACAAACAGAAGTTCATACAGCCCTGGATGGTAAGCAGGCTTAATCCACACCTGCTCAGCATTCGTAAATAACCATGTGACTTTGGGCAGGTCTTGACTTCTCTGTCCCCTTAGTTTTTATGGCCTCAGACTTAAGTAATCTCTAAGTTTCTTCTAGATCTAATGTCCTGTGAGTCTTAAAAGCTACTTGGGCTAGACATTCTATAGAGATGAGGGCCTTTCCTGTGTTGGCTCAGTGAACTATTAGCTAGTTCTCTAAGATACCAGGCCCATGAGATTGCTGCCATTATTCTTGGAATATGCCAATCATATTTATAGCCTAATTTTAATTTTTTCTTGGATAAAGAGGCAGCTTGTTAAACACAATATCCTAGATTTATGGATATCTCACAGTCATCTAAAAACTGTCTTGGCCTACAATTGAAAGCTGAGACAGGAACTGGAGGGACCAGAAGAACGGAACTGTGTTTCCACAGCCATGATGAAGGGTAGCTGCCCAAATGAATTTGGACAAGAAACACCAGACCACAGATGCAAGCAAGCCTGCCTTCCTATTCCAAGTACTTATGGGAACTGTGTCCTTCTGCTCTGCAGGTGATGCTGTGACAGAGCAGTCACATGACTGAGATGTCTGCCTCCCTGGGAACCATCTGACTAGATTCTCTTCTTGTCGATGCCATCGTCTCTTCTCTTCACCTTTCCCAGAGCTACCTGGGGTCTAGTTGCATGTTGCATGTGATGAGACCACAACTAAATATGTGCGGGTTGTATCAACTTAACACAATGAAGAAAATATCGCCTCTGCCCTTCACCGTGAGGACCCCACAGTAAAGGAGAACAGGCTACAAAGCTGTATACTGTGAGCTAGAATACAGCAAGCAGTGAGGAGAAATGAAAACCCAGTCTTGGGGGCAGAGCAGAGGAAGTAACAGCAGCAGGAAAAGGAAGGGTGGGAGGGTGGAAGGGGTTCTTCAGAGGCTTGAAACCAAGCATGAAGCCCAACCTTTTTTTTTTAATATAATATATATACTTTTTTTTTGGCTGCACTGAGTCTTCATTGCTGCGAGTGGGCTTTCTCTAGTTGCAGAAAGCAAGGACTGCTCTCCAGTTGCGCTGAACGGGCTTCTCTTGCTGCCGAGCATGGGCCCTGGAGTGTGGGCTCAGTAGTTGTGGCACACACCGTATGTGCAGTCTTCCCAGAGCAGGGATCGAACCACGTCTGCTGCACTGGCCGGCATTCTTAACCACCAGACCACCAAGGAAGTCCAAGGAAGCCTGATCTAGAAAGTCTCTTTATCATTGATTAGACCTCTGCTAGACAATACATCTCACCTCCTTTTAGGCCAAGATTTCTTTAGGAATAGAATAAAACAATCCCGGCAGCACTGGGGAGGGGACACGTCTTCAGCACATGAGGTTACACCATGGGAGTAATGGAGGGCGCCAGGTAAGGCAACCTTAGCTCCTGAAGACAACGCCTCTACCTCAGTCTCAGTCTGTTTTCTCTTCTCCTTATCCCTGCTGCTTGAATATTATACATTCATGCGCTTCAATGTACAAGCAATTCCTCCCCAATGTGTAATTATCATATTACTAATATATACATAGATATATACTTTATAGCCTTGTTTTAGGGAAAACAGAACACGCATAAGAGTGATCAGGGCTATGGTCTCTTTCTCAGCTGTAAAGGGCTGTGGCAGGGCTGGCCCTTGGGATTTCACTGATACCTGTATTTTATCCCACACTGACTCACATCTACAACAAGAAAGCATCTTTGAGTTTTGGCATATGCAGCACAGAAGTTCCCCTCACTACTTTAGGTGTGTCTCTCTTGCCCATTCTGCAAAAGGTATCAAAAAATGACAAAATGTGGTTTTATTCTAAGGTAAATGCAAAGGAAATGGCCAATGGGACTGCAATGTGAAAAGTATATTCTGTGTCCAGAAATGCCTTGAAAGATGGCCACTGAGAAGAGGTAGGTGATGAGGAAGGTAGGTAGGTGGTAAGGTCTTAGTCCTTTTATAGGGGCTTTGCAATCTTGTTTTAAGTGTTGTTGAGAGACAGAAAATTTGAAATCAGGTTGATACTGTGGTCACATGCTCTACTCCTCTCACCCCCCCACCTTATCCCATTCTGCATTGGCCTGACTTGGAGAACTTCCATGGAGTAGAGGTGGAGTATGGCAGAAAGAGCATTGTCTGCGAAAGCAGGAAGACTTCAGTTGGATCCCTGCCCCTGCAGGACACTACTGTATTGACCATGGGCACTTTCTGAGTCCCATTTCTTCCTCTGAAAAATACACCTCACCATATTATAAAGTAGGGTTGTTGTGAAGATGAAAGGAAATATGGTATTTGGTGTCGCTGGCACAGAATGAATGGTGGTTATTTTTATAGCACCTGCTGCATCGCACAACTCCAGGGACTGGCCACTGACACTGCAGTCTGTGTGGATGCCGCCTCTGGTGTTGTATGTATGCCACTGACCTGGACAGACAGAGCAAGCAACAATCTTCAGGAGACTTCCGTGCTATGGGTTACATGACTGCAAAATGGATGGGATGACTTTAAACATGACTTTCTCCTTCCTAAGGAAAAGTGAAAGATCATCTGGATAAAGTTCATTTGTTCTGCATCTGGTGAGAAATCCCTCCATCACTCCTTAAGCATCTCCTCAGAAAGCAGATTTGAAAGCTGCAAAGAATCCCCCACCTCTATAGTCATGGCCCCAGTGTGTTCTGCCAATGGGCTCATCCATCTTCTTCTACACATTATGCTTTCAGGGTCTTGAAATTGTCAAAGGCAAGGCTGGGAAGCTGGGACACAGAGTAGCATCCTAAGAGGTAAATCTCAGCTACAAAGCAAGGCCTAAAAATGTATAGTTTCAGTGTTGTGATAACAATGTACTAGTAAAAGGTTTTATTGCAATCATTCTGTCTGAACCAATCTACCTTTTCATTGTCTTCTTCTAGGCACTTGTGCATGAGTGCTCACTCACTAAATCATGTCCGACTCTGTGACTCCATGGACTGTAGCCTGCCAGGCTCCTCTGTCCAAGGAATTTTCCAGGTAAGAATACTGGAGTAGGTTGCCATTTCCTCCTCCAAGAGATCTTCCCAACCCAGGGATCAAATCCACGTCTTCTGCATTGGCAGGTAGATTATTAGCACCACCTGGGAAGACCCTCCAGGCACTTTCATGCCTGCTAAGTCGCTTCAGTCCTGTCTGACTCTTTGTGACCCTATGGACCGCAGCCCTCCAGGCTCCTCTGTCCTTGGGATTCTCCAGGCAAGCATACTGGAGTGGGTTGCCATTTCCTCCTCCAGGGAATCTTTCTGACCCAGGGATTGAACCTGCCTCTCTTATGTCTCCTGCATCAGCAGGCAGGTTCTTTATCACTAGCACTACCTGGGAAGCCCTAAGATTATCCAGGCACTTATCTTATCTAAGATTATCTAAAAAAAAAACTATGATTCTGTTGGAACTGTAAGAAATCTTAGAAATCACCTGGTTCAATTCTCTTATCTTACCAATAAGAAAAGAAACATCTAGGTAAATTGGCAACATTAAGAGTCAGTTACTGTAAGGACTGGAGTAAAGGATAAGTTTCCAGGAGCTTAGAGGTCAGATGGACAAGGGTTTAAAGCCTTGCCCAACAAGATGTTACTCTGTGATATGAGTGCTGAGTTTTTAGTTTCTTCCTCAGAAAAATGGGGAAAATAATACTACCTTCTCAGGGTTAAAAACACTAAACTAGTTTATGTATTACATTGCTTCTTGAAATATCATTTCAAGGTTTCATAATTGTAAATGTTTATCACTGACCAAAGTTCCAAGGCAATCCTGTTGAAAAACAATCCACTGAAAAAACCCTCCATGTGCTTCTGCTGTGGAAGACAAATGAAGAACTTCACTTTGCTTACTTTATGATAGAATGTTCTTTTCAGCTGGGAAATTTATCAAATCGGGAGTACAAGCATCCCGTCAACATTTTGAAAAATCGTGTCCTACGTGGTTTTGCTTTTCTAAAGTCTCTAAGGGTTATTCTAAGATAAACTTCAGCAGGAGGCCCTTCCAGCACTTGGCATCTTCCCAAACAGATTTCAGTGTTAATTCAAATAAAGGCACAACTGATTTTTTTAGAGGTCACCTTTTCAGAAAACTTGCTAGATAAGAACATCACCAAGAATCTACAAATGAACACACAATATATCACAAAGCCCACATTTCAAACCTCCTGGGAGAGTACATTAATTCATAACCCACTCCTTTTTGATCATTATCCAAGAAAGACAGATTTTGTTATTTCCCATTCCTCAGCAGAGTAAAGATAGCAAATTAGATGAGGGCTATTAGAGGCAGGAATCCTGACAGGAGCAAAGAAAATCTACAAGGTAAGTATACAGAAAGAGCAATGGAGGGGGGAAATACAGAAGCCAACATTTAAAAGCAAAATAGCAAAATGAGGCCTCTAATTTTCAAGGCAAATAGATCTATGGGCCTTAATAGTCCCTGAGGACATTTTAACGTAGCACAATAGTTGACATTTATCAAGATAAACTAGAGCTGTCAAATTGCTTCTTCAGGTTTAAAAAGTTAAAACCTTGACAGTTAAATAAGAAAGCTTCAGGTACTGGGGAAAATAACTTGAGTCAAAATTTTCATTCTCTGACAATGTTAAATGAACAAGGCCTAACTGTGAATTATCTTCTGCATTTAGAAATATTATCTTGTCCATTCTCACAAACTTTCCCCCATTACTAGTAACTTTGTGGCTTAGTTGGTTCCTAGCCTAGGAAAAAGTCAACTTTGTTTTTGAGCCATAGACCACACATTTCTTTCCCCTGCCCCTTTCCCATCTGCCCCTTTGCTGGTTCACATCCCCACAAAATCCTGCACATTCTTGTAAGAGTCCAGTTGAAATGATGTATTTTTACCTGACATTTCTCTTTCCTATCTCCCCACCTCCTGGTAGAACTATTTCTTTATTTCCATAGCACTTCACTCACACTTCAAACATCATACCAGTAAAAACGTACAGTGGACCTGTCTTCTTCCCCAAGAAGACTTCAAGATTATTCAGAGAAAGAAGCCTGCCTCACATATCTCCATATCCCCAGAATTGAACATAATAAATGATCAAAACTCTTGAATGTATTTCTATTTAATTTTCTAGTTTGAGTCTATCAATATTACATATATGGTAATAGAAGAGTGTCTTGAATTCTGAATACTGACTTCATTGTAAATTCATTCAACTGAAAATACTTTTAAAACACATTTACACTTAATACTTATTGACCATTTTTTAGATAAATGATCATCTGGAAGCTAAAAATATTTCAAACAGACTTAAGCATTTAATATTTTGTTCAATAAGCAACTGCTGTTTGGATAGTCACATCATCCGAATTACTAAGCCTGGAGACAGAAAGAGCTGATCTTTCTAACACACTGCACTTGTGGAATTGTTTATGATGACTGTTACCTCCTGAATCCCAGAGGTTATTAAATAATTCAACAGCCCTTTTGGACAGCTTGTTTCATACCTAATGTTCACTGCTGTAATCAAATTAAATCTGCACTTTGGGCTTTAATTTTTTTAATGAAATATTTCAAATTTGTAATTAAAAAAAAGAGGCTCTTAAATACAAGCCAAATTTTCTTAACTAATTTTTTGTCAAATTGTTCACCCCTCCACACAAAACTGTGCATGTATCTTGTAAGAGGATATTGAGACAGAGAACGAATGCCATCTTAAACGATATGCAGTTTTACTTAATAATATTACATTCAAAACCATGGTGCACCCTGCTGTCGGGGACAGAGTGACAGGCTTATCCTCAAGAAACCTGCAAGTGTATTACAGAAAAACATGTAATGATTACATTGTTTGAATGAACATACTCTCCTAGATGCTCCTTTTAAAAACACACACCTGGCCCGTCTGAAATAACAGACTGACTAAGTGAGCTCTCTTGGCTCTCCACAGGGCTCCCTGGCCTTTGGGCCCGATTCTGCCCCAGGAGCTGTCAGCCAGAGCCCTTGGCTGCTGCCATGGGAAGGGATGACCCGCTGCACTGCAGCAAGCCCACCTCGCAGCCCCGCGGCAGAGAGCTGTAGGGAGGCTCCTGGCTTATTCAGCCACACATGATTCTTAGGGCAACTAAAAAAAAAAAAACTCCGAGAGGTTCAAAATGGGAGCTAAGCACTCATGAGTTGACATTTGTACGGCTGTGTTCCAAGCGCCTGCCAAGTTGATATCACATCACCATCTACAGGTTTCTGAAGGGCCATCGACCTTCTCAGTAAAACAAGAAAGTGAGGTCCAAGCCGAGAAGCCAAAGGGAATTGTGCATTGGACCCTCCCTGTTACAGGAAGTAGCCAGACTGCCTCAACACCTCCTTTCCTCTGCACTGACCGTGGCTGGGTGGCCGGGACTGGCCAGCTGTTCACCTTGCCTGTTTTTCTCTCTTCCTATAGCCATACATTTGTACTATGATTCCCAGCCTCCCTTGCAATTAGTTAGGTATAGTCATGTGACTGAATTCCAGTCAATGTCACTTTTACCTACAGCTGCCACTTAAAGTGATTCTACACATGATCCTCCATGCTCTCCTGTATTCTGGACCGATGTCAACACTCAGCTACCAGTCAGCTTAGTAAACAAAAGCTGAGGATGACAAAACTTTTATGAGCCTGGGCCTGGATCTGACCTAATTGAAACTTCCTATTCTTGATAACACTTACATGCAAAGGAAATAAAACTTTCTTATATCAGGTCAGTGAAGCTTCAGGATTTATTTAATAGCAGCTAGGTTTACCACCTGAATGCAGAGTTCCAAAGATTAGCAAGGACAGATAAGAAAGACTTTCTCATGATCAATGCAAAGAAATAAGTTCAGTTCAGTTCAGTTCAGTCGCTCAGCTGTGTCTGCCTCTTTGTGACCCCATGGACTGCAGCACGCCAGGCTTCCCTGTCCATCACCAACTCCTGGAGCTCACTCAAACTCACATCCACTGAGTCAATGATGAAATCCACCCATCTCATCCTCTGTCATCCCCTTGTTCTCTTGCCTTCAATCTATCCCAGCATCAGGGTCTTTTCAAATGAGTCAGTTTTTCACGTCAGGTTTCAGCTTCAATATCAGTCCTTCCAATGAACACTCAGGACTAACCACATTTAGGATGGACTGGTCTGATCTCCATGCAGTCCAAGGGACTCTCAAGAGTCTTCTTCAACACCACAGTTCAAAAGCATCAATTATTTGGTTCTCAGCTTTCTTTATAGTCCAACTCTCACATCCATACATGACTACTGGAAAAACCATAGCCTTGACCAGATGGACCTTTGTTGACAAAGTAATGTCTCTGCTTTTTAATATGCTGTCTAGGGTGGTCATAACTCTTCTTCCAAAGAGCAAGCATCTTTTAATTTCATGGCTACAGTCACCATCTGCAGTGATTTTGGAGCCCAAAATAATAACGTCTGTCACTGTTTCCACTGTTTCTCCATTTATTTGCCATGAAGTGATGGGACTGGATGCCATGATCTTAGTTTTTTCAATGTTGAGCTTTAAGCCAACTTTTTCACTCTCCTCTTTCACTTTCATCAAGAGGCTCTTTAGTTCTTCTTCGCTTTCTGCCATAAGTGTGGTGTCATCTGCATATCTGAGGTTATTGATTTTTCTTCCAGCAATCTTGCTTCCAGCTTGTGCTTCATCCAGCCCAGCATTTCTCATGATATACTCTGCATTTAGTTAAATAAGCAGGGTGACAATATACAGCCTTGATGTACTCCTATTCCTATCTGGAACCAGCCTGTTGTTCCATGTCCAGTTCTAATTGTTGCTTCTTGACCTGCATACAGGTTTCTCAAGAGGCAGGTCAGGTGGTCTGATATTTCCATCTTTTTCAGAATTTTCCACAGTTTATTGTGATCCACACAGTCGAAGGCTTTGGCATAGTCAATAAAGCAGAAATAGATGTTTTTCTGGAACTCTCTTGCTTTTTCAATGATCCAGCGGATGTTGGCAATTTGATCTCTGGTTCCTCTGCCTTTTCTAAAACCAGCTTAAACATCTGGTGATTCATGGTTCACATATTGTTGAAGCCTGGTTTCGAGAATTTTGAGCATTACACATTCCAGGATGTCTGGCTCTAGGTGAGTGATCATACCATCATGATTATCTGGATCCATCTAGTCTAAGCTATGGTTTTTCCAGTGGTCATGTATGGATGTGAGAGTTGGACTATAAAGAAAGCTGAATGCTGAAGAATTGATGCTTTTGAACTGTGGTGTTGAAGAAGACTCTTGAGAGTCCCTTGGACTGCAAGGAGATCCAACCAGTCCATCTTAAAGGAAATCAGTCCTGAATGTTCATTGGAAGGACTGATGCTGAAGCTGAAATTCCAATACTTCGGCCACCTGATGTGAAGAACTGACTCATTTGAAAAGACCCTGATACTGGGAAAGATTGAAGGCAGGAGGAGAAGGGGATGACAGAGGATGAGATGGTTGGATGGCATCACTGACTCAATGGACATGAGTTTGAGTAAACTCTGGGAGTTGGCGATGGACAGGGAGGCCTGGCATGCTGCAATCCATGGGGTTGCAAATAGTCAGACGCGACTGAGCGACTGAACTGAACTGAACTGAACTGAACTGATAGTATCTCACATAGGTAGGGAGGCTGTTGATGAAAGGAGATATTGTTTCAACTGTCATCTCCAAAGAAGTGTTAGCGAGGGCTCCTCAAAATTATGCCATTTCCTCCACCCACAGAGCAAAAGCACATAATACAACAGTGAAAATCTTGTAGAACATTAACCCATGCCGTTTAGTGACAACCATAATCTAAAACTGGAAGGACTTCGAGAGCTGTTGCTGCATAACCTCTGCATCCTCTTAGAGTTGGTGTGAGAGGGAGATGGCCAAAGACTCTGACTCAAACCTAAAATCTGAAATGAAGCTAAATTCATCTAATACAGGATGATGCTTGGGCACCTCCAGGGCCTCTGTTCTCACATAGCTCTTTTGATGGAGAAAAGCCTGAAGAAATACTGAAATCCATAGTCCACTCTATTGCTCACCCCTTCACTCTCCACCAGAGTGACCTGCTCCCTGACATCTCCCCGTCCTTCTCAGGGCAACAGTAGGGACTTTACGTGGGGAGGGGATGCTGTGATTCCCACATCTCACGTTAAGTGAAAAGGTGGAATTACTAATGTGACATCTCAGAACCATCTAAAATCAACCTAAATTCAGGGAGGAAATATTCAGGGGTTAAGAGGTGACATCTGTAGCCCACTATCCAGGTTCACGTGCTGTTTCTATTGCTTAGTCGAATCTAACCGTAAGGGAGGGTCTTTGCTAAGTTTCACTTTTCCCCCATAAAGTGGAGATGATTAAAAAAAAATAGTCACACCACAGATTATTAGAAAAGATTACACTGAATAATACAAGGAAATTGTTGGGTATATAATAGATATTCAGCAAGCAGTTGCTGATATTAGGAGAGGGAGACAGATGTTACGGTGTTTGCAATGTACCCAAGAAATCCTGGCCAGGGTCTGGGAGAGAAGTATGGCTGTATCTATCCCTGTGTTTACTAGAAAGCAGGTTAGGCGTAACCACGCTCTCAAGCCATGTTCTAGACTGGATTAGAGCCACTGTCTCAGGACAGAAGGTAATAAAAATAATAAAATAGCAAACATATAGTAGTTATAGTTCATATGTAAATAATCTATATAACATTTTTAGATAGATAGTGGTTTAAAGCATATCAAGGATTTTTACACCTACTATTGGATCTAATCTTTAAAACCCTAGAACATAGAAACTGTAGATGTTTTTATTTCCACCATAGAGATGAACAAATTGAGGCTCAGAGATAGGATATAATTTGCTGAAATTCACACAGTCAGCAATAGAGCCAGACTTTAAGCCCCAGTCCTCTCTATTCCAAAGATGATGGATTCATCCTCTCCACGTGGAGAGAGGATTTGTCAGGGAGACATTTGATCCTTGCTAATCAGAAAAGATTTTAAATGAGGACATAAAAGAAAATCTTAGAAGAATGGGTTCTCAGTGAAGCAGGGAGGGAAGCAGCATGTTAAGATCTTTCTCCTAGAGACGAGGAATTTTCCCAGGCTCAGAGAACACATGGAAGGAAGCCAGAGAAAGGAAGACTGTGGAGATAAAGTCATGGATGGAACTCCAGAGGGGAATGGTGATAATAAAATTTGCTGAAGGGCCCTTCCTTTGCACTTAACACCATGCTAAAACTTTGATAGATATCCTATTTAATCCTCCCAGTTCTATGAATGTGTAATATTGTTATTCCCATTTTACAAGCAAGGAGACTAAGGTCCACAGTCATATAGCTAGTGACTGGTAGGTAGTGCACAGTGGAATCAGGGTTCAGATCTGGGTCGGTCTGACATCAGAGTTCATGTTGATCTATCCCCAGTTTATGTAGCCCCAGAGGCTTATAGATAAAGCAAGATATACAGTGTCTCTCATTGGTTAATCCCAGGAGTGCACAAGAAGCTGAAGGGTGAATGTAAAAAAGTAATAAACCAAGCTATATAAAATATACCTAAGCTGTATAAAATGAAACTAAGCTAAATTTTAAAATCATAGCATGATGTCATCTTACCCCAGGAGAAGTAGAATATTCAATATGGAGAGACAGAACTATAAAGACTAACCTTGGACATGGAGTAAAAGAGCAATGGCTTAGATAGGTAACCTGACATTCAAAACAACAGGACAGTGAGCTAGGAAGCAATCTTTCTGCGTGCTCAATCTCTCAGTCATGTCCAAAACTCTTCTGGCGGGCTACAGTCCATGTAGCCCACCAGGCTCCTTTGTCCATGGGATTCTCCAGCAAAGAATACTGGAATGGGCTGCCATTTCTTCCTGCAGGGGAATCTTCCCAACCAAGGGATCAAACTCATGTCTCTAGTGGCTGGGAAGCTCCCAGATGGCACTAGTGGTAAAAGAATCCGCCTGCCAGTGCAGGAGACACAAGAGACGTGGGTTTGATCCCTGGGTCAGGAAGAACTTCCTGGAGGAGGAAATGGCAACCCACTCACAGCTTAGGGGAGATGTATTCCACTCCAGTGTTCTTGACAGGAGAATCCCATGGACAGAGGAGCCTGGCTGGCTACAATCCATGGGGATGCAAAGGAGTCAGACATGACTGGAGCAACTGAGCTCACAATCCTTCTAGCGTGTGTCTAAAATCACAGTAAACTACCCAACAATGTCCTCATGTTTTAATGTCTCTGGAAAGATACTTCTATGTAATTTCTCATATAGATATTCTAAGAGTTAGAAACTTAAAGAAAGTCTGCCTGCTCTAAAAAAAAATATATATATATATATAAAATCTTTTTTATGGGAAAAAAAGAGCTTTCTCTTTAACAAAAAAATCTAATCAAGAGTGTTTCCTAAGGAAGAAAAAATTGGTTTAAAAATTTAGAGTTATTCCATCGTAGCCTATTTCTATCCCTCTATCATCCCTGATATCATTTTACTGGTGCTATTCACTATGTTCTAGGTTGACGGAGGAGGAGGGAGGAAGGGACAGAGGGACCAAAACGGATCATATGTCCAATCTCCAGCACGTGTCTTTTATCATTTACTTGGTCTCCTGAACTAGGTATTCTCATGCCCACCTGCAGACCCAGAGGACAGTCAGACTCCATAAAGGGGTTGTTTGCCTCGTGTTGTTTGCTCTCCATTTCTATTCCATACAGTCTTACGTCTGTGTCTTTGCTCACACTCTTTACTCCACATGGGTTGCCTTCCCTGGCCTCCATCTCTTCTTGCCCAAGTCCTGCACATCCTGCAGTTCCAGATCTAATCACTGCAGCTGGGAGCTCTCCTTCCTCTGAGCTTTGTTATGACCTTCATTGATGTCATACTTCTTATTTACATGTATGGCTCATCTCCCCTAAGCTGTACCTAACTTGAGGGCAAGATTCTTAACTAATTCCCCCTTGTCTCACCTACAGGGCTTTGCACAGAGAGGATACTCAATCAATAGCTGTTCAGTGTTTGTTCCCTGACCGCAGGCTTGATTCTCAACAACCAGATCTTCCTGCGTAAGCCCAAGCCACAGGGATCACCTGCTGCCAGGAACTGGATCCACCAAAACTCACCTGGGAGCGTCCTCCCACAGGCCCACATCTGAGCCTCTTAAAATACACAGAAGCAAATAACTTCTAAGAAGACAGGAAGTTTTGGCAGCAGAGACAAAACATTAGAAATGTAACTACTCTTCAGGTAATAAACATTTATTAAGATGGTAGAAATCACTTTTGAAATGCTATAGCTCAACAATCATTCATATGTTGTCTTGTCCTACTAAATGTCCAGTCAGTTCAAATGGATAGGTCAGCCCTGGTTTGGAATGTTAATTCTGATAGTATTTAAAAGCTCTTTCTATTCTGTCCCTAAGTCACTTTTCCCTGGGAGGGTATGAATCCCTAAAAAGTCTCTGTAAGCACACACAAGGGGCTCTCATAAATATTAATTGAGCACAACAGGATTCTCAGCTGTCAGGTGCTAGGTGAAGGGTACATTTTTGCTAAATATTTTGAGTCACCCTAACTTTACTTATCTTCATAAGCCTAAATATACCAACAACAATGTGGGGTCTTGTCTTAACCCTTACTCCAAACTGTGTGAAAGCAAAATACATTAGTTATCAAATCATTTCTACATTATCTCAAGAGTCCTTTATAACGCCACTAGTCCTCTTTGCAGTTGAAGAAACTGAAATTCAGGAAAGTTAATTAACCCACCCAACTCTTTGTTAAACTTTAAAACTCAAGCTTTATAAACACTATGTAGTATAGAAAAAGCAATGAGATAACCACTCTAGAATATTACCAGAGAGAATATACACCAATAAAATATTTTCAGAAAGCAATTACATTAAGAATAAATATATATGTATGTATGTATAAATAATATTGTATATGTAATATTTACCCATTAATTTTACTTCTAGAAATAAAGCCTAAGAAATAATCAGAGATATGATTTTTTAATCTCACATAAAGATGTTTATTATAATATTACTTATGATAATGATAAATAGTAAAATAAGAATAGCTAAGCAATAATATAGCTATCATATGTAGTCTTTGGAAAATTTTAAGTGGTTTTTCAGGTAACAAAATAATCTGACATAAATGACTCCAATTCAAAAGGCTAGGGTAAAGCACAGCAAAATATTAGCAGTGATTGCCCTTTCTTTTTTATGTTTCTGTTTTCAAAATTTCCTACCAAGTTCAGATGTTACTTTTGTAATCTGAAAAAAGTTACTTAAAAACAACAAATAAATTAAAAATCACATCCACAGTTACACAAGAAATGAAAGTCCGCCCTTTATCTTCAACTCCGGAGCTCTGGTCCCTGAACCACCCTCCCTCATTCTGCAGAGTAATGAGCCATCATACAAAATACATCAGCGTCACTGAGTCATCAGACAGTTATGCAAAATAGCCAATCAGAATGAAGTAAATTATATTAGACTGTTTCATATGCAATCTTATGCAGACATAGCCCCAGAAAGGGAATCAGTACCACTTAACTCCAGACTAATGTGCATTGCCTGCCACGACTCCTACAATTTTATTTCCTAAATATGCCAAAACTACTGGACCCTCCTCTATCTGTAACACTTTCTTCCAATCATCTAATAATACCCTTTGTTTCAAATTAAAGTTACCACCAAATCTGGGCATAAGACAGTCCTCAAATTCCTCATAAACTACAATTAACCTGCTATAAAATATTTTCATTCCATCTTCTCAGAAAAGAAACTGGAGTGAGAAACCACTCTCAATTCCTTTGTTGATGGAATTAACCAATGACACAAAGAATTATTACCCATAGCAAACACGTAATGTCTTCAAGGACTAAAGTATTTCATATTCTGTCCTGTAAGTAAAACTTTACAGTGGATACATTTGTTTATATTCTATATTAATCACATTTATATTCTACACACAGGTCTCTAATGGAGATATCATTCTTGGGCCATACTGTTGGAAGAAAGGACAATTGGAAGTCCAGAAAAATTCCTATAAGTTCTTTACTGCAACATCTATAAATGAAAAAAAAACCAGGTGACTTGAAGAACTACATGTCCTATTGCTTACATTACAATTTGAAAGAATTGTACATTACAATTGATCATTGTCATCACTCCACTAATCTCAAGAACTCAACTGAAGTAGTAGTTCTAATATTGGGGTGTAAAATGGAAAGGAGCTGGCGATGAGAAAAATTGTCTTTTTTGAGTTAGGCACACACTGAGATCTGCAATAAATCTAATTTATGAATGGGCTCAGTGCCACCTGCACACACTAGTTTTCACTTGGAAACATCATGCTGTAAAATTGAAGGAGGAGGAGACATTTTTCATTTGTGATGATGTACGAGAGATACAACTTTCACTGTTCTTTAACACAGTCAGTAGGCAAGGGACTCAGACTATTGTGAATCAGTGATTAATAATGTGTCCATTGTTACTATGGAAACCATACTTCTGGATCATCTCTCCTGAATACGGGACAAATTGCTATTGTTTGAGTAAAGCAGGAAAGAGTAGAGCTTGTTTTTCTTTTCCCAAGTTGCTGGCTCAAACTGATTGCTTTTAGTTGCTAAGTCATGTCTGACTCTTTTTCAACCCCATGGAATGTAACCCACCAGGCTCCTCTGTCCATGGACTTCTCCAGGCAAGAATACTGGAGTGGGTTGCCATTTCCTGCTCCAGGTCAAACTGATTACCTTAATTTATATTCCCCTCTGACCTGATAAACATTATTCCAATATCAGATAATACTGTAGGAATTGTATAGTCCTGTGTTAGACTCCTTTAAGGAAAGTTTCTGGTCTAGAGTAAGTAAAACAATATGTTAAGAATGGCTCAGACGGTAAAGAATCCACGTGCAATGCAGGAGACCTGGGTTTGATCCCTGGGTTGGGAAGATCCCCTGGAGAAGAGATTGGCAACCCACTCCAGTATTCTTGCCTGGAGAATCCTATGGACAGAGGAGCCTGGAGGACTACAGTCCACGGGGTCGCAAAAGAGTCGGACACGAATGGGCAACTAAGCATAGCACAGCTATGTTAGACTCCTTTAAGGAAAGTTTCTGGTCTAGAGTAAGTAAAAGAATATGTTAAGAAAGGAAAACATTATCAAGCTTTTCATTTGCCACCTAAGTCTTTTTCCAGAAGTTCTTTAATAATGGCTTTAAAATTTAAGATTTATAGAAATGAGATACACTGCCAACACTGACAAACTCTTTCATGCTTCCTTTGACTGAGATCATTCTTCTTGGTCCTTTTTCTATTTATTATCTCTATTGGGATATTATTATATCCCCAATGTAAGTACACAAGCTTATAGGAGCTTCAGACAAATCACTTCAGTCATAAATAGTAAATGTGTTTCATAAAACACTTTTACACAATTTATCTTGTTCTAATTTTTAAATGCTGATATTTAAATCGTGGCTTAGATTTGGAAGTAACTTTTATTCTTGCCTTGGAAACGTTTGAAAAATGGAAGTTCAGGCATTTTGTAGTCCAACAAATTTTTAATCTATATGCATCAGTTAATTCAATCACTAAATATTTTCTTATAATGTCTTTTGAGAATTAGAAATATAAAAATGGGGCAGCTCAGAGCACACTGGGATGCTTTGATACACATAATATATTCTGGAATTTCTATGCTACCACAGTCTCTGCAAAAGTTTTCCCTGCTTTGACAATTTCATTGAAACTATTTTTCATTTTTAATGAATTTTTATTGCCACTTAATAAAAAGTTACCTTGGTCTTTATTTTCAGGATCATTTTCCTTGCAAAATTATCTTTAATTCCTAAGAGATTTTTTTGTAGCAGTTACAGTGAATAAGCATTCTTAAATTTCAGGATTCCAGACACTTTTACTCCACACATTTTGCCTTATAACATTGGGATTTGTGAAATTATTCCTCCCCTGCATTATTTGAAGCTGAGGCTGAGAAAAGGACAGGCAGAAAATCTACAGGGATCTGTCTTACACTGACCTCCTTTTTCAAAAAGTACCCTTTTCTCCTGATGATGTCTGTCTTAGACAGGGAGCCCAGACTCCCAGGCTGGTGGTTAGGGTGTTCTATTCTAGACGCCCATTGCATGCTGAGCTCTCATTCAACAAGTTCACACTATTCAACTATACACTTTTCAAAAGGGCAAAACATATTTCCCTCCCTCATCCCCAAGTTCTCGAGGTGAGGGACGTGGAGAAAGATTGCAAAGCTTTTGTTATTGTTTTGGAAGGAGGCATTTTAACGTGATTTTTGAACTCCTCTGAATGTTATTTGAGACCAATCTTAATGCCATACTCCTTCTCCCTCTCAGCTCTTCAGTGCTGACTGCCTCCTTACAAGGGGTGTTTTCTGAATAACAATCCAGGGAGCATTATTTGCCATTTTCACCAGGTTCCTGCTCTTTACGGTTACACATTTGGAAATGTCAATCATCTGTACAAAACAGTCAGAGCTGTTACATCTCCAGCGGCATGGGAAAAGAAATCCAAGCATTCACTCTGGAGAGCACGTTCAAACAGGGTCTCACACAGCCGGTGCGGGGAGCGGGGAGTCTTACCTGTGAGGCATGCCGGTGGTGTGGGCGGTGGTGTGCTCGCTGGACAGCCCCCAGAGTTTCAGGTACCAGTTCATCTCCACTTCTCGCACCAGAGCCAGCTGCCGTGCTCTGAGCTGAGTTTGCCCCGAGGGGCTGAGGGTGCTCTCTTTCCCATTTTCTGCAGCTTTCTTGGGAGATTTGTCTTTGCTCCCTACAGAAAACCCAGAGAGTTTCCTTAACTTGGAATTCTCTTCTGAGATCTGACCCCCTGCAGCCCCGGTCCGGGCTGCCAGCATCCTGGGAGTTTGAGTCTGTCTTTCAGAGAAAATGTGAAGTCACTGTCATCAAAGTAATTTGAATTGATTTTTCTGTTTCTGCCTCCCTCTTCTCTCCTGTCCTCCCCCCATCCCTTTAACCTTATCTTGCCGCAAAGCTGTAACTGAGCCGAGTCTGCAGCAAGGGATGAAAGGGTATCTCTAACTTTCCTGAGGAAGAGCTAAGGCGGCCACTATCTGTGAGATCCTGGAACATGGAAATTTTCAAAACAACCCCCAGTGACTTTGTAATACTGAAGCTTTGTGGTGCTGTTTCTTATGCAAAGTTTGGAGTTCTTCTTCACTTAACAATGATAACTTTGAACCTTAGATCATTAGAGTTTTGTAAATTATATTTGATCATCATATTAGAGTTATAAAAACATGAGGCTAATGGAGGCTCATTAGGCATTCTTAATTAGAGTCCCTTTAGAGTTTTTAAAGTTTTAATGTGAATTTCCTCAAATAAGTTTAACAATATCACGGCAAGGGCAGGATTATCCCTTTTGTAATAATTAGCCTTAAAATAATATTTTCAATCTATTTTATAATCTTTAAGGAAAAGGAGGTTTTTGAATATCAATGAGCCACTTAACATATGTCAAACATTCTTTCATTTCTGCAGCCTATCATAACGGATTCAGTCATTAATCCTCTCAGTCCTTGTGATGGGTAGAAGCATAAGAATCACCTTACAACTGAGGAGACTGAGATGAAGTTGGAATTAAAAAAAAAATAGTAGGTAGGAAGTGGTGAGAGCCTATGTGTGCATGGGTGTGGATGTGGCAGTGAATGTGCCCATTGCACATGAAAACTAATCCTGAAGATGAAAAGAAAATTCAGTTAATGGCCCTTGTGCTTAAGATGCATGAGATTGACCCACATGCCTACCAACCAACCTGACCTCTGTCACAGCTCAGGTGAGAATGATATCAGACACTGAATGATATCAGTGTCTGAAGTGAAGTGAAAGTCGTTCAGTTGTATCTGACTCTTTGCGACGCCACGGACTATACAGTCCATGGAATTCTCCAGGCCAGAATACTGGAGTGGGTAGCCATTCCCTTCTCCAGGGGATCTTCCCAACCCAGGGATTGAACCCAGGTCTCCCACATTGTGGGTGGGATTCTTTACCAGCTGAGCCAACAGAGAAGCCCAAGAATACTGGAGCGGGTAGCCTATCCCTTCTCCAGGGGATCTTCCTGACCCAGGAATCAAGCCGGGGTTTCATGCAATTGCAGGTGGATTCTTTACCAACTGAGCTATCAGAAGTCCTCTTAGGTGTCTACCACAAAGTCATTTCATGACACCCAAGCCCCAAGCTTCCCTGGTAGCTCAGCTGGTAAAGAATCCGCCTGCAAAGCAGGAGACCCCGGTTTGATTCCTGAGTCAGGAAGATCCCCTGGAGAAGGGATAGGCTACCTGCTCCAGTATTCTTGGGTTTCCCTGGTGGCTCAGATGGTTAAGAATCTGTCTGCAATGCAGGAGACCTGGGTTGGATCCCTGGGTTGGGAAGATCCCTGGAGGAGAGCATGGCAACCCACTCCAGAGGTCTTGCCTAGAGAATCCCCATGGACAGAAGAGCCTGGCATGCTGAAGTCCGTTGGATCACAAAGAGTTGAACGTGGCTGAGTGACTAAGCACAGAACACGCACACAAGTCCCAAGCATCCAGACCTAGTCAGCCTCGGGGTCTCATGTATCAACTGCCTCAATGTCAGTTACACGTAAAAAACTCAGGAAAGTTAGTGAATTTCTCTGTCTATTGCAGACCATAACTTACAAATCATGGAGGTATATGCAGGTCTTACAGCCTCTGAGACTGGCAGTGGAGGAAGAGGGAGGCTCTTTTTAGAGAGCTAGCTCTACTGGAATGCTTGTTTGTGTCTCTGAGGATCTTGGCTGCGAGTCAATCAAAGCCAAGAATGAGAGAACAGCAAATCCTAGCGTGTGCACTGTCCACATTCAGGTAAAAGCGGTTTAGTATGAGTACCCGGGTAGTCTAGGATTAGGACCATGACCCCCAAGCCATGAGCCTGCTGAGACCACTACCAAAGGGCAACAGGACAGCTGCTGCCGAGCACCAGGTCTGTCCCGGCTGAGGCTGTGCGAAACCCACGCCAGCAGCCCCTCCGGGTCCGCCCGCTGCCCTTCTGGCCCTGTGTCATCGAAGAGCTCTGGCAACATGGTGTCCGCAGCAACAGATTCCTGAAAGTGTAGACTCCGGGGGACAGTCTCCCCGGACGGATATCACTGGGGCTGTGTCAACAGTGGGCTCTGCAACGGAGCTGGGCAGGGGTGGGGTCTAGGTCATTCAGCCAAGGGGATCTTCACACTTCCCTCGGCTTGCCTTTCTCGGGAGGCAGGGCTGTTTAGGAGCTCCGTTCTGGAGTCAGACTACTTGGATTTGAATCCTAACTCCACTGCTCACCTGCTCTGTGATCTTAGGCAAATTACCTAACCTACTGTGCTTTAGTTTCCACAGCTATTAAAAAAAAAAACAAACAGAGATAATTGTATATATGTAGCAGTTTTTAATTACAGCCCCCAAATTCTTCAGCATCCCTTTCATTGAGAGGTGGGGTCTGTTTCCCGTCCCTGAATCTCAGTGGGCTTCTCACTGCTTTTGTTATTGCAAGTCTGTGTGCCCGACACACAGGGAGGCTAAACCATACTAAACGTTGGCGTTTGGAGCAGAGGAAGGTGTATTTCAGGGCCATGGGAGGAAAGGGGTGGCTCATGCCTTTAAAAGCCTCAAACTCCCCAAAGGCTTTCAGCAAAGCCCTTTTATAAGAAAGGTGAGACAGGAGCACAGTTAGTTGTTGCAAACTTCTCAGTGTCAGATTCTTTATTCTTGGAGTCAGGTCACAATATTTCTGTAAACCTCCACCAGATAAACATTAGTCTCTGTTCTAACAAGAAAAGGCAAAGTCCCAAGGCTCAGATCTTGCCCTCCGAGGACCAGGCCCCGGCTAAGAGGGATGGGTCCCTTTACAGGCCGGTTACCCTGCTCAAGAGCATTCGCCCAGCACCCAGCCTGGGTCCTCCCACCAGTGCCCGGGAGGCAGATATCAGCTGGTGGCACCCTCAGGGTCAGGCCCCCAGACCCTGCCCAGCTTTCCTCACCGAGGGAGCCAGGCACCCAGGACCTAGCAGGCCCTCAGGCTCCTCAGGCTCCCGAACAGGTGGCGGCGGCGGGGGGTGAGGTCTCACAGGCTGTGATCCAAGGTGACTGCAACCGCTATTAAGTGCTGGAGATGGAGGAGAGGTTCACTGCTGCCTCAAGGCCTGGGCCAGTGGGTGGCCACAAGTGAGTCCTGCAGAACAGAGCCCGCAGCCTGTTCCCAGGCCATCCATCTCATCCTCCAGCCAGAGTCCAGAGAACCCAGCGGAGAAAAGCACCATCTGCCTCTCACCTTACTCCCCACCACGAGGACCACTGTCCAGTCAACCACTGGCAGAGCTTGACCTCTAACCCTGCACTAAGGATCTCAGTAGCTAATGGTCTCACAAGTTAATGGTCTCTAGAGCTAAGTCTCGTGATGACAGCCACGAACCTGCCCCACTCCTATTACACTTGGATCAGTAAAAGGGATGCTATATGACTTTCACAGATACATCAGAAAGGCTATGTGGCTTTCCCCTACCACTCTTGGAATGTTCATTCGGGAGGAAACTAGATATCACGTCAGGAATCCGATTACCTTGATAATGTTTTGGTGGAGAGTCCCATGTAGGTGCTCTCATCAGTAGCCAACGTCAACCACCAACTCTGGGAGCTACAGGGCTTGGTGAACCCTTGGGTAACTTTAGTCCCAGCCAGCGTCCAATCGGGATGGACAGAGGAGCCTGTCCCTGCTGTCCATAGGGTCGCAGAGAGTCAGACACTACTAAGTGACTTGGCACAGCGTAGCGCAAGTGAGAACAGTGCACACAAGCCCTCACTGTGAGCTAAATAAAATCAGCGCTTTATTGCCACTAACAAATTTTATATTAATTATCCAGCAGAAATAGTAAACATCATTAAAGGTTTATATCCTTATTATAAACCTTTAACAAAATGTAAACTACTTAGAACAGGGTCTAGCATATACTAGCATTTAATAAGCATTAATATTTATTCTCCAGGTTAGATACTATTGCAGCACTAAATTTCAAACTTCCGTTTATGGTTCCCTTTTAAATTTTTGAAAAACTAAGCATCAACTTAAATATTTTAAATATGCAACCTTTGTCGTCTTAAATTTAAATAGTCACAAAAGATGCCACATCCAGCATATTGTAAGTATTGTTGTTTTTGAAATAACATTGTTACATCACTACCTTAAATGTACCCAATGGAACTTAAATCCCACAGCTATTTGATATCTATCATCATCCATTTAAAAAATTCATGAGCATGCTCTTCTTTAGCAGTTGGAAATTTTACATTCTCCCTTTTTCTCTCTGAACTTGTTTTTCCAGTTTGTTCCTCAGCCAGAATTTTAGCCTGATGTAAAATACCTGTATGCTGGAAAATATTTTACAGATGTCCCTATCAAATAACTCTCTGCAACAAAAATATGGGCATAAAATGATAAATTTTTATTTTCTATGTCCACAAGACTCTATTATAAAATGCCTTAGAGACTGAGTTATTGCAACATTATTGGATATAATTGGTTAAAACTAGATTTTCTAAATTTTGATAAGTTATTGTTTAACATAAAAAATAAAATGTTATTGAAAAAATGTCTTTTAATGACAAGGATAGGGTTGGGATTTTTTTCTGAATTAGCCCATATTTCTTCGAAAATTGCCAATTTAAGGACCAGCACCCAGAGATATGGAGAACAGTCCTTTCCAGCACCAATAATCTGGATTCTATCTAGGAGCAAACACTCTACGTACTGAATATTTCTTAAGAGGTCAGTTCCTGTCATTCTCACTTAATGATATTAATGAACAGCACATGAGCTGTTTGCGCCACTAAAGCCTTGGATTGTTTTTCTTTACCTGCCTGTTGCAAGGCTGGTTTCTCCTGCTAATTAGCTAACCGTTTTTATTCCCTTTTAAATACTTAGTACTGTGTAGTGAGTCACTTTGTATTCCTACAGCATCTCTGCTGCTTTAACAAGCTACACATTTCTTTAGAATGTCATTGTTGAAGGAAAACGCAGTTTCTCTTGATAGATTTTAGAACATTGCTACTTTTAAAGCATGAAGCAACCCTCCCTGAAAATGTTTAAGTGTTTGGCAAACAAACAAAACATATTGAAACCATTAATGCAATGTGTGCTAAAAGCCATGCTATCTCTGCAATCACTGCTTTAAAGAAATATCAGGGGAAAAAACCACCCTTACTGTGGAGAAAAGGGAACCCTCTTACACTATTGGTAGGAATGTAAACTTGTGTGGTCACCATGGAAGACAACATGGAGATTCCCTAAAAAACTAAAAATAGAGCTACCATGTGATCCAGTAATGCCACTCCTGGGCATATATCCAGAGAAAACCATAATTCAAAAAGATACATGCATCCCAGTGCTCACAGCAGCACGATTTACAATAACCAAGACATGGAATCAACTTAAATGTCCATCAGCAGAGTGGATAAAGATGCAATACATATATAGAGTGGACTACTACTCAGCCATCAAAAAGAGCAAAACAATGCCATTTGCAGCAACATGGATAGACCTAGAGGTTATCACACTGAGTGAGGTAAGTCAGAAAGAAAAAGACAAATATCATATGATATCACTTATACATGGAATCTAAAATATGACACAAATGAATTTATTTATATAACAGACTCACAGACACAGAAAACAAACTTATGGCCACCAAAGGGGCAAGGGGTAGGGAGGTATAAATTAGGAGTCTGAGATCAGCAGATACAAACCACTGTGTATAAAATAGATAAACAATAAGGTCCCATTGTATAGCACAGGGAACTATATTCACTATCTTCTAATAAAGTAATAGAACATGAAAAAGAATATATATGTACACACACAGAATCACTTTGCTATATACCAGAAACTAAAAACATTGTAAATCAACTAATTTTTTTTAATGCTTAACAGAAAAAAAGGAAAGAAAATACTTTCCTCTATGAGCATTTGTAGTCTTTTACAGAATCTAGAGAATTAAAAATCATCCACACTTTCTCCATCTCCTCCCCTTTAAAGGAGAATAATGATTCTAAAAAGGAAAAATAAAGAGTGTGCAAAAGTGGAGGTAATTATTTTCTTATTTTTTAAGGTAGACAAGATCTGATGGTAAGTGCTACTTAAATTCATGGTCTCCAACCTGAGGCAGGCCCTATTCCTAGGCAGCAACCAGGGTCAATGATATTTTGTGATTCTACGGAAAACATTTGGGATCTCAGACCAACAATAACCCTATTCCCACCATTGCCCTTTATTGCCATAATGTACTCAAATTTCTATCTTTAAAACTTGAAAGATCACTTGTTAACAGACTTAGAAGGCACTTCCAGTTCATAAAAGCTATTATGGGGTCCAATATCTAAATCTACTCCTCACTTGTTGGAGTTCTGAAAATGGTGATTATTTTGGGCCAAGTTCCTGTTTAGGTCCGTTGCTTTGGTTCCCACCCTAGGGGCTGACCCTGATTCACTCACTCACAATAAAAATAAGACACCTGGACTCTTAGCACGTAGTCCAGCATGAGCTCAAATATTTCTTCAGCTCCACATTGGAAACGTGACTAATAGCCCACATTTCTGATGTATCATCTCCACCCTTTGTAGGCTGTTACTGCCCTGTTTCCTGGTAGGAAAAATGACTCCACTGGCCACCCACTCCTGATCCTCAGGAGTGGCATTCTGTGTAAGAGTAAACTCAACTAAAATATTTTGTAGAAGCCGCTCACTGATATTTTCCAATGCGATGATCACACTGCCTCAAGTTAATGGGAGCCTCACTAATAAAATCCACATGTATTATGAATAAGAACATGATTGACAAAAGGAAAACAAGACATGTATTTAAGGAAGTGGTTGTCTATTAAATAAAGAGAGCCTGAGAGGTCACTTAAATCTGGAGAAGTAGAAACAGTTTAACAGGATTTCACATCAGACAGAGGTTGGTGGCCCAAGTTCTGCTGCACATGAGCTGTGTGACCTGGGAAAGTTGATTAACCTCTCTGAGTACCAGTGTCCCCATTGACACAATGAGGCAGTACAGATTATAATATTTCTATGAGGATTATAGATAATGAGTATAAAGTGTAGGGCTCAAAAAAACTATAGATATTATTATGATAACATCTTGTCACTTATTGTTACATTATTTACATTTTAGCACCTAGTGAAAAGTGAAACTGTTAATCGCTCAGTTGTGTAGGACAATTTTGGGACCTTATGGACTGTATTGCCTGCCAGGCTCCTCTATCCATGGGATTTCCCAGGCAAGAATACTGGAGTGGGTTTGCCATTTACTCCTCCAGGGGATCTTCCCGACACAGGATCGAACCAGGGTCTTTTGAAATGCAGGCTGCATTGCAGGCAGATTCTTTACCGTCTAAGCTACCAAGGAAGCCCTTTAACACCTAGAGTGTTTTGCTGCTGTTGTTGTTTTTTTTTAATATGTCAAAGGATTCATATATGCTTTGACTGTAACAACGCATATGGAAGAGTTCGGACCGATATTTTTTGGCCCAATATTTTTGGAGTCTAAAAGCTGGTTTATATGTAATTGCCCAGCATTAGTGAAGTTTAAGGCGAAACAGCAGGGAGCTCTTTATTCCATGATATCTGGACCTAATTTAAGAGAGTCCGATTAGGCTGGTTAATGGTGGGGAGACTAGAAATAGGTAACTTAAAATATCCAAGGTAACTTAAAAGGGCTCCAGTGCTGTGACTGGTGAGGACATGAATAGGAAAATGCAGGAGACCAATAAGGACAGCAGGCTGAACACACGAGCAGTGAGGTGGCAGGAGGGGACTCGCCCATCCACAGGGCTGCAGACACTCCAGAGCGGCTCTCTGCTTCTATCATTCTATAAAGGACCCTAGAAAAGGCTCTGGGACACTGGAATTCTCAGGTGCTATAAGGGATGGGGGCTCATTGTGTTTGTTCATACTCACATTATCAGTACACAGACAGGTTTTTGCTACTCAAAGTGTGGTCCAAAAGCCAACAGGGTGGCAGCACTTGAGGACTTACTAGAAATGCAGGATTACCCCAGACCTAATGAATCAGGACCTGCATTTTAATAAAGTCCCCCAGGGGATTCATATGTACATTGAGGTTTGTAAAGCAATAGTTCCCAAACATTGGGAGACTGTGTGTGTGGAGGGCTGAGCAATGTGGAGAAAGTATAATTTTTGAGCAGTGCAGAAGAAACTGAGATGCAGCAAGGTTTAGTAATTTTCTAACTTCACCAAAGCCTGTCTGATTCCCAAATCCCCGCTCCTTCATTATTGAGTAGCTGCTCTTTAAACATGAGTTGGATACCTGGTAAAGAATATGAAAATGAAGGTGTCCGTTGCTCAGTCATGTCCAACTCTTTGCAGCCCCATGGACTGTAGCTTGTCAGGCTCCTCAGTTCATGGAATTCTCTAGGCAAGAATACTAGAGTGGGTAGCCATTGCCTTCTCCAGGGGATCTTCCCAACCCAGGGATCAAACCCAGGTCTCCAGCATTGCAGGCAGATTCTTAACCATCTGAGCCACCAGGGAAGCCCATTAAAGAATATAACTTCTATACAAAATTTCCTTCTGATAAATGGAGGTTAGAAGGGGTTAGATGGATTTACAGATTTTTCCCAGCTGGCTGGAGATAGAGGAGGGAGACAGAAATCAAGCCAAGGCAAGTGATCTCCCATAAAGCACCACAGGAGTCTCTATGCCTTGAGCCCTAGACCCATTCCTGGCCTTGAGCGCCTCCTTGGCCACGGACGCTCCTTTCTGCTTCACACAACCTGAGACAGCCCTCCCCGCGTCCTGACACCAAGTGCTGACTGCCACACCCTCTGTGAGGTTCTGATGTGCCACGCTTACCTTTTCCCACGGATCTCTTTTGTGAGTTTTACACGAAGCGTAAGTGTGGAATTCTGGCATTAACAATGCTCGACAAGGGCTGCCCTGGGGCTCACTGGTTGAGAATCCGCCTGCCAACGTAGGAGACATGGGTTTCACCCCTGGTCTGGGAAGATCCCACACGCCAGGGAGTAACTAGGCCCAAGTGCCACAGCTACTAAACCTGCGCTCCAGAGCCCCGGAGCCACAACTACTGAAGCCCACACACCCTAGAGCCTGCGCTCTGCAACAAGAGAAGCCACTGCAATGAGAAGCCCAAGCACTGCAAACAGAGAGTCGTCCCCACTCTCCACTCACCACAACTAGAGGAAAGCCTGTGGCCATGAAGACTCAGCACAGCCAAAAATAAATAAAAATAATAAATCCTTTTTTTTTTTAGAAAAAAGAGTATGAAAGTTATTTCCTAACACAGTAAAAAAACAATGTTTGACAAACTTTTCAGACTCATAACCCATTTTCTTTCTTAAACATAGTTTTCTAAAACATAAAGGGAATAATCAAATCCCTACTAAAGATAGAAAGCTTGATTCAGTAAAGGATGGTATGATCCTCTAAACAGATATGCTGCCCATCTGGGGCTAGAGAAGTTCTGTGTCATCCCATAAAACAGGAGATATGGATGTGGAGATTGTAGACAAACTTCTTCAGAAGATGGCTGTGATGTGGGAGGGAGAATATGACGGTAGTTAAGAAGTAGGTGTTGAGAGGGAGTTTTAAAGATGGGACAGGTTTGAGCAATCTGGTTTGCCAGAAGGAAGGGAGAATCCAGTGTGAGGGACAGGCTTAAGACCCTAGAAAGAACAGACAACCAACATAACAAGGTCCCCAGATAGACGGGTCATGGAATACAGAGCACAAGTAGACATAGTGGCCCCAGGCAAGGGCTGGACCATCTGTTAATACAACAGGAGAAAAGGTGGGAGGAGGACGGATGCAGATGCAGGAGGGTTTCAGCATAATGGAAGGAAGTTGAGGAGGTTGCCTTCTGGTAGCCTGTTCTCTCTGCAATGTAAGAATGAAGGGATCACTTCCTTCCTGGGGATGAAGGAGTCATTGGCGTGTCCATGTGTTTGAGGAGAGGATATGCTTGGGGATTTTCCAGTAGGTAACAGATGGCACACTCCAAAGAGTTTAAGTAAAAATAATTACTGAAGGGGAGAATCACATAGATGTCGGCTGGGTTAACGGGACAAACAAGGGAGGATGACATACAGAGGAACTAGCAACACTTGGCAGGGAGAAGGAAGGGAGTCTGCCAGTGCTGGAGCCACAAACAGGTAATTACCCGACAGAGACAGTGATCAGAGGGACTCAGCCCTTGCCAGGCCCGTGGTGAGGTAGAGATGAAGCAGGGAAATAGAAAACCCAACCTCTTTGACCTCATGCTCTCCAATTTTTCTGCCAGTGCCTCCTTGATCAAACTCAACAGGAGGCTAGAGGGCAAGCAGCCAGATGATGTCATCTGTGGAGGTCAGACAGTCAGGGCACAGAACAGACATGGTGGAGAATGGATCCACAAGAGAAGCAGCAAATAAGCAGCCAGTGGAGACTGTTTGAAATGACTACTATGAAGGATGGACGGATGCTGCCCAGGTATGGGGCTGCCAGAGGTTGATGGCCATGAATTTCAGTGGCACCTGTCAGGGCGGGCTTGGGATTGTCCCTGGAGTGCTCAGCAGTCCAGGTGTAAGCGTGGAGAAACGGGAAGGTCTGGTTGACCCAGAGTTGTGTTTTATTTTTTCCCAGGCAGGTCAGATGGAAGTACAATGAGCAGTCATGGAAATCGCCACTGGAAAGACATGTGATGGATAACAAAGTCACTCAGGCATGTCCAACTCTTTGCAACCCCATGGACTGTAGCCCACCAGGCTCCTCTGTCCATCAGATTCTCTAGGCAAGAATACTGGAATGGGTTGCCATGCCCTCCTTCAGGGGATCTTCCCAACCCGGGGATCAAACCCAAGTCTCTTGTGTTGGCAAGCAGGTTCTTTACCACTAGTGCCACCTGGGAAGCACAATGAAGTATAAGATCTATGAAAAAGACACTGAAAAGAAGAAGCTGCTGATAGGGAAAACAGGTTAAGTTCTTTAAGGCCAGACCCAGGGGTTCACTGCTGTTTCTCAGAGGTCTCTGAAGGGTCAGTGCTGAGTGGACAGGGGGCTGAGATCAACACAGGATTTAGTTCTGCTCACTTAAGTTCTGGACCTCCTGTCATGGGTATCTCTTTGGGTTGTGATTGTTAGTTTTTGCCTGTCATATCTTTTTTTGTTGGTAAAGTGAAAGTGAAAGTCACTCAATCGTGTCCAACTCTTTGCAGTCCATGGAATTTTCCAGGCCAGAATACTGGAGTGGGTAGCCTTTCCCTTCTCCAGGTGATCTTCCCAACCCAGGGATCAAACCGGGGTCTCCCACATTTCAGGCAGATTCTTTTACTAGCTGAACCACAAGGGAAGCCCAAGAATACTGGAGTGGGTAACCTATCCCTTTTCCAGCAGATCTTCCTGACCCAGAAATTGAACCGGGGTCTCCTGCATTGCAGGCGGATTCTTTACCAACTGAGCTATGAGGGAAGCCCCTCATAGTTGATAAACAACTCCTCTATTCCATCTTAATAAAGCAAATCCTCTATTCCATGTAGATATCATTGGACTGTAAATCACAAGGCCCACATCATATAGGTGGCAACATCATCCAGGCCTTTGTATTCTGAGCACTGTGGCACGCCACTTACAAACTACAAAGAACAAAATCCAATCAGAGCCCTTTCATAGGATTTAGTGTGTGGACACAGTGGGAAAGAGGATCTGTTCTGTTGGATTATAAACCTAAGTCTGCTAGGGTCCACCTTGGCTCTCAGGTAGATAAAGTCTATCAGAAGAAGGAGGAAAACTAAAAGGCCATTTTTCAAAGGGACAGACAAGAAGAGCTGATGATGTAGAGAGGAAAAGCTCTGACAGCATTATTTGAACTCCTCATCCAGTCATATACGGATCTATCCCTTGGACTTCCCACTTTCATGAGACAATAAAAACCATTTTGTGCTTTAGCTGGTTTTTACTGGATTTCAGCTGGTTTATATTGGGGTTTTACTGCTTTTCTCCAAAAAGGTGCTGAGGAATATAACAGTCTAGACATGTTGGAAATGCCTAACTTGGTCCTGGGGTTGGTTGATCATTCAGAAAACCAAGGAGGGTTTGGATTCTTCTCGCCCCCAGAAGGGTTCAGGCTGGTACCCACCCAGAGGGCCCTCTGTTCTGATTTCCTCAAGCCCAGCTCAAGGGTCATTCTGCACAAAGGCCACACAGGCCATCTAGCCACCTATGGTCATCCCACCTTTCACCTTGGAGCTGATTCAGTTCAGTGTTGGAGTAGCTTGTGAGTGAATGATAACAACATAAAAAATGACAGAATCATGGACTTTTCTGGTCCCATACAATATTAGTATGTGATTAGCTGGCCGAGTCCCTTAACTTTATAGATGTGTAAAATGATACCAAGGGGCCTAAGAGACTGAACTATGATTACCTAATTATAAAGCAGTAGAGGAGGTGAAGTGTACTGAGTACTTACCACATGTCACACTGTGGGTTTTATATACATTTCTTTATCCTTCAAACCATCCTGCAACCTGGGTTTATCACCACCATTTTCTAGATAGAGACAGTGAGGGTTACAGGTTTTAAGTAAATTGTCAGTGGCAAGTCTGGAATCCACGCCTCAGTCTCTCTGCCCTAAGGCTTCCCAGTCTTTTTAAACTCCATAGTGCCAGCTCCCTACTGCAAAGATAAAATGCAAATTTGAAGAGGAGTTATAATATAGCTTAAATTTGAAAGCTTCTCAAGTTGCTAACACTGGTTGGCATATACAGGAAGCTGGTCTCTCCCATGATCTCTCCACCATGAAATATTTCTACTGGTGACCTTTGGGAAAAGTCTTAGCACATACTGTGCTCTTAAACAGTGAAATGTGTATAAAAACACCAGGCTTCCAAATAGCTTCTTCTGTTATTATGATGGGATAGGAGGAAAGGAGAAAATAGAAGACTCCTTCACTGTCAAAATAAAATGTAGTTGACTACTGCCAAGGCGGTTATTCCTGGAATGTCTAATTATTAAACCAGAGGCTGTTATCGAAAAGTCAAGCATGTCATTCTCCTCATTCCAGCAAGAAGCCCTTAGGAATCTCAGTTCAGCAACAGAGGGGAAGAAATCCTTCTTCTGAGAACTGTGAAAATTCCAATTTTATTTGAAAGAAAATTCTGCCATCTCCTTGGCAAGAGCTGCATAACATGCACAGTAAATAAAATAGGCTGACATCAAAAGACCTCACTTTCCTCCTGGAGCCTGTAGGCCCCTCCTGGGCCTGGACCTGGGCCTGAGCCTGCCCCAACTCAGCACTGAAGGACATGCCAGGCATTGGGCACAAACCCGCAGGCTCTGACAACCCTCAATGCTTAACCCTTGCCATTTCTATCATTCCTATGTGCAGTTAACATTTACTAATTACTAATCACATGCTGTGCGTTATGCTAAGTCCTTGACATGGCTTCTCTCTCTCTCTCTCTTTCTCTCTCTCTCTCTCTCTGGCAGCACTGTGTAGCATTCAGGATCTTAGTTCCCCAACTAGGGACTGAACCTGTATCTCCTGCAGTGGAAGCACAGAGTCTTCACCACTTGACCACCACGGAAGTCTCCCAGCATTTTCTCATTTAAATGCCTCAACAACTCTATAAAGCAGGAAGCACTAGTATTTCCATTTTGTAAATGAGGAAGCTGAGGCTTGAAAAGGTTAAGCAAGAGAGAAACCGGTGTTTTGCGCCTCCTGGTGCATCAGTGTGAAGCCGTATCCTCAGGCTACTGACAGAAGAGAAGGGAAGGAAAGGAAGCCACACTTTCTAGCGCTGACTTTGTGTCCAACACCAGGCTGGGGTGCTTTACATTTCTTGTCTCCCTCTTCCTCTTGGTAAGCCTGGTTTATGTAAACAACCCTATTTTCTTTTTTCTGTTTTTAATTAATTAGTTTATTTGAATCGGAGGCTAATTACTTTACAATATTGTGGTGGTTTTTGCCATACGTCGACATGAATCAGCCATGGGTGCAAATATGTCCCCCACATCCTGAAACCCCCTTCCACCCCCTCCCCACCCCATCCCTCTAGGTTGTCCCAGAACACCAGCTTTGAGTGCCCTGCTTCATGAATTGAACTTGCACTGGTCCTCTGTTTTACATATGGCAATATACATGTTTCAATGCTATTCTCTCGTCATCCCACCCACCTTCTCCCACAGAGTCCAAAAGTCTGTTCTTTACATCTGTGTCTCTTTTGCTATCTTGCATGTAGGGTCATCGTTACCATCTTTCTAAGTGCCATATATATGCGTTAATATTCTGTGCTGGTGTTTCTCTGGCTTACTTCACTCTGTATAATAGGCCCCAGTTTCATCCACCTCATTAGAACTAACTCAAATGTGTTCTTTTTTACAGCTGAGTAATATTCCATTGTGCATATGTACTACAACTTCCTTATCCATTCATCCGCCAATGGACATCTAGGTTGCTTCCATGCCCTAGCTATTATAAACAGTGCTACAATGAACATTGGGGTACATGTGTCTCTTTCAATTCTCATTTTCTTGGTGTGTATGCCCAGCAGTGGGATTGCTGGGTCATATGGCAGTTCTATTTCCAGTTTTTTTAAGGAATCTCCACACTTTCTCCATAGCGGCTGTACTAGTTTGCATTCCCACCAACAGTGTATGAGGGATCCCTTTTCTCACACCCTCTCCAGGATTTATTCTTTGTAGACATTTTGATGGCAGCCATTCTGAACAGCATGAGATGTAGTTTTGTGGTTTTGATTTGCATTTCTCTGATAATCAGTGATGTTGAGCATCTTTCCATGTGTTTATTAGCCATCTGTATGTCTTCTTTGGAGAAAGGTCTGTTTAGTTCTTTGGCCCACTTTTTGATTGCATCATTCATTTTTTCTGGTATTGAGCTGCTTGAATATTTTGGAGATTCATTCTTTGTCAGTTGTTTCATTTTCTATTATTTTCTCCCATTCTGAAGGCTGCCTTTTCACCTTGCTTATAGTTTCCTTCAAACAACCCTAATTTCTATACAAGCTAACTAGTTAGTGAATGACTGAGTGATGATTTGACACAGATCACCTATTCTAGAGACCCCTTTCTACATATACCTTGTATGTGTAGATGACTGAATTCTTGACTCTCTGATACTTTAGCTGGAGGATCTTAAGCAAATCCCTGAACCCAAGTTTCCCACTTTCAAAAAAGGACTAATAATCCCTCCTTAAGCAAACAGAATGTCAACTAAGATAATGTATGGGAATCCTTACTCATTCTACTTTTACACACACACACCTCTCTCCCTCATTTTCTGCAGCACCACCTGGTTGACACCTCTCAGAGACCTCCCCACTCAGCAACACTCAGTTCAGTTCAGTCGCTCAGTCATGTCCGACTCTTTGTGACCCCATGAACTGCAGCACACCAGGCCTCTCTGTCCATCACCAACTCCCAGAGTCCACCCAAACCCATGTCCAATGAGTCGGTGATGCCATCCAACCATCTCATTCTCTGTCATCCCCTTCTTCTCCTGCCCTCAATCTTTCCCAGCATCAGGGTCTTTTCCAATGAGTCAGCTCTTCATATCAGGTGGCCAAAGTATTGGAGTTTCAGCTTCAGCATCAGTCCTTCCAATGAACACCCAGGACTGATCTCCTTTAGGATGGACTGGTTGGATCTCCTTGTAGTCCAAGGGACTCTCAAGAGTCTTCTCCAACACCACAGTTCAAAAGCATCAATTCTTTGGCGCTCAGCTTTCTTTATAGTCCAACTCTCACATCCATACACGACCACAGGAAAAACCATAGCCTTGACTAGACGGACTTTGTTGGCAAAGGAATGTCTCTGCTTTTTAATATGCTATCTAGGTTGGTCATAACTTTCCTTCCAAGGAGTAAGCATCTTTTAATTTCATGGCTGCAATCACCATCCACAGTGATTTTGGAGCCCAAAAAAATAAAGTCTGACACTGTTTCCACTGTTTCCCTATCTATGTGCCATGAAGTGATGGGACCGGATGCCATGATCTTAGTTTTCTGAATGTTGAGCTTTAAGCCAACTTTTTCACTCTCCTCTTTCACTTTCATCAAGAGGCTTTTTAGTTCCTCTTCACTTTCTGCCACAAGGGTGATGTCATCTGCATATCTGAGGTTATTGATATTTCTCCCAGCAATCTTGATTCCAGCTTGTGCTTCATCCAGCCCAGCATTTCTCATGATGTACTCTGCATGTAAGTTAAATAAGCAGGGTGACAATATATAGCCTTGACATACTCCTTTTCCTATTTGGAACCAGTCTCTTGTTCCATGTCCAGTTCTAACTGTTGCTTCCTGACCTGCATACAGGTTTCTCAAGAGGCAAGTCAGGTGGTCTGGTATTCCCATCTCTTTAAGAATTTTCCACAGTTTATTGTGATCCACACAGTCAAAGGCTTTGGCATAGCCAATAACGCAGAATAGATGTTTTTCTGGAATTCTCTTGCTTTTTCGATGATCCAGCAGATGTTGGCAATTTGATCTCTGGTTCCTCTGCCTTTTCTAAAACCAGCTTGAACATCTGGAAGTTCATGGTTCATGTATTGCTGAAGTCTGGCTTGGAGAATTTTAAACATTACTTTACTAGCGTGTGAGATGAGTGCAATAGTTTGGTAGTTGGAGCATTCTTTGGCATTGCCTTTCTTTGAGATTGGAATGAAAGCTGACCTTTTCCAGTCCTGTAGCCACTGCTGAGTTTTCCAAATTTGCTGGCATACTGAGTGCAGCACGTTCACAGCAACACTCCATGTGTGAAGATTGTGCATGAGCTCTAGGAGACCTCCACATCAGAACCCACGTCTTGGTGAACCTGTCCCTCACCTGTTATTGGGTTAGCCAAAAAGATCATTCAGGTTTTTCCATAGTATCTTACAGAAATAGCATCTAATTTAGCAAATGTTAACAGTTAAAGATATCCTGCTGTTTTCAGTCATGAGGACTAGAGATGTCTTAGCAAAGTCCTAAATCCCTTAAGGGATCCTTTGGCCTGCTGGTCACCTTTGGGTGACTTCGGTCTCTTTTACTTCAGAAACTCTGACCACAAACTCAGGGTTTTTGTGTTCTTTTGTTTAAAGGATTCCCTTCTTTAAAATCCAAACTCCCAAAGCAGTGCCACCTTTCAAATATCCATTATCATTTTCCTCTGAAGATCTACCTCCTCCAGCAAACACTGACTAGATTTTTTGAACTCCTATTTTTACCAAAAATTGGAGAAAATATATAAAAGAAGGCACATTCATACCAACCCCTCATAGCATTTAGCCACAGTAAGAATCAGTCCTAGAGCTGCAGAGTCGCCCTTCTGGTCCTTAAGTCAAGTACATATGGCCTGTCATGTACTACATTCATGTGAGCCGCACAGAAGGGAAACTTCTCTAACTGAGCTCTAACTGAGCAGTGACCAACGCTGCAGGTCAGTCAGGTCATTTTATAAGGTGATATCTGAGTCAGTATCACTGTGTGTATCTAGTATCTGGATGAGGAAATTTAGACCTGCATTTCTCTTGAGCTAGGCATTTTACCAGTACCACAGAACGTGAGTCAACGTTCTCAAAAGATTAAAAGGAATGAACACAGTTCACTCACAAGACACAGTTTCTTGCTAGTTCAGTGGTTTCTGACCAGAAGCATCAACGTCAGCTGGAAACTTGTTAGAAATTCACATTCTCAGGCCTCAGAAGCAGCATGTCAGCACCATTCTGACAAGTCACCTCAAGAGAAATGTTCTGCTAGTCAAGAGAAGCCATCTGCTCACCAGGATGCTTTTCTAGAACCAGGATCCTGCCACAGAGCTCTGGAACAATCCTGCAGTCGAGTCCTGAAGCTCCTGGACATCTGGTCAACCCTACACACAGGCCTGTAGAGTCAGAGAGCACCCTGAAAGAGAGGGAAATAGAGACCAGGGCCTATACTGGATCCAGCCCAGGCTCCAGCACCCGTGCTCAGGCACTAAGGGTCCTGGCTGGAACTAAGCCCTGGAGAGGCACTCAGAAAAATGTGAGGAAGCTATTTCAAAGCACAGGAGCTTTGGAGTCTATGGGGGCCAAAGAGAGGAGCAGTGGAAGGCATGGGGAGCCTCACTTGCCAGGGTCTAAGGACAATAATGCTGTTGGCTTCTGTCTGCACAGCTTGTCCCAACTGTCAATTAGAATTGGCTACTACTGCTCCTGGGCCAGTCTTTGGTGCTTCCACAGGGCCCAGCATAGCATCTTTCATGTGAGAAGACCTCAGGAAAATTTGCTAATTGCTCTATATGTAAATCTTACGGTTGCTTTTAACTAAGGAAAAAGCATGCTATTTGCAGTTTAAGCCAACCACCCCCAGTCACTGTGGGAAGCTTGTCTGGGTCACACAGCAATCACAGCAAGTCAATAGCACACTTGAGACCAGGAGATTACTAGTCAGGTCTTTATGAGTCTAAATACCTGCTCTTTCCACTATTTCATGTTGCTTTGGGGCCATCAGAAGTTTCAAAACCCAGAAGTTGAGAAGGTTAGGTTAGGTGGAACCCAAATAAGGTTTGGGAAGAATCAAAAAGGTCTCTGTGAGAATCTCTTAAATAAAGGGCCCACAAGCAAACTATGGCTACAATGGTAGATATCCTCTCTCCTCCTCCAAACTATCCCTCATTTAGACTGCACTGGTTTAAAACAAATTATTTGACACTCCTACAGAAAGTGGAATCTAATTCCCCTCCCCTGTATATGGGCTGGCATTCATGACTCATTTCTAATAACTTTAATATAGCAAAAGAGATGCCTGCTGTCTTCCAAGGAAGGTTAGAAAAGACTGACTCCCTTCTAGCTTTTGCTCTCATGCTCTCTTTCTCTCTCCATACCCTGGGAGTCCTCCACCAACATACAAAGAACGTCTAGGCCACCTTGAAGCCACCTTACTGGAGAGATCACCCAAAAAATAGTGAGAGATGGCCATGGAGCTCCAGGTGTTCCAGACCCCATCTGTTTTCATGTGTCTCCACCAGACGTGCCAGTGGTGAGCTTTCAGATAATTCCATGCCTCTGCCAAAGCTGATATCACATGGATCAGAGACAAGCTGCCCCACCAAGACCTGGCTAGGTTATAGATTCATAGGCAAAATGTTGCTTTAAGCCACTAAGTTTTGAACTGGTTTGTTTACATAGCATTACATAACTAGAACATAACCCAAACCAAAGGAAGTGAATAACACCCTTGGAAAAGTAGAGGGAAACTGCAAATGTTAGCACTCACAGGAGTGGTTTTCAGCATCTATAAATGACATATTTTTGCCCCTTTATCCAGTAAAGGATACGGACAAGTGTACAAAGAAGTCAGTAAAACAAGGGAAGTATTCAGTGCCTGTTAAAGTTGCCCAGGAAATCTGAATATTTTATTCTAAATAAGATTTCCACATCCAGATCAAAATTAGTGTGAAATCAATTCATCATTTGTTTTCAATTTGAATTGAAAACAATTCATCATTTGTCCAGCAAGGACTTCTCTTTGTTGGTATTTTATAGATTTTCAGGTTGGAGGAAAATTTTTACTTTGTAGTCTATTTATGGGCATCCATATTGCTGCTTTTTGCTTGTTCTACTTAGAAAATTCATTGATTTTACACTCTAGGGTATTCTCTGGCATTCCCCAGGCCCAATCTGTTCTATCTCATGTGGTTTCTTCTCTCTACTCTACCTTCTCCTGCTGATGACTCTTTTTGAATCACTGGCTCTCAATTTTGGTCCACCACACCATACCCCTGAATCATTCAACCACTCTGCCCTGTGTTTTTCAAGTCCTATCACAGTCTTGTACCCATTCAAGCCTTCCAGCCCCTGCCCTGGTTCAGTGCCCTGGGCATCTGTATTTTTCTACTATCATCTCCCTCCTCACCCCAACTCACTTCATTTCTTTCGTAGGTGGTGGTGGTTTGGTGGTTTAGTCACTAAGTCATGTCCTACTCTTGCGACCCCATGAACTGTAGCCTGCCAGGCTCTTCTGTCCATGGGATTCTCCAGGCAAGAACACTGGAGTGGGTGGCCATTTCCTTCTCCAGGGAATCTTCCTGACCCAGGGATTGAACCCGGGTCTTCTGCATTGCAGGCAGATTCTTTACCAACTGAGCTATGAGCGAAGCCCTCTTCTGTAGGTAATTATTGTTATTCCTAACTAGTCTTCTTGTGTCCAATACCTCTTATCTGAAATCCTGGCAGTGTGTTGCTATCTGATATATCTTTCTAAAACAACAATCTCATCAAGTCACCAGTGCCTCCTGCGTCAAGCCCAAGCACATGACAACACCACGCCTTTCATGATCTGGCCACCGTCCTCCTCTAAACCTCGTCACACACTCTTTCATCTCTCCACAGCATTTTTTCCAAAGCCTGCGTACGGTTTCTTAAGTACACCACTTTGCTTCAGGCTTCCTTGTGTTTAAAAATACTGCTCTCTCTCTCTCCTCTCTTCCCTATCCTTCTCACTACACAACCAAAAAAGGAACTCCTGTTTATCTTTGAAGACACATCTCAGCTCTCCCCTCTCCTAGGCTGCCTTCCCTGAACCCCCACTGAAGAGTTACTATCTCCGCTCCCTTGAATGTGCTTCTGTGGCTGCACGTAACACGTGAAGGAATCTAGGTATTTGCACATCAGCCTCCCCTGAAGGCCTTGGGCGTCTTGAGAGCGCCTGTCCTCTCTGTCACTGTGCCCCAGAGCCTGGCACAGAGCCAGCAGCACAACAGAGCTCAGTAAATGCTTTCTTAATTAAGTAAAAGAGAGTAAAATGAACCACCATCCAGTGGTGGATTATCTAAATAATAGACCAAGTGTTCTTAAAGAAAAAAAAAATCTTCTAGAAGCTAGCCAGGCAACCTAGGCGTACAAAGTTTATATCACAGTAAAGAAGCTGAAGCTGGATCAGCAGTACTACGAGAAGTGACTGAGCTGATTCAGTCAGAGATTAGGAGATGGGGGCCAACTGAACATAAGCCATTCTGTTATGGTAACAGCTCATGCAAATTCTGGCTGGAGTTAAGCCTTACAAACTATAAGAGCCAGGATGGCTTCTCTACCTTGTCCTTACCTCTGGTCTGATCTTTTCTTAGATTAATAGCTGAGTTTAGTCTTCAAACATTAATAAAAATAGGAAGAAGCTGAATTGGATCCAAAGAAGAAAAATAAAAATTATTACAGGTGAGTAAATGAAGGATAAGAAAACATTAAAGATGTTCAAGAACCAATTTTACTTGTAGGAATTAACCCTAAGATATTAACTAAGAATTTTTATAGAATGTTTGCTATAATAAAGTCTGTAAGAAAAAAAAAATTTTAATGGTGAAAAAAATTGAAAACAACCTAAGCGATGAAACTGGGAGATTAGATATTTAAACATCCATATATTTGATAGCCAGGATATGGAAATATAAACATGGAATTATGTTCAGAACTATAATTATTGAAAGAATTACATTACAGTATATATATAGCAAAATTCAGTTTTATACATTTACATATGTATAAAATATGTATGGAAAGAACTCTGAAAGAAAATACAGCAAGATGTTGGCAGTAATTATCTCTGAGTTTGAACTATAGATTTTATAAATTTTGCTCATTTGTATTTTTTGTGGCTTCTAAAATCACCATATATTACTATGTAATTTTTTAGCTAATGTAAAATAATGGTAGAAATTGGTATGACTTATAACCAGCTATAATCAGAAAACCTTTATAAAATTTATTTCCCAGAAGCATAAAATAAACATATGGGCAAATTAGACAAGGCCAAAGGTAACTCTGCTGATGGTGACTGCAGCTATGAAATTAAAAGACAGTTGTTCCTTGGAAGAAAGGCTATGGCCAACCTAGACAACATATTAAAAAGCAGAGACATTACCTTGCTGACCAAGGTCTGGCTAGTTAAAGCTATGGTTTTTCCAGTAGTCATGTATGGATGTGACAGTTGGACCGTAAAAAAAGCTGAGTGCTGAAGAATTGGTGGTTTTGAACTGTGGTGTTGGAGAAGACTCTTGAGAGCCCCTTGGACTGCAAGGTGATCAAACTAATCGATCCCAAAGGAAATCAGTCCTGAATATCCTTTGGAAGGACTGATGGTGAAGCTGAAGCTCCAATACTTTGGCCATCTGATGCAAAGAACTGACTCCTTGGAAAAGACCCTGATGCTGGTAAAGATTGAAGGTAGGAGGAGAAGGGGATGATGGAGGAAAAGATGGCAAGGATAAGAGGATAAGGTTGGATGGCATCACCGGTGAGTAAGTTCCAGGAGTTGGTGATGGACAGGGAAGCCTGGTGTGCTGCAGTCCATAGGGTCTCAAAGAGTCGGACATGACTGAGCAACTGAACTGAAAGATGAGTTGGGATGAAGGCATGAAGATTCAACAGTGCCAGACTGAAGAGCTTGATCTTTATTCTAAAAATAATATGGAGCACTGAATCTGTTTTGTTCAAAAGAGTGACCTGAACACAATTGTTTGGAAAAATATTTCATGGGTAGAGTTAGGCTTGGTGGCTAATTGGATTAGATAGAAAGAGGAGAAAGCAGAATCTAGTATTTCCAGCTATAAGGTTTGAAGTTTAAACATCGGGCAGACAGTGATGGCTTCGACAAGTCTAGAGAAAGAGGAGAAGGAATTTGGAAATGCAGAAGGAAGGTCTTGAGTGAGCTGGACTTGAGTTGTGCTCTATCAGTCAAGAAACTGCCGCTTTCCACTCTTAGAAACTTGATGTGGATTCTTGTCAGAGGAAAGACTTTTTTAAAAAAGAAAGAAGGTTCATTTGCATAACAGAAAGAGACTCACAGACTTAGACAATGAACTGTTGAGTGGAGTGGGAGGAATGAGGGGAAAGGAGTTAGGGAGTTTGGGATGGACATGCACAAACTGCTATGTTTAAAACAGGTAAACAGCAAGGTCTACTGTATAGCACATGGAACTCTGCTCAATGTTATGTGCCAGTCTGAATGGAAGTGCACTTTGGGGGAGAATAGATACATGAATTATATGACTGAATCCCTTGCTGTTTCACCTGAAACTATCACAACATCATTAATTGGTGATACCCCAATATAAAATAAAATGTTTAAAAGTAAATAAATAAGGAAAAAGAGTTTTTTTTTTTAAGTGTGTGTGCATGTAAACTTGACACAGTTCTCCAGATTTCCTAGATCAGTATTAGATTTCAGAGGTCAGATTTAACAGAAAGCTAAGTTTGGAGAATGACTAAACTGCGTGTGGGAAGAAATATCTAGCAAGGAATCAGCAGAAAGTATGTAGAAAGTAATTCTTTTCATCCTGAGTACCTAAAACTGAAAAGACATTACAAGATCACAAAACCTGGGGGGAAAAGAGCAAAGGAAAAGAGAAGTATATTTTTAAAATCTGTTCATTGATATTGTAATATAATTCTTGACTAATTTATTCTTTGCTCTTTTCCTAAAAGCTGTCTTGTTTTATCCCTTTAATATATTCATAGTCATTTATAATTTCAGATAAGCTCTTTTGGTTCATTCCAAACTGGATTTTAGTGAAAAAGATTGAAATGAAGGCTGATGTGACTTCTCATTGATGCCATGATTTCCACTCCAGCATGGAAACTTGGTACAATGAAACATCAATTTGTGCAATCACAAACCTCAAAGAGCATATCATTAATCAAAGGATGTAAGACCAGCCAGGATCCTGAGTATTTATAAGAGAGATAGATGTACGAATAGAAGAGACCATCCAAATATAAGGTCTACGGGAAAGTTTTCTCTACACAAAAGTAATGGCTTGGTGTTCTGTTGGAAAGCCAATTTACATGGATACCCTGTGAGCAAATGACTTAGCCAACACTATAATGAGGACTGGCAAATTTAAAACTTATTTAACTCTGAATTCATCTCCTCTTTAACTTTTCTGGGAAGAGAGAAGCCTACAGACAGACCCACACAGACATTTAGGCTTGGATTGTGAACAGCATCAGCTCCCATCAGCATCAAGCAGATGTTTGGGGAAAAGATATATAGTCATCTAGATTCAAATAGAGGCATTTTCTTAAATGACAGCAATGGGTCTTCCCAACATATGCCATCAAAGTGTTATTCTGCAACTGAGATGTCAGAAAGATCTGACAAGCATTACCCTCAAATGATTCAGAGAACTGTCTTAAGGGTCATTATGAAATACATCCTAGGAAGTCTGCAGTGCTGAGCAGATTGCATATAATTCAGAAGCTGCCTTTTTTTTTTGGAAGCTACTTCTTTTTTTTTTTTCATTTTTAAAACCTTTTAATTTTGTAGGGTATAGCTGATTTTAAAATGCTGTGATTGTTTCAGATGGACAGCAAAGGGACTTAGTCACACGTATACACATATCCATTCTCCCCTAAACTCTAGAAGCTAATTCTCAACTGACACAACCACAGGGGGACAGAAGGGTGGTACCTCACTGCGGGGTGAGATGCCAATGTTCTTCTGTGCTTCTCTTTTAAAATTTTATTTCCAGCTCTATGGAGGTTTAATTGACAATTTTATAAGTTTATTTATTGTGTTTAATTGCATTAGTTGTGTGTGATCAATTATTATTTATTTATGTTTATTAATTGTATATATTTAATTTCTTTAATTGATAAAAAAATCATATATATTTAAGGTGTACAATGTGTGTTTTGATATATATATATACACTGTGAAATTTACCACAAATAAGCTAAATAACAAATCTATCACCTCACATAGTTATCATGTATGTGCACATGCGTGATGACAACAATTTAAGATCTACTCTCATAGCACATTTCAAGTATACAGTAGGATACTGTTAACTGTAGTCACCATTCTATACATGAGATTCCAGGAACTTACTCACCCTGCATGACTGAAACTTTATACCTTTTAACCAACATTGTCCCTATGCTCCCCACTCATCCCCTGGCAACTACTATTCTAATTTCTGCTCCTGTGAGTTTGACTTCTTTAGATTTCACATATAAGTGATCTCATGCAGTATTTGCCTTTCTGGGTGCAAAAGCTTCTTAGCTAAATCAGATCTCTCTAAGTTTCTGAACAAAACTTCTCCTCTCATTTCTATGCTACATTTATTATTCTTCTCTCTTGGTATAAAGAAGACTTTCTATTGTTCCTGATGGCACTAATGTCATAAAATGATAATATCAACACATGTAAATGCTTATCATTTACAAAACACTTTCACAAAAACTCTGTGGTTAAGTAGGGTACAGATTATATTATCACTATTTTACAAATGAAAAAACTAAAGCTCAGAGCCCATTAGCCTAAAATCCCATTCAGCCAGGACTGGAATCCAGATCCTTTGATTTCAAATTCCCAGCTCTTTGCAATGTGCCAGACTGTCCACCTTGCTCAGCAAGATCCTATCATAATATTGGACCTCTCGGTTATGCCCAACACCAGCTACTAGGATTTTCATGGCATAGACTAATGGCAAAAGGGCCTTAGACAGCTTATATGTCAGCTGGGACAGCATCATGCATTTAAAACCTTTCTCCCTAAACACAGACGTTGCAGTGTGAGAATTTATGATTTGCATCTTTAGAGCTCACCTACAGACTGACATTCAAAGTCAGGTGTCCTCCTTTGCTATATCCTGGGCTTTGGAGAGGACTTGACCTCCATTTTTATCTCCTGAGGGGGAATCTTGAGAGAGCACATTACAGAAGATCTATTCTTACACGGGCTAGATCTACTCTGGTCACAGGCTAACATAGGTAACAACTCGCACAATAATAATTATTATTCTAAATATTGCTATAAGCAATATAAAAATTATTGTTAGGCATGCAGTGAGAACTCAATAAAACTTAGCAATGTTTACTGAGAGCTTACTATGTGCCAAGCATGTGTGTGTGCGTGGTAAGTCACTTCCTTCGTGTCCAACCCTAGGGACTGCAGCCCACCAGGCTCCTCTGTCCATGGGATTCTCCAGGCAAGAACACTGAAGTGGGTTGCCATGCCCTCCTCCAGGGGATCTTCCCAACTCAGGGATCGAAACTGTATCTCTTACATTTACCTGCATTGGCAGGCGAGTTCTTTACCAGCAGCGCCACCTGGGAAGCCCATGCCAACCACAGAAAAAAGCATTTTACATGCAACATCTCAACAATCATGAGATATTGCAATTATCCCCGTTTTATAGATGAGAGACTGAATCTGTAGGAGACTAGATAACTTTGTCAAGGTCACAGAGCCAGTAAACAGCAGACTCAAAATTCAAAATTCTCCCCTCCTGTTTCATTCCAGACCATGAGACGCCATTATGGCATTTGTAATAGACTCTTTAGATAATGAATTTCGGATAGAGTAATCCTCCTTTAAGACACCTCAAAAGGCACAGAGTGCAGTAACCGTACCCAGGGCTGCTCTGCTTTCTACAAACTGTATCTTTTTTCCACACGCTGCATGCCTCACTCCTGCTAGAAGTTTTCAATTTCAGTTTGCCTTCCATTCCACAGGCCCAGGGAAATCTCTGAAGTTAATCCATTCCTCAGGGCCATCCCACTGAGCCTCTGCTGGCTACAGCATTTCAGAGGGCATTGTAGGCAGAAGCTTTTACCGTCTGAGCCACCAGGGAAGTCAGAGTGAGGAAAAGAAGGGCAGAGATGATGAGAAGCCTTCATGTGGGAAGGGTCTAGAAAGGCCATAGGAGGGAGACTGGTGCCATGGGGGGCCAGATAACTCAAACCTGGGGCCTCAAGCTCATTTCCTGACCACCCCAGGCAGTAGTACATCTTTTCTACATTAAGGATCTCAGTTAAGTGGCTGAGAGGTTCTAGATTCTCCACTGCACCAGGTAAACAGCCAACATTTGGCCTCATCCTCCATGCCCAAGCTCAAGTCTAGATGCACCCTGTGGTTTCCTCTTGTCGGGGAGGACATTTTTCCCTCCATAATCCTGGATTCAGTGGCTGAGGACCCTGCTAGCTAAACCAATAAAAGACAGATTAACAAGATAAAAATGAATTTATTAATATGTGCAGTATACAGTGCACATATATGAGTAACTCAAAGAGATGGTTATAACTTGGACTTACAAAGCATCTCAACAAAGAACAACAAATTTGTGAGAAGCAACAAGACAAAAGAAAAGTAGTTTAGGCTTTTAGGGTTAGCAAACTGTGGGAAAGTAGTATACGGAGAAAAACTAATGAAAGATAAGGGTTGATTTAATAAAGTTTGTTAGATAGATTCCTTTCAGTGGCTTTAAGAATCTAAAGTTGTCTTCAGTGACTAAAAGTCTATGCCTTAGAAATAGAAATAAAAGCAAAAATAAGCAAATGGGACCTAATCAAACTTGTAAGCTTTTGCATATCAAAGGGAACCATAAACAAAACTTAAAGAAAACCTATGGACCTGGAGAAAATATTTGCAAACAATGAGATTGACAAGGGCTTAATTTCCAAAATATACAAAGAGCTCATACAACTCAATAGCAAACAACCAAACAACCCAATCAAAAAGTGGGCAGAAGATATTTCTCCAAAGAAGACATATGGATGACCAATAGGCATATGAAAAGATGTTCAACACTGCTAATTATTAGAGAAATGCAAATCAAAATTATTAATACAATGAGGTAAGTATCATTTCACACTGGTCAGAATGGTCATCATCAAAAAGTCTACAAATAATAAATGCTGGAGAGAGTGTGGAGAAAAGGGAACACTCCTACGCAGTTTGTGGGAATGTAAATTGGTGCAGCCACTATCAGAAATAGTACAGAGGTTCCTTAAAGACTGAAAATAGAATTACCACGTGATTCACCAACCCCATTCCCAAGCATGTAGTCAGAGAAAACTCTTGTTCCAAAAGATATATGCACCCAATATTCACTGAAGCACTATTCACAATAGCCAGGACATGAAACCAACCTAAGTGTCTATCAACAGATGAATGGATAAAGATGTGGTATATATATATATATATACACAATAGAATACTACTGAACCATCCTCAGAATGAACACTATCTGAACTGAGTACCATAGTGAAAAGCAAGATTCATCCTGGTGTCACCAGAGGCATGTACAGCTACACGGGCTGGGCACTGCACAATTCCAGAAGATGCCATTCACATCATTTGTGATGAATTGTACTCCCTGGAGTTGTACTAGGAGCAGCCCTGTATGTCCCAGCCAGCCATCTCCTGTCTGGTAGAGAGAATCCTGGGAAGAAGAGAGAAGAAAATTAGTGGCTTCCCTCATAGCTCAGTTGGTAAAGAATCTGCCTGCAATGCAGGAGACCCGGGTTTGATTCCGGGGTCGGGAAGATCCCCTGGAGAAGGAAATGGCAACCCACTCCAGTATTCTTGCCTGGAGAATCCCATGGACAGAGGAACCTGGCAGGCTGCAGTCCACAGGGTCACAAGGGTCGGACACAACTGAGCGACTAGAGAGAGAGAGAGAGAGATGGGTCAGAAAACATGACTCAGTCTCAGCTAAACGGGATAGCAAGTCCAGATGGCATGATGGCCTCCAAAATTAAAACAGAGCTTCAGAACTAAAAAATCTTATACCAAAAATTTATTTTACATTTCTGATTTTGTTGTCAGGACCCTACTGGACTACTTGAAAACTCTAGAGAAACTACATAGTACAGTGGAATGTGCTTGGAATTTCTCATGAGAAGATCCAGATTTGTCATAAGTCCTGAATCAGGTTGCCAGTGGTAAATTGAAGATGATAGTAATTATTCCTGCCTCCAAGTGTTGTGAAGTTTAACAAAGTGATACAATGAACATACATGCGTGGTAAAGGGCAAAGCATAATACCAATGCTGCTCAATCTGACAAACAGCTGATATCACTCGATAGCGTACTAAAGATCTGAGACTTTTTCCCAAAATGTCAAAGACATCTGTCTTCTAAAAGATATCCATTTTAACACTTGTGGAAATCCTCTCATCCATGTAACTGTAATTACTGTTGTCCATATTTTATATTATTTCATGCTTATAGGTTATAAATCTTCTCTTACTGATATAGATAAACAAAAATCTGATGGCTGGGATGTTAAGGAAAATGGGACTTTATAGAAGCCTTTTCAAAGTTTACCCCAAAGAAAGTACAATTCTGCCTTTATCCAAAGAGTATTTTTTCCCTAATGATAAAAGCAACATGTAACCATTTTGAAAGTTTTTTTAAAAGAGATAATAACTGTCATAATGCCACCATCCTAAAATGACTGCTGTTGGCACCCCACTCCAGTACTCTCGCCTGGAAAATCCCATGGACGGAGGAGCCTGGCAGGCTGCAGTCCATGGGGTCGCTAAGAGTCAGACATGACTGAGCGACTTCACTTTCACTTTTCACTTTCATGCATTGGAGAAGGAAATGGCAACCCACTCCAGTGTTCTTGCCTGGAGAATCCTAGGGATGGCAGAACCTGGTGGGCTGCCATCTATGGGGTCGCAGGGAGTCAGACACGACTGAAGCGACTTAGCAGCAGCAGCAGCAGCATATTTCACCCATTCTTTTCTCTGTTGAAAGTGTGAAAGTGAAAGTGTTAGTCGCTCAGTCCTGTCTGACTCTGCAACCCCATGGACTGTAGCCCAACAGGCTCCTCATCCATGGAATTCTCCAGGCAAGAATACTGGAGAGGGTTGCCACTCCCTTTTCCAGGGGATCTTCCTGACCCAGGGATCAAACCCAGGTCTCCTGCATTGCAGGCAGATTCTCTACCGTCTGAGCCACCAGAAAAGCCCTTTCTCTGTTATACACTATATTTTATATTGTTGAGATTATACCATATACCCAGCTCTAGATTTTTTGCTATATTATACAGCAAAGTCATTAAAAGCCTTAGAAATATTTTAATGGTTATATAATATTCCTGCAAATGAATGTCTCATAATTTATGAACTATTATCTTACCAGCACCTTAATGTTTCTTTTGTATTAACGTTTTTTTTTTTAGCTTCTAAATTCCTAGAAGTAGAATTATGAAATTGAAGCATCAAATTTCAATTTTGAAATTTCAGTTTGCTATCAGAAAGGACCTGGTTTCAGTTTGCTACCAGAAAAAAAAAATTATCGATTTCACATCTTTTAGCAATATGAGAATGCACTTCTTGGAAAACCCTACCTTGAATTGGGTATGCTAATTTTTAACGTGTTTACTGTTTTAATTTGCATATATTTGCTATCCGGTTTTATTAGTCATTAGTATCTCATTGTCTAAGCTCTGCTCATTTATCTTTATCATATCAGTGTTTTCAATTGATTTGTATGAATTATTTACATAGAAAGGTTATTAATCATTTCTCTCTCATATTTAGATAGAAAGCTTCCCAGCCTATTGCTTTTTCCACTAATATTGTGTGCTTTTTTGACATTAAGAAGTTTTATGTAATTGAAACCATTGGCATTTTTCAAGCAATTTTTTCCATTACTTTCTTTTTCCCTTTTTCAAATTAATTCTAAGTTTAGGAAAAAGCTATTTTTTTAATCTCAAGCTCTGACATTTATATTCACCTGTATGTTTCAATTTCATTTTTCAATAATCACCTAAAATTCACCTTGGCTCACTGCACCTCTCAGAAGCTGTCCAGTCCTTCAGTCGTATTGATCCTTTAGATATCCTTCATTAATAAACTGTACCATCTCCACATCCCTTGTAATATCTGTTCACTAAGGCTGTCCAGGAATGTGCTGAAGCTGACTCTCATCAGATTACCAGAGCCAGTTTGTGCACCTCCCAACTCCAGATTCAGGGACATCACATTGATACCTTGAAATTGGCCGTTGTGAGAATATTTGCATCTTGTGCGTACTTGTTAAGTCCCTTCGGTCATATTTGGCTCCTTGCGACCCTACGGACTGTAGCTCACCAGGCTTCTCTGTCCATGGGATTCTCTAAGCAAGAATACTGGAGTGGGCTGCCATGCTGTCCTCCAGGAGATCTTCCTGACCCAGGGATCAAATCCAAGTCTTTTACATCTCCTGCATTGTCAAGGGAGTTCTTTACCACTAGCACCACCTGGGAAGCCCAATTATATCACAGAAATCAGCAAATTCTACAAATCTGGACCTTTGTTTTCAGAGAGCCAGTTTACCAGCGCACTGCAGACTAGATCGTCTCTAAAAGATCCCTCCGGGCCTGAGACTCTTTGTTGTGACTGACTACAATACAACAACTAGATTAAAAACCTAAAATGAATGAGACCATTATCTGGACACTAGTTTTACTGCATCAACACCCAAATAAATTGTAATCTGAAAATATTTAACCTAAGGAATTTTTTTCTATGGTCCCTTTTTCTCTTTCTCTCCTTGATAGGATTCTTGGAGGTTACTAAAATAGAAATTATCTGCATTAAATCAGGTGGAAAAGGAAGATACAATTTTGACCTAGAAGAATGTGACACTTTGGATTATGAAGGGAGAAGGAATAACGTTTCCTCTTCAGTCTCTGTCCCAGGAGGTCTTGGGTTATTAAATATAACCCCTTGAACAAATGGTACGTCTCCCTCTGGGAGAGCTGGTTCTTGTTCTGCTACTCCCAGGACCCAACTGCACAAAGACAATTAACCAAGGAGCCTGCACCAGATTAAAGCCCTCTCCTGAGTCCTCTGTAAAAGTCTAGTTAGGCCTCCGTTAGCCTCATCCAGCCAGCCTTACTCACCTGAACAGGACTCCAACCAGAGGCAGTCCTGGGCTGCTTGTCTGTGTGTAGGGATCCAACCACAGCCATTGGGAGGCCTCCATCATGGTGGGCTCTCCACCTTTTCAGTTTCAAGTATTCCTTGCTCATAACAGCCTTCTCCTGAGGCAATTTCTTCCATCAGCTCCCCTTCATCCAGTCTCTTCTAGACTATGGATGGTTGCAAAATTCAGCTGTAACAGCACAGATTAGCAGAACCAGAAAGGGTTTCAGGGGTATTTTCCTCCAATGTTCCCTTCACAGGTGGGGCTCAGAGAAAGATGGGCTCTTGGCCCAAATGACAAGAAATCCCTAGCCAGTGGAGAACTGTAACTCAGGAACTGCCAAGTCCCAGTCTGGGGTGTTTTCTACTGAAATTCTACCCTTCCCTCTTTCACTGTCTCCCTTGGAAGTGAGAGAGAGTGGCACCCTTGGGGGAAAGGAAATGGCATCCTTATTACCTATAAGCTATAGTGGTAACAAGTTTTAGGGGCTTCCCAGGAGGCGCTAATGGTAAAGAACCCTCCTGCCAATGCAGGAGATATAAGAGATACAGTTTCAATCTCTGGGTCAGGAAGATCCCCTGGAGAAGGGAATGGTAACCCACTTCAGTATGCTTGCCTGAAAGATCCCATGGACAGCATAGTCTGGCTGGCTACAATCTATAGGATCACAAAAAGTAACAAGTTTTGGAAATCTTTAAATCCATGAGAATGTTGGGTATTCCTCAGGTGTTCAACTAATGAACAGACATATCAGTGAATTTAGTTTGTGATGCAACTATTCTTTTCAACTGATTGAGTCATTAAAAAAAAAATCTTTCTGATATATCTCTCCTCCACAAAAACTGAATTTCAAAACCACAAAGAAAATTTAACCAAGATATTTTAGTGCCTCCTTTTATTTAATTTTTTTTCCATTTATTTTTATTAGTTGGAGGCTAATTACTTTACAATATTGTAGTAGTTTTTGCCATACATTGACATGAATCAGCCTTGGATTTACATGTGTTCCCCATCCTGATCCCCCCTCCCGCCTCCCTCCCCATTCCATCCCTCTGGGTCTTCCCAGTGCACCAGCCCCGAGCACTTGTCTCATGCATCCAACCTGGATGTGCCTCCTTTTAGAGGAGGATAGTGCCTCCTTTTAGAAATAACTCAAGGACAAATAAATACAAAGCCTTATTTCATTTCATTCACCTAATGGGATAAGCCTCCCAAAAGACCCTTCCATGATGCCAATAAAAAGAAAACAGAATCCTCCATTTAATTTTTCAATGTGAAAAATAGAGCTTCTAAACAACACAGACCTTCAGAAATCATATTAGTTTCAAGGTAGCTAACTTAATCTTTAAAAGGACAAAGTGTGTTATATTACTTAGTGTTTTTGCAAAGTCTTCCTAGAGCACAAACCATAAATTATAAGAATAGATATTCATGGGTAGCAATACAAATATTTCAATGGAAGAACAGTGGGTCTATGCTATTATTTATTTAGTACCTGAGTTATATTTAGATGATTCCCACTGTTTGCACTGGGCAAGCTAGTTCACTTTTATATCACATATGCATGCATGCTTAGTCATTCAGTCATGTCAAACTCTTTGTGACCCTTTGGACTGTAGCCTGTCAGGTTCTTAAGTCCATGGGATTCCTCAGGCAAGGTTACTGGTGTGGGCTGCCATGCCCTCCTCCAGGGGGTCTTCCTGACCCAGGGATCGAACCGGAGTCTCTTGTGTCTGCTGCATTGCAGGCAGATTCTTTATCCACTGAGTCATTGAGGAAACCTGTATCACATATAGAAATGCCCAATTACAGGACTAGATGGAAGGTGCATCAAATGTCCCAGCAACTGGCACCCTCCCCTTGCAGACGGAAGAAGTGAAACACAGGGAGATCCCGGGGCTACCCAAGGTCACAAAGCTAATTAGCCTCAGAGCCAGAAATAGAACCCACATCTCCTGACTCTCTGGAATGTATGCTGCTGATCACTCTGAGTTTATAAAGCATCGTTTATCACAAATTTCCATGAGTTTTCACTAAACACATGGAAATCATAACAGTACTATTTCTAAAAATCTTTGCTCCTTAGAGATACACACCCTTAATGTATACATATGTAACATCAGAATACATATACTTTGCCAATGAATCTCCTCACTGGTCCATCAAAATGTCACACCTGTTGTAGGGCAGAGGGAAAAGAGCTCGGGTTTAAGACTCAGAAGGGACCAGAGTTTGAAGTGCAGTTCTGTTGTTTACAAGATTTGTAAAGTTGGATGAGTTATTTGATTTACTTATGTCTTTGAGCCTCAATTTCCATGTCTAAAAATGAAACAATTATTGCCTGCATTAGTAAAAAGTAATGCAAAGTCCCTAAGATAGTATCTGAATTTGGAGGGGTGGAAAAGAGACTCTCTTTTGACATTTTAAATCTACCATATTTCCAGCCTGTCTAAAATTTTAAATTTATTCATTCATAAAATATTTATTAGTTTCCTTCTATCAAACACTGCTCCAGATACTGGAGATACAAACCATGAGCCAGATGAACCATCTCCTGTGTGGCATCAACCAGAAGTTACTGGTGTCTCTGAGAGGACACACAATGGCCCTAGTTTTTCTTGTTTCAGAAAAACTGCAAACTGGACTCTGCTGCTACTGTGGAAATGACCTGCTGCCATCGCAGTCAAGAAGCATTGCTGGAATGACACAAAATCGGGTGAGCAGAAGGCAGCAAGTCCATCCCCCCTCTGCCAACCTCCCTGTCCCTTTAGCGCCCCCTAAGGACAGAGTCTAACAGAGCCAGCTAGCAACACAGAAATGCAGTTTGTATTCCCACGCCCCATGTCACAAAGCAAAACCTCAAGAGTGAGTTTGAATCTTAAAGACAGTATTTTAATAACTAAAATGAATAGATCCTGAGAAAGCTAATTATTTGGCTTTTTCTAATCATTAGGCGGCTTCCTGGATGGCTCAGACAGTGAAGGATCTGCTTGCAATGCAGAAGACATAACAGACATGGGTTCAATCCCTGGATCAGAAAGATCCCCTGGAGAAGGAAATGGACACCCACTCCAGTATTCTTGCCTGGAGAATTCCATGGACAGAGGAGCCTGGTGGGCTACAGTCCATAGGGTCATAGAGAATCGGACATCACTGAGCAACTAACACACACACACAATCTCAGGGCAAGATGAATGAGTCTCAGTCTCTTTGTGCAAATTTGGGAAGAACAATGCTTTCTAACTACTGCTTTGAATTCTGTACCTTTAAGGGGGAAACAGCTGTGTGGTTTCTTGTATTTTTTTTCCCCAGGAAACATTTCTCTATGAGTTTGTTTATTCTTAAAAGTTTTTTTTTTTTTTCCTTTTTTTTTTTTTTTTTTAAAGTTTTTTAATACTACAATATTCTCATGATGTGTGGGGAGAGGGGAGGAAAGTGAGGGATTCAGATAGTAAAAGAGGCCTGTGGGGAAATAATTGGGAAAGAAATTTAGAAAATGACAGCTGAGAAGAACTTTGGGAGGAGAACCAAAGTCTCTATGCAGGGTTTTTCTTAGTTTTATCAGGAGATGTGCAGAGACTAGTCCAAACCATCTCCCTACAAAATCTACAGTGAAATTTTGCATCACTTGAAAATGTTTTGTGGACTTGGGTTTTATTACTATTATTATTAGAATAGGTAATGTATACATTCGTACAGTAGCAAAAAGGACAAAGGAGACCATTATAAGAATTAAGTCTTCCTATCTCCTAACTGACAAAAAATAAATATGATGGCAGAGGTATCGTGTCAGGGCTCATCTTCAGAAAATAAAATTCATCTAATTAGCACAAAGGAGAATCATTCTAGATATTAAGTACTGTATCAGAACCATCACGAAGCTGAACAAAACAAACCTGGGCTGAGTGTCCAGGACCATCCCCCAAAGCCTTAATGCAGAATTAGGCCTCCGACAGAGCAGCTGCTTCTCACACAGTCAGGAAATTACTGACTTCATCATGCCCCATATTTGCCACAGTTTGCACCAAAGCAGGGGTTCAGAATGGCATCTCTGCTACATTTGCTAAAACAAAACCAAACGTATTCTCCCCTATGCTCACTAGCAGAGTGGCCAAGAGCAGCCTCCAAAACATTGCAGTCCACTCTGCCTTCTAAATATTAAAGCTCAAACAGAACTGCAGCTGCAAGAAAATCTATGCAGTGTAGCCTTGAGCCTTCTTGCTTCTGAAAGGGATTGGAATGGACTTTGATTAAGCCTCTCCACAGGATCCGCCATGTAGAATTCCTGTACAAGAGCAAAACGTGAAAGTCTCTAGAAATAAAAATCATATGGTACTAGCAAAACTCCAGAAAAATAAGGCAAAGGGACCAAAATCAGAATCCAGAAAGACACACATTGACATATGAACATTTCATAAAATGTAAATAAGGCATTTCAAAGCAATGCAAGAATTATAAGATATTCAATTAAATAAATGTTGAAACAATTGGTTAACCATTTATACAACTATAAAACTACCTCTTTCACACACTGCACAGAAAGAGAAATTCCAGCTAGATTAAAGAGCTAAATCTTATAAAGCAAAACTGTAAAAGTGGATTAATAAATTATAAGACAATATCTATATTTTCTTAGAGTAGAAAAGCCTTCTTAAGAAAGCTACAAACTCAAAAATCATAAAAGAAAAAAGCCTGATATATTTGACTCATAACATTTAAAACTTCTATATTCCAAAGCCCATTTTATTAAATTGAGATGAGCAATATCCTGGGAGAAAATAATTGCAACATATACAAGATTGATAACCAGAATATGCGGAAGTACACAAATCAAAGATGCTAAACAAGTGAAGGAAAAATTTACAAAGGATATATAGAGGCAATTATCATAGGAAACACAGTCAGTAAATATATGAAAAGATATTCAATTTCACTAGTAAGCAGGGAAATACAAATTTTTAAAATGATATACCATTCCCATTCACTAAGCTGATGATAATTTATAAGATTGAAAATATCTATATCAAGGATGTCTGCTCTTAAAACTTATTGAACACTGTACTGCAGGGCTTAGCCAGAGTGAAACAGCCTAGAATAATAATAATAGTAATAATAGAAGATTGGAAATGAAGAAATAAAACTGTTTATAAAGAAGGTCCAAAGAACTTACAAAAATTCTAATAAAGTTCTAAACGGATTTAGCAAAGCTGTAAAATACGAAGTCAGAACACAAAAATCAACTGTGTTTTTATAAATTAGCAATGAAAAATTGAAATTTTAAATTTTAAGTAAAGTTACCATTTCTAATATCATCCAAAATCACAAATACTTAGGGATAAATATAGCAAAACATGTGCACAATTTGTATGCTAAAAGCCATAAAGCCATGATGAAACAAATCACAAAAGACCTTAGTAAATGAGTAGATGCACCGTGTTTACAGATGGGAAAACTCAATGTGTTAAAATATCGATTCTGCCCAATATGATCTATCGATTTAATACAATTTCAACACAAATTCCAACTTTTTGCAGAAACTGAGCATCTGACTATAAAATTTATATAGAAAAGAAAGGATAGAATACACACACTAATTTTGCAGAAACAAAGTTGGAGAATTCACGCTACCTGATTTCAAGACATTCTATAAAACAATAATCAAGAGAATGTGGTATTGGCACAAGAAAAGACATAGCTTAACAGAACAGGATTTAAAAGTCTAGAAATAAACTTATAAATGTATGGTCAATTGGTTTTTGACAAAGGTAGCAAAGTAATACAATGAAGAAAAGATAATCTTTCTGATAAATGGTACTAGAGTTATTGGTTCTCCATACGCAAAAATAAGAACTGCAAACCTTACCATTCACTGCAAACAAAAATTAACACAAACAGATCATACATCTAAATGTGAAGCCTAAAACTATAGAACATCTAGAAGAAAATGTAGAAAAAATTACTTTCTTAGATATTACACAAAAAGCCCAAGCTATTAAAAAAAAACAAACAATAAACTGGACTTCATTAAAACTAAACTATCGCTCTTTGAAAGCCACTACTAAGAAGATGAAATGACAAACCACGGATTGGAAGAAAATATTGACAAAAAACATAAGTGATAAAAGACTTGTAGACAAAATATATAAAAAATTCTTTCAGTTCAAAGTAAGAAACAACTTTTTAAACAGACAGTTCACCAAAGAAGAGATACCAATGGCAGATAAGCACATAAAAACATGTTCAATATCATTTAGAATTAGAGAAATATAAATTTAAGACAATGAAACCCCACTACACACCTACTAGAAAAGCTAAGATTTAAAAAGAGAGAGCGAATAAATAAATTAAAAAGAGAGAATCTGCCAATAACAAATGCCGTATCAGATGTGGAGTAGTTAGAACTCTCATACATCGCTGGCGGTAAGGCTAAATGCTATAGTCACTTTGGAAAACATTTTAATATTTCTTTCAAAGTTAACCATACACTTATAGTACCCAGCAATCTACTCCCTAGGTATTTACTTAAGAGAAATGAAAACGTATGTCCTCAGAAAGAACTATACATAAATGTTTATAGCAGATTTGTTCATAATTGCCAAAAAAACTAGAAGCAACCTAAATGTCTAAGAGCTGGTAAATAAACAAATTATTGTATATTCATAGTTCAAGATTGAATTAGTACTAATACAAAACATGGATGAATCTCAAAAGCACTATATTAAGTGTAAGAAGCCAGATTTTTTAAATTGCATACTGTAATTTATATCACATTCTAGGAAAGGCAAAACAATGGCTACAAGAGGCTGAGGGCTGGGGAAGAGACTGACTAAAAAGAGGCTTGAAAGAACTGTTTGGGGTGATGAAAATGTTCTACATCTTGATAGTGATCTTGGTTACATGGCTGTATGACTTTGACAAAGCTCATCCACAGTAGACCTGAAAATGTGTGAGTTTTACTGTGTATAAGTTAGATCTATAAACTTGACCTTTAAAATTTTGTATATACAGTATAACCTTTTTAACTTTATACTTTGATAAGAATTTTTTTGAACTATATCGTTGTGTTCTTTTTGTTTTCTTTTCCTTTCTCCTTATATTTGAATTTCTCCCAATTTAGCTAGAGGCTAAGGATTGTCTGAGCAGAAATACAAAATGAAAGGAGTCAGTGTTAGGGAGGGGACTTATAAATAAGATGTTTCAGTCTATATCAGACAGAGAGGAAAAAAGGAAGGAGGGAGGGGAGTAAGGGGAGAAGGAGAAATGGAAGAAGGGATGGATAAGAGGAACAGGGAGAGGAGAAAGAGATTCTTGAAAGCTAAGATTTATTGAGAATGAATTCCATTATCCTAAAGAGTCCCTTAAGCTTCCCAGGTGGTGCAGAGGTAAACAATCCGCCTGCCAATGCAGGAGACGCAAGAGACACGGGTTCCATCCCTGGGTCGGGAAGATCCTCTGAGGTAGGAAACGGCAACCCACGCCGGTATCCTTGCCTGGAAAATTCTATGGACAGAGGAGCCTGATGGGCTACAGTCCATGGGGTCGCAGAGTCGAACACGACTGAGCACACACACACAACACGTTTAGATTCCCTTATGAACCACTGAGCAATTTTCCAAAATTCAAAGGCAAAGAAAGTTCAGGAGTTAATACTCGCCTGAAGAGGAAGTAGAAATGTGTCTGACTAAGAGAAGAAGAGGGCCTGATGTTAGATGTTCTCAGGTCAACAGCGTGGAGGAGAGGGTCCGAGCAGCCCCCAGGGAGATCTTGTTCCCTTGACAGTCGGGAGCATTGAGGGGGTCTCAGAGGAGCCCATATTCAGCAGAGCAGGCATCCAGGAGCCCAGGGAAGATGGCTGGAAGCAGCCAGTCTGTGGCCAGCAAACTAAAATGATGCGGAGGGGGCGGCAGGGAGCTCCTGAACCCCCAGAAAGTGTTCTGCGAAGGCACGAAAACCCTAACTAATGAGCATCAGCGTTGGAATGCGTGAGCGAAACGCAATGAAAAGTGGACTTTTATACTTCTGTACTGTTTGAATATTTTATTACAGTGAATATTTGTGTGTTATTACTTGAATAATTAAAACTAAATTTTAAAAGTCAGTAAATAAAGGAAAATACAAATGATGAAATTAAAATTATACAAAATCCTGGCTTCCAGAAATAATAATTATTTTTATTTTGATGTGTGGAGTTCCAATATCATTTAGAAATGTACTTTTATATAAAACTACAATTATGCTATAATATTGTTTTATAATCTGTTTTTTCTTAACTGCATGATATGAACATTTCCCCACATAATTGGAAAATGGTCATTATGAATGTCATTTTTCAGTACCAAGGTTTAATAAAATCTTGAATACTCTGTACTTTCTTCATATAAGGTACATCAATAAAGCAATCCTCCATTAAATAGCCCCCCAAATTAAATACTTGTATAGTATTTCACTGTATTTCCATAATATAATTTATGTAACTAAACTTCCTATTGTTGTAACTTAAGGATTTGCAAGGGAGGTTGGTTACAGCAAATAAAAGAAATGCTGAAGATAAATAATTTCATATATCCATGACTATTTCCCAGGGATAAATTTCAATAAGTGGAATTATTGGGTTGAAACTAGGAAAATTCTTAGACTTTTTAATTCTGTCAAGTTTCTTTCCAGATAATTTGAACCAATTTTCACCTATGTGTGTATGAAAAAGCCCATTTCTGCATTTTATACTAGAATTAACATTTTAATCTTCACAATGGGATTCAAGAAAATGATTTCTCATTGATATTTTAGCTTTCATTTATTTATTAATGAAGTTAAGCATCTTAGTTTTCTGATATTTACTAGTTGTCTATATTTCTTTTCTGGTGAATTTCCCTTCCATATCCTCTTCTCATTTCACTTTTGGAGTTGGAAGGATTTATCATTCAGGTGTATACAAAAGAGTTATATAATGAACAATGCAAAACTCTGGCTTTATGTATATTATCATATGTGAAATAGATTGCCAATCCAGATTCGATGCAGGAGACAGGGTGCTCAGGGCTGGTGCACTGGGATGATCCAGAGGGATGGGATGGGGAGGGAGGTGGGAGGGAGGGTCAGGATGGGGAACACATGTACACCCATGGCTGATTCAATTGAATGTATGGCAGAAAACATCACAATATTGTAAAGTAATTAGTGTCCAATTAAAATTTTTTTAAAAACTCTAGTTTTGAGGAAAGTAAATGTTTTTGTGTCAACCCTGTACAAAACATATTATTAATATTCAGTTCAGTTGCTCCGTCATGTCGGACTCTTTGCGACCCTACAGACTGTATCCCGTCAGTCTCCTCTGTCCATAGGATTTCCCATGAAAGAATACTGGAGTGGGTTGCCATTTCCTTCTCCAGAGGATCTCCCCAACCCAGGGACCTAACTTGCTTCTCCTGCATTGGCAGGTAGGTTCTTTACCAACTATACCATCAGGGAAGCCCCTTAACACTGCTAGATACACACTCTTGGGACAGCCTTACAACAGATGAGGAAATTTAGACAGAAAGGATATAAGTCTCAGGGATGCTAAGTGACATGACCAAGGTATTTTAAATGTCCTTAAACTGTCTCTTTTACTGACCAAACTTTTGGCATTCTTCAAATGACTGTGTGCATCCATTTTGTTTCCCTGGCTAGAATGCAGATCCCCAACGTGAGGGCCGTGTCTTCATTCTCTCACAGCCTCTCCTCCTGTCTTCATTTTCCTTCCCCTCATTGGCAAACAGACTTCACTGCTGGGGCCACAGCAAGAAATGAGCAAGTGATTTTCCAAACCAACCAATGGAATCCTAACTCTTGTCAATAACTTCCCCAAAGGGCCTTATTAGCTACCTAGTCCAACCCTAGACTTTATATCCCTTTCTGCCAAGGAAATGCCATTGCCATGAATGGACAAACAGAGGCACAGTACTTCTCTTTCATTAGCCCTTGTACTTCCTTTGTGAGCCCCAATAAGCCTGCTTGCTGGGACATTTTTCCATCATCAGTCCTAAGGCATCCTGAAGGATCAGCTATGCTCACCACTTTCCTCTGTATCTTGGTTACACTGACCCAAAACATTAGCCTCCAGTTCCGCAGGCATCTGATATGGTACAATGATAGGAACAGTGACATTATTAAGGGATCAGGCTTCTAAATCTGAGAAATACACCACGGCCCCATATTGGCCTGCTTTAAAAATGCAACATTAATGTGTTAAGGTCAAAGCTACGTATCCATTACCAGCCTTTTAATGACAAGAGGTCGTGGTTTGAAAACAAATTGATCTAACTTGTTCTTAGGGATATTTCACCACTTTTGAAATAGAAAATAAAGAATGCAAAAAAATCATGGAGAAAATTCACTATTATGTTTTCTATTCTTCAAGGCTTAGAAACTTTTTCAGTTTGTGTTGTGACAAGTATCATCAAAACACAGGCAGGAAAAAGGGCTGACATTTTATGTAACCACCATTAGAGTTCATGGTAAGCCATCCATAAGTGATTCATCCTGCATTCTCTTGACTGCTGCAGAATTACCATATGTTTACCCATTAGTCCAGGATAGCAGGAACTACAGAAACTAAAAAGAGCAAAATACTGATATGGAACAATAGCTCCTCCTATATATACATTTTTATTGATAAACCATGAAAGTTATCTGATTGAGCCCCTTATCATGAGCCAGAGTTAGGTAGGAACTCTCTTTCCTCCTATATTGAGGAATCTCAACTAGCCTAACATCCTTGGCATCTCCCCTGCTTACTCACCCCAAGGGGAAGTCAAGTGACACAGTTGAGCTCAGATGCTGTATCTGCCATTGTCTCTGGGTATGAGATGCTCATAGGATGTGGGAACTTTCCCTTGCTTTCCCACAATCCAAGTCTTACCTGGCAAGTTCTTCACTGTGGGGAGGCCTGTCCCAGTCCCAGTTGCTGGTGACTAGAGGGATAAGTTGACTTAATTTGGGGATCAGATTTAGGAAACCCACTTGACTCTCACAGTAAGTTACATCCTCAACTTGGTGTTTATCCTGATAAGTAAATTTTGGTCTCAAATTTGATATTGTTTGACATATTTTAATTTTTTCTAACCCCAAAAGGAAGAGGAGAGTTTTTTGGTGCCTTTTCAATGCAACATATCATAATGTGGGGATTGAAAACCGAGAGGGCACCATACTCACGCAGGTAAGCTTTTGGTAGGGCCAGGGTATGTGGTGGCGAGCCTTGAACTTCCGTGAGTAGGCATGGCACTTTGATCTTAGTAGTTTGTAGAGGTTTATAGTAAACCAGTGTAACTGGATGGAAAACCCCAAGTCAGCAAATTGTTATATTGACCTTGATGGGTGACTATGGATTGTGGTTGTTTATCCATAAGCTAAAGATTGTTTCTCCAGGGGCAAGTGATCTCAGATTCCGTTATGATGTTTTATGTACCTGGTAGTATGGCATTTATGCAGAGCAGGGCCATGTTTGAGGAAGTTCCAATATAGCCACGTACTAAGTTGCTTCAGGCATGTCCATCTATTTGCGATCCCATGGACTGTAGCCCATCAGGCTCCTCTGTCCATGGGATTCTCCAGGCAAGAATACTGGAGTGGGTTGCCATTTCCTCCTCCAGGGGATCTTCCCGACCCAGGGATTATACTCGCATCTCTTCTGTCTCCTGCATTGGCAGGCAAGTTCTTTACCACTAGCACCACCCACAATCGTGGACTAAAATACAACCTGATATAAGTACCGCTTAGAAACTTTAAAAGTGAACAAAAACTTATTAAGCGCAGTTCCTTCTGTATCTTGATTGTGGTGGTGGTGGTTTAGTCACTGAGTTGTATCTGACTCTTACAACCCCTTGGACTATAGCCCACCAGGCTCCTCTGTCCACGGTATTTCTCAGGCAAGAATACTGGAGTGGGTTGCCATTTCCTTCTCCAGGGGATCTTCCTGACCCAGGGATTGAACCCAGGTTTCCTGCATTGCAGGAGAATTCTTTACCAACTGAGCTACCAAGGAAGCCTGTATTTCGACTACACTTACCAAAACACCAGCCTCCCAGTATAGCAGCCACCTGGTATTGATTTGTGGATATTCAGAGTGCATTTATCAAGCATCGATCAGGTGCCAGGCTCTCTTCCAGGCACAAGAAACATGAAGGTGAACACACAGAGCTCCCTGAGCATGTGGTGCTCCCATTCAAAGGCCATCACAACACAGGATGATAAGTGGTACAATCGAATCAGGCATAGAGCGCTGCAAAGCACTGAGAAGATGCCTAATGTGAATTTAGTGGAGGGAGGCTGCTCAGAAAGTTTCCATGGAGAAACAATATGTTACCTGAGTCTCCAAAGATTGGAGGAAGATAGTCGGCAACAGAGGAATAGAGAAGGAAGGAACAATCAGGAAGAAGAAGAGGAGATGAATTCAGGGAATTGTAAATAATCTAGCCAGAGGAAAAGGAGACCACAAAGGGTCAGGAAGAAAGAGTGTTCAGAGAGAAAGGTAAACAAGAAACAAGAACATAATGGTGAAGGATTTTAGCCAGGAAGCAACAAAATTAGACATACATCTTTAAGAGAGGACTCCTGCTGAAGAGAGAAGCAGGATAAAGGGACAGAGTATTGGGGCAAAGGGTGTCTGATGGATTGGGTGAATAAAGAAAGAACTCATCTGAGAACCCTACTAAGGATGGAGTTGACAGGAGTTAGTAGATAACTGTGCTGTATGTGGGGCTTGGAAGGAGGATGACAGATGAAGTAAAAGGAAATTTGTATCATGATTCCCATGTTTCCAATCTCAGGAACTATGTGACTCCAAAGTGCTACTGACTAGAGTTTTAAATGCTTGGTCCATGGAGCTGGGACTACATAGACATGGGGGTAAACTAGCTAATAATTAACCAATAGCCAACAGTTCGATCCTCTGTGTTAAAAATAGGGTTGGTGTTAGGGTTAGTTACTGATATAACTAGAGGGTATGGTCTGAATATTTGTGTCCCCCCCCCCCACCAAACTAAGATGTTGAAATCCTAACCCCTCAGGTGATGGTATAAAGAAGTGGGGTCTTTGGCAGGTGACAGGTCATTAGGGTAGAGCCCTCACAAATGGCATTACTGCCCGTATAAACGAGCCCCAGAGAGATCCTGCCCATGATGCAGAAGCAGGCCCTTAGCATACACCCAGTCTGTCACTGCTGAGACCTTGAATTCCCCAGGTTCCAGAACTGGAACATACGTGGTTCTTGTTCATAAGTCACCCAGCCTGTGGTGTTTTGCTATCATAGCCTGAACAAACTAAGACACCAGCTAATAGTTACTGAATGTTCACTATGTGCTAGGACTTGTGCTTAGAGAAGAAAGGTAGCTTACCTAGGTTTAAACAGCAGGAATGGGTGCTGCGGATTGCAAGCATGTTATTCTAAACTCTTTGTGTTTACTCAGTTCGCTCTGCTGTCTCCAGCCAGTTTTGAGAGACTAAGGAACCAAAGTAAGTCCTGCTGTCTTTATCTCTCCAATCAAAGGTCTACCTAACCAAGTTCGCATTCTGTCAGTCTGCTTAGCACTGTAGGAAGACTGACGTTAAAAGTGAAATTGATAAAGCAAGGCCATAAAACCCCACCAGTAAGAATGTCATAAATAAATTTGTGCTTGGCCTTAGAAACTCTTATGCTTTACCTATAAATCAATAATATACAGTCCCTGCATAAAGCAGGGCATTATGAAGAGAAGCTTCAAGAGAAGGGTAGAATTTAACTGTGATGTCTTTGTGAGGAGGAAAACAGGCATTTTCTGGTTAGGCTGTAACTCTAAATTCTTTGCAGGTCATCAGATTTATCAGTGACTCAGAGAGATTTTCTTTTTGTTTCATACATCATTTGTACCAAGTGGTAATTTCTGTATTGTTGTTGTTGTTGGTCCCTAAAGTGAAAGTGAAAGACTCAGTCATGTCTGACTCTTTGCAATCCCATGCACTATATAGTCCACGGAAGTCTCCAGGCCAGAATACTGGAGTGGGTAGCCTTTCCCTTCTCCAGGGGATCTTCCCAACCCAGGGATCGAACCCAAGTCTCCTGCACTGCAGGCAGATTCTTTACCAGCTGAGACACAAGGGAAGTCCCTAAGTCATGCCCAGTTCTATCACGACCACATGAGCTGTAGCCTACTGGGCTCCTCTGTCCATGGAATTTCCCAGGCAAGAATACTGGTGTGGGTTGCAATTTCCTTTTTCATGGGATCTTCCCAACCCAGGGATTAAATCTACATCTTCGGCATTAGCAGGGGGATTCCTTACCACGAAGCCACCATGGAAGCCCAGGTTTCTGTGTTAGCCCCCCATTTTTCAGAGAACAGAAACTGTATCTGTATCCCATATCATTTTCATTCTCTTGACACCACCCAGAGCCTGTGTTCTTTTCAAGCAGTACTTGTAAAAGTACTACTATATATAACAAAGATAGAAAGGAGAAAAGGTCTGTGTTTATCTGCAAATATTTAAACTTTAACATGGGAAAGAAGCAGGAAATCTTTCATTCAATGTTCTAATTACTAAAGAGCTCTGACAACCACTCCAAAAAGTCATTTTCTACCCAGGCAGCTTTATCAGCTTAAATGCTGCTGCTGCTAAGTCACTTCAGTCGTGTCCGACTCTGTGCGACCCCATAAACGGCAGCCCACCAGGCTCCGCCATCCCTGGGATTCTCCAGGCAAAAACACTGGAGTGGGCTGCCATTTCCTTCCCCACAGCTTAAATGAGTCCCTTATTAAACAGAATTTCAAAAGGCAGTAAAAGCCACAAAATCATGGGATTACTTTGGGAAGTGATGCTAGGTGTTTAAATGGTAGCTTTCTAGTGTGTGTCCTTTTCTTTTGAACATACACTTCAAATGTGTAACTGCCAAATGTCTAAATTATATCAGGAAATCTGATGCGACAGTGTCTGATTAGCCACAAACTGCTGAGAGCCTTGCCCTTGGTCCAAGACATCATGATCTCTCGCCTAGATGACAGGAATCACTTCTAAAATGGTCTCCCAGCTCTCAAGCTTATCCCTTGCAGTCTTTTCCCCACAAAGTAGTCCATTTATTCTCATTGCTATACAGTATTTCCTGTGTTATGTTAGTACATCTCAATTTATTTATCTATTCTACTTTTGATGGGCATTTGGGTAGTTTCTTGCTTAAGTAGTCAAAATTACCCATTTCATCTTTTTGGTGAGAGTAAAGATATATCTTGGTTAGTATATTCCTGGGAGTAAATTTTCTGGGTCTTAGGGTAGTTATATGTTCAGCTTTAGTAGACAGTGCAAATAGTTTTCCAAAGTAGTAATTAGCATTGCATTTTCATTTTGCTTTACCCCATTTCTTAGTTCATTCAGTCTTACACATACCTTCTTTCTCTTATATTTTTCTTTCAGTGTTTAATAATAAATATGTAAAAAATCTTTTTGATTTTCGAAAAAGCAGATTCTTCAGGATTAAGGATATTCAAAATAATGTGTCCCAAACTTCAAAAGCATATCCTTGAGGCACTCCAAGGTTCTGAGTGATGGTGCATTGATGGGAATATGGGCAGTCACATCATACACCATTTTGTAACAAACACACTAAACAGTCCTGGAACATTTATTGATATGATTAGTCATATGACAGTAATAGCTAATGAGTAATTTGAGATTATCTTTGACATTGCTTCACTTGTTAGCAAAAATAACTGACTATAATCACTATCCTAAGGCATCTAAAACCTTTAGACCTAAGTCCAGCTCTATCATATGTCTCAATATGACAAAGTTCTAAATCAGTAAGGTTTACTTGGATCAATTGGACTGAACCCTTTATTGCTTTGCCCCTCTTGTCCTTGTTCTGACCAGTTTGGATCCTATTCCTAGTATTTTCTCCTCAGTGGAAGCTTTATCCTTGAGTTGTACTCTTGTTTAATATTTCAAGAGTTCATAAGGCCTACACACCAGACCAGGCACCATCAGATCGTCCCATGGCCTATTTACATTCATCCCTGATTTGGAGCCTGCAAAGCCTGCGCTGAAGATAGTAGTATAAGATGAAAGAAACTTGGGTCACTGTATGTGCCAGGGTCCCAGCAGGAAGCAGCTGATACATTCAGAGGGAAGAGAGTTTAAAGAAAGACTATTGACATGAGTGGGCAAAGTTAAAGGATCTAACAAGCAGAGAGGGGAAGACAGAGAATAGATCTGGTTATCCAGCAGCATCCCTGAGACATCGGAAGGTGGCCATCAAGGAGAGAAGTCTGACTAATAACCCATACATTAAGCCTAGTGTGTGTTAAGTGTTAATCTATTAAACCTCTAAGATTTAGGGGTTGCTTGTTCCAGCAGTTAACCTACCCTAACTAATATGGAAGATCTATTTTTATTTACACATTATGTCTTTTATATCTGAATTGTTTTCCAAAACTATCAGGGGAAATGTATAACAATCCTCTAAAACTATAAATGAGTCTTAACAGAGTTTTTTTTTTTTACATAAATTGTAAGCAATTCTACCCTGAGATTACAAATAATTAGTCTTTAGATGTTCCAAACTACTGTTTTTTAAAATGACAGCTCAAAAGGGAAGAAATTGTGAGGGAGGATAAAATACTGCATTTATTCTTCAAAAATGAGACTAAAAGAAGGAGAAAATACCGTGGAACAATTGTCAAATGAATACTATAGAAAAATTCTTTTCAAGACTCCCCACTCCCATTTAAAGTCACCTCCTTCCTTTCAGTCTTCTGTCCCCTCTCCCTTCCCAAATCCAAGCGCCTCTTGCTCTCAGAATGGCCCCTGCTATCTTGGAAAAACACTGTGTTACCCCAACAGGCCCTTTCTACCTCCACCACCTCTCTGGGCTTAAGGACTTAACTTACATTGAAACACTGCCCCTGGACCTTGCAAGGTGAATGGTTACCTATCTTCACAATTTCATTCATTCACGCACTCATTTTTTAAAAAATAAAATCATTAGATACCAGTTAAGTAAAAGGTATATTCAAAAGATGTTAAGTCTACAAAGGGAGATGGATATATGCATATATATATATATATATATATATATATATATATGCTAAATTCCTCAATTTGAGATATCTGGTTTCCTTAATTAACACTAATCTTTTAACATTCAGACTACCTACCCCTTGTTGCAAACTTCTGTATAACCTGACTCTTCCCCCCAGCCTCTTTGGCGCAGTTTCTCAGGGTTGCTTGAGATGTTGAAGTACTAAAAACTTCCACCAAATAAAACACAACTCTCCACTTTTAGGTTGTGACTATTTTCTTCAGTCAATAGTTGCAATAGAGATACAACAGAGAAGCAGATAACCATGGAATAAGGCAGAAAAGGGCCAGTGACATAGAAGAGGCACAGAAAAAGTCCTACAGGACTTGAGAGAAAAGGAAAGGAAAGTTGATATGTATCCTGCATGCTCCGAGCACTAGGCTAAGTAGAATGCATATGTTAGTTTATCTTTCTTTCATATGGCTAATTTCTTCTTGTCCTTCAGGAATTTTTTTTTAGGAATTTTTTTAAATGTCACCTCACCCAGGAAGCCTTTCTTGGCCCTGAGTCACCCACTCTTTCTGCTATGCTCCCACAATCAAAGCTTTAACAAATGGTTGGGAAATTGTTACTTTATAATCTATCATCTCAAATGATGATAAGTACTTGTACAATGCTTTGTCTTTGTACATTTTCGATGTCTGACTCTGAATCTGGTGTACACCAAGCCTTCAGGGATGGTTGGATGAATGGATGGATGGATGGATGGATGACTGAAGTACCATTAGAGCATTAGAGGAAAAGGGGAATTGTATAAGCAACATGAAATCAGAAAATGAGAAGGTAGGTTGTTCTAGGGATTGTAAGAGTCCAGTTGGATTGTGTTATAAGGATGTGGGCAGGAAGGTGGCAGGTGACAAATGTTGAAACAGAAGATAGAAAACAGTTTGGAAGATCTTGAATGCCAGGCTAAGGCAGCTGGACTCATGCAATGGAGTGGAGAGCCACTGGGAGCTGATAAGTCAGGAAATAATGAGGTCAGAGCCATGTTATAAAGTGACTAATCCAGTTGTAATATCTTTCCTTTTTCAATAACATGTTCACTTTTCATCAAGAATTTTCTTTGCTTTAACCCAAAAGAGTTAACCTTATACTGTGGATGTGAGCAGCTCTGACATTTTTTTTTTTTTCCAAGACTTCAAACCTGCACGTGTCTAGGTCAGCCTTGAGTACTGTTGGTTCACAATTTTTTTTTCAAGCAATTTAGTCTTTATTCCCTAAGCCAGCAACCACATTATTTTGATGCAACTCTCTGAAACTAATTCTGAGCTGCTCCCTAAGGCCCAGCATGTGGTTACCAGCAAATGCTCACCCACAGCAGGGTGCATTGCTGGTGACTTCTATATGAGATTCTCTTATAGGGCAACATGTGCTGATAGAGAATCTGGTCATTCTTTTCACAAGAGATAATTTAAATGATACGTTCATTCAGAGATATTATCTTGGAATGTTATGAGAAATTTTTTAATACTTGATAGCAACTAATTACAAAAAATAAATCAATAATTAAAATTAGATCATCATCCTTTGACAATCATATATTATTCAATTTATCTGCCTTAAGCCAGTTTCTATGACAACACATGTGTACCAAAGCAACAAGTGATGACTTCAGACCTTTTTAGATAAAAGTTGCATCTTAAAATTGTAAGGTTGTACCAGTAAATACTAAACAGGCAAGTTCAGTTGTTATTTTGTTTCTAATAATATTTATTTTCTCTAGTTTCCCAAACTCACTGCTGATCAGAAAAAATAAATAATTGCAAAGAACACAAGTTCAATAAGACAGTACTGCTGAGCTGTGTGATATTAAAGGAGATAATGGAGACTTTGATATTACCCAGATGGACTTCTGGAATCATCTTTTTAGATTCTGTATGTTCAATAATCAACATCTCAGAAAAATACATTACTCTGAGATTGAAATATATTTGTATACAAAAAGTCACTAGACTTGAGCCATTTTTCAGCTTTTTTCCAGTCATTTTGAATGAATTATTTAGAATGCCCATTACATGTATAACTGAACAAAAAAATCTGACTCATATTCTCATTTTCCTAGTGTTTGATACCTTGACAAACTACCCTCCCTTTTCCAAAGTCCACCCTTGGGCTGTGTGAATAGACAAAGATAGCAACTTCTCCACTCTTCATGCTGTAATACAGCCTCTTCTCTAAGAATCCTAGAGCTGTGATGCGAAAAAGCACTGTAAAAGTTCTGATAGTTGGATGGGTAAATAGATGCTATCCCAGAAAGTCTAGGATACCACTAGCCCTTCAACAAATGATCTCACTTTGATGGGCCTTACAGTAAACTTTCTGTTTAAAATACAGGCAGTTCAACCCCCTTCATCTGGTCCATTCTTTAAGAACAAATAAATTAATTCCTGACAGATTTATTCTGCTAAACTAATCATCATGGACCTTGCTTCTATCACCAGTCCCATCCACAACTGGGTGTTGTTTTTGCTCTGGCTCCATCCCTTCATTCTTTCTGGAGTTCTTTCTCCACTGATCTCCAGTAGCATATTGGGCACCTACCGACCTGGGGATTTCCTCTTTCAGTATCCTATCATTTTGCCTTCTCATACTGTTCATGGGATTCTCAAGGCAAGAATACTGAAGTGGTTTGCCATTCCCTTCTCCAGTGGACCACATTCTGTCAGACCTCTCCACCATGAGCCGACCATCTTGGGTGGCCCCACACGGCATGGCTTAGCTTCACTGAGTTAGACAAGACTGTGGTCCTGTGATCAGACTGGCTGGCTTTCTGTGACTGTGGTTTTAGTGTGTCTGCCCTCTGATGCCCTCTCGCAACACCTACCGTCTTACTTGGGTTTCTCTTACCTCGGATGTGGGGTATCTCTTCAGGGCTGCTCCAGCAAAGCACAGCCGCTGCTCCTTACCTTGGACGAGGGCCATCTTCTCACAGCCTCCTCCCAACCTTGAACTTGGCGTAGCTCCTCTCGGCCCTTCTGCGCCTGCGCAGCAGCCGCTCCTTGGAGGTGGGGTAGCTCCTTGGAGGTGGGGTAGCTCCTCTCAGCCGCTGCCCCTCACCTCGGAGTGGGGAAGCTCTTCTTGGCTGCCTCCCCTGACCTCGAACGTGGGGAAGCTCTTCTCGGCCACCGCCCCTGGACCTCGGACGTGGGGAAGCTCCTCTGCGCCACTCCTGCGCTGACGCAGCCTGGCGCTCTCGGTCGCCACCCCTGACCTTGGGCGAGGGGTAGCTCCTCACGGCCACGCGTCTGCGCGGTCCGTCGCAGCCGGAGTGGGTGAATTTCACTCAAATGACCATTGTATCTACTACTGTGGGCAGGAATCCCTTAGAAGAAATGGAGTAGCCATCATAGTCAACAAAAGAGTCTGAAATGCAGTACTTGGATGCAATCTCAAAAACGACAGAAAGAACTCTGTTCATTTCTAAGGCAAACCATTCAATATCACAGTAATCCAAGCCTATGCCACTGAAGAAGCTGAAGTTGAACGGTTCTATGAAGACCTACAAGACCTTTTGGAACTAACATCCAAAAAAGATGTCCTTCTCATTATAGGGGACTGGAATGCAAAAGTAGGAAGTCAAGAAACACCTGGAGTAACAGGCAAATTTGGCCTTGGAGTACAGAATGAAGCAGGACAAAGGCTAATAGAGTTTTGCCAAGGGAACGCACTGGTCATAGCAAACACCCTCTTCCAACAACACAAGAATAGACTCTACACATGGACATCACCAGATGGTTGACACCGAAATCAGATTGATTATATTCTTTGCAGCCAAAGATGGAGAAGCTCTATACAGTCAGCAAAAACAAGACCAGGAGCTGACTGTGGCTCAGATCATGAACTCCTTATTGCCAAATTCAGACTTAAACTGAAGAAAGTAGGGAAAACCACTAGATCATTCAGGTATGACCTAAATTAAATCCCTTATGATTATATAGTGGAAATGAGAAATAGATTTAAGGAACTAGATCTGATAGACAGAGAGCCTGATGAACTATGGACAGAGGTTCATGACATTGTACAGGAGACAGAGATCAAGACCATCCCCATGGAAAAGAAAAGCAAAAAGGCAAAATGGTTGTCTGAGAAGGGCTTACAAATAGCTGTGAAAAGAAGAGAAGTGAAAAGCAAAGGAGAAAAGGAAAGATATACCCATTTGAATGCAGAGTTCCAAAGAATAGCCAGGAGAGACAAGAAAGCTTTCCTCAGCAGTCAATGCAAAGAAATAGAGGAAAACAATAGAATGGGAAAGACTAGAGATCTCATCAAGAAAACTAGAGATACCAAGGGAATATTTCATGCAAAGATGGGTTCAATAAAGGACGGAAATGGTATGGACCTAACAGAAGCAGAAGATATTAAGAAGAGGCGGCAAGAATACACAGAAGAACTGTACAAAAAAGATCTTCACAACCCAGATAATCACAATGGTGTGATCACTCACCTAGAGCCAGACATCCTGGAATGTGAAGTCAGGTGGGCCTTAGAAAGCATCACTACGAACAAAGCTAGTGGAGGTGATGGAATTCCAGTTGAGCTATTTCAAATCCTGAAAGATGATGCTGTGAAAGTGCTGCACTCAATATGCCAGCAAATTTGGAAAACTCAGCAGGGGCAACAGGATTGGAAAAGGTCAGTTTTCATTCCAATTCCTACAAAAGGCAATCCCAAAGAATGCTCAAACTACCGCACAATTGCACTCATCTCACACACTAGTAAAGTAATGCTGAAAATTCTCCAAGTCAGGCTTCAGCAATACGTGAACCGTGAACTTCCAGATGTTCAAGCTGGTTTTAGAAAAGGCAGAGGAACCAGAGATCAAATTGCCAGCATCTGCTGGATCATCAAAAAGGCAAGAAATTTCCAGAAAAACATCTATTTCTGCTTTATTGACTATGCCAAAGCCTTCGACTGTGTGGATCATAATAAACTGTGGAAAATTCTGAAAGAGATGGGAATACCAGACCACCTGACCTGCCTCTTGAGAAACCTGTATGCAGGTCAGGAAGCAACAGTTAGAACTGGACATGGAACAACAGACTGGTTCCAAATAGGCAAAGGAGTATGTCAAGGCTGTATATTGTCACCCTGCTTATTTAACTTATATGCAGAGTACATCATGAGAAACACTGGGCTGGGAGAAGCACAAGCTGGAATCAAGATTGCTGGGAGAAATATCAATAACCTCAGATATGCAGGTGACACCACCCTTATGGCAGAAGTGAAGAGGAACTAAAAAGTCTCTTGATGAAAGTGAAAGAACAGAGTGAAAAAGCTGGCTTAAAGCTCAACATTCAGAAAACTAAGATCATGGCATCTGGTCCCATCACTTCATGGCAAATAGATGGGGAGACAATGGAAATAGTGTCAGACTTATTTTGGGGGCTCCAAAATCGCTGCAGATGGTGATTGCAGCCATGAAGTTAAAAGATGCTTACTCCTTGGAAGGAAAGTTATGACCAACCTAGATAGCATATTAAAATGCAGAGGCATTACTTTGCCAACAAAGGTCCGTCTGGTCAAGGCTATGGTTTTTCCAGTGGTCATGTATGGATGTGAGAGTTGGACTATGAGGAAAGCTGAGCACCGAAAAATTGATGCTTTTGAACTGTGGTGTTGGAGAAGACTCTTGAGAGTCCCTTGGACTGCAAGGAGATCCAACCAGTCCATCCTAAAGGAGATCAGTCCTGGGTGTTCATTGGAAGGACTGATGCTGAAGCTGAAACTCCAATACTTTGGCCACCTCATGGGAAGAGTTGACTCATTGGAAAAGACCCTGATGCTGGGAAGGATTGGGGGCAGGAGGAGAAGGGGACGACAGAGGATGAGATGGCTGAATGGCATCACCAACTCGATGGACATGAGTTTGAGTAAACTCCAGGAGCTGGTGATGGCAGGGAAGCCTGGCATGCTGCTATTCATGGGTTCGCAAAGAGTCAGACACGACTGAGCAACTGAACTGTAGTCATCATGGTTTCACTTTCTGCTCCCATAAGCCTGCATGAATCTCTGCCCAGCTTGGTTGACTGATATTCACAAGTATTTTTAACTTCTCTTGAAAAAAGAGCTCTCTCTGATCCTCTTGGTTACCTAGAGTCAAGGATGCACATGGGTATTTGGTATATCATCATTTCTACAAACTCTGTTTTTCTACACACAATTCATATGCACATAAACATATATATAGGTCATTTAAAAAGTTCATATCTGAAAGAAGATTGAAAATATTTTTATAACATTCCAGTTAACTCCAGATAATCAGAGGGCAAATATCTATCACTTAATTTATCCTAAAAAATCTTTCATTCTAATACCTGCTCTAGGTAAATATTTGCTTTTCTGCCATCCAGGTATTCACTATATAATCAACTTATTGATTGCTTTGCTGACACTTAATTCCCTTCATTTTTATATTTTAAGAAGACTGTTCTGAAACTCAAATACTTTACTACTTACTATCCAGAAAAATCTAGAGTAGGTTGCCTTCCCTCTGGGAGAAACTTGTCGATTCCCATTATGAATTCAAGAAGGAGCTGAATTTTGTTCACATCTCAGTTCCTTCAATATTCTCTGTATGCCACAGAGTCCTTCAAAACATAAATTCTCTTACCAAATGCTCTGCTCCAAGGGAAAGTTTATGAGCTGTATGTAGTTCTTACCTCAGGCAGTGCAAAGCTATCTATTCCGTAGAGGCATTAACAGGATGTAGAACAAGTTGTTTCTTTGGGTCCCCACATGGTGATTTAGTCTAATGTAAATTTCTAGATCAGAAGTCCATGATGAAAAAAACATATTCAAGTCCCAAATACTTCCTTCTACCATGTTAGGTTACTTGTGCCTATTATATTCTCTACATATACTCCTTATGCCAAAGTATTATAAAATATTTTAATGAAGTGGTTTACATTTCCATAATAACAATTACTCTAATTCATGTCAAATGGTATGAGATTTCACAAGCCCTGCTTTGATTACACTACCAGAACCCAAATCCTCAGAGGTACCCAGAGCATCAGTCAGCTGCTTTGGGAGCCACCTGAAATGGGAACGTTGAACCCTGTCACCATTGCAGCTCTGAGCGACACATGCAACCCAAGACTCTAGTCATCCAGAACAGATGACACCGTGGCATGGTTGACCGCTTCTCACAGAGGCTGAAGTCAGCGGGATGCCCTTATGGACAGCAGGGACTCTTGCGCCAACAATTTCATCCCTGTTCCTCTTGGGCCTCAGCAAAATAATGAAGTACTTGGAAGCAAATGTACAACCCAATAAACCATAGCTGGATGCCAAGATTGCAAATATTTCCATGGCCACTTTAAACTTGCCTTTGGTGCTCAAGTAAGTAGGGACAAAAGAGATCCAGATGATAAAAAAAAAAAAACAGCATTCCAAAGGCGATGCATTTTCCTTCATAGTAATTATCCTGTGGCAACTGGCATGCAACAAAGGTTTAAGAAAGTACAGTAAGGCCAAGAAGACATCCATCCCAAATATAGAGCACAAAAATTCTACAGAACCTTCATTACATTCCAGAATAATCTTTATATTTTGAGATTCCGTGTTCTTGTACACACTTGGGGGGGTTCAGTGCTAAATAGGCTATGCATATGCTGATTTCACCTAGAACAGAGGTTAGCACAATGTTTTTCTGATAAAGAGGGCGGATGGATATAAGTCGAGTTTTGGATTTGGAAATTCTGTAGGCTGAAAACAGTGAAATAGTCTTACCAAGAATGCAAGACAGGCAGAGAGAAAACCCCAGTGCCAGAGTGATCTGACAGGCCATGCAAGACCAGTTGTAGGGCTTGCCAATGAAGAGCATGGAAGACAGCAGCATGATGACAAGAGAAACCTCAACTCCTGGTCATTAGCCATCACCAGCAGAGTATGTCTGTGTATCACATACACAGTTGTGACTGCCAAGACCACAAGTGCCCCAAAGATGGAGAGAATGACAAGCGTGAATCCCAGGGCCTCATTATAAGCAAGGAATTCCACTTCTTTTAGCACACACTCACTCTTTTGTGCATTGGACGAGTAGCCTTCACCACATTGATCACACTCCCTTTGACCTAATGAACAAAGAACAGAGGACGGACTGCAAAGAGATCCAGTTGTCCCCATCGGCTGTGAATTGCCCAGAAGAACCAAAGGCCTCATACAGGACTCACTGAGATTTCTTATACAGAATATATATATATCTTTAAAAAAAAAAAAGCAGTGATAAAATGGTCTTAGAGTGTGCAGCTAATAGTAAAGATTGAGAATTCATTTCAGTTTTGGAAACTCAGTCTCCCTCCTTGATTTCAGCTGTTTCTGCATGGATCTTTTTAAGTAAGATGCCTCTTTCTTTCTCCTGTAATTATCTAATTGAGAAGGGTGGCGTATCCCCTCACAAACCTAAGAATAATCCACAAATATGTGAGAACATTAAAGCTATTAAGGTAAAACGAGGTTTGTGACAGGGATACAGTTGATTATTATAAAATACGAGTGTTTTCAGCCTTCCATTCAACATCTTCCTTACCTATTGAAGACAATTTGTCTTTGCCCACTCACCTTCCCCTCCTCACCCTCCAGATGCAGATTTGAGACAATAGTCAGACAGAGGGTGAGAACTAGAAGAAAGGAAATAAAAACAGCAACCATACTAGCTGAGGTTGAAAACACTTGGGGGGCACTTAGCTGAGCAGAGACTCTAAAGAAGAATGTTGTGGTTTGGCCATTTTAGTTGTGTCTAACTCTTTTTGCAACCCCATGGACTGTAGCCTGCCAGCCTCCTCTGTCCATGGGATTTCCCAGGCAAGAATACTGAAATTGGTTGCCATTTCCTTCTCCAGGGGATCTTCCCAACCCAGGGATTGAACCCATGTCTCCTGCATTGACAGATGAGTTCTTTACCACTGAGCCACCTGGGAAGCCAAAGGAGAATATTACTACATAAGAAAAGTTTGAGGTGAATCTGTGGTGGATTATGAAATGTATCTCTTCACTATTCTCTGAAAGATGCAGGTAAAGACTGGAATTTCCTCTCAATCACTTCTGACTGCTAGACTGGATTTCTCTTGACGCAACTCTGCAGAGTCTGGGGTACATGGAATCCCCTGACTTGTTCAGATAATGTGTTTTCTTTTCCATTTGGGGAAAATTTTCCATTTTTAAAATTCTCTTTTAAATAAATTGCTACGAGGACCTTTTGGCAAAAGACAAGTACAATTTGTGTTATTTTTAACAGAAGGTAGCAATAAAAATAAACCTGCTGCAACATACTTCATAAGGCTAAGCCTACCAAGCCCCAAAAAAATTCTGGCCAAGAACAGCAATGCAGCAGGTTGTAGTGAACAATTCATAGAACAATAGATACAGAATTCACCTGTCCTACAAACTTTGAGTAACTATGGTCTTAAGCTGATTTCCTTTAGGGATGTACTTTTAGATCTCTTATTTCTAAATTAGAGATAAGTCTGTAAAACATAGAACTGCAATTTACTTATTACTAATTATTCACTATTTTCCCATAACTAATGTTTAATCTATTTCAGAAATTGAAATAATTTTAAGTATTCATGAATGAATTAAAATTATTATAAAAGTATTATAAAATAATTTTAAGGATTCGTGAATGCATGAATCCATGCATTCATATTTAACATCTCATTTTAAAAACTTTCCTCTCTGAAATTCATGAATTCTGGTCTTCTTTCCAAATGCAGCAGCTTTAGAACTAAAACCCAATGTTGTATTTTTTTCACACTGCACAGAACATCCATTAGTTTGATGGACCATAATTTTTGTGATAAGTTGTTCACATCTCTTTATAAAGAAGGCTCCCAAGGCCCTCTTTGCCAAAATATATTTAATCTACTTGCATTTTAGTATCAGTGAAAAATGATCATCTCTACCTGGTTCCTGTGACATGTGTCCGTCAGCACAGGGGATGCAGTCAAAGCAGCATATTGGTTCCCCGCGACGAATCCCCTTCCGGGTCCCTGGCTGACACACATCAGTACACACTGGATGGGGAAGATAAATACAACACATTAACAAAGCCCTTCGTCTCTACCACCTGCCAAGCTATGAAAGTTTCCACCTGGATTTCTGTGGACATTTTGTGATTTCTTGGAAAACCTAGGCTAACTGGGCAAGAAAAACAGGCAGGACTTCCCTGGTGACACAGCGGATTGGAATCTACTTGCCAGTGTAGGAGACAAGGGTTCGATCCCTGGTCTGGGAGGATTCCACATGCCACGGAGCAACTAAGCCCATGCACAACTACTGAACCTGAGCTCTGAGTCCATGAGCTGAAACTACCAAAGCCTGCACACCAAGAGCCTGTGCTCTCCAACAAGAGAAGCCACCACAATGAGAAGCCTATGCGCTACAAAAAAGTGTAGCCCCTGCTCGCTGCAACTAGAGAAAGTCTGCACACAGCAACTGACAAAAATAAATAAAGAATAAAATAAATAAAATGTTTTAAAAAAGAATAATAAAGAGAATAATGATCTGGAAAGCCTAGAGTAATTTTGCTAATAGTCCTGAAGTTGACTCTAGAAATGGGATTCTACAGAAGTCCAGTGGTTGCTTCTTAGAAATTAGCAAAGCTAAACCTAACTCTTTCTAACTTTGAAGACTCAGACCAGGCTCCATGTCCATGGGGTTCTGAGGAGAGGACAATTTGTCAAGCCTCTTTCTGCTTGAGGGGAGACCCCAAAAATCATCCTGAGTGCCTGAGAAAGACTTTTCAGCAAGGTCATCCCAACATAGCCTGAGTATCATTCAGAGCCAGTACAAAACAAAAATGAAAGATCTTCTCCATGAGGAAAATTCCACGGCAAAAAGAAATGGGCGAGGCACAGCACTGAGATATTTTCTCGTAAAAAGAGTTTAGAAAACTCGGTGATAAACATAGTACATTGTACATGGTTGTGCACATTGAAGTCCATTATAAGTGCAATGTTTGTAAATTTAGATCTTAATGTAAATGAGGAGCTTCCCATTTAAAAAGGAGATGAGGTGTGTTTTTCCATTAAACAAAGATTCATTTTGGAAAGTGAAAAGATTCATTTTGGAAATCAGAATTTTCCTGTGTTGAGTTTTGCAAGATAAATCTGAGTTAGGAAAATATCAGAAATCTCTGAGCTCAGTTACAGTATATAAGATTATTTAAATATGTATTGTCAAACATAATAGATTGGCTTCTTGTAAGGGGTGTGTGTGTGTGTGTGTGTGTGTGTGTGTGTGCACGCATATGTGTGCGTGATCACAGAATGACTGTATTTCCTCCCTCCTGATCCAATGTTCTAAAAATTGTTAGCGTTAGTCTCTCAGTTGTGTCCGACTCATTGTGACCCCATGGACCATAGCCCACCAGGCTCCTTCGTCCATGGAATTCTCCAGGCAAGAACACTGGAGTGGGTTGCCATTTCCTTCTCCAGGAGATCTTCCCAACCCAGGATCGAATCTGGGTCTCCCACATTGCAGGCAGGCTCTGTACAGTCTGAGTCACCAAAAAGAGCTCTCTATATACATTTCTTTGAAAATCATCACAATAAGTTGATGCCTTTTTGTTCTCTTTCTGAGTATCCCTTCCCTTCTCAACCTCATGATCTCACTTCCAACCCACTCACCTCACTAAAATGTTTCATGTCATGTCTGACACATTCTCCTTTCTCTCTCTTAGATATCTGGCACTCTTGATCAACTCCTCCTTGAAATGCAGGCTCCCTTGGCTTCCACTGGGTCCTCTTTATTTATTTTGTTGGTTCCACTTCCTCTACCTACCTCATCACTGCTGGCATTATTTTGCCTTTGGTTCTTGCTCTTCTTATCTTTCAGTATAAAGCAGCTGATTCATTCTCTTCTCGTCAACCAGCACCTCTGTACATGAACTCCCAAATCTTGACTCTAGCACCAGCCTTTCCCACCTAACCTCTAATTCCATACCCTAAACTTCCAACATGTCCCTACTCTGAAATTCCATCCTCACCTCAAATTCAACATGTCCAAACTATCCCCATTTATCCAATTCCTCCTCCCAATTCCCCATTTCTGTCATTGACACCACCAGTCTCAACCATCATCTCCAACCGTATTTTCTACTACTTTCCGACATGAACCTTCACTCAGGCCCACCTGCTCACCAACCTTCAGACTCAGTTTATTATCATGAATTAAATCATGCCTATGCCATCTACTAATTGTTGATGCAGAAGACTTTCAAGGTCATTTCATCAGCAAATCCAGTGGATCCTACTCTTGTCCCCTCTGGTCTAATTGAAACATGGCAGATAGAATAATTCTTTAAATTTTAAGTGAGATCATAACTCTCCTCTGTCAAAACTCTCCATGGCTCACCATTTCACTCAGAGTAAAAGCCAAAGTCCTTCAACAGCCCCCAAGGCTCTATGTGACCTGACACTCTTTCACCCCCTCACCTCCTCTTTCACCCCCTCACCTCCTCTTTCACCCCCTCACCTCCTCTTCCACTACCCTCTCACTTTCCAGCCACACTGAACCCTTTCCTCTTCTTCTAAAATGCCAAAGACACCCCTACCTCAGGGTTTAGAAGTTGCTGTTTCTTCTGTATGGAATGCTTTTCCCCTAGATTTAATGCATGGATTCACTTTCTTTTCAGTCTTGTTCAAATGTCACCCCAGTGCGGGCTTCCCTGATCACACTATGTGAAATTACACTTCCCCCCAGCACTTTACCATAACCCCTACTATTTTTCTCTTCTTAACATTATCACCCATTAAAATACTAGATCACTTACTTATTTATCTTATATGTTGCTTCTTTCTTCCCACTGAAATGTTAGTCCCGTTAAGTACGGATTTGTTCTGTTTTGTACTCATCCCCAGCTCTTAGAACAGTGTGTAGCACATATAATGTTGTGCTCAATAAATACCTGTTCAGTTAATTAATGATTAGATTATATGTGTTGTGAGGGCAGTAGTCTTTTGGTCCTTTTGCAGTGCTTACCACAGAGGCAGACTCATAGTAGATGTTTAGTGAATTTGTATTGAATTACATTTGAACCAATTTCATTATACAAGTATAACCTTGGGAATTTCCTAACGACCTACTGGTTAGGACTTTGTTTTTCACTGCAGATGGTGCAGGTTCGGTCCCTGGTCGGGGAAGTAAAATCCCACAAGCTGCATCGTGCAGCCAGGGAGAAGAAATAAATAAAATGTATTAATATATATAACTCTAATTCTAATAAAGATAAGAAAAATAAAATTACTATGCCCTAATGAAATGTTGTTAAAATAGAAATCTACTAGTTCATTTCACTCCTTTTCCACCAGTTTCTAGTAGAACAAACATTCTATGAATTTTGTATATACAAGCAGCAACATCTCTTTTTGCATGCAAAACATTATATTGAGTACCTGCTCTACAACTAGCACCAGGAATACAAAGGGAACAATCTCAGGCCCCATTCAGGAAGAGAGTTCTGGGCCACAGAAGGTGGTTTATACTCTAGGCCTAGAGCAACTCTGTCTTTCTGCAACGATGGAGTGTTATATACTGTATTGTCCAATATAGTAGCTTGTAGCCACACATGCGGTTGAGCACTTGGAATGTAGTTAATGTGCTAAGAAACTAAAATTTTAGTTTTATTTAATTGCAATTAATTTTAATTTTAAAATCCACATGTGGCTAGGGATACCTGTATTGAACAGAGAAGCTCTAATTCAAAGAAATAAAATGCAGAGGAGAGCTATGGCCCCTACAGTGGCAAACACTAAGTTTTTACTTTTATCCTGCCATAATGTATTCAAGGGCTTCGCTGGTGGCTCAGATAATAAAGAATCTGCCTGCAATGCAGTAAACTTAGGCTGGATCCCTGGATTAGGAAGATCCCCCGGAGAAGGAAATGGCTATCCACTCCAGTATTCTTGCTGGAGAATTCCATGGACACAGGAGCCTGGCAGGCTACAGTCCATGGGATGGCAGAGTCAGACACGACTGAGTGACTAACACTAACCATGTATTCAAGAGCTGCTTAAGGCCGGGCTAAGTAAGGGAGTGAGTAGTATCTATGTATGTATGTATGTATGTGTGAGTATATATGAGTCTGTATATGTTTACTGATACCCATGGAAGACCAAGGACCAAAAAAAAAAAGAGAGAGAGAGATAAAAAATGCCCTCGGTATCTGGCATAGCACAGGAGATCAGGATTCTTAATTTTCTTGTCACATATTTCTATATCTTTTCTCAGTATGATTCAGAAGACGATTTAGGGACCTCAGATCTCAGGCCAAAAGGGCCATACAAGAAGAGAGGAAACACATGAACAAGAAACAAGATGTAGAAAGACATCCTCCCCCCAAAATAGTCTTGCAGCCACAAAATAAAAAGTGCTGGCTGTCCTGACACCCACTTACAACTCTCTCTCACTCCTGCTGGTTCCTCCAGCAGATTCACATGGCAGATTAAATTGCCAATGCCCTTCCGCCACCCTATTGTTTTACTGTAACACTACAGGTAAACAGTAAACTATAATATCAAAAGACCTACAGTCCTACAACTAATATTTCACTCAAGGTAAAAAGTTCAGCTGTTTGGTAAGTGATGAGGTTTCCCGTGAACTTTCCCCAGGGCTTCTCCAAGTATTATCTTTACATTATATAACCAGGGGACCCAGTCTCTCTTTTAAAACTTCTCCTTTAAAATGTTCAGAGCTGCAGTTCTGCATATCAAAGCCTTCCTTTTGCTATAGGAGGCAGAAGGATTAAAAATTTTCTAATTATTAATGTGTTAGTCACTCAGTCATGTACAACCCTTTGCGACCCCATGGACTGGAGCCGCCAGGCTCCTCTGTCAGCCTACCATTAGGGTAATGGTAACTGCTAAATTATGAATCTCTCCACAGTCTCTGCAAAAGACCAAACAGATTTTTTTTAAACGTAAATAAAACCACACATGACCCACAACTGCAGCTTCATAAAGAGCCTAAAAATACTATGAATTTCAAAGTAATTAAATTCCAGCAAGCACACCTCTAGAGCGCCCTCTTCATCCCTAGATGTATGGGAAATGAGGGAACTCTGGGAAAACTGTGCAGAAAAAAGTAAGGGGGAGAAGACAAGCTAAGGTTAATAGAGAGTAGACAAAAGCATTCCTAGAAATAAAATGTCAGGTTATAGGGCAAGGTCTTGAAGGTGGGACTCAGAAGGTTGGTTTCACCACTGTGGTGGGACCAGAAGGGGTACAGAGGGAGAAGTACCTTTTCTGCAATGTGACAAGAAGGGTAAAAAGTAAGAAAGGAAAACTAAGAACTCTGTAGAAACAAAAGTGAACCATAAAATCAAAAGACACGTTAAGCCTTCCCTTTCCACAAAAAAAGTCATTCCTTAAATAAACTGCTCTTCATTCTACTAACAAAAGAAGACAGTCTTGAAATAGAGATTTGTGAGCCACCCAAACCCATCATCCTTATCCAAAAAATCAACCAAAAATGTAATTGTGCCTCCATATTCATTTACTCTAGGGAGAAAACAGAAAATGAAAACCAAAACATTATAGCAGAAGAGGCTGTGGAGAGAAGGGAACCCTCCTACACTGTTGGTGGGAATGTAAATTGCAGCCACTATGGAGAACAGTGGGGAGATTCCTAAAGAACTAAAAAATAGAGCTACCATATGACCCAGCAATCCCACTCCTAGGTATATATCCAGAGAAAACCATAATTGGAAAAGATACATGCACCCCAGTGTTCATTATAGCACTATTTAAAATAGCCAGGACACAGAAGCAACATAAATGTCCATCAAAAGAGGAATGGTTAAAGAAAATATGGTGTGTGGGTGTAGATACTCACAATGGAATATTACTCAGTCATTAAAAAAAGAACAAAATAATGCCATCTGCAGCAATATGAATAGACCTAGAGATTGTCATACTGAGTGAAGTTAAGTCAGACACAGAAAGATAAACATCATATTATATTGCTTACATATAGAATTAAAAAAAAAGGTACAAACGAAATTATTTACGAAATAGAAGTAGAGTCACCAATGTAGAAAACAAACTTATGATTACCAGTGGGGGTAAGGGGAGAGTAGAATAAATTGGGAGATTGGGATAGACATGTACACACTACTATATATAGAATGATAACTAATAAGGACTTGCTGCATAGCACAAATAACTCTACTCAGTACTCTGTAATGACCTCTATGGGAAAATAATCTAAAAAAGAGACAGTTGTATCACTGATTCACTTTGCTATATGCCTGAAACTAACACAACATTGTAAATCAACCACCCTCCAATAAAAACTTTCAGAAAGCTAAAAGTAGAGCTACCCTATGATCCTGCAATCCCAGTCCTGGGCATATACCTGGAGAAAACCATAATTCAGTAAGATACATTTATCTCAATGTTCACTGCAGAAAGAGAAGGGCAAATACCCTATGATATCACTTACATGTGGAATCTGAAATATGACACAAATGAACGTATCTATGGAACAGACAGATATAGAGAGCAGATCTGTGGTGCCAAGCGGAGGGTGGGGGGGGGAGGAGGAAGGACTGGGAGTTTGGGATGAGCAGATGCAAACTATTATATATAGAATGGGTAAAAAACAGGGTTCTACTTTATAGCACAGGAACTATATTCAATATCCTGTGAGCAACAATAATGGAAAAGAGAAGTATATGTATATGAAACTGAGTCACTTTACTGTACAGTAGAAATTAACACAACATTGTAGATCAACTATACTTCAATAAAATAAAATAAATATTCCAACAAATTAAAATTCCCCACTAAAATACAGACACAACTATTAAGCAGAAGAATACTGTAATAGTTTAAATAAATATCCTAGCACTTCACTTAAATATTCTCAGAAAAGCACTTGGAGATGTGATATTTTAAAGTTTAAAACATAAGTGGATTTGAGAATGGAAGAAATGAAAAAGGTTCACTTATCTCAGAAAAGAAACTAAAGAAAAGCCAAAAGTATTTCAGACATTAAGATGAAAGTCAAAAGAGGTTCAAAAAATACATATTTGAATAAAAGGTTAATAAGGAGCACTGAATAAAGGCAGGAAAATAATAAAGAGAATCAGGATGAGGCAAAGAAAAAAAAACATTATCAGAGACAAAATGAATGAAAACAAGAGAGATAAAGGAAGTCAAATATTCTGGAGTACTTGAGGAAAAAGAACAAAATCATAGAACTAATATTTAAAACTATAATCCAAAAAAGTTTTTCAAAATGTCTGAATCTATACAGAAAAGATATGGATTATATTTGGAAAAATTAGAATAGTCAATTCTAGGTTTCTGATATTCCATAGCATCTGAAATAACATGGAAATGCAGTTCTCTCTATATGTAAACAAAATAAGATATCAGAATAACTAACCTCTGATGACATAGTGTTCCAAAATATTGTTGCAATCTTAATCATCACAAGTTCAAATTTAGAGTCTGTGACTATATATTCTCCAACCTTTACAAAGGCGACATCTCCATCATCATCTAATCACCAATTTAGAATATCATAGTATCCAGTCACATCTCCATTATCATCAATTTCTATTCTCATTCCATTATGGGTTGTAAACTTAAGTGTCTTCATATACTACATTAGCTAGAAAAACAGGGAGAGGAACAACAGAGGGAAAGAAAACAATTTGTAAAACTGTTACTGCTTAGAAAATAGGCTTTATAAAGAAAATAATCTCAAAACTCATATCTAATTCATGGGACTGAATTTTTTCCTTCTCTATATCTTTGCTGTCTAATACAACAGCTTCTAGCCACACATGAAACCTGAAAAGCGGCTGGCCAAATCAGGATGGGCTATAAGTCTAAAATACAAACAGGGCTACAAAAAGTTAGGCCAAAAAAATGTAACTTCTCTCATTACTAATTTCAAAAAATTATTTTTATATTATGTTACCATGATCATGACCACAGGTTAAAATATTATTTGGGATTAAATCAGATATACTATGTTTAATTTCATCAGTTCCTTTTTATTTTTTAATTTGGATACTAAAATTTTTTTAATTACCTGTGTGCCTTTTAAATTTCTATTGGCTAGTACTGATCTATACCAAGGCAAAGTGATGTCTGATATTTCCTAATACCTACATACCTAGAGGAGAGAGACTAGTCCCCCTTTGATTTTTTCACTGATAGGTACCAGTCTATCCCACTACCACCGTTCCCTTCCCAGTATATCAGAGCACAGATGAGGGAGTGGCTAACTAATTGACATAGAAAAATTCAAGGCGGTTTCCCAGGAAGCGGCCCTCTGAGCTGGGTTTTAAAAAATGAGTAGCAATTTGCCTGACAAACACTGGGATCAAGGAGATTCTAAGCTAAGGGAATAATATGTGAGACAAGGCTGTGCCGAAGAGGCCATTGCCGAGAGTACAAAAGTAGATGGAGCTGAGCGTACACCTACAGAACGATTTCGCAGACATGAACCGGAGCCCCTAACAAAATAATACCTCTAGTGCTCTCGCTTCCCGCCAGCAAGCTTAGCTGGGGTAAGAGCATGTGTCCTGTAGTAAGAAGGTAACAGTCTGAGCTGAGACACATCCTGTGCCCCTGGTTTTTGTCAGCTCCACATGCTGGGTTTACGTTTTCCAGCCAGAGGCCTAGTCTAATCCCTACTCTCCACAAACCAGAAAGATATGCAATACAGCCGAAAGAGCCTGAATTATTGTATATGATGATTTGGAGTCATATTCTGGCTCTGTCAAATGACACAAGCTTGGACAAGTCGTATATCCTAACTAAGCATTAGTTTTTCAGTCCATAAAAGAAGGGAAATTATTCCTGCCCTAACTCTGTCATAGGGATTAAGGTAATATAGCTGAAAGGTTAAGTCAGTATACCAAGGGAGTGTAGTGAAAGTCACTCAGTTATGTCCGACTCTTTGCAACCCCATGAACTATACAATCCATGGAATTCTCCAGACCAGTATACCAGAGTGGGTAACCGTTCCCTTCTCCAGGGGATCTTCCCAACCCAGGGATCAAACCCAGGTATTCTGCATTGCAGGTGGATTGTTTATCAGCTGAGCCACCAGAGAAGCCCACACCAAGGGAAGTATTATAATAAGCACCATACACTTGCCCTTTTATCTCTCCCTCTTTTGCTATACGCTGTTCTCAATCAACATGACAACTACATCAGAATTCGCAACAGGGTGACATTTTTGCCTGGTCCATTGAGGAGAGACTCATTTTTCTTTTCCAATCTTCAGAAGAGTTAAGCAAGGACATTTTCAAAGGCTGCCACCTTACAATCTTTCCATAATTCTACCTGTTTATCCTCATTGGATGGCAGGACAGAGTTCCCTACCACCAGGCACGCAAAAGAATTAAGAAATGTCAAATAAACTACAAGAGTAAAAGGTATCATTTTGGTTTTAAATCAATCACAATTTTTTACTTTGTGATGCATTTATAGAACTTTCTTAAATGTGCCCATTTACTTTCTCTACTGTGAGGTCTTGCTTTTCAGATTTAACTTACATTATTCAAAGAATGTGTTCATGGACTAAACCATCAACATTCACCCTGACACTATGTGGTCCTTTGACCCTTCCTAAAAGCTTTTTTTCTCTGCAATCCTAACACATATTTGTTGCTTTTTGAGAAAATTTAAATTATAATATTGAAATCATCAAATAATGAAGAGTTGTTGTTTACCATACAAAAGGATCCATTTTATTTAAAAAAAGAAGTACTCAGAGAATTTCTTTTAAGATGAAAAATAGCATAACATATAGGATAACTTAATTTCTATAACTTAACCTTTAGCATAAGTTAATTTCTCATTTTGAATTTACCACAATTTCCCCAGTACTATGAACAACTTAGTTCTTACTCGGATCTTGATTTCTAATTCCATTCTACAGTAAATGTAAATAGGATTCAGGAGAAATGGCTGCTACAAGACTAGATAGAGAAATACAAGATGAACCTGCAATATCTTAGTGTTCCAGAAAGTAAATTAATCAGAAATTATAGTGACTTGCCCAAAAGAAATATCTGCCAACTCAAAGTGACTCCCAATTGTCAAACCTGGGAAATTTTGAGCAACAGAATATATAAAGATATTAATGTGTCATTAATGAGACACAGTGGCATCCTATATGAAACATAAAAAAGGATATGTATCACTTCTGCAGTTGTCTTGCAAAAAATGCATAACCTAAATGTAATCATGAGGAAAGAAATTAGACAAATGTAAATTTTAAAACATTTATAAATAGCTGACCTGTATTTATGAAAACTATTCTGTTCACAAGGAAGAATGAAGATCTGCCACAGATTGGTAGAGGTTAAAAAGACACACAATTAAGTGCATTGTGAGATCAACTTGAAAGTTAAAATGAAGATGCAGTGGTTCCAGCCACTGGGGACTCTGTTGGGACAAGCAATTTGGTGTTGCTAGAGAATAAAGTGATGAGGGTCGTACAAGGAGCAACAAGTCAGAGATGTTGACAGCCTAGATTGTAGGGGGCTGATGGTGTCAGACCAGGGATGCTCATGCTTTATCCTTTGTAGGAGAAGGGAGATACTGAAGGATGCAAGCAGAGAAGTACTCTGACTTAGGTGTGCATCTTGGTAATACTTAGGGCTTGGTAATAATTAGGACTTCTGTGTCCCGACATGAATTGCTGGGATGTCAGACCTGAGATAGGAGATGTGAGAGTCCATCTCCAAGATGGTCCCAATCATCTTCACCTCTGGGCCTTTATGCCCTCACATTGCCCCTCTGACGCTGCACAAAGACTGCATCTTTCAGTTTCCCTTGCAGCTACATGTGATGATATAACTGGATCCTGGCTTGTACGTAATTTCCAGGAAATGTCCTTAAATGGAGAGACTTGTCTCCATTTTTGTCTGCGATTTCGCCTTCCTGCTGGTTAGTGTGGACATGATGGCTGAAGCCCGACTAGCCAATGGAATTACGAGGTGAGCCTACAGATTGAGTGGTGAAATAAATGACAAGGTAGAAGATCCCTTGATCCCTAAGTCACTCTCAGTCCCATAATGCTCATCTCTAAACTTCATTCATGTAAAGGGTAAAAACCTATCTTATTTTGGAGGGTTTTCTATCATTCACAACAAACCTAATAATAACTCTGTTAACAAATGGAATCTCTAAAATGACCATTTATGTTAACATGTATGCTCAGTTGTGTCCAACTCTTTGCAACCCCATAGACTGAAGCCCACCAGGCTTCTCTGTCCATGGAATGCTCGAGTGGGTTGCCATTTCCTACTCCATTTAGTTAATATAAGTAAGCATTTCTTTGGGTGAGCAAGTGATAAAATCACATCTCTGAAGTACACAAAAACATATGGACGGTTTTAATAGTATGAATGCTTTTCATATCAAACTCATGAAGTAAAATGAACAACTTACCTGCCAAGGCTCAAAATCAGATATATATGCACAAGTGTTTCCTGGAATATATGGCCCAAATCCTTCTTCTCATCTACTTAGACGATCCAGGGCATATGCCATAGGATACACAGCTTGCTTGACATTGTTTGTAATTCTTAGCTGAGACACATCCAGATAGGTATTTTTAAGATCTTCCAACTTCTCCTCTCCAGTACAGAATTTATCAGACATGGCATATAATCTGTCCTCTTTACCAGCCATATTCACTCTATGGTCAGTATTGTACAGAACACTACTATTGGGCCAAGTACAGTTAAAAGCAGTTTGCCAAAACTCAGTGGTCAGGACATCATTAGGATCCTTGCCAGGATGTACATCATCAAGAAATTATTTTAATCCTGGAATATCAGTTCTTGGTATTGCAAAGCCAACACTTCCACAAAATATGGGGAATATTCAGGCTTTGCAATGAGGGCCGAGGTGATCCCGGCTTCGCTCGCTATCCATGTTCTGTTGGTTATGTTATGGTAAACCATTTCCAGCGTGAAAGGACTGAGGTCAATATCAAATGCATAGAGCATGATGATTTGGGCAGTGGACTTCTTTATATCATCAACAGCTTTTTGCATTTTCTCATCAGAATAGACTTTGGGAATGGTTTCGGAAAATGCAACACAGTGGCTGACACTCCATTTTTTCCTTAAAAATGTTTATTCCATATTTTCCGCAATCATCATCAGCTGCTATGGTGCCTATCCAGACCCAACCAAAATGTTGGACAAGTTGTACCGTGGCCTCCGACTGGATCTTATCACTGGCCACGGTGCAAAGATAAGATGGAAACTGGTATTTGTCAGTAGGAAGCGAGCTGGTAGAGGCATAGCCTACCTAGGATTGGAAGTATTCATGCAGTTATTAGAAAGTAACAGCTGAACCTCAAATTACACCATCTCTTAGTATTTGTATTGGAGAAGGAGGGACTTTACAGTTCTCTTTTTATTCTCACACCCTTCCAAAGGTAAAAGGACTTCTGCCCCTCTCCCTGTTCCAAGGCGGGTGGGGACTGCTAGAGGGTGCACTTGGGCCCCTTTTCCCACCTCCCCCAAGGAAGTTGGGGGACTAATTATTAACGTGATGACATCCAATGGGCTGCTTTCCCTACTCGGGGTCACGCCATTGAAAGGAAGGTCTTCAGCCGTTTCATCTATGATTTCTTGAGACTAGGTGTGTGACTCAAGTCACCCAGGCTCATTCTCTGATCTAACTCCTCATCCGCACAGATGATGGAATAAACAGGCTCACAGACTGTTTGGCAGGTCCATTTCCCCCTCTCCCTCCCTTTGTTCTCTCTCTTTCTCTCTCTCTCCATCATCACTGGTTTCCCTCTTTTTCTCTTCTTCTCTTTCCTTCTTTCTCTCTGCCAAGATTTCTAGGTAATACGTGAACTGAGAACTCCCAGATGTTCAAGCTGGTTTTAGAAAAGGCAGAGGAAGCAGAGATCAAATTGCCAATATCCACTTGATCATCAAAAAAGCAAGAGAATTCCAGAAACACATCTATTTCTGCTTTATTGACTATGCCAAAGCATTCAACTATGTGGATCACAATAAACTGTGGAAAATTCTGAAAGAGATGGGCATACCAGACCACCTGACTTGCCTCTTGAGAAACCTGTATGCAGGTCAGGAAGCAAGTTAAAAATGGACATGGAACAACAGACTGGTTTCCAAATAGGAAAAGGAGTATGTCAAGGCTTTATATTGTCACCCTGCTTATTTAACTTATATGCAGAGTACATCATGAGAAACACTGGGCTGGGAGAAGCACAAGCTGGAATCAAGATTGCCGGGAGAAATATCAATAACCTCAGATATGCAGATGACACCACCCTTATGGCAGAAGGTGAAGAGGAACTAAAAAGCCTCTTGATGAAAGTGAAAGAGGAGAGTGAAAAGGTTGGCTTAAAGCTCAACATTCAGAAAACTAAGATCATGGCATTTGGTCCCATCACCTCATGGGAAATAGATGGGGAGACAGTGGAAACAGTGTTAGACTTTATTTTGGGGGGCTCCAAAATCACTGCGGATGGTGACTGCAGCCATGAAATTAAAAGACACTTACTCCTTGGAAGGAAAGTTATGACCAACCTAGATAGCATATTAAAAAGCATAGACATTACTTTGTCAACAAAGGTCCATCTGGTCAAGGCTATGGTTTTTCCAGTGGTCATGTATGGATGTGAGAGTTGGACTATGAAGAAAGCTGAGCGCCGAAAAGTTGATGCTTTTGAACTGTGGTGTTGGAGAAGGCTCTTGAGAGTCCCTTGGACTGCAAGGAGATCCAACCAGTCCATCCTAAAGGAGATCAGTCCTGGGTGTTCACTGGAAGGACTGATACTGAAGCTGAAACTCCAGTACTTTGGCCACCTCATGGGAAGAGTTGACTCATTGGAAAAGACCCTGATGCTGAGAGGGATTGGGGGCAGGAGGAGAAGGGGGCAACAGAGGATGAGATGGCTGGATGGCATCACCAACTCGATGGGCATGAGTTTGAGTAAACTCTGGGAGTTGGTGATGGACAGGGAGGCCTGGCGTGCTGCAATTCATGGGGTCGCAAAGAGCCGGACACAACTGAGTGACTGAACTGAACTGAAAGTCCCAAGAATTAGATTGAGAAAGATAGTAGGAAGCTTCACTTCAACCTCAAGTTTAAGTCTTATTCTCCAACAAACTTACTGGAAGCCCTCATTTTATAGCCACTTACCTAAATAAATGAGGTATCTTTCCATTTCTTGCCAGTGGTCCTTGTGTGAATTTTCCATCAGTGAGAATTTAAGAATGAAAGTAGAGTAGCCAGTGCCATGAATTTCTGACATGCTTATATACATTTCATATATACGTACCTTCCCTTCAACCTCAGCAACTATGCAGTTAAGAAGATACGTCACTTTCTCCCCATCCCATTCATTCGCTATACCATGTTATTACTGCATCAGCTCCAATAAGACCTCCTAAAATTATATAGCTCCATGATGACCAATTGTTTCATAAGTGACAGATTATTCCTATTTTTCTCTTTATGCTTTGTCCTAACCTTAGGGAAAACCACTAGACCACTCAGGTATGACCTAAATCAAATCCCCTATGATTATACAAAGGAAGTGACAGATAGATTCAAGGAATTAGATTTGATAAACAGAGTGCCTGAAGAACTATGGATGGAGGTTCGTGACATTGTCCAGGAGGCAGGGATCAAGACCATCCCCAAGGAAAAATATTGCAAAAAGGCAAAATGGTTGTCTGAGGAGTCCTTAGAAATAGCGATGAAAAGAAGAGAAGTGAAAGGCAAAGGAGAAAAGGAACGACACACCCATTTGAATGCAGAGTTCCAAAGAATAGCAAGGAGAGATAAGAAAACCTTCCTCAGCAGTCAATGCAAAGAAATAAAGGAAAACAATAGAATGGGAAGGACTAGAGATCTCTTCAAGAAAATTAGAGATACCAAGGGACAATTTCATGCAAAGATGGGCACAATAAAGGACAGAAATGGTATGGACCTAACAGAAGCAGAAGATATTAAGAAGAGGCGGCAAGAATACACAGAACTATACAAAAAAGATCTTCATGACCCAGATAATCATGATGGTGTGATCACTCACCTAGAGCCAGACATCCTGGAATGTGAAGTCAGGTGGGCCTTAGGAAGCATCACTACAAACAAAGCTAGTGGAGGTGATGGAATTCCAGTTGAGCTATTTCAAATCCTGAAAGATGATGCTGTGAAAGTGCTGCACTCAATATGCCAGCAAATTTGGAAAACTCAGCAGTGGTCACAGGACTGGAAAAGGCCAATTTTCATTCCAGTCCCAAAGAAAGGCAATGCCAAAGAATGTTCAAACTACCGTACAATTGCACTCATCTCACACACCAGCAAAGTAATGCTCAAAATTCTCCAAGCCAGGCTTAAACATTATGTGAATCATGAATTTCCAGATGTTCAAGCTGGTTTTAGAAAAGGCAGAGGAACCAGAGATCAAATTGCCAACATCCATTGGATCATGGAATAGCAAGAGAGTTCCCGAAAAACATGTATTTCTGCTTTATTGACTATGCCAAAGCCTTTGACTGTGTGGATCACAATAAACTGTGGAAAATTCTGAAAGAGATGGGAATACCAGACCACCTGACCTGCCTCTTGAGAAACCTGTATGCAGGTCAGGAAGCAACAGTTAGAACTGGACATGGAACAACAGACTGCTTCCAAATTGGGAAAGGAGTATGTCAAGGTTGTATATTGTCACCCTGCTTGTTTAACTTATATGCAGAGTACATCATGAGAAATGCTGGACTGGATGAAGCATAAGCTAGAATCAAAATTGCTGGTAGAAATATCAATAACTTCAGATATGCAGATGACACCACCCTTATGGCAGAAAGTGAAGAACTCAAGAGCCTCTTGATGAAAGTGAAAGAGGAGAGTGAAAAAGTTGGCTTAAAGCTCAACATTCAGAAAACTAAGAGCATGGTATCCAGTACCATCACTTCAAGTTAAATAGATGGGGAGACAGTGTAAACAGTGGCTGACTTTATTTTGGGGGACTCCAAAATCACTGCAGATGGTGACTGCAGCCATGAAATTAAAAGACACTTGCTCCTTGGAAGAAAAATTATGACCAACCTAGATAGCATATTAAAAAGCAGAGACATTACTTTGCCAACAAAGGTCCGTCTAGTCAAGGGTATGATTTTTCCAGTAGTCATGTATGGATGTGAGAGTTGGACTATAAAGAAAGCTGAGTGCAGAAGAATTGATGCTTTTGAACTGTGGTGTTGAAGACTCTTGAGAGTCCCTTGGACAGCAAGGAGATCCAACCAGTCCATCCTAAAGGAAATCAGTCCTGAATATTCATTGGAAGAACTGAGGCTGAAGCTGAAACTCCAATACTTTGGCCACCTGATGCGAAGAGCTGACTCTTTTGAAAAGACCCTGTTGCTGGGAAAGATTGAAGGCAGGAGGAGAAGAGGATGACAGAGGATGAGATTGTTGGATGATATCACCGACTCGATGGACATGAGTTTGAGCAAACTCCAGGAGTTGGTGATAGACAGGGACGCCTAGCATGCTGCAGTCCATGGGGTCACAAAGAGTTGGACATGACTGAGTGACTGAACTGATGAACTGACTGAGCCTTATTCCATTTGGGCTAAAGTTTACATTCTTCTTTGCAACCTCACAAGCACCAATATCACGGAAGCCATATGTAGGGAAGAATCTCATTTTGGAAGTGGAGACATCTGATTTCTAATTCCAGCTACATAATTAAGTTACAAGGAGACTCCATCACCTACTCTACTTCACCTAGTGCTTCAGAGAGTACTGCTTAGTGAGAAGTCAACATAAAACCCGCTGGGCCACAATCTCAAGCTCAAAACTAAGGCAGGATCCTAAGGGATGTAGAAGAGTCTGAAGTCACCAGTCATAGTTGCTGAGGGCAGACTGAAGATCAGCATCACCACCAGCCTCTTTGTCTGCAACTTATCCCAGCCTCACCTGAGCACCCTACTTACTCTTTGCTGCAGTTTCACTAGCTTGCTTCTTTATATATTTGTACCCGGCACAACATTCTGAAATGCATGAGCCAAGTAATACAACCCTAGAACTCTTGAAGCAGCATCCGACAAGGATGATCCACCTGCTCCAACAATTCCTGCCAGCATTGCCCCAGTGCTGTTCGTAAAACTGGGCTTGTTTTCTTCCTGCCCTCTAAGGAATACCAGTGCCGCTTCCACAGATTTGGAGACAGTGTAACAGGTATCAAAGATCTGATAGCCCAAAGTGATGTTCCGCAAAATATCTTTCCTTTCGTTAATCTCCTTGATGGTGTGGATCATGGTTTTCACCCAACGGAATCTTCGGAAGCTGAACCTGAAAAGGAAATAGCTTTTGTTAGGCTCAGTCAGTGAGTGGATCTGTGGAGGGGAAAGCAGCTTTTAGCTGGGATTGGTGCTGGAGCTTTTTGCCAAAACATCAATGGGCACCTGCCTTCTCTGAGCATGGTAATATCTCATGAAAAGATATTGCAAATGTAAAGGGTTCAAGTACGAATCATATTCATCATTGATTGGCTTGGGCTGGGAAGCATCTTTCTGGACACTTGGTTATCTCTTTTCACAAAAATATTCTTCTCTTCTCAATTCTCACCACCACATAGAACACCCAATAATTCATCAATACATTTTCCCCCATTTATTGGAAGACCCCAGTACCATATGAGTCTACTTCCCTCCCCCTTATCTCCCTATAAGTTTCTCTGGTTTTCTTCTGGATGTTAATTATAATAACAAAATTTTGTAAATACATGAAAATACTTATGATAGACCTACATATAAGCAATACATAAAATTTATATGTACTATATATGACTCCAATAGATCACTTTTCCTGTCATGATTTGATTGTTAACGTCTAGATTTTTAAACTGAGGAATGTCTGTTTTCTATCATTCTCACATTTAACCATGAGTGAAATGCCTCCTCCTTTCCATTCTCTAGCCATAAAAAGGAAAATTATTTCTCTGGTAATATATCACACCATCTTCTCCATTAAAAATAACTATTCTATTTCTAACTCTTTTTTTTTTCTCAGTTTTAATCAAACTTTAACCTATCTGAAAGCAAGGTCCTCCGGAATGGTTTCTCTTAATGTCCTCTGTAGCTATAGTACCTAACTCCATATCTTCTACTCAATAAATATTTTTGAATTAAATATCTAATAGCAAATAGCCCTGTTGGCAGATTAGATTTTTTCCTCCATATCTCTTTAACTGAACTTTCTAGTTTAGTTTAGCTTTGCCTTTCATTCAATACATAGTTACCGAGTTCCACTGGTGTTAGATACTATAAATGCAACGGTGACAAAGACAGACACTTCAGTGTCTAGGCAAAGAAACAGAAAATAGCCAAGCAATGCACAAAATGATAAACACGCCAATAGGGATAGACATAGGGACCAGCAGGTAAAGAGGTGGGGGCACCTAACTGGAGGACTTAACAGCCAAGCTGAGGCTTAAAGGATGAAATAAAAGCAGGGCATGGATGCTGCAAGCAGAGGAAACAGTAAGTGTGAAGGCATGCTCACAAGAGGGCATAACATTTTAAGAATGGGAAGGTCAGGACACTTGGCAGACAGGATAGGAAAAGGTATGACACAGGAAGAGAAGACTAGCGAACCAGGAGACGGAACGTGAAGGGCTTTATCATCCTAAGACAACTGGCTTCTAAATTTACCCAGATGGCTATACAAATTGGCATACACATTTTTGAAATAAATATAGCAATATCTTTTTTAAGGTGAGAGAATAAGACATTTCAAGAGCTAGAAAAATGTTCACCTGCTTTGAATAAAAAATTCTACCCCAGAGAATTTATCCGAAGAGATTGTTCTTCCCAAAGGGAAAAACTAGATATGTTCCAAATTGTTAATTTTAGAATTATTTATGATATTTAAAAATTGGAAAGAATTAAAGTGCCCAGTGATAATAAATTATGGTACATTGACTTGAAGGGAACATTTTCCATCATTAAAAAACTATAACTAGAGAAATTACACTGCAGTATGCATATAATATTAGGTAAAACAGTCTGTGTGCAAGGTTGTTTCTATACTATAATTAAAACTATACATAAATTATGTGAATATTTGGATAACTATCAATAGGAGAAAATTTAAATGAGTGCAGGGTAATTATTGAAAGGGTGGGATTTGGGATAATTTTCTTTCATTGGTGATTTCCATTACGATACTTACAGTATCATTATACAACGTATACCTTTTGTTCCCCAGAAAATTTCTCTAAATCCTAGCTTTGTTTAGATCAACCAAAACAAGAATTAAAATACTCCTTTCTTCCTTCCATTTCATTGTCTTTATCTTCTCTGAACAACATTTCAGAGATAACAGAAATAACAGAAAAGCCTTCTCTTCTGTGCAGTTTAACCGATGGCCAACCCAAACTAGCATCCTGTTAAAATTGTGGGTTTCAGAGTAAGAATTCTCAAAATTCCAACTAGCATATCTAGATCAGCTATAGGTAAACATTAATGATGCCAAAATGAAATTATTATCTGATTGGACCCAGCCTGGCTCCTGAATACCACCTATCCAGGCCTCCCATGAGGGCTTTCTCATTGGGAGGGAAAGTTGCATCTCATACAACAATATTAAGAGGCTTGGAGAATACTGGAATTGGGTACAGATAGATAGAAACTGTTACTGATTATCAGTGAAAATTATATAGATCTAATTTTTAAGAAAGTATATCCCAAAAGGTAAATATGGAATGTAAATTGGATATTAATAATATCTAATATATAGGTATATTATGGCAGAAAGATGAGCAATTTGGACTTCAGTCAACAGGCTGAGAGACAAGCAGGATCCCCACAACGAAGCCTTATATGTCTGATCTACATTCAGGACAAAGAACTAACGTTTTAGACACCCAAACCACGTGCAACAAGTTTCATACAAAATATGAAGAATCAGAATGTCATCAGACTTCTTAGCAGCAACACTGGAAGTCAGAAGATGCTGAAGTAACCCTTTCAAGAATCCTTAGGCTTTGAGTTAAAATCAAGATGGAATAAGCACACACAACCTTCTCTCTCCCACTGATTTCAACTAAAATCCCTGAACTGAGGATGTAAAGCAACAATCAGAGTACTCTGAAAATTGAATAAGAACAGGTGGACTAGAGAGGGAAATCAAAATATCCCTGATACAGTCAATTATTTTTTAAGTGGGACATACTTTCTTCTTACCACTGAATCAACCAACCAATCAATCAATCAATTTGAGTGGAAATCTCAAATTATTTTTTAATGAGGGAGTAGATTTTTACTAAAAATATGTGTATTGACTTTTCTATTTTACCTTGCTAGGAACATAACCTTCAGAAGCTCCAAAGAAGGGCGACGAACAAGTTAAGTGATTTCACTGATGAAGTAACATGTTCTCTACTACGACAAACTCTGGTTTTCATTTTATGCCGTTAAAGATTGAATCAGTGAAAATTTCTTTGAAAAATAATGAACTGACTCTAAACAATGTAGCCATGAGCAGAAGCACTTCTTTCCCACTTAAATGCTTGCTTCACTGTAAGAATGGAAAAGAATTAGAAGACCCAGGAAAGAGTTAAGTAGGGACTGACTACAATCCTTTCCTTTTGCCAACAACAAACAGCTTATCTATCCCTCTAGTGATATTTTAAACATGTAGCATGAACTGTGACCAAACGGAAGGCGTTACGATCAGTCAATATTGAATTGTATAAGAAGTTGCCAAGGGACTTCCCTGGTGGCCCAGTGGCTAAGATGCCGGGCTCCCAATGCAGGGGGCCAGAGTTCAATCCCTGCCCAGGGGACCACATCCCACATGCCACAACTAGGATCTAGCACAGCCAAACAGATAAATATTTTTTAAAAAAAGAAACTGCCAAAATTTTTACAAAATGCATTTATAAGTATAATTACCATGCAGCATCATGGAAGTGATTAAGGTATGAGGTAAAATGCTCCCAAACAAAACTGTGTCTGTACTATGAGCACAACTATGCAAAAATTATGGCTGCATTTATATAAAGTGTTGAGAAAGAATACAAGGAAATGAAAAAGAGTTGCTTTGTTACGGCAGTAGAACAGTGTGAATAGTTCATTTCCTTTCATCTCTGGCATTCTTTTCACATCAAAAGTATGTGTGTTTCACACCCAGAAATATAACCCATGTTTGCCCTTCTTACAATGGGTTCTTAGCAAATTCAGATCATCAGTCATGGATCCCATTTGTTGACATGACCGTTCTGGGATGAGGGGAACAGGGCGGCAGCCTTCCGGTTGGAGGCCTCTTGCTATGAACACTGGCTCATAAATCAATCAGCATTCTGCCTCTGTGTATTCTCACTTCAGGAGCTTTTAGTCTAGTCACAATTCAAAGTAAAGCTACAAGACTGCACAATTCTACATCAGTGCCTCTCAGACTCAACGTGTGCATAAATCATCAGGAGGTCTTGTCAAAATGGGGAATCTGATTCAGCAGACGTGGGATGCAGCTTGAGATGCTACATTTCTAACAAGCTCTCAGGTGATGCCAATGCTCCACAGACCATCCTCTGAGGAGCAGAGCTCTATATCAGGCAAAATCTGCCTATTTTCTTTCTTGTTTCTAAGCAATCCTGGTAAGTCTACCTTGGAGAAATGGAGGCAGAGAAACAGTAAGTACCTGTCTTGAGTCAAATAAATAGTGTCAAAAGTCAGGGCTAGCATCATGGCTCCAGTTCCAGACTCTGACACCCCCACCACTCCTTCACCCCACTTCCTACATCTGATGTAAAAAGAATACAAAAACAATGGCTTACCCTTCACATTTTGCTGATACCGGCTCCAAAATAGACTTATTTGCTGGGATGGTCCTGGAATGAATCCAATAACAAGTGAATGGTTTTTGGCATCTACTGCTGCTACTGCTGCTAAGTCACTTCAGTCGTGTCCGACTCTGTGCAACCCTATCCCTGGGATTCTCCAGGCAAGAACACTGGAGTGGGTTGCCATTTCCTTCTCCAATGCATAAAAGTGAAAAGTGAAAGTGAAGTCGCTCAGTCATGTCCGACTCTTCGCGGCCCCATGGACTGCAGCCCACCAGGCTCCTCTGTCCATGGGATTTTCCAGGCAAGAGTACTGGAGTGGGGTGCCATTGCCTTCTCCTTTTGGTATCTACATATCCATTCAAATCAAACTTGCCCAGCAGCCGACAGTTCTGTTCTTCTTCCTCCTCTTCTTTGCCTTCAATGCCCAATTCAGCCCATAAAAAAGCAAGCAACCCTAGAACCAGACATTTCTTCCCACTAACCATTTTTAACACAGTGAGTTTGGGAGAAATGACCACTGGTAAGAGCTTTAACGAGCTGCCTTGCTAGGGTGTTCTGGCAAGTGTGTGCATGCCCCACCCCAGCGGCCTCACTTTGCCACTGCTTGCTACCTGATTGTCATGCCTCAGTCAATCACAGAGCCTCACTCACCTTCAATTTGTGGAGCTGCACTAGGAGCTGAATAGTCCACTGGAAAGGAGCCTCATAAAAATCTCTTTTATGCTTAGCAATAATATATAATGACATAATAGTGGGTTTTGAGATTCAAATAGAATCACTTTGTAGACATTGTCCCTTTCTTGTTGATCAGCCGCATTCATTTTCACTTCAGCCAGGTTTCTGGGAGCTGCCCTTGCCCCCAAAGTACAAAAAGGCATTCTGCTTCATCATGAAGTATAAAAAACACGAGACATCAGGCCACACTCTATCCTTGGGGGTATAGAAAAAAATGAATGGAAAACCATGGAAGCGTTGGACTGGAAGACATCACTTTGAATCTGGGTTCTGCCACTTGTGTTAGTGTGATGATGGGAAAGTCACTTCACTTCTATGCCTCAAGTGCCTTATTAGTCACTAGGATGATAATAAGTTACCCTAGAAAAATTCTGGAAACCCTATTAAGAGTTCAAGGAATATTTTTCATGTACATCATTTTCTTTAATCTTCTCTTCAAGGGGAAGTGTTGCCCTCAGCTCACTTTGCTGACTTTGTCACTGGTTCAGGGACAAATCCCTGAGGATTTCTGGGTTCTTGCCCAAGAATCCCCTCTCGTGAATTCTTGCTTGGCCTCTCTCTGAGATATCTTCCAATCTCTTTCTCTAGGTCCGTTCACCATAGATCTCCTGTCTGTTTCTTTGTCCCTTCTCAAACATCTCCCCAGGGAGTATAAATTTATGAGTATTTTCAGGATGCAGGCCAGTAATATGTATTAGGAGCATGAAAAATGTCTATACCCTTTGATCATGTGATTTTACTTCAAAGTATTTATTCCAAGGAAGCAACAGAGATGCACATAAACATGATATATAAGAATATCAAGAACAAGAACTTCGCTGATGGTCCAGTGGTTAGGAATCTGCTTCCACTGAAGGGAAGTTCGATTCACTGAAGTTCAATCCCTAGTCTGGGAACTAAGATCCCATGAGCTGTATGGTACAATGACAACAAAAAAAAAAGAATACTGACTACAATTTATTTATGACAGTAAAAAAAAAAATGAACAAACTAAATGTATACAATAAAGAATTTTTAAAATAAATTACAATCAATTCACATGATGGAAAACGAAGGAGTGATTTAAATCATATTTTAGAAATATATTTACTCACAACAGAAAATCTCAATATGCTTAACATGAAGGTGACAGATAACAAAGCACCATATACAATCATACTCTAAATTTCTAAAATTTCCCGATATATTACTGCTCTTTCATATACATATCTCCATTAAAAGCACTAGAAGAAACCACTGCAAACTAAAAGAAAAAGAAAAAAGTAGGGGAAAAAATCCCTTTTCCTATTATTTTAATGATCCAAGGATTTTTATATTTCCATGTTCATTTCTGGCCCAGATTGACACTCATCCAGTACTTTCAATTAGCTTTTGGTGGTAGATTGCAGCTGATTTTAATTTTCTTTATACTTTTCTATATTTCCCCACATGTTCTACAATATTCTTATATTTCATTTATAAATAGAAAAAATACTACTGTAAGAAACTCCCCCTTTTACAACCCCTCCAACCATGCACATTCCACTACAACATCTTCTACACACACAAGCACATGTGCACACACACACACACATTTACTCCCTTAATATCATCATCACTATCACTCACCTGGCTCCCACCAACCCATCCACACAGAAGTCATCTCCTAAAGGATTTCCAGTACTCATCTGTTGGTTAAGTGCAATCTCTACCTGACCCTGAGGAACCCCCGAGAGTCCCCATTTCCACCTCACCTGTGAAACGGTAGGCCCACGCCACAGTACCCCACAGCCGACTAGACCCTCACAAGCAAGCTAGTGGGTGGCCCGCCCTTGGCCCCTGACTGACATCTGTCTGTCAGATATGTAACTAGTCTTAGTTTTCTAAAATGTTCATGGGCCATACGTTCCACCCTCAGACTTCAAAATGATACTGAAGTGAAAGAACTTAAAGAAAAGATGGATCCCTGGAAAATCTCTTCCAGGATAGACTTCAGAGTCTGGCTTCATCTAAACATAGTGTCACTCTGGGTGACAAACCGCTCCTCACCAACAGCCTGAGAACCCTCTCATGAGCTGCAAAGGTTTAGTCTAGGCCTTTCTCCAAGCCGTTTGGAACTATTCCTCACTCATCTTTGCTCTTCCTTTTTACCAGAAGGCAGCTGTTTCTAAGCAATTATCCTCTTGTTGCCAAGGGCTACCCTTGTGCAAAGATATGTTTATTACCAAATCTGTGCCATCTTCATCCTCCGGGCAAAAGCTGCACTAGGCACCATTAAAATCATTAAAATTGATTAAGTTATAGTAATAACAACAAAATTAGCATTTTATAGCACTTTATATTGTACAAATTGCTTCCACATGCATTATTCTTCCTCTAGGTCAGGAACTAGATTCAGGGATGACGCGGCTTCTGATTTGTGTAGCAGCATCTGGTGGCCAGTGTTTTTATAGTTCCCAGGATGCTAGTATATTTTGCTGGGGCCACATGACTGCATCCTCCAGATGTAGCAGAATTCATCAAAGATACAGAGAATAGAAAAAAAAAAATCTGTGCTCTCAGAGCGGTTTTATTAACTGCAGATGGATGGATGTCCAACGCCTCACCTTGCCCTCATAACACCCCACGTGACTGGCTCTCTTTCGTTCACTTTACAAATGAGTTCCCATGGCTAATACACGCTGACATGCAGATACCAAAGCCTGAGTCCTTTCTGAGGATTTGTAGTAGAGAGAAAGGACGCAGACAGAGTCTGGGAGGCTGGGTACTAGATCCAGCTCCTTCGCTGTCCAGACCTCTCTCCATCTCTTTGGACTAGCCAGCCTTTTTCAGAGTCTGTGGTCCTAAAGGAATCAGCAGTGCTTGGGTGTGGGATGAGAATTTTAAGCTTCGATGCAATGAGAGCCTAATACATGCTGTCAGCAATAGCAAGCTGTTTTGTTAACTATCAAATGAAATTGTTTATTCAATAATACTTTGAACCTGATTATCATTTCCACAGGACTCTGATTTCAAGAGCCCCTGATCAAGGCAGAAGACATCAGACTGTTGATGCAAATGGCCACAAGCATTTAGTCCCAGATGTCACACCCAGGCTCTTCGATCCTAGCCTGTGCTCTCTGTATTTACACAGCCCTCTCCCAGACGTGTTTGAGCCTTGCTCTTCTCCCAGGGCCCTGGCAAAGGTCAGGCTCCCTTCCAAGAACAATAACACATCCTGCCCAGACTTGTCTCTGCCTTCAAGCAAAGGAAAACACCTGAGCCCCTAAAGATTATGAGAACTGTCTTAATAACAAAGGCTAAAAGAGTATTTAAAAGCTGTTTACAAGGCTTCCAGGAAAGGCTCAAATTCTGTATTAACTGCAGGTAAACATTTTTTTTCATTGTTTTTTTTTTTTCCATTTATTTTTATTAGTTGGAGGCTAATTACTTTACAATATTGTAGTGGTTTTTGCCATACATTGACATGAATCAGCCATGGATTTACATGTGTTCCCCATCCCGATCCCCCTCCCGCCTCCCTCTCCATCCCATCCCTCTGGGTCTTCCCAGTGCAAACACTGATGCAAGCCTCTGCAAAGCCCCAGCTTGATAGCCACAGCAGTGAACTCACAGTAGATTTCAGTCTCGTGGTCAGACTCAGCTTGCTAGATACTGCTCGGCTTTTACATTCCTCTCTGTCATTCTCTTACCTTTATAATCATTTCAAATCCTCATGCCAGAGCATCAGATGAATGGATACACTAATCTATTCCATTTTCTTATTTCCCATGTGGAGCTGTCCTTCTAAACGTCAAGAGATGAACCACAGGTAGTTGTATATGTTTAAATTGCTGTCTTTACAATATACATACTACGTTTTTTTTTAACATATGTCTCCAACAGTTAAAAAATATTACCTGTATTGAATTTTGTGATATTATGACATTATGGCTTACCTGAAAGAAGGCTAAAAATAAATCAGTTTTCATAGGTGTATTATTATATGAGGTGCAAGTTATTGATTAGAGGCTGTGAGGTGCATAAGAAGCAGGCTTTTGCTTTTTTTTTAACAAGTCAATACCTACCACTTGTTACAGAAGTGTCTCCTGTGTGTCTAAACAGAGAAAGCCCTCAATTATAGCCAAGGAGAGAGACACTCAGACACTGCACGCATACAGTTTTAAATGGCTGCCTTGCTGAATTAAGAAAGCCACATGTTATTTCTTTTGCTCCTTTTATTTTCAAGGAAATAGTCTGACAGCCTGATTAATCCTCTGCCTCTAAATCAGCTGATTCTTAACATACAGAAACAAAAGCATCCTTTTCTCCTTGGCTGCATCACCTGTTACACAGCTATAGTGAGCTGTGACTGTGACAAAAATGGTGAAGATGGTAAGCAGTTGACTGGAGCCGGGAAACCATGATCATCACAGTTGTCTAGAGAATAAGCACCTATTTTCAGTTAAATGTGAAACTGAAAAAACCTGACCAGCTTTAACTCTTACCTGAAAAATTTAGCATGCCTTCCTGCCCTCCACATTGCTGCTAAGTCACTTCAGTCGTGTCCGACTCTGTGCAACCCCATAGACGGCAGCCCACCAGGCTCCCCCGTCCCTGGGATTCTCCAGGCAAGAACACTGGAGTGGGTTGCCATTTCCTTCTCCAGTGCATGAAAGTGAGAAGGGAAAGTGAAGTCGCTTAGTCGTGTCCAACTCTTAGCGACCCCATGGACTGCAGCCTACCAGGCTCCTCTGTCCGTGGGATTTTCCAGGCAAGGGTACTGGAGTGGGCTGCCATTGCCTTCTCCGCCCTCCACATTGGTGCCTTTCTAATCCATCCCTACACTGAAGGAAGTTGACCACTTCAACCCTCAGGCCACTAAAAAAATTTTTTACAGCTTTATTGAGATTTATACACCATAAGACATTGAGATCTATTTATACATCATAAAATTCATCTATGTACAATGCACAATTTAATAGTTTTTGCTGTAGTTACAGACTTGAGCAGCCATCATCACAATGCAATTTTAGAACATTTCCATTATCCCCAAAGGAAACCTCATTTCCCAATCTTCCCTCACCCCAAGCTCTAGGCAACCACGTAAATCTACTTCCTGGCTCTATAGATTTGCCTATTCTGGACATTCTGTTTAAATGGAATCTCAAATACGTGGTCTTTTCTGTCTGGTTTCTTTGACAAAACATAAGGTCAGGAGGCTTACTTACGTTGTAGTATGTATTTGATTTCATTTTTAAATATCATTATTAAGACATAATTCATACACCATAAAATTCACCTATTTATAAAGTACATTCAATAGGTTTTACTATCCTTACAGAGTTGTGTGATCATCAGCACAATTGAATTTTAGTACATTTCATCACCCCAAAAAGAAACGCATACCTATTAGCAATCACTCCCCATTCTCCTCCACCATCACCCCTGTCCCCAGACAACCATTAATTTTACTTTCCTGCTGCTAAAAATGTCCTTATTCTGTACATTTATATAAATTGGATGATACAATATGTGATCAATTTACTAACTTCTTTCAGTTGGCATAACGTTTTCAAGGTTCATCCATGTTTTAGCATGCATCAGTATTTTATTCCTTTTTACTGTTTACTTTTTATTGTCATATAAAGTTCCCTCTTATGGCTTTATCATATTTTATTTGTCCATTCATGAGCTGGTGGAAATTTGGGTTGTTTCCATTCCTTTGGCTGCTATGAGCAGTACTGCTATAAGCATTATCATACAAGTCTTTGTGTGGACATATGTTTATAATTCTCTTGGGTACATATCTAGAAGTGGAATTGCTGATATGCGAACTATATGCTTAACAACTTGAGAAAGTGCCAAACTCTTTTCTAAAGTGGTTGTATCATTTATATTCCCTCTAATAATGTACAATAGTTCATATATCTCCACATCCCTGCCACTATTCGTTATTACCAGTCCCTTTTATTATAGCCATTCTAGTGGAAATAAAGTGGTATCTCATTGCGGTTTTGATCTGCATGTATCTAGTAGTTAATGACTCAAAGAAAGCTGTGTGTTCTTCTTGATACTTTCAAATTTTAACTCTTACACATAGGCTTATGATCCATTTTCAGTTGATTTTTCTGTATAAGATAAGGCCTAAGTTCATGTTACTTTTTTAAACTATAAATAACTTTCTGCACCATTTGTTGGAAAGACTATTGTTTCCCCATTTAATTATCATGATCTCATGTCAAAAATCAACTGACTGTAAATGTGAGGATTTTTATTCCATTGGTCTATATGTCTATCTTTGTGTCGAGGTTGTTTTATCTTCACTATTCTAGTATCTTCACTATTGCAGTAAGAAATCAGGAAATGTAAGTTCTCTGACTTTTTCTTTTTCAAGATTTTTTTTAACAATTCTAGGGTCCTTTCCATATAAATTTTAGGGTCAGCTCATCAATTTCTGTGGGGGTGGGGGGCACTAAAATTTTGATAAGGATTGTGTTAAATCTACAGATCAGTTGGGGAATGTTTACATATTATCAATGTTAAGTCCATGTATCTGAGGTCTCAAGTCATCTTTCCAGGGCCCTGTATCTGCCATAAGATAAAAATCCATAAACAACAGGCTTCATCCAGCCCCTAGCTGACGAACCAGATCCCTCTTTTGCAGCTGCCATCTCAACTGTTAACTCAAAATATACCACCAGCCACATAAACAGGCCTTCAGTTCCTTAAACACATAATGTTCTCTTTTACCTGCAGGTCCCTCCTCACTCTCATGGACACCACCTTCTCTGTGTTGTTACGTACTTTCTCCCATCTGTCGCATCTCCTGATTCCTGTCTTTGCCTGCATATCTCAGCTTACTTTTCACTTCCTCTGAGGCTTATATCCTGAGATACACAGCCCTATCGCTACAGTCTGCTCACTCACTTTTCCTTATACTCACATGGTGGACTTGAGGCTACTTTATGGAAAGCAGGTTGATCAAAAAATATCTTGGTTGAAATGGACACCAATGGTCAGTGACCCCTATTTTAGGCAGTACTAGAAATTTTGGCAGTTTTATAACTGTTCATGTTTTTAAACATTTTTATCACTTTTCATAAAATTTTCAGGATTTCTTTCCTAGTATTTTTTCCCAGACTACTCTACCAGCTTACACATTTTATACATTTTGAATGATTGCCTCTCAAGATGTACATGTCTCAATTTCTAGAACCTGGAAATAGGTTTTATTACATAGCAAGAGAGACTTTGCAGAAGTAATTAAGTTAATGTTTGCATTATCCGTACAGGTCCAATAATGTAATCTTAAGTGTCTTCATATGGGGGGAAATACAGGGAGATATATGCCAAAGAGAAGGCAAAGTGACAAAAGCAGAGATCGGAACGCTGGCAGTCTCTAGAAGCTGGTAAATGCAAAGAAATAGATTCTCCATTCAGAGCCTCCAAAAAGAACCAGCCCGGTTGACATATTGACTTGAGCCCAGTGAGACTGGTTTGAGACTTCTGATCTCCAGAGCTGTAAGAGAATGACAGTGCTGTTTATTAAATGTGTGGTAATCTGTTGTAGCAGCAGTAGGCTAGTCTAATGAGTTGGAAATAACCTAATATCCAACGAAAGGACTGTTAGGAAACAGCCTGGATATCCAACAAGAGGGGTTAGTTAGGAACAAGCTGAATGTCCACAGGATGGAGATGGTTATATATAACTTCTGATAATTTTCAAAAGATTAGGTGTGATGCAATCATTTTTAAAATATATTAAAAGTGCTCTAGAAGGCTATCTATCAAGCTATTAAAGTTATAGAATAATGAGTATTTTTTTTTGTCTTGTTTCTTGTTTTGAGGTTTCTGTGGAGTTTGGGGGATTTGTTTGGTTTTTTTTGTGTGTGTGTGTGTCTTTGGGTGGATACAAACAAATAATGGGTACTTTTTATGCTAATTTTTAAACTGCAATGAGCCTAAGGCTGTATTATTTTTGTAATAATAAGAAAGAAAGGCAGTAAAATAAATTTCAGCAGTGAATGAAAAAAGAAAATGAAGGAAAGGATTTGGAATTTTAAGAGCTTTACTGGATTCTATTTCTTAATTTTTAATTTATATGCATATAGCTTTCCCATATTATTTGCTCAGCATTGTTTTCAAGAACTTTTCTATCTCATAAATTGGTTGAAAATGAATACTTCTACTCTCCAGTTTGTATTTTTTATAGCTTTTGTATGTACCAGACATATCATATTAGAACCTCTGCTGCATAAATGGGTATTTGTGCTATAAGATACAGTGCCTGTATAAAATGATCATTTAGATGGTAAGAATCAACTAAACTAAATAATTTTAAAATGAAGTAATATGCAATAAAATATTGAATTACAGCCTTGGCTTTTAGGAGAATAATGTGGTAGTATTTGATAAAACCACACACACAGTTTTGCGCGTGCTTAGATTATTTATCCACATCAGGATCTCCCAACTATTAGTTAAATGGTAATAATGTTAACAATAACAATAGTAGTTTTATATTCCACAGTATATTTGTCTCATTGCTTGCCAATTCTTGCAAAAACTATATGCAACAAATACTATTTTTCTATTATTTCCATTTTGTAAATAAGAACCTGGAGCTCAGAAAGTTGAGCAATATTCTCAAGATCACAAAGGTCCTTGCTGGTGTCAGTGAATTTTCTAGTCAGTGACCTGAGCAGGACACATAGCCCAGCTGCCTGTCTGTCTTTAAAAACAAAAAGTGGGAGGCATCACCAGTCATTCCCCTACTCTACTGGGGATTTCCAGTGAGAATGAAAATGTGGCCAGAAATTTCTCACTGACATCTGCTCAAGGCTCAAGAAATTTCTAGTGCCTAAAGGGTCAGGCCGGTCAGTTTATTTTTAAGAGAAGTAGGTTACTGCTCAACTTGCCAGTGAAAGTGAAGTTGCTCAGTTGTGTCTGACTCTATGCTACGCTATGGACTGTAGCCTGCCAAGCTTCTCCAGCTATGGGATTTTCCAGGCAAGAATACTGGAGTGGGTTGCCATTTCCTTCTCCAGGGGAATCTTCCCAACTCAGGGATCGAACTTGGGTCTTCTGCATTGCAGGCAGACTCCTTACCGTCTGAGCCACCAGGGAATCCCCCAACTTGCCAGAGTGACTTCTAATGTTTATGCCATACATCAATATGATATAGCAGAATCAGAATTTATAATGATTAAAATGTGCACTAAATATAACTTTATTTTCCACAACTGTCTTCATCCTGCTCCAGCTTGCTCTGGCTCCGTTTCTGCTGATGGTCATTGAGGTGGAGTTGGGATAATGTTGTGGAGGAACACTTGATTCTGCCAAATAAAGGTAATAATAGCATTTCTTTGCATTTTAAATGCTCTCTTAAGGTAAAGACCTAGTGTATTTCAGATTTAGACTCTTCATTATGATGGTTTCTTTCCTTTTAAGGGATCCCCTAACCAATTTTCCTTCCCTCTTAGTTCAAAAGAAGTTGATGACAAGGTAGGGAAGAACCTCTGGTCCATGCGCCATCTTCTGGGTCTTTGCAGGCCTTCCCGCATTGGGTCACTGTTGTGGCTTTCATATTGGTATCCACCAACAAGGCTGCAGACCTCCAGTCATGCCTCCATTCACAAGGCCCTGGACTCTGCGACCTCTTTTCCCATGACTCCAGGTTGCTTGGAACCTATCAGTCCTCTCAGCTTCCAAATCCCTTTCCACTTCATACAGTCTTCCATCACTTGTGACTTTCCAGTGTGTGCTGGCCACAAGGAACAGAGGCACTGTGTTAGGCCCATCCATGGAAACACCTCTCCCTACATTCACTTCTGAATTAAGCCCATGCAATGTTGCCACGTTGAACAAGGCACCATCCCAAACCCAGGGCTTCCCTCCACAGCCTACAGTCCTCAATGCATATGCTCTCTGACAGCCCCAAACCTGTTTAGATGTTTAGCCCGACCCAATCCATGTTCAACCCTGAGAACATGAAGACCAAGAAACACTTATCTGGCCCTCCTCTTTTTTTCAGCCCCATTATTCCTCCAGTACCAGAAGGACTTTCTAATTACTTTCCCTTCTAAAAACAACTCTCCTTATGTCACAACCTCTTTATTACCAATCACATGAGCTTCTTTCTACAGGTGGATATCTTTTCCCTTTCATGGCATAAGAAGCCTCATGATCTGGCCCTGATAGTGGAAGGATGACCAAAAAAATTTTTTAATTACCAAGAGGCAAGAACATGAGGAATCTTTTTCCCCTCATTTCACCCAGAAAGCTGCTTCAAGGGCTCCCCTTGGAGGACCCTTCTCTTACTGTTCACTGAATTGTGTCCCCTACAAATTCACACGTGGAAGCCCTAATGCCCAATGTGATGCTATTTGAAGATGGGGCCTTTGCGAGGTAATTAGGGATAGATGAGGTCATGAGGGTGGGGCCTCTATAAAAGAATGAGTTCCTTTTATAGAAGAGACACCAGAGAACACACTCTTTTCTTTCCACCATGTGAGGACACAGAGAAGGGGGCCTTCACCAGATCCGAATCACACCAGTACCTAGAGCAGAGAGAAAGACAAAAAAAAAAAGAAGAAGAAATGTTTCTTTTACAATAGTGCTGGTTACGTATGAGGCTCTGTCTCCAGGATTTAGAAGCCTGGCTCTATCAGTTCCTAAATGTATAGCCTTTGGCAAGTTATTTAACTATTCTATATTTGTTTTCTCATATGTGAAAGAACAGAGACAATACTCAGCTTGTTATGAGGATGAAGCATGACTGTGACTCCACATAGGCACTGTCACACAATGAAATGCCTAGCTAACGTTAGAAATTAACAGTGTGACTTTGTCCCAGAGGTGTTAAAGCAGTCTTCACTCAGGGTATTAAGTTTCATATAAGAAATTAAACATAAAACACTATTCACAGGTGAATAGCAGAAAAAGGACACTAAACAAGGATAATCATTGTTTTCATTTCCTACAACACCCGTAAAATTCTGCCTTCAGAGTATTAGATCTCCTTGTAGGAGGCGATTGCTGAGATGCCTGACTAACCCTAGATGGCAATGTTGGATTGGGTAGAATTCATTAAGACCTTGGAAAGTGGGTTCTGGCTTTCTGAGAAAGGACATAATTCAAATCAACCTGACAGAATCTTAGGTGAAGATGTCGGCTGTGTCACATACATACACATTAAAACCAACCAGAAGATAAATCCAAAAAAGATATTTACACACTTTAAATGATCTATTGAATACTATATGTTTTATTAGCATTGAAAATGTTTCTTTTTATATTTTAATAAATGCTATTATCAGTACATAGTTTTCTATGTACAACTTTTAAGTGTTCAGTAATATCTGATTATTGTAGTTTAATTGTCTAAGTCATTTTGGAATGGACCAGAAACACTTTGAAACCTGGCTAAAATAATTTATCTGGTTGTTCAAATGCAGTTCAGCTAAATAAGCTAAAACATTTTCTTGGATCATAGTCATGCTCCCTAATTAAAGTTTATTAAATAACAAAATATTGTCACATAACTGTCTTGAACCAAATGCAGTTCTTTAGAAACTACCATTATGGAGAGATCTGGGGCAGAAATTTTAATTTAGTGAGATACATATAATAACTTATATTGGTCTATGATAGTCCTTTGTTCATTGGTTTATTCATTCAAACTGTAGTTGAAAGAGATCTTCAAAATAAGCCAGATTTGTAATTTCAATAACCCAGAGCAGAAAGCATAATTTTTCCATTTTCCTCTAAACCTAGCAGTCTAAATAATAAATATGTGTTTAACTTAATTAAATATCCAAATGATATTTCTACAATGCCAGGAATATATTTTCTCTTAAGAACAAAAATTATTACCACCCTCAACACTACCAGAGTCTTATTTATAGTATTAATTCAACATCTATGAAGAAAGAGCTTGGTTAGCAAACCTCAGACTAGTCCCTATAGAATTAAGAATGTGTGGAGGCTTAAGCAAGAAGACACTATAGCATTTAGAACCAGAGGCAGAGCTACTCCGCTGGAGGGTATCTGTCTTTGTAATTAACATAGTCTACTACTTTGGTTTTGCAGAGTATCAGTTCAGTTGCTCAGTTGTGTCTGATTCTTTGCGACTCCATGGACTGCAGCACACCAGGCTTCCCTGTCCTTCACCAACTCACGGAGCTCGCTCAAATTCATGTCCATCGAGCCGGTGATGCCATCCAACCATTTTATCCTCTGTCGCCCCCTTCTCCTCCTGCCTTCAATCTTTTCCAGCATCAGGATCTTTTCAAATGAATCCGTTCTTCGCATCAGGTGGCCAAAGTGTTGAAGCTTCAACTTCAGCATCAGTCCCTCCAAAGAATTTTCATGATTAATTTCCTTTAGGATTGACTGGTTTGATCTCCTTACAGTCCAAGAGACTCTCAAGAGTTTTCTTCAACACCACAGTTCAAAAGCATCAATTCTTTGGTGTTCAGCTTTCTTTATAGTCCAACTCTCACAACCATACATGACTACTGGAAAAACCATAGCTTTAACTAGAAGGACCTTTGTTGGCAGAATAATGTCTCTGCTTTTTAATATGCTGTCTAGGTTGGTCATAGCTTTTCTTCCAAGGAGCAAGTGTCTTTTAATTTCATGGCTGTAGTCACCATCTGCAGTGATTTTGGAGCCCAAAAATATAAAGTCTACAGAGTATACATTGAAATGCAAACAATATTCTAAGAAAAAAAATCTTTTTTTAATTTTGGAGGCAATTCTTTCAAAACAAAGGAGAGGACTTGAAAAACCTTCCACTCCTTGAGTTCTAGCAAATTCCGCTCCCCACCACTGGGACGTGAGGACACTGTCCCATGTGCTCAGTTGCTCAGGCATGTCCAGCTCTTTGCGACCCTGATAGACTGTAGCCCATCAGGCTCCTCTCTCCATGGATTCTCCAGGCAAGAATACTGGAAAGATTAGCTAAACAAACTACTTTTATTTCCTCCACGCCCAAACATCATTTCATTAGGGACAGTCAGACTGGGGAGACAATCAGGACTGGAGGCAGAACAAGACCTTGCATTCAAGTCCCAGCTCTGCTACTAGTTAATCACTTCTCCAAGGGGAGAAGTGATTAAGAGCTCCCAGGTCCAGACTCCTTTCAGCACTCCGACAGTCCCCTCTCTGACTGTCACCACATCTGCAGTTACCTTACTCCCTACCCGCCACCCGTCAACTTCACTGATGAAATGGAAGCTCAGAAGCGCCACCTCGAGGCTTCAGATTAGCACAACCACCTCCAGCATCTGATCACCGGGGAACCTGCGGCTACAACTGCCCCTGCTTGTGACACCAGAAACGTTGTGAGATGTAAAGTCAGCAGACATGCAGCAGGTTATTAAGAGTTCCTTCAAAGTGTTGCTAAGCTCACTACCAAAGAGTAAGCATTCAAGTTCCAACTTCAGACACAAACTACACCCAGAAACATCTCCTTCCCCAGGATAACGGAGACAATGGCATGGGGCTGGGCTTCATTTTCCGAGTAAGTGTGCCTTGGGGAGATTCCGTGTGGCCTTTCTTATTCTGCTTACCACTTTGGACAATCCTAATCATCACAGATATTTTAATTGGAGCCAATGTGAAAAGGGAAAAGCATCAATCCTTGATTCCAGAAGGTTCCACATCCTCTACACAAAGGTGACTACCACCATCTCTGCTTATTCTGAACACCTCATTCCAAAGAGTATGAAATAAAACCTAAGTCTTATTAGCTTCAAGGCCCTTGCTTTTTGCATGAAACCTGCTGATGTAAGACCACTGGAGGTTTTAAATACTAACCTCTTCAAAAAGAGGCTCTTGATAGAGATCATACCTGCATGGACCTAGCACACATTCAAACTCTACAGCCATGACCTGCGCTTCAAACAGCATGAGGACATGTAAATATAAGGAAGGTTTTCAATTCCTTTAATACATAAAATGGCAAAGGAAATTACTTTTCAGAGTACACACATTAAACGGAATCTTTTCAAGCAGATTTCTATTTAGACAATTATTTGCAAACACTAGAAATAACATGTTCTATGAGCAGTCACCAGATGGATCCAACATTTGCACAACATTCAGATGAAAGTCCTGATGAATGCTAAGTCACTATAATGTTCACGTGAGTGTGTGTGTTTGAGCCTAATTTAAAACTCAAATCCTCCACTTCCCCCAAGAAGAAGGGTTGTTAGTTTATAGAAAGCTTTCTGGATATTAAGTATAAACATGTTTCAATGAGAAAAATCTGTCTTTCATTTCCAGAATTGGTGGTAATGAGAGGGACAGAGTTAACATACTATTTAGGTTTCTTTTCAGAGGCATTTTCCCTGGTGATTTTACAGAGTCTACATCTCGTCTTCCTGACCAGACTCAGTTCCTGAGGACTAGGTCTGGGCTTTCTACCTCCTTTATGTTCCTCTTAGGTAGCTATAGGAGAAGCTGACACTTAATGAGCTTCTACTATGTGTTGAGAGAGTTCCTCACCTAATTGTTTTTCAATAACTCCAAGCACAAACACTTCTAAAATTTTAAGTAAAATGAGACACAGAAAGTTAAGACATGTACCCAAGATCACAAGGCTGGATGAGAGCAAATTTAATGCTCGAGCTACTAGGTGACTCTGCGGTCTACCCGCTATACTGTAATATACTATTATATGCTGTACCACAACACGCCATGCCCCACTCCAGCACAGTGTGAGAAGTAGCTGATGTTTACTAAAACCTAACAGTAAAGACTGGGCCTTCCTAGGCGGCACAGTGGTAAAGAGCCCACCTGCCAAGGCAGGAAACTCCAGAGACCGGAGTTCAATCCCTAAGTCAAAACGATCCCCTGCGTAGGAAATAGTAAGCCACTTCAGTATTCTTTGCCTGGAAAGCTCCATGGACAAAGGAGCCTGGCAGGCTACAGTACATAGGATCACAAAAGTGTCAAACACAACTGAGCAACCTCGCACACGCATATGCGCACACACATACACACCCCCCATTACTGCTGAGTGAGAATTTAAGTCAGAGATAAAAGGCACCCAAGAACATCATCTTCTTCCAAGAATATCAACTCTTTATTCAACAATTTGAAAAGCCATGTAGCAAATTAACAAGAGAATGAAACTTAATTTCAGCATTTACTTATCTCGTAGACCTCTGATCAGAGAAGTCCAAACACACAATACCAGTGCTCATCGCCGAAGGAAGAAGACAACCTAACCATTTCCCGGTGAAGGCTAGAGCCACATACTTGACACATGTGCTCAGAAAATAGTTCCTAAATGAATGAAGGACTCAAAACTAAGGCACAAATTTTGCCCTGGTAAGTACTGTGAAATCACTTCAAATACTCCTAAACTAGAAACATTAACTTGAAGCATAAGCTTCTGAAGAAACTGATGCGTAAGATTCCTTTTTTGAAGTCATAAATCCTGGCACGGTGAGTGTGACGTCTCTCTCTTTGGCTGGGGAAGCACGCGGAAGAGACTTAAGCAGAAGCTGCTATGCAGCCAAGCTCGGCGGCTTTCTTAGGCCCCAGGGGACTCGGGCCACAGTGTTTTGTTACAAGTTGGCTGAATTTCTCAACTTTAAAGACTGAACTAATAAAAAGTATTTAGAAATCCAAATGGCAAAAGAAAGTGAAAAGATCCAGTAAATCCAGCCTGCTGGGAGGCCCTCTGCTGAGCAGACGGTGTGCCCCCATCCTTGTCCTGCGTGTGTGTTCTCTCTAAATATCGCAGTGGTGCAGAAATTTAATATGGCAAGGGCTAGAAGGGGCTTCCCAGACTTTGCGAATGAAAGGCAGAATGACTCTTTAGAGACCCAGTGGTGGGTTTATCATTAACACAGTTCCTCGGAGGGTGCTTCACACACTTAGCCAGATCTGCACAGAGAGGATTAATGTAAAAGCAGGCAGAAAATGAAGGCAGGGGGCAAAGGAGACTTGTAAATTCCAACCACCATCTGCTGTTTCAAATCCAGCAGCACCGAGGGAGTTTAATTTGCAGAAATTTTCCTTCTGGTTTCAAAACTGTTTAGGCAAAGATGGAGTAGGTCACCTGGGAGTTATGCACAAGAAGGCTTTACTTAGTGGAGATAAATGAATGAACACCCAGAAAACAACAAAACAGGAAGATCACAAATGTGTGCCTTGATAACAAGATATTACAACAGTTAGATTAGTGTTTGGCAGTTGTGCTGCTCAAGTCAGGCCAAACCATGGAATTTACTCCACCTTCACCAAAAAAAAAAAAGTCTACAAGAGCTATCTTTGACCAAAACTTAAAGGAATAGTAACTCTTTTTTGTTGATGTCTTTGATAACTTTAGGTTTACAGAATTGAATGAATCACCTTCCTCATTCACAGTATGCTGTCATCCACAAGGCTACTATATTCTATTTCAGTTTGTTTTATTTTACATCTCTTTATTCCCCATTCCCAGTCCCAATCTCTTCCCAGGTGGTATAGACACCCAACTCTGGTACATTTGAAGTATGATCTTTCATACATATTTACTTAGATATATGTATATCTATATTATGATAAGTAAATCTTGCTTATATCAAGATTTTTCCTGTTGTATAGCATTCCATTAAATGCATGTACCACATTTCATTTAGACATTCAGATGTAGATAGACACCTATGTTATTTCTGACCTTTGTTAGAACAAGTAATACTGCCATGAACGTTCTCATAAGTCTTTCTTAGGGCATCTTTTTTAGAACCATGTGAGTGGTTTTCCAGATGTTGACATTCCTCTGGGCATGGAATTTCTAAGCATAGTATATGCATGTCCTTAATTTCACTCTGAAGGGCCAAGGTGGCTCACTAGAATAGCTGTTTATATTTCTACCAGCACAGGAAAATTCTCATGTCCCCATGGCTTTGTCAGTATTTGATGATACCTGATTGATCATTCTTGCCAACTGGACTGCTGGAAAATGTAGTCATTTTAAATTGCATTTTTCTGATTATATTAACTTAAAGATATTTAATAATTATACGAGTTTCCTTCTCTATTAATTATTTATTAACAGTCTGTTTTCTGACTTTTCTTGCTATGAATTAAAACTATGTTCAAGAATCCCTTGAATATTCTAGGTAATAATTTTTTGTTGGTATGACACATTGAAAATAGCTTTTCTAATCTCTTTTCCTATAGGTTGCTTGTCTATGATCGCCATTGTTGAATAGGGATCCTTGATTTTGTCAGAAAATAATTTTTAGGGTTGACTGTAGACTACCTGGAGTCTCATTTATGAAATCTCTTCTCAAACAAAGTGACAAAAATACTCTTTTGCATTTCCTTTCATATACCTTACAGTGCTTTCCATATTAAGGTCTTTAATCCATCTAGATTCCATGTGGAGAACGGGAGATTCATGCTAACTCCCAAGGGGATGAAAGCCATGCAGTTCCAGTCTTAACCAAAAACTTAACCAAATTCAGGAATGTCAGCAAAAAATGGGAAAATTTCTCATTTTCAAGAGAAACCATAACCTGTATTCTTTCCGTGTAACATTTCCTGATATTTAGAACATATATATGAGCCCAGACTCATCCTCGTGAGCCACCAGCTGGTGACCTTTGAGTCACAATTTCTCTTTAATAATTTGACCTGACCTTTGTAGATTTGTACTCTAGTTATCACCAGAACAAGCAACTTTTGTTTCACTGCTTTGCATTTTCTCTATCCCTTTATTTAACTGAGTGTACCTGCTCCTAACCTGTCCTTAATTCTCCCCATTTAGTCATTTTTATCCCCATCTTTGTATAGACAAAATGACGAACCATCCTTCAGTCAACTTATTTCCTTGTCATCACACAAATACAACGTGATGATAAGAGGGATAGTCACATGCGTCTCACGAACCAACTCTGATGTGGCATAAAAGAGGAGTTATTTTTTCACCAACTGTCTCACAGTGCAGATTCCAGGAATGTATATGCCTACACCAGGGATTGACTGGAGGGAGCTGTTTTATAAATACCTTGAAAACAAGTGCTGTTTCTTCACTCCCACTCAGCGCCCAGGAGTTCCTCACAAAAGCATTTAATGGAGGATTCCTTTGTTCCTGCATCCTCTAGCAAGTGAATGATTAAAAAAAACACCGAACCTCAAAGCAGGTATGGAGGTGGCCAACAGAAAGTTTGCACAGTGGTAAGCACATCCTGGAACAACTTGGACAAGAGAATTCCGGCTGGCCAACTTACAACAAACCAAAGAACTTGGTAGAAACTTCGGTAAATTACATTCATATTCAAAATATCTGATACCCTTTCTGTAGGAAGATTACTTCCACCGTGTGGATGTCGTATGTGGCCATGTGACCTGTAATATTCTTCCCTGGAGCCACCATATTGAGTTTGGGAGTAGCCACATGACTTGCTTTGGCAAAGACACGTGAACAGAAGTGCTGCTTTTGAGCAAAACTTTCTCTCTTCGTTTGACTTACACATCACAGAAGAGCCCACTCCTTCAACCTGAGTCACAGAGTAAAGATGACAGGGAACAAAGCCTGGACTGACTTGCAGTGGAAACGTTTTATGAGTGAGAGGCAGGCCTTTGTGGTCATAAGCCACTCAGATCCTGGGGCCGTTTGCTGCCACAGCTGACTGAGCCTCAGCTGACACACAGAATTTACTACAAGGTCATGATACCTGCATTTCAGACGTTTTCCTTCCATAATTAATAGTGATTTATGTTGTTTCACCAGTTCTCTTCTACTAAGCATACCACTTAATGTCCTTGAAGAGTGCTTTGAGAATTTAGGAGCAAGTTAAACTTAAAAAGTGTTTAAAGAGTTCTTTCATGTACCAACTTCTACTTTCCAGTGTGGCATGTAAAATATTTCGAAGTCACCACTCTGCTAACAAGTAAAAAAACTAAACAAATGGAAAAATCAACAGTTCTTTTTAGAGCCATCAGAAAAGAGAAGTCACAGGGCAAATTGCTACCCTTAAAACTGTAGAGATAGACAGGCAGATATGGAGAATCACAACTTACCAGAGCAGAAACAGGAGAGCTGACATCTCCACAGAAGCCAGGTCCAGGGTAGGAAAACCTGGAACTGTAATTGATGAATGGCTGGAGGCTCACTGTGGACAACTCTGAGAGTTAAAACTACAGGTGGTGAGGGGACCCACACACTTTTGCAAGTTTTATCTCCTGGAGCTGAATCAGGTTTTCATAGTATCAGAAGAAAATCCTCTAATGCTTCCAGCAGGGGGAAGAGAAATTGAACTATTTTGAAATACAGTAGAATGTTTTTTTTTAACAAGGCCAGCCCTTGAGAGAAATTGTTTTACCAGAGCCCAACCTACTGGGGTTTTATCAGAGCCTAACTGGTCTGGGTGAAGGGAAAGTACTCTTGCCTGGAAAATCCCATGGACGGAGGAGCCTGGTAGGCTGCAGTCCATGGGGTCGCGAAGAGTTGGACATGACTGAGCGACTTCACTTTCACTTTTCACTTCTATGCATTGGAGAAGGAAATGGCAACCCACTCCAGTGTTCTTGCCTGGAGAATCCCAGGGATGGGGTCGCGCAGAGTCGGACACGACTGAAGTGACTTAGCAGTAGCAACTGGTCTGGGTGAAGGGAAATAGCCAACTCCAGCTCACAGTGGCCATCCCGTCCCACCTAAGGGGGTGAGGAGTTGAAGGGGCGGGAAGAGAAGCACTTGCGGGGTTCGCAGCTCTGGCCACAGGCTCAGGACTAGTGAACACTGCTCTCACTCCCACACCTTACCGCCATATCACTAAACGCGTATTTGTTGGGGTTCCTTTCATTCAGTGTATTAAGGCTGGCTTTCAACAAAATTACAAGGCATACCAAAGGCAAAGAACATAATTTGAAGAGACATAGCAAGCATCAGAACCAGACTCAGTTATGGCAGAGATATTAGAATCCCCAGATCATGAATTTGAAACATCTATGATTAATATGCTACAAACTCTAATGGAAAAAATAGACAACATGCAGGAACAGATGGGTAAAGCAAGCATAGAGATGGAAATTCTAAGAGAGAACCAAAAAGAAATGCTAGAAGTCAAAAACACTGTAACAGAATAAAGAATGCCTCCAGTGGGCTTATCAGTAGACTGAGCACAGCTGAGGAAAAAAATCTCTGTGCTTGAAGATATAGCAAGAGTTCCATTACTAGGGGCTTTTAATATAAATAATGGGAATTTTAAAAACATAGAAACCTTGCCATTTGCAATCCTCAAGTTTCAGAATGTCATCTTCATTGGGCCACTTCTGTTTGAGCATCATTTAAAATTATGAGATGTGAGAATTTGAAAAAAACCCAGCCAATTGCACCTCTGAACACTTCAACATCTGTTCCTGCCAGCCAAAAAGTGAGGTTTCCCCTTGCTGTTACATTTGTCACCTTCTGTGTAAAAATAGAGGACCAGCAGCGTGGTAAAAATAAAGCACTAGAACACTAGTAAATTATCTTACAATATTCTCCCCAACATCCACTTGCCCTGAAGCTCTAAAGACAGTTTTGCCAACAAATAAAGATTTGGTTTCTCTTAGCTAGAGAAATACACACAGGTGAAATCTATATAAATATCTATAGGTTTTTTTCTTTCATTTGTATTGCTGAAAATTCTTCTTTACATCCTATCTGGCTTCCTGGAAAGAGTCCCCTGTGGGCATCCAGTTGTCACACTAAGTACTTAAACATTCCATAGTCATTTTATAAGAATACTGAATCATGTCTAAAGTTTGACACTGACATTTATGAAGTTTATAATATTCTAAACTAATGATTAAAGTGGAAACACTGAGAAAATTTAGGACTTCAGGATGATAACCAGTGATATTCAACAGTGTGTGTGTGCCTGTGTGTGTGTGTGTTCAGCCATGTCCAACTCTGCAAGTCCATGTATGATGGCCTGCCAGGGTCCTCTGTCCATGGAGTTTCCCTGTCAAGAATACTGGGGTGGATTGCCATTTCCTATTTCAGGGGATCTTCCCAACCCAGGGATCAAACCTCTGTCTCTGGCATCTCCTGCAACTGGCAGACAGATGCTCTACCACTGAACCACCTGCGAAGCCCTCAACAGTAAGTAGCATCTGCTTTTTTAAAAAAGGCTTATAAACATATTATTTTTCCAGGCTTTTAACTTAATGGACCTTATCATTTGGGGATTTCTGAAAAGGAATTTGAGTTTGGGTTTTACAGGCCCACTGGCCTCATCACCAAGTTACTCTCACAGTACCTGGGACTAACAGCTACATAACTCATGAACACATAGGCTGGCACCTTGGGAATCCTTGTCCTTTGCACTATACTACAGTGTCTCTTTTGGAGAACAGAAGAAGAGGATATACTTCTCCAATCCATTCTATGAAGTAAATATAAACTCAAGATCAAATCAAACAAGTGGCATATATGAAAGGAATATTATCAACCAATGAACATAAAGCCACTCATGAACATAATTGCAAAAATCTCAAACAAAACATTAATATAACAAACCCAGAAAAATGATAATATAGTTGACCTTTGAACAACTTGGGGGTTGGAGCATCTCCCTCTCCCCCAGAAATAAAAAATCTGCATTTAAATTTATAGTCAGCCCTATGTATATATCATTACACATCCACAAATTCAAAGAACTTTGGATCATGTAGTACTGTAATGTATTTACTTTCAAAAAAATCTGCATAGAAGTGGATCTGTGCAGTTTAAACCCATGTTGTTTAAGAGTCAACTGTACATTTTGACCAAGTTGGATTAATACCAGAAACGCAAGGATAGTTAAAGTCAATGAAATCCATAAATGTATTTATCATGTTAACAGACTGAAAAAGAAAAACCTTACATATAATAACTTCAACAGATGCATAGTAAGCATTTGATAAAATTTAATATACAATCATGATTTGACAACAACAAAACTCTCTTACCAAACTAGGAATCAAAGAAACTTTGCTGAGTTCCATGATGACCTAGTGATTAGGATTCCAGACTTTCACTGCCTTGGCCTGGGTTCAATCACTGGTAAAGGAACATCCCACAAGCTGTGTAGCATGGCCAGAAAACAAAAACAAAAAACTTGTTAAAAAAAAAAAAAGGAAACTTGCTTACCTTGAAAAAAATACTTATAAAGACTAAAGATCATGAGCAAACATAATTCTTAATGATAAAAGTATTCCCTGAAAATCAAGAAAAATATAAATATACCCTCTGTTATGAACTGCATCCCCTCAAAATTTGTATGCTGAAGTCCTAACTCCCAATGTTACTGCATTAGCGATAAGGCCTGTAAAGATGTAATAGAAGTTAAGTGATATTATAAGTGAAAAAGTGAAAGTGAAAGTCACTCAGTCATGTCTGACTCTTTGTGACCCCATGGACCATACAGTCCATGGAATTCTCCAGGCCAGAATACTGAAATGGGTAGCCTTTCCTTCTCCAGGGGATCTTCCCAACCCAGAGATCGAACCCAGATCTCCCACATTGCAGGCGGATTCTTTATCAGCTGAGCCACAAGGGAAGCCCAAGAATACTGCGGTGGGTAGACTATCCCTCCCCCAGGGGATCTTCTTGGATCTTCCTGACCCAAGAATCGAACTGGGGTCTCCTGCATTGCAGGTGGATTCTTTACCAGCTGAGCTACCTAGGGCCCTCATCTGACAGACCTAATGTTTTCATAAAAGAGGAGGAGACAGCAGCACTCACTGTCCCTTGCTATGCACAGAGCAGAGATCAGGTAAGGACACAGCCAGAAGGTGGCCTGAAAGCCGGGAAGGAGGCCTCACCAGAAGACAAGCTTGCCGGCTCCTCTACCTGAGACTTCCAGCCTCCACACCGGCAAGACAGAAATGCCTGTTGTTTAAGCCACTCAGTCTGCGGTGTTTAGTTATGGCAGCCCCAGCAGACTAGGACACTCTCAACAGTTGTTTCAGTTTGGCTCTGAATTGCAGGCCTCAGCCAGATGGATTAGCAGAACACCCTGTGACTTCAAGATATGGATGTGAGCAATACAAAACAGTGCTATCCAGAAAACAAAACATCAATGACTTTGAAAAGCCAAGCCACAACCTGGGAGATGATATTAGCAACACATACATCTAACAAAGAATCAACACCAAGAACAAAGAACTCCTACAAATGGAGATCAGTCCTGGGCGTTCATTGGAAGGACTGATGCTGAAGCTGAAACTCCAATACTTTGGCCACCTGATGGGAAGAGTTGACTCATTGGAAAAGACCCTGATGCTGGGAGGGATTGGGGGCAGGAGGAGAAGGGGAAGACAGAGGATAAGATGGCTGGATGGCATCACCGACTCGATGGACATGAGTTTGAGTAAACTCCGGGAATTGGTGATGGACAAGGAGGCCTGGCGTGCTGTGATTCATGGGGTCGCAAAGACTCGGACAAGACTGAGCTACTGAACTGAACTGAACAAATCAGTAAGAAAGGATACAATAGAAAAATGTGCAAAAGACATCAGCAGATGTTTCAAGGAAAAAAGAATGGTGAATATAGAAAGATGATCTCAAAGAAATATAACTTAGACACCACCATACACTCACTAGTGTGTGCAATTTATCTTTGGACTCAGTCTTTCCCTGTTTCCTGGGTACAATACAGTTTTAAGACACACATAAATGCATTTAGCTGCTAGTCAATAAAGGCACTGGAGCAGTGACTGTGAGGAGATGCCCCACATCCAAAGGCAGAGAAGCCCCAGCAAGATGGTAGGAGGGGTGAAATCACCTTTACAATCAAACCCCATACACACCAGAGATACTCAGAGGGCTCAAACAAACCTTGTGTGCACCAGGACCCAGAGACCCCAGAGAGACTGAGAAAGAACTTGTGTCTGAGCATCCTCTGTGGAGGTATGGGTCAGCAGTGGACTGCCACAGGGTCAGGGGCTCTGGGTGCAAACTTGGGTATGGCATAAGCCCTCTTGGAGGGGGTCGCCATTAACCCACCATAGAGCTTCCAGAACTTACACAGGACTGGGGAAGCAGACTCTTGGCGACACAAACAGAACCTTGTGCACCAGGACCCAGGAGAAAGGAGCAGTGACCCCACAAGGGACTGACCCAGACTTGCCCGTGAGAGTCCAGGAGTCTCTGGTGGAGGCCTGGGTTGGCAGTGGCCCGCTGCAGGGCTGGGGACACTGAATGTCACAATGACGCATGGGACCTTTTGAAGGAGGTCGCCATTACCTTCATTACCTCCACCATAGTTTGGCCCCAGGTAAATAACAGTTCCAAAGAATAGCAAGGAGAGATAACAAAGCCTTCCTCAATGATCAGTGCAAAGAAATAGAGGAAAACAATAGAACAGGAAAGACTAGAGATCTCTTCAAGAAAATCAGAGATACCAACGAAATATGTGTTTGTTGCACTCATCTCACATGCTGGTAAAGTGATGCTTAAAATTCTCCAAGCCAGGTTTCCGCAATATGTGAACTGTGAACCTCCAGATGTTCAAGCTGGTTTTAGAAAAGGCAGAGGAACCAGAGATCAAATTGCCGACATCTGCTGGATGATCGAAAAAGCAAGAGAGTTCCAGAAAAACATCTATTTCTGCTTAATTGACTATGCCAAAGCCTTTTGACTGTGTGGATCACAATAATCTGTGGAAAATTCTTCAAGAGGTGGGAATACCAGACCATCTGACCTGCCTCTTGAGAAATCTGTACTCAGGTCAGGAAGCAACAGTGTTAGAACTGGACATGGAACAATAGACGGGTTCCAAATTGGGAAAGGAGTACATCAAGGCTGTGTATTGTCACCCTGCTTTATTGAACTTACATGCAGAGTACATCATGAGAAACGCTGGGCTGGATGAAGCACAAGCTGGAATCAAGATTGCCAGGAAAAATATCAATAACTTCAGATATGCAGATAACACCACACTTATGGCAGAAAGTGAAGAGGAACTAAAGAGCTTCTTGAAGTGAAAGAGGAGAGTGAAAAAGTTTAGCCAAAAACTCAACATTCAGAAAACTAAGATCATGGCATCTGGTCCCATCACTTCATGGCAAATTGATGGGAAACAATGGAAACAGTGGCAGATTTTATTTTGGGGGGCTCCAAAATCACTGCAGATGGTGATTGCAGCCATGAAATTAAAAGACGCTTACTCCTTGGAAGAAAAGTTATGACCAACCTAGACAGCATATTAAAAAGCAGAGACATTTCTTTGCCAACAAAAGTCCATTTAGCCAAAGCTATGGTTTTTCCAGTAGTCATGTATGGATGTGAGAGTTGGACTATAAAGAAAGCACCAAAGAATTGATGCTTTTGAACTGTGGTATTGGAGAAGACTCTTGAGAGTCCCTTGGACTGCAAGGAGATCCAACCAGTCCATCCTAAAGGAGATCAGTCCTGAATATTCATTGGAAGGACTGATGTTGAAGCTGAAACTCCAATACTTTGGCCACCTGATGCAAAGAACTGACTCATTTGAAAAGACCCTGATGCTGGGAAAGATTGTAGGTGGGAGGAGAAGGGGATGACAGAGAATGAGATTGTTGGATGGCATCACCAACTCAATGGACATGAGTTTGAGTAGACTTCGGGAGTTGGTGATGGTCAGGGAGGCCTGGCGTGCTGCGGTTCATGGGGTCGCAAAGAGTCGGACATAACTGAGTGACTGAACTGAACTGTACACTCACTACATTGTCTGACAATATGAAGTATTGAGAAGGAATAAATCAATGGAGATATATACATTTTTTTCACACATACACATACCTCTATACCATATACAGAACTGTAAATTTCGCCAGAAACTTTATAAGATAATTTGACATTATCACATAAAGATAAGTAATGTGTGTATCCTACAACTCAGCAATCTCACCCCTTGCTATATGCCCATGAGAAACTCTTACACATATGTACTGGGAGACATGTACAACTATTTTTACACAAGCACTGTTCAAGATGGAAAAGCACTTGGAAAACCCAAAGGACCATGGATGAGAGAAGAGATATGTAAAGTATGGTGTATTCATACAATGGAATATTATACAGAGATGAAAACTAAGGGATCACAGTTACATGCAACATGAATGAATCTTAGAAAAATAAAGTTGACTGAAAAAAAGAAAACATGTTTTAAAAGACTAAACATGCAGTATAAAAATAATTTACAAAGCACAAATATATGATTTAATGATATTTGTGATAAAACTTTTTCTAAAAAAGCAAAAGAATAATAAGTCTGAAATGTAAGATAACATCAGCCTGTTAACATCAGCATGGAAAAGCAGAGGGATAGAATAGAGAACTGACAGGTTAAACAGCATTGGGAAAGCTCTAACTCTTAGACCAGGTTGTGAATTCATCAATGTTCATTTCATTATTGCGCCTTATAACTTACATCTGTGTTGTATACACTTATATATAAATATTAAATAATTTTTTAAAAATTTTAATACTAAACTGATTTCTGGTTGGCAGTAGCCTATGCCCAGGAAAATTCAGGCTGAAGTTGAGCTCTGAAATATCCTCATGAAGCAGAGCACCTCCTTAGTCTTTTACTACACAGCTCTTTAAGATTCCTAACATGTCTCAAAGTCTTAACTCTAAAACATGTCCTATATAAGACAGGCCATGTGCCATCTGTAATCTGAATTTTGATTGATGGTGTTACAATCTACTGCTAAGACAAGAAGTTCTGGGTTTTTCTTTTAAAATTCTACTTCAGTTGATCACATTTTCATGAATATCAGGTGACTTTTATAAGATTCAAGAGATTTTGGTGTTCAAAAGATTTCAATATATCTACTTGGTGTAGCACTATAGCCCATCATTTATGTGTTGCTGGGTTTTGCTTTCTCTACTAGAAAGATAGTTCTTAAGGTTTACAGATCCTTGGGAGAACCAAGGCCTCTTCAAGAATTTCATGAAGTGAAAACTACTTTCCCAGTAACACTAAAACATTTTTTCATTTTTAAAGGGTGTTGACATTTGCAGTGATCATACAAAAGCAACAGTGGGTAACACATCTTTTTAGGGTGAATCAGAACAGTGGTACCAAACTATGCTAATAGCTATTGCATCCTTCACCTCCATGCACTCGCAGGCGCTGGGGCCTGGGGGAGGAGCCAGGTCACTTACGAATGTCCTTGATGAAGCAGTGAAAACAATTAGATTGTTTCTTACTTGAACATATGTCTCTTACATACCCTGTAGCATGAAATGGGGAGTGTACTCGGAGCCCTTCTGCCTCAGACCCAGGTCTGATTGTTGTCTCAAGAGAAAGCACTTGTGCAACTGTTCAATTTGCAAGTTGAACTGTTTTTCACATGAAACACCATTTTTACTTGAAAGAATAGCTGACAGATAAACTAGATTATTCAGATTTGGGTTTGGTAGACATTTTCTCAAAAATGAATAAAGTGAGACTGTCACTTCAAGGAAAACAACTTACAGTGTTTGTTGCTAATAATAAAATTCAAATTTTAAAGATGACATTAAAATTTTTGGAAACTTCTAACAGCCACCATGAACTTGACAGCTTCCCAACCCTTAAAGGCTTTTCTGATGAGATCAGTGGTGATATTAACAAATGTGAATTTCTCTTATTGTATACGGAAATGTGCCACACTCAGAAGACCTGTATGACAGCCAGCCAATATTACCGAATGACCAATGCATGATGTTATAAAGGGGTCAAAGGTTAATGCAAACTGCAAAATAGATGAATTTTTATTTTTTTATTTTTTTCCCATTTATTTTTATTAGTTGGAGGCTAATTACTTTACAATATTGTAGTGGTTTTTGCCATACATTGACATGAATCAGCCATGGATTTACATGTGTTCCCCATCCTGAACCCCCCTCCCATCTCCCTCCCCATCCCATCCCTCTGGGTCATCCCAGTGCACCAGCCCTGGACTGCAGCCCACCAGGCTCCTCTGTCCATGGGATTCTCCAGGCAGTAATACTGGAGTGGGCTGCCATGCCTCCTCCAGGGGATCTTCCCAACCCAGGGATTGAACCGGGGTCTCCTGCATTGCAGGTGGATTCTTTACCAGCTGAGCTACCACAGAAGCCCAACTGGCGTATAGAGCTCAATTTTACTGTCAGAAATGGAATAAGAGATGAATAGATTTTACTTAGCAAAAATGAAATAAAGAGCACAGAGCTTTTTCTCTCTATGAAAAAACTTTTATTCTAGGTCCAGTGGTCTATCCTGGAGGTAGAATGCATTGCATTTGCAATTTTAGACATTCAGGTTAATCCTGAGCTGTGTACTATCCATGTGACTGTGGGTGGGTCACTTATTCTAAGCCTTGCTTTCTTTATCTGTAAAATGGGGATCAATATAGCATGTTTCTTATTCTTTTAAGTCACGTATAAAGTGACCAGCCCATAGGAAATGCTTTATAACATTTGTAATTACTTTCCTGAACCATTTAGACACCTGATTGCTCCATGTATAGCCTTAGATGCTGTTATGTGGTGAATTCTGTTTCCCATCCCCAACCACCACAAAAGATATTAAAGTCCTAACTCTCAGAATGTGACCCGATTTTGGAAAGAGGGTATTTTACAGAGGTGATCAAATTAAATGAAGTCATTTTAGGGGTAGGCCCTAATCCAACATGATTGGTGATTTTATAAAAAGAAGAAACACAGAGAGAGATACAGATACATACACGGGGAGAACGCCATGTGAACATGAAGGCAGAGATCAGGATGATGTATCTCCAAGCTAAGGCACGCTCAAGACTGCCAACAAAACACCAGCGGTGGGGGAAAGGCACGAGACAGGTGCTCCGTCACAATCCTCAGGAGTCCACCACCACGCCGACACCTTGATCTTGGACTTCCAGCCTCCAGAACTGAGAGACAACACCTTTCTGCCATTTACACCACTCCAATTGTAGCACTTAGTTACAGCAGCCCTAGCAAATGAATAAAGGTGATAATCGTATAAAGCCCAACATCACTTTGCCGACAAAGGTCTGTACAGTCAAGGCTATGGTCTTTTTAGTAGTCACGTATGGATGTGAGAGTGGGACCATGAAGAAGACTGAGTGCCAAATAGTTGATGCTTTCAAACTGCCGTGCTGGAGAAGACTCTTGAGAGCCCATTGGGCAGCAAGGAGGTCAAGCAAGTCAATCCTAAAGGAAATCAATCCTGAATATTCACTGGAAGGACTGATACTGAAGCTAAAGCTCCAATACTTTGGCCACCTGATACAAACAGCTGACTCACTGGAAAAGACTCTGATGCTGGGGAAGATTGAAGGCAGGAGGAGAAGGGGACGACAGAGGATGAGATGGTTGGATGGCACCACTGATTCAATGGACACGAACTTGGGCAAACTCCAGGAGATAATGAAGGACAGGGAAGCCTGGCATGCTGCAGTCCATGGGGTCATGAAGAGTCAGACATGACTTGGTGACTGAACAATTTATTGACCCCAGGTCACCAAATAACTCAAAGACACTATACAATACGAACATAAATGAGTCACTTCAGGCAGAGAGAGCAGAGGGACAGAGAGAGAGGGAAGAAGGAAAGGGGAAGAGGAAGGAACACAGAAACAATGACTGGGACTTCCAAGGTGAAAGAGGAGAAGCAGAGAAGAGAGCAGTTTGCATTAACAAGAGAAAAAAAAAATCACACAGAATCCCACCCACTTCCTCTTTTAGGCTTCCAGGGGCTTCTCACCTCCTCAATGTCTGTATAAAAACTCACTTCCGATTGCGATCCATTTACTGGGTGAGTAAGATGTTTACAGATTAAGTTTTTGCTTCTCTTTCCACTCAGAATTTCTTTATGGGAGGAAGCCATTGGCTTATTTCCTTTACCAAACCACCTTCTGACCACTGTCACCAGGCTTTGCCCAAAACAACTGCACCCAGTGCTCCCAGCAAACGTGTCCTTTTCCTACAGACTCAGAGGCCCAGCCAGCCTTTATTGCTGCACAATAATTTCAAATCTTCACAACTCACTGGCTGCACACATAATGACTGCCACCTAAGGTTTTCTTACAGGAAACATCTCCTAGTTAGTTTTGTTATAAATTGCCCTGTACTTTTTTTTGCCCTGTACTTTGAATTCAAATGAGGAGGTCTGGTTGAGGAAACTAGACTATCCACTTTCATAATTTTCTTCAAAATAAATCTTGGGAGAAAGAGCCTTTTAAGATAACCTAGGTTAATTCAACTACCAAATATTTAAATTCTAGCCAAGAACACCAGGATTTAAGTATCAGACTCTTGACATTTAGTACAGTGCTTTTTCCTATGTATCATTCACTCCCTGAAACTTTATAATAAAATGACTGGGTTCCACAATCAGATAGGGCCAACCTGGACACTAAACTTGCCCTTTTAAACAGGGTTTAGACTCTCTCCTTTTATAAGAACAGCTAATTCTAAGTATACCTTTGCCTGTTGTGTGAAAAGTAGGAAGCAAATGTTTGACAAACGTTCATGCAGACGTTGGCAGCTCTGTCCCCTTCTGCTCTGAGAGCTCTGAAGGCCACGGCACTGTGCCTCAGGGTGGCAAGGCAATTACAGGATGCGCAGACCAGTGGCAGGGCTCGAAAACGCTTATGACATGCACTGTCCTCAGGGCTGCGCAGAGAAGTAGGTCAAGGAGGGACCAGAGGAAGAAAGATACGTACTCAAGCAGAACCCTCACTCTCTAGCTCTTCCGGGCACTAGGCTTCTAGGGGCTGAGATCCTCAGTATTTTCTCTAAGGTGAAAATATGAAATGACAATTAGCAAATCCCTAGCTCCCACAGCACCTAAAACAGTATGTATGCTTTTTATGTGTTACATACACCCTGTTCCAAATTTGCTTATTTTCTCACCAAAATTCCCCCTTGAGGCAGATATTATTGTTACCCCTATTAAACTGATGAAGAAATTGAGGCACAGAAGGGTTAAGTAACTTGCCTGATCTATCAAAGCTAATAGTGGCAAAACCAAGATCGAAACAGAAGCAGCCTGGCTATGGGTCTATATTCTATATTGCATTTCTACAACCCCTACATCTCTAGTACCTCCAGTGGTTGGCTGGCAAATGTTTGACAACCAGTTCTTGAGGGGTAGGGGCAGGGGGCTGATTTATAGTATTTGCCCATTTCCATGGTGTAAACACTCCCACTATGGCCAATTTCAAGCTATCAACACTAAAAATAAAATTGATAAGAGCCAGCTCCAACACATCAACGAGTTGAGCCATAAAGCAAGTGAATGAAAGACGATAGGGATTCAGGGACCGGGATGATACAGTGTGCCTCCACCAAGCTACCTGTCTTAGCAGCAATACCTGAGAAATTTGCAACTGTCATAGGGAAGATTCCACTGCTGAGTTTGGCTCTCACACCTTATTCACGTACTAAGATTCTTTATCACAACCAGCCTCACTTCATTCAGGGCCTCACTACTAAAATAGGGCCTTTGTTTTCCTTACTGCTAATTCAAGTAGGGGAAAAAAATGCGCCCCCAACCCCACAAATGGCATACATTCGAACCCCTGGAAACGGTAAATACATTATCATATATAACATGGCAAAAGAGACTGCACATGTGATTAAGTTAAACACCATGCAATGGGGAGATTATTCTGGATTAATGTAATCTAGTGTAGTCACAAACTTACTTGTAAGTGAAAGAGGTAGGCAGAAAAATGGGAGAGGAGATGTGATAACAGAAACAGAGGTCAGAGTTCTGGGACGTAGGAAAGATTCAACTGGCTATTGCTGGTGTAGAACACAGAGGAAGGGGCCATAAGCCAAGGAAGCCAGGCCACTAGGAACTGGAATATGCAAGAGAATGGGTTCTCCCCCAGGGCCTCAGAAAGAACACAGCCCTTCAATAATTTCATTTTTGCCCAATGAAACCCTTTTTGGGCTTCTGACCTCCAGAACTATAAAAAAAATTCATGTATGTTGTTTTAAGCCACTGAATTTGTAATTTGTTACAGCAACAATGGAAAAGGAATACACCACTATCCTCAACACCTGGAGCCAAACTGTGAATAAGAGTCTGAAGGCAGCTGGGGGAAGGTTTTTAGAAGCTGAGGGAGAAGCATATGTAAAGCCATGGAAGTGAGAGAATGTGTTTTCAGAGGAAGTAAAGGGTTTATATAACATTGTAGGGTTTACAATGTACTTTCACAAGTGATTTCTCATTTTTTTCTCCCAGAGATTATCTTCTCCATTAAATAAATAAAAGTGAGTTATGGCACGTTTGAATTCTTTGCCCGAAACCCCAGAGGAAGTTAAATGCAGGAACACATCTATAAACCAAAAAAGCTGGGTCTGATGGAACAATTTGCAAGCAAGGAAAGCCATGGATCCTCTCAGTGAGAGTTTCTTAGGAAGTGCATATTACGATCTGGACTTACGCTACATGTTTAGGAAAAGACTAGATAAAGCATTATTTTGTTCTGGATTGAGTGCTCCCAGGTAGTGGGGCAACTGTATACAGTAAGTTCCCTATATACAAATGAACTCTGTTCCAAAAGTGCAATCATTAAGTCCAAATTGTTCTTAAGTCCAACAAAGTTAGCCTAGGAACTACCCATTAACACAACTGGCTATATAGTACTCTATTGTAATAGGTTTATAATACTTTTCACACAAATAATACATAAAAAACAAAGACAAAAAATAAAACATTTTTTAATCTTATAGTACAATATCTTGGTAAGTACAGTAGTACAATACAACAGCAGGCATACAGGAGCTCGGGTCGCATGAACGAGCAACAAGAGTTATGACTGGAGGAGGGAGAGGAGATGGAAGACGGTGGAGCTGAAGGATCCTCAGCAACTGGAGACAGAGGCTCTGTACAAAAGCATGACCACTGGTAGAGGACTGCACGAACACGACAAGGCACACCAGACCCAGGAACTAACTTACGTTAGTTCTAACTAACTTACTAACTAAGTTAGTTACTTACTAACTAAGTTACTAACTAACTTACGTGTCTGGACATGTGAACGCACGTTCTCATCTTTGAAAGCTGGCAACTTGAAGTTCTGCGTGTAGGGGACTTATGGTATCTTGATCATTTGTATCAGAGGAACAGTGGGGAGAACGCTGTAATTGGTAGATAAGCAGTGGTCACTGGTGTAAGCCAAGTGAGGGGATGTTTGGTATTCTTGCATTTTGCACCATGTTCTTTTTGTCTGTGCTCAGACATGATTACAGTGGTCTTTTTGTCTCCCTCCATCGCAGACACCCTGTCTAATGCTGATTTTGTAGAACTGCTAACATTCTACAGAATACCACAGCCTATCGGTGAATACCAGGCCAGCTCCAGCTTGCAGCTGTCAGGGGCTGCTTTTCCTTTCTCACACAGCAGGGCTCAAGTCCCTATCTTGCGATGGCAAGCCCTATGCTCCCTCCTACTTCACGCTCACTCACCAGGCCTCTCGGGGCTGTAGAGTCACAGCAGTTACTAGACCTGACTTGGCAGTTCTCCTAATCTCCCTTGTCTTCTGTTCCAGCTCCTTCTCCAGCTTATTTTATTTTCTGATTATATATGTTTTGCATAAATTAATAAAAAATTGTGATCATGAAAGAAAACAAATTTGTACACTACAATCACTCACGAACCTACCTCTCTTAACACACCACATGGTTCAGTTCTGTACTCTTTTCCAGATCTGGTCTACAGGCATCCACGTTTTTATCCAGGCATGAGGACAGGGTAAATATAAATTCAAATGGTTTTTTTTTCACTCAATGCTATACGAGAACCTTAGTTTCCCAACTACAAAATTATATAGCATAATTAAGAACAGTTTTGAATAACAAAGTGTGTCCTTTCAATGCATCCATTCACACTAGTTGTCAGTGGAATTCCACACCCAGGATGAAAAAGTTGAGGTGGACAATAGGTAAGTAGGTTTAGTGGGTGGGGCTAAGCATAGTAGCTGAATGACTGAATGACTTAATGACCCCTGAACCCTCAAACTTTGGAGATTCCAGGATTCCATAATTAAGTTCTTGAGCTCTATCCTATGAACCTTGGAGCACCTCTTTGCAGATATGAGAGTTCCCTAGAAGCAAGGATAACGTGATCTTTTCTCCTGGCTCAGAGTACAGCAAAAGGAAAGATGAAAGGGAGACTTAAAATATGGTTGCTCCCTTAATACCAATCCGGAAGAGACTGATAAAATCTCTGGAGGAGCTTAGGCAAGGTCCACAGGGAGGGAATTCACTGGGAGTTGTCCCGACCATGTGCGGGTAGAAATGGAATACAGAGAGGTGAGGGCTCCCGGAACCCAGCAGTCAGAGAAGTGCCACACCCTGGAAACTGAAGACAGGCCTGTTTTAGAAACCAACTTCTTCAGGAGAAAGACCTCCCTGAGGGGACAGTGAGGAGTTTGGGAGCTGATACCATGTGTCATAATCTTTCACAACTGTGCTTAGCAGAGTCCCCTTAAATGAATGAAACTGGCTGAAGAAAACAGCTATTTACTAACCGAGAGGCAGCACCAAAAAAGCTTTCCCCTTGAGGGAGCTGCTCTCCCCAACACCACCTGCTGAAATCCCTGGAAACTCTGACAAAAGTCTTAGAACGCCTCCCTGGAAGCCTGGGAAGCCCTGACAGGAAGTCTTAGAGCCCCTGCCAGGAAGTTCTGCAGGGACCCTGGCAGGAGCTCTTAGACTGCTCAGAAGCTAGGGAGTCGTGGACAGGAGGAACAGGACCAGCTTTGGGACTGCAATAGAGCAGCAGCTCTTGATCTCTGCTAAACTTCCTAGTTATTTTCCCATCAGGAAAACCAGGGAGTAGAGATTATTGGTTTGTTTTTAAAAAAACAGATATTGGTGGGGAGGAGAAAGGCAGCGTAACCAACTAAGAAACATTATGGGGTTTGAGTTGGAACTAGATACAGTACAGCTGACCCAGATCCACAGAGTGCAATAAAGACTGTTTCGGGGACTTCCCTGGCGGCGCAGTGGATACGAATCCACCTGTCAGTGCAGGGGGAATAAGTTAGAACTCTAGGAGGGAAGACCCCACGCGCCACAGAGCAACTGAGCCCTACACCACAACTACTAGCCTGAGCTCTAAAGCCCGGAAGCCGCAACCACTGGGCCCAAGGGCTGCAACGACTGAAGCCTGAGCACCTAGGGCCTGTGCTGAGACGCCATCGCGGTGAGGAGCCCACACATCACAACCAGAGAGCGGCTGCGGCTCACACAGCCGGAGGGCGGCCGCCGGTCACACAGCCGGAGGGCGGCCACCAGTGACACAGCCAGAGGGCAGCCACCAGTCACACATCCGGAGAGCATCCTCCGGTCACACAGCCGGAGAGCAGCCACCAGTCACCACCAGTCACACAGCCAGAGAGCGTCCGCCGGTCACACAGCCGGAGGGCGGCCGCCGGTCACACAGCCGGAGGGCGGCCACCAGTGACACAGCCAGAGGGCAGCCACCAGTCACACAGCCGGAGAGCGTCCGCCGGTCACACAGCCCGAGGGTGGCCACAAGTCACAGAACCGGAGAGCGGCCACCAGTCACACAGCCAGAGGGCGGCCGCCGCTCACACAGCCCGAGGGCGGCCGCCGCTCACACAGCCGGAGAGCGTCCGACGGTCACAGAGCCGCAGAGCGGCCACCAGTGAGACAACCAGAGAGCAGCCGCCACTCACACAGCCGGAGGGCGGCCACCACTCACGGAACCAGAGAGCAGCCACCAGTCACACAGCCAGAGGGCGGCCACCGCTCACACAGCCGGAGGGCGGCCACTAGTCACACAACTAGAGAAAAATCCGTGTAGCAACCGAGAGTCAACACAGGGGGAAAAAAAAGTTTCAGGAGGAAGGAGATTCATGGAAAATATTTAATTCATTGCAAAATATCCTATTCACTTCATAACAAATGGTCAGTTCCTTAACTGGCGGCTTTGGCTCTGTCTGCTGTAAAAGATGTTTACCTTGGAGATCCGAGATTTCTCACTGCTACTTCTCTATGCAGGAAAGAAAACTGGAGGGCTGAGCTGATTACTGAGACATAAGAAAAAGCCACATTGTGTGGTTCTCCTCTCTCCTAGCAGGACAAGGGAGAAAGTACTGCAGCCTTAGGGCACAGGGGGCACAGAAGATTGATGCTTTAGAATCTTAAGGTTTCTCTTTAAGAAGGTAGAGCCTTCCCAGTGTCAGGGGGTTTTGCAGAATGGAAGGGCCACAGGATAACTGCATATTCAGTGGTAGTGGGCTGGGTCAGAAGGGGAGATGGGAGTGTCTGTTTTTTCTTAGCTCGATAATAGAAGGTTAAGGCAGAGAGAGGAGAAGGGATATTTTTTTTTTAAGGCACGTGAAAATCAAAACCATAAAAAATATTTGAAGCATGAAGGGACCCAAGACTGACTTTTGGTGATCCAGTCACTTCTTTCTCAGGCTGAGATCAGAACATAGGAATTGTCTGTTGAGTTTGGGGAAAGCAGCACTTGCTTCACACCAGTGGGAGAAATTCTCTGATGTTCCTTCTAAATCCACAAAGGGAGGGAAGGAGAAGGGAGTCAAAAAGCAATAAGACAGGAAGGAGCAAGGAAAGGGAGAAGCTCTCAGACAATGGATACATCACAGGGTCCTAGTTTTACCCTTGAGCATCACTTCTGCAGCCACTGGGAGAATATCCAGCAGTCTGGAACCCTAGGTAGATCTGGGAGCACTGGGCTGACAAGAGCCAACACTGAGTAGGGAAGGGTAGGGACAGAAGGACAGCGGCTGTGGTTGTTGATAGCATGTAGAGGGCTAGCACCTTAACTGCGCACAGAACTGGCTCCTGAGGCTTGAATCCAGAGAGCCAGGTGGGGCCCACGTTAGCGAGGACTGGACCCCAGGAAATGTTGGCTCTCCTGCTAATGCTAATTGCAGCAATGTAAGACAGACTATAGAGGGAGGGAGAGTGAAACTGTGATAGGACAAATCTTGGGTGACCAAACTTAGTTAACAGGGACAAGTCAGGGAGTAGTCACATTGGTGAGGAACTGGTGCTGGAAAACGTTGGAAAATATAGGTTCCTTTGTTGATGGTAACTAGAAGTGCTTGACCGTGACTACAGAGGAGCCTATGGTGAAATATTTGGTAAGACAAAACTTGGCAAGTTTTTATTCATAGACAATTCTGATTGTGTTCACACTGAAGGAGGAGCAGAGTACTGGGAAATGGTAGTTCTTCTGTTGATGGTAATTGGAAGAGCTTTAGGGCAACTAAAGACATGAGAGTCAGATATCAGATAGTAGGGCAAAACTTAGATGGCTATTATACATACGGACCAGCTAGTTAGTATCCACACTAGGGGAGGATCTGGGCTCCCAAAATGTTAGGTCCTTTGTTATGGTAACTGGACGAATTTTAAGGTTTGTATAAGGGCCTAGAGAGAAACTGGATTAGAATAAAATCTAGATGGCTAAGTTGGATTCAAAAAAACAAAGGTGGAAAATAGCTAATGTCTTAAGTCTATCGGGGCAATGAGTTTTTCCCCTGCGGGTGGTCAAATGAGGCAGCTCCCCATGAAGTCTGCTTCTTATAGTTTAAAAAAATGTTTTCAAAAAATACACACACACACACAGAAGCTTCAAACAGAGTTAATGCTGACACTGAGAATAAGAAAGAAACGTAGATACAGGGAGAAGGGAAAAATGCGTACTAGGAGAAAGTTAGTGGCATTGAAAAGTGGCTGCTGTCAAAAATCCCTTTAGGCATAGACAAGGTTCAAGAGAATCATTCAACACTGCAGGGTGCAGGGGCAAAGAAGATGCCATGAACACATTAGTTTAGGGTTTGAACTGGGCCAACTAGAATATCACCAAACCCCAATTTGGAGCAATCTAGAGCAGACTTTTACATTATGTGGAATTTTCAAATAGACTGAGAAATTCCTCAGTCAAACAGATTGAGCACTATCAACAAATATATGTTATTTTTTAACGTATTATTGATTGGTTCTCTGCTTCCAAAAGGCTTTTGAGGTAGCTTTTATTGGTACTGGTTTCCCATTTTCATGTAATAAGGAAGAAAATCTCCAGGAGAAAGAGATGGGGACATATAAATTTTAATGGAAGCAAATGGAGCAATAAACCTTAAGTATTAACATCACAACCAAGGCTGATGTTTCAGAAACTACTGGCTGCTGGAGAAGAGCGGCATGTGTACCAGCTCACTATTCAAAAGCAGGAATAGGAAAAACATCCCTCATCTGCTAAAGAACCTAAAGAGAAATTATACAAATGAACTTCTTTACAAACAGAAACAGACTCACAGACTTAGACAACAAATTTATGGTTGTTGCGGGGGGGGGAGAACTGGGGAAAGAGAAAGAGGATAGTTAGGAGACAGACATGTACACACTACTATATTTTAGATACCCAACAAGGTATCTGTATAGCAGAGGAAATTCTGCTCAATGTTACGTGGCAATCTAGACGGGAGTGGAGTGTGGATGGGGAGAGAATGAATAGATGTATATATATGGCTGAGTCTGTTTGCTGTCTATCTGAAATTATCACAGTGTTGTTAATCAGCTATATTCCAATATAAAGTTAAAAAAAAATTCAAAAGGAAGAAAAACTCTTCAGAGTTTTGCAATCTTCTATCCACCTACACAAAAGAAACACTGTATCCTTAGTGTGGACGTGAAAAATAGTAATACAGAAATGGAAATAATGCACTAATTTATTCCCTTGAAACATTCTAGCATACAGAATACAAAGTAAAATGTTGAAGTCCCAATTTCCCCCCTCGACTCACCTAACTACTTTAGACAGTATCAAGTACTTTTTCATGCATTTATAGAATTACATTATTTCAAACCTAACTATGATTAAGCTATATATGAGTTTTCCGTATCACCACATAAAGATTTTATTCTTCTCAGCAGCTACAAGAATACTAGATTAGGCATGGACCCTATTTCGTTCAACCATTCTCTGAATGGACAATGAGTTTTCCCCTATCTTATATTATTAAATACATTTCTACCACAATAAATGTCAAAAATTTGTGTGTCATGAATTTGTGTGACATGAACTCTAGGTGAATACATAATTAAAGTGAACTTAATAGTTTTCTTTTATAAAAAGAAGTGCTGCAAGAGAATTAAGACCAAGAAACATACTTTTCATTAAATATATACAAGTTATTTAAAAAACAGACATCATTTCTTTATGCACAGGGAACACAGTCCAGGAAGGGGAAAAAAGGGGAAGAGCAGTGAGGGAGAAAGGAAGAGACAGATGAGATCTCTGCTCTTTCTGAAGCTTGGTGGGCCAGGTATTAACAAAACATTTGGTCAACACAGTTTCTAGAGCAAAGCTGCTCAGCTTTTGAAAGTTCAAAAATATGGATAAATTTGCCAAGTTTAAGAATTCTTACTTGAAATACAGAAATAGAAACCTTGCTCAGATCTTTCATTTTCCCAATTTTCAGTGAAAAAATATACCTCTGTGGACTAGAGAAAATGGCTTTACAGATTTTGGGGAACCAGAATTTGAATGACACCCTCCTTCTGCAATCCCCTGAATTCCGGAAGACTGTTACAAAATACCTTGGAAAGTACATTTTTATCAACATACCTGCGCCAGCTCATATTAAAGCAAGGTAGAGATCAGATGAGGGATAGTTTTTCCTCTCCTCTCCTGCAGGCCTACTTGGAATTCTTTTAAGACAGTTTTTACCAAGAATGTACAATATTAAGTGATCAAGAAGCAACTGAGGAGATGACCTAGAGGGGTACAGTGGTGGAGGTGGGGAGGCTCAAGGAGAGAGTATGTGTGTACTTAGAGCTGACTCACATTGCTATATAGCAGAAACGAACACAACGGTGTAAAGCAATTACACTCCAATTTTTAAAATAAGCTTTAAAAAAGTCAATTGAGGATCTGAATTTAATTATTCATCTGGAAAATAACTCGCAATAATCAACTTTGATTCCTCAAGAGGCTGAAAGATTCAAAAACAGACAAGATCACAGACACAATATGGTCTTTCGGTCTCCATGATAATGGATTTACTTAACCAACTCTAATGTAGAACTTTCTAAAGCCCAGGCTCTGACTTCAGGGCTTTGTACTCTGCTTATTCCTTATTTGTAAACTAGGGATAATAATAGTAATACCTACTTTGCAAAGTTGCCATGAGGTTATATGAGGCTGAGTAACTGATCCGAGGTCATACATGTATCCTGTGTTGTGCTGTGTTCCATCCCCTTTACAATTAGTTCACCTTCTGCTTCCCTTGACTACTGGTTCACTCATTCTCCCAATTTACTGCAAAGAATGGTGGAGGTGAGATTGACCTAAAAGTTCTCAATATGCTTTTTTACTCATCTGCAAGTTTTTAAGCACTTCTTCTAAATGAGTGCTCAACTGCAATTGATGATACAGGAAAATATTTTAAAATATTCATTTAAATCTTGATCTAAAAATCTGATGATAAATACAAAACCTAAATGAAACATAAGGAAAAAGAAACTAAGGAACTTTTAAATAATTTTGAGTCATTATGGAAGATTCTTCCCTTTCCTTTAACTCTTACCTGAGAAGATTTGATATTTGGAATAGAAAAGGCTCAGGCTTAGGTAGATCTGGACCAACTGTAAACCAGTTTGTGTTTTTCTAAATAACCTTTCCTGGTTAGGACAACAATTAACCACATGCTAAGTAATAACAGTGATTCGATATTAAAATTCAACAAACAACCTAACCAAAAAACAAAGCATGTCAAAGTATGTCATTATGTATAAGCTCCCTCTCAACACACACACACACAAACACACACACTCATTTCTCCTATGTGCACCTTTCAAGAGCCACTATATACCTTCCATAGAAGGGCCTAAGTGGAGTCCTCTCTCTAATCTAGGCCCCTAGGTGCATGCCTTCTAGCTATGGATTTACATTTAAACACATTAAATAACAAAGAGTCCATTCCACCTTACAAAGTGCCCAGGTTCCCTCCCTAGACATACTTAGTTTCAAAATTTCCAACAAGGGCATCAGGCCAAAGCATAAGGCTGGAGGTTTTCTGTTAGGCAACTGCTTTCTTTCCCCCCCCCCCCCTTTTTCTTGGGCTTTCAAGAAATTCATGCTCCCTTACCAAATATCAAAAAAAGTTTACTTTTATCAAGACTTGCCCTTTGTCATATTCCCCAAGGCTCTGAAAAACCTTTTGATCCAGTAATTTCATCTTAAAGTCCTATTCCTGGTTTCTTCCACTAATGGCTATAGTTCCTTCACCTAAAATTATAATCTAATTAAAGTATGGTTAAGCCTTCTTTTCAGAGGAGTATCCACATTTGTTTGGTGAGAATTCTTTTCTTACTGCAAAACCATGCACTAATTGTGAATAATTTAAGGAAAATTTAGAATCCCTTCTAAACTATCTTGAGTTAACACAGCAATAGCATTTTAGTGAATATCCTTCCAATTTTCCCATAGGCATGTTTTTGCAGTAATAGATTCATTTAGCTCATAAGGTTTTCTATACAAAAACAACTCTTATGATGATCATTTTCTGTAATTTTAATGATCACATGACTGTGCTTTAATTCATTCAACCAATACTCTATTGTCCTCGGGTTCCCAGACCCTTGACGACTTGCACCTAGGAGAGTGGACACCAGCACAGACTCTGAGAACAGAAGCCCCACAGTATGATGGGAGTTGTGTCTGATGGGGAGGGTGAGGATACATTCACGGTTAAAAGTGGATGGGTACTCACGTCAGGTAGAAGATCCTGTGGCATCGTTTCTACTTGCGGAACAAATGGTTCTACCCTGCACTAAGAAGACACCGTGTTTGAAACACTACATCTTCCTGCCCATTTCACAGTGTATTTCTTTAAACGTGATTTTACTTCAAAGCCATGTTTAGTGTTAGATTCTGGCACCAAAGGGCTTCCCAAGTGGCGCTAGTGATAAAGAATCCACCTGCCAATATTGGCAGGAGACCCAAGAGACGTAGGTTCAATCCCAAGGTTGGGAAGATCCCCTAGAGGAGGGCATGGCAACCCACTCCAGTAATTTTGCCTGGAAAACTCCATGGACAGAGGAGCCTGGTAGGCTACAGTCTATGGGGTCGCAGAGCCAGACATGACCAAGAGAGCACATAAACACGCACTAGCACCAGAATATAGATGTGTGTATATGCATGGGCTCATACACACACATTCCCTAGTTCTGTCCAGTGAGAGAGCCAGTGACACATATCTCAGCAGCAGTAAGCATGGCCGGCACGGAGATCTTGGCTTCTGACACCCAATGTCATTACCCAATGAAGGAAATCAGGATCCTTGGAGAGACGAATTCTAGAGCTGGGTCAGGGAACACACAAGAGAAGCCAGGAACCTCTCTAGTGACAGGAAAAAAAAAGATTTTAATAAAAAGGTCACGAGAGAGGAGCATAGGAGGGGGGTGGGGGGAAATGTCAAAGAAACAACACAGGAGCCAACCTAAAAGATCGCCCAACAATTAAAACTCGAACACTTTGAGTCATAAATAACACGGCCCCAAAATATAAAATAAATACCCGGGCAATTATTTAAAGTATAAATACATTAGTATAACTAAATGGGAGAAAAGAACCAAATCTCCTACACAGAACTCCAAGTAATTTATGTAAACATCCCCACCTTCTACTCCCCACCTCCCACTCCAGCTGCTAGCTAAGAGTAGAGTATGGGAAGGAGGGGAAAAGCAGTTCTATAGCTAATGTCAGGCAGTAAGAAGACAAGGAACAGAGGGCATAAACAATTAGGCTCGCGTAGCTGAGACATGGATAGGTATCCAAAAGCATTTTAAGCAAATTATAATTGGACCAAGTCACAATATTGGCACTCCAACTGCCTGCACCCAATTTACACAGCCTATTTGTGTTTTTCCTAGAAGGCAAAAGGCTCCAGAAATGATGGATGGCTCCAAAATGATCCAATTGCTTAAAACAAAGAAAAACTGATTTCACATTCCCCGCCCCCCACCCCCAGACATTTAGTTGCAAAAGTGTTTTAAATTGAGACAGGCTGACTTTTGGTGCTAAAAGATAAAAAAGAAAAGAAAGCAATTAGGAACTTTTTTTGAGGCTGAATCAAAAACTAGGGCTGGTAAAGAGTTCTGTGCCTCAATCGATATGAGAGGAAGCAGAGGGGGAACTGGAGATCTGGGTAGTGCTTAACCCTTGTTATGCAAAAAGGACACTTAGGTAAACCCCAACACCATTTCTGAATTATTAGACAAGGAAGGGTAGATTTTACTAGGCTAGAGTTTCACTGTCTAAACTGCAAAAATGAACTAAGATTTTTTTTCTCCCTTTGTTTCTTAAATCTCAACAGTTTTGATCATTTAATGTGAAAGTTGCTCAGTCGTGTCTGACTCTTTGGAGACCCCATGGACTTACACAGTCCATGCAATTCTCTAGACCAGAATACTGGTGTGGGTAGCCTTTCCGTTCTCCAGGGGATCTTCCCAACCCAGGGATCAAACCCAGGTCTCCCGCATTGCAGGCGGATTCTTTACTAGCTGAGCCACAAGGGAAGTCCAAGAATACAGGAGTGGGTAGCCTATCCCTTCTCCAGCAGATCTTCCCAACCCAGGAATCAAACAAGGGTCTCCTGCATTGCAGGTGGATTCTTTACAGTTGAGCTATGAGGGAAGCCCCCCTCCTTTTGATCATTTAATGTCCACTGTAAATTGCATATCTGTGGACTCCCCTCCTCACTCTTTGGTCTGGTGCTTTGGGGTCCTACTGCCAAGTTCCTATCCATCATGCAACTCATACTGGGATCTACCAGCCTAGTACCCTATACCCTGGTGCCCCAAGTGATCACATTGGAGCTCTCCAGGAAAACAAAGACTGGTTCTGTCATGACTCTCCAGTGCTGAAAGGACCCAGAGTCCTTGGGGCAAGTGGACCTAGAGACCACATTGCAGACAACTCTTCATTAATTCCCCGTCTAGATGAGCTCACCAGCCATCAGTTCTACAGACATTGCATGAATCTGCCTAACTAGCTGGACTAACTAGCCTAATTAGCTGCCTGACTAGCCCTCGAAGGATAGGGGGTAAAAGCAATAAAGCCCACATACCAAAAGATGCTACCTCTTCTGTCTTTTATGGCAAGACACAGAGTGCCACTCATCCCTTCTGGAAAACCACTAAAAGCTACTGAGAACTGAGTCCACTCACTCTCTTGCTGCTTTCCCTCTCTCTCCACACCTCCCCCCCGCCCCCAATCCTCCATATCCCTGCTCCTTCCTGGACATCTCTTCCGTTCTCATTTAACCACCTTCCCCTGCTTACTTATAATATCACCTTGCACAGGGCCAACACAGCCTCTCAGGATCCAACTCTAATTTACCTTAAGTTCCCACATTCTGACATAACTCAGGTCTTTCAGAAGCCTCTGGTTTAAATTCCCGAGCCAGGAAATAATAACCACCTCTACCTGAGAGAAGGCCTTCATGTCAGACCACATCTCAGCTCACTGGCCAGTCTATGAACAGACTGCCTCTGTCCATTCTAGTCAGTTGTTTAAGGGAATGGAGGGTCACACGAATAGAACCAGTCCAGGAAAACTGCTATGTGCCAGCAGCTGCACTAGGCACTACATCTAATCTTTAGTCCTTACATCAGTCCTAGTTAGTAGGTAGTATTTTATTCTGATTACAAGTGAGGGAAAACTTTCAGAAGGACTAAGTAATTTATCTGAGATTACACAACTGATAACCAATGAAGCTTGAGAAACCACTCAGGACTCCTTATCCGTGTTTCTTCTACTCTGCTGACCTGCCTGTTACACACAAGTCACCTTTCATCACCCAACCCCCTATTAAGTTTGGGTGTGGGATTCCCAAGTGGATCAGTGGTAAAGAACATACCTGCCAATGCAGGGGACACAAGAGATGCACGTTTGATCCCTGGGTCGGTAAGGTCCCCCGGAGGAGGAAATGGTAACCCACTCCAGTATTTTTAAGATTGATGTATTTATTGGCTGCACTGGGTCTTCATTGCTGCGCGGACTTTTTCTCTAGTTGCAGTAAGCGGAGGCTACTCTCTAGTTCTGGAGTGTGGGCTTCTCATTGCAGTGGTTTCTCTTGTTGCAGAGCATGGGCCCAGTTGCCCATGGCATGTGGGATCTTCCCGAAACAGGGATTGAACCAGTGTTCCTTGCATTGCGAGGAGGATTCTTAACCACCGAACTACCAGGGAAGCCCCACTCCAGTATTCTTGCCAGGAAAATCCCATCGACAGAGGAGCCTGGTGGGGTACACTCCATGGCATCGCAAACAATTGGACATGACTGAACATGCACACATGCACAGATTAAGTTTGGGTGACAAGTGTCTAGTTTCCCTTTTAAGCATCAATGCTGGTAATTTATGAAAACTAAGAGTCTGGGGGCCACAAGGCAAGGAATAACAAACATGGAATGTAATATCAATCAAGCATTTGCTGAGAACCACTACAGACCAAACACCAACAACCAAACAGGTGTTGATGGGACACAAAAGTCAAGACCCATTTTCTGTTCTCACCAAGTTAACATGTGGGAAACAGACAAGCAAACTGCAGAGAAGAATGCAACAAAAGCCGTAAGACAGATGCCCATAATGTGCTATGAAAATGTAGAGAGAGCACATGCTCTGACCTGAAGCAGCTGAGGAAGACTTCTAGGAGAGGTGACTTGAACTGGGCCTTAAAGCACAAGCCAGTTTCACACCACACCAGCCCAGGCAGAGCACAGTCTGGACACACAAGGGAGCAGAAAGATGCCTGAAGTCTGAGGAGTTCCAATGGCTGCAGGATAGTTTGCAGAAGATGAAAAATAATCATGTGCTATGGAAAGCAGTCTGGGCCTAATTCTATAGACACAGTAAGTTTTTCATGTGTTTTGAGCAAACACGTAAGGTGGCCAGAACATTTTATGAGTCCATGATCTGTGTTTGGAAATAGAGATACTAGCTTGGATAGGGAAGAAACCAGGGGCAGAGATAACCCCTAGGTTGCTACTGCAATAAGACAGATCACAGACAACTGAGGCCCTGGACTATGGTTGAAGCTGGGAATGGAAAGCAGCAGACTGATGAGACATCTTGGGAAGATCAACAGTCATCTGAAAACAAAGTGGATATGTGTGTGGAGGACTGGGTATGGTGACGGGGCCACAGCGGTCAATCATAAAACCATCTCCTCAGGCTTGGAGCCTCATTCTCTGGAGTCCAGCACAGTGCAAGGCGGGCGCAGAACAAGTGCTCGACCAGTAGTTACTGCCATGAATGAACCCATGTTTACTTCTTGGAGGAAAATAAATGTCAAGTTACATATACCTTCCCCTTACTGAATAAATGCAAAATGTTTATTATAGCAGACAATAAATCTCTTTGCTCTTATACCGTTAAGCCACAATATACATGCAGTCTATGGCTGCCTCACATTTTGCCAGGCCACACAGCAATATATTGGTGCTCAAAAATAAACCTCATATGATAAACATATTATTTTTGTGAGTAACGAACTAGAGTCCCTCTGCAGCAGCAAAAGCTGAAAAACAACATTGAAATCCTCACTCAAGATTAACTACCTAAACTTTTCCAAAATTCTTTTGTCTTGTGAAAAAGAGTATTTATAATACGTCCAGAGAACTAAAGAGCAGAACTAAAGAACTGAAGGAGGAGAAGTATAGACAGTTTCCAAAAAAAAAACCTGAACTGTCAACTGGACTATCTAACCATAAGCACCATGGAAATCATTCAGAACACCTTAAGTCAGGACCACCATTCGACTTTGAATTCTGTGGTTTACTGTTTCCCAGACAGGGAAGCCCTTAACCACCCAATCCAATTGAACAAATACCAGTAATTGAATGCTGTTCTCTAGGCATTCACATTTTAATTTATAATTCAAACAGAATTTATGGGGGGAAAAAAAAAGACCAGACTGCCTAGAGTTTAAAAAACATATTGTTTTAAAAAACAAAACAAAGCAGCACACTTAAGGGCTGTAACACAAAAGGCTAAAGCTACAGGTGATAAAAAAAAGTGTAAGTGGTTTCCTATTTGGCGGTATCAAGGGGGAAGCAAGGGTACAGGCCAAGTTATCTGCCTGAGCTCAGCTTTTTCACTTAAGTGTCTTAATTTGGAAATTCTACTATCAGACATGAACTCCTTTAAAGAAAGCTTTACGCTCTTCTTGCAGGTTTCTAAAAAGCATTCCATTTTCACATTTTATAAACCAGGGTCTGAGAGTTCAAAGATGAGTAAATCATTGATCTTGCCTTCAAAAGTTTACAGCCTGGTTGAAGAAAAGAACCGTAAACAAGTAGAAGAGAAATAAGAAATTATAAACAAATAGTCATGGAATTCAACACATAATGGGAGCTTGGAAAAGACGTTAAGTTTTCACAGAGGAGACCCTCTATTGAAGTGAAGTCACTCAGTCATGTCCGACTCTTTGCGACCCCATGCACTTCAGCCTACCAGGCTCCTCTCTCTGTCCATGGAATTTTCCAGGCTAGAGGACTGGAGTGGGTTGCCATTTCCTTCTCCAGGGGATCTTCCAAATCCTCTATTGAAAGTTGTGACTACATGTTTGCAGACATTAAGAACCCGAGAGCTGGCACGCTGAGCAAGGGGAGCAGCAGGGGCAAAGGTGACACATGAAACACAAGGGCATGAAGAAACCCATGAGCGGATCTGGCCGCAAAAGGCGAATTTAAGCCTGGCTGATGGGCCAGAGTTAGGCTGTGGAGGGCCTTAAAGTTATACTAAGGGCTTTTCTCAAACATATAGCACGTCACTTGAACCACACAAAGTACCATGGAAAAAGTGTATGTGACTGACTCTAGACCTTACTCACAGCAAGGGAAAAGGGTTGATGTCACTCTCTGACAGAGTAGCTTGGCTACCCCCCAGCTTCTCCAGCCCTTTTGGCTCATCCAGAACACACTCCCAACAGGACGCAATTCAAACCCTTGGCTGAATTATAGCCCTCCATGGTTTTGCACCAACTCTCCCATTCTACCCTCCCAAACAATCCAGGCTAGTCAAAGTCTATTCACTTCTGGCTCCTCCTGGCCTCCACCCACCAGGAATATTCCACAATTTCTATCATGGAGAGGTAGAAACTGTCCCAGCTACCTAAAGGACTCAGTTCCAATCCAAAGAGTGACATAAAGCACTTGACCATCACATGAGCTTGAGGTATTCTCCTTCACCTCTCAATTTTTTGATGGAAGTTATTATCTGAATACTTTATGATTACTCACATGCTAGCTGATCAATATGTTATTGTCCCAAATTTCTTTTCCCAAACAAAAGACTGAGAGCCAAAAGAAAAATGTTTCATTATCTCACACACTACTAGAATCAGAAGAGAAAGGAAAGCGAACATATAATTTTTTGCACTTTTCAAGTGCAAGACTGGAAGTTATAAGACAGAAGGCAGTGAGATCTGTTTCCTTGGTCAGGATTACTATCATGTGGTATAAGTTTCATAAAAATGAATTCACAGTCCTTGTGCAGCTAAAAGGAAGTTATCCAACCCCACCCTGAAAATCTGAAGGTCTGGCATAGTGTAAATGTATCTGTTTGTCCCAGCTAATTAAGCACAACAGAATCATTAATGCACATCATTTGTTTCATGTGTTTTAAGTAACAGATTATGCTCACACTAACATTTTAGAGATAATCTTTTCATATGTATTCTTTATTCATACTTGACCCACACAGGTAATACTATTCCTTCATTACATCTGAGTTAACTGTTATCCAGGAGACTGGTGTCTTGCCCAAGGTAACACAGCTACCTAGAGTCAGAATCAGAAATAAATCAAAGTTTATTGGATTTCACGCTGATGTTGAATCAGCAGAATTAGGAACAAATACTATTTCTAAAATACATTTCCAAAATTACACCTAACAACAGGAACCTTACTCAACGTCATTAATACTCAAGATTTTATGATAGCTTCTTATTCCCATGTCTCAGAGAGAAATTTTTTATTTACTACAATGGTTTTCTTCTGAGATTTAGGATAAAGAAATCACACAAAAATGAAACTATACATAAGACAGCTATGCTCCATTTGTAAGCTGAGGTTCAATCTGTTTCCAAACTAACGTGAGCTATGCTGACTCCCTCTTTCTGCCTCACAGAGTGACATCTCCGAAATCTGAAAACACATTCAAAGATGGCTGTGCCATCACCATCCACTTAACAAAGATCATCTCTTACATGAGAGTGGTATGAAACTTTTCCCTTGTTTTACAAAGAGAAATTAATATAGTAGTAAATAGATAGCACATTTAGCATAGTCTAAAGCCAATAAATTAAAATGCTCACCACTACATACAGGTCTAAAAAGAATGGGAAAGTCTTAAGCCTCTGTAGCAACAAGTACCTAAAAAACAAGCTCCACAGTGAAAGTAAGTATACATCAAACTCGAATTGAGGCACATTCTATACACACATACTTTAGGTAATATATGGTATATGTTTCTACACTCCTACGAAGATGCATTAGAAATTTAAAATACCTATATTTTTGTAAAACATTCCAATTCTCAAATGTCAAAACCAAGAAAGACAACACTTTCAATGTTAAGGACACAATTTAGGCATAATTTAGACATACTCTTCAAAGACAACTAAACTGAAAAGAAAAAAAAAATTAAGATACTGAGACTCCATGGTTCTCAAACTGTTCATTCAGGCACTCTGCAAAATAAGGACTGTAAATGAGTTCAATTCATTACATCCTCACCACTCACACTGCAATAGAAGCTGCTTTCCAAAAGAATCAGAAGATGGAATTTTCTTGCACTCTGCCTAATATTAGTTCTAAAATTTATTCCACTGAACCTTTTTTTTCTTATTTAGAGCAAATAACAATATCCTAAAGTAATTAAGTAAAGGCATCTTGACAAAAGGCTCTCTCCACCATTTAAGGTAGCCACATTAAGTTGGAATTTTAAAACATAGTTTTCTCTATGTAATTTTTTTCAAGTGTATGTGTTGGCAGGTTACATATTGTCTAAAAGAACAGTAATATACAGCTGCATAGGGAATAGCATCCTGAAATATATATACATAAACATTTTATTAGAATTCAACACAGTATTTGGTTAACATTGAGGTTTAAGTGGGATTCCTAGCTTCTTTTACTAGTATCTAAAGTATACATCTCATTAAAGAAATTCACTAACACTCTAAGAAAAACCTGAGCTGTGGTGTGAACTAGAGCTTTTGATAAAGGTAGAATTTTTTTAAAACATAAAATGATAGATCTATGAGAGCGCAAGATAAAAACTCTGTAATATTTTTGTTTTGAGCTATGGCAAAACAGAAAAAACTTTACAAAATACAGTTGAACCAAATAGTCTTCCCCTTCAGCAGAAGGCCAGACTAGGTCATTGATCTGAAAGGATCCAGTTACCAGAGCAATGTAGTTACTTGAAAATAATTACTGAGTTCAGTTCCTGAACACGTAATTCCTCTAATCTTAATATTGGTAATTCACTAATACAAACATCTCCTTTAATGGGTTTCATCAACTCTGGTAACAGTTACAAACAGTGAAAAAGATCCAACTGCTGTATTAAATTAGTAAAGACAATTTATATTTTAAGAAATTGAGAACAGTTTTGATCAAATATAAATAAGTAAGAAATCAAATAAGCACATGGGTGTACAAACATATGACTTTAATTTTGGAAACACAAACACCTTTAGCCAATTATTTAAATAGAAAGCTACCCAATATTTTACAGCCACTGTTAACACTGCAGGTAAAACCCTAACATCCTCCTATGTAACTAATAGAAACATTAACTTTATCATCCAGAAACCTGACAGCAGATGAAATTTCCTCCTTCTCACATCCCAGTAGTGTCTAACTTATCTTCTCTTACTTCTTTGTCATGAACTCTGAAGCTTAATGACAAATTATTACCCATTATTTCCTCCTTTATGATGTATACCAAGACAAAAAACCACTGACATCATTTCACATTAGTTTAACAAAACTATATTATGCTAACATTGCCAACAACATACAATTGACATTTCAGTATACCATGAACAATTACATAGTATTTCACAACTACACTAGTTACTCTGATTAACAAAATATTTCTTTATAAAAAAATCTGTTCGAAAGGTTACATTCACTTCATTTAATATCAAAACAATGGTCATAGAAGATTCAAAAACAGAAAATTACTTACCTTAAACATTTGTATTCTCCAAAGGCATATACTCTACTTGGATTAGTCAAGGTTCGGGCTTCCTGGAATACTCAAAAGGATTGTGGAGCTACTGAACTTAGTATACCCAATAGCCAAAGTCCCCCCACCCCTACCCGAGTCTCCTGATTTTGCCAATCAAGGGGTCCTTAACAATGTCAAAGAATGCCACAGGGTTCACCAGTGAACAAATGGGTAAATTAAGATGTAACTGCTCAAAAGATTTTCATTCTGGGAACTTAAGTTACAGGTAATTTCTAGTCACTTCGAGCTCTCTAGAGAATTATATCAAAATGACATGGCTCCAGAAGGCTGAGTAATAACTCGGTTAACAGGCATAGCTCACTCTAGGTTTCATAATCTGGCTAAAGTCCCATCTGGAGACCTGGATCTCTCTTTAAAGAGACTGAAAGGAAGATGGCTATGTAGTTGCTGCATAGATCTCACTTTACAGCACTGCCCTTTTGCAAAAGACCAGCAGTAGATCCTGTTTTCCCAAACTGAAGTAAGTTGGAAAAGGACTGTTCCCTATATGAAAAAGGATGAAAAGTGAAAACAACAATCAGTGTTTGTTTTGCAGTGAACTGGTGCAGAAACAGCGCGCACCCCAAGCAGCAAGAGGGATGCTGCCAAGCGCCTTCCCTGGGAACAACCAGCTGCAGTGGCTCTTGACTGTGTGAGCATCTATGCTTTATCTGGGTTTATTTTGTAACATCACTAGCAGGATGTGTCCTCAGGTGACTGCTTCTTTGCTTTACACCACTTTGGCTTATGAAAAAGTTTCACCGGAAAGCCCTACTTTTCCATAGTGGGAAAACCTGTATAGGTAGTCAGTTTCAGAGTCTGGTCCCTAGCTTTAAACTAACTTGGCTACAGAGATGTTTATCAAGACAGTATCTAGGGTCTCCTCACCTATAGGTCTGACCAAGATTTTAAGCTATAACTAGAGATGCCAGGCCTGTCTCTCAATAACAACTTACTCTAGCTGGGAGATTTTGAACTGTCAATACTTGGGCCTCACCAAGGTTCTGGTTTAACTGATTTGATTGTAGGGTCTTGGCGTTATACAGACTTAACTTCTGAAGTAGTTACAGGCATCCAGAATTAAGAACCACTGAAAAAGGTTAAAATTGGGTGGTATACCTGAGCCTCGTCAATATGTAAGACTGGGGTTTTGAATGCTGGCATTTTGGCAGTGTTTCAGTTCATTTCAGTCACTCAATCGTGTCTGTGTCCCCATGGACTATATATAGCACATCAGGCTTCCCTTTCCATCACCAACTCCCGGAGGTTGCTCAAACTCATGTCCATCTAGGCGGTGATGCCATCCAGCCATCTCATCTTCTGTCATCCCCTTCTTCTCCTGGCGTCAATCTTTCGCAGCATCAGGGTCTTTTCCAGTGAGTCAGTTCTTCCCATCAGGTGGCCAAAGTATTGGAGTTTCAGCTTCATCATCAGTCCTTCCAATGAATATTCAGGACTGATTTCCTTCTGGATTGACTGGTTTGATTTCCTTGCAGTTGAAGCTACTCTCAAGAGTCTTCTCCAACACCACAGTTCAAAAGCATAAATTTTTTGACACTCAGCATTATGGTCCAACTCTCCCATCCACACATGACTACTAGAAAAACCATAGCCTTGATGACCCGGACCATCAAGTAATGTCTCTGCTTTTTAACAAGCTGTTTAGGTTGGCCATAGCTTTTCTTCCAAGGAGCAAGCATCTTTTAATTTCATGGTGGCAATCTTTGAGGGATTTCAAATCTTCTGTCATTTCCAGATGAAATTTTTGGAAATTTAATAGTCACAGATGCCACCATCATTATCAAAGTCCCACACTGGTGAAAAAGATTCCATGGTTCCCTACAGTGTCTGCGTGTCCCTTCAATAGCTTTCTGAGGGTAGAGACAGCCAACCTGTATTCAGTTCTCTATTAAATTCTAACTGGGGCCAATGAAAGGACCACCTACTGAGGTAATAGCCAAGCTGTGTTCGCACCCTATTTCAAAGAGAATTCAAGAGAAGGGGGGACAGAAGGAAGGTGTGGGGAGTAGCAAAGGAAGCTGTGTGGAAAGGTAGAAAGCAACGGGTTTAACACTAGGAATGAGTATCAGGAGGATTTCAGAGACACAGCACTATTTCCAGGAACTAATCACTCACTTATTGTAAGATGATGGTAAGCTATACACTGAGAACTTCCTGTTAAGCCTCACCCTGGAGCATCACCTCTTCAGTAGAGAGAGCAAAAGACCTGGATCCTACGCAACTCAGTACAGGAGACTTCTCACAGGTCTCACGGTCAAAGCACATTGTCAACTTCTCTAAAAACACACAGTGAAGAGTGTCCCACCAGGATCACATTGTTGGTGAGTTATCTTCCAAGTGTCACGGTCACAAGAGAAGATTCTCACGTGGTCAAACCTTGATCTACGCCTCAGGTTCAAAAAAGGGTAATTAATTATCTGATTTTACAATACATTTTGATGTTTACCTTTGATTGGGTCCAATCTGATGTTAAAAGCACTTAAAACCATCCCATTTCTCCATCCTATCTCCTGTTTTTTCTTATTTATAAAATAAGAATTTAGAGCTGGATTTGATATAAACATAGTTCAACTGCCTCATCTTACATGTAAAAAACCAGAAACGACTTGACCAAATTCAAATAGCTGTTTAACGGCAAAACAAAGCACTAAAGATGAACATGGAAGCTACTGTGAACGCCCTCATCTCTAGAGGTCTGATGTAAGTTACTCAATAAAAACAGGCTAGCGAGAGATAAGCCCAAACACAGTAAGGAAATGAATTTTTACAATGCTTGTTTGGCTGCACATATGCACCTATCTTAGGATAATGGATAAGGCAAAAGATGGGAATGCGTGGGTAACCTTATCTCCCAGATACATCTTAAAGACCTACCCTCAGCAACTGTACCAAGCTGTTACTTCCAGCAGGGCTGCTGATCATAGGTAGGGCCACAAAGCTGGCACAAGATATTTGGTTCTCAAAATTTCTTTCATGCCTACTAATCTTAGAAATTGTAGCTCAGTGGTAAAGAACCCGCCTGCTAATGCAGGTGATGCTGTTAGATCCCTGGGTCGGGAAGATCCCCTGGAGAAGCAAATGGCAACCTCTCCAGTATTCTTGCCTGGGAAATCCCATGGACAGAGAAGATTGGTGGGCTATGAGTCCATGGGGTTGCAAAGAGTCGGACACAACTTAGTGACTAAACAACAACAATCTTAGAAATAAATGCTTTCACTAACCTGCCTTCCTCCTTCTAATAAAATATATTTTCAGATGGAGAGGTGTCCCAGCTAAGTGGTGAATGAAAGGCGCGCAGGTATGAGCTGTCAAGGATAAACAATGACGACAGGGAGCCACTGTCCAAAGCCTTGGCCAAAGATAACCATCCTGTAAGTTTATATAATTTTATATAAATTATGTAATTTTTATATAGGCTCAAAAATTCACTTAAAGAAAAGAATAACTGGGAAACCCTACATTTAATTCTGAAGTTCTTCAGGTAACTACTACGAAGCTGAGCTTGTTTCCTTAACTGTAAAATGGAACTGCAATCTTAACTCTTCTCAGGCCCCTGGATAAAACACTGTGAAGGTACAGAGCAGTACTTGAGACAAAGTAAGAAAGTGCTTTGCAAAGGAAGACAGGGTGCTAAATATTAAGGAATCTTTGAATTCTAGAATTGATTTTTACTATATCATGTCGACAAGTGTTTTGGAGAAACCATTTTTCCAATTTTATTATTAAGGATTATATAAAAGGGGGTTTAGTGAACAAATATCAGGAATAATTAGGTTTAAAAAAGCAACAACTGTTTCTAACGTCAAGATTTCTTAAGAGCTTTGAAAATAATGTATTCCACAAATCTTCAAGATGAAAGGACAAGTGAGCAGCACGTCCCCAAACTGTACAGACCACCTACCCCTTTATCTCTGTGGAGCAATGTTGAGTGAAAGGTGTTCAATGTCCATCGTTCGTTCAAGTGAACAGTGTTCCACAGAACATACTTTAGGGAAAAAGTCTTCCTAGACCCCTATTACTTGTCTGAATACAAAATTATAAGACACTTTTGCTAGAAGAGGAATTCTTTTGTCACATAAACACAAAGGTTTACAAGCCTTTTATATACTGTCTATTTCAGCTCTAAAATAACGTACCTCCAATTCTGTTAAGGCCAGGCCACTAGGATAGCCTCTCAGTAAAAGGCCATTATGAGTACCTCATTAGGATAGAGAATGAACCCTTCAAGTTTTGTAGAAGTCAAATACTGCTATCTCTCAGATACGGATAAGTTACAACAGTCAGAAGCTCTTCCCTTGCTGGTCCAGGAACACAGTTTTCTTATACCCTGGGCCAACCAGAATGAAAGGAAGACTTCTGCCGTGTGTAATTTTATTATTTATCTAACAATGGATCCCAAACAAATTTGTATAGATGATTAATACAGAAAATCTTAAAGACTACATAAAAGGCAGCAACTTGAGATGGAATTTGTATGAGAAAATACAAGGTAACCTTTTAAAACAGTAACATCAACTAAAATATTGAGAGAAATGATTGCAAATTCAAATCTAGTACTGTCTATTTTTACAGTGCATATATGAGTGTTATAAAAGCATCTGTTAGGAACTGGAGGCAATGGCAAAAAGTCCTATACCAGTTCTTGAATGTTCTCTTATAGCTGGTAGAAAGGAGTACAAAGTTTGGCAAACTTGGCATGGGCCAAGACAAGTCACAATCTTCTGAGCAGTGCATTAAAAAAAAGTTATCTATAGATTACACCAAGAATTCATTTTACAGCTCTTTACTAGATTATATAAATCGCAGGCATGCATCTGTAAGCTGTGGGCATGCATGATGGTTTCTGTGATCTCAGAGCTTCACTCTGGCCAAACAAGATAAAAATGCTTGAATTTTACACTAGACCAAAGACAGTCTCTTCTGGGGACAGAACAGAAAGGTCCTCTACAAGGCTATGGGAGCTTGCAACATAAGACTGGGAGGATAAAGCTCCTTACTAATGAACAGGCTGACAGAGCACAACATGGAGCATGATTTGAAAACATTTTAAATGGAGACCACACACAGTTCCCTCCTCCCATGACTGTAATGACATGAAACTCAAAGGACTTCAACAAATTCCTGGTGCTTTTCCATTTTAGGGTAGCTCACCATTTTATGGTCCCAGTGTCCTGCAAAAGTGGGTGGGACAGCCCACCCTTATCTTTATCTGATATGTTGACCCCTTCCTAGAGGAATAAACTTACTTATAGGGAAATTCGGTTTCACCAAAAGATATACATACTAAGTCACATTGGTAGATAATGGTGTTTCTAACATCTCTTAGAAACTGGCACGGGGACAGAAGTCCACTACCAGCCCCCAAACTCACCCACGTCCATACATCTTTGATTGCAGAGACAGCAATAGAAACAGTGAGTTTATACATAAACAACAAGTGAGACAGAGGTAAAGGCAAAAGCAGCGTCAGTCTGTCTGAGTGCAGGCAACAGTGCGTTGATTACACCCGCACGGACTCCTCAGTCCCTTTCAGTTACCCCCAGCTCAGCTCTTAAGCCGTAGACTTTTGCTGCAGAGAATTCGGATGTGATGTGGTTGCTCAGGTAACACCTTTAACAGCACTGCATTCAGTACTGGGAATGGTTGCTAAACAATTTAAACTGCACACGGAACTTTGGTAGAACAAGAAGTTTATTACTCCCACTCAGTAGTTCCTGGGGGCTTTGATGTTAAGTCGTACATAATTCGAGAAATACCAGGAATCTTCTTAATCTCGGTGACCATCTTTAACACCACCTGTTATAAAACAAAGATTATAAATAAAGAGCTAGGGGTCCATTGCATGTTCAACAGAGCTAGAATTTGTAATTTCATTTGTAATTTAAATTTGTAATTTCAAATTAAAACACAATCTATTTTTACCACTGTTCTCTAGGTATATGGGCTTCCCTTGTGGCTCAGCTGGTAAAGAATCCACCTGCAATGTAGGAGACCTGGGTTCTATCCCTGGGTTGGGAAGATCCCCTGGAGAAGGGCATGCAACCCACTCCAGTATTCTGGCCTGGAGAATTCCATGGGCTATACAGTCCACGGAGTCGCAAAGAGTCGGACACGACTGAGCAACTTTCACTTTCTAGGTATATGGGATACATTTATGATTAATTTACACAGTGACTCTACAGATTTAAGTGACTTAAGTTCAGTAGTACTCAAAGTGCAGTCTGCAAGTCGGGGGTGTGACTGGTCCACAGCAAATGTTCAGAAGCATTTATGGCAACCTGACACTGCTGCGGCATCCAAGCATGTGACTTCATGGGTGGAAGACGACGCTTCACAGATTCTCTGCGGCTCACAACTCTGGGACACTAAGGCAGCACATGTCACAGGTAGTAATAATCACTGCTACACGTATACAAGAGGAAGGCCTTGTCACCTAACTGGCCAGAGACTGGGCAAACGCAAGCCTCAGGGAAAACAGACTCTAAGCCACATTCTCCAATCCACATATCTGTAGTAGCCAGTAATATCATCAGAGCCCTGTATTAACAGTGGTACAACCAATAACGCCTTGCTCTGACTTTCACTTGCCGTCTTAGAACAGCTCCTCTGTTAACGCACACGCTAGTGGAGGGATAACAAGGAAGGAAGACGGTGATCAAAACTGTAACTGCTAGTTGGCAGAGCATGAAGAAATCCATGGGTGCCTGGCCATAATGCTATTAAATCTCATCCTTATGTCTAATCGACTCTTCACTCCTAGGGTTTTCTTCTTTACTTGGAGGATACTATTTATAAGGCAGAGGTTGGCAAGATTAGATAAAATGATAGATTAGAGTTGGGAGTCTCCACATAGTAATCAGACATCTGGAGGAGGTTAATAAACTTAGGGCCTTTTCCTACTATAATGTATTAAATAATGAATTATGTGAAGATTAAAAAAATTAGAGCCTATTTTATGAACAGAAAACCAACCTCAGAAATATCAACATTGCCATAGCCCACCCCATTCACCATTATTATAAAATATTAAGGTATTAAACATGTACATCAGAAGAAAATGTATATATTACCTCTATGGGGATCTCATTGCCAGGGGTTGCAGGTATACCAGTCATGAAATCACTAGTAATAAAGGTTCGAATAACCACAGATCTCTGGCAAGAAGGCTGCTTCTGAAGTGGGTCCCGATCAAAATGCAAAGGTGTCAAAATCACCGGCATCTGGCTGATTTTCCCAGCATACCCTAGAGAAAGGAAGTGAACATGTAGAACCAATCACCATGCCATAGGAAAGCACTCTCAGTTCAATTAAACCCTTCCAGACAGGATCTAAAATCACACACACAGACACACCTCTCCTTAGGGCTGTCATCATGTACTGTTTTCAGCTACGCTCATAGCACTGTAAGCACAAACGCAATCACAAATACAAATTACAGTCTGATGACTGCAGCGATGTGCTATACATGTAAGTTAATTCATTATTCAGGTAATTATCTTCTATACTGCAAACACTGAATAACAAAGTCCTGAGCCACTAACCCTAGGGGGAATACAGAGTTAGGGTCCTGCAAGCCTCTAGTCATAACATATTCATCAACTGATCGATACAACCTTTCTTGTGTGTTTTCTGTTTAAAGACACCTTACTCAATCTTTACTGTAGATTCATGAACAGTGAGCTCACAGCCAAGGGCACTGTAACTCACGCTTGCAGGAAGCTTATCTAACACACCTCTTTTCTCAGTAAGGCACACCACAGTCTTCCTGGGCTTAGGAACCTAGTCAGCAGCACCTCAGCACTAAGCTCAGAGGACATTTCTAAACAGTGAAATCACCAACAAGAAAGCATGAAAATGCAAAACAGCACGGCATTAAATAGACGACAAAAAAGACACCTGTTTGCAGAAACAGCTGAAACAAGAAGACAGAGGACTGCCACCTTCAAGCTCAGCTAGGAACATCTGAGTCGAGCAACTCAGACTTCCTGTCACTGTGTGCATGTCTGCAAGTGGCCACAAACATGAGCGAATTCTACACAGATAAGGCAAGGTCACAGAACTGCCCATAGAATTAAACAGTAATATTAAAAGCTGCGTCCTCCTATTAAAAATCATAAAGCCAAGCTTTCAAAATCTAGCTGAAGCATGTAGTGATGAACAAAATGGGCAACTTACCAGACTCCCTGAGAATGTTATGGGCCTCAAAATCAGCTTGGCGTAAAGTACTGAGCACCCCTGTGGTCAAGAAAGTGGGAGTAACATCTGTAGGAGGCTCTTTAACTGGTGGGCCAAATATATAAACAACTCTAAAAGGAAGGGAGCGAAAATTATAAAGACAAGACATTTTAGTATGAGGAAACAAAGCACATAAAATAACATTCTTTGCATTTGTTCTTAGGCCCCTCTCTTACCCACTTCAAATCCCCAATGGGAAGGACAGGACTATAGAAGGTATCTGTTGTCTGAACCTTCCTCAAAATACATTCTCTGAAATACTAGTGTGAAGATAAACTTGATTATCACATCCCTCTTTCCATGTAACATACTGGATTGAAAAGGATACACAAAACTTCATGTTCATCTGGAATCTAGGGGTGAAAACAGGGTCCTTGCAAATGTGATCGAACAAAAGTCATAATTTTTGGGGGGTGGGGGGCAGGAGGCTAACCCAACGACTGGTGGGTGTCCTTCTAAGCAAAAGGCAATCTGGCAAGACAGACACACAGAAAACAGAGGGCCATGTAGAGATGGAGATGAGACTGGAGTTCTGCTGCCTCGAGGCAACGACTGCCAGCAAACGTCAGAAACTATGAAGAGGAGAAGGAGGACTCTCCCCGAGAGCCTTCAGAGAGAGCAATGCCCTGCTGACACCACCCTTACCAGAGGTGCGGCCTCCAGAACCGTGAGGTGATAGACTTTTACTCTGGTAAGCCTCCTAGCTTGTGGTGATTTGTTATGGTAGCCCTAGGAAATCAATTCACAAAAGCCTGGGGAAACAATGAATTAAACAAATAGGCTTTCAGGGCAATGCTAAAGAATACTCAAGGTATTGCACAATTGCACTCATCTCACATGCTAGTAAAGTAATGCTCAAAATTCTCCAAGTCAGGCTTCAACAATATGTGAATTATGAACTTCCAGATGTTCAAGCTGATTTTAGAAAAGGCAGAGGAACCAGAGATCAAATTGCCAACATCCGTTGGATCACCGAAAAAGCAAGAAGAGTACCAGAAAAACATCTAATTCTGCTTTATTGACTATGCCAAAGCCTTTGACTGTGTAGATCACCACAAACTGCAGAAAATTCTTCAAGGGATGGGAATACCAGACCACCTGACCTGCATCTTGAGAAATCTGTATGCAGGTCAGGAAGCAACAGTTAGAACTGGACATGGAACAGACTTGTTCCAAATAGAAAAAAGAGTACATCAAGGCTATATATTGTCACCCTGCTTATTTATCTTATATGCAGAGTACATCATGAGAAATGCTGGGCTGGGTGAAGCACAAGCTGGAGTCAAGACTGCTGGGAGAAATATCAATAACCTCAGATATGCAGATGACACCACCCTTATGGTGGAAAGCAAAGAACAACTAAAGAGCCTCTTGATGAAAGTGAAAGAGGAGAGTGAAAAAGTTGGCTTAAAACTCAACATTCAGAAAACTAAGATCATGGCATCTGGTCCCATCACTTCATGGAAAATACATGGGGAAACAGTGGCAAGACTTTATTTTTGGGGGCTCCAAAATCACTGCAGATGGTGATTGCAGCCATGAAATTAAAAGACGCTTGTTCCTTGGAAGAAAAGTTACGACCAACCTAGACAGCGTAATAAAAAGCAGAGACATCATTTTGTCAACAAAGGTCAGTCTAATCAAAACTACGGTTTTTCCAGTAGTCATGTATGGATTTGAGAGTTGGACTATAAGGAAAGCTAAGTGCCGAAGAATTGATGCTTTTGAACTGTGGTGCTGGAGAAGACTCTTGGGAGTCCCTTGGACTGCAAGGAGATCCAACCAGTCCATCCTAAAGGAAATCAGTCTTGAATATTCATTGGAAGAACTGATGGTGAAGCTGAAACTCCAATACACTGACCACCTGATGCGAAGAACGGACTCATCTAAAAAGACCCTGATGCTGGGAAAGATTGAAGGTGAGAGGAGAAGGGGACGACAGAGGATGAGGTGGTTGGATGGCATCAACGACTCAATGGACATGAGTTTGAGTAGACTTCAGGAGTTGGTGGTGGACAGGGAGGCCTGGTGTGCTGCAGTCCATGGGGTCGCAAAGAGTTGGACACAACTGAGCAACTGAACTGACCGATAACAAAACTTCAGACGCTATAATGTGCTAATATGCACTGGTAACCTTCAAGATGAAGCTACAGTGAATTTCCCAAACTTATCTGACCACTCAACCTTTTTTTTTATACTTTGGAGAACACTGATCCCAAAGAAAGATTCTTATTTCACTATGTACATATTTCATTAATAAAAGAATGTCACCAGGGAAGCCATTCTTAATAAACGGTGGTCCTATGGTTAAGAATCTGCCTGCCAATGAATGGTGCAGGAAGATCCCACATGCCACAGGGCAACTGAGCCTATGCAACACGACTACTGAAGCCCACGTGCCCCCAGAGCCTGTGCTCTGCAACAAGAAGCCACTGGAGTGAGAAGCCTGCCAGAGACAACCAGAAAAGCCCTTGCACAGCAACGAAGACCCAGCAAGGCCAAACATGTAAATAAACAGTAAGGGGGTGGGGTGGGGTGGGGTAAATGTCACCCAAGTAAGACTTGTTGGAAAAGGAATGACTCATTACTGCTTCAAGTAAAAGTCTGTTTGAAACTTGTGAAGATACACTGTAGGTGTTAATTAATAAAAGCAGAATTTGGAAGATGGCTTAAAGAAATTAGTATCAAATAAGTAAAACAACTCAAGAGGAATCTTATTGCTGATTTGGGGAATCTGTTCTATAACCTTCACCTAGAAAACAAGAGAGGAAGGGGATAGAGAGAGACAAATGCCACCTGGCTTTTTCTAATCCAGCTCCAGCCAGCAGGCAACTGTCCCTTTTCCTTAGCCGTATCTGTCTTTAGTAGAGAAAATAAATCTCCTCTGCAACTACCAAGGGGAAGTTTAACAATGCCTTTTCCCCTTCTTATTAATGGGTACTTAGAATAAAACAAACATACAGAAGAAAAAAGCATCTGATCAAAACCACCAACTACTTCATTGTCTCCTTCCAAACATACTTTGGCAGGAAGGGTTTCTTCCCATGCATTGAAAGTAAGCCACACTTTAAAGCAATATACTTCCTAGAGCTCATAATCCTTGGAGGGAAGAGCAACTAGGCAAGAGAATGCCATTAACTTGCTCCTTTTTGTCTCCTTTCTTTCAAACAAGAGTGACCATGGAATATGTACAGAGACAGGCAGTCTTCCATCCTGTGTAGGACAGTAAAACTGGAACCGTCCCTCTCTACACAAAGATTCCACCACGCAAACTGGGGGGGGCAGGGGTTGGCAAAAATTGAAAGCTTTTTAAAAAAATTACTTAAATTTCAATCCCCCCCCCCAAATTTAAAAATCACCAAATATGTTTTTTTTGAGGGGCTTGCTAGGTTCATATTTTTAGAATCTAGTTTTTTGTTTGTTGGTTGTTAGATTATCTTTTTTCCCTTTTGGGAAGGGAGGAAGGATTAAGAATGGAGGGAGAGACAAACAAGGGAAAACAGAAAAGACAGGCAGAAAGACTAGAACACAAAAGGACAGAGATAAAGTTTAAACAAGGGTAAGGGCCCTTTGGTAAAAGAGAAGGACAGAGACAGATGAAACTATAAGAATGCTGCGAAATGAAAAATATACTAATTATATATAGTAAAGCAATGGAGTCAAACTTAGTGAAAGGAACTCTGTATGACCAATGAAGTTTATTTAGGTATTAGCATTTAAGAATTTTAAATCATTATTTTAACCAAGACAATTACCTCCATTCAAAATAGGCAATTACAAATTTACCAACTTACCATTATTTATTAATAATTCTCTCTTTTCAGTGTATTAAAGGTGTATCTATATTTGGAGGCCTTTGGTTCATCTATGCAAGCCTTTTAACATGTTCCCATTAGTAAAAATGTGACTTCCCTCTGACTTCTTGTCTTAAAGGCCAACACCAGCCTAGAAACACTAGCCACATCAGTATAGAACTATACACACCATGGAAATTCCCTGGTGGTCCAATGGTTACAACTCTGCGCTGTCACTGCTGAGGGCATGGGTTCAGCCTCTGGGCAGGGACCTAAGATCCCACAAGCCATGAGGAACGGCCGAAAAAAGAGAAATGTACACACCCTGCTAAGTAACCACCAAGAGGCAGGTCTGTAATTTCTGCAGCTGATTTGAGTAAACTGAAATCTCAAGGAATCCTTTTTGATTGTCAACTGCCTAATACTCATGAAGAAAACAGACCAGAGTAAAAAAACTGTGATATAAGAACATTTAATTAGCAATCTGGTACTAAATGAGTAAGATTTTTGAACTGTTAAAGGAGACAATGCTACTAAGTACTACATATAGGTTATAAATCAGCTGTTGATATATCCAACATAAGAAATTTATGTGCAAATTAAAGGAAAACTGGATCTGAAGAACTAAGGTCAACATTTTTAAAACATTTAAGGCAGTTATTTTAATGACATCTGGTATGTTTGTATCTTTACTCTCTAATGATTATTAAATTGACCAAGTCCCTGATAGTAAATAACTTGTACATTTTTTTCAATCTTTCTGGAATAAAGCATTATAAAACAAATAGTCTAAGTTGCTAATTGGAAAAATATTTTTTAAAGTCTTTATTTCATACTAAAACTATTCAATAAAAGCCATCCTATTTACCTAAAAAAATTTTTTTAATAAGCAGATGATTGTACTGCAATGAACAAACAAAATACAAAGTATTATTAAATACCTGCTGGGTTGTGACCTAAGCTGTCTTTCAACAATGGGAAGACCTTAAAAAAAAAATCACAGCCTTATACATCTCACCCCTCTGCCACCTGCAGAACATACCTGTTAATGTTGTGACACATACGAGGTATAAGTCTAGCCAGGAAAATAAGAGATTCCCAGTCAGGCTCATCCTTACTGGAGATTCCACATACGTAACTGTAAGAACGACAGTCACCCTAAAAATAAAAATACAGTTGATAATTTTTATTGATTTTATAGTAATCAAAAGATGGAATGGAAAATACTTCATGCATGGTGACACCATGAAAAGTACTTTTAACAAAAACATGCTTGACTAAAAGTATACATGTGCATGAAAACCTATGCTGAACAAGGAGAACCTACACACAGATGCTCATAACTTTTATTTACAATAGTTCATAAACCGAAACAACCAGATATGTTTCAGGTGATGAATAACTAAACAAACTAGTACATCCATATAAAAAAATAAAAAATAAAAAAATAAAAGTATATATGGATATTTTGCTAACAACATAAATAAATCCTAAATCAAAATTCCCCATTAAATTCTACTTAAATCACCTCAGATATTATAAAGAAAGTGTTACAGTAATTTCAACAATTATTGAACATACACTTGAGATCCGTTGGGATTTCATTCCAAATATCTGCTTAACTACAGATAGCCAGCACACCTAATTTGGGCGACAAGATCTGTCCATGTTTACCAGACAGATAAAGGATTCTCAAGTCCGATATAAAGGTAAGTTATTCCTTTAAAATGAGTTAGTTTTAAAATAAGTAAAGAAAGTAAATTTTAAAACAAGCGAATAAAACTGATAATATTGATTCTTTTTTCATCTGTCTTGTTTAATCCAAGTAATTTGCTTTAAAAAAATTCAACTGAAAAGTAACTTCAAGATTAAATATGCAGTAAATATTAAATATGCAGTAAACTTGAGAATGTAAGAACTCAGACTATTTGAATGCTAATATAACAGTATCTGTTAAACTTTAAAGCGCACATGCTCTTCAGTCCAGGAAGCATTACTGAAACACGTGAAATAACTGCTTGAAGAAATAAGATTACTTGCCTGTAATAATGACAAAGTGAAAATGGTTTAAATGTCCATTGGGAGGGGAATAATTAAATAAATGATGGTATAATCATACATGGAATAAAGGCAACAGTTAACAATAAGAATCTACTTGCAATGACAGGAAAAGAAGTTCATGATGCTCAGTTAAAAAGAAAAAGGTGATGTACAATGTGTCAAATAATTTCCTTTCATTTTCATTCTAAATATTTCTGAAAGGGACATTTAACTGTAGAGCAAAAACAGGGAGAATTAATTTTTAAATGTACTGCGCCTTTGATTTTCCTTTAAGAAGTACAGTTTATTTTGATATTTAGAAAATAAACCACATTGCTATACTAACCGTGAATTATGAGTTTTATCTGGATTTCTAAGTCTCAGCTGCAAAGACCTAAGAGACTAGATAAAAGATAACTAACAGCAAAAGAAACTTCTATTTTGACAGGAAAAGTAATAGAGCCTGAATAAGTGTCATTTTTTTTTAATGAAGTGTAGTTAATTCACAGCGCTATGTTAGCTTCAAGTATACAAAGTGATTCAGTTATACAAGCATATACTCTTTTTCAGATTCTTTTCCATTATAATTTATAGTTCCCTGTACTACAGTTGTTTCCCTATTTCACATGTAGTAGTGTGCATATGTTAAATCATTTTTTAAAAAGAAATCATTCATCCTACAAATTATACTTATTTATTTATCCATAGTATTATCTATGAACTTATCAAAAAACGAGAAGTCAGCATACAAGGCAGCAAAGTTTTTACAACAGACCTAGTTACAACTGGGTGGGGCGGGGGGTCAACCTATCTGCTCTTCTATTTTTATAAAGTAGGGTAATATCTGCCTGAAACAGCATATCATGAATTTCAAAATGAATCTATGATGAGATAATCCATGTATCATTGAAAGAAAATTATTTCTACAATTCCAGGAACGGTTATTTCAATTTGATTTAAAAATAATGTAAGTAGCTTTCACATAAGGACCTTGAAAGAGGGAGAGGGGAAAATAACTGTCCCATATCATTTCCATGAACTAAAATATTTCTGTTTAATTACAAAATAACAATGAAGTTTTACTGTTTATTTACAAACAGGGCTACATGAATTCAGGAGAAAGGGGAATTTAAAAGAACGGACTCAGATTCACATATTTAGGGAAAAGAGTTAGATCTGTAAAACATTTCTTTTCATGCTTAATTCTACTGTAAGAGAACATTATAACCACATTAACCCACCAAGTGGCACTCACACAATTTTTAGTAGAATTACTGACACCTTTTCTGGTTTCCATTTAACTTCAAATCCTAACTCAGAGAAAAGAAACCTTACTCCTTCCCTATCCTCCCAAGCTTTTTCCCCTAGAAACTCACTTGATGATCATGTAAACAAAGGCAAACTTAATACAATCTATCTATGAATAGCATTTCAAAAATGAGAACTATATTATAGTCACATGCTTTTACAATTGGAAAGACTGCACAACAAATACTGAAAATGTTAGTTGTACATTATCACAGCTCAGAGGAAGAGAGAAGACATGCTGAAGAGGCAGAGGACACGGGTTTAAGGAAAATACAAGCTGAGAACAAGGCCTAAATGGTAAAAACATGTCCATCCAGGGCCTTTCTCAGTCAGAGACTTCTAAAGCCACAGAACACTTCATATCAAGAAGGATAAATGAGGACATGACCTCTCAGTACCCGTCCTTCAGAGCAAAAGCAAGCCAATCCTATGACAACTCATTCTTTGAAGTTTTACTTTTGGTTATAGATGATGGGTGTTTCAAAACTACAAAATCTCAGCCTGAATATTTAGTTCCTACAACCTTATTCACTCCATAAGCATTCATAAAATATTGCCTTTTTACATTTTTAAACTTGTTGTATACACTTTCATATTTCATTTTTGTAAGTCATTCTTACTTCGATATTAGCAGAAAGAGCAACAGAAGCTATGTCACAGGTCAGTGAATTCACACAACTCACCTGCACACCCACAGTTTTAATTGGTAGCAGGAAGGCATTCAGTGAATGCATACTTGTAATCTGCATCAGCTTTTCCTGATCCTCTTCTGTCGTGCAGGCTTTAACTCTTTGCAATAGCGTATGTGGCTAAGAAAATCAAAGACATACTTCTTAGGATTTCAAGAAATAAGGTAGTCACTCTTTTGGTGCCTGTTACTATCTTATGTGTCTACTTCTAGCTTACAAGCAATAGATTCTATACGGTATTTCTAACTTGTGTGTGCTATGTATGCAGTGTTGTCAGAATTTCATCACTGAAGGCCAGGGCTATGAAAAGTTAAATATTAGGACAAGAAATACACACAAGATTTATACAGATGGAGGCTTTTCCTCTGTCACTGGCAAGGGACACCTCACGAATCAAATTCTCCTTATCTCCAGGGGAATTTTTTGTCACAAAGTCAACTTTGTCTGAAATGAATTTATCAGTTTATTGGCCTGGTATTGAATATATGTTTTTCTATTCTTTTATCCTTTTCTATTCTTTTACCTTCCCTCTTTCTATCCCTAGGTAAACAGATGATAGTTAGATTTTACTCCTCAATCTAGTTTGACATTATGTCCTAACTAAAGATATTAGTCTTTTAATTGTGAGTTAATATTAAGGTTCAATTCCATTCTACCAGTTTATTCAGCAGTTTCTATTTGTGTGTCCACTTTTTATGTTTCTTTCTCCTTACATTTCTCTGAACTGATGATTTTTCCCAACTCATTTATTTCCCCTTTACTAATTGTGAAGTTAAACCCTCTATTTTCATTCTTTGGCGGCTTCCCTTAAGTGGGGATCTTTAACAAAAGAGAATCAATCTATGCTCATCTGGCAAACAATACAAAGGTCTTTGAATGCTTTAATTCCAATCAATCCCCCTATGGCTTACAAGATGTTTTAGCTATATGTTGTATTTTTTAAAAAAGTAAACAGCAAAATTGAGATCTGTTTATACAGCCTGTCTATTTAATTTTACCCATTTACCATTTTATTTGCTTATCAGTCCTTCCTGTATCTCAGACCCTTTAAACTAGGATCCCCTTCCTTCTTCTCTAGTCAGTTCTTTAAAACAGTGGTTTTCAAACCTAGCTACCCACTCAAATTACTTAGTACACTCCTGTCCCATTCCACATCAATTAAATAAATTCTAGGCAGAAGGGGGTCCAAGCACAGTATACTTCAAAAGCTTTCCCTGTTGAATCTAATACACAAACAGGGGTGAGAACCACTGCCTTTAGCTCCTTATGTAATAGACTGCTGGCAATAAATTCTGTTTCTGTGAAAACGTCTTTATTTTGCCCAAGTTCTTTGAGACCATTTATCTGTTCACTATTGTTCACAAGTATCTTCTGTTGGCATTTTGAATTCTTCCTGCTTTTACTGTTCCTTTCACAGCCTGCACGTTAGTCTTTCCTTTATGCAGAAATCAGTCTTTTCTTTGCAGCTGCTTTGCCTTTGGCAGCCTGCAGTTTCCATAGTTATGCTTGCGCGTGTGCCAAGTCACTTCAGTTGTGACCAACTCTCTGCGACCCTATGGACTGTAGCCCACCAGGCTCCTCTGTCCATGAAATTCCACAGGCAAGAATACTGGAGTGGGCTGCCATGCCCTTCTTCAGGGACCTTCCCCACCCAGGGACTGAGCCCGCTTCTCCTGTAGCTACAGCACTGCAGGCAGACTCGTCACGTCTGAGCCGCCAGGGGCGCCCACACAGCGACGCCGATCAGATGTCAAGTCCTTCTCCTTCACCCTGGTCAGGATGGACTCTAGTCCCTAGATCTGAGGCGTGGTGTCTTTCAACAGCGTGCTGTGCTGTGCTCAGGCACTCAGTCGTGTCCAATTCTCTGTGACTGAGTCACCAGGAAAGCCCTTTCAAAAGTGTGGCAGAATTCAAATACTTTTGTCTATCTCCTTCGGGATATACATTTAAGTTGGCGTTCTCATTTTGTCTCAACCTCTTCTAATCATATTTTCTCTTTGATGCTTTGTTCCAATTTCTGGAAAATTCAAGTTCACTAACTCTCTATTTTAATTTCAGTTTTCATTTCTAGAACTTAATTTTTTTTTCAAAGCTCCCAGGCACCTTATATACTTTATTCTCATTAACAATTGCTTCTTTTAACTCTTTGTACTTTATATATGATTTATTGCTAATTCCAGTATCTGAAGTGATTGAGGGTCGTCTTCTACTAGCTATCATTCATTGTGCCTTACTTTTTAGATGTATTTTGTAGTTTTTTCTTATAAGGTCATATTTGTAAAAGTCCTATTTATAGGGATTCTCTGAAGCCCAGTTGAAGAGACTCCAAAGATAATTTACATTGCTTCTTTTCCGACACTCAAAAGCACTACCAACCAAGGCCCACTTTAATACAGATTATAAATTTTAAGCACCAAATATACAGAAGAACTGAAGACTTCTCAATCATCTTCGGTTTGGAACTAAAATGATCTCCCTTACTTTCTCACAAGACATATGAAAGGGTGTTTTAAAATACTTGATATCAAGTACTTTCAGGATTTCAAAGTATCTAACCTGTTAAAATATGTAGAATAGCGGAAAAATATACAGATTAGCTGAAAAGAGAAGTCTGCATTTAAAAGCCTCTGTAGAATACTGTCTTCATAGTCATTTCCAAAGGTTAAATGTCTCTGAATTTTCAAGTAACAAAACCCTAATTAATTCATTGTAAATACTGAAATCCAACAAGAATCCATTCAATTCCTTGTATTGATTAACTGTATCTTTTTAAAGCTCCTATAATACACAAATTCAACACAAATTACCTTTTTAACACTTGCAGAAAAGTCAGCTACTATTTTCAAAATATTGTTAGTTTCAGGAAAATCCTTACAAATATAAGGTTCTTCAGCACATATTACTCTGATTGCCAGGCCTGGACCTGAAGAGGAATACAATGATATTTAATAAAAATGTTATATTTAATATAAAATCTTAATTTTAAAAAAGTCACTATTCCCAAAATATAAAACCCATCTGCCATTCTGTTTTTAACTGCTTTTATTGAAATATAATTGACATATACACTTTAGGGTTTTTAAAGCGTTTAACATGAAATGCAGCTATTAGTTTCCCATACAACTCATTACTTTTAGAATGCTTCAATTCTCTTCATATCAGTTATTTCCATCTCTTATTTTCATAGTACATGTATTAAGAATCTCAAAATTCTCTAATAATTATTTTTAATACACAATATATGTGCCAATCTATTTAAAACTACTTGCAGACACAATTCTTTGCCAACACACACTGGGACTGAATATCCTGAATGCCAGAACTGAAGTTAGTAGCATAAACAAGCGCTAACCCCCATGTGGGTCGTGATCTGTGTAGCACTATTTATGGAGGCAACATGGTAGTTAAGAGTGGCCAGTCCTGAGGAGGCCTTAGTGGGGCTAGAGTCCTGGTTCCAAACTCAGTCTGTGTAACTTCTGGCAAACTAGCCTCTGTCCCTAAATCCCCTCAACTGGACAACAGGACAACAGTAGTTATTATTGTGAGGATCAAATAACACAATGTATGCAAAATATTTACCAGAATGCCTAGCTCACACTAGTACTCAGGAAACATTAACTATTCTTTTTAGTTTGATTAGACGACTCTCAACTCATCATCTAATAACTATCGTAGAGACACAGGAACTGAGGTAGAAGACTTGCCACACTCAAGAACTCAAAACAAAAACAATAAGACTTACTTACAGTCCTAATTAACAAGTATCACCTCTAATTATTAATATTTTTATGACAACTTAAAAACGGAATATTTTCATTTGTTCACGAATGAGTTACATACAGCACTGTGAAAACAAATGGTTCATCCATTCAGACAAGTCAGTCAGGGGATAAGGGTTTCAGAGAAGTGAGTTTTAAAGTGTAAAGTGAAGTCGCTCAGCCATGTCTGACTCTGCGATCCCATGGACTGTAGCATGCCAGGCTCCTCTGTCCATGGGGTTTTTTCCAGGCAAGAAACTGGAGTGGGTTGCCATTTCCTTCTCCAGGGGATCTTCTGGACCTAGGGATCAAACCTGAGTCTCCCACACTGTAGCAAGGCTCTTTACCACCCGTAAAAGCAAAACTAAGAAACAACAAAAAAATCTGTACTAAACTAAAACAAAACGAACTTATTTTATGTCATGTAAAGCAAAGGACCGATGTGAAGATACGTGACAATGCATGAAGGCAGCGTGTCTTCTATGGGTGGTTTCAGCAACAATGGGAAATACGGCACAATTCAGTGCCAGCTTTTAAAACACAACAGCAAAAAACTCCCTTCCTCCCTACAAGATGCAGGCCGAGAGGACAGTTCTGGGTTGCCACTGGTGAAGCATTCAGTTTACTACTTTGCGTCATACTTCCCGTCCTTTTATTTCCAGTTAATCACTATCTGGAATACACCATGGTATAGTAGAAAGAACATAAAAACCCAAGTTCTAACACTAAGAATTGTATGGCAGTGTTATTAAAATATTTCTTGGTTTTTTTTATCTGATGGCAACATTACATGTCAACCTATTTACACAAGGATAATGCAACATTTAAATATGTATAATAAAAAATGAATATTTAATAAAGTGAAATATATACAGTAGGCACTAAAAAGAATGTTTATTCCCTACCCATCCTTTCCTTTCTTTCAAGTTACATATTCCCTAAAATGATAAATTACTTCAAAACATGTCTGAATTGATTCTTATTCAACATGAAGACCTAATGGCAAACCAAACAGAATTCCGTTTCTTACCTGGAAATGGATGCCTGGAAACCAACTCTTCTGGAAGTCCAAGTTCTCTGCCTAAGATTCTTACTTCATCCTTATGAAAATCTTTCAAAGGTTCTATTACTTTTCCCTACATGAAAGAAAAAGGCTAATTAATACAAATTATAATAGTAACCAAAATGACACGAAAAACAAAGAACAACAAATTACTCACTTTTCCTGTTGTCTTTTACCTTTAAAAATCATTTTTTAGAACTTCATCTTTTAAAGTATTTCTACCTTTGTCTTTTTAAGGAATCAGATATTTTAGTGATTTTTATGTGTCTCTTTGAGATACATTTTAAACACAAACCTTTTAAACAGACAAAAATCAGAGCAAACCTTCCCACACATCTCTGATCTAGTTCTCACTGTAATATAAGTCAATCAGAAAACATACTAGTGTTTAAAAATTAAAACTCTCCAAATGATACCATCAAGTGAAAGGACAACCCACAGAAGGCAAATCATGTATCTAATAACCAATAACCAGACTACAGACTACATAAAGAACACATGCAATTCAATAATAAAAAGATAAATAAGCAATTTAAAAATGGGCAAAAGAACTGAACAGATTTTTCTCCAAAGATATATAAAAAGCCAATAAGCACATAAAAGGCGACTGACATCGTTAGCCAATTAGGGAAATGCAAATCAAAACCACAATGAGATACCTACCACTTCTCATCTACTAGGATGCCTAAAATAATAAAAAGGGAGGGGTAATTCACATCCATTAGGATGGCTACTTGAAAAAAAAGAACAGAAAGTAACAAGTGTTGGGCAAGGTATGGAGAAATAGGAAGCTTTTTGCACTACTGGTAGGATTTTAATAGAGTATAACTTTTGATGAGACATTAAGGAAGTCCCTCAAAAAACTAAAAGTAAAACTATCATTAAGACCCAGAAATCTCACTTCTTAGTACATATCCAAAGGAGCTGAAAGCAGGGGCTCCAAGAGACATTTGCAAATCCATGTTCAGAGCAGCACAACAAACTTCACGGCAACCAAAAAGCAGAAGTAATCCAAATGCCCATTGGTGACATGTGTATATATATACAATAGAGTATTATTCAGCTTAAAAAGGAAGGAAACCCTATCACATGCTACAACACGGATGAACCTTGAGGACTTATACTAAGTGAAATAAGCCAGTCACAAAAAACAAAAACTCTATGACTGTGCTTATGAGAGGTATTTAAAGTAGTCAAATTCAATGAAACAAAGAGTAGAATGGTAGATGACCAAGGTTAGAGAGAGGGAGAAAAGGGTAGCTGTTGTTCAACAGGTACAGAGTTTCAGTTTTGCAAAATGAAAAAGTTATGCAGATCTGTTTCACAACAATACAAATATACTGAAAACTATTGAACAGTACACTTAAAAATGGTGAAGGAGGGAAAGAGGCTTTATGGTAAAGATTTCAAAAGCTTTTACCTCCTCTCTCAACTTTCTGATAAGTTCTGTGTCGTTGTGATGGGTTTTGATGAGTTCAGCTTTGCCACTTGCAACAAGAGATGCACTTTCAATTAGATCAGGCCGTAAAGTACCTTGGGCAAGGAAAACCTCCTCTGGTTTCAAGTTCATTTCTCCAATTACTTCATTGGCAATCTATAATCAACAGGAGTAAAACAACCTTTTAAGAAACAAACTTTTTTTTTTTTAATCTAGTAATTTTAATCTAATAGTTTCAGTTCACATGGGAAAAAAGCCACCAACCTGTCAAAACACTTCATTCTCAAACAGCTATGATAAAACCAAAATACTCATCAAGGCCAAAGAGAAGTGAATATAACTCCCTAGCCATTTATTTCACTTTATGCAGTTTGATTTTCAATGAGAATGAAATGTCTTCTTACCTAATGTTCTTTAGAAATACTTAACTATGTTCCGCAGTTTTTAGCAATGTCCTTTCAACATGACAGCTAATTATGAAACTATAATTCACTAATTTTTAATATGCCATTTTAGAGAAAAGTATCTGCATTTCCAGGAGTTTGGTTAGAGTTGTATATTTTAAAATTAAAAAATGACAAAGACCTATAATTTTATTTTTTTAGTGAAAGTCATTGCTTCTGAGTTGGTGCATCACAATATGGTCTTTCCCAGGGACCAATTTCAGCGTATTGTGGTCTGTGTGAATACCTTGTATAACAGATGTTCTGAGTATCAATTCAACATCAGAACCTATTTTTATTAGCTCTTCTATTTTCTTAGCAGAAGTTTCAGTTTTATTACATTTGAATTCTTCATTTTTCTTTATTCGGGCTGCTTCTAAAGCTCTAGCATCATTTTTAAAAACCTGTTGTCTGGTCCTGTGCAATGTTTTAAAGAGCTGTAAAATCTTGGCCGCCTGACCCATGGCTCTCGCCTCCGCTTGTGGCTACTTCTCCCCAAACTTTTTTTTAAAGACAGCAAAATTTAATACTTTCAGCTAAATTTCTAAGAGTCCTTTTGCAGTACTAACCAGGAGATGAAATTCACCAACCCTCAAATTAAACTCCTTTAAGGACAAATGCTTATTTAACTTAATTCAAAAAGGTATATGAACATCCCCATCAAAGCCAAAAGAAATCTACCCATTGAAACATCCAAAGAACTAAAATCTAGTATCATCTAAAAATATCTATTCTTAAGCAGTTAAAACAACAGCCTGACAATGTATTTTATGTTTTTTAAAACATAAAATAGTTTCTATTAATCAGTATAATAGCAAAACACAGCAAAACTCTTAGCCAAAAAAAGAATCAAAATCAGTCACAAAATTTGACTATTTGGTATAATGACAAGGAAAAAATACTAAAATTCACATTTAAAATAGTACACATTGAGAATATTTAAAAAGTACCTTAACAAAAGTATCCCCAATGATTTTTCTTTTCTCCTCAGGACTTGTAGTCATATTTAACGTTTTGCTAATTCTCTTTCGTGGAGTTCTGTCTTCATCTGATATTGGTAGAGTAGTTGTTCCATTGTAGAAAGAATGAGCAGCATTTATCACTGGGGAAGAGGAGAGAAGCATATTTTAAAATAACAGAAGATTGAAAATAGTAAGTAACAGATCAACTACAAAGAAGAAAACCTAGATGGATCCTCTGATTCTCCCCTTAAACTGCCTACATATTCCAGAACTACCAATGAACTATGACTAACAGAGTTCATATACAGGCACTCACTGAGTTTTGTTCCTTTGAGAATTCTGTGACATTTTACTATCTAGGACCATATTATCACAAATTATGATAATTGCTTTCCCTCTATTCAGTGCTTCACCAGAGCAACAAGCAAAATCCCCCAAAAGCAGCGTAACTCCAAGGAAGTCAAAGCAGCGATACACATACAGGGATCAAAGTCCTCGGAACTGCACAGTGACCAGTCTCATGAAAAACTGATGTCTAAAAACATACTCTTAGCGATCCTTGGCCGTCCTTTTAAAGAGTAAAGTTTAAAAAAAACAGGCTTCACTACAAGATGCCAAGGCAATTGGCTGCTTCTCTTTACTGAATTTGTAGGCCTTTCTCTCAAGCTGGTCAACCCAGAGAAGACACCTCCAATTTCCTGTTTCTTAGCATTCTGATAGCCTGAATAGAGGAAGTGGCCAGTGGAGGGGGGGAGATTTCATTCAGTACATAAGGCTTTTCCTTAATGTTACTATTTTTAACATGCAATCTTCCTTCCACCTTCAACTATGCCTGGTACTGACATGCCCAAGTCCAAAGCCTCTCTTGTTTAAGCCTAGAATCTCTAGAGAATAAATCCATGATCTTCTGATGAGGGATAGCAGCAGTTGTGTTCCTGTTTAAAGGGAAAAGTAATTGCTTCTCAGATTTTGAACTAATACGTTTTAGGCTGACCCAGTGAGCCAGGCCCTGTAAGGGAGCCAATATTCCCAACTCCTGAGCTTTCCCAAAAGTCCTGCATTTTGCTGGGCTTCCTTCCCTCAACCCTTCCCCAAGGTTCTGGAGTCCTCCATCCTACTATGTCAGTTAACAAAGACAGATGCAGGTTTCTGTGGGGCTGAAACTCAACAATTCGGAGGGCCCTTTCAAGAAAAGGAATAACAAATCACCCATCTCTTAAATCACAAGTTAATACTCCCATGGCTAACACAAACTATAAACTATACACAGAAACTACTGCAAATCACAAATTTAGCACCAAATCCAAACTAAATGTATCCCCAACTCGATGTTTTCTTAGCATAATTCCCGAATGCCTGCAGCCACTATAAAACCACCCAAAAGAGAGAAAGAGAAGAAAGACAAAGCAAATTAACTATAAATTATTAAAATACCTTACTTCAAATTTCATACAATGTGTAACTATGAGAAGATACTGATAGAATCCTTTCCCAGATTTTGGAAAAGGCTTGGCTGGTGAGCAGTCCTAAAATTTAAGCTTCAATAGCTTATCAGAGAAAACCTGCATAAACCATCTGCTTTCTACTTCCCAACATTTTGTTGAAACCATTAGACTGCTATTATTACCTCCTCTCTATTCCTCATCCTTCTGGCATTATACTTGTTTTATGCCTGTATTGTTATTTTAGTGATATTTCCAAAGAAGAAAGAAATAGGCTCATTTTTACTTCATATTTAACTGTACAAGTCTTCATTTTACACTCAACTTTTTGGCATCAATTCCAATTAAGCCAATACACAGTTTATATCATTAAACTACTAATTTAATTTCACTATAACCATGGCTTACAACTTTTTTTATAAAAGTGCAGAAGATATCCATAAATGTAAAAGCAGTTAAGGCCTAAGAAGATGGATAGAAAGAACACAATGGTGGCTGGAAAATGGTAACTTATTCATTTATATATAACATTAGGAGTAATCAATTTTCAAAATTTATACTGTGGCCCCTCTTGAACCAGAAGTAATTACAATGTAAAAATAAAAAACATTTCAACCATAAACTTACTGGGAAAACTCTACTTGGTTAACTTAATCACAAGCTAGATTTGATTAAACAAGTCCTGACACATAAGTTAACTTTTCTGGAGTTCATCAATACCTTTGACTTGAATTCCAAGCTTTTTGAGGGCCTCTTCAACAGACTGACTTTCTCGTTTTCTCATAAAGCCGTTATCAATGTGCACAGCGATGACCTGATCTTGGTTCAAAGCGCGATTTAACAAAGCGGTACAAACTGTTGAGTCTACACCACCACTGAGTAAAACCTACGGGGTGAGACGAAAAGTCAAACTAGTAAAACAAGCAAAAACATGCTAAGAGCTTCAATCACCACCTAAAAACACTGGGGATTCCCTGGTGGTCCAGGGGTTAGGACTCCGTGCTCTCACTGCTAAGGGCTTGGGTTCAACCCCTGGTTTGCATCAAAGATATGTATGGTAACTGAAAAAGCACTCTGAAACAGGGCAACTCAAAACACCTACCACCCAGTCAAAATTTAAGGGCTATGCTAAGTCAGTCAACCTTGAGTCTAACATTACTGGCATAAAGTTTTAGACTTTCAGATGTAAATTGCTTACCAAAACTTTTGATGTGCCCACTCTCTCTTTGATCTCTCGAATGCACTCAATTTCTCTGTTCTGCACAGTGAAGGTCCCACTGCACCCAGCTATATCATACAGGAAATTCTTCAGTATTACTTTCCCATTTTCTGTAAGGCCAACTTCAGGGTGGAACTGGGCTCCATATAATTTTTTAGATTCATTTGCTATACCTTTATAGAGAAAATAATCATAAATAATTTTTTTTTCATATTGAAAATACTCAGTGAGCACCCACAGTAATTCCTCACAATTTCTTCCTCCATAAATGTGGAAACTGATTCAAATTAGTGGATTTTTAGCTATGGGGGGAAAAAATACAAACTACATTGCCATGATCTGGTGTTATAAAGGTCTTCCCTCATACAGCAGTTAATGAACGACATGGCTGTGACATCATTTCAGAGTATCCTCACTTCTGCACCCAGGTTACTGCAAACACTTTGTCTATTTAATGCAAGAGTAACTCAGTTTTAAATCTCAGTTCCATATGCCTTCAACAGGCAATGTGCAGCTACCAATTCTCTATCTTGGAAAATCCTCATACATTAAACCTATCAGAATATCCTAAGTGTTTCTTTCCTGGATACTATCAACCATGAATGCAACTCCACTTCCTTGACTAATGGGCTTCTGACAAATTATCATCTACAAAGCAGATGACAGACTAGATGTTTTACATGTACAAGTACTACCCGCTGTCTATGGCTCTGAGATATCAAGAAACTTGCCAGTATCCCCAGCTAATTAAGTAGATAAATCAGGCTTGCTAAACTCCCAAACTTACACTCACTCTACTAGGAAAGCTGACACATTCTTTACTTGGCTTCTCAGACATCACTCTCCTGCTTCATTCCTTATTTCACTGTCTACTGCTGAACTTTCTTTGTTGGTTCTTCATCTTATCACATCTCTACACCTGAAAGTCAACCAGTATTCAGTCCTTAAATTTCTGCTCTATACATTCTGAACGATTCCAAACTCTCATGACCTTAAATTTTACCTATATGATGGTATACCCCTGAATTTATTCCTCCAGTCCAGTTTTCCCTTCTACAGTCTTGACTCAAAAATATATAAAAGTGCCTATTCACACCTTCATTTCAACACTTAATAAGAAATCTTAAATTTAATATGCAAACCCAAATTACTGCATTCTTTCACATCAGGTAAACAGAAACCATCCTCTGGTTGCTCAGGATGAAACACTTGGAAGTTAAAATTGGACTCTACTCTCTCCTTCCCACTCCACAGCAAATCCTTTGTTTCTGCCTTCAAAACATACCAGAACCCAGTCTAACTTCTGGTTTCCAGTCCAGCATATGTAAGAAGCTAGAAGACACCACTATGTTCTAACAGCAAGTAAAAAGTTGATTAAATACCCTTAGAGAGACTGACAGGTAAATACAGAGAATCACAACTTACTGGAGAACTCCATGATTGCAAACCTCTACAGGAACCAGTGCTGAGGGAGGGAAACTTGAACTATAATTGAAATCACTGGAGGCTCAGCATGGACAAATCTGAGAGAGAAAATGTCCAGGAAGACCCAGTCATCTGGGATCCCCACACTCTCCAGTAGCTTGACCAAGTTCTCACAGTGAATATTAGAGGAAAATTCCCTTGTGCTTCCAACAGGGGAGGGAAAAAGAAAACATTTTGAAATACACCAAGCCATTCTTTTCTTAATAAGGTCTTCAACTCTCAGGAGAAACTATTTAACTAGTCTAATATGACAGGGTTTTATCAGAACCAAACTGATTTGGGAGAAAAGAAAACAGCCAACCCGAGCCCATTCTAGTCCTCCTGTCCCATCGAACAGAGGGAAAAACTTAAAACACTCATGAAATCTACAGCCCAAAGCCACAGGTTCACTAAGACTGAGAACTACCGTAAGACCACAGAACACTTTCCCTCTCCCAACACCTTGCCACCTACAGCAATTCCTTGTACCCACTACATCATGTCAAGCTAGCAAGAAAAAAGTACAAGATACACTAAAAGGGAAAACATAAGTTTGAAGAGATAGATCAAGTGTTAGAAGAGACTCAGATACTGCAGAGATATTGGAATTAGCTTGGCAATTTAAAACAAGTATTATTATTAAGAAGCTAAGGGCTCAAAAGGATAAAGTAGAGCATGCAAGAAGAGCCGGGCAATGTAAGCAGAGAGCTGGAAATTCTCAAAGGGACCAAAATGATCTCAAGGGATCAAAAGCACTATAACAGAAATGAAGAATGTCTTTGATGGGCTTATCAACAGACTGGACATGGCTTAAGAAATACTCTCTTAGCAAGACGATAACTCAATAAAAATGGCTCACACTGAAAACTAAAGAAGAAAAAAACACTGAAAAAAAACAACAACAGAAATCCAAGAACTGTGAGACAAGTACAAATAACATAAACAATGGAAATTCTAGAAGAAAGAGAGAGGAACAGAATATTTAAAACCATAATGAATGAGAATTTCCCCTGAAATTAATACAAGACACCAAACTAACGCAGGAAGCTCAGAAAACAGTGAGCAGCACACACACAAAACATTACACCTTGGCGTGCGATTCACAAACTACAGAAAAGCAAAATAAAGAAAAACATCTTGAAAGAAGCTGGGCCGGGAGGAGCAGGGAACCTCACTTACAGAGGAGGAAAGATAAGAATTACTGATACATCCAACTGACTGGAAACCATGGAAGTGATAACAGACTGAAGTAAGTAACATGTGGAGAGAAATACACATTCTTCTTGAGCACAGTTGGAACATTCTCCAGAATAAATCACGTCTGGCCACAAAACAAGTCAGACTAAATTCAAGAAGACTGAAATAATAATCAAGTATCTTTTCTGACCACAATGGTAAAAGTAGAAATTACAAAAAGAAAACTGGAAAATTCACAAATATGTGACAATTAAACTACATGCCCCTGAGAAATTAATAGGTCAAAGAAGGAATCAAGAGAGCAATTTTAAAATCTTGAGACAAAGAAAAATGAAAACCAAACAAGCAAAACTTACGGTGTATGCCAAAAGCAATTCTAAGAGGGAAGTTCACAGAAATAAATGCCCACATTCAAAAAAGGGTCAGGCCTTAAACAACCTAATAACTTCAAAGAACTAGAAAAAAAAAGAAACTAAGCCCAAAGTTAATAAAAGAATGGAAATTACAAAAATCAGAGCAGAAATAAACAGACAAATGATGATTTTTAAAAAGATGAAAATAAGAGATAGTTTCTTAAAAAGATAAACAGACAAACCTCTAGCCAGACTTTCCAAGAAAAAGAAAGGACTCAAAATTGGAAATGAAAAAGGAGACATTACAACAGATACCACACAAATACTATGAACAATTATACACCAACAAATTGAAAAACTTAGAAGAAATGGACAAATTCCTAAAAACATGCAACTTACCAGGACTAAATCATGAAGCAACAGAAAATTTGAATGGACTCATTTTAAGTAAGGAGATTGAATCAATAATCAAAAACCTCCCCAAAAGTTGCAAAACCAGATGGCTTCAGCAGCGAGTTCTGCTGCTGCTAAGTCACTTCAGTCGTGCCCGACTCTGTGCGACCCCATAGACGGCAGCCCACCAGGCTCCCCGGTCCCTGGGATTCTCCAGGCAAGAATACTGGAGTGGGTTGCCATTTCCTTCTCCAGTGCATGAAAGTGAAAAGTGAAAGTGAAGTCGCTCAGTCGTATTCGACTCTTAGCGACCTCATGGACTGCAGCCTACCAGGCTCCTCCGTCCATGGGATTTTCCAGGCAAGAGTACTGGAGTGGGGTGCCATTGCCTTTTCCGACCAGTGAGTTCTACCAAGCACTTAAAAGAAGAATTAATAACAACTCATGAGAAATAGAAGCCGAAGGAACACTTCCAAACACATTCTATGAGACTAGCAATACTATGATATCACAGCCAGACAAGAAAAAGCTACCAAAAAAAGAAAATTATAGGCCAATTTCTCTGATAAACAATGTTGTAAAAATCCTCAACAAAATATTAGCAAATCAAATACAATACATTAAAAAGATCATACACCATAATCAAGCGGGATTTATTCCAGGGATGCAGGGATAGTTTAACATCTGCCAATCATTGTGATACACCATATTAAAAAAATGAAGGATAAAGATAATATGGTCATCTCAATAGATACAGAAAAAGCAATAGATAAAATTCAACATCACACACGATAAAAACTCTCAATAAACTGGGTACATAAGGAACATACCTCAATATAATAAAGGCCACATACAACAAACCCACCATTAACATACTCAGAGATGAAAAGCTTTTCCTCTAAGATCAGGAACAAGTCAAGAATTCAACAAAGTACTGGAACAAGTCAAAAATTCAACAAAGTACTGGAAGACCAAGCCAGACCAGTCAGGCCAGAAAAAGAAATAAAATTATCCAAATTAAAATTAATAAGTAAACTGTCTCTATTTGCAGATGACACAACATTGTATCTAGGAAACCCTAGAGACTCTACTAAAATGCCGTTAGAACTAATAAATTATTTCAGCAACGCTGCAGGATACATAATCAACATACAGAAATCAGCACTGTAGCAACAACAAAAAAGAAAAACCATGGGCAACTTTTTCTTAGAAAAAGTAAAAAAAGAGATATAACTGACATGCAAAGAAAGAGAAAATCAGACCATATAAAATGATCAATTAAAACCACAAAAGGAAGAAAAAGACAAAAATATGAACAAAGAACATGGACAATAAATAGAAAACAACAGATAGGATGGATCCAACACTATCAACAATCCCTTTCAAACTCCAATAGTCTAAATGTACCAATTAAAAGACAGAGATTGTCACAGTGGATCAAGAAAGAAAACAAAACATATATATTGTCTACAAAAAACCCACTGCAAAAAAATAAATAAATAAAATAAAAAAGAAACCCACTGCAAATCTAAAAGCCCAGATCAAAAGTAAATGGACAGAGAAAGATAAATCACGATAACACTAATTAGAAGACGGCATGAGAGACCTTGCTGGTGGCCCAGTGGTTAAGAATCCACCTGCCAATGAAGAGGACGCTGGTTCAATCCCTCATCTGGGAAGACTCCATACACCAACGGGCAAGTAAGCCTGGGCCACAAGCAACGAACCCACACTCCAGAACCTGTGAGCTGCAACTACTGAGCCCGAGGGTCCTAGAGCCCGTGTTCTCCAACAAAAGCTTCTCCGCAATGAGAAGCTCATACACCACAACAAAGACCCAGCACAGCCATGAATAAACAAATAAAAAGACAGCGTGAGTAGATACATCAATGTCAGAGCAGACTTCAGCCAAGATAAGTTACCAGGATTAACTTCTCATATAAATGCTTTCCTCTTTGCAATCATCCTGTGTTTTTTCACTCTTCAACTTTTTTGAGGCTTTTAATGGCTAGGTCAAATGAACTCTCTTCGTAAATGTCATATTGCACTTGAAAATATGTGAGTTATTTTCAGATGTCTTTTGATACTGATTTTTTTTCCCATTTATTTTTATTAGTTGGAGGCTAATTACTTTACAATATTGTAGTGGTTTTTGCCATACATTGACATGAATCAGCCATGGATTTACATGTATTCCCCATCCCGATCCCCCCTCCCACCTCCCTCTCCACCCGATCCCTCTGGGTCTTTCCAGTGCACCAGCCCCAAGCACTTGTCTCATGCATCCCACCTGGGCTGGTGATCTGTTTCACCCTTGATAATATACATGTTTTGATGCTGTTCTCTCAAAACATCCCACCCTCGCCTTCTCCCACAAAGTCCAAATACTGATTTCTAACACAATTCCACAGTGTAAGAGAACAGACTCTGTATGATTTCAATACCTTAAGACCACAAAATTTTTGCATCTCGTTTTATTCCCTGGATATGTTCCAGTGTTTCCTACTTTACAGTCTATGGGAACTTGTAATAGAATTTATATCTGTTGTGTGAAAATTGTATAAATCTTAATTATGCTGAATTGGTTCACGGTGCTTTTCAGGTCTACTATATCCTTCTATTTTTCTGTATATTCACTCTTAATTTTTGAGACTTTTGATACTGCAACTAAAAATTTTAATTTATCTACTTAAAAAATAGTTATATGGTAGAACTATATATAACTTCATTCTGTATTTTTCCAGGTCTCCTGTAAATGTGTTATCATACTTTCATAATTTAAAAAGAAAAAAAGAGAAAAAAGAAGTTATCAGGGATAAAGAGGAGCATACATATAATGATAGAGGAATCCATTCCCAAGAAAGACATAATAATCCTTTATATATATACCTAACAGGAAAGCATCAAAATATGCAAGGCAAAAACTGATATAAGGAGAAATACATGAATCCACTACTGCAGTTAGATACTTCAAAATTCCTCTGTCAGAAATAAGAATCAATTGCTGTAATCCATCATATCAACAGGCTAAGGAAGAAAAATTATATGATCATATCAATAAATGCAGAAAAAGTATATGAAATATATCCAAACACTCAATCATGACAATAACTCTCAGGAGACTAGGAATAGAGGGGGACTTCAACTTGACAAAGAGTATTTTCTGAAAACCTACAACTAACATCATACTTAATCATGAGAAATTCAAAACTTTTCCACTAAGATCAGGAACAAAGCAAGGATGTTCCCTCTATCCACTGCTTTTCAACATCATAACAGAAGTCCCAGTTAATGCAATAGGACAAGAAAAGGAAATAAAAGGTATACAGGTTGGGAGCAAAAGAAAATAAAATGGTCTTTGTTCACAGATGACAGGAGTGTCCATGTATAAAATTTTTAAAAATCAACCAAAAAAATTCCTAGAACTAATAAGTGAGCACAAGAAAGTTGCCAGAGAGAAGGTTAATACACAAAAGTTCATGGCTTTACCATATACCAGCAATGAACAAGTGGAATTTAAATTATAAATGCAATTAATATTAACACTCCCAATGAAATATTTTGGTATAAATGTAACAAAATATGTACAAGATGTATATGAGAACCCAATCACTCCTAAGCACTTATACCTCTAACCACTCTGTTCCTTACACAGTCTCCTTTCCTGATTACCATAAGAGATTTCTAGCTGGTCTCTCCTTCTACATTTAACAACCTCTTTACTCCTCTGTAGCCAGGGTAATCCTGAAATTAGATCATGTCTCTCCTTTGTTCAAATCTTCACTCACTGTAAGTAAAGCCAACATTTCACAATGGCCTCAAAGGTCCTGGGATTCTGGCTCCCAACAGCCTCTACCTTATCTTCTACCACACACCCCATGCTTACCCAGCTCTAACCATGCGGTTTCCTTGCTGTTCCTTAAACAAAATCCCATCCCAGGAATTCTGCACTGCTATGTACTCTCCCCAAATATCCCAAAGGGCCAGCACCTACTTCCTCCATGTCTAGTACCATCTAATAGTAACACCATCTCTGAATAGCCTATCTAAAAGAGTAACAGTCCAAATCACACATTCCATAACACTCCTCTCGTCTTTTAATTTTTTCAATGCATTTAAACACTGTCAAGCATTGACTTTTTCTGTATCATCTGGTGACTGTCTGTCCCACTCCTCTCCCATCCCCAGCCTCACTAACTAGAACATTAAACAGAGGTATGGTTCATTTTGTTCACTGACACCTAGAACTGTGCCTGGGACATGTGGGTACTCAAATATTTGTTGAATGAATAAAAATATATAATCTCATCTACCACTGTTGATCTTGTATAAGAAATAGAAACCTGTCAAAAAGGAAACTATTCTTGAAAATTCCTATGCTAATACAATAATCCGTTAAGTAACTGCAGGTAAATTACTCAATTCAGTTTATCCATGACAAAATTTTTTTTCCAACTTCTTAGGTGTAACATAACAATCAACAACTTTATGATAAGTCCACTTTTTCCCTTTTGCAGATATCCGGGATTACTGGTGATTATTTACAATTATTCAAGTAACCAAGTAAAAAATTATGAACTGCCAGAAAATCAACTCCTCTTCAAGAAAAACAGAACAAAAAATTGTTTAGAGCATGAACTGGCAAACTTCCTACAAAGGGCTAGATGTTATAAACTAAGCTTGGTGGGACATATGCATACAGTCCCTGTCATTTATGATAACCCTTAAATAATATAAAAAGCATTCTTAGTTCCTAAACATACAAAAAACAGTCTGTAGGCTGGATTTGACCCACAGGTTACCCTGGTACAGAGCAATGCCCTGAATGTTTAGTCTGATGTTTTATAGACATCCAAGATACATGCCTATCTATACCTAAAAGAGGCATTTTTTAAAAGGGCAATTATGAATACAGCATGCTAGAGAGGTAAATGGTTCTCAAAATTTTCCTGAGTTATAATAGATATATTTATGTTTGAAAAGCAGAGTAGAATAAACAATTTTAAAAGTATTTCAGAGCAAACTAGTAAGTGACTTCTAGATAATCCTTCTAATATTAAATATCCTTCATGAATTAACAACTGACCCTATGACACTTACAGTATCTTTCAAAAAATTAAGAAACATCAAAAACAGTATCACATACAGAAACACATGTTTATAAACTTTTCAGATAAACATTTAAAAAGAAAATCTGCAAAATTTTAGAAGTTTTACCTGCTACAATGTTCCCAGAACGTGCCACAACCTTGAATCCATCAGCTACTTTGTCTACACTATCTCCATGGGTAAGCAAAACAATTTCTTCCTTCTGAAGACCCCTAGGTAAGTTAAAAATAAAACAATATACAAATAGCTTTATTAGACACGACTAATGGAGTCTTTTGCTTTATTTAGATATAATGATATGTAACATTGTGTAAGTTTAAGGTGTACAATGTGATAATTTGATACACCTATATACTGTGAAAAATTTAGTTAACACATCTACCACCTCACAGAATTACCATTTTCTGTGTGTGGTAAGAACATTTAGGCTCTACTCTCTTAGCAACTTTCAAATATATAATACAGTGTTGTTAACCATGTTAACTAAGTTCCTAGAACTTAGTTCATCTTATAACTGGTAGTTTTTTGCTTTAAAAGTTACTAGCTTCTATGCGTAAATCAAGAAAACAGAGAAAGCAGGTAACAGTACAACACTGCTAGAATTTAAATTTACTCTATTCATATATCCACATACACAGTTTCAAGAGGCTATCATGGTTTCAAAATTATATCTCTACTGGAATTAATCTTAAGAACAGAAGTAATTAATGGCATGGTTTAAAACAGATGTAAGTAACATTTATCAAACAAACTGTGTGGACTTTCTTTGGACCTTAATGCAAACGAATCAATTTTATAAAAAGATATTTGTTACATTATGAAAAAATCTGAACAAGGACTTTGTATTAAATAATATTAAGAAACAAAAATTAAAAATAAAGCAAGAAGATTAAAAAATAAAGCAAGAAGATTAAGTACATTAAAACCAAAAGGATGTTTTGGGGTTGTTGTTACTGTCATCACTGTTCGCTGTTACTTAGGATTAGTGTAGGCTGTAATTGAGTACCAGGATTTTAGAATTGTCAAGACAGAGAAACTGTAACTCTTAACCAGATCTTTACATTTAAAGTCTCTTGTAGTATCACATTCCACCAGCAAGATTTCTGAAGTAGTTCTCAAGAACAGTCACTTGAGATACAGATGAATGTAAGCAACAACTCTCCATTATAAAGCAGAACAGGAAATGGATTTCAAAAACGTATTTTGGCAATGAGAAGCTTCAGTTCATAAAATTATTTTGAGCAACTGTTGCTTTTTTATTAACATCACTTTAAAAATGAGAATCTCTGAATATTGATCTTCTTGCTCTTTCTAATATTAAAGACAGCCACAGCCAGTTTTATGTAAAAACTGGGATAGCTCCATTTTAGACAAAAGGTCTTAACTTGGATTTTAAAACTGATTTGTCCAGTTTGGAGAACACTATCCATTACGAATTAATTTAGGTACAACTCTATGGAGGATGTAAGAATATATGTTAATAAAACAAATCTATAAAGATAATTAGCACAGTTACAAGAAATGATAATAAAAACTACATATGCACATTAACTGACACCAGCCTACATTTTATAGATTTAATGCAGTTAGGGAGAAATGTGATTCTTAAAGAAAAATGGAGTTTATTTCAAAAGAAACTAAGTGAATAACTGTCAACTGTCCACATAAGTGGGTTATACCCAAAACATGGGAAAACCTAAGGAAAGAAAGCAAGTGACTAAAATTTAAGTTTTCTGGTCTTTCAGGAAGTTGAATGAAAATTCACCTGGTGTTTTGTAAAGCAGAAGATAAATGATTCTAGGAAGCTAATGAACAGCTCATTCACCAATCTTTATATACATTAGAGCTAATATACCTAAACTATTATCACCCAGCAATAAAATCAATTAATACATTCACTATATTAAAAAGACAGTACACGAAACACAGTTATGCTCAGTACAAAAAGTACAATACGTATTTAGTAATGAGGTCAGCAAATGGGTAGCTAGTTAAGCACCCAGAGAAAGAACATGGTAGAGGAAGATGTATACAAATGCAGACAGTTTAAAACATTATCCATTTGTCACATGTGTCATACTAATATTTAGAATCATGCTCTGCTAGAAAGTGAAAAGGGAAAACTACAAATGCTAGCATCACCCTCTGCAATCCCAAATCGGGGTTTAAGACCGCACAAGTGCTCTTCAGTTCTGTCATCAAGTGCCTTTCTTATTCCTAATTAGCATTACCACCATCCTCTTCTGTCTTGACACTCAACTGGAAAACAAATATGACAATACCTTTGGCCACTGCCGTGGCCTTAATTTTGTCTAAGAATTACAGAATCTCCAATTTTGAAGAATAACATTCCCAGCTTTAAGTCATTCCTCTAACATTCTTATGGATATAAAAATATCTATCATACCTGAATAAGGAGCATGTGTTATCCACACTAATACTGAAGACTCCATCTTCTCTAACACTTTTTTTGTGCACAGTACCTCCAAATACTTTATTCATCATCTGTTCCAGGAGAAAATAAATTGATGTTAATATAATTCAAAAGAAAATTACCCAATTTCTTACACTAATAATTTATATTTCTTATTTTTAGGATAGCTGTTATGTTTGTGCCTCCAAAATAAAGGAAGTTTGCTAACTGTAAATTACTTGTTATTATTATATATAATTATATAGTTCTTAAAAGGAATAGTTACAAAACAAAACTAGATTAGGAATTTGACCTGATGTTAATTTTTATTAAACACTGGCAAATTTTCCATTTAGCATACTTTAATTCACCTGTTAAAAATAAGGATTTCTTTTTAAAAGATAAGGATTTCTTTAATATCTGAGTTCAATTTTTAAAGCATTTTAAAACACTTTGAACTCATAAAGTACCTAGTTGGTATTAAAACTAGCAGCTATAAATTCCTACAAACTGTTTAATCTTTGGCCCCAAAGGAACAGTCAGTCTGAAAGTCTACAGAAGACTGTTCTGTGGAGATGGGATAAGTAATATAATCTGGTCTTTAAATTAATTTGTTCAAATCCCATCCACCTACAGACTTTTATTTTAAGTAGTCTCTTCAGTCCAACCCTTCTGTGTCAATCTTCTTCATTTACATATGCCTAAACCCTTCCAACACCAAATAGATACACACAGGATTTTTAGGAACATTAAATCTGCATTTATAAAATCAATACAACCTATCTTCATATGTCTGCTCCACAACAGGTGTCATAAGATATCTGCCACAATGATACACGATGTAGGTGTACCCAGCACCCAACAGAAAAACAGGCAGAGGGCTAAATATGTGTTCATTCTTGTAATACACAATGGCATATTCTTCAAATATACATCAGCAAATGCTGCCCTCTACATTCTCCTGTTAGACATTCACTATAAAACTTCCTGCAATAAAGGTTTGCATGAAGTCCAGCAATTAAATAAAAAACATAAAAACACCTCCTAACCTCTGTTTAACCCAGTACTTTCCAAACTAAAGACTCACACATGAAACACTTTCTGCAGCACCTTAACACACACATAGTTTAGGGAACACTGCTGCAGTCTAACCAGTCCCCTTGCCTCTAGTCGTGCGCATCTTCCAGAGGTCTATGAATGTCAGCCACTAAAATGTAAATACGACTGTTAGTCCATGATTAAATTCTTAATGGCTATCATCTATACTTGGGTTAGCAAATTTTTCCTGTAAAGGACCAGAGAATAAGTATGTTAGTTTTTGTAGGCCCTACTGTTTCTGAAGCAACTATTCAAAACTCTTGTCGTTGAAGCACAGAAGCAACTACAGATATTTAAAGGAATGGACATGATGGTGTTCCAATAAACTTTATTTATGGACACTGAAATTTGAATTTCATTTCATTTTCACATGTCACAACATACAATTCTTTTTTTAAAATGTTTTTCAACTCCAACCATAAAAATCACTTTAAAACCATAAAAACCATTCTTAGCTTGCTGGTCATACAAAAAACAGGCAGTGGCCAGCTTTCGCAGCAGGCTGTAATTTGCTGACCCCTGTCTACAGGATAAAGTCCAAGTCCCTTATACTGAACAAAGACTTTTAAATGCACTGCCTCTATCTAACTCCACTTCTTGTATTTCCCATTAGTCTCTACTCAAGCCATTCAAGCCAGTGTGATTAGCAATGTAGAATTAGCACGTTCTCTCCCCACCACATCTTCAGGTCTGTTCACAGTACCAGTGGCCTTGCTAAGTATGTGGCCCAGAGCAGTCACTCATATTTGCTGAATGAAAAAACGAATGTTTCCCTCTATATACCAAATAAACCTTGTGTATCTCTGCCTCCTCTAAATTTCCAGTTCTTAATTAGAAGACAGCTGAATGATCAAGCTGACCAAAGCTGTCGGAACACAACACAATTTAAAACTCCACAAAGTCTAAATAAATACATAAAGCCAAAGGCTTGCAGCAAAATTTAGAGCTATCTCACCTTTCAGAAGGCTTTCATGCTTATTCTTGACTCCTGATTTATGTAGGCATGTATGCGAGGTAAAAGTGAAAATACAAGGAACTGAAGGGTCAGCTAAGTGTGTGTGTGTGGCAGAGGGGGGTGGGAATAACTTTATGTAAAGCAGAACACTCTTGGTTAAAATTTTGATTTAATATTCTATTTTGACTTAAGGAAATGGCTTTCGCTTTGGATTCCTGATAACCTTGAGGTCCTAAATGCCTCAAACAACAGCAAAAGCCCTGTAGGTCTACCACTCCAATTGGGTAAGCTCCCCTTTTATCTATCTTGATGTCAAGATTTCAAAATAAATCTTAGATTTGGGAGGGGGAAATGAAAGGAAATCCTCCCAACAAAAAATTTAACAAAATCTGTGTGGGAGTATATAAAGAAACCAAATTCTTATAATAAAGATGTTTCTTTAAAAAAATGAAACTATAGTGAAGAGAGAAGACAGAATCTAGAAGGTATATGCAGCATACATAATTGGCAAAAATTTAGCATCTAGCATATATAAAAACAATTTTAAAAATTCAACAAAAAATGTGCAAAAATCATGACTCATCTTTTACAGCAAATCAGACACTAATGACCAATGGCAAATAAATCCATGAATCTTAAAATAAGGAAAATGACCATTAAGACTACAACATGTCATTAACACCTCTTCAGCGAGGCAAATTTAAAAAAAAAAATCTAACCTTGTCAAGGCCTGCAGGGATATAGAGCAAAGGCATTTTTACCTGCTGCTGTGGGAAGGTATATTGGGGGCAAATAGTTCTTAGTGAAGTTGAGACTCAGCATTTCAATTAATGGTTAGCTTAGAGAAAATTCTGTGTATGTACAATACCAAAGTCCAAAAATATTCATGGCAGCATCTGTAATTGCAAGAACTTGGGAAAAGACCAGAAATGCTAACAGTGGAATGTATGACTAATTGGCAATACACTTGAATGTATCACTACATTCAAACAATAATTTCAGTAGTGAAAATAAATTAAAATTAGTGACTTTCAAAACCAAAAATGAAACTACATGAAGCATGATTTCATTTACATGAAGATCCATAGACAAAACTAGAAAATATATTATCTAGAAATACAATGTGTATAAATCTATAAAGAAAAGAAAGGGAATGAATAACAATTCAGTAAAAGTGTTACCTCTTACTGGAAGAGAGAACAATGTGGATTGGAAAAAAGTACAAAGAGAGTTTCAAAAGTTCTACTAATATTCTATTTCTTATGCTTAGTGATGGATAAACCATAATAGAAATAAACACTGCAAGGAGCAGGACAGACTTTTTTCTTTCAAAGCAAAGAATTACCAGGAAGCAAGCAGTAAGACTCAAGAGTTAATGAGAAAAGACAGTACATAAAATTTCAGGCTGCCATGGAGGGGGCAAAGGTATATACTAGAGGGAGGCTTTTGGTGCTAACATTACCCAACCAAGAGTCTCTAGGAACTGTTAGTCCTTTACAAACAGCATGTTAGCTATGAGGTATTATTTATATCAGCATTTCATAGAAAGATAATTTCTGCCCAAAGGAACAAGATCAGTCTATTCCATTATCCTCCTATGAAAGCAGTAGGCAATTTTTTTATGCATTTAACATAAACAGACCTGGCTCTGGCTACCATAAGATCCATCCTGAATGACAGAAAATGTGGCCTTACAATTATAAGGGGGTACTGGCAAAATGGACAAGTAGCCACTATCATTTTATATTAAAGGAGCATATTTCACACCTATTTCACTCTAAGTGGGTCCTAAAAAAATATTCTGCGAGACTCTTCTTTATGTTATAATGGAAAATATAATGGAAAATCATAACAATTAGAAAGAAACAAAATCAACTAAAGCTGTTTTGCAGGCCAGCAATTTCTAATATTCTGCCCTTGCATTAAGAACAGAAATAAAAATATTCACATTCTTACATGAACACTGATTTATAGTTCCTTCCTTTACTGAAAGCTCCAGAGATAGCTAGAAGAAAATATCAGTCTGTTCACTTTCTAACTTTTGAACAGATTCCCTCTGAGCATTATTCATATCAGTACACAGGTTTCAACCAGATTGTTTAAAAAAAGACAATTCACTGTTTTGCTCACTTACTAAAACGAGGAGGATCCCAAAATGGCAGCAGCACCAGTGTCCTCATGGTAGAATGAGCTTCCCCAAGTGGCTGCCACAAGCATCTATGTCCCTAGGCTGAGCTCCAGTTGCCTTCTGCCTCCGCAGGGGACTCGCTATAAGATCGGCAGGTGAGTCTGACCCACTCTCCTTTCAAATTACTGCATCTGCCCTGGGTCTTGGAGCATGTAAGATTTTCTGGGTGCCCTTTAAGAAAGGAATCACTATTTCCCACAATCCTTTGTCTCTCCCAAAAGTAAGTCTCACTGGCCTTCAAAGCCGAATGTTCTGGGGGCTCATTTTCCTGGCATAGGATCCTTGTGCCCAAGAGAGAAGGTGAGTTCAGGGTTTTCCTATTCCACATCCTGGCCACTACCCTACACATAGTTAATTTACATTACAGTGAAGACACTTGGCAGACACCATCTTAACCAAATAATCTAAAGGAACACCCCCTATCACAGTATTAATTGACATCATCTGCCTTCTAATGAGACTCTGAGAAGTGCACAGCATTTGCTGCTGTTTAGGTGCAAAGTCACATATGACTCTTTTGCAACCCCATGGACTGAGGATTTCCCAGGCCAGAATACTGAAGTGGGTTACCACTTCCTTCTCCGGGGGATCTCCCCAACCCAAGGATGGAACCCATGTCTGCTGCACTGCAGGGGATTCTTTCCCACTGAGCCACCAGGGAAGCCGAGCACAATCCTGTGCGATTCCTGCCGAAAACACATAACCTGAATCCAACAAAGAGGAAACGTCAAACAAACCGAACTGAAGACTGTTCTACAGGGTAACTGGAATGTACTTTTTTTTTTAATTGGCAAGGTCATGAAAGAGAAGGAAAGACTGAGCAATGATTCCAAACTAAAGGAATGTAAAGAGACATGACAACTAAATACAACAACACATGGTCTAGACTGAATTCATGACTTTTAAGAGACATTAATGAGCCTGTGAAATGTTAACAGAGTCTGTGGACCAGATGTGAACACCAAGTCAATGTTAACTTCCTGATGTTGATAACCACACTGTGGTTATGGAGGACAGAATTCCAGTACTTAGGACACAACAAGTAACGGAACACCATGTTTGCAAATTACTCTCAAAGTGGTTAAAAATGTTATAATTAGGGAACTGAGTAAATGTATAAAGGAGCTCGCTCACAACTACTACTTCAACTTTCATGTATATTTAAATGCCTACCTTTTTTTAATAATGGACAGGGTTTCATTGTAAGCAGTAACACATATAGTTGCTCTTTTGAAAATCCCCACTCAAATCAGTTTTGCCATCCTAGCGTGGCAATTCATAAACAGCTGTAATATGAACAAATTCTCTCATACAACTAAATATCCTAAATGCGCTAAAGACAGAAAACACTAGAACAGTAGGAGTCACAAGCAGAACAAATTAACTTTTTAAGGCAAATTCATAGATGTATGTACCTGCATGCCATAGCAAATTCCAAGAACAGGCTTGCCAATAGTGAATATTGCTGGATCAAACCAGGGAGCATCTTCTGCATACACAGAATTAGGCCCTCCAGAGATGATAATAGCACTGTGGATTTAAAGAAGACAGTTACGAAGAATCTCTGTTAATTTTTATACAAGGTCTATGCCCTCTCTTGCTTTACCACTAAGGGAAACTCAATACAGACTCAGATTGTGTTGTTTTCAGTATGCCACAGCAGATCCATATTCTATCACAGCTAATTAATAGTCTCCTACACAGCTTATTTTTTTTTTTTTTTTGTGGACTGTGAGACATGCGGGATCTTAGTTCCCCAATAAGAGATCGAATCCATGCTCCATACCCCCTGCAGTGGAAGTCTCAAGCACTGGACTGACAGGGAATCCCCTACACAGCTTCTTTTTTACTGTATTTTATTGCAATGTGGGAAAGCTGACCAACTCAACAGTCACATGTTAATAAGCACAAAGTTCCAAATATATAAAACCAATGTCTCAATCTATGAAGGTAAGCCTGAATTTGTTTTGTTTTCCTCATCAGTGGAGGAAGTAAATGAGAATTCTAAAGGCGGAAGGTGAAAATACATGTCTTCTGAGAAGTTAAGGAGTAAAGCAGTTACACAGTAGGACAAGTGAAAGTATTATGAAGGCCCTGGATTATGTAGAGCAAAATACTCTACAATAAAGAATATCAGAAACTGTGAAGAATTACCTAATTTTGCCTGTTTAAAATCTGTCCAATATTCCCAACAATTTTACCTGAGACCCAAAAGTAGGAGCTAACATGATCTGCCTCATATGCCCTGCTCTCAGAACCCAAGTCAGTATTCTATAAACTAGTTTATAGAGCATTCTATGGGTTAACTTGGAAACACACTATTTGTATAAAGAAAGCTGAAAAATGAGGCTGGCTTCTGATACAGGGAACTCTGGTCCTCCACATTCAATCAAAAAATTTTGGAACACTTTAATATTATGATTTTTACATAAAAATTCAGATTTCTATATTTTCTTTAGGAAAAAAATCTGCTAACATTGGACTTTCACTCTAACATGGCTACAAATAACTGGAATCACAGAAAGACTTGCACCTTCAGATTACTTATGCTTTCCAGTGTCACACACGCCCACTTATACAATACAGGCATGTTGCTGTTGCTTAGTCACTAAGTCAGGTCAGACTCTTTTGCGGCCTGGCCCATGGACTGCAGACAGCCAGGTTCCTCTGTCCATGGGATTTCCCAGGCAAGAATACTGGAATGGGTTGCCATTTCCTTCTCCAGAGGATGTTCCCAACCCAGGGATCAAACCCAAGTCTCCTGCATTGGCAGGTGGATTCTTTACCACTGAGTCACTTGGGAAGTCCATATTTCTAAAGGAAAACACGTTCCAAGATGTAACCAAAATCTACTTACAAACAAATCTGGATTACAATCTACTTTATAATTAGTGGCTGCCTGCCATCTAAAAACATAAACTAAAATGACACACTTGTAATACATCCAAAAAATAATATAAATCATAGAAAATTACTCAACAAGACAATGTATTTTAAAAAAATATATAATAATCTGAGTGAGCACGAAAGCCCTACTCTTTGAACTTTATATTGGTAATATGAATCTTGGTATACAATATGTTTGTTAGCTTATTACTTGCAAACAGACTGAAGACAATCTACTTACTCAAGAAGATAAATGGGACATCCCTTTAAGATAACAATTTTAAAGGGGAATAGGGCTAGCCCCAAGGGTAGATATGTAACCTAACTCCTTAAAAATGCAGAAGCTAAAACTCTGTAAAATATATATCTAATAACCAAGATCTCTAGAATTTCAGTATGTTATATTTAGTTTTATAAATGATAACCACCATGGGACTGCCCAGCATCCCTCATTAATCTGCTATAAGATTCTTAATACTATTAAAAAGAAAAAGCAATGGACTTAGTCAAGGATAAAACTCAAGCAGCACTTAAGCCAATTATGAAAATTCTTATCTCAATAAGCTTGAGAAGAGCTAATCACTCTTTCTGAGTTTTCTATTTCTACCCTGCTATTATTTTGAAACAACTTGCAATTACAAGGCCCAGTAAGTCTCAAGGCATTCCAGATACCAGCTTACTATCAAGCAGATCAAGCTTCTAAAAACAGGTAGGTTAAATTGTCTTTCAAGTCATAAACCTAAAATTTATTCTAGGAAAGGGTGATCAAATGGCTATCTCAGCAGAAAGGATCACGGTAATGCAAGCAACAGTGCTATAGTTCCTGTTCTACAGAAAGAAGAAGCTGTTGGTGTAAGCAGGACCTAGAAATTGTTTATGATCAGGTAATCAGATGACAAGAAAATCAATTAGACTTCTATTGTCAATATTGGTTACTCTAATTCCACAACATTTAGTTTCAGTTAGTTTGCTGGGAATTTTTGTCTGTTTGCTTTGGATTTGGGGAATGATGGAGTTTGGATTTGACAGAGAGTCATTCAGATTTCTTACAGTTTTAATTCCCTTAAAATTGGTTCTCACTGGCAAATCAAGACAGTTGAATAAGACAAACTCAAAGCGTTCCTTCTTACTAGAAAATTATCTGCATCCTAAAATTAAAACAGAGTTAAATGTAAACGTGCCTTTTCTGATTCACAATTCACTCCATTTCATAAATAAGAAACAAAGGATAATGTATACACATCTATAAAGTTTCTGAAAGGTAACCATTTGTCTAATGGGAAAACATTATGCTTTTAAGAAAAATTAAACATACTGTATTTTGGAAGAAATACAGCACCAAATCTTGAGAGCTAATTAAGGATATAAACTGTAGTTGCTTGCTTCTGAATAACACTCGGTAAAAAAAACGAACATTAATTCCAAGAGAAAAGATACAGCATTAACCAAAAATAGCTGTTAAGGGAGGAAGTCACATATAAATTGAATGTCATTTTGACTAGTTTTAATAGTACAAGTTATAGAATTAGCCCTTAAATTAGAAGTCTTCATAATTTAGAAACTAGTCTCTTGGGATAGGAAGCAAAAGAGACGCATTGTACACAGCATTCTCTAATTTAGGTACTCTAACCATTATATACATATATCCGTTTGATCAAGTAATCTGGGATGAATGAATGGCTGTAACAGCCAAACCTAAGTCTGATCCAGAAATCCTACACAACAGCAGTCCCCAGCCTTTCTGGCACCAGGGAGCGGCTTCAGGAAAGGTGTTTTCCACGGGTGGGGGTGTGGGGCGGTGTCAGGGTGATTCTCACACATCACATGTTGTGCGCTTTGTCTCTAATCTAATGCCACCACTGATCTGACAGGTGCCAGACCTTGGCCCAGAGGTTGGGGACCCCTGCTATAAAACATAAAGTATTCAAATGATAAATTATTAAACTGTGCAAATAAAATTAATGTAATCTTTTCCTTTAATTTTAATTTCTTTTGATGTCAAGAGCCATGGAATATTTCTTGTATTAAAACCAATCCATTTGGTTTTCATTAAAAAATTCAGTGTCCAAGCAAATTAATAATAAAATATCCTGCAATCTAATCTCACCGGAATCCTTGCTCTTTTATGGCAAATGCTGGTGTTTCCAAAGGGAAGATTTCAGACTGCACGAACAGCTCCCTCACTCTCCGGTCTATGACTTTTCCGTACTGAGCACCCGCATCCAGGATGACAACGGCTCCTTCATTGTGGTGGTGGCCATCCTTAAGGTCTCCTCCGGCATTTTCCAGCTGCAAATATGAACACAAACGTCTTCCTAGTTATGAAAATCAGAGGTACTTTTAAGAACTATGGTCGCTGTCAGCTCCAAAAACACGCAGAAACACAAACTATTAACTTAGGATTTTGAATTGTTAATTCAAAACACTTCTTTTAAAGGAAAGACTTTTATACATATTCACACACGGACATAAAAGCTACCCCCTACTGACTACACGATAGCGTCACTTCACGCTGACTGCATCTTACACATATTATGCAGCACTGAGGCAAGCATTCGGCCCAGCTGCGCCAGAACACCGCCCAGGGCTGGGCGAGTCTGCTACACGGCATCATCACCAACTGCGCCTCAGGCAGGTCCCAAAGGCGCCCCAGTCTGGGCGGTGAGTCACATGGTCACCTCTCTAACCGTCACAGCACTCCTAGGAGGGACATGCTGGTGAGAACCCGAAGTTTCCTGCCAGAGTATGTAAGCATACCCAAACTCACTTTATTAGGATTTTTTATATTACCTGAGGAAAATTACACACACACATGTGTCTGACCAACAATACTAAATTTTTAATGTGTTTTAATATTATCTCAGACTCTCCTGTAGCTCAAACGGCAAATAATCTGCCTGCAGTGCAGGAGATCTAGGTTCGATCCCTGAATTGGGAAGATCCTCTGGTGAAGGAAACAGCAATCTGCTCCAGTATTCTTGCCTGGAGAACCCCATGGACAGAGAAGCCTAGCAGGCTACCATCCGTGGGGTTGCAGCGTCGGACACAACGGAGGAACTAACAGACCCAATCTTATCTCTGACAAGTGTACACGGAGAACACTTTTCTGGAGAACAATTTGGCAAAAAAAATTTAACTCTATGTGCTGAAATAGTTATCTAGAGTGTACTAAAATATTTACTTGGAAGTGACTTCAAAATAATGCAAGAGTAGGTGGGTATGGACAAAATAACATTGCCTAGGAACTGAAATCACTAAAGTTGGGTGATACAAGTTCACTTTAGTCTCTATTCTTTTTTCACACATTTTTACATAAGAAAAAGCTTCAAAATGTGTGTTTATCTTGAAAACCCACTTGGAAGCATAAACAATATGAAAAACATTTAAAACGTTTTGGGTAAAAATGCAAGAGTATATGTACATATATGAAGAAGAAATGTATAAACAGACATACACCTAAATACTAACAGAGGCAATATCTGAGAAATGGAACAACAGGGGGTGATTTACATTTTTCCTTCATGCTCTTCAGTGTGTTCATGTACAGGTAGTGGTTCTTCCCCTCCAGATGTAAAATCTGCACAGTAAAAAATACTTAAGCCCAGCTCTGGAGGCATGTGTTTTAATCCTTTCATCCCTCTTCCCTCTCCATTTGTGTGAACAAATAAATGCAAGCCTCCATTAGCTCCACTAACTCTTCACAGCAATAGTGAAAAAAAGCAACAATCACAGCCATCTACGGAGGAGGATCTGTGAGAGGGACCCAACCACAGGCCAGAAGGAATTCCTCAGATCGCGAGATGAAGGTTGTAATCATAACATTGAGCAATGTAGAATAATCAGATCACAGAAAACAGAAGTTTATAGAATATATTAATGCAACAAATGCTAAAACTTTCTCCTTTCAAAGCTTTACCCTTAGTATACATACACAGAGATACACACAAATCCCCGTTAAGGAATTTATCAAAAAAAAAATATTTTTACTTTTTTTTTAAATAAAGTATTTTTGAAAGACTACCATGTTACTGTATAAATGTCTCAGATTAGTTCCATTATCATCTTCACAATTGTCACCAAGTCCAATTACAACCTGATATTTCGTATTAAAGAGAGAGTTCTCACTTTGCATGATTCTGTTGTGTAAGAACTTCATTCCATGTTTTACACCAGGGTTTAATTAACTAAAGGCTTCCCTGGTGGCTCAGAAAGTCAAGAATCTGCCTACAATGTGGGAGACCTGGGTTTGACCCCTGGGTTGGGAAGATCCCCTAGAGGAGGGCATGGCAAACCACTCCAGTATTCTTGCCTGAAGAATTCCATGGACAGAGAACTCTGGCGGGCTACACACAGTTCATGGGTTGCAAAGAGTCAGACACGACCAAACAGCTAACACTTACACTTTTTCACACTTTTAGTTAACTAAAAACAGTCCCCAACACCATGGCTCCAATTTCCGCTAACATGTTAACTATTACACAAAGTACAAACTTTGCTCCTCAGTCCACAAATCATCACGCAAATAGCAGATGAACATCATAATCAGTAGCCAATCACGTCCCCTCTTTCAAAGTGTACTGGCGACCATTCACTGCACAACAAAGAGCTGAGGGTGCAACTGTGTCGCCTCCTTGTTGCCCAGTGACAAGTCCACATGCCATTTTACACATATTCAAAGGGCAATCTAACCAATGAAGAATCAAAGTACAGCAAAGGAATGACAAGTGATATGCTGGAAGTGAGCTTCAAGGCCAACGTAAACAGAGTTACAGAAGCAGCAGCTGGCAGTGGCCAGGGTGACACCGCTGCGGAGGAATTTAGTGAAGGCCGAACGGTCAACGAGGAGGGTGGCTGTAATGAAAAGGACATTGTCCCAGAGGAAGTGACTCCAAGAAAACACTTCAAATATGTGAAAATACAACAAACTCTTGGAGATATTTCATGACATTCAAGTGCAAAGGATAAAATGTTGAAAGCCACCAAAGAATAGAAAAGCTGTGAAGGGAAGCATTGTGTACAAAACTTATCAAGAGTAGTTTAAAAATAAAACACAATTCTCAATGTTTCCAATGTTTTAAGTTATACCAAATGTTAGTTTCACTACTTCTTTATATTATACATCCCTTTTCTTTATAGTAATAACTAACAGTAAGTTGATATCCCAACAAAAATTTTTAAAACATAAGGAAACCATCACAATTTTCCCGTTGATTACAAGATTGCTTTGCATGGTTTCACCTTGTAAGTCCATTTTTTTTTGGTAGGTCCATTTTTACAATCATTTTACTACAACATAGTAAGGACTTCTATTTACTTAAATCAATCAAGTTTTTCTTAAATAAGTGGGTTTTTAATAAAAATGTACAGTGCTTACTTAGCATGTTTTAAAACTGTTCAATCAAATGACATCAGAGATCATTGAGCAAACAATGAACCCTGCCTCACTTCTCGACCTCAGCTATCAACTTGCCTATCTGGCATCAAGTTTCAACAACTCAGGGAAAAGTAAAAGGTCACCAGGGATAAAAGCAAAAGTTCCTTTCCCTGAAAACCCTGAATCTATTTATTCTTACTTCACTCGGAGTTACAGTTTGATCATTAAGCTCCCAAACCTTCCAGCGATTAGAAAAAGCACCCTAAAGAGAAAAACAGCTCATTAATCACATCAATAGTAGAGACAAGCAAAATTCAACATCAGGAGACAGAAAAAACCTATTGTAACTATTTAAAAAATTGATTTAAAAGTAAATACTTAGGCTACCCCTTTCGCAAGTGACCTGAAGTCATCATAATAAATATTCATATTTTAAGATAGTAAGAAAACAATATTAAGTAAAAACTAAATCATATTCAGTACCCTATTTTAGAATAAGGCAAAAGAATTGTCCAAATTCTGAGACAGCATCATATTTGGATCTTCCTGAAGCTCCACATATCACCGACCAACCAGACAGTAAAGCTAAAACCCATGACATACATAACTAAATAACAACTTATTCCCCCAAGATCCCCAAAATACAATTTGGTGAGAATGAACTACCACAGCCACAATCCCTGGTGTGAGGGAAGCACCAGGACTTATTAAAGAAAACAAGAAAAAGCCAAAATAGCCGACAGGTACAAGCTAAAAAAAAAAGCAGGGAGCCAATTTAAGAACAGCAGCTGCACGGGGAGGAGGGTGGCCACTCCAAAGGAGCAGAGGCAGCAAGAGATCATACAATAAGGCCTCCAGGATAGAATGGTTTTAATTCCCATGAAGCTCTGAAACTGACAGACCTGGACTCCCTGTGGGTCAGAGCTCATGCCTGCCAAGGAGCAGCTGCTGGGACCAGAATCATAGTTAAGCAGGACAAGGAAAACAGAAGTGCTCGAAGTGTTAGTCGCTCAGTCTCGGCCAACTCTTTTATGACGCCATGGACTGTAGCTCACCAGGCTCCTCTGTCCATGGAATTCTCCAGGCAAGAATACTTGGATTGCCATTTCCTTCTCCAGGGGATCTTCCTGACCCAGGGATCGAACCTGGGTCTCCTGCATTGCAAGCAGATTCTTTACCATCTGAGCCACCCACCAGGGAAGCCCCAAGAAAAACAGAAAGGCCAGATAAAGCAGGGGGAGGAATCCATGCCAGGAATGCTCAGAAAACAAACAGCCATAATTTTAACAGAAGAAGGAGCTCTATCAGGTTGTAGAAGGTACCTGAAAACTTAGAAGGTAGTCTAAAACACCAAAAGAAATGCTGGGACTTCCCTAGCGGTCCACAGGTTAGGATTCTGTGCTTCTACTGCAAGGGGCACAAGTTCAATCCCTGGTCGGGGAACTAAGATTACCACAAGGCATGCAGGTAGTCAAAAAAAAAGCAAGAAACACACCTGATACTAACACAACATTGTTAATCACTTATACCCCAATATAAAATTAAAATTTAAAAAATTAAACTGTAAGACGTTAAATTAGAATGGAAGAAAAACAATAAGCACAGAAGTTAAATACCATACAAAGTTATTAAAAGTAAAAAAGGAAACAAGGAATAGAATAATATCTCTAAAGAGAGCAAGACAGAAAGGCAAACTCAAACACCAGATCAAAACTGGAATGTGCTATTTCTAAATGAGACAAAAGGTATGCAAGGGATGAAAGAATATGAATAAAAATCAGACTAAAACCCAAAAGGATCAATCCTAAGAACATATTCTTAACAATATTATTGGGCTTCATAGAAAAAAAAATCTTGACTATTTTGGGTAAAAACTTAATTCAATCAACTACACATCTGTTATGTAGTTTTCTTGATATGTGTCTTATGTTACAATGAAAATTTTTTAAGTAAAGCAAAAGAAGGGAAGTTAACAGCCTATACCTATTACTTTAGGTGTCTTACATATTTTCTTATTCATAATGCATTTGTTTTACAGATGAAGAAAATGTTAGTGGCCTAGAGATAGGACTAAAATGTAAGCTTTTCCAACCCCAAAATAATTAGCACTACAGAAGGAAAGTGGGTAAATAACCTTCAAAGTTATTTTATTTTTTAATATTTTGGTACTTAAAAGGGGTAAGCTTTATTATTTTAAAAAGTTTTCTTACATGAGTAAAATAATGTTCTGTTCATGTCTGAGAAAAGTACTATTTTATAAATGATTTTTGAAACTGAATTTCATCAGTACTAAGTTTATTCAAGTAGTGATCTTTAAAAGGTCTTTCAAATTAGAAGTCTTCAATTGTTAAAATTAGAAAGTTTTAGGGTCAAGAAAGATCTTTAAAACACTCACCAACACCTATTTTAGGGATCTGAGAATCTCAACTATTCAGAATAATCCTTTCATTACCAAAAGGCTACTGGAAGTTTGACCACATTTATCTATCTAATCTCACCACACCTGTAACTAAAAAAATAGTACAGTTTCTTGACAAAATTATCCAACATCTCAGGTACTTTAGATGAATCAATTTCACTAAAGGCTCTTCTATGAGAGACCATCACCTCACATATAATGCTGAATGACACTGGAACCTACAACTTAAAGGGTTAAATCAAAGAATTAGACTCTAGCTCTTGACTTCACCATGTGCTTGTTATACCCTCCTTTTATTTTGAAAAAATTTGAGCCTACAAAATTTGAAAGTATGGTACAGTTAACAGCATCCTCCACCTAAATATAACATTAGTAACATTCTACCACATTTGCTTTATATATTTTTCCCCTAAACACCTGGAAAGTAAATTATAGGTATTTCACTCTCCAAGATATTTTTCACCATGTACCTCTTAGAAACAGGGACATTCTCCTACATAACTACAATACTATTTTCACATCCAAGAAATTTAACACTGATACTATCTATATACAAATTCTCCCAAATGTCACAAATACTTCTATGGACTTTTTAATTCCAGAACTCTTATCAAAAACCACACACTTTCCACAATTAACCTAGAATTATTCACCTTTTCAGCTTTTTATGGTCTTTCATGACACTGTCATTTTTTAAATTTCAGTGATTTCATTTTTTAAATTTTTAAATTCTTTTTGTAGAATGACCCACACCAGGATCTGTTTCCTATCTCATGATTAGATTCTAGACAAACTTTTTTCCTTGCAGCAATTTTACATTGGTGATGATTTTACAGTGCCTTCTCCTGATGTCATACAATGGCAAGGACACAGTGTCATTTTGTTCCATTACTGGTGATACTGACTTTGATCACTTGATTAACATGATTTTGTGCTTAAAAGAAAAAAAATCTGATTCAAGCCTTCCCCTTGCTTAAAACCCTATAGTGACTCTCCCTTAGAATAAAGTTCAATAAAGTCCAAAACACTTTCCAAGTCCTGTGAGGCCTTGGCCTACACTTAAGCCTAAACTGCTCTTTTAAACTCTCCACAGCCCCACATAGTAGTATACTGTCCTCTGAATCAATCTCAAATATGTCACTAAAAGAAATCAGACATCTCTGAAATCATGCTATATCTTAACATGTTCCATTAGCCCAATGACAAAGCTGTCACTGCCATGGTGATAGTTATAGAGAAGCTGACATAAAATCCTCTAAGGAAAAGGGATTCCAGGAATCTCTCAGGAAATTTGCCTTAAAGCAGAAAGATGTCCCAAGAGTTCAAAGAAAGAAATACAGGCGAGTCTGGCTGAAAGTCATCTAGAATAGACATGCTGGAACTTGATGTAGCTCAAGTACATCATTTCTCAATGCAGTCTATGAGTTGAGTAAGATCCCTAGAAAGTGTAGTGATTCTTTATTTCTAGTGATATGACTGAACAATTGCAACCCCTTAACACTTCAGTCAGCAGAACATTTAAAAACCAGTTGAAGAAGGACTGAGTTCTGGTTATTATCTGAAAAACTTCCATTGACATCTTCTGGTAAGAACAAGGAAGTACTAGCAAAAAAAAAATCCCAGAATGAGTTGTCAATGGTCTGGAAAAATACCCCAGAAGTAATTGAGCACTCACAAGAAATAATGAATCATCAAAATTCTTGATGGAACAAAAGATCTGTAGAAAAACAAGACCTGGACAACTCAAGTCAAAAAGTAATTGAGGAGTCAGGCTAAACGTGAAGAAAGTTCACACTAAATTGATTTATACGAAAACCAATTTATTTCATATAAGTAGATATCCTTTCTCTATACCTAAGTAGTGTATGATTCTTCTAAAAAAGTCCAAGTCCCGGGACTTCACTGGACATACAGTAGTTAGACTCAGCACTTCCCCTGCAGGAGGCATGGGTTCAATCCCTGGTTGGGAAACTAAGATCCCACATGCCACAGCCAAAATAAATAACATTTAAAAGTCTAAGTCAGGATTTCCCTGGTAGTCCAGTAGTTAAGAATCCATTTTGCAACGCAGGGGACATGGGTTCGATCCCTGGTCAGGGAACTAAGATCCCACAAGTCACAGAGCAACTCAGCCCAAATGTCAAAACTAGAGATTCTGTGCACCACAGGAAGATCCTGTTTGCTGCAGCTAAGACCCAATGCAGCCAAATAAATAAACAATGTTTTAATTAAAAATAGAGTACATAATAAAAGTCTAAGTCTCTAAACTATATATATATATAAAGTGCCAGGTGCAATCATTGAACACAAGTGACAATGACACAATAAATGTATGAAATGCCTTTAGGAAATGACATCATACACCTGAGAAAAACCTAGAAGTCACAAACCATGTCTCGATGCAGTTAATACGCAACACTGTGTACACATTTAGTTGTTCAAGCAATACCACTTAGCATTGACGGTCTCATGTTGCCTAAATTATGATCCCTAACTTTTGATCATTTTGATCACTCAATTTGTCTGCATTTATTTTTCTCTATCTTGTTTAATCTAAGTAGGCAACCTATAGGCCTCCTCAACAAATATTTCAATAAATTACTACGTTTTGAAGTTTTCAGTGTTCAAAACGTTTGTGAAATACAAGTCCCTAGTGACATATAGTGTTATCTTAGCCTTTTACTGCTCCTGGTTTGTTAATGAGCTCATACACTGAGGAAACACTTCCCTAATGAGGTTTCAAGCTAGCGGTTATTCAACATTCCTACTTTGTTTCTACATGTTATCTGCGATTATGCTACTGTCATTTCCATATTGCTTCTCATTTATTCTCCTTTACTGACCAATTTGTAGTAATTCTGATTACAACTTGATCTTTTTTTGAATAAACTATGTCTCTTGACTCTACAAAGTAATTTCAAATTCTCTTCACCCCTATCTATAAATGTACTAATAGTTCCTTTCAAGTTCAAGTGAGCACCATTCCGTAGCATAATGAACACAGTCTGAATGTACTATATAAATCAACAAATCAAAAAGCAGTTTAGTCTGGACTCGGGCTTCTCTAGTACCTTAGCTGGAAAAGAGTCCGCCTGCAATGCAGATTCCTGGGTCAGGAAGATCCGCTAGAGAAGGGATAGGCTACCCACTCCAGTATTCTTCGGCTTCCCTGGCGGCTCAGCTGCTAAACAATTTGCCTGCAATTCAGGAGACCTGGGTTTGATCCCTGGGTTGGGAAGATCCCCTGCAGAAGGGAAAGGCTACCCATTCCAGTATTCTGACCTGGACAATTCCATGGACTGTATGGTCCATGGGGCAGATACTACCACTAGTACCCACTTAAAAGACAGCAAACAGACCCCATAAACACAAACTCTATCCATGGAAGTTTCTGAGGCATTTAACTTCTTAGGTGAATATAGTTCTAATGCCAAATATAGTTTAATGGGTTTAACTGAGACATATGATCACTGGGTAAGAAAGTAAACACATAACTGCTTATTACCTTTCTTTTCTAACTTCAGAGGAAATAAAATTTACTCCCATGTCACAATTGCTAATTCCAATTTTTAAATCTTTTTAAATCAACTATCTATTTTCCCCTTGGATTTCAATGACCCTAAAAGAAGTCTTTGCACAAAGTTAGAGCAATGTTATTTGGTTGACAAACTGCATTTATGTAGCCACTTTCAAATTAAGAAAACTTGGTACTGTTGGCTAAAATCAAAGTACACTATTGTTTACCTCATGATTCTTTCAATTCTTAAGTTTTACTATAGCTACTTTTCCCATTTGATGATAAGCATTAGCCAACTGAGGAACAAAGGTATCTCTAGATAAATCTAAACCATTATTAATTAGCCCAAATTATCCTACTTCTAAAAGTTAGCAATTTGCACAAACACACACAGACAACATTCAGTAACAACTGTTGTCATACCATTAAAATATTAGAAGGAAAAGTTTTGAGCCATGTTCAGTCTCATTATCTATTTAGTTACACTCCTCAGTTTTTGTTTTTTTTATGTTGACCTTTAGATTTCCTGGGTGGCTCAGATGGTAAAGCGTCTGCCTACAATGCGGGAGACCCAGGTATTATCCCTGGGTCGGGAACATCCCCTGGAGAAGGAAATGGCAACCCACTCCAGTACTCTTGCCTGGAAAATCCCATGAACAGAGGAGCGTGGTAGGCTACAGTCCATGGGGTCACAAAGGGTCGGACACGACTGAGCAACTTTACTTTCACTTTTCACTTTAGATTTCCTGACTGCCTCTGTACTGAAATCTCTGACTTATGACTGAGATCTACTACTTTAACAAAAAAATACTTCTTTGAATGGTGACTCAAGTGTGTGTAGCCTGTTCATATGAACAAGAACCAAAGGTTCTTTGCAAAGAAACAAAGCTCTAGAATATAGATTTATATATCCAAACATCACTGCCCCTCTTCAGCTCACCTCCCTATACTATCAGTACGCTAAAGATGACCACAGATAACACTTCCCATGCAAAGATGAAAGATAATCAAACAGCTACCTCTTCTTAAATATACTGAGTTTGTAAACAGGCTCAATTTTGTCTCTAATCACTACCCCTACCATACTTTTAAGAAGTAACCTTAGCTTAGAAGAGATCTGTACCTTTTTCCTAAGAAAAACTTTAAAGTTTAAACAGTAGAATGTCCTAATTTCAGTTATTTAGCACACAGACAATTTTTCAAGATGCGACTATTATACTTCATAAACCCAACCTCCTTTCTAATCTTGCCCTTTCTACTGTAGCATGCGCCTGAACTATACTATGCTGAAAATAATCCTGAGTTAACAGAACTTGAAGAAAACTATGAACAAAACTGATGAAAGTTAGGGAAGGAATCAAGCATGCATTCTGCCTTTCTACTATCAACTCAGTCACAAGTAACCATTTAGTAGATGAGAGAAAGTTCTTTATAAACAGTTTCAGAAAGAACAGAACTAGAATATCACCATTTTGCAACCTCTTATAAAATAATGGACCTAAGCTACTGCAGTCCACAAAAGGACAAGTGCTGGTTTGCAAACTGCCACCAGTTCATAAGAAATAAACCAGCTCATCCATAAGTTTTATATAAGCATTCATAAACTTATGTAACAACGTGACAGCAATTTTATTTTCTTGAATCTATAATAAAAATTTGGAGCCTTTATGTTCTACATCTTAAGAGTTTTAAATTTCATTTGTCTAAAAATTTATTCTGTTTTACAAAGATAGCAGCCATGGTAAAACTGAAAACTTTTTTAAAAACTGGCTCTTTATTGCAGATCTATGAGAAGCACAGAACTAGGTGTTGGCTATTAAAATCACTAAAGACTGACCATGGATGAGTAAGATGGCAACACTCTGATAAATCTTAACTACAAAAATAGAGACCAGACATACATGACTTTTTTTGTAATTAAGGTGTAGTTGATTTACAATGTTAATTTCTGCTGTAGAGCAAAGTGATTCAGTTATACATATATCAAAAAGGATGTGTGTATATATATATATATATTAATACATCCTTTTTAACATTCTTTTCCATTATGGTTTATCATAGGCTAGTGAATACATATAGTTCCTTGTGCTGTACAGTAGGACGTTTTTGTTCACCCATTCTGGATGGAACGTCTTACCTCTGCTAACCCCAACCTCCCACATCATCCCTCCCCCAACCACTCCTCCTTGGCAACCACAAGTCTGTTCTCTATGACTGTGAGTCTGTTTCTGTTTCATAGATAGGCTCATTCGTGTGATATTTTAGATTCCACATATAAGTGAAATCACATGGTATTTCTCTTTCTGACTTACTTCGCTTAGTACGATAATCTCTGGCTGCATCTATGCTGCTGCAAACAACACTACTGCATTCTTTTACGGCTAAGCAGTCTCTCACTGTGAACATGTAACCGCATCTTTATCCTTTCATCTGCTGATGAAGATTCAGGGTGCTTCCATGTCTCGGTTATTGTATACAGCGCTGCTATGAACACAGGGTCCATGTATCTTTTCATATTAGAGCTTCGTCTGGATATAAGCCCAGGAGTGGGACTGCTGTATCATACGGTAATTCTATTTTTAGCAATATGAATAGCTGAAAAAGAAGAGAAGCTAAAGGCAAAAGAGAAAAGGAAAGATATACCCGTAAGAATGCACAGTTCCAAAGAACAGCAAGGAGAGATAAGAAAGCCTTTCTCAGCAATCAACGCAAAGAAGTAAGAGCAAAACAATAGAATGGGAAAGACTAGAGATCTCTTCAAGAAAATTAGAGATACCAAGGGAACATTTCACACAAAGATGGGCACAATAAAGGACGGAAATGGTATGGACCTACCAGAAGCAGAAGATACTAGGAAGTAACAAGAATACACAGAAACTACACAAAAAAGATCTTCATGACCCAGATAACCACGATGGTGTGATCACTCACCTTGAGCCAGACATCCTGTAATGCGAAGTCAAGTGGGCCTTAGGAAGTATCACTACGAACAAAGTTAGTGGAGGTGATAGACTGCCAGTTGAGTTATTTCAAATCCTAAAGAATGATGCTGTGAAAGTGCTGCATTCAATATGCCAGCAAATTTGGAAAACTCAGCAGTGGCCATAGGACTGGAAAAGGTCAGTTTTCCTTCCAATTGCAAAGAAGGGCAATGCCAAAGAATGTTCAAACTACCACACAATTGCACTCATCTCACACGCTAGCAAAGTATTGCTCAAAATTCTCCAAGTCAGGCTTCAATAGTACATGAACTGTGAACTTCCAGATGTCCAAGCTGGATTTAGAAAAGGCAGAGGAACCAGAGATCAAATTGCCAACATCCGTTGGATCATCAAAAAAAACAAGAGAGTTCCAGAAAGACATCTGCATCTGCTTTATCGACTACACCAAAGCCTTTGACTGTGTGGATCACAACAAACTGTGAAAAATTCTGAAAGAGATGGGAATACCTGACCACCTTATCTGCCTCCTGAGAAATCTGTATGCAGGTCAAGAAGCAACAGTTAGAACTGGACATGGAACAACGGACTGGTTCCAAATTGGGAAAGAAATATGTCAAGGCTGTATATTGTCATCCTGCTTATTTAACTTATATGCAAAGTACATCATGTGAAATGCCAGGCTGGATGAAGCACAAGCTGGAATCAAGACTGCCGGGAGAGATATCAATAACCTCAGATATGCAGATGATACCACCCTTATGGTAGAAAGTGAAGAACTCAAGAGCCTCTTGATGAAAGTGAAAGAGGAGAGTGAAAAAGTTGGCTTAAAACTCAACATTTAAAAAACTAAGATCATGAAATCTGGTCTCATCACTTCATGGCAAATAGATAGGGAAACAGTGGAAACAGTGGCAGACTTTATCTTCTTGGGCTCCAAAATCACTGCAGATGGTGACTGCAGCAATGAAATTAAAAGACGCTTGCTCCTTGGAAAAAAAGCTATGACCAACTTAGACAGCATTTTAAAAAGCAAACACATTACTTTACCAACAAAGGTCTGTCTAGTCAAAGCTATGGTTTTCCCAGTGTTCATGTATGGATGTGAGAGTTGGACTATAAAGAAAGCTGAGCGCCGAAGAACTGATGCTTTTGAACTCAGGTGTTGGAGATGACTCTTGAGAGTCCCTTGACCTGCAAGGAGATCCAACCAGTCCATCCTAAATGAAATCAGTCCTGGGTGTTCATTGAAAGGACTGATGGTGAAGCTGAAACTCTAATATTTTGGCCACCTGATGTGAAGAACTGACTCCCTGGAAAAACCTCTAATGCTGGGAAGACTGAAGGCAGGAAGAGAAGAGGACGACAGAGGATGAGATGGCTGGATGGCATCACTGGCTCGATGGACATGAATCTGAGCGAGCTCAGGGAGGTGGTGATGGACACGGAAGCCAGCGTGCTGCAGTCCATGGGTCACCAAGACTGGAACATGACTGAGCGACTGAACTGAAGTGAATAACTAGCAATGTCAAACGTCTTTTCGTGTGCCTACTGGCCATTTCTTTGCAGAAATGTCTACTTAGGTCTTCTTTGGAGAAATGTCTATTTAGGTCTTCTGCTCATTTTTCAACTGGGTGTTTTTTTGTTGTTGTTGTTGTTTTGGGGGGGTTTCTTGGGTTTTTTTGCTGAGTTGTATGAGCTGTTTGTATATTCTGGAAATTAAGCCCTTATCAGTCGCATTGTTGGCAAATGTTTTCTACCATTCTGTAGGCTGTTTTTTTGTTTTGTGTATGGTTTCCTTTGCTGCACAAAAGCTTCTAAGTTTGACTAGATCCCATTAGTTTGTTTTTATTTCTGTTGCTTTGGGAGACTGACTTAAGAAAACACTGATGGAATTTACAGATATATGCAACCCTTACCATGAGGCACTAAGGAAATGTGTGTAGGAAAACTAACCACATGTTGATAACCGCTGAGACGAATGACGGGATATTATACTCTCTGCTCTACTTGTGCATGTTTTTAAATTTTCCATATGCAACAGACTACACTGACCCTAATTCTTCACTATGCCCTATATTCATGTCTCTGGTAGTGTCACTTTGCAGTCTGTCCTAGTACAGGCAGAATGTATTTCCATACTCTTGACACTGGGCTCAACCATGAGACCTGCTTTTGCCAATGTAATGAGGGCAGAAGTGATAGTCTGCCAAGCCTTAAGCCATCTTCATGTTCCCACTTGTCTCCTGTGCTTCTGTCATCACCATGAAAACACTACGAGCTACTTACTGGGCCAAGCAAAAGATGAGAGGAGTGGAGCTCAGCTGAGCTCACCCACAAACTCTTGAGCAAGAAGTAGGCATCACTTGTTTTTCTGAAAATGTTTCTAAATCAACCTAAAGCAAATTTTTTAAAAAACCATCTAACAGGAAAGCATTCATGGCAGGTTATGAATCAGTAACAAATTATGATTCTGCTTTCCCTGGCCATTTATAGTAGAAATATGTAAGAATGTATGGGAAATTGCACAAGATGGTTATTATCATGCTTAGTTCTCTATGACCATGACTCCAAAATACATATTACACTGAATCTTTGCCTTTAGAGGTTAAAATATAATTGCATACTTCTTTTTTTTTAAGGGGGTAATGAATGAAGGAACTACATCAGGAAAGAGAAACCACTTAGAAGCACTATAAAATAACCTCTGGAAGGCCAAGCCTGGTGAACTCAAGAGATACCAGACTAGACACAGTAAGTCTCACAGACAAATTGATAGAAATTTTCTTTTCTAATACCTGAAAACAGTTTTCATATGAAAATAGTACACCAGTGCCAAGATTGCATTTTTAAAACACCCAATCTTGTTAAATCCACAATGTTTCAAATTCTATTTTAATCAGCTTTACTATCAAATTATTTTTTATTTAAAATTCAAACTGTAATATCAAATAAAGTAGTGGTTCATTTCTGCTGCTTTATAAACCTATCTAAAAGAAGCCTGCTTGTCCACAAACCACATGCTATACTGATTAAAATACAGCTGAGTAAGATACTTTAAAAATATCTTAAGGACAAAACATTATACTGCAACTTTTAAAAAATTTGTTTTGCTATATCAAGTCTCATCTCTTCCAAGCATCAAGCAGTCTATTATTACAGCTTAAGTATTCCAAGCTGCAGAAGTGGGGAATACCAAAACCTATTAGGGGCTATCCTCTGATTCAGCAGTTTCACTCCTAGGTAATTATAATAGAGAAATGAACACCTATGCCCACAAAACTGGAAACAATCCCAACAGTCATCAATATATGAATGGGTTAAAAAATTCTGGTATATCCTTATAGTGGAATACTACATAACAATAAAAATGAACAAATCACCGATACACACAACACAGATAAAATCTCAAAAACACTATATTGTGTAAAAGAAACCAGAATCACTGTATGATTCCACTGACACAAAATTCGTAAGTGAAAAAAACTAATGTACAGCTACAGAAATCAGAACAGCGGTTGGTGCTGAAGGAGTGGGGGAACTGACTGCCATGGCCACAAGGGAACTTCGGGAGTGATGGAACCGTTCCGGATCTTCAACGGGCAGTGACTACAGGGGTACCTACGTTTGTCAAAACGCAAATTGTATACGTCAAAGAGCTGAGCATTTCACTACCTGTGCATTTTATCTCTATAACAATAAGCAAAAGAAATCACCTGTTAGTGACCTTTTTCAAACTACCATTTCTCTCCACAAACTGAAAGACATGCTACAATAAGCAACATAACCCTCAGCCTTCAGGGGCTGAGAATGGATGGTCAAGCCCTGCTACGCTGTCAGTAACAAGGCCAACACTCAGATCTAGGAGCCACTCCTGTTTCAAAACCAGAATCTATCAGGTTAAATCCACTTAAGCGGACTGATTAATCATCCATTAAAAATTCATACTTTTATCCCTAAAATTTTTAGTCTATATCAAGTTATATCCACTCAATGTATACCAATCACCTCTAAAAGAAATATCTTCTTCAGTCCAATGCTCTTAGGTCTTGTGCCTTATTTTGCTCAATCAGGTGTTGCACTTGGGAGGAATGTATCTCACAGCTCATTAAAGTAACAATATGAAAATGGTCCACTAAAATGTAATCTAGGGTCTCAGTCCAAAAACTGATCACAAAAAGCAAGTTCAGTAAAAAGGTAGTGATAAGGAATTCCCTGATAGTCCAGTGGTTAGGACTCTGAGCTTCCACTGAAGTGAGGACAGCTCTGACCCCTGGTCAAGGAACTAAGACCCCTCAAGCTGCATGGTGTGGCCAAAAAAAAAAAAAAAAAAAACGTGAACAGTATACCAAAACTCAATTCTATGAGGCCAGTATTGTCTAATATCAAAACCAAAGATATCACAAGAAAACTCCAAGCCATTACCTCTTATGAATGTAGATGTTTAAAAATCAACAAAATTATCAAACCAAATCCAGCAACTTATTATTTTTATTAATTAAAAACTTTTCTGGCTGCACTAGGTCTCTGTTGCTGTACACACGTCTTCTCTAGTTGCAGCGAGCAGGGGCCACTGTCTAGTTACAGCGCTCAGGTTTCTCATTGCAGTGGCTGGGCGTCCCTGGTGGCTCAGATGGTAAAGCGTCTGCCTACAATGCAGGAGACCTGGGTTCGATCCCTGGATCGAGAAGATCCCCTGCAGAAGGAAATGGCAACCCACTGCAGTACTCTTGCCTGGAAAATTCCATGGACAGAGGAGCCTTGTAGGCTGCAGTCGATGGGGTCCCAAAGAGTCGGACATGACTGAGCGACTTCACTTCACTTCTCTTGTTGCAGAGCACAGGTTATAGGACGCGAAAGCTCAGTAGTCGTGGCGCACAGGCTTAGCTGCCCCACGGCATGTGGAATCTTCAGAGACCAAGGATGGAACCCATGTCCCCTATGTTGGTAGGCAGATTCTTAACCACTGGACTGACAGGAAAGTCCATTCAGCAACTTATAAAAAAGGATTATACACCATGGCCAAGTGAGATTTATCTCAGGAATGTAAATTTGGTTTAACATCCAAAAATCAATCTAATATTAATATATCAACACAATGGGAAAAAAAAACCATATGATCATCTGAATACACAGAGAAAAAGCATTTGTCAAAAATCCTACATCTTTTCATAATAAAAACAATCCACAAACTAAGAATAGAAGGAAGTACCCTTAGTCTGTAAAAGAGCATCTATGAAAAACCCATTGCTAACATCACACTTAACAGTGAAAGATTAAATGCTTTCTTCTCCAACTAAGATCAAGGATTTCTGCCCTCACTACTTGTATTCAAAAGTATGAGGTACTGTTGTGCTTGAATCACTTAGTCATGTCCGACTCTTTGCGACCCCATGGACTGCAGTACGGCTGGCTTTCCTGCCCTTCAACATCTCCCGGAGCTTGTTCAAACTCACATCCATTAAGTCAGTGACGCCGTCCAACCATCTCATCCTCTGTTGTCCCCTTCCCCACCTGCCTTCAATCTTTCCCAGCATCAGGGTCTTTTCTAATGAGTTAGCCCTTCGCATCAGGAAGCCAAAGTATTGGAGCTTCAACATCAGTCCTTCCAGTGAATCTTCAGGATTCAATTCCCTTAAAATTGACTAGCTTGATTTCCTTGCAGAAGGGACTCTCAAGAGTCTTCTCCAATACCACAGTTCAAAAGCATCAATTCTTTGGCGTTCAGCCTTCTTTATGGTTCAACTCTCACATCTATACATGACCACTGGAAAAACCAAAGCTTTGACTAGACGGACCTTTGTTGGCAAAGTAATGTCTCTGCTTTTTAATATGGTGTCTAGGTTAGTCATAGCTTTTCTTCCAAGGAGCAAGTGTCTTTTAATTTCATGGCTGCGGTCAGCATCTGCAGTGATTTTGGAACCCAAGAAAATAAAGTCTCTCACTGTTTCCATTGTTTTCCCATTTATTTGCCACGAAGTGATGGGACCAGATGCCATAATCTTAGTTTTGTGAATGTTGAATTTTAAGCCAGCTTTTTCACTCTTCTCTTTCACCTTCATCAAGAGGTTCTTTAGTTCTTCTTCACTTTCTGCCATAAGGGTGGTGTCTTCTGCATATCTGAGGTTATTGATAATTTCTCCCAGCAATCTTGATTCCAGTTTGTAGGCAGGGCAATTAAGCAAGAAAATAAAAGTATCCAAAGTGGAAAGAAAAAAGCAAAACTATCTCTATTTACAGATGACAGGATTTTATATACAGACAGTCCTAACAGTTCTATTAATGCACTTTAGAATAAAAAGGTTTGGTAAGGCGGTAGGATACAAAATAAATATACAAAAATCAATTGTATAAACTTGTAATGAACAATCCAAATACATAATTAAGATAAAATTCCATTTATAATAGCATCAAAAAGAATAAAACAATTGTACTAAAGAACTACAAAACCTATATTTAAAAAGCTATATAATGTTTACATAGAATAAAACAATTTTAATTGTTTTATTAATATTAAACAATTACACAGAATAAAACCACTTTACTAAAGAACTACAAAGCCTATATTTTAAAAGCTATCTGATGTTTGGGTCAGAAAACTTAATACTGTCAAGATAGTACTGATCCCCATACTGAGCCACAGATTCAACATGATCCCAATCGAAATCCTTTGCAAAAATTGATAAGCATATCCTAAAACTCATACAGAAAGTCAAGGGATGCAGGAATAGCCAAAACAAGCTTAGAAAAGAGAATATAGTTGGCAGACTCACATGTCCCATCTTCAAAGTTACAAAATCAAGATAATGTGATACTGGCAAAAGGACAGATATATAGATCAACGGAACAAAACAGAGTCCAAAAATAAACGATAAACTGATTTCCAACAAAGGTGCCAAGATCATTCAAAAGTAACAAGTTTTTTCAAAACCCAGTACTGCAACAGTGCATGCGTGCTCAGTCGATTGTCACATCTAACTCTGCAGCTTCATGGACTATACCCCTCTGGGCTCTTCAGTCCATGGAATTCGCAGGCAAGAATACTGGACTGGGTTGCCATTCCATTCTCCAGGGGATCTTCCGGACCCAGGGATCAAACCCACATCTCCTGCAGCTCCTGCACTGGCAGGCAGAATCTTTACCACTGAGCCACCAGGGAAGCCCAACAGTGGAGAGCCACAAATTAAAATAAATAAATAAATAAAGCTGCTGCTTTACCTTATAGCAAACACAAAGATTAGCTCAAAATGGATCAAAAACCTAAATATAAAACTACGTAAAGCAAAATTATAAAACTTTCAAAAAGCATTGGCAATTTCACAAATCTTCATGATCTCAAATTAAGAAGTATTTTTTAGATATGACACCAAAAGCACAGTGACAACATTTTTTAAAAATAAGTAGTACTTCATTAAAATTAAAAGCTTTTATTCGCCAGAAGACACCATTAAGAAAGTGAAAAACAACCCAAAGAACTGCAGAAAATATCTGCAAATCATATTTCTGAAAAGGCTTGTCACTAAAATAAAGAATTCTTACAACTCAATAAAGACAAACAACCCACCTTCAAAATGGGCAAAAGAGCTAAACAGACATTTCTTCCAAGAAAATATACAAATGGTTAAGAAGCACACAAAAAAGATGCTCATGATCATGTCATTAGGGAAACGCAAATCAAAACCACAATGAAAATACCACTTCATACTCACTATGATGGTTATAATCAAAGACATGTGTTGGCAAGGATTTGAAGAAACTGGAATCTCATATACTGATGTCAGAATTGTAAAATACTGCAGCCACTTTGGAAGACAGTTTGATAGTTCACCGAAAGGTTAAACATAAAATTACCACAGTGCTCAGTCATGTTCCTACTCTTTGTGACCCTACGGACTATAGCCCTCCAGGCTCCTCTGTCCATGACCCAGCAATTCTGCTTCTAGGTATATACCCATGAAAATGAAAAGTTATTTTTATATAAAAATCTATACAGAAATATTCATAGCAACACTATCCATAACAGCAAGAGAATGCAAACAACCCAATTTCCATCCACCAATGAATGGGTAAATAAAAGGTGCTGTATCCATACAATGGAATATTATTTGCTAATAAAAAGGAATAAGGTATTTACACGTGGATGAACTTTGGAAGTATTATGCTAGGTCTCACAAGAGACCACATATTCTAAGATTCTAGTCACATAAAATGTCCAAAGTAGGCAAATCTATAGAGACAGAAAACAGATTAGTGGTTGTCCACAGTTGGGAGGGAGAGGCCTGCATCTGCTAAGTCACTTCAGTTGTGCCCGACTCTTCACAACCCTATGGACTGCAGTCTGCCGGGCTCCTCTGTCCACAGGATTCTCTAGGCAAGAATACTGGAGTGGATTGCCATGCCCTCCTCCAGGGGATCTTCCTGACCCAGGGATCGAACTTGCATCTCCTATATTAAGTCTCCTGCACTGGCAAAGCGGATTCTTTACCACTAGCGCCACCTGGGAAACCCTGGGAGAAGCGGGGTGGTGGAAAATGAGGACTGATTGCTAAAGGGTACAGAATTTCTTTTGTGGATAATGAGAATGTTTTAAAATTGACTGTGGTGATGGTGGCACAAATCTGTGCATACACTAATAACTACTGAATTGTGTTCTTTAAACGGAGTGAATTTTATGGTATTTGAATCATAACTCAAGCTGTTGTACAACAGAATCTACCTGGTAGATACAGATGCCGACTAAAATTTCTTTCAACTTGCCTGTCGTTTTGAAATTTTTCATGAAATGTTAAAGGAGGGAAAAAAATCACAGCATAAAAATGTTTCACTATTACCAGTAATACATCAAAACAATCATCTATCTACAATCATTGTATTCATCTAAGAGTCTCCCAAATTAATTAGAGATTGTTCACTGAAAATTTGTCCAAAGCAGATTTTAGAATTCTGTAGTCCCTGGCTTACATTCACAATAACACTCAGGGGATAAGAATTAGTTCTCCAAATTACAGACAAGGTGAGGCTGACTTAATTTTACATAAACCTCCATGAGTTTTGAGAATGAAAAAGGTTCTGTTCTCCAGCTGACGAACAAGAGAAATAGGGAATTTCACATGTCCAGGCAGTTTTAGAAGTTTGGAAAATGTCCTCTGTAAATGTTATGGCAGACTAGAACAAATTATTTTACCTTTTGGTCAGTTTCAACACTGCTGGTTCTCAACGTTTAGAAAGTTAATTTTGGCACTCAGTTTTTAAGTTCAGAATAACTCTTAGAATGTATACTAATTTAGAAAAGAAAAAAACTTTTAATGTATACACATTAGGCTTGAATTTTAGCCAAATTTTAAATATAGTCACTAGAGAAATCAAAATTCAAATTCAGGATGATGTACTCCATAACTGAAGTGAACATATGGCCCAGTTTGCCCAGAACTGTCCTAATTTACACCTGTTATTCCAACAGCCGACCCAATGTAACATATGTCGCATGCCTTTCATTTTTAACATACTATTATGAATAACTGCATTAAAGTAAGATAGTGAGGATTTGTTATACTTCCACCTTCTGCCATGGCTTTACCTAGTACTCTGTTGAAGTGCAGGTGCAGTGAACAGATTCTCACTGGTTCACTCTAAAAGCCAACCACTGAGAACCCATCTCTCGCTCCTGACACTTTCCTGATAGAATAAGGACAAAGTACACTTGGAACCTGGACACTGCAATGACTGGTAGCTAACCAGCCAGTCACGGTGCTGACGGAGGAAGGTCTGAGGCCGCCGCTCTGGCCAGCCGCTTGGTGAACCTGCCGGTAGTACCACTGCCGTTCTTCAGGTTGCAAAATGCACGTGACCTCCAGGCCTCTATCAGCTGAATCGGGGGGATGCACAGCTGTGTGTGAACTACATGCAGGAAAGAGACTGTGAGCTCCTGTGCAAAACGTACAGAGAGAGCAATCTGAACTTATACTACAGTAGTGTTGCCATTGATTTAATTGGATTTACACAACACAACAAATATTTTGTTTGATAATATTTTACAACAATTATTATAAATTTAAACGATTTTTAGCACCTCCTTTGATGTTCAAGTGTCCCAGTTTACATAGAGTATATGGTCACACTACTATAAACAAACACCTTATTCCCTATAAAGTTGTAGTGGACCATATTAGGGAATCTATAAATCTAAATCTAACTACATAAAGTATCTCCTAGGTCCTCAAAACCATTAACCCGAAGGGATGGCAGGCAAGGGTCAGCCAACAAGAAAACCAACTAATATCACACTATTACTCTAGTAAAACTATTTTTTTAACCAATGTGATTCTTGAACAACAACAACAACAAAAAACTATTCCACAACAAGCAAGAATAGTCCACACAACCTAGAACTATATATGCGATCACAAAAGATTCTAAGTTCTCTTACTTCTTTTTTGGTTCACAAAGTGCTTCTAAATCACATATTAACCCTGAGGACTTCATTCATTTTGAGCATTTAAACAGAGTTTAGGTTAGAAGGAGGCATGAAAGTACTGTGCTGTGCTGAGTCGCTTCAGTTGTGTGTGACTCTGCAACCCTGTGGACTGTAGTCTGCCGGGCTCCTCTGTCCCTGGGGATTCACCAGGCAAGAACACTGGAGTGGATTACCAAGCCCTACTTCAGGGGATCTTCCCCACCCAGGGATAGAACCTTCATCTCTTACATCTCCTGCATTGGCAGGTGGGTTCTTTACCACTAGCGCCACCCGGGAAGCCCTTAAGTACCCATAACAAAAGAGAATTTCATCATTTTGGATATCAAATAATTATTCATTCCTTTCTCCAAACAGCACTGATTAATATATAATTCATTAAAGAGACTTAAAGAGTATCAAATACATTAAGTATAAGACAAATCTGTGTTTTTTAAAAAATTCTTAAAAGACAACTATTATCCATAATTGACAAGTTGGCCCATGCTAAATTAAAGACAAAGTCATCTGAGATTTCTGAAGGAATTTCAAAACCTTTCAAGTCTAAGAACAGAAAAACAATTAAAAAAAAAAAAAACCCAAAAACAAACCATTCCTTTTGTCTGTAACAGCTCTTCTAGTCTAGGTGAATACCTTAACAGATGAGATGAAATCTGAAAGGGAAAAGAAAAAAAAACCAATCCACCTTGACCTTTGAAAAAAATGTACTTATAGAGTGGGAAAGATCCCCTGGAGAAGAAATTGCAACTCCAGTATTCTCACCAGGAAAATCCCAAGGACAGTAGAGCCTGGTGGACTACAGTCTGCAGGGTTGAAAAGTGTCGGTCGGACACAACTGAATGACAGAGCACAGCACAATAGGGTTACCTTTATAAAGGACAGTTGTTCAATTCTCAAAGTATCCCACATAAACATCTCAGGTCATCTTTCCATTCAATTTAAAACTTACATTTTAAAATGCAAATTCAAATTTTCAGCATTAGATATCAACTAAAGATCCTATATAACATGCAATTAACAGTATTTATTTTTTAAAAACCCTTAAATCCAAGTACAATATAACTTAGTCAACATCTCAGTGAAAGTAGTAGGGCAGATCCTACATCTATTCCAACCAAATGAGTTTAAGGCTCAGGACTTCCGTGGTGGCACAGTGGATTAGAATCTACCTGCCAATCCATGGGGTTGAGCCCTCGTCCGGGAAGATCCCACATGCAGCTAACAACTAAGCCCATGACCACAAGTACTGAGCCCATGTGCCACAACTACCAAGCCCAAGCACCTAAAGATTGTGCTCCGCGACAGAAGCCACAATGAGAAGTCCATGCACTGCAAGTTTGAGTAGCCAGATCCCTCTCACAAGGAGAGAAAGCCAGTGAAAAGCAATGAAGACTGAGCAGCCAAAATAAAGTGTCTAAGGCTTAGATGGGACCAACAATGGAAAATCTGACAAGCAGCCCAAACAGCATTACTCTCACAATCTTGCCTTAATAATACTGAAAAGTTACTGTCTAATATTTTCTATATACATATATTCATATATAACACTGAATGGTTGTAAAAAGTTTTTAAAGAGCTGACTACCTTGTTCATATAAGGTATGCTCTTGTTCATGTAAGATCTTAACTAAATAATATTATGTCAGATCTTTAAGGAAAAGAATACTCTCTGCCTTGGATGGTTAACCTAAGTAGCCCTGAAGAAAAAGAAAAGTCAGATTCTAATTCCAGCTGTTTTTTCAGCGTAGGAAGCTAGAAAACAAAGATACTTTCCAGCTTTAAAATGATATTCTGCGGATAAAACTAATGAAAACAGCCCAAATACTTTTACAGAATTTAGGTGGGTCTCTCCCTAATGTTCCTTGAACTGCAAGGAGATCCAACCAGTCCATCCTAAAGGAGATCAGTCCTGGGTGTTCACTGGAAGGACTGATGCTAAAGCTGAAACTCCAATATTTTGGCCACCTCATGAGAAGAGCTGACTCATTGGAAAAGACCCTGATGCTGGGAGGGATTGGGGGCAGGAGGAGAAGGGGAAGACAGAGGATGAGATGGCTGCATGGCATCACCGACTCGATGGACATGAGTTTGAGTCAACTCCGGGAGCTGGTGATGGACAGGGAGCCTGGCGTGCTGCGATTCATGGGGTCGCGAAGAGTCGGATACGACTGAGCGACTGAACTAAACTGAACTCCTAATGTCTATCATGAAGAAATGTTATTTTAGAAAAAACCCTGAAAAATACTGAAATGTACAACAGGAATCAAATTCAGCTCTTTCTCCATTCTCATTTATCAACTAGGACTTACACACAGCTATCAGAGGCACAACAGATGTACAAAGTAAGTCTGGGTCCAGTACTTGTATTTCATGCCAGAAAGAAAGGTGCTTCAGTGGTAAGCTATAGAAAATAGATGTCTACTTAGATTTCTGGGTGGACCCTCAGAATATCACATTTAACCCACTTTACTATGCATATTCCCCCATATTTAAACATCTCTTTACCAGACATGTTCCTTATGATCACCGTTTACAACACCATTTACAGAGATTTTTCCCCCCTTTTTAGGAGCATATGAAATAATCATAGGTTTGATGAAATGTTATTTTCCTGGATTGCTCCTCCTGAAAATGCTTTCAATTCGATTGACATCTAATTGTTAGCAAAGTTCAAAAAAAAAACAAAAACCATGGTTAGCTTTCATGTACTTTCAATGCCTGAGATCCAGGTTGGATCCCTGATCTGGGAACTAACATCCCAGTCATGCAGCATGGCCAAAAAACAGAAAAGACACATTGTTTGCTTATACTACAAAACCACCTTGAAATAAGGGTAATCAGTGATTCACCAGAGTCTCAAATATATCAAACTGGTAAGATTCCCTGTAAAATTCCAGTTGAACAAAACAAAAACATACTAGCTAGAAAAAAAATAGTGTACGTTCTTTACACCTGAATCAGGTAAAGTAATTTGGAAACTGAATCTTTAACTTTCTGCTGTCACTTAATTTTGGAAAATACTGTTTTCAAATCGGCACATATTTTTCAAAGTCTGCAAATGAGGTTTGAATCCTCCTAACAGTCATTTCCCTTACCAGCACAAAGATGACTCTTTTCAACGAGTTTACGACTCAAAATTAAAGAGAAGAAAAATGCTTTGTAAGTTAACTTGTGTACACGACAGAGCTGTACGTTAAGATCTACAGAAGCTTCTTTTAAAATCTTCAGGAAGAGTTCCAACTAGTCTGAGCATCCGTTTCCTCGGTTTAGAAGTTCATTAGCTACCTTATTAATCTTTACTCACTTGTTCAACAAATAACTTTTCTGAATATTTACTACAGACTAAGCAATTACTCACGGAGAGGGCCAAGATGTGACGAGGCACCACGTTTTAAGAGAATATGCTGCCTTTAAAGGCACTACCTGACGTCTCAACTTTCACACACCTGAATGAAACGCAGCCAGGCCCTAACAGCGTATAGAAGAGGCACACCTCGCTTAAGTATAAATCCCGATTCAAAACCGCGCAGCTTCCCGCTGACAACATGGACTGCGGGGGTCTGAAAGAACTCCGGGCCAACGACAATTTTAACACAGAAGTGAAAGCGAAGGGGCTCCGTTCGGAAGCGAGACGAAAAAGAAGAGGGTCTAAAGACAAAAAGTGAGTCGGAGGTGACGAGAAGCGCAGCGGCGGCCCAAACTGCTCTCGGCACTCCGCACCTCGAGTGAACTTCCCCAGCCCCGGGGACTCGCGACTTCCCGGCCCCAGGGAGCGGCGGCGGCGGCCGGCGGAGCGGAGGGGGCTCCCCGAGGTCCGGCGCCGGCCCCACCGCCCACCGACGAGCAAGGTAAGGAGTGGGCGGGGCTGGACACCCGCTCCTTCCCTCGGAGAAGGCTGGGGGGAGGGGGCGGCGTGAGCGACCCTCCCGCCCCCGGAGCCGACGGGGAGGGGGCCGCCGACCGGCAGGGGGGGGGGGGGGTGTCACTCGGCCTCACCCAGGGCCGGCCTCGCCGCCCCGGACCCCAAGGCCGACGTGGGGGAACTGGGCTAGCCTCACCGAAGGCAGGCGGGAAACCGGGTGGCGGGAAGACGGAGGCCGGCCCAGCTCGAATACCGCACGCGAGGCCCTGACCCTACCCTGCCTTCGGTGGGCCCGCGGAGCTCCACAAAAGGCTCCCCGGCTCCCGAAGAGACGGGGTGAGGGCTGAGGAAGCCCCCCTCTCTCTCTCACACACACACACACTCGCTCACTCACTCACACACACACACCCGCTCGCCTCCCTACCCCCACCCTCGGGCCGCCCTCCGCGGGCTCCGCGCCCCACAGCAACGCCGGGGAGGCGGGGGCCAGCGCGGCTCGGCCGCGGAAAGCTGACGCCCTCCCCGACGCCCAGAGCTCGGCGGGCGCGGGAACCCCGACACGCAGACAAAAATCAACAAAGCACCTGCCGCTCGCGAGGAGAAAACAAGCCACAGGCCCCGACCGCCTGCTCTCCGACACGCCGCTGCCCGGGCCGCAGGGTTGCGCTGGCGGGCTAGGGGGAGGAAGCAGGGAAGGGCCCCACGCGGTGACTCCCCGACCCCGGAACCTGGCCTCCGTCCGGAAGCGGTGAGGCAGGGACCCCCCCACGCCAGAGACTGACCTTGGAGTCTCCGTTGCACAGCGCCATCGGGTCTGGGGCCGCGGCGGCGGCCAGAGATGAGACGGGGCGGGAGAGGGCCGCGAGGGTCGACGCCACGGACCACGACTAAGAAGGAGGCCTGGTCGAGGAGCCGGCAGGCAAGAGGCGCGGAGAGCAGCTAGCTGCCTGCGAAGCGCCGAGTAGAGAAGCAGCCGCGGAGCGCGGGCCCCAGCGCCGCGGGAGAGCAGACCAGCAGCGCGCACGCTGCCCCCGCCTCCTGCTTCCGCCCCGGCCGGCCACTGGGAGGAGCCAGAGCCCGTGTGGCTAGGCTGCTGAGCGGCGGACACCCGCAGCTGCCGCGGCAGCCACCGAATAAGCCCGCCTCTGGGGGAGGGGACGTCGGCGTCCGGCCCCGCCTCCAGATCAGTCTCCACCGCCGAGGCCCGCCCCCAGGAAAAGAAACCCACGGGTCCCCGGCCTGCCGGCCCACGAGAGGCGGGGCCTGCGGGTCATGGCCCCGCCCCACCCCGCTCTGGCCCGCCCTTGGAAGGAGGAGCCGGCGGCAACTAGCTTAGCTGCCCCTGTCCCGCCTCCGCACCCGGCAGCCGGCGCGGCTTGGAGGGCCTGTGGCGCTCTACCCCACCCCCGGCCGCTAAAGCCGGCCTTGGATGAAAACCCAAGCCGCAGCCCTCTTGCTGTTTGCCGGCCGGCCTGCAGCCTTGGACGGCTGTGAAAGACTTGCCCTGAGAAGGCGGCCTCCGGAGAAGCTGGGTCTCTGGGGAACGCTTACCGGGTGGTGCGGCCTCATCTCAGGTTGCGGCCCATGGGGGGAGGCCAAAGCTGCTTTGAAGAGTTTCGTGGTGACACAGCCGTGGGCTTAAAAGTGATACTTGATCACTTAGGTCCGTCAGAAGTTCTACCTCGGGTGCATAATTTTCAAAAGGAAGGGGTTTGGGAGCGGCAATCTGATGGAAAACTGAACCCGAGGACAGGAGCTCTGTTTGCACAGCGGTGTTTTTATTTTTATTTGGATATTTTGTGGGGAAGAGGGAGCAGTCTTTCCAGCTACTTCATGGCATCCATCAATGCAAGGTATTACAGTTCCTTGAATTTGGCCACCTAGGGGTCTAAATCAGGGTTGGAGAGTGAATAATAACACTTGGAACAGCTTCAGTGTACAAAGCCCTTTAACAAATATTCCGTCATTTATAATACAGGCAACATTTGCTGAGCTCATGCTGTGCCAAACTCTAGTCCAGGTATTAAAGGGCTAGAGTAAGACAGCCCAAACTTCCAAAATCTCATTTTATTCTAACTAATCCCCTGGAAGTAGTGCAGTAATATTGATGTTCTTATACACTTTTACTAATAAGAAAATTGTCATTGAGATTATGTGCTTCTCCATCAAGAGGCTCCTGATCTGGGAAAGAATAGACGGTTTGTTAGTAAAACATTTACATGAACAAAAAGCCCAAGGCCTTCCTAGACCTCAGACTCAAAGAAAGTATTTTACTTACCTTTTTCTGAGGAGAAAAATGGATACTTGAACTGTCTAAAGCCATGGAGATTGTGTTCTGTTGATAGGTCTGAGTGAACAAACCAGAGAACAGTGTCCTAACCAATAGGAGAAGTGCATCAACATCCACCTGGAATGGAATGGAATGTGATGTGCTGGCATTCAGGATTGGTTAAACCTCACTGGTATTAGATAATGCCTAGTTTAAATATATTCTAGTGGTCACTTGTGCTTATGGCTAAGAACATCAGCATGTACCACAATCCTTGTAGCTTAAGTCTTCTGCAACTTTTCACTCCGTTCACCCCTTCCTCCTTCTTGAAAATGGATTTCCCTACAAGGCACCATAGAGATGTCTTTTCACCTCCATGATTGTTGTCCATCACCTTTTCTTGTTGTTCTTCCTGTCTCTCCTACAGAAGGAAACTTAAGAATTGGTTTTCTACAATATTTCCATTCCTAGCCCTCCTCTCATCTTACGGCTCACCTGTTTTCCCTAGGGCACTTATTTAAAAATACAGACTTGCTTAAAAATACTTTGGTAGACTCTATCACGACAGCTCTCTCTTCTGAGCCCCAGGTCCTTGTTATAGTGTATACTCCCAGTTAGATGTTCAATGTCATAGTGGGTCCTAAACTCAAGTCCAAAACACAACTTTGTTCAAGACTATTCTTGCTAATTTTCTGTTCATTTGTTCTATCAAGTATTGAAAGAAGGACACTGACATTTCCAAACATAATCGTGATTTTATCAGATTCTTATAGTTCTATCAGTTTTTGCTTTATGTATTCTGAAGTTCTGTTTTTAGGGTCATAAATGTTTGCATGCGTGCTAAGTTACTTCAGTCATGTCCAACTCTTTGTGACCCCATGGACTGTAGACTACCAGGCTCTTCTGTCCGTTGGATTTTGCAAGCAAGAATACTAGAGTGGGTAGCTGTTCCCTTCTCCAGGGGATCTTCCCCATCCAGGGATCAAACCCCAATCTCCTGCATAGCATGGAGATTTTTAGCCATCTGAGCCACCAAAGCCCATAAATGTTTAGGGTTGTTATTGATCCCTTTATAGTTACATGAAGATATTTTTTAGATCCCCAGTAATCTTCACTCTGACATTTACTTTGTCCAGTATTAAAATATTGAACTTTGCTTTCTTGATTGGTTCTTGGCATGATATATTTTTTGCAACCGTTAATACTGTTCACATCTTTATGCTTAAACAAGTGTTTCTTGTAGATAGCATATAATTGGGTCTTGCTTTAATTTGAATGTTTGTATCATTTACAGTTAAATGTGTTTATTGATATGGTTAACTTTATTTCTTTAATCTGGAGATTTTCAAGGCAGTAAGCTGGGGCATTTGAAGGGCTCATCTCTTTTGTGCCCTGTCTCTCAGAGATCACTGTCCTTTGTTGCTCAATACCCAGTATCTTGAAACCATGGTTGCATACATTTTGTTGTTCCCAGAAGGGCACATCCAGTTCCTTACTCCATTTTTGGGAGAAATGAAAGTCTTTTAATGATTAATTGAGGTATCTCAAACCTATAAGGTCTTCCTTCTGTTACTGGTCCTATCATACTGTTATATGATTATTAAGGTTAAGGGTGAAGATTGCCCTGAATTCAGAACAACTTAGGCAACATAGAGTAGTGATGCTGATTCTTACAAATGTAATTGTGTGGTTTCTGAGACCAACACATTTTTTGTATTTGAGTTTTCTTAATTTTATTTTTAATTGGAGGCTAATTGCTTTACAATGCTGCATTGGTTTCCTGCTGTACAAGAATGTGAGTCAGCCATAAGTATACCTATATCCCACCCTCATGAGCCTCCCTCCCGCTGGAACCAACACATTTTAAAAGAAACATTTCAGAAAATCCACAGAGAGAAAATTTATGTGACTTTTCAGATCTGGTGAGTATCATAAAATATTTATTTCGGATATAATTCATGGTCACCCCACTTCATCTTTCAAATATTTAATATTTTTAAATCTCCTATTAACAAAAAAATTAACTTTTAAGTTTATGAAGAATATTAGGTGTAAGCTTAAAATGTGGAAGTAGGTTTTCAAAACCCTTTTAGGATGGTTGTTGTTGAGTCGCTAAATCATGTCCAACTCTTTGCAACCCCATGAGCTATAGCACAGAATTTGATCCAATTTATGTCCATTGAGTTAGTAATACCATTGAAGCATCTCATCCTCTGCTCCCCCCCTTCTCCTTCTGCCTTCAGTTTTTCCCAGCATCAAGGTCTTTTCCAGTGAGTCAGCTCTTTGAACCGGATGGCCAAAGCATTGGAGCTTCAACTTCAGCATCAGTCCTTCCAATGAATATTCAGGGTTGATTTCCTTTAAGATAGACTGGTTTGATCTCCTTGCAGTCCAAGGGACTCTCAGGAGTTGTCTCCACAGTTAGAAAGCATCTATTCTTTGGCAGTCAGCCTTCTTTCTATCCAGCTCTCACATCCCTATGACTACTGGAAAAACTATAGCTTTGACTAGATGGACCTTTGTTGGCAAAGTAATCTCTGCTTTTTAATACATAGTCCAGGTCTGTCACAGCTTTCCCTCCAAGGAGCAAGTGTCCCTTTATTTCACAGCTGCAGTCACCGTCCATAGCAATTCTGGGGCCCAAGAAAATAAAATCTATCACTACTTCCACTTTTCGCCCTCTATCTGCCATGAAGTTATGGGACTGGATGCCATAATCTTATTCTTCCCAATGTTGAGTTTCAAGCCATCTTCTCCACTCTCCACTTTCACCCTCATCAAGAGGATCTTTACTTCCTCTTCATTTTCTGCTGTTAGGGTGGTATCATCTCCATATCTGAGATCGTTGATATTTCTCCCAGCAATCTTGATTGCAGCTTGTGACTCATCCAGCCCGGCATTTCACATGATGTACTCTCCATTTAAGTCAAATAAGCAGGGTGACAGTATACAGCCTTGTGGTAGTTTTCCCAATTTTGAACCAGTCTGTTGTTCCATGTCCAGTTCTAACCACTGCTTCTTGACCTGCACACAGGCTTCTCAAGAGGCAGGTAAGATAGTCTGGTATTCCCATCTCTTTAAGAAATTTTCCACAGTTTGTTGTGATTGGCACAGTCAAAGGTTTTAGTGTAGTCAGTGAAGCAGATGTTTTTCTGGAATTCCCTTGCTTTCTCCATAATCCAAATAATGTTGGTAGTTTGTGAGTTTAAAAAAAAAAAAAATCTGAAAACAGCTGTTCTAAATCTGATCATAAATCCTTTGTCCAAAATCTTCTTAATAGCTCCCCATTGCTCTTGGGATAAACTCCAGACTTCTAGCATTCCTTGCTTGGGACTTGGAGACTTGGCCGGTCCCTGTTTACTTTGTAGCCTGCTCTGATCACTGCCCCTGTCACTCTACCCTCTAGCCATATTAAACTGCCTTCATTCCTTAAATATGACACGTTCTGTCTTGACTTGGGCCTTTTGCATATAAACATCTCTTGTCTAGAATATTTCTGTTCCCCTCCCCACAACTCTGAAGTGGTGAGTTGGATATCTCTTCCTCTGTTTTGCTCCGGTAACCCTTTGTCCTTCATTATTACTCACCACCCTCTACAATGTTTACCTTTCACTTGTTTCTGTCCACAGAAAAGCCCTGGAAACAATATCAACCCAGTAGCAAAAAGCAAACCTAACACCCAGACTCTGGTTTCTAAATAGCAGTCTCCAGCAAGAGCAATCAGGACTTCTTGAAGAAATAGTTCATTTCAGGACGGGGAAAGGGACAAGGTGACCAGAAATATCTTTCTGTGCAAAGAAGTTAGGAAGTGCTCAGAGAATGATAGGAACATTTCAGAGGGACACAGAATTCACTTAGAAAGAATTTTACTGGCCAAGTCTGGAACAGTATACTGAAATAGTGATGATAAACAGAGTATATTCTCTGAATAAGAATCCATCAGTCTATAATGACATAGATAAATGGATGAGTAAATGGAGAAAAAACACTTTCTTAAATATAATGTCAACTAATAAAATTCAAAGGATTAACTGAGTTAGAAAATCATTATTTGTACACTCTACTATATATAGTCAATAAGAACCTACTGTACAGGGAATTCTACACAATATTCTGTAATAACCTATATGGGAAAAGAATCTGAAAAATGTGGATACATGTATATGTATAACTGAATCACTTTGCTATCCACCTGAAACTAACACAACATTATAAATCAACTATCCACCAACATAAAATAAAAATTAAATTTAGAAAAATCATCATTTGGCAAACATCATAGAAATAATAGATTCAGACAAGAAACATCATCGGATGCTAAAATTCATGGATGAAAATGCAGGATCAAGAACAGGTTTTATTTACATTGTCTCAAAATAATAATTATACAAGGAAAATAGTAACTTTACAGTGGAGAAAGTTAAGGAACCTCCTTTCTCAAGTGATAGAAGTTAGCATCAACAGTAGTGGAAAAACCAATGTGTATCATCTGATGGATGCAGTAAGCCAACCATAGTATTACTTCAGTAGTGTTTGCCTAAAGTGTGTTATCTAAGGGTAAGTAAACATCAGGCAAAACCAAATGAAGGCACATTTCAAAAACTAACAGGTCTGTCATTGGTCCATTACCTTTGCTTTGCAACAAATACCCTAAAATCTAATGGTTTAAAATAACATTATCTTTTGCTGTGATTCAGTCGCTCAGTCATATCCAACTCTTTGCACCCCCATGGACTGCAGCATGGTTTAAAATAACATTTACTTGTGCTCGCTTCGGCAGCACATATACTAGAGTTGGAACGATACAGAGAAGATTAGCATGGCCCCTGCGCAAGGATGACACGCAAATTCGTGAAGCGTTCCATATTTTAAAGAAAAAGAAAAAAAAAAAAGAAAAAAAAAAAAATAACATTTACTTTATTACGGTTTGGGCAGGGTAAGTGGCTCAAATGGTAAAGCATCTGCCTGCCATGTAGGAGAAATGGGTTTGGTCCTTGGGTTGGGAAGGTCCCCTGGAGAAAGGAATGGCAGCCCACTCCAGTATTCTTGCCTGGAGAATCCCATGAACAGAGGAGCCTGGCGGGCTACAGTCCGTGGGGTTGCAAAGAGTCGGACACAACTGAGGGACTGACACTTTCACTTTTCACTTTCAGCAGGAGCAGCTCTTGTCTGTCCTAATATGTCCACAGCTCCACTGGACCTCAGCTAGAGGTGCTCAAAGGCTGGGAGCCAGAACCAGGTGAAGGCTTCCTAACACCTAACATCTAACATCTCTAACACCTAAACTGAGAGACTCAAATGGCTGAGAGCCAGGACAGTTACAGCCCATCTGGCATCTCTCTCTCTGTGTGGTCTCCCCATTACCACGGTTCATGGTACCTGGATTTCCTATGAGTCAGCTCAGGATTCCCAGGGAGCATGAGTGTGTGTGGAAGAGACACACACAGAGACAGAAAGAGCTGGCGAGAGCCAAGTAGAAGCTGTGTGATCTTTTCTATCTCGCCTTGAAAGTTACCGTTTGTTTCTCTGCACTGTGTTCATGGAATAAGTTGAAAGGCTCTTCCAGGTTCTGGAAGAACATGAGAACTGCAAATGTGGTACAATGCTTGGAAAATATAATCAGCTAGTGATCTTAGAAAATGAAGGTCAGTCTGAGGAACTGTTCTAGGTTGAAGGGAAATAAAGAGACATGACAGTTGAGTGAAATATACACACCTAGATCGAAATCTTTTGCTTTAGGGTATTACTGGGTCAGTTGGCAAACCTTGACTACTCCAAGTGAATGGCATATGGGAGCTCTTTGTACTGTTACTGCAACTTTGCTATAAGTTTAAAATAATAAATGAAAAAATAAAATACTCCATAAAATTTATTGTTTAAAAAGCATACAATTAATCCTTTCATGAAGCAACAGATGACGGTGTAATGAAATAACCACCCACATTTGATACAGGCATATTTTTGAATGTCACATTTTATTAAAGCAGATTATTGAATGCTATTATCATAATTATATTTTTATTGATTACCCCTGCCATGCTCTCTGTCTCAACTATTCTCTCGAATTTTCACCCCTTTCTCTTAGAGTTGAACTGACAGTCTCCTGGTGAGAACTGATTCAGTCAAATCCTGTCTCTTCTTCATCTCTAGGAAAAGGAGAAATACAACTTTTGCCTTTGAAAAGTTCTTAAAACTTCTAATGAAGAAAACCTATAACAAGAGTAGTGTCAATTTTTTTAAAAATGCACAACATGAGAGCTGCGAGTTAAGTTTTATTTGAAGCAAAATGAGGACTGCAGCCCCAGGAGACAGCACCTCAGATAGCTCTAAGAAACTGTCCCAATGAGACAGGGGGGAAGGTCAGTGTATATGTGATTTTGGTGAACAGGGAATACATGCCATCAAGCATGTATTTTTTCAGATGGTTTCTGCTAGTGTTGTGAAGCCTTTAGTCATAGGGGAAAGTCATCACCCTGAAGGATTTTAGTGCCTTTATACAAAGATGAGATGAAAGAATTGGACTCATAAAAGTGGCTTCTGAAAATATCTGTCTGAAGACCTGTGCTGCCAGTTTTCACCACCGCCCCTTCCCAGCAGTTCGTGACTTAAATATTACAGAGGTAGATGGCAAGTGCCAATTTGTAGTTGACAATAGTAGTAGTAGTAGTAAATCTTACGTAGCACTTTTTATGCCAAAGCACTGTTCTAAATTTCTTACAGACATCAACTCATTTAATCCTCATAACAGTCCTATGAGATGGATACTATTATCATCAGCTTGTTGCCCTTTTATGACTGAGAAAACAGAGACAGACTAAGGTTATACAGCCAGTAAACCACAGAACTGAGATTCAAACCACGTCAGCTAGCTGTAATCTTTTATTGTTAATTAAACATTCAAAATATACA